>NC_138770.1:239309752-241709752 GCF_965119305.1 Pelophylax lessonae
ACCCTCCTGCGGAGCCATTGTGTTCTCCTGGTGCTGCCCCTGCCAGGAAAACACAGTGATTATTGCTAGTGGCTACAAGAGATGCTAGCGATAAGTGTGTGTAAAATCTGACAGACTGGTTGTACGTTGTCCTCCAGGTGATCGACCAATCAACTTGGGTACCTTCAGCCTGGCCATACACAGTTTAAATCTGCATCTCAAATGAAGCAATCCCATTTACATATAACACTCCATAAAGGAGAATTGAGGGGCTTATCAGGTCTGCGTCAAAAATTAACAGCCACACCCAATCAGACAGCTCGTGTTAAAAGGGACCTGAAAAGCAATCTGCATGGCTTGCTTTTCCAAGCATTGGCTAGTTTAGTGAGCCTGGACTAATAACAGTCACTGTAATGCTACCCATACTGCTGTCCTTTTAACATGGTGACAAAAGTTGATACCTATGCTACATGTGTGTAAAGTTACTTGCACCCTGCTAAATGGACAGCAATAAGGTTGTAAATACAGTGACTGCCTGTCCCCCCTGATGGCGGCCCTGGGTGTGTCATGAAAGGCCAATTGAGAAAATGGCTATATCATGTAGAGGAAATCACCAGTGTGGGGCAACCTATGTCATGGAGGTAGATTTGGACATCGATGTATATGTATCACCAGAAATGGAATTCTTTGTTCTACAATATCTCAAAGACGACCTAGCATGTTATTTGAAGACTGTACTATTTTGGACATACTTGGACTCAAACATACACTGCTCTTTCCACAGCTCCTCCTCCTCTGGGGGTATGATAAAGTTTATACGCATCTTCACCAAAAGCACAAGATGATGTGTCGTCTCCGGATGAGGCTGCAGCGGAGATTTCAGTTTCTGCCTGAGATAGTGGATCTGCAGCGGGCCTGGAGTGATGCCAAAAGGCGCTCACCCAGGCTCCTGCTAAAGGCTGTGGAGCAAATCTCCGGTAAGTAAAAATATACATTACATGTGACCAGATAGGTTACAATTTTTTGGGTAGGTGGACATGTGTTTAGCTATGCAACAACACTAATACCAACACCCCCCCCCCCCCCCCTCCCTCTCGCTCCTACCTTTCCTACCTCCATCAAGTGTCTCTTCACAACCTTTAATACTACTATGTACATTCGTATTTTTTATGTTTTTTTTTTTCTTCTGCTTCTAGCCAAAGCGGACGGACGGCACCCTCTTGTGCTTTTGGTGAAGAAGGGGAGGAGGAGGACGGCCACACTCCAATATGCAGTCAGAGGCAGCGAGCCATTTGAGCAGCTGAAAATTGTGGATCGTAAGTAGAAAATAAAAATGTTAGAAATTTCTAATCTCTAATCACATTTTACAGAGCCCCCTTTACATCGGAGTCTCCAGACTTACTACACTGTAAGAGGGAAGTGTGAAGACTCTGATATAAGGAGAGTTTGGGAACCATTATTTGAGGGGGGAAGCTGGGGACTCTGGTGTAAAAGGGAACTCTGTGTTCCCCAAAGCTCCCCCATACATCTGAGCTTACAGAGACCCTCTTACACTTCCCTTCCTCAGTCCACCACAGTCAAGGGCACAACAAGTCCCACTGCAGAAGGCTACCTGCTTGGACTTGTAATCCTCTCTGTAGGGGAATGAGGAAATACTGCCTGCTATGCTAAGACTTGTAGTGCCCTCTGTTAGGGACTAAGGATTCCTCAGTCCTCAACATTCTAGGGCACTATAAGTCTCAGCATAGTGGGCTGTCATACCTCAGTCCCTCACAGCTCGGGTCAAAAACAACACAGTTAAACATCTAAAGGACAACTCCAAACAAAACTACCAATAATGGACAGAGTCCATATGCTCTATAATGTCAAAGACCCGCTACCACTCACCTTCCACCTCTGGTGCTGTCATTGTGTAGGGCAAAGGGCTCCATCTACACCATGTTTGGCTTTCATGTCAGATAGGCAGGACTTGCTCAGCTCCACTCTCTTCCTTGGCAATTGACTCTGGCGTCATTGTGGATCTTTCCTCCTCTAGAAAACCCCCAGGGGCCCTCTCCTTGTCCCCCAGCCACCCAGGGCCTTCTTCTCCTCCTCCTCCACCAACCATTTTCAGACTCTTCCAACTTCCCTGGGGCTACTCAACCACTTTGCATAGTGGACACAACAAATCTATGACCAGCCTGCAAAATATCAAGTCTGGGCCTGGTTACCTGTATGTTCCGGGTCCAGGGCGGAGCTCTCCTCCCAGAGCAACAACTGATGATAGCAGAGTGAGTTGACCGGCCAGTCACTTCCTACTGGTGCAGGTACACACCTACCGATTCCTCCACATCTTAGGATAACATGATCAGACGGCCAATCCCCAGGCAGAGAAGGAGGAGTAAGTGTCAGCGGACAACAGACACCTGGCAGACGCAGTGAAGGGACTGCAGCACACTGCTGCAACTTTTTGATCCGAGGATTGAAAGCAATCTTTTACTTGGGAGATTTCCCTGACTGCGCCCTTCGAAATGTTGGTGCTCCGCCACTGGCCGCAAGGCCCCTGTAGGTGCGAGGCCTTAGGCGCCCGCTTAATTTGCATGGTGCCCTCCTGTTTTAAAACATGGTCAATGCATCTCATTGGTGTAAGTGCACTTCTATGTTCTGAATTGTAGGGGCATTGAGTATGGTGCTAGCATGATGAGAGGTTACTGCCTATTTGTGTCCATAAATAATATATAATGTTTTTCTTTTATTTTAGAAACCAGTGATCAGGATGTTGCGGCTCAGCCTTCTCAGGCCCCCTGTAAGTAATGTGGATGTGCTGGTGTGTTGTGTATTAGGTCGAACTTGGAGGAATGATTGTTTGTTTTGTTTTCTTTTGTGGTTGATGTAACTTCAGCAAGAGAGGAGCCTCAGGCAGGGCCGAGTCGCCTGGATCCGGGCCAGGAACAAACTGTTGGCCAAGAAGAGGCCAATTGGTCCGACTCGGATGAGGACCTGGGCTCTCCTCAAAGGGGAAGTAAGTATTCTACATGTGTTTGTGTGTTCAATGTGTCCTGGTAAATATAAGGGCTGTAATATATATATTTTGACATTGGGGTTTTGTAGCAGCTGACATTGAGGATGTTTGTTGTGGAGGACTGGGGAAGAGGGGCCACTGCTTACCCAGTCCACTGTAACTACTACCTTCAATGTTTCCAGACTACTTTCTGTGTGCCTTTATCAAATAGCTTTTGTTCAAGGATTGTATTTGTGTCTTTGTGTTTCTAGGAGATACAACGCCATCCCCCCATGAAGGGACACCATCCCCCCATGTAGGGTCTCCCCCATCCTCCCCCACTCCAGGCTCCCCTGAACTAGTCTGTAAGTACCTAAAATTAGATTCTCACATGAATTGTGTGTGCTAGGATGATGTGTATCTAGGATAATCTAAGTTGGAGTCAAAGCAAGTGTAGTTTTGCTATATGTGACAGGAAGGTTGGTCATGAAACACTCTTGCTTAACCTTCATGTTTGAAAGGTGGTTTTGGGGAGCTTTACAGGACATGTTATCTTTTGTAAGTTATCTCAAGCCACCCTATTCTAAATTGGTGTTAGTTTCTCTACATTGGAAATGGTGTGCTTTGTACTTGTAAATTTTTAGGGGACATTGTAATTTAATCATGTCCTGATTTAGTCAACACTGAAAATGTGTGTTTGTCAATCTTTCATAAATACTCTTCCTCGGTAATGTACCACATTCCAGTTCACAATTTGTGTTCTTTTTGTGCAGTTTCTCCAGAGCCAGCCACGCCATCCACTTCAGGGGCCCCAAAAAAACCTGATGATGGTAAGTTGTGTGCTTTTCCAGTAATGTGTCTACTTAGTAAGTGGAGAAATGCTAACTGTGTATAGCCCCGCTCAGGCTTCAAGTTGTTCTAAAGGCAGCGGGTTCTTTATGTGAATGCATTCTATGCATTAGTATTCCAAGTGATAGGTGTGCATATTCCCCCTAAGACTTACTGGGACCATTTTTTACGGTCCAAATTTTTGCACTAATACTTGTCTGGAACAGACTCCCCCTCCTCCTTAACTGAGGTGACAGCATGCCAATATTGCCTCCTGATGCTGTCACTCCTAATCATTGAGACCATTGGAAGGGAGGGGGGCAAGGCTGGCTCACAGCCTAGTGCCTGAACAGGCACAGGGTGCTTGGCTTCATCTCATGTGCCTCCATAGCAAGCTGCCTGCTGTGGGGTCAAACAACAGGAGGGAGGTGCCTAGAGGTGTGTACAGGGGCCATGTAAAAAGGAGGATTGTTATTTCTCTTGTCCCCAAAAACCTAGAGAGTGTAAGTCTAACCTGATTAGTTTTCCGCAGCCCTCCCAAAATGATATGTTTCCAACACTTAGAACAGGCAGGGCTGAGGCACCAAAAACATCAGAAAAACACAATCAGCACAAAAGCAGGGAGTACGTATCCTTAACGCTACAAGCTTCACCCAGAAGAATGACGCTTGCACTGTACAAATCTGCATCACCACCATATCAATGTCTAAATAAAACTTTCAGGGAAATGTGGAGGGGTAATGAGTGGGTGTTAGAGCGTTTTCATGACTGCGTAACCTACAGTTAGCGTGAGTCCATTTGTTGATAAACTTTTTCTTCTCTCTTAACACAGCTGGGATGGCGGAAAGGAGATCAGGGGAGCAGACACATCTGCTCCGTCCAGAACTGGCCCTCAAAATTCCTAAGGGTGAGTCTCTACTATGTGTCAGGTTCAATCTATAGACAGTAAGAGGGAGAGAGAACGCTCCACAGATTCCAATGGTGATAGAGATAAATGTGTGCACATGTATCGTGTTGACCAATTGAACCCAAAACACCTTACATTCTTCAAAATGATTGCTTGTGTTTACATGCAGAAAAGCATTTTACTTAGCTTTGGTGGAACTGCTACTAACATTCCAAGCCATCTTATGTAACCTTTTGAACAATTTGCTGTGAAAGTTTGAGTTTAAGGTTTACAACAGCAATTTAGCATATTTGCTTCAGAGTGTTGATAAAAGCCAACCAATAGACTCCTAAGCATATTTGTTGAGGCACATTAATTACAATCCTTGTTTGGATCATTTTGCCTAAAACTAATTGTCATGTTTTTTTCTACCCAGGGCACACCCACCTCACCTACGAGGTCCTCCTGGATTATATGAGGTGGTGCGGAGACCGAATTCTATATTTGGAACACCTTTGTGGCGTGGATCCAGACCCTAAGGAGCCATTCGTTAGGAATGTCACACCTTTAAAAAGATCCTAGTATTTTTTTTTTGTGGTTTGTTTACTTATGTTGCACGTTGCAACACAAAGAAATGTCACATTTGTAATTGTTGCCCATTATAAACAAAAATCTAACAAAAAAATCAAAAACAGTTTAAAAAAAAACCCTTTTTTTGGGACCCAAAAAAAAAAAAAAAAAAAAAGCCTTGTTTTTGGCAACCAAAAAAAATATAAAAATTTATAAAAAACCCTTTTTTTGGGGACCCAAAAAAAACAAAAAACAAAAAAAGCCTTGTTTTTGGCAACCAAAAAAAATATAAAAATTTATAAAAAACCCTTTTTTTGGGGACCCAAAAAAAAAAAAAAAACAAAAAAAGCCTTGTTTTTGGCAACCAAAAAAAATATAAAAATTTATAAAAAACCCTTTTTTTGGGAACCAAAAAAACCAAAAAAAAAAAAAAAAAGCCTTGTTTTTGGCAACCAAAAAAAAAATGTTTACAAAAAAGCCTTGTTGTTTTTATGGCAACGGACAAAACCAAAAATGTTTACAAAAAAGCCTTGTTGTTTTTGGTAACAAACTAAACCAAAAATGTTTACAAAAAAGCCTTGTTGTTTTTATGGCAACGGACAAAACCACAAATGTTTACAAATAAGCCTTGTTGTTTTTATGGCAACGGACAAAACCAAAAATGTTTACAAAAAAGCCTTGTTGTTTTTATGGCAACGGACAAAACCAAAAATGTTTACAAAAAAGCCTTGTTGTTTTTGGTAACAAACTAAACCAAAAATGTTTACAAAAAAGCCTTGTTGTTTTTATGGCAACGGACAAAACCACAAATGTTTACAAATAAGCCTTGTTGTTTTTATGGCAACGGACAAAACCAAAAATGTTTACAAAAAAGCCTTGTTGTTTTTATGGCAACGGACAAAACCACAAATGTTTACAAAAAAGCCTTGTTGTTTTTGGTAACAAACTAAACCAAAAATGTTTACAAAAAAGCCTTGTTGTTTTTATGGCAACGGACAAAACCACAAATGTTTACAAATAAGCCTTGTTGTTTTTATGGCAACGGACAAAACCAAAAATGTTTACAAAAAAGCCTTGTTGTTTTTATGGCAACGGACAAAACCAAAAATGTTTACAAAAAAGCCTTGTTGTTTTTGGTAACAAACTAAACCAAAAATGTTTACAAAAAAGCCTTGTTGTTTTTATGGCAACCGACAAAACCAAAAATGTTTACAAAAAAGCCTTGTTGTTTTTGGTAACAAACTAAACCAAAAATGTTTACAAAAAAGCCTTGTTGTTTTTATGGCAACGGACAAAACCAAAAATGTTTACAAAAAAGCCTTGTTGTTTTTGGTAACAAACTAAACCAAAAATGTTTACAAAAAAGCCTTGTTGTTTTTATGGCAACGGACAAAACCACAAATGTTTACAAAAAAGCCTTGTTGTTTTTGGTAACAAACTAAACCAAAAATGTTTACAAAAAAGCCTTGTTGTTTTTATGGCAACGGACAAAACCACAAATGTTTACAAATAAGCCTTGTTGTTTTTATGGCAACGGACAAAACCAAAAATGTTTACAAAAAAGCCTTGTTGTTTTTGGTAACAAACTAAACCAAAAATGTTTACAAAAAAGCCTTGTTGTTTTTATGGCAACCGACAAAACCAAAAATGTTTACAAAAAAGCCTTGTTGTTTTTATGGCAACGGACAAAACCACAAATGTTTACAAATAAGCCTTGTTGTTTTTATGGCAACGGACAAAACCAAAAATGTTTACAAAAAAGCCTTGTTGTTTTTGGTAACAAACTAAACCAAAAATGTTTACAAAAAAGCCTTGTTGTTTTTATGGCAACCGACAAAACCAAAAATGTTTACAAAAAAGCCTTGTTGTTTTTATGGCAACGGACAAAACCAAAAATGTTTACAAAAAAGCCTTGTTGTTTTTATGGCAACCGACAAAACCACAAATGTTTACAAATAAGCCTTGTTGTTTTTATGGCAACGGACAAAACCAAAAATGTTTACAAAAAAGCCTTGTTGTTTTTATGGCAACGGACAAAACCAAAAATGTTTACAAAAATGAATTGTTTTTGTGAAAACCTTCCAAAAAATGATGTCAAAACATAAAAAATGTTTAAAATGTTTATCTAAATTAAATTTAAGTATGTTGCTCTTTGCAACACAAATGTTACATTGGCAATTTAGTTCATTCTATTATATATTGTAATATATTTTTTGTACGCTACAGTTGGTAGACACCCACATGTGTTATTAAAACATTTATTTTATTACCCAAGTTTTCTTTTTGGTGTACACATCGAATGTCTTTTGTGTTGTATTTGTTTACTTGAGTGGTGTGGTCTGTAATTGTTAGTATGTTGGCTTTGGTTTATGTTAGCCTTGAGACTTGTTTTGAAGCTACATTTGAAGGGAGACCTTTTCTTGGGTCGTTATGTGAACATTGAGTTATCTAAATTTACATGAAATCATATGTTTGGAGATCGAGAAGCACGTGTGTATAAATGCCTACATTAACCAGGGCCATTACTTGGCCACCAACACTCCTAAAAAACCAAAGAGCAAACACAAACTAATCATTTTGCATAAAATTTTATTTCATCCCCAAAAAAAGCACTATAAGAAATCATATTGTGCCACCCTCAAATTTAAAAAAAAAATGGCCCCACAAATTGGCCAATGTAACAATCATTAACAAAACCAAAAAAAAAAAAAAAAAAGAAATTAAGTTGGTGGTGGTGGTGGTGACTGAAGCAGTGTGGTGAGCAATGGAAAGGTTCCTGCCATCAAATGGTGGGCCAATAGTCCCATCTGCTCTGGGGTTAGCCTTAGAGTTCTGGTAAAGTGGCCCATTAGAATCAGATCTTGTGTCTGAGGCTGCTGCTGATGCAGGGTGTTGAACCCTGGAAATGTCCCAGACTGAAGATCTTGTGCCAATAGTCCCATCTGCTCTGTGCTCAGCCTAAGAATTTGGGTAACGTGTGCCATTACCATGAGATGGGATCGTTGCTGCTCCAAGGCTATTTGATGCTGCTGGTGGTGCAAGGGTTGTGAAGATGTGTGGGGAGTGGTGGTTGATTGGTTGTTGTGGTCCACGGTGCGGGGGCAAACGACATGTCGCATTGGTGACAAAAAAGAAGAACGGCCTGGGGAGGAGTGAAGTGATAAAGGTGTGGAGGGAATGTAGTCAGGTGGAAGGGGTACTGTGGAACCAGTGCGCATTGAGGTTGTGCAGGAGGATTGCTCATTGAGGGGTGTGGGAGTCCGAACGGAGTGTGAAGTGCTAGGAGTGGCTACAGGAGGAATTGTCCCATCCCCAGCTGCCTGACAAGTGGCCAACACTGGCATTACCCTCCCACTACCACAACCTGCAGTGGCAGGTGAGTGAGATGTTTGGGAGGGCTCTGCCAATGGGGCATCTTCAGATCCAAACAGGCATTGGCGTGTGGCCAGCACCTGAGTGTCAACACTTTGCCGATCCCGTTGATGCTGGTCTGCTAAACTTACCAAGCTGTTACGCATATCCTGTTGAACCTGTAACATATCCTGGTGAACCTGTACCATTGTTGCTACAGATTCCTGTATGAGCCCGAGCAGACGTACTGCCTCAGTAGATTGCTGAGTACGCCTCCTTAACTCATTTTGGACCTGATACTCATCAAGCAGCCTCTCGGCTACATCCAGCATAGATGGACGAAGTTGGGTAGGTGACAATCCCTCTGCATCTAAGGCTACCTGAAAGCAGAAGAAATAGACCAAATCATTATCAAACATCATGACTAAATATTTCAGATTAGTTTGACAACTTAACACCCCAAGCAGAACGTTGAAAAGTTTGATGTGCTTCTAATGAGTACTTGTTCATTGTAAGATTATCCAAGCTAGCAACACTTCTGATAATGGGTACATATTATATTGGTAGGACTAATATGACAAAGGCAAAAAAGATTCAACATGAAGGTGTTCCCAATTAACCCTGGTGTGGTAGGTTGTTTATGCTTTTGGTAAATCTGTTACTACACCAATGACTTTATACATCTACGTATGTTGTCTAAAATCTTGCCATCAATCGGCTAGAGGACAACCCAACCAAACGATACCCATGAATTTGGACCTGGAAAATCAAAGACGGGCCGGACTTTAAAGATCCTGGATGTTTTTGGAACATTAGTGGCACACCAAATTATAACATAATTCCCTGATGTTCAAGATAGAACTCTTGTTGTGCTGGTGCATCGTCAGAATGTCATAGCACTAATTTAACACACACAATGTAAGCCACATCTAGTCCAAAATCAATGCTACCATTGAAATGTTACATGTGCACCTTGTTCCCTTATATCACATACCACAGCACTGGATGCAGAATCGTCGCCAGCTCCTGATCCAACTCCAGCTGCAACGTCAAGAGGGGCCTGATGTTCTTTTAAAAAAAAAAAAAAAAAACATGTTTAGTACATAACCTTAGTCAGTAATGATTATGGCCAGATTGCCCTCCTAGCTTCATGAATGAAGCATTGAGGCCAAACATTCAAAAGTGCTTTCCTGGGCTCATAGGACACTTGCTAAACCCTCCCAAAGGTTAAGAAGGCTTGGTCTGCCTACTAATGACGGCACCCATTAATGCTGTCAACTGTGTTTTGCAGGGTAAACATCTAAAAGGCAACACTCTTTCCTAAGAAAAAACATGTGTGTTAATGGGGTTAATAAGATTCAAAAAAACATTATTTGACTAGACATACCAACACCTTCCTCCAGGCCTAGCTGCACTGGGTGTGTTCCCTGCTGCGGATCTTCTGTAAAGGACATAGCAATATGAGCTATCTTGGCCAAAAAAAAACATCTACATTGTTTGGCACAGTATGATATTGGACCTACCAGGAGGAGGGTCAGCACTGATGTCAACACCTGTGAGTCCGTCTGGTTCGCCAAGCTGCATGGGCTGTGGAGGGGCTGAGATCCGTGCTACAGATGAACAAATTGCAGGTTGGGGAAAACAAAAAAAGGACAATTGGAAGGGCAAGTATCACATTCTCTTAATGTCACACATAGGATAGTAGTTAATCTTTTCCAAACAACTCACACAATTGACATCCAAGATAATATCCTACCTCGGTGCAAAGCATCCGAATCTAAGTCCTCTCTGGGAAAGATGGTATCGGGTCCTATGATGTTCAAGAAAGGTAATTGATAATCCCAGAGAGAACTTCGTGCACGTTCATCCAGCCGACCTTGACGGTCATAAAGACCCTCCGCAGCCCATGCAATTAGCTTCTTCCGAACGGACCCACAGATGTCGTTGACCTTCTTCCGCACACTGTCACGGTGGCGAGGTGCTTCACCCAGTGCATTTACAGCATCCCGGATTTCATCCCACAATCTGTTCTTCTCTGTTACTGAGTAAGACGCGGCCCTGGTCCCATGTATCGCCTGATATCTGGCCATATAGGCGTGGACCAGGGCACAGCACTGATTGTGGGTGAAACGGGGAAGCCGGGTTAATGTGGACAAGCTGACTCTGGTGGACGGACCCGCTCCAGGACTACTGTCAGAAGAGCCAGCTTGTCCACTTGGTGTGTTAACACCTCCCCCGGCTTCCTCCTCCGGGATGGGGATGGTGGACTCCCTCATGGATACAGCTGGAGCCTCCCTCACACCAGAGCCAGACGATCTGCCCACCCTGCCCCCCCTGGCCCCCCTGGCCCCCCTGGCCCCCCTGGCCCTTCTCATCCTTCCAGTGGGTGGGGCCATGGGAGCACGAGGTGGGCAGAGAATCTGGCTGTCCAGCAGCAGCAAAGAGCCCCAAACTCCTAAATCTGAAATGACAAAAGAGAAAACAGAAAAAACAGGATTTGCAGATTGCTCTTCATATACAGTATAATTAGTGAACAGTTACAGAACACACTTACCTAATGGCACAAACAGACTTGGTCGTGGTGGTGGTGGTAGTAGTGGGCAAAGAGCAGAAGAGGCTGCAAAGAAAAGGAAAAAAAAAAAAAACATAAGAAAACGCATATGGGTACAAATCACACGAGGCCCTCCAAACACTTACCTAATGGCACAAACACAGTGGTGGTGGTGGTGGTGGTGGTGGCAAAGAGCAGAAGAGGCTGCAAAGAAATGTAAAAAAAAAACACATAAGAAAACGCATAGGGGTACAAATCACACGAGGCCCTCCAAACACTTACCTAATGGCACAAACACAGTGGTGGTGGTGGTGGTGGTGGTGGTGTTAAAGAGCAGAAGAGGCTGCAAAGAAATGTAAAAAAAAAACACATAAGAAAACGCATAGGGGTACAAATCACACGAGGCCCTCCAAACACTTACCTAATGTCACAAACACAGTGGTGGTGGTGGTGGTGGTGGTGTAATCCTTTATAGGCAAAAGGAGGCTGCAAACATTAAACATACATGAGAAATCGCATGACCTACATACGTGCACATAATAAATTACAGTTATCAGGAAAGCAAAAATGGTGTCTTTGGAAGCTGGGAAGGTAAGGGGGCAGGTTTAGATGCCAAATCTAGACTGCACACCTTTAACAAACATGAGAAAACACATGTCCAAACCACATGCACATGGGGCCAACTGCCAATGATTAAAAGACACTTGAGGGGTTCCCAAGCTATTGTGGGTTGGAGGGGATTCACCATAGACAACTTAAGCACACCCAAGATAAGTACAAATTGTCTCCTTCCTTTTTTTTGGGAGAGAGAGATACAATTGTCTTACCTCCAGATAATGTAGGTTGTGGGTCACAGGGTCTTGCTAGCACATAAGAAACATCGATCTATAACATCCAGCAGCCATATTGGCCATGTGCTCCTTTTATAGCTGGCTCACAGGTGTGATAATTAGCGGCCGTTTCTATATATATCTGCGCATTCGCGAATTTGCGCGTTCAAAATGGAGGACGATATCCCAGACGCATTAGATGGTGCAATGCTGGCATTTATTGGTGCCTTGTTTGAGGAGGCCCTGGCACAGGAGGCAGCAGAAGGTGGGGAAGCTGCAGCAGCAGCAGCAGCAGCACCTTCAGCAGCAGCACCTCCAGTCCGTGTGCCCTTACCTCGCCAGCCACGCATTTTTGCTCCAAGGATCTATTTGGACAAGCTGCGGGATTCTGATGTCAGGAGGAAGTTCCGGCTCGAGCGAGGAACTATTCTACACCTCTACCAGCTCATAGCAGAGAAAATTGACCCGGACACACAGCGCGGCCATGCGGTGCCCGGCATGGCCAGATTGCTGGCCACTTTGTATATTTTAGGGCGTGGCAGCTTCCAAGCCACTTCGGGAAGTATCATGGGCATTAGCCAGCCCACAGTTTCAAGGGTGTTCATGTTGGTCATTAATGCCATAGTGGATATAGTGCCCAATTTTATCCACTGGCCACAGAATGAAAATGAGTGGAATGAAGTCAAGTTGGGTTTCTACCGGCGGGCACACATGCCGCAAATCCTAGGGGCAATCGATGGCACCCACATAGCCATTAGGCCCCCAAGGAGCCACGAAAGTGAATACCGGAACCGCAAGCAGTACCACTCTGTGAACGTCCAATTAGTGTGTGACGCCAAACAGCGCATCATGAGTGTCAACACTGGTCACCCAGGGTCGTGCCATGATTCCAGTATGTTAAGAACAAGTACTCTGTACGAGGTGTTTGAAAGTGGACAAATGCCCGAAGGGTGGCTTATTGGTAAAGTATTTTGTCTTAACAACATAAACTGTAAGATTACATAGACATAGGAATAAGCTACATCGGTGTACACCCTGATTTAAGCAAAGCCTACCTAAAATGGATGTGTTATTAGTTGTCAGGCTGTTCACACACAACCAGATCAGCAGCTTAGCAGCTCACAAAAGAAAGATTTGCAAAGTTGTCTTTGAGTCCAATGAAGGTGGTTAACCAATGTGTAAATGGTGTCCTCTAGCCACCCAAAGAAAACCTACAAATGATTCCAATGGTATTGCCATATCCCCAAAGTACTTTGCATAAGTGAGTCAATATTGGTTTCCTCACTCTAGTTGCAGATATATTCCAGAAGTAAGACCTAGGCTAATGTAATAGGAACAGAATAGGGGCCAAGTTGTAACTTGCAAGAGAAACCCACCACTTTGTGTGTCCTTTTTCCCATTTGTATTAGTGATTTAGGCAGTTAGACAGAGTTGAGATGTTTCATATGATTTTTTGCAAACAGACGAGCAGGTTGTTTAGTAAAATGCCTAATTGTCTCCCATTTTGAGGAGTCATCTAAAGTCACATGATATGAATAACTAATGTATATTTTTCTTATTTTTCAGGGGATGCTGGTTACCCGCAGCTGACGTGGCTGATGGCTCCAATCAGGTACCCCCAGGGCCCAGCAGAGAGGAATTACAACAGGGCCTTGCGGAGAAGCCGGAGTATCATTGAGTTGACCATAGGTCTTCTCAAGTCCCGGTTTCTCTGCTTGGCCCGGCCTGGGGGTGAACTCCTGTACTCTCCTACAAAGGCTTCCAAGATCATCCTGGCGTGCTGCGTGTTGCACAACATGTGCGTTGCCCGGGATGATTCTTGGGAGCTGACGGAGGAGAGGGAGCCAGAGGTCCGTCAGCCGGCGGCCCCCAGGCGGCGGAGCACCGCTGCCGGTATGGCCACCCGGAATACCCTGGTTGCTAGCCACTTTACATGTAAGTACTGTAACCGGTCAAGATAGGGCATGTGTATTAATTAGCTAGTTAGCAGAGGTGCCACTCACAGGGAGACAGAGGGTGATTATCATCTGCCAATGACACTTGCCATTGTAGATAAAGTGTAGTCAACATTGGTAAAATTGTGTTACTTGAGCAAAAACATGCACCTCTAACCATAAACATGTTGGTATTGTGAATAGTGTAAAGGGCTGAGAAGAGCTGGCAGGTGTTTATTTGTGTCTATGCCACCTGTGTAGTTATTGATAACATGAACGGCTGCTTGGTATCTTATGGTGTTGTAATTTTCCAGAACATCAACATCTTGGAATCATGGCACGTACCATGGGAAGCCTGTGGTGATGGGCTGTCTGGCGTCACAGGTGTGTATTCAAATGTTTACATTAATGATTTCTGGTTTGTGTAAGTTGGCATAAAATGTGTTATTTCACTCGTGATGTCGAAATTAAATGAAGTTCAGAATGAAGCAAACAGGCATTAAGATGTGATTTTCATAATGAAATGTCTTATCCTTTGTTTTATTTTTCCAGGAGTGGTACTGCTTGCGGGTGTAGGTGGTAGAAACCCACCTTGATGGACTCCACTCATTTTCTTTTGTGGTCAGTGGATATTTGGTAAGGCACATGGCCAATGACCAACATGAACACCCTGGAACTTCGAAAGTGGCTTGGAAGCTGCCCAGCAACCTTGCCATGCCTGTCCCCTATGAGCTGGTAGAGGTGCAGAATGGATTCTGAACTCTGCCGGAAGTTGTGGAAGACATCAGAATCCCGTAGCCATGGAGCAAAGATCGTGGTCTGGCGCTGTAAAGGCACACGGACTGGAGAGTGACAATATTCTTTTGCTGCATCCCTCCTTCTGCTGTCATTCTCAAATAAATAAATACATTAGAATTGAACATGTGTTTTTTTGTTTTGTGTGGGTGCCTACAGACAAAAGGGCCATCCACACTGTAAGATTTAGAGAAGACTTTATCCTTCCGATTGACATTTTCTATGTAGTGCAAGGGCCTGCCTGATTGCATCCAAATTGAAAGTGTTGAGGTTTGAGCTTCTATTATATGGTTTGGTTAAGTCTACAGGAAAAAGTCTAGACAAATTGTTAGTGTATGGCCCATTAAGCTGCCAAGGCCGGAGTTTTGCACTTTGCATGCTGCTTGTACTGGTGATGTGAGGGGTTGTAATGTAGAGTAGGGATGTGACAGTGTTGTGTTGAGGTGTGAGGCAAATGTAGTGTTGGACTATGAGGGCCTGTGTTGTTGAAATATGGAGAGAGTCCAATATCAGACACCTATGTTTATTGGTCAAGAAATTGTAAGAACCATGGTAAATATGTAAAGAATTGCATCTCGATAAAACTAGGACCACACTCATAAAATCAAAATTGTGTTGTTTCCATTGATGTGCTTGAAATTTGGGTAGGACACCCCCCTCCCCCCCCAAATTCAAGATAGTTTAAAAAAACTGTTTAAAAAAATGAGAGTGAAAAGAGATCCCAAGTGTAGTGATGTGATTTGAACCCATGACGTTGTGAACTGCAGTGAAGTTGCAAAGCACTTAGCTATTGTGCAGAATAAAGCTGTATGGTGGAAAAAATGGAGTGTGTTAAGGCTAAAAAGCACATATAGCTAAAGAACTAAACATTGTATGGAATGTGGGAAGAAGACCATGGTAAAATTGTGAGGTTTCATCTTGCCCTGAAGTAGGGTAGGGGTTTGGTCACTTGCCTTTGGTACTTTCCTTCATAAGATCGATTCGACACACAGACAAGATCAAAAAAACACTTAAAATGGTGTAAGCTTGCAAGCGCTTCTGAGTGTAACATTATTTAGCAATATATATGATGTAATCCGTTCCATTTTAGCAATATAAACAAAAAAAGAAAATAAAAAAAGTAGGTGGAGATGGTAAGCCTCGAACCTACAGCAGAGGGAGATGAATTACAGACATGTGATGTGTGCACTAATCCACTAGCCCACATCGCTATGTGAAACTGTTATAAGCAGGAAGACATAAGTTTGCGAATTGGCGAAGCCGCGATCGTAAGTGAATCCCGCTGACGGCGGAATTCATTATTGCTGTTTTACTCGCCAATTCGCCGCAGCGCCAGTTAATTGATTTGAACGCGGCGAAACTGAAACACGTCATAGATGTTTGAAGCTGCAGTTTCTTTAAATCCGGCCCATAGTGTGTTCAGAATGTGATTATTACTAGAGCCAATAAAAGCTCTTGTAGCGTTACATACAAATAGAGGTGAGTGAACATTTTATAGTCCTCCACACCACAAACTTACCATTACCCTCCATACGTCAGATTGACATTGAAAATCGACCTCAACTCACACACTTTTCCATTATGGTTTTTTTGGAACATAATAAAAAATAATAATAATAGAATAAACAAAATGTGTTTTTTTTTTTTGTTTTATTGGGGAAAAATAATTGTTTTGCATGGTGATTTGGGGTCCTCTGATTTTTTTTAAATGAGCAGAGAGGCCAGTAATGAAACAGCATCTTTTTCCAGCATGCAGCAAGCTATAGTGAAGCAATAATCAATAATATCCTGTAATGCTTCTTATATTCCTGAAAATGTTGGCATGCATAACCCCAGAAATCAGTCTCATTATTTGCTCAGGCAATCTAAGATCTTAACTGTACATCAGGACTTTTTTTTTTTGGTATAGTAATGCAGTTCTAGTTATTCATAGAAAGTGGACTGTGCACAGAACGTCCAAGCACAAAGATAGTTTATTCAAATTAGTTAATCACAGACAACATGACATGAGCCCCTTTGATGGTTTTGCAGGATCTGTTTCATCATAAGGCTTTAAATAGCTTTATTTAATACCATTAATTTTTCTGATCGGATTTGAAAACATTATTCCCATGTCTGTAAGTCCTATGTGTGTCCATGCTGAATCGGCCACAATTCAAGCCGTGGTTGGCTCTTTTGGCACCACCCAGTTCAATGTAAAATTGAAGGACCTGGGTGAAAAATTCTCAGCTGAAAGTGTCTGGATCCTATCAGATACAATCACTGCTTGAGTATTCACTAAACCTTGGGTGTCACAGTTGCTTGATTACAAGCCAGGAATGGAGATGGCTCCATCCATGTTGTTTAGCATGGATTGAGAAATCTATGCGTCTATAGCTAGCCTCGGTTTCAGCAAGGAAAGCTGAGGACCAGACACTGATGCTAGGGTAGAGGTAAGCCAGTCTACCTTGGGTAAGGAGATCTGGTTTTTGTTGGATAGTAGGGTAAAGCTACAGAGGTATCTAACCCTGAAGGACTACAAACATCTTGCACCAAATACAAAGGTTGATGATGGAAAAGATTTTTTAAAAATAACGGAGGCAGGAGTCAATATAGATTTATGGTGTAAAATAAAATGAATTCCTTTTGGAGTTGCTTGAATTCTCCTTGCTAAATAATGTTTTTCAATTCTCTAACAACTTTTTCCAGCAAATTAGAGGAACAGCCATGGGGGCCCCTTGGGCACCGTCGTATGCCTGTTTGCATCTGGGCATGTGGGAAGAAGAAGTGGTGTACACCTCACCTATGTACCTCAGCCATGCATTGACCTGGCTGAGGTACATAGATGATGTGCTCATGGTCTGGGCAGGTACACCACTCGACCTGGAGCATTTCATGCTCGAACTTAATGCCAATCAGCGAAATATTCGGTTAACTTACACAGTCGACAAGAAAGTTCTTTCTTTTCTGGACTTAAATATTGAGCTTAAAGATGGAAGATTAACCACTACTACCTTTCGCAAACCAACAGCGGCCAATACCCTTCTAAGGGCAGATAGCCATCATCCCACTAGCCTAAAAATAGGGATCCCTGTGGGACAATTTTACCGCATAAAACGTAACTGCTCATCCGGCGTTGATTACCTACGGGAATCTAGAGAGTTATACGCGAGATTTCGTGAGAGAGGATACTCACACCGTATAATCAGAAGAGCTAGGAGAAAAGCGGCAGCCAAGGATAGAAAGGAGCTTTTGAATCAAAGTAAATCTAAACCAGAAAACCCTAATTTACCGCGTCTAATCACTAAGTATGGCTGCCAGTGGAATGACGTGAGACAAATTCTCCAATCACACTGGCATGTTTTACAAAACAATGAACTATTGAAAAACATAGTAGGACCACGTCCACTGTTAACAGCTAAAAGAGCTACAAATCTCAATGACCATTTGGTACATTCTGAGTTTACACGTGTTACTAAGTCAAATTGGCTCACTGAATTACAACCTCTTAAAGGAATGTACCCGTGTGGCCATTGTCAGATTTGTCCTCATGTAATAAAATCACAGACCTATACTGACTCACAGTTTAGGGCAACGTACAAAAGTTGAGTCTTTTATAAATTGCTCTACCTCCCGAGTTCTGTACATTATAAAGTGTCCATGTCATAAAATGTATGTGGGGAAGACCAAAAGACAACTACGTGTCAGAATAGGGGAGCACCTTAAAAGTGTACGCCTCAAGGAGGAGACTCCTATCGGCCTACATTTCGCTGAAAAACATAATAGCGACCCAACAGGCCTTAAAGTAATGGGCTTCTGGGGCTTAAAAATATCACCCAGAAGAGGTGACTTTGACAAAGTCCTTCTGAAAGAAGAAAAAGCCTGGATTTTCCGTTTAAAGACGTTGACTCCTTTGGGACTGAACACTGATATGAGTCTCAGTATATTTTTAGAACCATAGATATGTAAAATCTTGTTCAGCCCCTAGGACTAATGGTGGGTTATTTAAGGCTAAATAAGGCAGACGATGAAAATAAGATCAAGTTATATAAAAATACAATGGAAAATAGTTTAACATCTCCTACCTAAAATCTATTCAAGCCTACATTACCCTTGCCCCACCGACACGTCGGGATAGACCATAGGAGAACCCCATTGTAAAAATAGCTATTTGACTCGGGCTGCCACTGTCCCCTTTGTGCCAAGATGATCCCACTGAGCGCATAAGTCTATAAGTGATAAAATAGAGCTGCTCTAAATATTTGGATATATGCGCCTTTTCTTTATATAGTCTGGGTAATTATATATTAAAAGAATATGACCCAGGATTCTTTAGCAGTAAGGATATAATATAAAAAAAAGGGGGGGGGGGAACTCCTTAAACAATGTACCTTATCGGTTAACAAAATGGACCTTCTGGCACCGGGTACAGTTCAGCTCAAGTCGAGATAGCTTTACCATCGCCCTTTATATTGGTATTATTGTGTGATTTCTTTACTTATTGTCTCTGTTGTAATGACCTTGTGTTTTTGGGTGGAATATTGAAGCCCCGGTTATCACCGTTAATGGTCCTGGAGTCACGCCCATCCACTAAAACAATTTGGTTGTAAATGAAGTTTGAAGAGCATTACCTGTTTTTTACCACAAGATGGAGACCTTCCATCCGGTTTTTAAGTGAGGTAGGAGGCAGCGATAGAGGAGTGTTTGCAGTGCCGTCACCTGTTAGCATTAACTAATCACGCTAACTCCCTATTTATTCGTCCCTCAAACCATCCAATGACGTCCTGACGAAGCGTGCGTCACGCACGCGAAACGCGTTGACGTCACACGCCGGCCCCACACAACCCGGAAGAGCCACCAATGCGCTCCAGCTCTCACTCACAGTGCGGAAGTTCGTCTCCAAACTTGGAACACGCCATCCCCTCGTGGCTGGCTGGAGCTGCACCTGTCTGCCGGGCCCCTTTCAAAACGTCGTCTGGAAAAAAACGAGCAGAAGGATATCGAACCAGCACCCGGAGTGAACGGTGAGCACCAAATTAAAATTGATAAGGGGATAGAGAAAAGGCCATGACCACCAAGCTGTTTATGGACACTCAGGTGATATTTGTGAACTAACGGAAGGTCATTATTGGCCCAGGGCTAAATTCACTTCCATGAGAAACAGCTCAATAATGGTGTGAGCCTGCGCAGAATACATATTGTATTGCGTCTCTCCCCTGCTCCCGCACCTTCTGAGTTTGAAGATTATAAGTGACTTTCTGCCCCAGAGGAACGTCTGTCGGCCTGACAGTGTTGCCCCACATACAAGAGGAACTGTTTAACATTCCCTAAAACAACAAATTTGCCCCAGATCATCACGGGACTGATTCTATACATTTCAATCCAGTCTACTTGGTCTGCAGACACTCCTTCTAGACACTGTTTCCCTCATGGGGAAATCATATTTGAAAATTCCAGTTTTTTGGTACCCATAATCTCAATGTGATGGTTTAGCCTGCTATTGAGTACATTACTGGAATTGATCAATGAACTATACAGAGCATAACTGAATTCCTTTGATACCACCATTCAGCCGTATAGCGAAAAGCTGTCAAAATGGAATATGGAAGATGGTTATGATCCCTTGTTATTTGGTGCAATTTCTTGGTTTTCTACTACATTTTCATTAATTTTATAGTGTGGCATATTAACCATTGGACCCCTGAGCTCGCCGCATCAACAAATTCCGTATGGAGTGTATGCGGCCTGTTGGGGTTCCCACTGGTTTGATCTTCCAGAGTATGTGTGGGGCCGGCCCTGTGAGAATGTGTCATTGTTTTTACGTGTCATGTATGTGTTTTGGTGTTTTCTACAAACCTGTTGTTATGTCCCCCACGCTGGGGTTATTTTAGACCATGTGTCAACTCTGATCCTTAATAAAGTTTTTTCATTTATTCACATTGAGTTGGTTTGAGCATCCCTATTTGCAGCCGTTCCAAGGGGTTACTTATGGCCCCTTAACCTGTATTTTTTAAACCATATTTTTGCCTAACCACATTTTGATCCCTAGAGAATTCCACTGGCTGGCTAACAGAAATTCTTTTTACTGTATTAACTTTTTAAATACACTATACTTCTATTTCCTCAAAGAATCCATTCTGAATACAAATAATACATGGGCAATGGTGTGTTTTTATTCTTTTAGCAATGCCAATTAGGGATGATCGAATGGTTCGGGTCGACCATCGGTTCGGCCCGAACATTGGGTGTTCGAGGTTCGGCCGAATTTAGAACTTTTTGCCCAAAAAGTTTGGAATTCGGCAACAAGAACCACCCAAAATGCAATGCTTCAGGAAATGGGCTTTAAAAGCCAGTGATTGGACCAGAACCATTAGCAAAAGCCAATTGAGGGGGCAGGAGAATGCTAGGAATGTGATTGGAGTGACTAGGGGGTCCCTAGACCAATCATTAGTGAATACGCCCCCCAGTATATAAGATTGCCCCCGCCATATTCCTAGCATTGTTATACTGGACATGGAAGAGAGTGGAAGCAGTTCTGTTAATTTTACTTTAAAAGTGTCATTTAGCTATTTTTAGTGTGAGGAAAGGGATATCTAGTGTAGTTAGAGTGCTCCTTTACACTTAAGTTAGCTTCAAAAATTTAGTTTCTGTAGAGAAAGTGTTAAGTGTAAGGGGACCGTAGTGTAGTGTAGGGTTAACTGGCAGTGACTGCTATGGCAGGGTGACAAAACCCTTCCATAGCAGGGTGACCGCTATAGAGAAATGATCATTTCTCTGAATTGCTTCGGCACACCCATATGGCTTCTCACCAGCCAAGCATTTTTTATGCTGCAGGGGCTGCCACTGCCAGTGCTTTTTTGAGGACATGTTTGATGTCAGACATGACATCTGAACATGTGTATAGGGGGTATATATACACATATATGTCTGAATATATACCCCTAGACATATATAGGTGTGATAGTAGCAGAAATAAATGCTTGCGCTAATGAAATCATTTACAGTAATATATTTCTGCTACTATCACACCTATATATGTCTAGGGGTATATATTCAGACATATATGTGTATATATACCCCCTATACACATGTTCAGATGTTTTGCCTGCCTCAAAAGAACCCAAAAAAATGCCAAAAAAACGCTAGCGTCCAAAAAAAAAATGCCCAGGTGTGTTTTTGCTGCCATTTTTTGGGGGGTTTTGGAGGCAGGCAAAACATCAGAACTTGTGCACAGTACCACTATACACAAGTTCAGATGTTTTTCCTGACTGCAAAGAACCCCAAAAAATGCCTTCTATTAAACCGGGAGAGAAGCTAACTACCTGTCCTGAAAGAAAGTGTTCTAATACAAACAATCTTTTTTTTTTCTGGTTCTGGACATGCTACAGAGCTGAAACTTCACATGTACACCTTTTAGACCCCCCAGATACGAAATCCAAAGTAAAAATCAAAAAATCTCTTTTTTTTTTCAATAATTGGCTTTTTTATCAAAAATGACAATTTTTAAGAACTTTTTTTGTGTGATTTTGTGTCTGGGGGGTCTGAAAGGTGTACCTGTGAAGTTTCAGCTCTGTAGCATGTCCAGAACCAGAAAAAAAGATCATATAGGTGTTAAAGTTAAAGGAGGCTCCCGACCCACATCCCTGTTCTACTGAAAAATTATCTTTTTTTTTCTGGTTCTGGACATGCTACAGAGCTGAAACTTCACATGCACACCCTTTAGACCCCCCAGATACGAAATACAAAGTAAAAATCAAAAAATCTCTTTTTTTCAATAATTGGCTTTTTTATCAAAAATGACAATTTTTAAGAACTTTTTTTGTGTGATTTTGTGTCTGGGGGGTCTAAAAGGTGTACCTGTGAAGTTTCAGCTCTGTAGCATGTCCAGAACCAGAAAAAAAGATCATATAGGTGTTAAAGTTAAAGGAGGCTCCCGACCCACATCCCTGTTCTACTGAAAAATTATCTTTTTTTTCTGGTTCTGGACATGCTACAGAGCTGAAAATTCACATGCACACCTTTTAGACCCCCCAGATACAAAATCCAAAGTAAAAATCTAAAAATCTCTCTTTTTTTTTTAATTTTTTCAATAATTGGCTTTTTATCAAAAATTACAATTTTTAAGAACTTTTTTTTGTGTGATTCTCAGCTCTGTAGCATGTCCAGAACCAGAAAAAAAAAAGGATTGTATGTATTAGAAAACTTTCAGGGGGTTAGCTTCTCTCCTCGGTTTTCACACCTTGCCGGTTTCAAAGCAGTCAGGAAAAACATCTGAACTTGTGTATAGTGGTAAAAATCAAAAAATCTCTTTTTTTTTTTTCAATAATTGGCTTTTTTATCAAAAATGACAATTTTTAAGAACTTTTTTTGTGTGATTTTGTGTCTGGGGGGTCTAAAGGGTGTACCTGTGAAGTTTCAGCTCTGTAGCATGTCCAGAACCAGAAAAAAAGATCTAAAATCCTAGATACTAAAAAAAGATACTAAATCCAAAGTAAAAATCTAAAAATCTCTCTTTTTTTTTTTTTTCAATAATTGGCTTTTTATCAAAAATGACAATTTTTAAGAACTTTTTTTTGTGTGATTAATAGTTAATGGGGCATGACCCAGAACCCTGGGCACTTTTTAGGGGCGTTTATTGGGTTTTAGGGCTTAAAAATGGTGTTTTTTGATTACCGAAGTTCCGGTCCCATTGATTTCAATGGGGTTCTGAAATCCGGGCCGAACTTTCGGGAAGTTCGGATGTTCTGGCCGAACCGAACTTTTCAAAGGTTCGATCATCCCTACTGGTGACAGGTAATGGTGACATTACTGTGCTATAGGTGTAGCTCAGTACAGTATGTCTGAGCAGTATAACATGCCTCCAGCAGGGGAGCACAAATACTTTTTCTGTTGGTGCCTTAAAGCATTTGAATGCTTTTTACCAAAACCCCAGCTGGCTGTCTACTGTAAATGGTGAGAAGTGGAACAGAGATATAACAAACTAAGGGAAGCCTGCCCAATATCACAATACTGCATGGTAACAAATGTGACACATTTCCGCCTTTAGCAAATTGGCTTGATCTGGGTTGAATCTTGGTTCTGGCAAATTAATTTTCTCATCTCTAGATATGAGAAAAGATGAAAGAAAATAACTAGAGAACTCAAGCATAATTCTAAGTGGTTTGCCTAGCTGGGAATGTTTGACAGATTACAACACTATCAGCAGCTAAGATGAAGTGCCGCAATCTAAGCAGTTTAGATATATTTATTGCAACTTCGATGGTGTAGTATATTTTGTGATTGTTGCTCCAACAGCCTTTCTCCTTTTAAGCATTTTACAGATGTGATGATAGATTAAGATGATTGAGAGATTATTTCCCCTATCGCTACTTCCAAATGCTCTTTCATCTGGCTTCTGTCAAACGCTGTATTAGAGAGGCTATAAAAAGTACAGATTAAGCCTTTTGCACTTGGCAAACGATGAGCCTGAAGCTGAAAAGTTTTATTTTCCTTTACTGACCATATTGATTGCAGAAAAACCCTCAGAATACCAAGAATATTTAAGGTTTAAATAGAAAAAAGTTACCTTTTAAATATCAGAAAGAGTTTTAAAACAATATAAAAATTGTAGATAATTCACAGTTTTAGCACGTATTTATTATAATTATTGTTTCTAATATTTGTAACTATGTGATGGGCTATCTATGTCACAGAGAGGAACAGTAATGGTCAGGCTGTGCAGGGATCTGATCTTGAAGCCATGTTTTGAACAAAAGTTTAACAAAGGGTTAATATTTAACTTTGTTCAGGCTCAAGTAGTGCTGGTATAGACACAGGTACGATTTGCAGCACGATTTACATTATAGTCTATGGTGGTGAAATTACGCTGAAGTCCTAAAAAACGAATACATGAACTACTTCTCAAATAGCACTACTGGAAACTGTACCTATTAAGTCAATGCCATAGAAACACATTAGATGCTACTTCACGTACGATTTGTAAATCACATGTCATACCTGAAGTTGTACCGGTGTGACTGGGGGCTTATTGCCAAAGCCTGATTGAACAAACTGAAGTTAGAAGCTGATACCATGCACAGCTGCTCCAGATTTTGCACTCTACAGTTTTGGTAAAACTCTCCCCATATGTGCATTGGGTGATTTCCACAAATGTGGGTTTCCATGAGGTATTAACATTTGAAATGTTACTTACATGTTTTTGCATGTACTGTATATTACCAGACCAGCACACAAGGTATGCAAGCTGGTATCGTCATGGCAATTGGACAAACAAATGCCATACTTCCATACTGATATTTGACTGCAGCACCTTAAACGTATGGGGGGGGGGGTGTAGTATTTTCCAGGAGTAAATTAGGTGGCCCCCACATTCCCGGTGAATTGGCTTTCTTGGAGCTACTTGTAATATCAATTTTCTAAAACTTTATTAGTAAGTTAAAAAGTTCAAAACACTTCCCCAGAGTACTTTGTGAGTAGCAAATCTTAACCATGTCTAGATATACTGAGGTTGATTTGCTAAAATAATTGAAAATGAGGAATTTATTTTTCACATGATTGGATAATTGTAGTATTCATTAAATTTATTGAGTGAAGATTCTCAACTCTTTTAGTAAACCACTCACAGAATGTTATTTTACAATTTTTCCATACCTGGGTCTGTAGTTCTCCTCAAACTGTGTCAGTTCATCTGATTTTGGTAATATACTGTATGTCCCTAATATTCTGTATGCTATGATCAAGTAAGCATTTTCTATTTTGCAAAGTAGGTTAGGAACTGACCATATAGGGATCATTCTGATGCACTTAGCCAGCTTAACTGTGTTGTAATATATGCAATGTGAGAATTCCTGTTTTTATGTAAAAAATTGCTAGAAATATATATGGGTATATAGCAGAGGGTTAATTGACACATTTAAAGCCATCTGATGCTGAAAGTGCAAGGACAGGAACTCTGATTTTTATTAGTTTTTTTTTTTTTTTTTATTTAACCACTTTAAGACCGGACTGTTTTTTTTTCTAAATACACTTTTATTGAAAAGAGAATATGAAAGTTACAAAGCAGATGGTACAGGAAGATAAACGGTTGTAGTCAATGGTGTAAAATATGTTAGCCAGTAAACTTATGAAATAAATAGCAATAGTTATAATTGCAAAGCTAATTCTGTTAAATAAATTAGATTGTTTAGGTAAAGTATATGTCTTCACATAGTTTAAAATGCGTGTCCACCTACTAAAAGGTGTTAGCTCAAGCTCTGAAATGAGAGATAATAGAAAACAAAATGAATAGGACAGTAAGGGAAGAAAAGAGGAGTGAGAAAGTGATGGGGGTAGAGAGGGATGGAGGGTTGGTCTCTGATACAGGAGGTAGACAAAATAATATCCAGTATATTGTTAGAAATGTACAAAAGATCCAGGCTCCAGAATCAGCAGACACTAAGTCCAAGTAAGAGGGGGTCTTTGAAAGCCAACCAATAGGCCCTTATATTACAGAAATCAGAGGCCGAATTGTGAGATTCATGTGTAAGCTCTTCCATGAGGCAGGTATTATTATTAGATTAATTGTTTGTAATCATTATTTTATTGGAGAAATTTGGCCCCATTCAATAAATACGGGATGATGGAATGCTTATATTGGGCTGTTGGTTTACTTGTACATACAAAATAAGCCTGGCCATAGGTCATTTGGTATAGCTCTACCAGTGTTGATCCATTGTAAAACAGAATTCTAGTAAGGAAGTATAAAAGGGCATTCCCACCAGATGTGGGGATATAGGGCAGCCACACCACATTCCCTCCAGCAAGAAAGACAGACATCAGGGAATATGTTATGTAGCTTAGCAGGTGTATAATGTCAGCGGGATAACAACTTATAGTTAACTTCTGTCTTTTTTAATGAGACGGAGGATAAATGAGTTAATTGCAAAATTGTATGCCTCTGGTTGTCTGAGGTTAGCTTTTAAATATAGTTCCCAAGAAGTTAGGTCATTTGGATAAGAGGAAGAGTCTAGAGTTAGGGTTAAAGTGGTTGATAAGTCACATTTATAAATCACTTGCACTCCCTATGTTTTAGGAAGATATAAAGCACAGTATGTCAGTTTTTTATAATGCTAAATACCTTCTTGCACAGCTCTGCTGTGCAGTCACGTGAACTCCCTCCGCTCTCATTCCCTAAGCACAGCAGTGGAAGGGGCTGAGATTCCCCTCTGATATATGCCAGCCAACAGAGGATAGGTCAGGTGACCACACAGCAGAGCTGTGCAAGAAGGTATTTAGGATTATAAAAAACTGACATACTTTGCTTTCATTCTTCATAAAAGGTAGGGGATGCAAGTGAGTTATGAACATTACTTTACAGCTACAGTGGAAAAGCAGCAGGAGGGGAAGGCCAGAGAGGAGATCGGCTCTTACTACACAGACTACTGAGCTGACAGGCAGGGAGGGGGGGGTAGAGGGAGAGACTGACCACACAGTGGGATAATGGAGGGATGTAAACTGACCACAGTATCATAGATCAGCAGTCATGATTACCGTGGTCAGTACACATAGGGAGACACAGGAACAGGCAGGATCAACCAGGTATTTTACAACATAGACTGGGACAAATTGCATTGCACCAGCACTATGCTATAGATCCTTCTTTAAAGAAACAGGAGCATTTTTTTTTTTTTTAAGGTTTACAACCACTTTAAGACCTTTCAGTGACTGCAGAGGTTTAGGTAGAGATTGTATTATTTGAGACAGTTGTGTATAGCGCCATTTATCCAGCAAATAAAGTGTGGATGAGCTTTTAAGTGTTTCCAAGGGTAATAACGTGGGATATCCCAGCACATGATGTAGTGGCTAATGTGGAAGCCATGTATAAAAGTGAGCATCCGGGGATCCTGGTTGAAAATAGGAATGACCCAGTAATTGCATCAGTGGAGAACTAAAAGGCCAACTATATTTCCCATGAGTTTCATGCTGTTAGCAAGGAGACTGTTAAAGGACAGGATTGTGGAGGTAGGTTCCTAAACCGTTTATGTGCTACCATATGGTAGCACTAGAAGAGAGAAGTCACATATATTGTATTCTAACTTAACCCACAATTTATGATAAGAAAATTTCCAGTCTGAGATTCTATTAAGAACCACCCCATGATAATATTGTTGGCGGTGCTAAACTGCCACACCTTTATGTTCTGACATGGACAGACTGGGAGATTCTTGGTTTATCACTGTTCCATACATATTTAGTAATTAAAGAGTGCAATAAGGAGAAGAATTGCACTCTATTGGGAACTCAATAAGGTAACATTTGAAAAAAGAAAAGTAGTCTGAGATTCTATTAAGAACCACCCCATGATAATATTGTTGGCGGTGCTAAACTGCCACACCTTTATGTTCTGACATGGACAGACTGGGAGATTCTTGGTTTATCACTGTTCCATACATATTTAGTAATTAAAGAGTGCAATAAGGAGAAGAATTGCACTCTATTGGGAACTCAATAAGGTAACATTTGAAAAAAGAAAAGTACTCTGGGTGAGACAATAATTTCAATAACATTGATCCTTTCTAGCCAAGAGTGAGACATTGAGATCTGTTGTTGTAATTTGTAAATGTTGCTTAATAGTATTCAGAAGTGGCATGTACATTAATTTGTTTTGAAAAGGCAAGATAGGCTTGGAGAGAGAAGGATATCCAGGTAATTCAATGATTTTGGTTGCCAGGTGAAAGAGAAGAATGGTTTAACCTGTTGGACTTCAGCAACTATGAGGGAAATCTTAAGAATCTCAGATTTGTTTAAATTAATTTTGAAATTCAAAATTTCCGCAAAAGTGGCAAATCCTGACATTAAAGCAGCACCAGCCTGCAACAAAAAATGTAAAGTTTGTTTACAAATCCTGTAGCCGCTGACTTTTTTAATAGAACACTTACTTGTCCATGGATACAGCGCCATCACAAACTGCAGAGAACCAATGGTCCTACACTCTTCTGGGACCTATAACATATCCAAGAAGACTGAAGGGAGGGAGGGGGAGAGGAGAACTTCTGCTGGGATCGCCTAGGCAATCTGAGCGGAAGTGCAAGCGGGTACATGTCAAATCTAGGTACCCCCCACAAAAATGACATGCAAAATTAGGTAGACAAGGGGGGGAGGAGGACTTAAATTGGAACTTCCCTTTTTGGGAGTTAGATTAAAGGCTTTTCGCCGAACACCCAAATTTGCAGGGTGTTCACTGGGTGTTTGCCTCGACGAACACCCTGCAATACACTGAGCACAACACAGTGCATTCTGCTCCCTGATTGAGCAAAGCTTTGCCCAATCAGGGCACAGTGTAAGCTGGTTGTTAAGGAGCAGGCCTGGAAGGCCGGCCACGACATCCTTAACAACCAATCAGTCATCAGCTGTCAATGGATGTCCTCGCTGACAGCTGACTAAAAAAAAAGTGTCGGTAAAAAAAATAAATGAACGGCGTGGGATTCCCCCCTCCCCCCCAGTCCATACCAGTTCATACCAGTTCATAATTGTCTCGTGAGGTTATTACTTTTGTACACTTTTTTGGTGAATGGGTAGGGTACTATGTACTCAATACCAATTCACATAGGGGGGCCAGGATCTGTGGGCCCCCTTGTTAAAGGGGGCTTCCAGAATCCGATAACCCCCCGCCAACAGACACTGACAACCACAGCCCAGGGTTGTCACGAAGAGGCCCTTGTCCCCATCAACATGGGGACAAGGTGCTTTGAGGTGGGTGGCAGAAACCCCTGGGCCCCAAAGCACCCAGTCACCCATGTTGAGGGCATGTGACCTGGTATGGTTCAGGAGGGGGGACACTCGCTTTTCCCCTCCCCCTTTCCTGATCTGTCAGGCTGCATGTCCGGACAAGGGTCTGGTATGGATTTGGGGGGGGGGAACCTCACGCTGTTTTTTTTTTTTTCATTTTGCCTCTTTTCAATTTATTTTTTAACAGCCAGGTGCCGGTAATGCTCCAAATGCCCCACTATACAGACAGATCGTAGTCTGCATGAGCTAACACTTTTTTGGTTTGCTAAGACAACTAGTCCTAGTAATATAAAAAGCAACCAGTATAGAACTAGAACAGCCAACATTTAGTACAGTGCCAAGATTCTTCTTCATATATCAAGGAGCAGGTATTATCATATACCTGGCAATTAACCTCTACTGAGATGTAGAGGGACCTTCTTTTGCACCTCTTGTCCAACACCCCTGGTAGTGATGACCTTGGATCACCAAGAAGGAACAAGGAACTGGAACATGGTGACACTTGATCAACAGACAGGAGCGTAACTAGGACACAAGCCAAGAGGTCATCAAGAGCCAGCAGCGAGGTACAGGAACATCAGGCAGGAGCAGACAGCGCCAGAGTACAAGCCAAGATTACTGCATAGAGGCAGGTATCCAGCGATTGGTCAAGGGAAAGCCCGGTCATGCACAGGTAGGCAAATATAGCAGGTCAAGGGCAGGTTAAACAGGAACTAGCTGAAGACCACTCAGCAGTCTGTTCATGCCATAGTCCAGCTTATGCGCCCTGTGACGGTACTAACCATCACTATGAGTGAAAGGCAGATAATTAATGGTTTGGATTGCTTCAATATTTGTTAGCAATATTTTCATATAGAAATTTGAAGATTTAATACCACCTTATACAGTGTATTCCATGCTTGTCTGTGAGAGAGACACACAGACTGTCATTCGGAGACTTCCCTATTGTTTGTGTATTGGGAGGGAATGTGAATTACCCCTGTCTCATTGTTAAATGTTAATGACCTCACATTGTTCTGTCTGCCTTAAGAGAAACTTATTATGGGATGTATATGTGTATGTGGACTGGCTGCTAAGGGGGAGGGGGGATTGTCCCACATTGTATATCTTTGTGTACACTGTATAGGAGTGTAAAACTCTGTTTTCATTGGATTGTGAATTTCAGGGCCTGTCCTCAACAAGGTCCACCTGGGGGGTAAACTTGTGGGGGAAAACTGTATAAAAGAGCAGCTGTACCAATAAAGTTTGAGTTAGTTCACCCTCAATCTAGAGTCCTGTCTCTCATTGGAGGAATCGGCTACAGGGGATTGCTATGTCCTCCATACTCTCTTGGATAATCACTAAGCTCTTGTAAAAGCGTGTGTAAGAGCTAGTTCTGCTGCACTCTCTGGGGAAAGAGAGGTTCCCCCATGGGAACCTGGAGCCTTGTCGTAGCTCCAGTGTGGGTAGGAGACGGCGAGACCCTAACCAAGCTGCGGCGGTTCATGGGGTCTGAAGTGGTTACGGTGTCTGGTGGAGTGCTTGGAGCCCTCGGGAAGCACTAGGAGCATCCGTCAATGGAGGTACCCGGTCGGGGTGCAGGTTGATCCATTACACGCCCATTCTGCAGTGATCAGAATTATTAACATGTAATAGTGTTCTGGTTCCAATATGTGCTAAGCTTCTCTTACAGGTAAAGATCATTAGTTTAACTCAAACAATTTTCTCCAGGTCAGACTGGTTGATGACATCTACTATTTACATCTGAAAGTTTTTTTAAACTGTTAAAATGCAGTGTTCACTATAACTGCTTATGATGCATGCTTTTTGATGCATTTGAGGAATGGGACTCCCCTTAGCATTTTAATAAATTATAGCTTCCACTTCAATAAAGTGAAAATTATCTTAACATCAATCAAAAAAGCCAGGTTCCACATGTTTTATGATAATCTTTGAGAATACGTGTACTAGATTACTTATATGTCCACTGTTTGAAATGAGAATATTCTGCAAATCCTATTCCCTTTACTCTCAAGTATTTTAATATTGAACTACTACTTTACTTCAGAATAATTTAAACAAAATCTAATCACAAATTGTCCATTCTGGAAAACTCTCCAGTTTGTAAGACTATTTTAAACATCTAAAATGAATCTTAATTGTTTTGGCTCCCTTCCAAAAACAAATCATTTGAACACAGCTGCTGGATGTGCTTAATGCATGTCAACATCATGATACATTTGCAAGTTATATTTGAAGCAAATCCTTTCAAGCGCATTTCTAAACTTATTTTAGTTTTGCCGTTGCAAATTTCGAGCAGAAAGTAGAAAACCTGTTCACATGTAACCATCCTCCACACACACATGAACACTGGTGATTGGAACGGGTGCATTGGGTCAGATGAACCACCAACCAGCTGCTCTCTCCCCCCTTTTCTCCCTCCTCCTATTCTTTCTTATTTTCTTGGTTCAACTTTTTTCCTTTGCCCCTGCCCCTCTCCCTTTTTCTTTCTTTTTCCTTCTTCTTTCACTAATTTTTTTTCTTTCTTTCCTTTTTCTTCACCCCCTGTCCTTCACCCCCCTTAAATTTACTAAAGTACTATGTATAATCATATATTTATATTTTTTTAAATACTTGTTTTTACTTTTTTTTATTTCCCCTGCAGCCTCATTGAAATTATTCAGTCATTATTCAGTTAAAGCTAACATAATTATTAGTGACTTGTTTTGTTTATCTATAAAGTTACTATTTTATACAAACAAATAATACATTTATAGGACATCTGTTAATAAACTTGGAATTAAATAAACAAATTAAAAAAAAAAAAAAATCCCCCTGGGTGATCTACACTCATCGGTCACTTTATTAGGTACACCTTGCTAGGACTGGGTTTGACTCCTTTTTCCTTTCCGAACTGCCTTAATTCTTCATGGCATAGATTCAACAAAGTGTTGGAAACATTCCTCAGAGATTTTGGTTTTGGTCATATTGACATGATAGCATCATGCAGTTGTCAATCTCTCATTCCACCACATCCCAAAGGTCCTCTATTGGATCAAGATCTGGTGACTGTGGAGGCCATTGGAGTACAGTGAACTCATTGCCATGTTCAAGAAAACCAGTTTGAGATGATTTGAGCTTTGTTACATGGTGCATTACCCTGCTGCAAGTAGCCATCAGAAGATGGGTACATTGTAGTCATAAAGGGATGAACATGGTGAGCAACAATACTCAGGTAGGCCGTGGCATTTAATTGATGCTCAATTGGTACTAAGGGGCCCAAAGTGTACCAAGAAAATATCCCTCACACCATTACACCCCCACCATCAGCCTGAACTGTGGTTTACACTAAATTCTGACTCTACAATCTAAATGTGGCAGCTAAAATCGAGACTCATCAGACCAGGCAACAGTTTTTCCAATCTTCTATTGTCTAATTGTTGTTGAGCCTGTGTGAATTATAGCTTCAGTTTCCTGTTCCAGGAGTGAGTGTGGTCTTCTGCTGCTTTTAGCTCACCTGCTTCAGGGTTTAATGTGTTGTGCATTCAGAGATGGTATTCTGCATATATTGGTTGTAATGATTAGTTATTTGAGTTACTGTTGCCCATTCTATCTACCAGTCTGCCCATTCTCCTCTGACCTCTGACACCAACAAGGCATTTTCATCCACACACCTGCCACATATCAACAAGGCATTTTCGTCCACACAACTGCCGCTCACTGGATATTTTCTTTTTTTTGGACCATTCTCTGTAAACCCTAGCAATGATTTGTGTGAAAATCCCAGTAGATCAGCAGTTTTTGAAATACTCAGACCAGCTCATTTGGCACCAACAACAATGCCACGTTCAAAATCACTTAAATCCTCTTTCTTCCCTATTCTGATGCTTGGTTTGAACTTCAAAAAGTCGTTTTCACCATATATAGATGCCCTAAATGCATTGAGTTTCTTCCATGTAATTAGCTGATTAGCAATTTGCGTTACTAAACAATTGAACAGGAGTACCTAATAAAGTGCCCGGTGAGTGTATATTGTAAGGCTTTTAACAAACTTTGTTGCAGATCCCTACCTTTGGTTATTCTGAAGAAATCCCTGTATGCCTGTCTGTGTCCATATGTTAAGCTAATATAATGGATGTAGATTCTTAATTATCAGCCAGCTGCTGCACCTGCAGGGCTCTAATGAGAAAAAATGTAGGGTCTACATCCCTTTGGACGAGATTTCCAATTGGGAATATTTTACCAAAAATGACATTTTTGTTGCAGGGGATGCCTGATATCTGACTTGTATCTTAGTGCAGACTTCTGGAAAAATCAGTGAGCCAATCATTCAAGCAGGACATTATGTTTCTTGGGTGTGGTCAGTACACATTCTGTGTACAGAACAGCTCCAGGTTGCCATATTGCATTGCATTTTATAGGAAATACAGCAGCTACAGATTGAAAAGAAAAGGTAATTTCTAATCGCAGTTGTATATGCTATATTATTATTTTTTTTTATTTGCTTTTTTTCCACAAAAGTTACCCTTTAACCACTTGCCGACCGCCGCAAGTACATTTACTGCGGCGGTCAGCCCCGTACAGGCAAAGTGACGTAGTACTACATCGCTAGCCTGAGAGTCTCTAGGGGGCAAACGCGCCACCGGAGATGCGCTCTCGCCCCCGCTCATTACCTAACAAGTCCACGCGTGTGACCTGCGGACCCGATGTCCGCCGGTCACTCGCGATCTCCCCGTGGAGAGGGAGAAAGGCAGGCGGCTAATGTAAACAAAGCCGCCTGTCATTCTCCCTGATGTAACTGCAGAGATCATACGATCCTGCTATGTAGGATTGTATGTCTCTGTGGTTACATCACTAGCCACACCCCTTTACAGTTAGAAGCACGCCTCTAGGGACACACTTAACCCCTGCATCACCAATAAAGTTAACCCCTTCCCTGCCAGTGTCATTTTTATAGTAACAGTGCATATGTATAGCACTGATTACTGTAGTAATGTCATTGGTACCCCCAAAAGTGTCAAAAATGTCAGTCAAGGGTCCGATCCGTCCGCTGCAATGTCGCAGTCCCGCAAAAAAAATCGCAGATCGCCGCCATTACTCGTTAAAAAAAAAAAACACCAAAAATGACAGAAATCTTTCCCTTAGTTAGTAAAAGCAATAACTTTTGCGCAAACCAATCAAAATACACTTATTGCGATTTTTTTTTTACCAAACATATGTAGCAGAAAACAAATTGGCCTAAAATGTTAAATAATTTTGATTTTTACATTTTTGGGGGGGAATTTCATATAAAAAAATGTGAAAAATATTGTTATTTTTTCAAAATTGTCGCTCTTTTTTTGTTTATAGCGCAAAAAATAAAAATCTCACAGGTGATCAAATACCACCAAAAGAAAGCTCTGTTTGTGGGAAAATAAGGACGTCAATTTCATTTGGGTACAGCGTCGCACGACCGCGCAATTGTCCATTAAATTCATGCAGTGCCGAATCACAAAATAAGGCCTGGTCAGGAAGCGGGAAAAATCTTCCGGGGCTTAAGTGGTTAAATGTATTTTTCTGCAATTTGTATTCCTTTTTTTATACTTGTTTATTTTGTTTGTTCTTTTTTATTGCTAAAAAATACACATCGTGGAGAAAAAAAAATGCCTTTATTTTGTCTGAGCCAAAATATTTAAATAATAAAAACAAAAAATACAATTTGCAACGTTAACCCACAGTAACACTATTTATTTTAAAATGAACACTAGTCACACTATAAAAGGGCAATATTGTCAAAAGAAACCCTTGTCATCCCACAGTTATGACCCCTAATTACTGATACAGTCTTAGGGCAAATTGATATCTACAATTGTTTTCAGATTTTCCTCTGTCAAGATTTTGCCAGGAGTTAAAAATTGAATCAATCACAGCCCTGGTTTATCGCTAAACATTCGTTTTCTACTTCAACTATCATCTGCCACAGCTAATTTTGATCACAAATTTGTACAAATCTCTGAGCAGAGAAAGTACCTGAATGGAGCTAAGTGCCTTATGTAACATTATGTATGCTGCAAATCCTCATACTTTGAAGTCACAATGCTAAATCATTAATAAACAGATGGAAAAGAAGGAGACCTGAAATGGAACCCAGTGGGAGTTGACTGGCAACTTAAGTCCAAAGGGAACTTTTTGAATTAACAAGACTTCTCTGGACTCTTTTCGATCCAAATGCAATTTCTTTCCAAAAATCTACAGCTTTATTTCTGTAACATTTTAGTCAAATGCAGCAAAAGTTTACTTAAGTTGCATTACTACTGATTTATTTATTTGCTTTAGAGTTGCACACTTGCCAATACAAATCTATATAGTCCTGAGCCCAGATTACCTTAGCCTTGCCATCAGTAACCATAGTGCTTATCAGCAGTAAACAAGAATGAGACTTTTTTTAACACATGTTGCAACACACAGACTTTCCTTTACAGAAAAGAATAGCTAGGGGCTCTGTTTTTTACCCAGAGATACCTACTAACAAGGCCATCTTACTGAATTAGCACGCTGAGCAGTTGCCCAGGGGCCTCACTTGCCCAACCAAGCCCCAGCCAAGTATTGGTACCGATTCCCGTGTGCATCTTGGCGCTTAACTTAGCAGGAGGCAAGCGCCTGTCAGCCCTGCGCTGCTACTTGGGCCGTGGAGGGGGAGCCCACAACTGCAGGAATTCCTGTCTGCCACCACGGGAACAGGCACACACAGGACAGTCGAGTCTCACTTCCGTCCATGTGTGTTCACCGGACCAAGCCACCGAACCTGGAAGCTGTCATAAGCCTGGCCCTGCTGTACCAATAAATAATGCCTTATCGATAATTTGCATTTTTATTCTCGTGGGTGATTGTGTAGGCAGGGCCCCAGTGCACTACATTGCCCAGGGCCCTTAAATGCTCTTAAGATGGCACTGCCTATTAATCAGCCTGATTCACAGAGCATCCCTAGCACACATGGTTAAACGAAAGCAAACATTGTGCAGTTTTGCCTAAATCAAACTTTTGACAGATAAGGCTTTAACAGAATAGGTAGTAGGCCAAACAATCAGACAAGGAGTAACTGTAATTTGATACTTATTTAACTAGTGCAACGTTAGATCATGGATGACAAAGATCATGCATCCAATGCAAAAAATACAAATCAGATTACGAAAACATGGCCCCCTCACAGAAATGTATGTGCCTCAGCTACGTAGCAAAGCTTCTATAAGACTCTAACAAGCTCTGGTAACATAGGCAAACAGCTATTAAGATACAAAGCACAAGGACAAAAGGCCACCCCACTGGAAATGTTCTACTTCTAGTCAGGCTGGAAGCACAGTAGCTGGGTTTCCCAGAGAAATTGTGTGTTCTTTGGCTACTGATGACTGACAGCACACCGGTTCTGACAGTAAAGGGCCACTCAACTGGCTGTAGATCCCTTACCCTGCTACCTCTGTCTCATCAGGTGTGGCTCCTCTGAGCTGCTAATGGAGGGAAGTGGAGGAACCTATCTTCCACAGGCATATCCAGGAACACAGGAAGTTCAGAGTATTTCAGCATGGTGAGTAAATAGGCTACAAATCTGTTTAACCACTTGCCGACCAGCTACCACAGATTTACAGCAGCAGGTTCCTGCAAATCTCCGTACCTATACGGTGCTTTGCGGGAGCGATCGTGGGGGTATGCCATGCGCCCATTCACCAGTGGGGAAGCTGATCTGTGGGCCTGGGCGGCGATCGCTTCCCGTAGAGACAGAACGGTGGTCTTCTGTTGAAAACACAGCAGACCATTGTTCTGTCAGCAATCGACACAGGGCTCCTGTGTTCCACCTATTTAGGAACACAGGTCTCTGTGTTGATTCCATAAGCCCATCCCCCACAGTTAGAAAATACCCCCTAGGCATACATTTAACCCTTTGATTGCCCTGGTGTTAACCTCTTCCCTGCCAGTGTCATTAGTACAGTAACAATGCATATTTTTAGCACTGATTACTGAAGTAATGTCACTGGTCCCCCCAAAAGTGTCAAAAATGTCAGTTAGGTGTCAGCTCTGTCTGCCGCATTGTTGCGGTCCCGCTAAAAATCGCTGATTGCTGCCATAACTCGTAAAAAAAATATTAAAAATACATAATTCTTTACCCTAGTTTGTAGACACGATAACTTTTGGGCAAACCATTTAAAATACGCTTATTGGGACTTTTTTTTACCAAAAATATGTAGCAGAATACAACTTGGCCTAAAATGATGAAAACAATAGATTTTTACATTTTTTTTTTTTTTTTATTGGGAATGTTATATAACAGAAAATGAAAATATTGTTTTTTTTTTTTTTTCAGAATTGTTGCTCTTTTTTTGTTTATATTGCAAAAAATTTAAATCGCAGAGGTGATCAAAAACCCACAAAAGAAAGCTCAGTTTGTGGGAAAAAAAGGACATCAATTTTATTTGGGTACAGCATCGCACAACCGCGCAATCGTCGGTTATAGTAATGCAGTGCCGAATCGCAAAAAATGGCCTGGTCATTAAGGGGGGAAACTCTTCCGGTCCTTAAGTGGTTAACATACATGTTAAATAAGTGACTTACAACAGTCTAGCATGTATCTGATGTTGTATCCCTATTTAAGAAGGGTGAAATAAGAGCCTATAAATTGCATACCAGTACACTAAATGTCTGATATTTGTACTGGAAGGTACAGTAAGGGATGACATCTAAAAAGAAATAGCACAAAAAAAAAGGAGAATTAGAATGAATTCATGAAATATGAACCAAGAAAGCTTCACCTTGGTTTTATGTCACTGTGTTGAAATATGCACTTCCAACAATACGTGACTGATACATTTGCAAACCTCACTTGGATTTAGATAGAAAAAGATGTTTCACACAAACTCCCTGCCAGTACACACTTAGGGTGTCTCCATTCTACTGGAAGAGTAACAGAGACACCATTGGACAGCAGCATTGTTAATCTGGAGATAGGGTAGTGTTAGATGGATTCATATCACTACTTTCCTTAACCTGCCACAAACAAAAGTGGATAACAGATGAGACAAAGAAATGTAACTTTAAATGTATCAAACAGAGGTAACAACCACACATAAAAAAAAAAAACATTTTTATTAGCCTCTATGTTATTATTTCCTCCCTCTTGCCTACACGATTGGACAGTCCAGTCCTTTGAATGTTTATCCAAGCTGCGGGACCGTGTGTCATGATATGCCTGGACCTCTGCTTGACAACATTTATTGCTATATTCCCTGACTATTTCATTTGTGATATAGTGTTCTGTGTCCTATACTCTTACTCCTGAATGTCAAAATGTCATTTTCAATCAAAATTAATTGAAAGTAAAAAAAAAACATTTTTTATTACAAGGTTTTCAAAAATATTACACATACAAATAATGTGATCATCACACTACATATGTAATTAAAAAAAATGCTTTACATTAACCTCCTTGCGGTATTCCCGAGTGTGGCTCGGGGTAATATAGAGTACCAAAAGTGGTAACCCCGAGCCACACTCAGGATTACCCCACAATAAAACTCACCTTCCCCTGCGATTCCCCGCCAACTTCCCCCGCTGTCCTCCAGCCGTCCTCCCGTTGTTCTCCCGCTGTGTGCTCTGCCAATGCCGGCACCTGTCTTCCGGTTCCCTTCCCTGCGAGCATAGCTACGCAGGGGGGGTGGAACTGGTGGCAATTTAAAAAAAGTAAATAAAACAAGTGACAGGATACAAAGTAGTTATCCTAAATGACCATGGCATCCAAAAAAGCATTCTTTTTGCACAAAAATGTTTTTAGGCGAACTGGAAAAAAGCGACAGAGATAGCGATTCATGGGAAAATTTATCATCATGTACGGAAAGTGATGACAGCGATGATTCTGTGACTGAGCTCAGCGATGTGCAGACTTGGTGCTCTATTGACTGCGGTACGGATCAGGCAGCGCCCCCAAGATTCCCATTTTTCAGGAGAATCTGGTATGAAAATTGACGTTGACCATGACAACCCCTTGGCATACCTACAAATATTTTTGACCGATGAGGTTATTGAAAAAATAGTTACCGAGACCAACCAGTACAAAGAGCAACAATGTGCTATGCATCGGAGGTTTGCAAGATGCAGAAAGTGGGAACCAGTGACCAAAGATGACCTTAGGAAATTTCTAGGCCTAATAATTCTTCAGGGAGTGGTGGGGAAACCCCTGCAGAAGTGGTAATGGACAACCAATACATTACTTGCCACTCCATTCTTTGGCACGGTCATGTCAGAATACAGATTTTCCCTCATAATGAAATATCTCCAGTTTGAAAATAATGAAGAATTTGATTAAAACTACTCATCCTGCACCAAAACTAAAAAAAATGTGGGAAGTATATCAAATGATTCTTCAGAATTTCTAACAGAGCTATGTGCCAGAAAGAGACATTAGCATAGATGAAAGCCTAATGGCCTACAAGGGAAGGCTCAGCCGGGGGCAATACATTGCATCAAAGTGGGCACGTTTTGGCGTACAATCCTACATGCTATGCGAATCGTCAACTGGCTACATTAAAATTCAGTTATATACACTGAAAAAGGTACAAAATTTTGACGAAAAATACAGTAATTATGGAATGACAACATCTTCTGTTCTTTCACTAATTGAGCCATTGCTAAATCAGGGCTATTGTGTAACAACGGACAACTTTTATACATCTCCTGAACTTTATGAGGTTCTACTGCAAAACAAAACCGATGCCTATGGAACCGTAAGGGCTAACCGGCGCAAATGTTTGGCAAAAAGAAGCTCAAAATAGGACAAATGGTTGCCTGACAGAAAGGCAAATTGATGGCACTGCGATGGAAGGACAAGAAAGATGTGTGCCTAAAGATGTGTGCCTGTAATGCATAACACCTGATGATAGTACGTTTGTAAGGTGGGAAAGAAGTCATGAAGCCACAAGTAGTGAAGCCACAAGTAGTGTCGACAGAACCGACCAAGCAATGACATTCTACCCAGCTATGAGGAAGCAGCAACAAAAAATACTATATGAAGATCTTTAGACATCTTCTTGAACAATGCTTGTGGAATGCATACATTCTGATCAAATAAAAAAGAGTGACAAACCTGTGATTCATGCGGACTTTATTTGAAAAGTTGCCAAATAAATCTTTCTAAGTCACCAAACACCATCAATGGCTGTGAACAGATCTGGACATCGTGCTGATTTCGTTGTCAACACGAAACGCCTGACTGGTCCTCACTTCATGGACTACATCCCACCAACTGAGAAAAAGTCAGCACCTACAAGGATGTGCTCGAAGAGAGATGACAGTGGAAGGAAAATAAGAAAAGAAACCAGATACTATTGTCCCGATTGTGACGTCGGACTTTGGGCAGTCCCATGTTTCAAATATTTCATACCCGAGATGTTTACTAAACCTTTATTACAGTGGCTAGTAATATCACACCCCTTGTTTGTACATATTTCAGTGTTTTTGGTTTGATTATATTTTTGCATAAAAGTTATTATTATTATTATATTATAATTTATGATTTCGTGTTTCAAGCTTTATCATACCCGGGATGTCTACTAGACCAGTGTTTCTCAACTCCGGTCCTCAGGGCACACTAACAGGCCAGATTTTAAGTATTACCCTGGGAAGATCCTGGGGAGATGCAGACTAGAATTCTGCAATCACTGAGCAGCAAATGATATCACCTGTGATGTATTTCAGTTTTCTTGCAAATCTGGCCTGTTAGTGTGCACTGAGGACCGGAGTTGAGAAACATTTGTACTAGACTCTTGTTTGGACAGATTTAAGTGAGTTATTCCTAAGAATTACAGGCCTAAAATATTAAACAACATATTTCCATGCAAAACAATGTACCGCTTTTAGCACAAAAATTCTGACATAATCAGACTGCCAGGGAGATTAAAGTAAGGCCAGGGTGCCATTTTTATACAGCATATTAGATGAGGCATACTGTATCTGTGTGATAGATCATATTTGCAAGTAGTTGGCATGTTGCGGGTAACCAAATTTTTGAGGATGCATAGTTCCCAGGTTAGGGAATTATATGCTGTGATTATAGGAAAGGTTATCTTCACTACATACATTTGAGGGCGTGATCCCATATAACCATCCCCTTGATTCTTTCTGGCTCATGATGCAGCCAATGATATATCTAAGATGCTGTAACCCTGTGGTCTAGTAGTTTTTCATTAATGAACATAGTGGCCTCTGATATAGAATAAACCATCATTTACATGGACATTGTTGTTGGTGCGCATCCTGAAGAAGCATGGGAATTGTGAAACGCGTTGATAAAAGGCATCAAAAGTTTGCTAACTGTAATGTTTGCAAAGCATTTGGATCTTTGATGGACTCTTTCTTTTTTAACAATATGTGGTGTGATGGCCACATTATATTTATGTGTAATGTTTTTAATATTCTTATAAATTATTTTATTTTACATTTGGTTGTTAATTCTATTTGGTACAGTTAAAGTCACACTTCTTTTTCCCATCCTCTATCCACCTTTGTTTGTGGTGGTTTGAGGAGGGTGGTGATATAAATTTGGCCAATGGTTGGTACCAATAGAGGATTTAGTATGGAATGAGATGAACCTAACCTTTGATTTCCTAGTGTTAGATGTGCTAGTAGGTTTCGATTGGGCTTGACTAACAAATCAAATTCGAACTCCAGCTAACACCTTTTAACACAATACAGCAGACAATTTATTTTCATTTGGTTTTACATAGATGAATAAAAGCTGACCATTTTAAGCAGGGGTGGCGAACACGCGGCTCTCGAGCCGCATGCGGCTCCCGGCCGAACTGAATGCGGCTCTTCGGCTCTTTGCCTCTTATAGTATACTGTGGCTGAATCCCTCTGCGCGTCCGAGCGCAGTACAATTGAATGTCCCGCGCTCGGACCGCGCAGCCGCAGACGTGGCGGCCAGGGAGCAGCAGTGCGCCCTGACCCGCCCATTCTGTGACAATAGCGAATGAGAATTCGCTATTGTCACACGGATCCTCCTCCTGGCCAATCAGGGAGCGGGTCCTCCCGCTTCCTGATTGGCCGAAAGGCAAACACCGTGCCATTGGACGAGGAGGAGGCGCCGCGGGAGGACTGAAGACTCGGAGACGCGGGGAGCCGGGGACTGAAGAGAAGCTGCGTGAGGTAAGTGCGGGGGATCGCTGGCACTCTGCAATCATTGGGGTCAATGTGTGGCTGGCACTCTGCGATTATTTGGGGCAATGTGTGGCTGGCACTCTGCGATTATTGGGGGCAATGTGTGGCTGGCACTCTGCAATCATTGGGGGCAATGTGTGGCTGGCACTCTGCAATCATTGGGGGCAATGCTGTGGCTGGCACTCTGCGATTATTGGGGGCAATGTGTGGCTGGCACTCTGCAATCATTGGGGGCAATGTGTGGCTGGCACTCTGCAATCATTGGGGGCAATGTGTGGCTGGCACTCTGCAATCATTGGGGGCAATGCTGTGGCTGGCACTCTGCAATTATTGGGGGCAATGTGTGGCTGGCACTCTGCAATCATTGGGGGCAGTGTGTGGCTGGCACTCTGCAATCATTGGGGGCAGTGTGTGGCTGGCACTCTGCGATCATTGGGGGCAATGTGTGGCTGGCACTCTGCAATCATTGGGGGCAATGTGTGGCTGGCACTCTGCAATCATTGGGGGCAATGTGTGGCTGGCACTCTGCAATCATTGGGGGCAATGCTGTGGCTGGCACTCTGCAATTATTGGGGGCAATGTGTGGCTGGCACTCTGCAATCATTGGGGGCAGTGTGTGGCTGGCACTCTGCAATCATTGGGGGCAGTGTGTGGCTGGCACTCTGCGATCATTGGGGCAATGTGTGGCTGGCACTCTGCGATCATTGGGGGCAATGCTGTGGCTGGCACTCTGCGATTATTGGGGGCAATGGTGTGGCTGGCACTCTGCGATTATTGGGGGCAATGCTGTGGCTGGCACTCTGCAATTATTGGGGGCAATGTGTGGCTGGCACTCTGCGATTATTGGGGGCAGTGTGTGGCTGGCACTCTGCGATCATTGGGGGCAATGTGTGGCTGGCACTCTGCGATCATTGGCAGGTCACTGCGTGGTGTGGCTCTCTGACTCTCACAGTTTAAAATTTTGGCTCCTTTTGTCGAACTTGTTCGCCACCCCTGTCAGTGTTGAATGGCTTGTCTCAACCCTCTAACTGTCACTTTTGCTGGACAGCTTGGTTTGTTAAAGGAAGTTACAAAATAACAGACTTACTGGCTGGATCACCAGTTGAAAATAAAAATGTTAAGAACAAATAAAACAAATGCAGCTATCACACCTGAGGATTGCTAAGCTGTCATGTAATACATTTTTTGTTTTTTTGGGATTAATACCAGTTTAAAGGCTAAGTTTACCTTTTCCAGAAAATGGACTATGCAGTTTGGGGGTATTAAAAAACGGTTTAGATTTGTAAATTGTTAATTCATTTTACTGTCATGCCTGTAGGTTATGGAAGTCTGGGCAAAAATCCTCAGTTAGCATTTCTATGTTTAGACTTGAGGCTAGGATGCAAAAACCATTGGCTTTCACTGGTAATGGTTGGAATGAGTGTCCAGTGGTTTTCACGTCCTAGCTACAAGGTAAGATGTGGGAGTTGCTAACTGGAAGTTTAATTTATTTCCTGGGTGCCCAAGTAGCCTACAGGTATGACAATAAAATCAATCAATGTGTAAAGTTGCAGAGTTTTTAACACCTATTTGGGCTTCTTGATTAGATAGGCTGTTTCCTGGCAAGGTGAACTTAGCCTTTAACACTTTTCAGACATCAGAATTGATCAAATAAATATATATATATATATATATATATATATATATATATATATATATATATATATATATATATATATACTGTATATATATATATATATTGGGCTAGCTGATATTGTAGTTTTTCTCACTCAGCTCCCTCTTCTGTCAGATGCATTTTTCATAATAGTGGCCTTTTAAAGATTTATATGCTGAGCCACAAAATTGTGAGGAATGTCATATTACTCCTTCGTACATACGCTGATATAATAATGTGATATTATGCAAAATGACATGTAGACTTGCACTTTGGATTCTCTCACTTTTCACTCTACATGTCAGCAGATGTGTTGAAAGTTATTAGAGTAGTTTTGCATAGCTGAGCAGGTCTGATTCTGACACAATTACTATAAGCCTGCATAACACAATGTTCAAAAAGAAGCATGGGTCTTGCCAATTACATAAAATAGGGCTAAATAAATATTGTTTAACATATAAATAATATACGCAATGCTCTTCTATATAATCAATTCAAAACAGCACTCTTTTGAAGTCTGAGTGGTTAAAACGTGCTGGGGGGGGTTGTTGCTTGGTGAAATCACAGAGAAGGTGAAGTTTTTACACACAGCTGTACCTGGGGACAAATGAACCATGAGATCAGCAGAGGCAACATGGTGCTTAAAGCCAGCCATAGATGGAGCTATCTTCTTTCCTGCAACCCTGGTTTGCAGGAAAGAAAATTACTTGATTCCCCCATCAACGCAGTCAGTGTTGATGGGGGAACCCCTCCCATGTACCTGTTGTGTTCTCCCAAGGAAGGGGGGGGGTGGGGAGCAGGAGTTTGATTGACAGCAGTGGGAGCCAATGGTGCTGCTGCTTTGTCTTAGCCAATCATAAGAGAGAGTCCCGGATGGCTGAGGCATTCATGGACATTGCTAGAGTGAGATGGGGCTCCGGTAAATATTAGGGGGGCTGAGGGGAGCTAATGCACACAGAAGGCTTTCTATGCATTAGGATAAAAAAAACCTTCTGACTTTACAATCCCTTTAACCTTGAATAGAGAGGAAATAAAATCTGTGATCTGGATCCTGGGACAGTGCGTCTAAATCTGGAGCAGAAAGCACTATTTATCTTTGGTGAAACAGCAAGGTAAAACTATCTAGTGAGTGACATTTTAGTTTTACTAGGGGCCAGCGGTTTTTGTGGAGCGGCCCCCCAACAGCCGCATGTGTAGTGGGAGGGACATACACCATTTATAACAGGAAGAGCACTGGTATGTACTATTCACAGGCTATTAGAAAACACTGCTGAAGGTGAGTTTTAAACTTCAAATGGAGTAAGGCAAAGAGTTTATTTTTGAAGATTCACTGAATATAAGTAGCACTATTTTGATGTGATCATAGAAAGGGAATTGATAAAGAGCGTTATAAACACCCTTTAGAATTCCATTGAGCCTCTCTGCCAACATTGTCAGAAGCTGGTACTGAGTGACCATACTGGAGATTCCTTCCACAGCGCCCTCCCTCCCTGGGCACTGTACCATTCACATAAAGAGGTGCATGGCTAAGGAGTTTTGTAGTGGGGAAGGCAGAGCCTGATCAGGAAACAAAAGACATCAGAATTCCCTTACTTTTGATTGACAGTGCACAACAGTGGGTGTATTCGATATATGTGGTACTCTTTACAACCGTGTGCGTTCAATAACGAATGCCTGTAATTCGCAGGTATTCTGGACACTTGCCCCTGAACGCTGAAAGCGAGTCTCACTTGGTACCATGTTCAGTCCTATCCAGTTGCAGCCTGCTTTACACTTTGACAGGCTGTAGAGAGCAGGGACAGATGCTGCTCCTGTCCCTCCTGCACTAAAATACCCAGAAGGATGAGCAGCAGCTAGATGCCTCCATGTTCAAGGGGCCTGGATTGTGGTCAGATGGTGGGGTGTGTTGATTTATTTATATAGAAAAGTTGTACTTTATATGTTAAACATTTGTACCAAGAGAGCATGACCTATTTTAGTGTAGCAGTTGGGGATTTAGCACATATATTTGAGTGCATCTTTTTTGTAGTGTGGGTAATGTATGGAACACAGAAAGTTTCATATACTTGGTTATTAAATATACATTGTACAGCTGAATATCAGAGACAAGAAAGGTGGAGTTGTTGCCAATAACAGACAGACTTACAATTTCAGTTCAATATAGAGATGCATGTGATCATCACAAAATAGGTGTGGGAGCAATGAGTACCAGCCTAGCTTTTCTTTGCACCTGTATTTGAAGCCATACTATATTTTGACTCCATCACTAAATGCCACTGGGGATCCGTCATGGATTCCTGGTATTACATAAATTGAGTAATAATACCATTGGTAGGCACCAGAATGCTAATTCCAATACACATTGTCATGTTTAGCTTAATAGTAGCCCCAGCCCCTGTCATCATGAGTCGCATAGATCACCAAAATGTACAATGAATTATTATTATTATTATTATACAGGATTTATATAGTGCTAACAGTTTGCGCAGTGCTTTACAACATGAGGGCAGGCAGAACAGTTACAATACAATTTAGTACAGGAGGAATTAGAGGGCCCTGCTCGTTGGAGCTCGTATTGTATATTATACAGTCTTAACTTAGTGGTAAAAACCCGTTTTTACGATAGAGGTGGATCATTAAAAGAACATTGTATTTACAAAAAATAGCGCACACATGCAAAATAAATGACTATCAAATATAAAGGCAATCAATAAATGAAAAATGGGGATTTAGTCCCACCATATGGCCATATCGTGCTCAAGCCCACCACTACGTCAAAGTACCCCATTGTCAGTGGGTCCTACACTATCCATAAAAATAAGGATGAATCCAGCTTCTCAAACCATTGGAGATACTTACTCCTTACTGGGAGAGATGTGCGACTGCACTATGAGGGACTCCTCCTATATCTGCTGGCTAGTGGACACTGATAGAGTACAGGTGTGGGACGGTGGGGTGCTCAACCCCAGAGTTTGGTCAGACCGAATACATTACAAACAAAAAGGAACAAGAACATCCATTTATTTAAGGAGGTGTGGTGTCACAGATCAGCTTGTAGTAAATAGACCTACTATCACAAACAGGGGCCAGGCTCGAAGACCAGTTGCTATAGCAAGGATTACCACCGACCAGCAGGATAGCTACACAGGCAGTCACCCTGGCAGATGACATGGGCTCACCTGAGGTGTGGAGTACTAACAGGTGTTCACCAGAGCTCCTGGTGGTGAAGATGGATTTTGCTGCATGTTAGTATCAGGTTGCAGTCCTCAGGATCACCCCACCAGGAGGCGAGCAAGCCAGAGTCCAGTAGCAGATAATCAGGTAAGGATCAAACAGGCGCGTAGTCAGTAAACAAGCTAAAGGTCAGTGACGAGTAGTTGCAGGTTGGGATCAGGCAGAAACGTAGTAGAGAAACAAGCCAAGGGTCGATAACAAGCAGTAGCAAAATAGGGACAGCAGAAGGGAAGACAAGATCGAGATACTGGCTGAAAAGAGCACAATAATCTAGCAAACAGTGGTTTACACTTTAATTGGTATATAAGTGGGAGGAATCTGACTTTATAAATTTTGAGCGCAGCACATATAAGGATTATATACGTTTTTATTGCTGCCTGTTTCTCTATTGAGGAGATTTGCCCCTCTGTTTGTACTGGTGACCATTGTCACTAAGAAGGAAAAGAGAGGGCAAATACAAACTTTTAGTATTATTTCTCAAACAAGATGCTATGGGAGATTTTACAAAAGGGCAGTGGCGTCACTAGGGTTGGTGTCACCTGGTGCGGTAAAACATGGTGTCACCCCCCCCCCCTATATTCAGGCCGGGCAGCAGCTCAGCGTTGGGAGTTTTTTGTAGCAGGTTGCGACGGTCAATAAGGCCTAGAGGATATTAGGTTAGGCACTTCCTAATGGCTCAGTCAGTAGGTGAAGTAACGGATAATGGCTGACAGGCCATCCTGCCAGACCCAGCAAAAATGCAGCAGTGATCCCTCTGGTTAGACGTTCGCTCCCTCTGAGTTGACCAGGCTGACTTTGGTCAGTAGGGTAGCCCGTCTGTACCCTGGCAATGACAAAGTCTTTCTCTCTCTGGTGGTGCTGGGCAGCAGCATGGCCCTCTCTCTGGTGGTGCTGGGCAGCAGCATGGCCCTCTCTCTGGTGGTGCTGGGCAGTGTGGCCCTCTCTCTGACTTCCCCCAGCACAGTCCTCTCTTTATGGTGTAGCACTCACTCCCTCAGCTTTTCCCCAGGTTCCCAGTCCTCAACCTCTCCCCCTAGCAGAGTGCATGCTGGGGGCTGTGGTATGCTCCCTGTGAACTACAAATGGGGCTGCCAATCTTCCGGGACTACATGTCCCATGATGCCCCCCTAGTCTCTTTTGATTGGCCCTGAGCGGTGGCCAATGGGAAGGGAAACAGACCGGGCAGTAAGCTGGGCGGCAATCAGATGAGAGCCGCTCTCTCTTCTCCTGCACTGCTGACAGGAGAAAAGAGGGGGGGGGAAGTGGGGGAAGATAAATTGACAGCCTGCAGCTCGCTACCTGTTCTCTGGTGGACTGAGCGAGGAAAAGAGCCTGCTGTCACCGCTTAATCATACCTCCCAACTTTGAAATTCAGAATGAGGGACACTGGAGAAGTGAAAAGACCTGCGGCATGCTAGGTCGCAGTAAATTGTGGGAGGAGCTTAAGGGATATGTTTAAACAAAACCCAGACTTCCTTGTACCTATAAAATATACTTTGATTGTGTTGTCTGAGCCTACCTTAAAGAATAAATTCAATAAAATAGTCAGGGACTGCATAGCAACCAGCAACTGTTGAGACAATGAAGACTTTGGTGAGAAGTATATAATGTACAGTATTGTGTATATAGTGCAGGAGAGTGTAAAGCAGAGCACAGGGGTTGGGGAGTGCTGCAGACAGTGACAGGTTTAGGATACATAGTGCAGGCTGCAGGGGTCCAGGGTGTGCAATGCAATGGGTTCAAGATTTATATGAATGTAATGCACAGAAGGCTGTAGCCAGTGCCAGGTTTAGGAGTACATGATACACACAGAGAGCATGGTCCAGGAGTACATAATGCATAGAACGGAGTGTGTAATGTATAAAAAAAAAAATCAGGAGTACAAAACAAAAAGAGTGCAGGAGACAGGGGTGTGTAACTCAGTGTAGGGGTAAGGAAAGGGCAAAATTCCTCCCACATACAAGAGATGGTCAGAGACTACAGACATGATAAAGGAGATGGTCAGAGACTGTGGAAATAATACAGGAGATGGTCAGAGACTACAGACATGATACAAGAGATGGTCAGAGACTAGAGACATGATACAAGATATGGTCAGAGACTGCAGACATGATACAAGATATGGTCAGAGACTGCAGACATGATACAAGAGATGGTCAGAGACTGCAGACATGATACAAGAGATGGTCAGAGACTGCAGACATGATACAGGAGATGGTCAGAGACTGCAGATATGGTACAAGACAGGTACATATACACAACGTTCGACCTGCGCCAGTGAAAGAGTCAAGTACATTCGATCTTATGAAAAAAGTTTCAACTGTGGCTGTAGTTAGTCTTTTTAGGAAGTATGCAGGATAGTTCAATCCCTCGGGTTAGTGGAGATGGATGGTGGAGGTGGCTGCAGGCTTCATACAGAGCTAGAGGGACTCTGCAACAGACAAAAAGGGGTAGGAGAAGAAAAGCAGCGCCACCTCAGTGTAGATTAAAAGGTTATTTATTACATAAAAACAACGTAGTAACTCACACAGAGGAAATCGTTGATCAGCAAATGGTAATAATTCTTCTGCAACACTGCAGGGATGTTCGGGAAGTACACTGTGGCGGCCGTGGTCCTGGCTGTGCCGGTGGAGTCCGACACTTCCTGTGGTTCTGGCAGCGTTCAGTATCCAGGCTTACATCCAATAGTGGCAGGGGGGTGCTCGCGTTCGGAGCATGCGTGCTCCTTCCTCAGGCAATGCTGATTTGTGTGACAGACTGGGAGTTTTATAGCTGAGGGACTCAGGGGGCGGGAGCTTGTTGCTGTGGAGATGCGATATATACAATGAGTCATCAGGTCAGAACAGGAAGTCATATGACAGAAAGTCTCCGGGGTGGGGGCCTGTTGCTGTGGGGATGCGGTATACACAATGAGTAATCTGGCCAAAAAAGGAAGTCATGTGACAGAGAGTCTCCGGGGGTGGGGGCCTGTTGCTGTGGAGATGTGGTGTATACAATCAGTTGTTAAAAAAAAAAAAAAAAAAAAAAAAAAATTAAAATATATAATAATAAAAATGAAAATAAAAATAGAAAAAAAAAAAAAAAAAAAAAATATTATGAAAAAACTGATAATATTTAACCTAGAAAAAATAATAAGAAATAATGCATATATACTACTATGTATAGGCGCGTAAAGATGGGAATGAAATAAGTCCATGACGGAGAGGGGCTTCTCATAGTTAATTGAGATGAGGGTGGTAGTATTTAAAGGTAGAGGGAAAAGCAGAATATGAAGTATTCTGGAGAAATAATGCAGGATGTGAAGTATTGCTATATTTAGGATACTCAGTAGTAGTTTTAAAGTAGTGGGTTCACCTCAATTTCTTCGTTTAAGCCCCCCGGTGTCAGGGAGTCCAGGCGATATATCCAATAGGATTCTCGAGCACACAGGCGTTTAAACCTTTCTGCTGGAGGAAGATTTTTCGGTATGGATTCAATAATCCACACTTTTAGGTCCACCACCACCAATCTTCAGCGGACCTAAAAGTGTGGATTATTGAATCCATACCGAAAAATCTTCCTCCAGCAGAAAGGTTTAAACGCCTGTGTGCTCGAGAATCCTATTGGATATATCGCCTGGACTCCCTGACACCGGGGGGCTTAAACGAAGAAATTGAGGTGAACCCACTACTTTAAAACTACTACTGAGTATCCTAAATATAGCAATACTTCACATCCTGCATTATTTCTCCAGAATACTTCATATTCTGCTTTTCCCTCTACCTTTAAATACTACCACCCTCATCTCAATTAACTATGAGAAGCCCCTCTCCGTCATGGACTTATTTCATTCCCATCTTTACGCGCCTATACATAGTAGTATATATGCATTATTTCTTATTATTTTTTCTAGGTTAAATATTATCAGTTTTTTCATAATATTTTTTTTTTTTTTTTTTTTTTTCTATTTTTATTTTCATTTTTATTATTATATATTTTAATTTTTTTTTTTTTTTTTTTTTTTTTTTAACAACTGATTGTATACACCACATCTCCACAGCAACAGGCCCCCACCCCCGGAGACTCTCTGTCACATGACTTCCTTTTTTGGCCAGATTACTCATTGTGTATACCGCATCCCCACAGCAACAGGCCCCCACCCCGGAGACTTTCTGTCATATGACTTCCTGTTCTGACCTGATGACTCATTGTATATATCGCATCTCCACAGCAACAAGCTCCCGCCCCCTGAGTCCCTCAGCTATAAAACTCCCAGTCTGTCACACAAATCAGCATTGCCTGAGGAAGGAGCACGCATGCTCCGAACGCGAGCACCCCCCTGCCACTATTGGATGTAAGCCTGGATACTGAACGCTGCCAGAACCACAGGAAGTGTCGGACTCCACCGGCACAGCCAGGACCACGGCCGCCACAGTGTACTTCCCGAACATCCCTGCAGTGTTGCAGAAGAATTATTACCATTTGCTGATCAACGATTTCCTCTGTGTGAGTTACTACGTTGTTTTTATGTAATAAATAACCTTTTAATCTACACTGAGGTGGCGCTGCTTTTCTTCTCCTACCCCAGATATGGTACAAGAGACTGCGGACATGATACAAGAGACTGTCAATGACTGTGGACATGATACAAGAGACTGTCAATGACTGTGGACATGATACAAGAGACTGTCAGAGACTGCGGACATGATACAAGAGACTTTCAGAGACTGCGGACATTATACAAGAGACTTTTAGAAACTGCAGACATTATACAGGAGATGGTCAGACTGCAGACATTATACAGGAGATGGTCAGAGACTGCAGACATAGTACAGGAGATGGTCAGACACTGCAGACATAGTACAGGAGATGGTCAGAGACTGTGGAAATAATACAGGAGATGGTCAGAGACTGCAGACATAGTACAGGAGATGGTCAGACACTGCAGACATAGTACAGGAGATGGTCAGAGACTGTTGAAATAATACAGGAGATGATCAGAGACTGCGGACATAGTACAGGGGTTGTTGGAGACTGTGGACATAGTACACGGGTTGTCGGAGACTGTGGACATAGTACAGGGGTTGTCGGAGACTGTGGACATAGTACAGGGGTTGTCGGAGGCTGCGGACATAGTACAGGGGTTGTTGGAGACTGTGGACATAGTACAGGGGTTGTCGGAGACTGCGGACATAGTACAGGGGTTGTCGGAGACTGTGGACATAGTACAGGGGTTGTCGGAGGCTGCGGACATAGTACAGGGGTTGTCGGAGACTGTGGACATAGTACAGGGGTTGTCAGGGGCTGTGGACATAGTACAGGGGTTGTCGGAGACTGCGGACATAGTACAGGGGTTGTCGGAGACTGCGGACATAGTACAGGGGTTGTCGGAGACTGTGGACATAGTACAGGGGTTGTCGGAGACTGTGGACATAGTACAGGGGTTTTCGGAGACTGTGGACATAGTACAGGGGTTGTTGAAGACTGTGGACATAGTACAGGGGTTGTCGGAGACTGCGGACATAGTACAGGGGTTGAAAAAAGTCTGGTGCGCTAAATTGTTACCATCATGAACAAGTGTTATGTGATACCAAAACTTGACCTTATTAAACAATTGTGATGATTACAAAAAATAAAATACAGAGTGAATAAATATTCTTCGAAAGAATATTACTTAAAACAAAATTATGCAATTGTCACACAGAATAAAAAGTCCAAATGTGAAAAGTGCAATGAATCCCAAAATTAAAATCCACAGGTGCTGAATGTTGGGAGGTGAAATAGTGGTGAACTGGTATTCAGAAGTGACGACAATCGTGATACAAATGGGATATGAAGGTTTCCCACCACCTCACAGATTTGCTTCTTACCAGAATTGGGTTGTGAAGGGCAGATAGTAGAAAAATTGGTCCAAAGGGGAACCTCTGTGATGAAACCAAGAGTGATATATATCCACTTCTGACCATGAAAACAATAGTAATATTGTGTACATGATTTTTGTCTATCTGTTGTTGCTATCTGCACTGTTTCCTAATAGCTAGAGCCTAGGAGAGAAATCTAGGGGTTCCCATTATGAACTACCACATAGCACTGCAGATTTTCTTCATTATTTTGATGGACCTTACCACATCCAGTCTTCTAAATTTGAACTGTATGTATCATCGCTAATTATACCCACAGGAATTAACATAATAAAGGGCAGAACTAAAACTGTCAACTAAAATTCTATCTTTTGCTTTCAAATTTTTACAGCATAGTTAGACTTTTTATTATGTACGTACCCCAGTGGTGAGCCCCGGTATCCAGATTAATACAGATTCTGTATGGTACGCTACCCTCTGCTAGTCAATCACGCAGCAGTGGAATGAATGAGCTGAACCATAAGTGTATACAGTAGTACATTATGCTAAGTTTTATTTCATGTGGAGTTCTCAGAGGAAGAAAAAGCTGCTATAATTAGCAGGGAGAAACTGAAGAGCTGATTATCACTATGATTGCAGCAAGTAATTATGCGTATTACCAGCTACATATTAAGAATAAACTGTACTTTGACTTCCTCGGAAATTGCATTGGGAAAACAGGAAAGCATACTAAAACATCTGTACACTACCCAGTCTAATAGATTGCAGAAAGGAATAGATTTATATTACTTCACAATATTACAAAGTGGTTGCCTTTACATCAGATCATGTCATCAAAGGCTGTTTATTTGATTAAAACTACAGTGCAAACTGCAGTAACTCATGGCAACTAATTACACCATCAAAAAGTATTATTTTTTTTTTTTTTTTTTAGAATGTTTGGCATCCTGTCTCACCATATAGAGTTTTCTTATGTAAATAATTTTTGTGACCTTAACAGCCAACTGTAGGTGCATGTACAGAGCAGTACCATGTTTTAACTCTATAGGTTCTACTTTCGAGTTTGTAACGTGCATGTTAAAAATAGCTAAGTTATTTTGGCTACATGTGGTGCAAATTTGGAGGCAGCTCCCTGCAGCAAAAGGGTTAAAACAGTGGCATAAGCAAGGATGATCTGTAAAGTTCAATCCCGCCAGATGTGAGTTTACTAATATTGGGTGAGCATTATATGAATTCCGGTTGCTTTGAGTTACTGCTGAATGTAAAATCCTCTTTTCTGAATTGCAGCTATTCAATTTTTAGATTGATCTTGGGCAGTGTGAGTCATTAAGTACTGTCTTACATTTGTCAAAATAGCTAACTGTTTCTGTCTTTGATTTTAAAGCCTGCAGGTAAAACGACTGTTGGCATCTGGTGGCTGTTGGCATTACAGTTCATGTGTCAGACATTTTGGTCAGTGAAGTCCAAGCAATAAGGTATCACCAGCAAACTATTGTAGAAAAATATGAAGGAGACATTTATATGCCACTACCTTGGATTCCTGGCTGACAGGAGAATGTAAACAAAAGGGGCAGTAAATGTATGAAACAAACTACCTGAGTCACCCCCCAAGATTCATACCAGGCTCTTAACCACTTCCAGCCCAAGGACATCATATGATATCCTTCAGATATCATGTTTTTCAGATGGCGATTCCCTGCACAGTAAGAGCAATCATAGCGGCAGTTTTCCTCCCGCCACCCTCCAGTGCTTCTACCAGCTAGCCCGCGTGATTGGCGAGGCAGAGAAGGAATCTGCAGGCAGCGGAAGTTCCCCATAGAGAATACCAAAGACCAGATGGTCCCCAGCAGTCTCTATGACTCTCGAAGGAACAGCCATAACATTATGACATCATGTCCAACTGGCAGTTGTAAATACTGTCGTGCACTCGGCTGGAAAGGCCGAGATCATTTTTTTTTTTATCTCAGTCTTTCCTACCTAGAGGAGAGATGTTGGGTCTTATAGAAAAATCTAAAAAAAAAAATAAACTAAGAAAAAAAGAAATGTAAAGCGTCCCCATCCCAGTATGCTCGCATGAAGAAGTGAATGCATACATATGTCACGCCCACATATGTACACAGCATTCAAACTACACATTTGAGGCATAGCCACAAACTTTAGAGTGAGAGCAACAATTCTAGCTTCTGTTATTCTAAACTGGTAACCTGTAAAAAAAACTTTAAAGCGTCGCCTATGGAGATTTTTACGTAGCTCTACAGGATAGGCCTGTAGTTTATAGATCAACGTGACTAAGGCTTTCAGTAGAGGCTGGGATCAATTCAACATTAAACACATATTTCTATAAATTAAGGGATAAACAATTTTCTGATTGAAAGGGTGGAGTTATGTTGGATGGGGTCTTGGCAAGGTGGACAGAAGGAGGTATTGTCTACAGATTAGTTGAAGCTTTTTCCAGCATCAAAGGAGGTTTTCCCTGCCCTTCCTCCCCTAATTGTCTCATTTTTCCCCTAAAATCTGTTCTTCATTCTTTTGTGTCATCTGACTAATACTTTTACCAGACCACTGTATCATTTTATGACAGATGCTAACTTTTCTGTTTATGGTGACTATCCTGATAGCTAGGCAGGAGTCTCAGGGTGTTTGAAGGTGGTGCTTGTTGTGAAAATTTGTAAAATAATGGATTGTGTCCATCTCAGTTATGAGTGTCTCTTCCTAAAATAGGCTAACATGGTAATGCGGTAGTGATTGTTAGGCTGTACAGTATATGGGGTAAATTGGTAAAGATTTGTAGTAGTGGTGGCTCGGGGCCTTGACATGGATTGGTGGTAGACACAGCTAGCTTGATCATAAAATTGGCCTGTTTACCTGTAAGCAGGTTAGTTAGGTCATTGTGTTCTTACTATTTTTGAATTTGTTATTTATAATAAATGGCCACTAAAACTCCAGAAGAATCAGTTGTTATCTGGTCATTGGGTGAAATGAATTCTTGTCATTGAAGGTAAATTTGAATCCTGCTATAACTCCTGCAGTTAAACCTGAGTTCTAGATCTTTTTTTGATTTATGATATTTAGCAGATATTCCCACCCGGCCTATAGCAGAATGATAGACACATCGCATCATCGATCAGGGTAAAAAGCCAATGTCATAAGCTCCTCCCGAAGTCTCTTGGGATCCATATCACATATCCAAGGAGGCTTCAGAACAGTCTCTGCCAGTCAATTGAACTGAAGCATGAGCACTAGGGGGCATAATGTTAGTGATTAGAAAGTCACAGCTGGCTCCTGAATCCAGGGTAATGGTGTCAGAGTGAAAACAGAGTTGAAGCCTTTGAGGTTCTAAAAAGACAGCTCTTGGCTTTTTGGGCTAGTAAGTATGTGTTTTTTAAAGTCAGCAACTATAGAACTTGCAGCACGTAAAGCAAAAGCAAACTTGCTGACGTTTGCTTTTTGGATGCCACGTAAAGTTCCTCTTTAAGAAAAATCTACAGCAGTCTTTGGCACACACTGCTTTTTCCTTTTCTTTTTTCTTTGTGCTTTAAACTCTCAAAATAATAAAGTCTGTATTTTGTGACATTCTGTATTTGTGTGTCATTACAGCAACATACTTCACAATGGTATAACAGTATACATTATAAATACTTCATAAAAATACGCAATATTGTAAAAGTAGGGCAAGATTCTGTATGTGCTGTCTGTGTGCATGTAGTAGTGAAATTGTCACATACATAAATATATTTGGACTTATTGTGCATATTTTATGTATGTTTTGCACTTCCTAAAATTTTTACTGTAGCTAAAGACATTCTATGTCTCCCTTGGCTTAGAATTTGCACTTTTTAACCAGAAACCTCATATTTCATTAATATTGTCTTCATAAAACCTAAATTATTTGAAAGTGAAGTAGAATATTTGGTTGGAGTGAAAACTGGACAAAACAATATTCATTTTTGAAGAATTAATTCTTTGTCTTTTATAAGATTAATCTGAATCTAGATATGCATTTTTTTAATTTAAAAGTGGGTGACTCTTACAACCCCTATAATAATGTCCCAAACTGTAAACCAAGCAAGTATCTTTACATTCCTTCTGTTCTGTGATGCCCAATACAGGGGCACTGTGAGGTGCTGATGATGTTGCCAGCCATGCATATTTAGGGAGTGCTTTTTTGACTCCAGCTTTTTTATATGGCCTCACAAAGGTCAATAAGTAAAATGGGCATCTATGATTTTTTAAGATTAGAAATGTCAGAAAGGTTTAAAGACTCTTTAAATTGCCCATTAAAACATAAGTAGCAAAATGTGTAGGCCCCAATTCTTTTATTTTAAGACTGAAGATATCTTTTCTTATGAACAATATTTTGAAAGTTAGAACTTGGAAAAAAATAATGCATTCAGTGTCTTATTTCCATTTCAAAAGGAGGTGCCTTGGCAATCTGCAGTACAGGCACTTCAATAAGTAAAATGAATAATTTGGTACTGATCAGCCATATATTGCTTAATTCCTTACTGTTTGCTTAACCTTTCTAGCTTGCTTTTGTCCTAATGTTTTTAGCTTTTCTTCAATACTGGAATATATCTGCTTTTATGCACTCTTGCTCTTCTTGAATCTATTTCTGCCATCAGTATATACAGTATATTGCAGTGATGTCTGTTTCATATTACAAGTAACTCACTGACAAGGTTACTTAATGTCACATAGTTTGGAGTAACTATAAACTGTTTTTCAGCAGCAAGAAAATGTATGTGGTATGAAAAATAAGTTGAAAGTTTCTCTGAAGTTTTCCAATGTTGCTCAAATTCAAAAAAGCTTGCCTAAGTTAAAATGTACTGCTAAATTCCAGGTATGGCTATGAAGCATAGTTGCAATGATTCAGTTTGGACCAATGTAACTATGCATGTGCCATACCTGACCAATTCCCATGGAAGCTAAATATCACTGTACCAGGCCCCGCCACTACAGTGATCACTAACTTTCAGGTCATGTGGCTGTCCTGCTACTTTGTAAAGACTCGCTATGCAAGGGTGCCATTCAGAGAACACGTTGCATTTTCTCAATGAATGCAAAACATTCTCTGATTTGATGGGTGGGGCTATGGTGTCATAATCTCTACCTCATCTAATTAGACGAGAAATCATTGAGAAAATTCAGTGTTCTCTGAATGGCGGTTGTGCCAATTGAGTGATCTTCTGTGTTGATGTCCTTTTTTTCCCACAAATAGAGCTTTCTTTTGGTAGTATTTGATTACCTGTGCGATTTTTATTTTTTGCGCTCTAAACAAAAAAATTCTCAACAATTCTGAAAAAAAAAAAAAAAAACAATATTTTTCACTTTCTGCTATATAACATTCCCAATAAAAAACATTTAAAAATCAAAATTTTTCATCATTTTAGGCCAATTTGTATTCTGCTACATATTTTTGGTAAACAAACAAAAAGCGCATTTTGATTGGTTTGCGCAAAAGTTAGAGTCTACAAACTAGGGGAAAGATTTATTTTATTTTTTTTTACTAGTAATGGTGGCGATCAGCGATTTGTAGTGGGACTGCAACATTGCAGCACACAGATCGGACACCTAACTGACATTTTTGACACTTATGGTGGGACCAGTGACGTTACTACAGTAATCAGTGCTAAAAATATGCACTGTTACTGTAATAATGATGCTGACAGGGAAGGAGTTAACCCAGGGACAATTAAAGGGTTAAATGTATGCCTACTGGGTGTTTCTAACTGTGAGGGGGATGGACTTATGGAATCATCACAGGGACCTGTGTTCCTAAATAGGAGGAACACAGGAGCTCTGTGATGATTACTGAGAGAACAACGGTCTGCTATGTTTACAACAGCAGACCGCTGTTCTCTCTCAGCAGGGAGCGATCGCGGGTGCCCTGCCTCAGCTTCCCCGCTGGTGAAGGGGCATGTGCGCGCCCCCAGGATCACTCCCACGAACTGCCGTACAGGTACCGCTATTCACATGCCGACCTGTCATATATAAGCGGCGGCTGGTCGCTAAGTGGTTAAAGGAATTTTCCATTTTTTTTATTGCACTTTAACCACTTGCCGACTGCCTAACGCAGATCTACGTCGGCAGTCAGCCCCTCACAGGCAAATCGATGTAGGTCTACGTCGCTAGCCTGTGAGGGTCTAGGGAGCGAGCGCGCGCCCCCGGAGGTGCGCTCCCACTCCCGCGTGGTCACGGACCCCCCCGCGCGTGTGACCGGCGGACCCGATGTCCGCCGGTCACTCTGCGATCAGCGGGGGAGAGGGAGAAAGTCAGGCGGCTTGTATAAACAAGCTGCCTGTCATTCTCCCCGGTGTATGAAGGATGATCATACGGTTCTACTATGTAGAACCGTTGATCACTCTTCATACATCTGAAGCCACAGCCAATCACAGTAGAAAGCACGCCCCTAGGGACACACACAGCCCCTCCCTCTCAAATAAAGTTAACCCCTTCACTACCAGTGTATTTTTACAGTAACAGTGCATATGTATAGCACTGATTACTGTAGTAATGTCACTGGTAACCCCAAAAGTGTCAAAAATGTCAGTCAAGGGTCCGATCTGTCCGCTGCAATGTCGCAGTACCGCAACAAAATCGCAGATCGCCGCCATTACGCGTTAAAAAAAAAAACAACAAAAATGACAAAAATCTTTCCCTTTGTTAGTAAACGCGATAACTTTTGCGCAAACCAATCAAAATACGCTTTTTGCGATTTTTTTTACCAAACATAGGTAGCATAAAACAAATTGGCCGAAAATGTTAAAAAATTTAGATTTTTACATTTTTTTGGGGGGGGGGAATTTCATATAAAAAAATGTGAAAAATATTGCTATTTTTGCAAAATTGACGCTCTTTTTTTGTTTATAGCGCGTGATCAAAAAATCGCACAGGTGATCAAATACCACCAAGAGAAAGCTCTGCTTGTGGGAAAAAAAGGACACCAAATTTGTTTAGATACAGCGTCGCACGACCGCGCAATTGTCCGTTAAAGTCACGCAGTGCCGAATCGCAAAATACCCCCTGGTCAGGAAGGGGGTAAAATCTTCCGGGGCTTAAGTGGTTAAGCATCAATAAAATCACTTGTCCTGAAAAAATTATAGTTTTTACAATTTTTTTACTTTTATTGATCCATGTCCCACAGGGCAGTACCCAGACCCCCATACCCCTTTTATGGCCAATTGCTTGCATATAAGCCTTCAAAGTGGGATTTTTTGATTTTTCCTGTTAGGCTCCCACACACTTCAATGGGGTTTGCCGTTCAGGTTAGAACATTTCCCCTGTTCAGGAGTTCTGCTGCAAACCGAACATGGGGGTGTTCAGCCCATTCCTAGTTGTCAATACCTGATTTGGCACTTTGAGTTGGAAACTGCAGATTTGAAACTGACTGCTCTAAAGAATGAGAGAGGGACTGCCTGAGAGAAGCAAAGAGATTTTCCAAAAAAAGAGAGCTGCTGTCTTGGAAAGAAAGTGACCTGTAGTGAGAACCTTAAAGTGGAGTTCCACCCTAAAATTTAAGTTCGGTCCTTCTTCTTGCTCCGGGTCACTTGAAAAACAAATGGATAATCGCAATTTTTTTTTTTTACTTACCTTTGTTTTAGAAGATAGTATACTTACTTTACTTCCTCTTCCTCCCTCGGCGGCCACGGCGAGTCGTCACTTCCTGGCTTGCAATGATTCCTGGGAGCTGAACGTCATCGCTCCCAGGAATCAATGCGCCTGCACCGGCCCCGACATCAGTTCCTGTGCAGGTGCCATCATACCTTGCTAAACAGCTTCTGGGCATGCCCAGAAGCTGTGAAGGGATGACGCTGCAGCCCCGGAAGTGATGGCAGGGCCGGTGCAGTGCATCGTGGGACCGAAGAGGATGGAAGAGGATGCAGAAGAGGATCGCGCTGGCTTCAAGCTGCCCACACCTGAGATGGCAGCGCTGGACAATACATTTTCAAGGTAAGTATTTCTTCTTGCAGGTAAGTGCAACCCGGGACAGTTCAGAGGCTATCCATTGTGGAATGCACTAGCCCTGACTGCCCGCTTTAAGGAAAGAGAGGAACTGCCCTAAAAATTGTGACACAACCCTGAAAATAAGGTTAATTAGCTTACTAACCTTCTAGGTACATTCAATATGTATTTTTTCTTTTCCCCCCTATTCATTTTTATATTTCCCCCCTATTAATTACATTTTAAAATTTCACTTGTTTTACCTCCATGGGTATGTAATAATTTCAATTAGTTTTTATTTACTGTCTGTTATTATATTTAGCCTAACCAGACTCCATGATTTTTTTTTTTTTATTGCCATATGTATAACGATAATACAGTTCACCTATGCAAAATCATATAATTTGATACCCGTGCTGTTAGCCATTGGAAAGTGATCGGGACTGCATCTCTACCCAGATCTGGCATTTGGGCCCATCCACCACTATATGACCTCTGGGAGGACCATCTGTCTCTACATCCCTCCTCTGTGTTGATACACCCTGACCCTTGGATCTCATTGGAACCTTACAAGACCCCGCTGGAACTTTATGAAAAACCTCTGGAGCATTACCCCCTCTGGCCCATTCATACAGATCTGGCCCACGCATAAGGAAATCAATATTCTCCATCTGTATACTCCTGAAGAAAGGCACTCTCATCTGAAACACGTCGGGTTGGAGGATTTCCTCATCTTTCATCATATACCCTCACAGTATATGTGCAATTTAATGTTATACACATTCATATCCATGCAACTTCATCCATGTTTTTACACTATTGTAAATGTTGTCTGTTCTTATCTTTGGTATAGATTGATCTCATGATCCATTTTATCCTGTTATAAATAGATTTCTAAGTTTTACTCTTTTTGGAAGTGTGATTGCCTTTAAAGTCTCACCCCCTAGGGGGAATTTTTTGTCTTGCTATAATTTGATACAAGCATTTCATGAAAAGTATAAGTATTCCATGTATACATTCACAGGTTAGTCTATCTACATACAGCATATGTCAGACCTATGTCTACCCTCCTAAAGCCCAAAAACAAAACAAACAGAACTAAAAGAAAAGAAAAAAGAAAAAAAGGAACAGGGAAGGTAGCTCCCCTCCTTTCAAACCTGTTAAATTGTACTACTAGCCAATGCCTCACATCATATGCTGTATAATCTGTTCAACTGTGCCATAATGTTACATCTCTGTATGACAAACAATAAAACCGTAGACTAGTACATATAGAGAAAAAGCCTGCAACGGTTCAACTTTCTATGGCTTTTTATGAGAAATCAGCCACTGTATCCATAGAGTCTACCCATCTTGCTCAAATTTTTGTGAATTTTTTAAGACATCCCCTAGCTTCATAGGGTAAACCTATATAGGGTAACATTAGACCAGAGCTTTCCAAGCAGACAGTGTAAGGTGAGCTGTCCATATCCAATTTATTATTATCAGTTTACGGACATAGAAAAACAACAGTTTCATAAGGGTTTTCATATTCCTATCCATAAGATCATCCTCTGTTTTGGACATAGAAAAACAACAGTTTCATAAGGGTTTTCATATTCCTATCCATAAGATCATCCTAAGTTATTCCCAGAAGTCCTACCATAGGGCTGCATATATTTGGTAGATCAAAGGCATCTGCAATAAATTGAGCAACCAGGGACCACAATGGGAGAATGCTATTTTTATTTTTTTTCACAATATTAAACTTTATTCAAAAGAAAAATGTAGAATAACATGCATCACTAATGCTATTGCATTCCCACACCATATGCAGAAAGGAATCCTCCGTCAAAAGGCACTTATGATGCAGAGGGGTGTCTCTTCTCCTCATTTTAAACAGGTGCAAGAGTGTATAGTACATTTGATGCAGGTATCGTAGCTGGATCATCTTGTCTTTTGCATATATGACTGTGCCCATATATGAATTAAGTACCTCTGCCCATAATACATTTGTCAGCTCTGGTATTATTGTACACTATCTCTCTCTAGTCTTCTGTTTGTGCCTACCCTCCACTCCTGTCAATGTAGTATAAGATATTAATTTATTATGTTCAGGTCTCAGTAAACGCTTTTCCAAGTTAGTGTTAAGAGCTATTTGTTCTGTCCTATCCGGACCTGTCTCTGCACTGCATGTTGTAACCTGTTATATTGGAAATGCCAAGAATTAGGAATTCCCCATTCACCCTGAATTTGAACAAAGGATTTAAATGTGCCTGCATCAAATAGTTGGTGAAGGTATTTGGGTCCAAATTGTGCCTATCTAAATTCATCCTCTATTTTAGGCAGTTATCCTAAATTCGGATCGAACCACAGTGGGGCATTGGGGAAAGACTTATGGGCATTTCCAATAATTGTTTAAAGCATATCCCCAAAATCTGTTTTGATATTTTAAGTATAGCCATTACCTTTGACGTGGGCACTACCCCCCTGCAGACGAAGTTTAGTAAGGCTTCATATGAGGAAGTCACCCCAGCTTCCACTGCTACTGCAGCATTATTTAGCTGTGGAAACATTCGCCAGTGCATATACATCAATTGAGAAGCAAAATAATACATGCGCAGGTCAGGTAATGCCAGTCCTCCCCTACTGACCGACTGTTGTAGTAAGTCTAGTGACACTCTAGGCACCTTGGAACCCCATAAGAACCTCATAAGAAATAACTATTAACCACTTTACCACCGGAGGATTTTGCTGTCTTACGTCCAGGCCACTTTTTGCGATTCGGCACTGTGCGAATTTAACTGACAATTGCGCGGTCATGCAATGCCGTACCCAAAACGAAATTTGCGTCCGTTTTTTCCCACAAACAGAGCTTTCTTTTGGTGGATTTTGATCACCTGTTTGATTTTTACTTTTTGCGCTATAAACAAAAAAAGAGTGTACATTTTGAAAAAATAACAATATTTTTCACATTTTTTTATATGAAATTCCCCCCCAAAAAAAGGTAAAAATCTAAAATTTTTATCATTTTAGACCAATTTGTTTTTTGCTACATATTCTTGGTAAAAAAAAATTGCAATAAGCGTATTTTGATTGGTTTGCGCAAAAGTTATTGCGTTTACTAACTAAGGGAAAGATTTCTGTCATTTTTGGTGTTTTTTTTTTTTAATGAGTAATGGCGGCGATCTGCGATTTTTTTTGCGGGACTGCGACATTGCGGCGGACAGATCAGACCCTTGACTGACATTTTTTACACTTTTGGGGGTACCAGTGACATTAAATATATAAAATATTGCTGCGCCAAGTAAGCATAAAGGTGAGGATATATCAAAATCAATCAGTGATTATATACATATGAATATATAAACATATATAAATCCAGTGCAAAAAAGAGGTTCAGTGTAAAAAGTCCAAATCAGGTATTATATCAATATAGTCCCAAAATCATATAGTGCTCAAACGTGATAAATCTCTTCATCCAGAAATATAAGTGATTAAGGGTGCTTGCATGCTCCACTCAAAAAGTGCTCCCTGTGGCTGGTGACACACTAGCAGCTCACCTCAAGGTGTTTTGTAGATCTAGTGTGATGATCTAGTGTGATCATTGGCCCTATTAACCGCTTGCTGACCGCCGCAAGTAGATTTACTGCGGCGGTCAGCCCCTGCCAGGCAGAGTGACGTTAATTAACGTTACTAGCCTGGGAGGGTCTGGGGAGCGAGCGCGCGCCCGCGGAGGCGCGCTTCCGCTCCCGCGCGGTCACGGACCCCCCCGCGCGTGTGACTGGCGGACCCGATGTCCGCCGGTCACTCGGCGATCGGCGGGGGAGAGGGAGAAAGTCAGGCGGCTAGTGTAAACAAGCCACCTGTCATTCTCCTCGGTGTAAAGACACTGATCACACGGATCTACTATGTAGATCCGTTGATCAGTGTCCTTACAGCTCAAGCCACAGCCAATCACAGTAGAAAGCATGCCCCTAGGGACACACACAGCCCCTCCCTCCCAAATAAAGTTAACCCCTTCACTACCAGTGTATTTTTACAGTAACAGTGCATATATATAGCACTGATTACTGTAGAAATGTCACTGGTAACCCCAAAAGTGTCAAAAATGTCAGTCAAGGGTCCGAACTGTCCGCCGCAATGTCGCAGTACCGCAAAAAAAATCGCAGATCCATTATGCGTTAAAAAAAAAAACAACAAAAATGACAAAAATCTTTCCCTTTGTTAGTAAACGCGATAACTTTTGCGCAAACCAATAAAAATACGCTTTTTGCGATTTTTTTTACCAAACATAGGTAGGATAAAACAAATTGGCCGAAAATGTTAAAAAATTTTGATTTTTACATTTTTTTTTTGGGGAATTTCATATAAAAAAATGTGAAAAATATTGTTATTTTTGCAAAATTTACGCTCTTTTTTTGTTTAAAGCGCAAAAAGTAAAAATGGCACAGGTGATCAAATACCACCAAAAGAAAGCTCTGTTTGTGGGAAAAAAAAGGACGTCAAATTCGTTTAGGTACAGCGTCGCACGACCGCGCAATTGTCCGTTAACATCACGCAGTGCCGAATCGCAAAATACCCCCTGGTCTTTTAGCAGGAAAATCCTCCGGGGCTTAAGTGGTTAAAATCTATTTTTAAGTTCATACTACACCATGAGCCTTTTTTATTTTTATTTAAACTTTCCCATATGATGTTCTGAGCTGTATAACCTGCTGGAGGATGTCCTCTTATCCGGATATCACCATCAATTCAAGTTTAAAGTGATCGCGGAGTTGACTGTCATACACCCTATTGCTGTCCTATAATTTAGACAGCATATGGTTCTGGTGAGTTTGAAATTCACTTATATGGTGGTGGACTTATCTACACGTGTGACCTTTAAAATATATCCTCTGACTGGGATACTACGAATTAACTTTATATGAACATTCATTTATTTTTGATATATCCATTATTGGGACACTTCATTTATTTTTATTTATTTATATACATTGTTATGCACGTTATTTTGCCTGCACTGTACTAACATGCTTAACCTGATTTGTGGTGTTGTATGACATGCTTATTCATGGTCACGGTTGATTCATGTGGATGCACATTTTTTGGATTGATAATTTTAACCAATACTTGTAAAATACCATTATATGTTTTCATTTTGTTTAGTGCTGCAATTTACATGTTGATTATCTTGAATGGTATTTGTAAGTCAACATGTATTACAAGCTGCTATATATCTACTGCATTTTTATTTCAATTTTGTTTAGTGCTGACTTTGTATCATTTTATTAACCTCCTAGGTTGCAGGGGAATCAGTCCAGGCCAGGAAAGGGGAAGTATTCTGCACTGCTGGTCAGTAGTGTCCACTGTACCATTAAAGTGTTACTAAAACCAGGAGCCTGCATTCACTATATCTGGTCTCCCATAGTACACAGAACATGGAAATGCAATTATTTTAGTAATTATAACCTGCTAAATGCATTTTCTCATCAGCAGTATATAGCGGTCTTGTGACTTCTACCAGTTCCTGGTTAAAGCTTGTAGGAGGAGTTTTCATTTTCCTCTGACTGTCCTATGAGGCTGCAGGATCACTGACCCAGGGATTGACCCTGTGCTGATCACATGCACCCTTCCAAAAAAAAAAACTCTCTAGCAATACACACCAAACTGGGCATGTGCAGAGTGCCTCCTTGGGCTTTATGCTATAAGCAGATGGATTGGGGACTGTGAAAGAAAGGGAGGATCAGAGAAGACATGATCAAACAGCCTTTTTACACAATGCAGAGGATTAACCCCTTAGTTTCCACAGTGAGTTTAACAAGGATGCGTTACTGCATATACAGACTGATTTTACTGTTGTGGGTTTAGTAACACTTTAATGATTTTTAAAGTAGTGCCAACCATCTTCTCATTAACCACACCTGATATTGCTTGTCACCCTCAGGCACTACAGCCTCTGCCTGTGCTGCTATAGTTGTAGTAATGCCTTTGTCTATGAATGCTTTTCAAATGTTTGCTACTCCACAAAGATAATATAACATTAGTTTCCTTTATTCTATAAAAAAAAGAGGAATTACATGGGTATGTACTGTGAGAAACCATTGGCCAGATTAGGGGCAAAAATCAGTATTGGCACCAATGAGCCCCCTAAAAGAGGTTATGTGAGCAAGCATGGGAAAATATCTCATTGTATCTTAATGTTTATTGATACCCCAAATAACCCATCCATATGTGAAATTATGGGTACCCCCACCTTGTAACACATTAAATATTTTCTGCCTTTTAGCGCAAAGGTTCCACATACCAGAAAATGTGTTTCTGCTAAAATTTCTAAAAAATAACTACCATCACCAATAAGTTTAATATCAGCATCAGTTAACTTATGGATATTGAGGGGTAGGCTGATGGGCAGTATGTAAAAAGTTTCTGTCATAAGAAGCTCAATAGAGTGCTCTTCCTATCCACCCCTCTGAAACTCCTTTGTTACTGGTATTAGTAACTAGGTGTCCCGTGAGCCACACAGAAAGTCAAGACCTGCTGTATGATAGTGAATGGCAGTTTCAGCCTGTACCTCCACCAGGCTATGACCCCCAACATGTTTCACTCCGCCCTCCAAAGCTTACACCTGGGGGACTCCTTTGCTACTGCAACATATGCCCAACATACAGGGGAGAACGATAAGTAGCTCCTCACATCAATCTCCTTTTCACTCTCATGTGCTGGAAAAACTCTTTAACCATCATCAGTTGAGGAGTTATGTAGAGAATGCTCTCAGGTTTGGATGGATTTTCTCCAACAATCACCAAGTTGATAGGTCATCAAAGAAAGGAAACAAAAAACTTGTACAAGTAGTATTTAGCCTGATCAATCTCTTGATTTTAGGTTGTCTACAAACCGTGCAATTGTAAGGGAGATAACCAGAAACTTCCTTTCATAGTTCTTAGCCATATGATTTGCTAGGTTAGCTAAGGTATAGGGCTCTTTTTCCCATTTCTCCCATTTCTCCCATGCACTGTCACTGGTATATGCCGAAGAAAGAATAAATTTTTTCCCTGTCACCAGAGGGGTCCATCACCCTTGGTGACAGGGAAAAGATTTATTCTTTCTTTGGCATATACCAGTGACAGTGCATGGGAGAAATGAGAACAATAGCTCTAAACCTCAGCTAACCTAGCAAATCATATGGATAAGAACTATGAAAGGAAGTTTCTGGTTAGCTCCTTTACAATTTCACGGTACAAGTTTTTTGTTTTCTTTCTTTGATGACCTATCCACGTGTTGATTGTTGGAGAAAATCCATCCAAGCCTGAGAGCATTCTCTACATAACCTTTTCATGGACGATGGGTAAAGAGTTTTTCCAGCACATGAGAGTGGCAAGGAGATTGATGCGAGGTGCTACTTATCATTCTCCCCTGTATATTGGGTGTACATACACCAACGCATGAGTTGACCCACTAGGCATATGCCAAACTGGGTCCACTCACTCCGGTAAGCCTCCTTATGTGATTGATGGTGGACTGTGTCACAGCAATATTTTTTTTTTCTCTATATTCACCATTTGGAGCATGTTTTTGTAGATCAGTTAATTCACACTCATTGTGATACACAAGGACTCAATTTTCTCTGCACTATCTCTTTATGCCATGCCACTTTCATGTCGATGTGATTTTGTTCACTGTGTTATTATTTTTTATCAGTTTATTTTATACATATGTATTTTTACATTGTTTGCACAGTCACATGATATCCATACCAGGTTCTGTTAATAACTACCATAATAATATAAACAATATGTGCAGCGCTAATGAATAATTGTTTGCACTAGTTTGGTGTTATGCTGGCTGCTCACTTGGACACTAGCGCGGTATTTATTCTGAATTTATATTTTATGTACGTGGACTCCACCTATGCAAATGTGAGGTTATCTTTAGCATGCACACTGTTGGCAGAATTTTAATACAAGTTTAGGAAATGTTTCTTTATGATATATTACACTTTGCTACTGGGACTTTTCTTCATGCTCCGTCTGAATGCAGCGCACAACGCAAAGTGGCAATTGTGGGTATTTCTCATAGGAAAATGGAATGATAGGCAATCAGTTAGAAAGGTTTTGAAATGACTTGTGATAAGGAGCACCTCAGACCCCTGCTGTTGTTTATCACTCAGATGTTAACCCCCTATGTCAGACAGATCCGAGTGGTCCTCTGTACTTTTAACAGGTTTTATATGGATATTTTTATGTTATACCACTCAAGTGGTTAAAGTAAGTTCATTCTAGTGATTTAAATATTAAATGCACTGCCCCTGCATGGAATAACATTTTATCCCTGCTTTACAAGTTTGTCTAAGGGAACACATCTCATTTAAACACTAACACTGGTAGACAGGGGCGCATATGGCTCCACACAAAACACATAAAAATGCTACTAGGGATGTTATTGCTGTTATGACATGTTCCATTTAATGCTGCATCACAGCACTTTATGCAGAAAAATGATTCCGCATCTTGTTGTGATACATTATGACAAAGTGAACTAAATTTGATTTTATATATGCCACCCAAACAAGAACAAATTACCTTGTTACACACCAGAAAAGTAGTGAGTATAGAAATAGAATTTTTTTAAGACTTGCGTGTATCTGTTTTCATCTGATTTGTTGATATATGTCAGGCCTGGTTTTCTGTTCCCTTTTGGCACCTGTCCACCCCCAGTCTGTCTGATCCTATACACTGATGCTCATGAATAGAAAAAAAAAGTTTGCAAATAATAGCAGACCTGATTGATGTGAAATATGTGGCAATGCACCGAGCCTCTCCTTGTATAAGTCTCATTAGGTTACTTGGATAGTTCTCATTATATTTTCTATCAGAGCACAGGCAGTGCAGGAAACTCAGTGGGTGGAAGGCTGGAACAGGTGGGCATTAAAGGAGGAATTCAAATCATTAATGTACAGTTAGTATAAGGTAATACTTGAAACACTTCATGTTCATCTTTTTCATACAGAGCCTAAAAGGAGTGACACAAAACTTTTGTAAATCCCCTTTTTTTGTAAAGTGCATGTCTAACTAAAAAAAAAAAGAAAAAAAAAAGAAAATGTTGATTTGAAAAAGGTTTTTTTAAAGAAATCGAGCACGTTCTCCTTTTCTTACAATTACAGAGCACTTTATCTGCAGCCCAGTACCTGATACTTACAAAAATGATGTGTGTGTGCCAACTCATTTTAACCACTTAAGGACTGCCCCACATACATTTATTGCAGCAGGGTGGCTTTTAGGTGCAAAATCACGTACCTGTATGTGATTGTTTTCATCGCCTTTAGGCCACTGGAGCCACACTCCAGCTGTGATTGAACACAGTGGGAGCCAATCAGCGGGTCCAGCAGCTACGATGGTCGCTGGCTACCTTCAATCATTCGGAGGAATGACAGAATGGCGGTCTGCTTATGTAAACAAGGCAGACCGTCGTTATGTCAGACAGGAAGAGAGAGATCTTGTGTTCCTACTAATCAGGAACACAGATCGCTCTCTTCCTGCAGTCAGTCCATCCCCCACACAGTTAGAAAGCACTCTCTAGGAGCGCACTTTGATCACCCGTGATGTTAACCTCTTCCCTGCCAGTGTCGTTTATACAGTGACAGTGCATTTTTTATAGCACTGATCACTGTATTAGTGTCACTGGTCCCCAAAAAAGTGTCACTTAGTGTCAGATTTGACAATGTCGCAGTCCTGCTAAAAATTTCTGATCACCGTCATTACTAATAAAAACAATACAAAATAAATTAAAAGTTCATAAATCTCAATCTCATAGACGCTATAACTTTTGCGCAAACCAATCAATATGCGCTTTTTGGGATTTTTTTTTTTACCAAAAACATGTAGCAGAATACGAATTGGCCTTAACTGCTGAAGAAATTAGATTTTTTCCATTTTTTTTTTATTAAATATATGTTTTATAGCAGAAAGTAAAACATATTGTGTTTTTTTTTTTCAAAATTGTCGGGTTTTTTTTTTTGATTATAGTGCAAACAATAAAAATCGCACAGGTGATCAAATACCACCAAAAGAAAGCTCTATTTGTGGGAAAAAAAGGACATCAATTTTATTTGCATCACACGACCGAGCAACTGTCAGTTAAAGTAACGTTGCGCCGTATCGCAAAAAATGGCCTGGTCATTAAGGGGGGTAAAACCTGTCGGGACTGAAGTGGTTAATATGTAATATTAATTTACAGCACAGTTTATACATGGCAGTAAAAACATCTGAGTGTGCTGCAAGAGACATAAGAACACCATAAGAAACAAAATCACAGTGAAGGGTTGTAATATTATAACAATCAGCTTAGTTATGTGACCATACTTTATATACTGTAAATAATACTAAGAGTTCTCCCTTAATAGAGATGCATACCTTTATTCAACAATGTGGGTGCAGTGGAGGACATATCTGAAACCAACCCAAGTTAAAGAGATGCTTCCTCCTCTTTACTAAACGTATGCACATTCAATACATATTTACCTTGCAAGTTCTAAACATTTGGAATTGTTATTTAAAAATAAGTGAGGTACACACTATAAGAAAATGGGACGAACAGTCGTCGGATTTTCCCCCTTGTTTCACAGCAAAACAAAGCGATGAATAAAAATTCGTATGAAAATTCTCGTACGACAAAGGCTTTTTTTTTGTTGTTTATTGCTTCTGACCATGCGCAGTCTTTCATTTCTAATTTTTCTCATACAAAAATCGTACAAAAACAGTACACATTAAGTGAAAATCATTAATTCTGTTACTGTACTAGAACATTTTTGGAGTTTGTCCCTTTGGAAATTTTCATTCAGAAGGTCTGAATCAGCTGTAGAAAGTTGTGTACACACTACAGTAATCCCCCGCTCCATCGCGGTTCAGTTTTTGCGGTCCCGGTAATTCGCGTTTTTTTTTTGTAATGTTATTTTACTATATAAATCATTAAAAATGAAATATTTTTGTGTTTTCCATAGCTCTTGCTATGTCTCTTAGTATCTTTTATGTGTTTAAATGAGTTTCTATTGTTTTAAAAGTGTGTTTAAAGACCTTAAAATGCTTTTACACGTACAGTGACAGTAAAATAAACATGCCTACAATGCATTTTAATTTCAATATCTCTTTATTTTAATTTTTCACATAGCAAAATAATATACAAACCACAAAAAAATAGTACAAAATCCAGTAGCAAAAACAAGAACAACATTGTTGCAGTAAATTTGTCAGTTATAACATTATACTACCAGAGGAAAAGGAAGAGAAAAAAAAAAGAAACAACCACTCCTCCCCTTCCTTCCAGTATAGTTTTGACCCCCACTAAGGGGGTTACCATATTTAGAATACCGTTATTTCAAATCTCTCTCATTTAACATAAATTTTTATGGAGGGAGGTAAAGCAAGTCTAAAACTGCCTAACGATATTCATATTATCCCAGCTGCTTTAATCCTATTCCAATGTTACTATGCATCTTCTATTATTTAACCATGATTTCCAACTAACTTCAAACATTTTCTTTGTTGCACTTAAGGTAGCCACAATTTTTTCCATCTGACATGCATTTTAATAGGGTTTTTCTATTTCGCGGAATTTCACTTTTCGTGGCTGGGTCCGGAACGTAACCCCCGCAATGGAGGGGGGTTTACTGTATACGAAAATCGTACGAAAGTTCCTCGGACGAAAAATTGTCGCTCGATTTTCTTATAGTGTGAACAAGCCTTTAAAGACCACCCCATAGCAGATATACTGCTACAGGACGGCTTCTGTGGAAAATCATGAATATGCCTAGGGGAGCCTGCGCGCTGCCAGCGCGCCACTTCTGCTGTAAGTAATCACAGCAGAAGCCGATCTGGCAGTGCCAATCAATAGATGTCCGCTGGCACCTGCTGATCTTCAGGCAGAGACACAGGGCGGAGCTCTGCCTATGTAAACAAGGCAGAGCTCTCATCTGACAGGGAAAAAGTGATGGATTTTTTGTCCCTGCAAAGCTGGAAATAAAATCCATCACTTCTCTTAGTAAAAGCAGCACACAGTTTACACAAAAACACTGGTTAGGCACAAAGGTAACCCTTTGATCGCCCAAGATGTTTAACCCCTTCCCAGCCAGTGTCATTAGTACAGTCGCAGTGCATATTTTTAGCACTGATCACTGTATTACTGTCACTGGAACCCAAAAGTGTCAAAAATGTCAGTTAGTATCCGATTGTCTGCTGCAAAATCGCAGTCCCTCAATAAGTCACTGATTGCACCCATTATAAGAAAAATATAAAAAAAATGAAAATAAATAAAAATTCCAGAATATATACACAATAGTTTATAGATGCTTTACATTTTGTGCAAACCAATCAATATAAATTTATTGAGATTTTTTTAACCAAAAAAAAATGTAGCAGAATACTTACATATATATATTACAATGAAATATATATTTTTTGGATATGTTTTATAGCAAAAAGTAATATATATACAGTATGTATATATATATATATATATATTTTTTTTTAATTGTCTGTCTTTTTTTTGTTTATAGCGCAAAAAATAAAAAAGTAATGGGGATCAAATGAACGCTCTATTTGTGTAAAAAAAAATGACATACAGTATCTCACAAAAGTGAGCACACCCCCAACATTTTTGTAAATATTTTATTATATCTTTTCATGTGACAACACTAAAAAAATTACACTTTGCTACAATGTAAAATAGTGAGTGTACAGCTTGTATAACAGTTTAAATTTGCTGTCCCCTCAAAATAATTCAACACACAGCCATTAATGTCTAAACCGCTGGCAGCAAAAGTGAATACACCCCTAAGTGGAAATGTCCAAATTGGGCCCAAAGTGTCAATATTTTGTGTGGCCACCATTATTTTTCAGCATTGCCTTAACCCTCTTGGGCATGGAGTTCACCAAAGCTTCACAGGTTGCCACTGGAGTCCTCTTCCACCCCTCCCTGACAACATCATGGAGCTGGTGGATATTAGGCACCTTGCGCTCCTCCACCTTCCATTTGAGGATGCCCCACACATTGCTCAATAGGGTTTAGGTCTGGAGTCATGCTTGGCCAGCCCATCACCTTTACCCTCAGCCGCTTTAGAAAGGCAGTGGTCGTCTTGGAGGTGTGTTTGGGGTCGTTATCATGTTGGAATACTGCCCTATAGCCCACTCTCTAAAGGGAAGGGATCATGCTCTGCTTCAGTATGTCACAGTACATGTTGGCATTCATGGTTCCCTCAATGAACTGTAGTTCCCTAGTGCGCACTCATGCAGCCCCAGACCATGACACTGCCACCACCATGCTTGACTGTAGGCAAGACACACTTGTCATTGTACTCCTCACCTGGTTGCCACCACACACGCTTGACAACATCTGAACCAAATAAGTTTATCTTGGTCTCATCAGACCACAGGACATGGTTCCAGTAATCCATGTCCTTAGTCTGCTTGTCTTCAACAAACTGTTTGCGGGCTTTCTTGTGCACCATCTGTGGAATAGGCTTCCTTCTGGGACGGCAGCCATGCAGACAAATTTGATGCAGTGTGTGGCGTATGGTCTGAGCACTAACAGGCTGCCCCCCACCCCTTCAACCTCTGCGGCAATGCTGGTAACACTAGTATGTCTATTTCCCAAAAACAACCTCTGGATATGACCCTGACCACGTGCACTCAACTTCTTTGGTCGACAATGATGAGGCCTGTTCGGTGTGGAACATGTCCTGTTAAACTGCTGTATGGTCTTGGCCACCGTGCTGCAGATCAGATTCAGGGTCTTGGCAATCTTCTTATAGCCTTTATGTAGAGCAACAATTCTTTTTTTCAGATCCTCAGAGAGTTCTTTGCCATGAGGTGCCATGCTGGACTTCAAGTGACCAGTATGAGAGAGTTAGGGTGATAACACCAAATTTAACACACCTGCTCCCCATTCACACCTGGGACCTTGTAACACTAATGAGTCACATGTCACCGGGGAGGGAAAAAGGCAAATTGGGCCCAATTTGGACATTTTTACTTAGGATGTACTTACTTTTGTTGCAAGCAGTTAGAAACATTAATGGCTGTGTGTTGAGTTATTTTGAGTGGACAGCAAATTTACACTGTTATACAAGCTGTACACTCACTACTTTACATTGTAGCAAAGTGTCATTTCTTCAGTGTTGTCACATGAAAAGATATTATAAAATATTTACAAAAATGTGAGGGGTGTACTCACTTTTGTGAGATCCTGTACATTTTATTTGGGTACAACGTTGCATGACCGTGCAATTGTTAGCTAAAATAATGCAGTGCCGTATTGCAAAAAATGGTCTGATCATGAAGGGGACAAATCTTCCGGAGGCCAAATGGTTAATACCCATTCTAAATTACAGCCATACACACTGCAGAAAGAAATATTCCTGAAAAAGTTAGAAATTGCCTTGTTTAACCGTTTGTGTACCATACTGTAATATTTTGCCAGGCCATTTTTCAGTCCTAAGTGCTGTGATAGTTTCACTGACAATGCAATACTGTTTCCAACGGAATTTTTCTTTACCATCCTTACCATCCCCCCTGTGATAACAATAAAGTTGGGTAAACAAAGAAAACTTTAAAAAAAAGCCCCCCCCCTTTTTTTTAGAGCCCCTATGCACAATCACAAAGGAATGTAAACACTTGTGTTGAGTGCCTACGAAAAAGACAATTATGCCAAACATGCTAGGTGTTACTGTGCTAAGTGGAGAGAGAGCAGTAATAATTCTAGGGCCATCGTTCACTGATGATTAGTGTTGAGCGAACACGGACTGTATTATTCGGGTCCGTACCGGATAATTGGATTTTTGCTACCCGGACACGGACCCGAAAACTTTACTGTATGTTCGGGTTTAAAATCCGTGTTCGATAATTTTATTTCCCGTTTTGTATGTAATGGCACGCTTTTAATGGCGGGCTTTCAACAGCCAATCAACAAGCGTTTAACGGGTGTGCCTTAGAAGCCATCCCAGCCATGCCTACTAATGGTATGGCTGTGATTGGCCAGCTAAAGCATGTGACCCAGGTCTTTATAAGCTCGAAAGACACAGCGCGGTGCATCAGTCTGCTGTAGTGTAGGGAGAGAGCACACATAACGGTGCTGGCTGCTGCTGATTAGGGACAGACAGGGAAAAACAACATTGTGCTCGAAAAGAATGCAGGGACAGGTCGGAGTGTAGGCAGGGAAAGATATTTGAGCATTTTAGGGACAGGCTGGAGAGTGTAGGCAGGGACAGATAGGAGACACAGGACAGAACAATCGTCCGTTAGCAATCTACATTGATTTTGCTGTGTGGGGGGTGGTGCAGTGAACGATCTTTTTGCCCTCACTTGAGCCCACTGAGGAGGAGGAGGAGGAGGGAGAAAAATATACATTTTTATCAGTCTGTTGTGTGCAGCATTCAGCTATATTTTACTACAGATTGCTGTTCTAATCTGCTATTTAAAATTTACAAAGTTAAAGGGGAATTTTTTTTTTTTTTCCCTTCATAGCCTGCTGCTGACCGTGACATAAAACATAAGACATTGCTGTGTTCACATGTGCTATTGAAAAATCACCAATTTTATATACTTTTTTCTATTCCGCTATTCAATCTACACCCTTTTGGGGTAAAAAAAATTTAATTGCGGCATAGTCTATACTAATCTACTATTTAAAAATTACAAATTTAAAGGGGATTTTTTTTTTTTCCCTTCATAGCCTGCTGCTGACCGTGACATAAAACATAAGACACTGCTGTGTTCACATGTGCTATTAAAAAATCACCAAATTTATATACTTTTTTTCTATTCCGCTATTCAATATACACCCTTTTGGGGTAAAAAAAATTTAATTGCGGCATAGTCTGTATCGGTACGTGTGAGATACACCTTTCAAATTTTTTGGGCGCATCTTCCACCACCGAGGATTGCAGGGCGCTTCAGTTTGCCTCCTGTTCCGAACTCCTCCTACTCCTCTTCCTCATCCTGCCTTTAGGGTACAAAAAATTGTAATCGGGGCCTAGTCTGTGTTTGTACGTGTGAGATACACCGTTTTATACATTTTTTTCTATTCCGCTATTCAATATACACCTTTTTGGGGTGAAAAATATTAAATTGCGGCATAGTCTGTATCGGTACGTGTGAGATACACCTTTTTATATACTTTTTTCTATTCCGCTATTCAATATACACCCTTTTGGGGTGAAAAAAATTAAATTGCGGCATAGTCTGTATCGGTACGTGTGAGATACACCGTTTTATAAACTTTTTTCTATTCCGCTATTCAATATACACCCTTTTGGGGTGAAAAAAATTAAATTGCGTCATACTTTGCATATTTGACTGTGAGATACACCCGTTGTATTTGTATACTGTTTTTCTATTCCGCTATTTAATAAACACCCTTTTGGGGTAAAAAAAAATAAATTGCGGCATAGTTTGCATATTTGACTGTGAGATACACCCGTGCGATACTGTTGCTGTTTTGTTCCGCTATTCAAAAAACACCTTTCTAGGGTAAGATCATAAATTACAGAAATATGAGGAGAACGTCAAATAGGGGCCGTGGCCTGGGTCGTGGTGCTGCTGGTAGAGCTCTTGTTGCAAGGAGAGGACGTGGTCGATCTTTGCCAGCTACACGCACAAGTGAAACACCTTCCTCAAGTGTGAGTAGGCGACAGAACCTGCAGCAGTATTTGGTAGGGCATCATGCGCCTCTACAAGTATTGAGGCAAGAACAAGTACAGGCGATAGTAGATTGGGTTGCTGACAGTGCCTCCAGTTCCTTCACATTGTCTCCCACCCAATCTACTGCAGAAAGGTCAGAGTTGGCACCTGCAGCCGATGTCCAACCGTCTTTCACCTCACCCCCTTGCAAATCAGGCAAGCAGTCTGAGCCCCAAGTCATGCAGCAGTCTCTTCTTCTTTTTGATGACTCTGTCAGCAGGGTTTCCCAGGGCCATCCACCTAGCCCTGCCCCAGAAGTGGAAGAGATTGAGTGCAGCGATGCCCAACCACTTATTTCTCAAGATGAGTACATGGAAGGACCATCGCAGCACGTCTCCGATGATGATGAAACGCAGGTGCCAACTGCTGCGGAACTCAGAATTGTGGAGACCGACAAGGAGGGCAGGGGTGAAGACTGGGTGAAGGAGATGATGTGGAGGACGATGAGGTCCTCGACCCCACATGGAATGAAGGTCATGCAGGTGACCTGAATAGTTTGGAGGAAGAGGCGGTGGTCGCACAGAGCCACCAGCACAGCAGAAGAGGAAGCAGGGTGCAGAAGCGGAGCGGCCGTGCCCTAGACACTACGCCTGCTACTGCCCAACGCAGCAAGGGACCGAGCGCACCAAAGCCAGCTCAAAGGAGTTCTCTAGCGTGGAAGTTCTTCAGACAATGTGCTGATGACAGGACACGAGTGGTTTGCACCCTGTGCAATCAGAGCCTGAAGTGAGGCATAAACCTTCTCAACCTGAGCACAACCTGCATGATCAGGCATCTAAGTGCAAAGCACGAGCTGCAGTGGAGTAGACACCTTCAAAACCAAGAAAGGTCTCTGGCTCCTCCTGCTTCCTCTTCTGCTGCAGTCTCGGCCTCCTCATCCACCTCTGTAGTGATACCGGCACCTGCCACCCCGCAAACAGAGGATCTGTCAGCAACACCACCACCTGGGTCACCAACCATCTCCACAATGTCCCGTGGAAGCGTTCAGCTTTCCATCTTGCAAACACTTCAGAGGAAGAGGAAGTACCCCCCTACCCACCCGCGATCCCTGGCCCTGAATGCCAGCATTTCAAAATTCTTGGCCTTTGAAATGTTGTCATTCCGTCTGGTGGAGACGCACAGTTTTAAAAGCCTTATGTCGGTGGATGTCCCACAGTACGTCGTGCCCAGCCGCCACTACTTTTCCAGGCAAGCCATCCCTTCCCTGCACAACCAAGTGGGGGAAAAATCAGGTGTGCACTGCGCAACGCCATCTGTGGCAAGGTCCACCTAACTATCGATACGTGGACCAGTAAGCACGGTCAGGGGCGTTATATCTCCCTAACGGCACACTGGGTAAATGCAATGGCGGCTGGGCCTGAGGCGGATAGCAATTTGGCGCATGTCCTTCCACCACCGAGGATTGCAGGGCGCTTCAGTTTGCCTCCTGTTCCTAACTCCTCCTACTCCGCTTCCTCATCCTCTACCGCCTCCTCATACGGTCAGCGTAACACCTTCACCATCAACTTCAGCACAGCCAGGGGTAAACGACAGCAGGCAGTATTAAAACTTGCCTGTTTGGGGGAAAAACCACACACCGCGCAGGAGTTGTGGAGGAGCATGGAACAGCAGACAAATGAGTGGTTGCTGCCAGCGAGCCTCAAGCCCGGCCTGGTGGTGTGCGATAACGGGTGAAATCTCATAACAGCTCTGGGCCTAGCCGGTTTGACCCACATCCCTTGCCTGGCGCATGTGCTGAATTTGGTGGTGCAGAGGTTCCTTAAAAATTACCCCGATATGTCAGAGCTGCTGCAGAAAGTGTGGGCCATCTGTGCGCACTTTCGGCGTTCTCGCCTTGCTGCTGCTCGCCTGTCAGTGCTGCAGCGTAACTTCGGCCTTCCAGCTCCCCGCCTCATATGTGACGTGCCCACAAGGTGGAACTCCATCTTGCACATGCTGGAAAGACTGTGCGAGCAGCAGCAGACCATAGTGGGGTTTCAGCTGCAGCACGCACGCGTGAGTCGCTCTGCGGAACAGCACCACTTCACCACCAATAACTGGGCCTCCATGCGAGACCTGTGTGCCTTGTTGCGCTGTTTTGAGTACTCCACCAACATGGCCAGTGCCGATGACGCCGTTGTCAGCTTAACTATCCCACTTCTATGCCTCCTTCAAAAAACGATTCGGGGAATGATGGAAGAGGATCTGGCACAGGAGGAGGAGGAGGAAGAGGGATCATTTCCAAGGCTTTCAGGGCAAGCATTCACAAGTGGCTCCGAGGGTGGGTTCCTGCACCCACAAATGCCAGGTACACAATTGTCCAGCAGGGGCACAGTTCTGAAAGATGAGGAGGATGAGGAGGAGGAGGAGATGGAGGAGGAGATGGAACCATGTTCACAGCAGGGTAGCACCCAGGCCAGCTCATAGCCATCATTGGTGCGTGGCTGGGGGATACAGAGGACACAGACGATACACCTCCCACAGAGGACAGCCCTTCATTGCCTCTGGGCAGCCTGGCACACATGAGCGATTACATGCTGCAGTGTCTCCACAACGACCGCTGAGTTGCCCACATTCTAACTTGTGCTGATTACTGGGTGGCCACGCTGCTGGATCCCCGTTACAAGAACAACGTACCGTCCTTAATTCACTCACTGGAGCGTGATCGCAAGATGCACGAGTACAAGCGCACGCTGGTAGACGTGATGCTGCTGGCATTCCCACCTGACAGCGGGGCCACAGTGGAAGCACAAGGCCAAGGCAGAGGAGGAGGACGAGGTCGCCAACGCAACCAGGGCACCGCCAGCACCTCAGAAGGCAGGGTTAGCATGACCGAAATGTGGAAAAGCTTTGTCAGCACGCCACAACAAACAGCAGCACCAGCAGCTCATATGGAACGTCTTAGCAGGAGGCAGCATTTCACCAACATGGTGGAGCAGTATGTGTGCACACGCCTACATGTAGTGAATGATGGGTCTGCCCCCTTCAACTTCTGGGTCTCCAAATTGGGCACATGGCCTGAGCTTGCCCTTTACGCCTTGGAGGTGCTGGCGTGCCCTGCAGCCAGTGTATTATCTGAACATGTATTTAGCATGGCTGGGAGGGTTATCACAGACAAGCGCAGCCGCCTGTCCAGAGACAATGTGGACAAGCTCACATTCATTAAAATTAACCAGGCATGGATCCCACAGGACTTTTCCGTACCTTGTGCAGAATAGAGATGGATACCGACCTTACCCAGCCATTGTTATATTTTTGATCTTTCTCACTCTTTTGGTGTGTACCCTAATTTAAAATGACTAAAAAAAAGCAGTGTTGGCTACCTCGTCCCCCTCCACCGCGCTTCCACCTACACCGCCACATCCACCGCCACCTCAACCTCCCTCCTACTCCATATGGGCCTCGTCCTTCACAGATGAAGAAAATTGTTTTATTTTTCTGTTTTTTTTTGTTGTTTTAAGTTATTTCCCTATCCACATTTGTTTGCAGAGCACTTGCCATGCTCTTAACTTCACTTTGCTGCCATTTGCAGCACTCTAGCCCTTTCCATTGGTTTTTTAGAGCCATTTTAGTTCCTGAAAGTTCGGGTCTCCATTGACTTCAATGGGGTTCGGTGTCCGGGTAAAGTTCAGAAAAAGTCCGGGACACGGACCCGGACTTTTTTTTCAAGTTCGGCCGAACCCACCGAACACGGACATCCAGGTGTCCGCTCAACTCTATATACAGTATGAGTATCATACTCTATATTTGTTCATTTAAACTAGGAATATTTTCCATTTTGTTGTATGTACCATAGTTAGATTGTTGTAAATTAAGTTAGGCTTTCAAACTATATACCAATAAATAATTGCTGTTTTAAATCTTTCATTCATAGTCAAAGAACTCTCATTTTTAACCCAAATATTGTCTGAGGTAAATTAAATCTCATATCTTTCGGGTAACATAATTTAGTTTTAATATCATTTATATATATATATATATATATATATATATATATATATATATATATATATATACCATGGTTAGATTCTAAGTATGCTTTAAAAATGCTTTAAAAATATGCTTTGTGAAGTTAAGATAAGAACTCGGTAAAGGCACACTTCCTAGCAGGAGGTGAGAGAAAGCTTGCTTTAAATATGTATCTCACTTTGATGAATTCAAGCAAAAAGCCTGACATTCTGAAAGCAGTCTTTAGGGCAGCTGACTTCTCCCATTTACATAACCAATTGATGAAGATTTTATATCTTAGAACCAGTAATAGCAAGGATTTTGTTCGTGAAAACTTCATGGCATGCTATAATTTCTCTGAACTTTTTTTTTTTCCCCAATACAGAAACTCCTGCCTTCCTACTCACAAATGATGCCTATATATTTGCAATAAAGGAAAGGCTACAAGAGTTGTAACAGAAATGTTGCCCTCTCCTTACTCTGGTGTTGGATCTTGAGAGTCTGAAGGCAGAGAAATCCTTTAGTGAGATTTGTGTGCTCTTCTCCTAAATCCATGTGCCACAACCTTGAACCAGTTGCTACTGATATAAGAACATTAAATTTCTTCCTGGAACTGAGCTGTTTTACTTAAACAACTCAATTTTTCCCCAACTTTACATAGTTAGTTTGGGCCAAGTTGGGCAAAACAAACCATGTCCCTCACTAACCTGTGAGGGCACTGGATGTGTGGTATAAACTGTATGTAGCTGATGCTACGTACAGCATACCGCATTGTGTTCCGGGTGCGAGCCCAGACTTCCTGTCTTATACTGGGAACTCGGAACGAGTCTACTGCAGCGGTGCTCAGCCGCTCAGATAAAGCAATTTATTCTATCAATGAATACAAAATTTCCTCTGATTGGTTGAGTCAGAGGTTGTGACATCATCAGCCCACCTCTCTGACTCAACCAATCAGAGGAAGCCTTTAATTCATTGATAGAATACATTGCTTGCTCTGAGCGGCTGAGCGCTGCTGCAGTAGACTCTTCTGTGTTCTGGGTGACAAGACATCTCGGCTAAAACACGAAACACAGTGCAGTATTCTGTATGTAGCTGCAGCTACATACAGTTTATACCACACATCCAGTGACCTGACAGGTCCCAAGCTGGCCCAAACAAACTATGTAAAGTGTATGGAAAAATGTAGTTCTTCTTTAACCTAGTGTAGAGTAGGCTGTTAATCAGCAAGTGAAGGAAATGATGGCACAAAGACTCAGAAATAGGTGCATACAGGTCAAATGTTTTAATGTATTTTTTTTCAATCTCCATAGAAGAAATTGGCAAGAGACACACCACTAACTTTTTTTTCCAAAGGCTAAGCTATTTTGCTATTTTTTCTTATGCAAATGTAAAGTAGAATTAAAGGCAAAACCTTTTTTCAATGGAGGATTATAACCCCTGTCAATTTTTTTTTTTTTTTTTTTTTTGTGCCATCTGCATACCATTAGAGAGATTTACCTTTACTTCTATTTCCATAGCCAAAATGGGAAGTGAGAGGAAGTTTAATTAAGGGAATCCCTTGGGGACCCCACCTAACCAGAACTAATGTTCACATTGGAGGATTTTCTTGCTATTAGGTTTCTGGGGAAAACCCAAAATTTGGGAATTTCTTTTACTTTCACTTTCATTGATAATGGTAAGGGGCACAGACAGTAGTAAAACCTAATAGGTGTTCTAATCCATCTCCACTCTGTCCAATACAAAAAAAAAAGCTTTGCCTTTAGTTATACTTTAAAGTGAACTTTTCCATTCCACAAGCATATAAGCATAGTAGTACCCTCAAAGTTTACCCCACCAGATTTTTTAAACTCCAAAATGTGCAACCTAACAGCACTGGTAATAATATGCAAACACCCAAAGCCCTCATCTTCATCTTAAACCACTCCTCTTGGCTGCCAATAGGCCTCTTGGCTGCTTGGCTTGCAGAGAGCAGTAGACAACTGTCCAAGGAAGTGCATAGTTTGAAGTGTGGGTTATTAAAAGCTTGGCTTCAATCCCTAACTGTGTGGAACATTACTAAAATAAAGAATGGTGGGGTATTTGATAGAAATATAACCCTTACAGGTATATTTATAAAGCTAAAATAAGCTAAAATAAAACCAAACAGTTTCACTTTACCTAAAGATTCTGCCATTTTCTTTCACTTTGTTAAAAAATCTAAGTGAACATCATTTGTATCTTTAAAAAAAAAAAAAAAAAAAAAACCTGAAAGAAAGTGACTGAATTTTTACTTTAAGTATATACAAAGCCAAAACTTACTTTGGATAGAGTAGAGGAGGGTTTCTTATTATGGGGATTTTCCTTCACTTTCTGTCCTGTAGACTCAACAGGAAGTGAGAGGATATCTTTTTAATGTGAGGGAAATCCTCTCTTAGACAGTTGTCACAGGATCAAGTGTTCCCATTGAAAGATTTGCCCTCTATTCTTGTTCTACTAGTAAATTGAGGCTTTGGTTTTACCCTTGCTTTTATTCCTGGTGACACATTGGTGATTGGGACAGATTGGAGAGAGTCTACCCAACAGGGACAAATACAGAAATAAAAAAATTATAGTGATTCTAACCCCTTATTAATCCACCCAAAACAAAAAGTTTTCTCTTAAGTTATACTTTAGTTGCTGTTTTCCTTTTGTATTTATTTTTGCTGCTTTACAAAAAATACACATTACAATTATTACCCTTCTAAATTGAACTGTTGATTGAAGCCCCCATCACTGCTCCTTGCTTTCCTTATTAGATCAACTAACCACAAATACAAAGTATTGCTGTTACAATGATTCCTTTTAGTAACTGATATAATAATGAGTGGCTGGGAATGTGAACTGTTGCACCAGGCTCCTTTCAGAATAGATCCACATTGATTATTTCAGTTAATATAGAGAGCTCTAGAGTGTGCTCTGCTCTTCAATTAAATATCACACGTTTCTCTCTGGTGGAATCCAAATGGTAGCTTACCAGTTAAAGTGTTTTAAAATCAAAGAACAAAGTTTTTAAATCAAAAAAATATACTGAATATTGCAGATTACAAGTCCACAGGTAGTGACTGTATTGGTTTTCTTTTTTTTAGACTTATTTATTTCATTTAACTTGGTACTCATTTCACTCCTATGATGACATGCTGTATTTGTGGAGAAGTGTTGTTACCCTAGAAGAGAACTATAGAACAACTCCCCTTCTTTAATCCTTCCTAACACAGGACAATGAGTTTTTGTAGTTCACAGAAGTGAACTAAGCAGGGTTGCATATACAGAAATGATTGTCTCACTAGATTTCTGGTAGGATCAACGTGTATTTTTTTCTGTAATTGCAGTGATTTAAGAGATGTGCATCTTTTGGCAAGATTTATAAGAATTCCTCCCTTTTAATTCAAAAAAACGTAAGCTTCCTTTTCTTCAGACATTTTTCAGTGAATATTTTTTTTTGAGTGGTTGAGATTACTTTTTTAAAAAAATACTGTGGAATATATTGTTAGGAGAAACATTATCAGTATCAAAATGATCCCTTTACATAGTTTAAAAAACGGTAGAGTGCCATCAAAGTTAATATTTCAGCAAATAAGTTAGAAATTTTTTATGTCACCACTTGCATATAGGGATGGGCCGAACAACCCCCTGTTCGGTTTGCACCACAACTTTTAAACATTGCAAAATTTCAGAACCGAATAACGAACCCCATTGAAGCCTATGGGACTCGAACTGGAAAAATCAAAACTACCCATTTTGAAGGCTTATATGCAAGTTATTGAGCATACAGTGGTTATGGAGGTCTGGGTACTACCCTGGGGGAAATGTATCAATAGAAGAAAGTTTGTAAAAAATGTCATTTGTAAATGAGCAGTGATTTACTGATGCTTAAAGTGAAAGCATCAAAACAAGAAATAACAATAAAAATGAAAAATTCCTTTCAATATAGTGCCTGGGGCAGTCCTCTTAGTCTACCAGTAAAGTGCCACATCTGTACTGTGTATAGAAGCTGCTGCAGCAATAATTGCATTTATAAAGCCAAAAAACTGACATTGTCCTTGCAAGCTTTCTTTATTTCATAAACAACTGCTTGGGGAGCCAGTCTGTATGACGAGGTCACAATGCACTGGGCACTGGAAACAAGATTAGAGATTTTTTTAGATAAATGCTGGTGTCTATTCTGCAGACTTTGGATAGAAGTAACATGTGTAAAATTGATGACTAAAGAGCAATACGCTGTGGCTCAGGGAACATGGCTGCCAATTTGTGTACCAGTGTTTTCCCCTCTCTGTAGGCTCATGTTCCTACTTTCCTCTACCCCAGAACCAAGATCTGAATTAAGTAATTGCTTTGAATCGTCAGGGAGCAATTGGCTCATTCTGTGTTCAAATAACTCAGCTGACTTTCATGCCGGATGCTGGGGCTATGGCAGGAATAGCTGTGGACAAGGAGGCAGATTTAGGCACCCTGACAGCTGCAGTGGACTGCACACTAATCTCTGCTTGAGTGATGGAAGATGAAGAGGATGAGGATGGTTTAGTAAACCAGTCCACCACCTCCTCTGCATGCTGTGGCTGGATAGCACGGGCAACATCACTAAACAGAGGAAATTATGCCCTGCCTGAGGACTGACTACGTCTACCTTTACCTGTGGACACATACGCTGCTGGCCCCCTCACAGTGCCATGGGAACTACTGACTCTCCTTGTTGGCCTCCCAGACATGATGGGAAGGTGCTTATTAACAAAATGTAATAAAGATGTGGAAATATGTAGGTGGATGCACTTTAATCAATGAAAAGTGGTGTTTGGTGCACTTTACCCTGAATACTCACTACACAGACACACTCCACTGACACACTACAATATACTGCAGTAAAACTGCACTAAGACACAGAAATATACTGCGTTAAACATGCACTAATGCATAGAAACATACTGCGTTTAACGTGCAGTAATGTGCAGAAATATACTGCATTAAACGTGCACTAACGCACCAAAATATACTGCGTTAAACGGCAAGTAACACGCTGAAATATACTGCGTTAAACTTGCAATAACGCACAGAAATATACTGCGTTAAACATGCAGTAACGCACAGGAGTATACTGCATTAATTGTGCAGTAACGCACAGACATATACTGCGTTTAACAGCACGTACCGCACAGAAATATATTAATGCACTGAACTATAATGCAGCAAACCTGCCCTGCCAAAACAAACTGACACTAAAGTAAAAATGAATGGTCAGGTCACTACACTCACACTGTCTGAACTATCACTAGATTCACACTAAATTGATAGTCTACACTGACAATAGAATCAGAATAGCACACTATAGCACTCTAACTCTCTAGCAGCACTGAACTGAGCCCTGTTCTATCTTTCTCCAGTCTCCACACCGATATCACACTACAAATGGCTGCTATTGAAAGAATACTTTTATAGCGTGGGTTGGGACTAAGAGCAATGAGCCATGATTGGATAGATATAGAGAGTTTTTATAGAAAATTTGGAATGTGGGACTTTAACGGTACTCAGGACAAATTTTTTGAAAGAAACATCAAATTGTATAAAATATATTAGTTTATTTTTCTACAATTCAATAAAATCACATTCACATCAATCAGGTTCTTTATGTCTTAGTAAACAGGTAAATATACAGATTATTATACTTCAATTTCCGACCGGTTTCACCAAATTAGCTTCTTCAGAGAAATGAAGATGTATAATGTATGATTACTAGAGAAACAAAACATACACATGAGATGATTACATGTACATTACATACTGATATGTCATTAAGAGGGCCAGAAAATAATTCAATGCAGAGAAGGATTAGGGAGCCCATACCTGAAGCATGGAGTCCCCTATTGTTGTGGAGCAGGTAGTGAAATAAAATATGGGCTTGGTTCCACGGACTCAGCAAAATCAAGCAACATAGTGTAACTATTGTTCTCAGATCTTGTCAGGTCCGAACATTTTACTACCAAACAACTCTTTTTGGAGTCCCAAATTTAAAATCACTTGTCAAACTATAGGAGCCGTATACATTATGAAATGCAAATGCAACGCATTTTATGTTGGGAAAACAAAAATACCCTTTTTTCACAGAATTAGGGATCATGTTTCCTTGATTAGAGAAAAAAGATGGAGACACCAATAAGCAGGCATATGGGCCTCTACCATCAATTCAATCTCAGCTACATGGGATTTTTTGCCTTGGATCATGTTCCAATGCATGAGAGAGGTGGGGACATTGATAAGAAACTCCTTCAGATTGAAACTGAATGGATCTATTCCCTTCAAGCTACAAGGTACCGTGGTTTAAACTAGGGCATTAGTTACAAACCTTTTTTATTATTTATGCTTCCTGCATGCCTCTTCTCAGCTCTACTCCAATGGTCTCCTTGTTTAACATCTTTTCCCATCCCCCCTCAGCTTCCACACCTTATGTCTTTATTCATCTTATTTCAATTTTTTCATTTTCTGTTTTTTAATTTTTTTTTCTTTTTTATCTTCCTCTACCCTTCTCAGGTCAGCTATTTGCTTGAACACCATTTATCAAGTGTGTAATATTTTTGTGTTTATTTTCTATTTTGTGCAAAATGTTAGTGTCTGTTATACAATTTTTGTGTCTGAGACACATGATATATTTATACTGCTTACTCTGTTTATCCTCTATATATACCTTATTTCTTATCAGAACATTACTATGTATTCAATTTGTGTTTGTTAAATTGTTTGGCTTATCTCTTAATTACTTTTGCCAGTACTACTTCAATGCAGAGTTCAATCTCAACTTTTAATTTTAAGAATGTGTGTCCATTACACACTCACCCATTAAATTGGGCTTTAACCCTGTGCTCGGTTACGATTTTGGCGCTATTTGTGACACCCGCTGTTATCTATGGGATCCCCGTATGGACGCCCGGGGCGCTCTGATTATATCCTGATCCTAATCTTGGAGGCTTGTCCCCCTTATTGGGACTGGACCTATATCGGATATCGCCTCTCCTTGTGGGATCAACACTTGCCTATCTGGAATCCCTTTCCGTATCCCACAATGTATGTTTCATCTGTTCCAGCATTGGCTGTGATGCTGAGTGTGGACGGTCCTCCCTTCCTTATTGGGCGTTTCTGCGCCAGTTGGGTGGGGACTTCAACACTGGGGAAGGCGCTCTGGGGATCTCCTGGTGCACATGTGCAGACCTCAAGCTCATGTCCGTATCCCGCTCTGACGTGAATACGTGGGCGGGATGGAGGGGGTATTTATTAAAGCCCAAGTAAGCTTATCTTCAGTGTCTCCGTACACTCCCTTCGTGCCGGTACTTGTCTCTTGAATGTCAAAGGTAAAGTGTCTGTTTGAGGGCTTTACGGATTGCTGTCTGTATCACTGTGGGCTGTATGAAAACTTAACTAAAAAAATGTTTATATATTTGTCTCCTATTTTGGACTTTGCGGTTTTCTATTCTATTCATCAGCCCCATACATCCTTGTCCATTTTTATTTTTGGCTTCCCTTGACTGTTATTGGCACAGTGGATATTTACAAGTATAGACATTTGAGATATCTGCAGCGCGCTAGGTATATGGGATATTTTGGCTATATATGTAAGTATAATGGCTTTTTGAAAGTGATATATATATATATATATATATATACACACACACACACAGAAAGTACTCTTTCTATATACTGATGCAAAATAGGTATGTACACCTATGGATACTCATTATTGCATATGTCTTTGACATGGAGCTCTCCTGTATCAAACAAAGGACACAGAGAGCAGGGCACTGCCCTTGGGAACAATAAATTTAGAAGGGAGCAGCTCTGGGGGACATTTTGACATTTTTTAAATATTAAGAGCAGCATTAAGAATGCAAAATTATTTTAAGTAACATGCATTGGGTGCTGTAGACCTGCCACTTTATTCTTGTTGTTAGGTGACTTGGGATTTCCTTCATCTTTACCCAACCCTTATCCAAGAGGAGGATCTGGTATAGATACTGGGGCTTAGGGTTACCCCACACAAATACTGTACATATAGGAAAGTGAAGGCAGCAAGTGTGTGCCCCTCCTCTTTCTGTACCATACCAGGATACATGCCATGAACATGAGGGAGTAGCATTTCCAGGAAGAGGCCCCCTGGCAAAGCACTTTGTTGCCATGTTCATAAGGATGTGGTTTTGTTCCACTCAACCCTGGTCTGGTAGTTGTAGAGGTCTGTGGAGTGGGACCTAACTTAGCAGAATATGAAAGCCCACTTGAAGGAATAGGAGTACATAGTACTCCTGGGTAATCATTCACAAAGAAAAAAGTCAATAAACACATGCACTTTTGACAAGGCCAGAGAGAATTTATTATCATCCCACAATGAAATTCCTTTGTCAATCATGTCATTCATCAACCCATCAAAAGATAAGAAAGATGACTATGCTTAATGATCCAATTCCGAAGGATTTTACTTTGCTACTCACAGCTCTCAGATGAATGTAAACAAAGGGGCCAGGAGCTGTCGTTAACCAAATGTGATTATGCTCTCTCCTGTAATGCCTGCCAGCTTGTGTATCAATCTATCTTTCTTGGAAATGTTTAGTCAGCCCGTGAATGCCAAACGTGCAACCTTAAGGTTGAATCCTGTATTGGATCAAATCCAAATCTCATCCATTTACCATCCTGCTGCTGTCACCAGTGTGTAATGATGGCACTCGCAGCCTCACCTTGTTCTTACATTTTCCAACTTGTGGAACAACAATCTAAGGTCAATAAACTGTGAGCAATCATCACTGGAGTTGATTAATTTCACAATTAACCTTTTACACACACACAGACAGCCACTACCATGTGTTTCAACAGAAACACACACAGCTCAGAGTATCTGCTGTAAGAATTGTGACATTTAAGAAACATCTGTAATACATGCTGTTATGCCAGACGAGAATATGACAGAGTTTAAAATATAGTAACTCTCTTCAAAAAGAGAGAGATATTTTAAGTTATGTTTTTTTTTTTTTGTATTTCTTAATAAAAAAAACAAGAAGAAAAGGTACAAACAAACTATTTACAGAAAAGGATATTACAAAAAAAGACATTAATAGCAATAGTAAAATTAATGGAAATAAAAGTGAAAGTACTTAACAAGTAGGAATGAGCTCAAGGTTTTGTCTAAAGACAAGCTCAGATAGAGCTTTACCAGTTTGAGCTAGACTTTTTGCTCATTCTATGGGAGCTGTATGTCATGTATAGTGGCAGTATTTTTATCACTACTATATATCACAGCCTCTTATCAATGATTGTTAAGGAAGCAGTGGCTGCTGGCACCCGCCTCACCAATAGCAACCAATATGGTTACCCAGTCCCATTGATTTGCTGACCCAGAATCCCCAGCCATGTAAGTAAAGGGGAAGGCATGGTACTGATATCACTGACCAAATATGTTTGGACATTGATGAAATCTGGCCCTTTGTTTGCATTTAATAATGTGAGCTGACATGTTTATGAGCTGGTGGGTTTTTTTCTTTTGAAGGTTGGCAAGCGCTATGTATCTTTATACAACCTACCAGACACATTTCAACAGGAAGGTAAAACAAATATATAAACAGATGGAGCTAGAGGGGAATATCTTTGTTTAATATTGTAGACATTATAGGTTAAGTAATTAATACATACAATAGATGATTTAATGAACAAATATATTGTTCCAGACATTCTCTGGCCTATAAATAGTTAAACCTGTGTATCGAGCAACCACATAAACTCCGAAAGGTAAATTTATGCAAGCATTATGCAAATCGATAAATGAACAGAAAAATAAAATGAGGCAGGTTAAATAAGTGATACGAAAGAGTGATTTACTGTATGATAGTAATTGCAGGGTTAATGGCTGGGATGAGGTAGACCCTCCCAGAAAAAAAAACACTCACCCATAAGCAAGATTTTAGATGCCCTACCTAGGAACTATGTGTTGATCAAGGGTGGGTACAACGAAACAACTAGACAAGGCATAAGAACTAAAACACTTGACCTTGGAATATTTGAGACATATGTATAATAAATTTGCATTAGGCCCTTAGAATCACATTTGTATACAGTATCAGCTCCTGAAGGCAGTTAAGGCTCCTCCACCTTTTACCTTCTATTTATCTTACCCTCAGGGGATGGATGCCTACGGCAATTAATCAACAGTTCAGCTCACCTGTAAGTGATGTATTAATAATAATTATGGAATATCATCCACTAATTCGAGATATATAAATGGTTATGATTTTGGTTTCTTTAACATAATACAGTTTTCACAGCTCCTGATAAATCGGGTTAACGGACTCTAGAAATGTGCTGAATGCACCCAGACCTCATCATTGCAACCAGCGTGGAAGATTAAAATTATATATTTTTTACATATATAAAGTTTTGATGGGTGGAGTAACCAGGGCACCATTTGACAAGGTGTATTGTGAGACATTGGATATCAAGGTTTTTCGATTTACCAAGGTAGGAAAATGGGACTTTAAAAGTGCTGAAAACCCCCTCACTGAATAAATACCGAAACATGTATAAGGATAAAAACAATTTTATTACAAATCAAATATTAAAAAAGACAAATTAAGGAATGTAATCTCGTTAGAATCAAATAAATTATCTCCACAGATAATACCCCAACCAGTACACCCATGAAGATAGAGGTCCTTCCCTATGTTTATACCTATATGTACACTTACTGTATAAACAAAGGGAAGTACCTCTATCTTCAGGGGTGTACTAGTTGGCATTATGTGCGGATATCATTTCTTTGATTTTAATGATATTACATTCCCTAATGTGACGGTGGCGGGTATCAGATCCCTGCCCTTCTCACTAACTCGTGACCAAGGACCAGCCAATCTCACACCCTGCCGTCACTTGCGTAACAATGTCACTCTCAGCTGCACCCGGCACATAGATTTTCCAGCTTGCGGGGCCACAATCTAGATGCCAGCAGGCTGAGAGCGATTGTCACCTGGCTAATTAAGCAATTAACCCTTTCACTGCCACCAATAAACACAGTGGCCATGGGCGGCCCTAAGGTTTACGACAATACCAAGGAACCTCCCGTATAGACAGATTTATAACATAATTCATATCTTCCAATATCTACCAGTTGCCTTCTTGAAACTGATAGAATATTGTGCAGCATTGAATTTTATATCCATAGATACCAAACACAGGCTATCTCAAAGTAACCTCTGACCCATAAGGCATCTGACAGCTAGTTTGTATTACATAGGAGCTAACGTGGTCATGTATGATCTTGTTCCGTTCAGTATTTATTTTGCATTTAACTATACACTTTCTAGAGACATATCTTGTTTGTGTTTAAAGTTATGAATCTGTGTGTGAATGTGTTCAATTAACAGAGCTCTCGAATGGCTCTGTTTTACGACCCATTAGCCATTATCCTTCTTTGCCCGGTTATGGCTTTACGACCGGCCTGAGTATCAGAACAGATATCCGTCCAGACATCTGTTCAGATAACGGCATTTTTTAAGTCGAAACTCTCAGCATTCCAGGAATTAATTGAGGTAGAGAGAGGGGGAAGAAAATCACTGAGTACACATTTGGCTTGCTAGACTGTGTTACTGAACAACATGGTTGCCCATGGTGACAAAATGGTTGCTTGCGACAGCTTTTAGTATATCCAGTGCAGGATATCTTTACACCTAATATGTCTTTTTTTTATATTAATTTGTAATAAAATTGTTTTTATCCTTATACGTGTATTGGTATTTATTCTGAGAGGGGATTTTCAGCACTTTTAAAGTCCCATCTTCCTACTTTAGTTTTTTGCAGTTTACTTAGGGACGTGGTGCTGATATTTTCGGCCAGGCTCATGTTCTTACATTTTTCGGATGTACCAAGGTCATAACAGAATTTACAGATAAATGTATCTTTCTTTTTAATAAAAGTTTTATTATATGTTTATTTCAATAAAATAAAAGATTTAAAATTATGATAAAGATGTATGTGCAATACATCTATGCAATATATGAAAAGTTCCATTGTGTTTTCAATTTATTTTAAGCACACATGCTAAAGTCTTATACTCCACATGTTATTGTGCAGCATGAAACTACAATGTGATAGAGACGAAACTGTATATACAAATGCCTATACCACCTAGCAGATGGAATGTGTCAAATCTGCACCCGGAATATAGTAATATAGGGTTATGATGGTAATCCTTTTCTACATTTGGGTGGATGCTTGTTGTTAATGTAATTTTATGAGATCAGGATGTATGAAACAAGAATGGATTTTTGTTCTGCAGTGAGAAATAAACAGCTAGGAATGTGGCCTATGTTTCAATGCTTGCTACTTTTGACCTGTTCTAATTTCTCTGCTAATAGAGGTTTACAATGGCTGTTGGCTTGAGGAATGTTTTCCTAATGGGGTTAATTACTTAGGCCTGAATAGTATCATACATTTTGTAAAAGGGCTAGCTTGAGCAGTGTTGATGGAATCTATGGCCTGCTGTGTGAGAAGGGTTTTCAGGGATCGCCTAAAATTGTACAGAGTAAGAGCTAGCCCAACAGACTGGGGTAGAGAGTTCCAAGGGATGGGAGAGGCTGGGGAGAAATTCTGGAGGTTAGCATAAGAGGAGGTAACAAGGGAGCTAGAGAGCAGGAGGTCTTGGGAGGAATGAAGAGAACAATTTGGTTAGCATTTTAAGACTAGGTTAGTGATGTAGCTAGGGGGCAAAGTTGTAGAAGGCTTTGTAAGTTATTGTTAGTATTTTAAATTAAATTTGTTCGGTGAACGGAAGCCAGTGGAGGGATTGGCAGAGAGAGGTAGCAGGGGTAGAATTTTTAATTTTTTTTTCTCCCTCTTCCCCTTTCCTTCTCTTTTTTATCTTCTCCTTTTTATCCCCTCTTTTCAGTATTAAGGAGGGGGCAGGGGAGAGATGGGGGAGGTTTGATTATGAAGCTAAGTTAATATACGGATTGCTTTAATAGTAGAATGGATTTTTCAGTTGATGTAGGAAAAGGTGATTTAAAATAGAAAATAGGAAGGGATGAGAACCTCACCCTGGGAGGGTACTGGGCTTCACCCCCAATAGGAATACGCTCATAAATTAGGGAGGGAAGTGAGCGTGTCATACTTAGGTATTAAACTTAGAGTGAAGGAAGACCCTCTTCTTAAGAGGGAATCTTCCTTTTTAAATTTTGTGTGTTTTTTTTTTTTTTCTTTCTCTTTTTTTGCTTTGAGAACCAATGGCAGCTGTAAAAATTGTTTCATTTAATGTAAAGGGACTTAATAAACAAGACATATGCTCCTAAACGAGCTTAGACGATTACAAGCGGGCATAGCACTTATTCAGGAGACACACTTCCGGGAGGATAAAATTCCATCTTTAAAAAATAAAAACTATCCCATAGGATATTACTCATTTAATAAAATTTCAAAATCAAAAGGGGCCTCTATCCTCATTTCAAACAAACTTTCTTGGGAGCATGGGGAGACTTACCTAGATACAGAAGGGCGATTTGTTTTGGTGAAGGGATTAATATAGGGAGTTAAAGTTACCCTAGGCTCGATTTATGCACCCAATGCCCCCCAGGATATTTTTTTTCTAGAACCCTTAAGGTTTTTTTGGAGTTTGGAGAGAGGCAGATATTATTGGGAGGGGATTTAAACATGCCCGTAAACCCGGGAGTTGATACTTTCTCTGGGACCTCATCGGTGACTCCCAAGATGAGAAAAAAAGTAATTAAGATATTACATATATACAAATTGATAGATATATGGTGGTTACAACACCTGGGAGAAAGGGACTACACATATTATTCTGCAATACATAAAACATATACCAGAATAGACCAATTTGTGGTTCCCCACAGGCAACTGCATGCAGTGCAGAATACAGAAGTGGGAAATATAACATGGTCGGATCATGCACCGATCATGATGTACTACTCACTATCAGAAAGAGCAATGCAGGTAGACAGATTCTGGAGAATGAACGAAAGTTTACTCCAGATACCAGAGGTAAAGAGGACGTACAGAAGGAAATATAGTGGTATTTTCAAACAAATGATTTACCTGAGTGTGATCCGGGAATCTTGTGGGAAGCACATAAAACAGTAATCAGAGGAGTTTTGATCAAACACGGGCCCAGGTTGAAAAAAGGATGGAAACAACAATTAGAGACCCTTCTGATTGCTTTACAGGAGATAGAGAGAGCCCACAAACAAGCAATATCCACAGAATGGAAAAAAAAGGCGAATTTCCTATGTAAACAAATTACAGACCTGATGCAGTATAAAGCTAAGGCAGCTCTGCAGAGGAGCCGTAAAGCAGGTTACGAGTCAGGTAACAAGTGCGGAAAACTATTGGCCAGAGCAGTCAAAGAGATGGAAATAAAAAAGATATATACCCCAAATTAAGTCCCCTAATGGTAAAAAAATATCATTACCTAAACAAATTGTTAAGACCTTTGGAGATTTTTATTCTGCTCTATATAATCTGAAAGATCGTAAAGCAGAAAAATATGTATTGAGGACTATATTAGGGATTCAAAAATGCCAACACTCCCATTAGAACTTAGGGAAGAGCTGGACTTGCCAATAACATTATACAAAATAGAAGAGAACTCACTGCTCTAGGTGATTCCAGAAGCCTGATGACACACCGGTGCACGCCTCGGCTCGCCTCCGTGGATAATTAATCATAGAAGAAATGGCTGCACTCCAGGTGTGATCAAAATTCAGGTTTATTAGCTGAAAATCCCAATGTGACAAATGTGGCAAGGTTACCTTGCCACATTTGTCACATTGGGATGTTCAGCCAATAAACCTGAATTTTGATCACACCTGGAGTGCAGCCATTTCTTCTATGATTTGCCAATAATAGTTCAGCAGGTCATTGAGAAGATGAAATCAGGAAAGGCTCCAGGGCCTGATGGTTTAACAGTACAATATTACAAGGCGTTTTTTCTGGTGCTGGGGCCTCGCCTGATGAAATTGTATAACGGGGTGGGTCGGGACTCATCTTTCTGTAGGGACACTTTGGGAGCACAAGTGACAGTGATACCTAAAGAAGATAAAGATTTAACATTATGCGGTAGCTATAGACGAATATCGCTGTTAAATGTGGACCTAAAGTTATTTACAAAGATTATCGCGAATAGATTAACACAACATATAAACTCTCTGATACATTTAGATGAAGCTGGTTTTGTCCCACAGAGAGAAACGAAAGATAATACCACAAAAGTATTGAATTTAGTACATATTGCAGATAGCTCATATCTTCCATGCATATTTCTGGGGACAGATGCAGAAAAAGCATTTGACCGTATCAATTGGGAATTTATGTTTTGTACATTGAATCATATAGGAGTGGATAAGACTATGTTTCATTGGATTCATGCTATATACTCCACACCATGGGCTCAGGCTAAAGTCAACAGTATTCTCTCAGACCCTTTCTCTATTAGAAATGGGATAAGACAGGGATGTCCCCTGTCCCCTCTATTATTCGTTTTATCTTTGGAGCCGTTTCTTTGTCGAGTGAGACAAAACTCGAATATATCCGAGGTGGTGAGCGGGAAACCGGCAATTTAAAGTCACCGCATATGTAGATGACTTACTGTTCTCGCTTACCAGACCAGCGATATCATTGCCAAATTTATTGAAAGAATTTGAAATATATGGGAGATTGTCTAACATGAAGATAAACTTTGACAAGTCGGAAACCATGGGGGTTGGGGCTCCTTCCTCCTTCTTCCAGAGGTTGAAACAAAACTTTGGGTTCAGATGGACAGAGATAGCAATAAAGTACTTGGGCACATATATTCCCCCCGTATTGAGGAGAGTATATGAATATAATTTTATTGCCCTTCTGAATAATACAAAACTGTTGTTAGAGAAATGGAATACAGGAACACATTCCTGGTTTGGTAGATCAAATCTGATAAAGATGACCATTCTTCCAAAATGTTTGTATATTTTTCAAGCTCTACCTATTAACATTCCAGTTCAATATTTCAAACAGGCTCAATCAGTATTCATTCATTTTGTTTGGGAAAAAAAGAAACCCAGGTTATCAGTTAAGTTTCTAACTCTTCCAAAGAAATATGGAGGTGTGGCATTACCCGACATACGCAGATATTACAAAGCTTCTCATCTTTGTCGTCAAATAGATTGGTGTAGACATAGTGAATTTAAATTATGGGTACAATTGGAACAATCTCAAACGCCTATACCCTTGAATAGAGCTGCCTGGTGTTTTGACTATCTGCCGGTGATACTAAAAGTCTACCCGCTGATAGGCAATACATTAAGAATAATTTCACAAGTCCGTACACAGGTGATGGAAAAAAACCTGGAATCTCCATTATTTCCCATATTGGAAAATCCAAGGTTTCCTATGGGCATGGATAAAGGCCCCTTTGGAGATCTGAGGGAAAGAGGATGTTTCCAAGCATCACATTTCCTGAAAGGAAATACTTGGCCGACGATAGAGGCAATGGTGTACAGGTATACCATTATTTACATTCAATACCAGAACCCCAGATATATGGAAGACAGTTGACACCTTTCGAAAAATACTGTTCAGAACTGGGAATAATAGCCCATGCTTTATCTAAAACGTATAACCTATTAGTGGTTCCCAGGGAACAATTTAAAATGCCCTGCCTGGTTAGATGGGAGGAAGAAATTAACTGTGCCTTTTCCCATGGACAGCAACAGCAGATAATTGATCGGGTTTTTAAGTCATCCATGTGCACCAAAGTACAGGAGACAAATTATAAAATATTAACAAGGTGGTATTATACCCCTCAGAGGTTGAATAGCATTTATTCTAATACATCAGATCGGTGCTGGTGCTGCCAGGAGGAACAGGGCACAATGTTACACATATTTTGGACATGTTCCAAGATAATAGGTTTCTGGGAGGAAATTAGAAGGATTACACAGAAATTCACAGAGACAGAGATTGAACTGGATGGACTATTGTCTTTATTCAACCTCAACTACTATGTACCTAACTACTATGAGATCCCATTGGACCCTGCCTTTTTCCTTCTACAGTGGTTGCGGGTTGTGGGTTGTGGTAGTGGGTGCGATTAAGATGTCTATAATTCCCTTGGAAGGGGGAGAGGATATGACACCACAGTTAAGGAATCAGGAAGGGAAAATAATTGTATCTCTTCTTAATATGTACTTTATGAATTATGTATAATATATTATATCTGTGATGTCTGATGATTTGTAAACCCACATTAATTCTTTAATAAAAATTATATTTGAAAAAAATAAAAATAAATAAATGAACAAACAGTGTTCTATGTGCCAACATAAGGTCTCTCCTAAATCAAAGTCCATTAAAATTCAGAAAAAAAAAGATCTTCCACCATCCAGCAGATCCTTGTAGTGTAATGAAAACACCAAGTGCCTCCACCTAATCAAATACACACTCACCAGACCATAAGCTGTAGCAAATACAGCATGCACATCATGTTTCTTAGGCACAGATCCTCCCCAGGTGTATGCACTTCCACTCTGGAATCACTCCCCTTAGACAACAGCAAAAAGGCAACTCCCACTAGAACAGATAGAGCTCACCAAGAAGCCAATTTAAACAAAAGTGTTTTGTAGAACAGAACCAGTCATCCAGCTAAAACAATGTGACAGTGGAAAAACAGTAAAAACCCACTAAGAGAGCCGCTGACAACCCAGAAACATGCAGTGGCATAATGTCAGCACTGAGACTCTGTCCCAACTAGTTTTGTCCAAACGGACATTCTCAAGGGGTGGGGTAAAATCATGGAAACCACAAGCTTGAATTTTGGCAGGCATACTTTAATAAAAGTTCAGGAGATATCGATACATTCAACTGTAAGGTTTTAGCTGGTGGGAGGGTAGAAATGCACAGGACGACTGTAAGAAATTATTACACAATTAGCAGATAGACTGTGTCACTTTAGTTCCGTTAAACACAACATTTACATGTCTGCATGTTAAATATCTTCATGAATTTTGAAGGCCGTTATAATTCAAGATTACATGCTAGGTGCATTTTTAGTGATTTATCCTTTTCTGTTCCCATCCCATCCCCCAAAACTTTCAGTATCATATTTACCAAAAACCCTGCTCCTACATGATCATTGCTGTAAAGCTTGCCCATATGACCTTTACCCAGAACATTCTGCATTTTTCTGTGTGATATACATGTAGCCCTACTCCCAAGGGAGCTGCTGAAGGTGGGTTCCCCTGGGTTACCATTAGCAACAGTAGAACATTCAGACATGTTTCCAAGTGTTTTTACCTCAGACAAGGACCAGTCCAGTTTCTTTGGTTTTTATGTTTTATTAGGAATTTGGATAGGAGAAGGGATGAGTGGGATACTCCAACAGAACTAAACTATGCACAAGAAGCAGGGATGATTTGATAAATGCTGATTAACGCTGGTTAAATGCTGAGTAACGCTGTGTTAATGTAGTCACGGCTAGGCCGCTTAATTTACTTTGCAACTTCAGGGCCCTTCCTGGCACTCCCTTTACCCCCTAATCTTCAGGGCCTACAACTTGGCACCCCCTTTTACAGTAATGCCTTGGGTTAGCTGGCTTTTGGATCCCCTTGACCTCTCTGGAGTGGTCCCCTGTAACGCTCCTGCGTTTTTGTATATAGGCTGGATTTGCAGCTGCAAAATCTCCACTCAGTAGTCATGCAGAGATATGTTGAATACCAGATCCAACTCTCCAGGACTCATCACCGTGGGCCTGTCAGCTTCAACATACAGATATATACACACTCAATGAGATGTTCCTGGAGTAATAGGATGTATATGATAGTATGAAGGTGATGTGCTGAAGGGACAGGTGTGAACAGTGACAAGGATGGTAAGCACTTAATAGGTTTGTACAGGAGAGTTCAAGATGGTATTTAGGAATGCAGATAGGTTAGTATCGAGTATGTTAGTAGGTGGTGAGGACAGCAGATGACAAATACAGGATAGACTAACCCAGTGCAAGGATAGATAGTAGTAGACAGGAGAGCTAGCAATCTGTGCAGCAGTGCAGATGATAGATGGTAATAGTCTCAAGAGCTAGCAATCTATATGATAGTGCAGATGATAGGATAGTAGTAACAGTCCTTAATGCAAATAGTAGTAGTGTAAGTTATGGAGGTTTCCCCTGCGGGGTACTTATCACTATAGTATAGCAGTAGAAGGTCCGGTGATGAGGAAGTGATCCGGTAGCGAGATACAGGGATCAGTAGCAAGGTTCGGTTCTGAGGAAGTGATCCTGGTAGCGAGATACAGGGATCGTAGCGAGGTTCCACAGCGAGACACGCTTGTAAGCATATGAGCTTCAAGGCAGGTTGAACGAACATGTGAGTGAGAACGCCGGCGGTTGAAATAGCCGCTCTGCGGCGCTCAGTGATGACAGCATCGGTCTTAAAGGTGTATGCGCACCTACCAAAAGAGAATGGTGGGACGCATACATGAATGGAAGGTGGAATAAAGGGTACCAGAGGTACCAGAACATTACATCCCCTCTCTTAGGCAGACCCCTGGGCATATGCTTAGGTACTCACGATACTGTTTTCCAGATGAATCCTTCACCAACAGCTCCACTTGGTCAGCATACACCGGATCCTCTCCAGCACAGCTCATCCCCTGGTCCCTAGGCCAACTGCCTGGACCACCTTCCTCAGCAACAGGAGGAGAGACAGCCACCACCCTCCTCCTGGGACCTGGCTTCCTGCCCAAAGACACCCTGTTACATGCTCCCCCCAGATTTATTCCTAATCCCAGGATGCATTGCAGCAATGCCCACCGACTGGGACAGTCATAAACCCTGGTGTGTTATTGGCTAGGTTTCCTCCACTGTCCAACAAGGTCCCTCATTGGATACAGTCAGGGCCATCTTTACCGCAGGGCAAAAGGGGGACCTGCCCAGGGCCCAGTCGTTGTTGGGGGGCCCCTTGAGCCTGCAAAAAGTTCGGCCACCTCTGGTGCTGGTCCCATGCTGGCTGCTCGCAACTATCACTTGTAAATACAGAAGCGCTGCTTCTGTATTTACAGGTGAGAGCCCTCCCATCCCGGCGGCCGCTCTGATCCCTCTCGAGTACACACTGATTGTGAGAGCTTCCGGGATCTCCCTCTTTCTCTCGCAGCCGCCGCCAAGGTAGGTAGCTGGGAGTGGAGCGTGGTGTGAAGGACCGTGGAGAAGTGCGTAGGGGGCCGGGGGGGGGGGAGGACGGGAAAAAGTCAGAGAGAAAGTCCGGGGTGTACAGGATGGACTCATTGAGGGATGGGGCTGGGTGAAGGGAGGATTGAGAGGTTGGGGAGGCAGCCATGTGTCAGTCAGCAGCCGTACATCCATGTCCATCGCTGGGACTGTATGTGAGGAGCTGAGAGAATACCCCTTGCAGCCGGGCTGGCACCTGATTAGTTACCTGGGGCGCCTGCTTCTCTATAGCGGCACCTTCTGAGCTGCACAATGGAGGACTTTAACCCGGGAGCCCTGGGAACACACACACGGCCTGCTGTGTGGGGGAGTAAAGATCTGCCATAGGGATCACATAAATGGATTAGATCCCTGTCAGGCTTTTATTGCTGTGTCCCCATTGAAGAAATTCAATGCCTTTATCCTAGAGACCATTGTGATGAGAGATCCAGAATGCAGTTATCACCTGAACAGGATTGGAGTGATTTCCACCACTTTCTGTCGTGTTTTTAGGGTGGGAAGTAACACCTTTCACTGCCAGAGCAGTTGCACACCATTTTAAAAAATAACTTTGGGCCTGAAGTTCCCATAAAACAAATAAGCAATATATACTTTCTGAAAGCAGAGTCCCCAGAGAATAAAATAGTGTGAACGATGCACCAAAATTTATGTGGCTGAAGAATGGTGTGATCGGCATTTAGACAATAAGAGAAAAATGCATGCCATGATTTTACTGTGCTTGTTTTTCATAGGTCGTGTGATTCAAACTGCATGAAAAACATAACACAGGGGCGTTGATGCGTTATCAATGCATTTCAATGGGAAAGTGCAGTTTTTGGTCCGTTTTTTTTTTTTTTACTGACTAAAAATGCAGTAAGCAGGGATTTTAACACCACAAGGGACCCGTGTGAAGACCTACATAGAATTTATGAGAGCAGAGGAGGAAGGGAGTGGGGAAGCTGCGTCTGGAAAAGGAAGGCTGCACGGACATCAGACAACATGCTGTGAGTAACATTTGGGACAGAGGGAAAAGTCTGTACTGGAATTAGGGGGGGGGGGGAGTGGAGCTCTGTACTGGAACCAGGGGTGGAAAGAGAGCTGTGAACTCTGCTCCCACCTCACCCCTGCACTCTGCTCCCACCTCACCTCTGCACCTACCTCACCTCTGCACTCTGTACATAGCACACCCCTGCACTCTGTACCTAGCGTACCCCTAAACCCTGCATTCTGTACATAGTGCACCCTTCAACTCTGTATGTAGCACACCTTTCAACTATGCACTCTTTATGTAGTGCACCCCTCAACTCTGCACCCTGTACATAGTATACCCCTCAGTGCTAGTGCAGTTTGGCCACACCCGCAATTTGATGCAGAGGTTATGATGTGCAGTAACCTCCAGCAACCAATCAGTGAACAATAATGATTTGCAGTAACCTCTAGAAACAAATTAGTGAGCAGTAATGATGGTCTGTAACCTCTTGAAACCAGTCAGTTAGTGGTAATGCTGTGCAATAACACTAGCAACTTATCAGTAAGCAGTAATGATGTGCAATAACCTCTGGCAACTAATCAGTGAGTGGTAATGATGTGCTGTAACCTCTGGCAGCCAATCACAATCGCTGCCTGATCTTCTGCAGTAAAAACTAATTTTGAGTCTAGCGGGGGGCCCCAGGAAAATTTTTGCCCAGGGTCCAATCAATAATAAAGACGGCCTTGGATACAGTAGGGAGACTCCCCAGACTCAACAGAACACACCTGAAAACACGTGACAGGCTAACTGACAGATCAGACCCTCCTGACAAGCAGAACAGGGTCACATATGTGTTTTACCTAGCACTTACCTAGGAGGGTGCTACATACATACAAATGCAAACTGTGGACTCTATTCTTTATATTAGAAAGTCCATTTTCTGAATGTTGATAGGCTTTGAGTCTGCGGAGAATGCAAAAGTACTTAAAATTTTGTACTAAGACTGTCTGGTACTGTGCAGCCTGCTCAGTGAAGTTCCCAAAGGAGTAAAGAAAATATGTTTTACACGGAAACTGCTAAAGTGGAGAGGGTCAGAATAAACTACTAATAAACGCACTAAATTAGTATTTTCCTTACTTCTTTTTCTCTCTGACACCCAGGAAATTAGTTAGGTGAGATAATATTTCCTCAAAAGAGGCAGAGAGCAATTACAACCCCAAATAAGTTTTAAGGCTTAAAGACCTACCTAAAACTTTAAAGTCTAACTTTATTTTGGGCAGTAACCCCACTACATTCTCTCCCCGCGCTCCTAAAGCCTCTTCCTATATAAAAAGTTAGTATACACATACCTTACCATGCCATTCCTCAAGCCAGCCAGGTAAAGTCATGGCTCCTCTTCCTCTGTTCCTGTGGGGATAAGTGGGTCTGGGATGCTGCAGAAAGCAGTGGCACTACTTTCTAAAGCATTTTCTGGTGATTCTATGATGTTGGGCCTTGATGCCTTGAGGCCATATTTAGTGGGTTGCAAGATGCTGGGCCTCATTCAAGCCAGGATAGAAAAGTAAAAAAAAAAGGTAACTACAGGGGATAATGCCAAACATTAGGTGCACATATCAGCAAGATCTGCTTGTTTAAAAAATGGTTCTGGGAATGTGTTTTTTTCTTTTTTTTTTTTTTTTTTTAGTCTGAAAATGGAGTTGGGCTTTAAAAGAGAAAAGTTTGGCTAGAGTTTGGATTTGAAAATCCATGGATGATGATAGACATCAGCCCAGAAAAGGGCTACAAGCATTAATGAGCTGGTCTAAATATGTAGAAGATATAACAAGTGCAAGGGAAAAGCAAAGAGCACTTAGTGAAATGTAAAAATAAATATTAAATAGGCACAAATCAATGTACTTTCCGACAGTACTTCAGAAGTATTTCTAAATTGGAGTACCAAAAACACTTCTTGATAATATTGTAATTTTCAGATATTTATTTTATTTTGACAGGTAAATTTATTAAAATTGTTTCAGCCATAAAAAGAAATAGTTGCTAAATAGTATAAAGTTGTTTAATTATTTAGTATGAACCAAAGTGCCATGTGTGACATAATGTTCTTTAAAGTGAATAAACTGTAGTTAAATCCCTCTGGAGTGGCTCTGAAGTTACATGACAGGTGATTTATCTTTCTCTTTCACTTTCTTTCTACTGAATGCACTTGAAATGCCCCATACGTTTAAATAAGAATGTCTGTCCTCTGCTCTGCAATGCAGAAGACAGTCTAATCATAGAGAACACTATTTAAAGCTCCACTGACAAAGTAATCTTATCACCAGGAATCTGTGAACATGCTGCTTCCAAGTGGGGTCATGTTTGGTCCCTTTGATTATTTGTTCTCTACCTATTCACCTGTTTTTTTTAAAATGTCTGCAATAAAAGCTCTCCCACTGCTCCTAAATCCATTTAATTTCAGCTAGAATGATTGTGACACGTGTTCTTGTTTCTTACTGCAAAGTATTGGATGAATGCAAAAAAAAAAAAAATACAAATGTGTTGCTTCTGATCAAGAGAAAATAAAAGTATGAATTTGTATATCTGCACACCATGAAATACTAAAGATAAGCAGATCTTTTTTTGTGATGTTCTGAAAGATGCATTACTTGGGCTTTTTTGATGTCTCGGAAGACAATGTAGGTTTATTCTTGCTGATGTTTTTTCTAACAAATATTTTCTGTATGTTGATTTTTATGCTGATACAATGTGAAAGGCCTCTTTCACACGGAGCGGACCATATTGCGATCCGCTCCGGCACTTTTTTTTTTTTACGGACACGGATGACACTTGTGTCATGCGGTTCGTATGTCCGCATATCATCCCATCCATTTGCTGATGATATACGGACATAATGTATGTCTATGCGAACGGAAGAAAAAATAGGGTTTTGTTCCGTTCCAAAAAACGGAACAGAGCTGAAAGGACGCAAATCGGATGTCATTGACATGCATTATGTCCGTATATCATCCGCAAAAAAATGGGATGATATACGGAAATGCGGAATGCCCGTGTGAAAGAGGCCAAAGGCCCCGTTCAAGGATTACCATTTTAATGTATAATTTTATTGGCTTTAGATTTGTAAATAAGAGAAATAAAAATTTTCAACAACAAAAAAAATCTGTTCCTCTGGTGATTCATCCAATCAGACTCTATCCATGAAAATGCCAGTATGAGAATATTCTTTTCTGCTAAGGACATTGGAGGTTTTATTTTTCATAAAGAAGCTGTATCGACACGACTAGCATCTTGGACTTGGCAGGGACAGTGACATTATTAAAAAAGGATAAAATAAAAAAAATCTAATAGCTGTTTCATACATACAGGAAAGTACCATAGGCAGAGATAGAAACAAAAAGTTGCTTTGGTACAGTGCACCAATTTTACAGGCACGGAGGCCCAGTGGTATATCGATATGTAAGTGAAATTCAATACACAAAAGCACTCTGTAGGCTGGGCAGGATGGCCAGCAATGGCAAAGATATTAATACAGTTCTTTTGTGCTGCATGAACATTTTCTAGTTCAACCTTAAAGGCTGAACAGAGAGGCTCACATATTCTGAAACATACAAGATACAATCTATTTAATTATAGAAAAATACATTTATTTTAAAATCATGTGTATATATATATATATATATATATATATATATATATATATATATATATATATATATATACATACATACATACATACATATACACACACACAAGGGCATCTCATAAAAGTAGAATATCATCAAAAAGTAATTTTTTTCAGTAACTTAATTCAAAATGTGAAACTCAAATATTTTATATAGATGCGTTACAAACAGAGTGATATATTTCAAGTATTTCTTTATTTTAACTTTTATGATTATGACTTACAGCTAGGGAAAACCCGCAATTCAGTATCTCAGAAAATTAGAATGTTACAAAGACCAACAAAAAATTGATTTTTAATACAGAAATGTTGGTCTACTAAAAAGTAAGTCCATGTACGGTATGGTATATATTTAATGCTTGGTCAGGGCTCCTTTTGCTTGAATTACTGCATCAATAGAGCGTGGCATGGAGGTGATCAGGCTGTGGCATTGCTGAGGTGTTATGGAAGCCCAGGTTTCTTTGATAATGTCATTTTTTGACTTACCGTAAAATCCATTTCTTTGATGTTCATTGACGGACACTGCTGCTGATTCTTCTTAACTATTGGGTTATGCTACCCCCTACAGGAGTAGGACACTAGGCAGGAAAAAAAACTTGACTATGCCTATGGGACAGTCCCAGGGGGTATACTCCCACTTCCTGCTATAGGTACTCAGTTTTGTTACAAGCGGCGTCAGAAGAAAAAAAAAACAACTCCATAGAAGGGCGGGTGCTGTGTCAGTCAATAAACATCAGAGAAATGGATTTTACAGTAAGTCAAAAGTCCCATTTTCTCTTTCGTTCATTGACGAACACAGCTCCTGATTCTTCTTAACCATTGGGACACCCCAAAGCAGTGTCAAACTTGAGGGGGGGAAACAGCAGAAAAAAATTCCCAAGGCTAACCATAGCCAACCAGGTAACATGGAGCTCAACCATAAACAATTGGAGCTCACCTGTAAAAAACAATACACCCTCAAAGAGGACCAGGTCCTCTAAACAGCAGCCAGCAAAAACCTTGCGGGAAAAAGAATCATCCACAGATGCCAACACAACCACTTCACAAAAACTTTGTAAAAGCGTGAACTGATGACCAGGTGGCCGCCTTGCAAACCTGCGTCACTGATGCTTGATGACGGAAAGCCCAGGAGACACTAAGCGCCCTAGTGCTCCTAAACAGGGAAAGGAGGAACCTGACCACTGATGCAATAGGCCTGAACAACCATCTGGTCCAACTGGAAATGGTCGCAGAAGAAGCGGACAACACTTTGTGAGGTCCGTCCGTAAGCACAAATAGAGAGTCTGACTTCCTAAAAGACTCTGTAGCTGCCAGGTACACCCTAATTGCATGCAAGGCAATTTCCTTCAGATGTTTAGGCCTGGGACACAGAGAAAGCAACACAATGTCTTCATTCAAAAAGACAGTCAGAGACCACCTTAGGAAGGAATGTTGGACAGAGGAAAAGCACCACCTTATCCTTGTGAATCACCATAAGGTGAAGGACAGGATAACGCCATCAGATCCGACACCCTGCATACAGAGGTAAAAGCCACCAAGAAGGTTACCCTCTGGGGCAGTGGAAGCAGTGAAACCTCCTGAATATTTTCAAAGAGAAGCCTCAGTAGAGCTGAAAGCAACACATGATTCCTTCAGGGCGGCAATAGAGCCCCCACTGAAAGAACCAAATGTCGGACGCCCTGAAGAAAAGGTACGCACCAGGGAGTGTGTGGCCAAAGGTGGTTGGAAAAAGACCTCCAAAACCTGATACCTGGCCCTTGATGGTACGCAAGGCCAAATTCTGTTCAAACCCCCATTGAAGGAAGGTTAAGATCCGTTCAATTGAGAAGGAGTGAGGATGAACCCCAAAAGACTCACACCACGCAATGTACGTCTTCCACTTATGATGGTATATTTCCTAGCTTTTAACAGCATAGGAATCACTAATTCAAACAAACCTCCACCCTTCAGAACCTGGCGTTCAACAGCCAAGCTGTTAAAGCCAGCGACTGTAAAGCAGGATGGAAGATTGGCCCTTGGGACAGCAGATCCTCCCAGAGAAGAAGTCCCCAAGGAGCATAGACGACCAGCCATACCATGTCAACATACCAAGACCGGTGAGGCCAGTCTGGAGCCACTAGAATGACTGGAATCCCTTCTGCCTGAAACCTGCACAGGAGTTGTGGCAGAAGTTTGAGAGTACTAGAATGAGTCAGTCAGCCCACTTTAGAATGCTGGCAACTTACGGAGCCTCCAGAACACTTCTTGTGCCATCTTGGGGATTGACATAGACCACGGCCATGGCATTGTCCGAATTAATTCGTACCGGACACCTCTGAAGAGGATTGTTCAATGAGCCAGACAAAGTCTGATTGCTCTGAGTTTTCCAGTACACTAACCGGCAGTCTGGGCTCTGCCAGAGTCCAGAACCCCTGAGCATGTCTGTGCTAATGCCTCCCCACCCGGACAGGCTGGTTTCCATGGAGACAACTGTCCAGTACAGGGGGAGAAGGATTTTCCCTGTCGAAGCGCGAAGCCACCTCTAGAGACCGAGGATCCTAGATCCATTTCAGAAAGTCTTTAGCAGAGATCGTGTGCAAACAGGCCGCCTCGAGGGTGGACAGGCCCAGCACAAGCATGCAAGCCCAGACGGCAATGGAGCCCCCAGTGAAGGAACCAAATGTCAGACACCCTGAAGAAAATGTACGCACCAGGGAGTGTGTGGCCAAAGGTGGTTGGAAAAAGACCTCCAAAACCTGATACCAGGCCCTTGATGGTACGCAAGGCCAAATTCTGTTCACACACCCGTTGAAGGAAGTTTAAGATCCGTTCCACTGAGAAGGAGTGAGGATGAACCCCAAGAGACTCACACCACGCAATGTACATCTTCCACTTATGATGGTATATTTTCTAGCTTTTAACAGCATAGGAATCACTGATTCAAACAAACCTCCACCCTTCAGAACCTGGCGTTCAACAGCCAAGCTGTTAAAGCCAACGACTGTAAAGCAGGATGGAAGATTGGCCCTTGGGACAGCAGATCCCCCCAGAGAAGATGTCCCCAAGGAGCATAGACGACCAGCCATACCATGTCGACATACCAAGACCGGTGAGGCCAGTCTGGAGCCACTAGAATGACTGGAATCGCTTCTGCCTGAAACCTGCACAGGAGTCGTGGCAGAAGTTTGAGAGGACTGGAATGAGTCAGTCAGCCCACTTTAGAATGCTGGCTACTTACTGAGCCTCCAGAACACTTCTTGTGCCATCTTGGGGATTGACATAGACCACGGCCATGGCATTGTCCGAATTAATTCGTACCGGACACCTCTGAAGAGGATTGTTCAATGAGCCAAACAAAGTCTGATTGCTCTGAGTTTTCCAGTACACTAACCGGCAGTCTGGGCTCTGCTGGTGTTCAGAATCCCTGAGCATGTCTGTGCTGATGCCTCCCCACCCAGACAGGCTGATTTCCATGGAGACAACTGCCCAGTACAGGGGGAGAAGGATTTTCCCTGTCGAAGAGCGAAGCCACCTCTAGAGACCGAGGATCCTAGATCCATTTCAGAAACTCTTTAGCAGAGATCTTGTGCAAACAGACCGCCTCGAGGGTGGACAGGCCCAGCACAAGCATGCAAGCCCAGAGGGATGACCGTCTGCTGAACAACAGCAGCTGAATTGCCTCCTGCGATGTCTGGAGTTTTTCCCGAGGAAGAAACACTCTGGCTGAGGCCGAGTCCAGAATCAGACCCAGATAGTCCAGTTTTGTGGACAGAACCAAAGAAAACTCCTGAATGTTCAGGATCCAACCGAACTCCCTCCGAGTTTGCAGAGCAATCTCCAGTAGTCAATCAGAGCAGTTGAAGACTCCATTTGCAGAAGTAGATCGTCCGGGTACCCTAGTACTGTGACCCCCCACGGACTCAAAGAATGCCAGCACCGGGAGCCAACACTCCAGTGAAGACCAGAGGTGTGGAAATGAGACCAAAGGTCAGCTCCACAAACTGATAATGCTCCTCGTCTACTGAAAAACGGAGGAAGCGCTGGTGACCAGCATATATTAGAATGTGCAGGTAGGGATCATTGATGTCGATAGAAGCGAGAATAAATCCCCCTGATGTAAGAACACCACTACCATGTGAATGAACTCCATGCTGAACTTCTGTACTCACACAAAGCAGCTTAGCGCCTTGAGGTCCAAAATTGGACATACCTTGCCTGCCTTACTGGGGACTATAAAGAGGTTTGAGTAAAAAAAAACCTTGAAAATGCTCCAAAGTCGGAGCCGGGTCGATCATCCCTTAAAGTAACAAGTCTTTAATTCCCCTAAAAAGAGCCCGTAAGCGATCTGGAGACAAGTGCAGGTTGGGAGGGAAAAATATCTTTCCAGAGGACAAGACCAAACTCGAACTCGCAGCCTGACCGGATAACTTAGTGGACCCATTTGTCCGGGGAGGTCCATGGATCTGCAAACCAGCGAAGATGTCCCCCCACCCAGATAAAAGTGAGGGCGCCCCTTCATGCAGAGGCAGACTTGTCCACAGGTCTGAAAGAGCCTACTCGTGGCTTGCCAGGCCAGGTCCTCTTGGAACCTTCGGTGGAGGCCCTGAGTCTTGATCCCTTGTCTTGAGATCCTGAGAGACAGAGAGGCCACTTAGGAGCCAAGGAGAATCGCCTACATCTATGAAGGAGCTCCTTGCCCTTGGTAGCCTGCGGAAGAAGAATTTCTCTTACCCCCCGTGAGACCCTTAACAATGTAATCTAAGTAAGTTCCAAACAGGTGATCGCCTACAACAGGGAGATCAGATAAGGCCTTCTTAGAAGTCTAGTCCGCAGACCAGCATTCCAGTCAGACAATACGCTGAAGGACCACTGCAGATACAGACAGCCCAGAATTTAAAGAAACTGCATCCAAAGAGGCATCCCACAAACTGTAGCCCCTGGACCAACCAGTCAGCCAGCTCGGCAAGACAGGGGGAAGCTTTTTTCTCTCCAGGTCCCAGCATAAAAGCTTAGCCCACTCGGTCAGAGTTTGTGACACCAGGACAATAGTAATTACCGGCCCAATTGCCGAACCGGCCACAGCGCACATACTGTATGGTGGTCCAGAGCATCCGTCCTCCTATTAGCTGGACCTGTAAAGGTCAGGGACTCTTCAACCGGGTGAAGGTAACTCAATTTGAACTGGAAACCGGCGAGTTAACTACAGGCGGGACCGTCCTACTTTTACACAGCAAATCCGCAAACAAAAAATGCCTAGCAACCACTGCGTTTTGGACAACCCTACTGTTTTGTGACAATGTTGTGAAGGTAAGAAGAAGGTGGAACACCCTCGCCACTTTGGAGGACCTGTAGGTGCCAAAAGGAAGCGGTGCCTCAGACGTGGCGTCACCCGCATCCTTCATTTTTAAAGTTTCTCGCACTGACACAAACAGCGGCGCCTATTTAAGCGCGGCTAGAGAAGCATAGAAATCATCCGCAATATCTGAGCACTCAGGGTGTGTGGACGCAGACCCAGTAAGGTCGCTATATACTGAGCTCATCCCAAAAACATAACAATCAGGGGAGACTGCCGACCAAAGGTCCTCAAATGGACAACCTATTGGACCCTGCAAAAAACAAAGGGGTCACCCTCCAAGCTCTCCATAGAGGACATAATAGGACATAGCCCCCTTCAAAGGAGGCCGCCTGCCGTGACAAGGACACGCAGGCAGGGTACCCTCACTAAAACAAGGCAGGTGCCTCACACAATAATGTGGGCAAGACTGTCGTTAAAAATGAAGCGCCAACATAGTGCCCTCCAGTCCAAGGGAGGTGCCATGCTGACCATATCACCCAGCAGACTGCAAGTGGCAGCCAACATTTTTGTGGGGGCCCAGCTGCAATTGCATGGATCCTCAGCCCGGCAGATGCCCAAAGGAAGAGTGGGGGCTTCAGCTACACGCACTACGCCTAACTCGGCTGAATGGCCTAGTAGGACACAGACTTTGGCCTAGTAGGCCGTGAGCCGTGGCCTAAATTTTTGAGGACGCGAGCCCCAGCGGAGCCGACCACCCAGGAGCAGCAGAGGGGTAGTCGGATGCTCACAGGTGCCACCTCACGTAGTTTCTGAGTAGTAGGCCGCAAAGCTAAATTTTTGGCTGATCCAGCCGCGTGAGGCCTGCGGATGCTAAACTATCCACTCCACCCAGCCCAACAACCGCCACAGGAAGCCCAGAAGACATCCCTGCCCTAGTGACCAACCCCTAGGATGGCAGGGAGCCATGCTCAACCCCCCATTGCGCACCAGGGAAACCCAGTTAGCAGCACAGTCAGCAGCTCCGTTAGCAGCCCGGTCAGCAGCAACTCCAACCAGCCCCCCTAAGAGCTTGTGGCAACAGCCAGCTCATAACCTCACCCGGGGGCTGAAAGACCAAAAGTGACCAAAATTTTAGAGGGGCTGAGGGGAAGGGAGGGGAAATGACCACCCCAGGGAGGGGTCCACGTCCACTCCAAAACCCTCCAGGGGCAGTGGGGGGACACCTACTTACCACACCAGGAACAGGGTGGGCACCACTCCGCACAGGACACTGCTCCATCGTAATGTGGGTGCTGTTGGCCAGGAGGAAACCCTGCGACTCAGGCTAAAGCCAGTTCGTATCCATCCTCACAAGACATTTAATTCGCCGGCCAGCCCCTGTCTAGTGAAGCTATGTCCTGGCCAACCTAGCGGAGAGTTGCAGTCTGCACGCACTCGCTGGCCAGATTGGGGGGACCCTAAGGATATATATTATCCAGTTTGTCGACCAGGAAAAAAATGTCAAGACTAGAGATTGCAGCATGTAACTAGGTCCTTCCTCCTGACTAAGCAGAAAAAAACTGAGCACCTATAGCAGGAAGTGGTAGTATACCCCCTGGAACTTCCCCAAAGGCATAGTCAAGTTTTTTTCCGGCAGCATAACCCAATGGTTGAGAAGAATCAGGAGCTGTGTCAGTCAATAAACAAAAGAGAAAGTGGCCTTCAGCTCATCTGCATTGCTAGGTCTGGTGTCTCCCATATTCCTCTTGATAATACCCCATCGATTCTCTATGGGGTTTAGGTCAGGGGAGTTTGCTGGCGAATCAAGTAAAGTGATACCATAATCATTAAACCAGGTATTGATACTTTTGGCAGTGTGGGCAGGTGCCAAGTCCTGCTGGAAAATTAAATCACATCTCCATAAAGCTGGTCAGCAGAGGGAAGAATAAAGTGCTCTAGAATTTCCTGGTAGAGGGCTGCTCTGACTTTGGACTTAATAAAAAGCAGTGAACAAACACCAGCAGATGGCATGGCATCCCAAATCATCACTGACTGTGGAAACTTCACACTGGACCTCATGCAACTTGGATTATGTGTCTCTCCACTCTTCCTTCAGATTCTGGGACCTTGATTTCCAAATAAAATGCAACATTTTCCACAGTCCGCAATTATATAGGGAGCCATGTCCTCTGCTGGGGTTGGGCCACTGCGTTTTAGCAAGTCCAAAGTCAGTGCAGTCCTCTACCAGGTAATTCTAGAGCACTTCATGCTTCCCTCTGCTGACCAACTTTATGGAGATGCTGAGTTCATTTTCCAGCAGGAATTGGAACCTGCCCAAACTGCCGAAAGTACCAATATCTGGTTTACTGATCATGATATCACTGTGCTTGATGGGCCAGCAAACTCGCCTGACCTAAACCCCATAGAGAATCTGTGGGATATTGTCAAGAGGAAGATAAAAAACACCAGACCCAAGACACCCAACCTGATAAGCTGAAAGCCACTTTTAAAAGAAACTTGAGCTTCCATAACACCTCAGCAGTGCCACATGCTGATCACCTTAATGCTACGCCACATTGATGCAGTAATTCATGCAAAAGGAGCCCTGACCAAGTATTTTGTGCACACTATACTGTACATTTCCATACCTTTCAGTAAGCCAACATTCCTGTATTAAAAACTTTTTTTTAATTGGTCTTATGTAATATTCAAATTTTTTGAGATACTGAATTTTGGGTTTTTACTAGCTGTAAGCCATAATCATCAAAATTAAAAGAAAGAAATGCTTGAAATATATCACTCTGTGTGTAACTCATCTACATATATAAAATATATGAGTTTCACCTATTTGAGTTGAATTACTTAAATAAATTAACTTTTTGATGATATTTAAATTTGTTGAGGTGCACCTGTTCAATGGATATAAAAAGTTTACACACCCCTGTTAAAATGTCAGGTTTTTTGATGTAAAAAAAGGAGATAAAAATAAATAATTTCAGAACTTTTTCCACCTTTAATGTGAGCTATAAACTGTACAACTCAATTAAAAAACAAACTGAAATCTTTTAGAGAGGAGTAAAAATAAAAAACTAAAATAATGTGGTTGCATAAGTGTGAACACGCTCTTTAACAGGGGATGTAGCTGTTTTCGGAATTAAGTAGTCACATTCAAACCCATGTTAAAGCAGAGTCAGTACACCCCTTTCATCATTTAAAGTACCTCTGATTAACCCCAAATAAAGTTCAGCTGTTCTAGTAGGTCTTTCCTGACATTTTCTTAGTCGCATCCTACAGCAAAATCCATGATCCACAGAGAGCTTCCAAAGCATCAGAGGGATCTTATTGCTAAAAGGTATTAGTCAGGAGCTGGGTACAAAGGAATTTCCAAGGTATTAGATATACCATGGAACACAGTCAAGACAGTCATCATCAAGTGGAGAAAATATGGTGCAACAGTGACATTACCAAGAACTGGACGTCCATCAAAAATTGTTAAAAAGATGAAAAGAAAACTGGTCAGGGAGGTTGCCAAGAGGCCTACAGCAACATTAAAGGAGCTGCAGGAATATATAGCCAGTACTGGCTGTGTGGTACATGTGACAACAATCTCCCATATTCTTCATATGCCTGGGCTATGGGATAAAGTGGCAAGATGGAAGCCTTTTCTTACAAAGAAAAACATCCAAGCTAGGCTAAGTTTTGTGCAAACACATTTGAAGTCTCCCAAAAGCATGTGGAAAAATACGTTATGGTCTGATAAAAACAAAGTTAAACTTTTTCAAAACAAAAAAAACCCTGAGAGGTGGGACTTTAAACGGCAAGAATCAGGACTTGAGTATGGGGTATATAAATTTATTACAAAATTCTCATGAAATACAAAAAAGTAAGACAAAGACATGAAAAACATATATCATAAAAGCATGGTCATAAATACGTCTTTGGTACAGAAAGAGTCTGAGATGTCTGGACAGGACTAGACGCGTTTCGGTCAGATTGCCTTTCTCGATAGCCCAAGAAGCGCCAGAGCTCAGACTGGAAGCATGAAAGGTAACAATCAGTATAATAAACGTAACGTTTGATTTTCAATACATTGCATAATTAAATAATTAGTACATATTATATATAGCAGATTTACACAGTGTCTGTTGTATTTAGATGTAGAGAAGAACTGAAGTACCTCTATAGCTACATACCAGATATGCAGGAACTCTGTAAATTCAAGGACGGAAGACCATGTAGGCAGATATGAGATCTTAGCGGGTTATAAAACCTTCATGTATCTTTAAGCACAAGTAGTAAGTGCCAACTTGGCTGGGTCTGTATTGATAGACCTAGAATAATACGTTATACATGCCAGGGCTTAGAGAGGGAAATTCCTTAGTTTTTCAACAAGGTTGTAATGGAGATCAATATATTAACTTCACAAGTGACATTAGATAGGCACCCCCGATCAGAATTCCCACGAGGATCTCCAAGTAAGGGTCCACAGAACAGGTCATCTGGGATGAATAGATAAGAAGAAAGGAAAAGTAAAAATTTGTAAAAGATGTCAATGATAGAGTATCGTGAAAAGATGGAGGGGGTATGTAGTGTGAATATGGTAATGATAATAACTACCTGTCAGGTTGGAGTTTAGTGAGAATATTTCCAGGATAATCGATATAGTGCTGGGCGTATCCAGCACTGCGTCCCTATGGACAAAAGATGTCAAGGGTGAAGGGAAGATTGTTTCATTGAAACACAAAAGAACGAGTAAGTTTGGTAATGAAGAAAAAGAGGGGAGGAGGAAAAGACGCCATTAAAAAGCATCAATCCTAAAAATACGGTAGATAAGAGCCCTGAGTCCCCAAGAGGGAAAGGGGATGGGTTGTGCAGCGTGATAAAGGAGAATCCTGGTGCAGGTAAAGAGGTGGTAATAGGAGGACACCCAATGCAACAGATGTGAATAATCATGCAGTTAGAAAAACAGTCGGCCCAAACAATGGGGAAGTATGATAAACAATAAAAAGTATTGATGTGCAAAGATGGAATAGGGTGTCCTGTGTATAATAGAGAAACCTACCTCGGCAGCCCGGTCGGGGTGAGTAATGGCGGTGCACTCTGAATGGAGCACCACACGCCATTAAATACGCCGGCGCATGCGCCGGAGCCTGCATCACGGCTCCTCCCCAGTGCCTGTGTGGACCAATAGAGGTCCCCCGTGTCCGGAACGCACAAACGCCGCCCACAGCACGTTGGCCGCGGCGTGCGTTCCGGGCACGCCGGCGCACAACATCCGGACCTATCCGCCCGCCCTACGGCGGGATCAGGTGACCAGTTGTGGGGCGGGAACCGCCCCTTTGTGCGCCGGGGGGAAGTGAGGTCGGGGGAGCGTCACTGTGTGAGTAGTGGAAAGCTCCACCTAGGGGGCAGAACAAAGGGGAAACACCGAAGCAAAACAGACTCTGTGTTTACATAACAAAAAAAAACAATTTGTATATGGTACAAGGCAAATCAATGTGGTAAACAGAGAGCAAAATGATACAGATCAGGGCAGACATAGGCACGCATATAATGACAAATTGATAGTATGACAGACAGTGTACATATTTAGAGTGAAATTGCTGTTTTTTAAAGAAAAAGTAAATCAGAAAAGACTAATATGCACATGTAGGCCAAGTTCAATCTCAGGCAAAATAGGATCACAAAAAATTGTTGTCAGGGGACCAACTGATTGTGTTGTCTATTAAATATTATCTACCAGGTAATGGATGTCACCGAGTAATATGGGGACTATATTACTAAGACATATTCTCCAAAAAGGTGCCATTATATTTATTATGAATGGCATAGATTTAGAACCATATAAGTGTATTGTATGGCCAAGAGTAAAAAATGAAAATGTATTGAAGAGAGGAAAGAGTATTGTGTTTCACCTATTGTGAGTTGGGAAGAACCCCGATTTATATTGTAAGCATTGGAATGTAAATGAACTAGAATAGTGGATTCGATGGATCTCCTGTGGAGGACATTTTAATAGTATATGTCTGGGTGACTTTAGAATGAAGTGGTGCTCCATTTAGGTGTAAGGCCCTATTTTGCAACTAAGGAACTTGATGCTAGAAAGGTTTTTTTATGGTTCCCAGCCGCCTGATGAAAAGCCCTCAAGAAAGGGTTTAAAACTGATACTGTCATTGAGTCCTGGTGGAATGGTGGCCCTAAGGTTATGAATCCATCTGGATTCCCTTTGTAAGAGGGTTTTATCCCAATCACCTCCTCTGCTGCTGGGGTGCACCCTGTCGAGGATGACAAAAGAAAACCGTGGAAAAATGCCACTGTGTGTGTTTAAGACATGTCTCCCTAAGGGGAGATCAGGATTGCGTTGACGCATACATGTAACATGTCGTTGAGCTCGTTTGTGGAATTCATTCTTTGTCTTCCCGACATAGAAACACCCACAGCAGCAGAGGAGGAGATAAACCACTCCTATCGTTTGGCAGTTGGAAAAATGTAAGGGTCTATAGGGTAGCCCATTTGGTAAAAGTACATTGGGGTCAATGCAGATGTACTGGCATATATTGCACCCCCCACACCTAAATGTCCCCAAACGTTTGCAAGGATCTTGACGAAATTCGCCAGTATATTCACTTTTGACTAACTTGTCCTTAAGTGATCTGGCCTTGCGATAAGTTATCGCAGGTTTATCGGTAACGAAGGCTTTAAGATGTGGGTCACATGTGAGTAGATGCCAGTACTTATTTAGGATATTGTAAATTCTATCATGTTGTTTCGTGTATGGTGTTATGATGCGTGCCTGATGCTGAATCTGATTACTGTTGCGTGTGATCTTTGTTGGTTTTTTGAAAATGAGATCTTGCCTCTGTTGGGATCTTGCCCTGCGGTATGCCTTTTTAAGGCAGGTTTGTGTATAGCCCCTAGTGGTGAGTCTTGATCTAAGTTTATCAGCTTCCAATTTAAATATAGATTCCTCAGAGCAGTTGCGCCTAAGGCGCAAATACTGCCCATAAGGAATGGACCTTATTAACGGAGCTGGATGTGCACTTGTGGCGTAGAGTACTGTATTGGCAGCTGTGGGTTTCCTGAATAGGGTGGTAATAATATGTCCTTGTTGATTTTTATTAATTGTGATATCAAGAAAATCAATAGAGTCACTGTTATAGTTTAGAGTGAAAGTAAGATTAAAGCTGTTATTGTTCATAGAACGAACACAGTCCAGAAGTAACTCCTTACTTCCTGTCCAGAAGATGAGGACATCGTCGATGTACCTGTGCCATGCCAATATGTGCTGGGTATATTCCGAATGTTGTTCCTCCGAGAGGAAAGAACTTTCCCACTCCCCCAGGTACAGGTTGGGGTAAGATGGGGCACAACATGTCCCCATCGCAACGCCCTGTACCTGGAGGAAATGGGAACCATCAAATGAGAATACATTGCGAGTGAGAATGTATTCAAGTGATTGTAAAATGAATTTCTAAATGGATGGGGGGTCCAAATTTGATTGTGTGAGGGCATGTGCGATCGTGCGGATGCCCTGTTGGTGGGGGATGGAGCTGTAAAGTGCTTCAACATCGATGGCCACCAGCAGGGCATCCGCAGGAATCGACATGCCCTCCAAAAGCTGTAAAAGATGTATGGTATCCTTTACAAACGAGGGAAGTGTTTGTACGAAGGGGTACAGTTTACTGTCCACGTATCTACTCAAGTTTTCTGATATACTTCCTGGGGGATCGTTTTTATTTTTGTGGACTTTAGGCAGGCTGTAGAACGTGGGGATTGTAGGAAATTTGATTCTGAGATAGTCCCAGGTAGGTTTGTCTATACAGCCTGTTAGGAACCCATCATCTACAATGGCATAAAATTCTGCGAAATATTTTTCAATGGTGATTCTGGATATTTTTTGGTACCAATTGGAGTTATTCAGAATCTTCCAGCACATATTGGCATATTGATGATTATGCATGATGACGATGTTGCCCCCCTTGTCGGAGGGCTTGATGGTCAATTGAAGTTGTTTTACAAGGGCGGTAAGAGCCTGACTTTCTTCCAAACTAAGGTTGGAAGCTCTGGTCTGCGGGGAGAGTTTGATTTTCTCAATTTCTTGAGATACCAACATGACAAAAGCTGCCATATTAGTGTTGGTGTTCAAAGCAGGAAATTTGTCCGACTTTTTTTGAAAGCGGGTTGGTATACCCGATTGAGGATGTTCATTTAATAATGAATCCCCCCTCCACCAAATGATTTGGACCAGTGCACAAAACAAGGTCCATAAAGACATGGATGAGCGAGTTTGGGGGTGGAGGTACTTGACTGGCCTGCATAGAGTCCTGACCTCAACCAGATAGAAAACCTTTGGGAATAATTAGAGCGGAGACTGCGAGCCAGGCCTTCTCATCCACTTTAGTGCCTGACCTCATAAATGCGCTACTGGAAGAATGGTCAAACATTTCCTCAGACACACTCATAAACCTTGTGGACAGCCTTCCCAGAAGAGTTGAAGCTGTTATAGCAGTAAAGAGTGGGCCAACTCAATATTGAATCCTACGGACTAAGACTGGAATGACATTAAAGTTCATTTGTGTGTAAAGGCAGGTGTCCCAATACTTTTCACAATATAGTATATATATATATATATATATATATATATATATATATATACATACACAGTATCTCACAAACGTGAGTACACCCCTCACATTTTTGTGAAATATTTTATTATATCTTTTCATGTGACAACACTGAAGAAATTACACTTTGCTACAATGTAAAGTAGTGAGTGTACAGCTTGTATAACAATGTAAATTCGCTGTCCCCTCAAAATAACTCAACACACAGCCTTTAATGTCTAAACTGCTGAAAACAAAAGTAAGTACACCCCTAGGTGAAAATGTCCAAATTGGTTCCGATTAGCCATTTTCCCTCCCCATTGTCATGTGTTACAAGGTCTCAGGTGTGAATGGGGAGCAGGTGTGTTCAATTTAGTGTTATCGCTCCAACTCCCTCATACTGGTCACTGGAAGTTCAGCATGGCACCTCATGGCAAAGAACTCTCTGAGGATCTGAAAAAAAGAATTGTTGCTCTACATAAAGATGCTCTAGGCTATAAGAAGTTTGCCAAGACCCTGAAACTGAGCTGCAGCACAGTGGCTAAGACCATATAGCGGTTTAACAGGACAGGTTCCACTCAGAACAGGCCTCGCCATGGTCGACCAAAGAAGTTGAGTACACATGCTCAGCGTCATATTCAGAGGTTGTCTTTGGGAAATAGAGGTATGAATTCTGTCAGCATTGCTCCAGAGGTTGAAGGGGTGGGGGGTCAGACTGTCAGTGCTGAGACCATACGCTGCACATTGCATCAAATTGGTCTGCATGGCTGTCGTCCCATTAGGAAGCCTCTTCTAAAGATAATGCACAAGAAAGCCTGCAAACAGTTTGCTGAAGATAAGCAGACTAAGGACATGGATTACTGGAACCATGTCCTGTGGTCTGATGAGACCAAGATAAACTTATTTGGGTCAGATGGTGTCAAAAGCGTGTGGTGGCAACCAGATGAGGAGTACAAAGACAAGTGTGTCTTGCCTACAGTCCAGCATGGTGGTGGGAGTGTCATCATCTGGGGCTGCATGAGTGCTGCCGTCACTGGGGAGCTACAGTTCATTGAGGGAACCATGAATGCCACTATGTACTGTGACATACTGAAGCAGAGCATGATCCCCTACCTTCGGAACCTAGACCACAGGGCAGTATTCCAACATGTTAATGACCCCAAACACACCTCCAAGATGACCACTGCCTTGCTAAAGAATCTGAGGGTAAAGGTGATGGGCTGGCCAAGCAAATATCAAGACCTAAACCATATTGAGCATCTGTGGAGCATCCTCAAATGGAAGGTGGAGGAGTGCAAGGTCTCTAACATCCACCAGCTCAATGATGTCATCATGGAGGAGTGGAAGAGGACTCCAGAGGCAACCTGTGAAACTCCATGCCCAAGAGGGTTAAGGCAGTGCTGGGAATTAATAGTGGCCACACAAAATATTGACACTTTGGGCCCAATTTGGACCTTTTAACTTAGGGGCGTACTCACTTTTATTGCCAGCGGCTTAGACATTAATGACTGTGTGTTGAGTTATTTTAAGAGGACAGGAAATGTACACTGTTATACAAGCTGCACATTGTAGCAAAGAGTAATTTCTTCAGTGTTGTCACATGAAAAGATACAATAAAATATTTACAAAAATGTGAGGGGGTGTACTGACTTTTGTGAGATACTGTATATATATATATATATATATATATATATATATATATATATATATATATATATATATACATATATATATATATATATATATATATATATATATATATATATATATATACATATATATATATATATATATATATATATATATATATATATATATATAATATATATATATACACTGTATATATTCATAAACAAACCATGTACTGTAGGTAAGTAGGTAAGTAACAGAGGAGATTATCAGTATCATAGCAAAACTTTTTTTGCAATGTGGTGGTTCTTCTCTCCACCCTGTGATTATTCCACAGACCGTTAAGAAACAAAAAAATGCTGTAGTGGAGCTCTAAATTGGAAAGCTTTTCCTAAATACATAACAACTAATGAGATTTCACCCCTTTCCTAAATTGATTATGGTAAACTGTTATCTAATTAATTGTCATGGGTTAGGACACTCTCAAGTAAGCTATTAGATAAGCCAAAGTATTCCAGATGTTCCAATCTTCACCATATATGAAAACACATGTCAAACATTAACCAAAGTAAAAACAAAACGAACACCAGTAAAGTGAAACTTAAAGTGATATTAAACCCAAAAAACAGAAATGTAAAATTGCAGGTTACCATTTCTTAAATGTGGTGACTGCATTTGTTTTTCTTTTTTGTTTCAATCTGGTAATTTAGCCAGTTACACGCGGACCATATTAGGGTGTTTCCACTCTGGACAGAGGAGCAACAAAGACACTTTTGGGCAGTAGCAGATGTAGATGGATTTGACTAACAAATTAAAACCAAAGTGCTGCCATCAGCAGGAAAACGGAAAATTGTTATCAAATACTTACCGTAATTTTCCTTTCCTGATGGACTCCATGGCAGCTTACGTGTGGGTTAGTCCCGCCTCCTCCTACCTCATAGGACCCTACTCCCATAAATTTTTACTCCGTGCCAGAGGCCGTGTTCCATAAATAGCCTACTCCAGCAGATGGGAGGGGACTCCAGCTGCCATGGAGTCCATCAGGAAAGGAAAATTACGGTAAGTATTTGATAACAATTTTCCATTTTCCTGACAGACTCCATGGCAGCTTACGTGTGGGAAATAACTAGCCAAACACACAAGGGTGGGAAACTGCTGGCCAAAAGAAATTAAATTTGCACCATCAACAGACAGTACTTGCAAACCAAAGTTAACAGAAGACAATGAAGCTGGCTCAATACAATAATGAGTCATGAAAGTGTTAATGGAAGACCATGATGCCGCCTTGCATATTACTTCAGGGGCCACATGACAAGAAGCCGCCCAGGACGTGGACACCCCTCTTGTCGAATGCGCGGTCACCGCTTCTGGAGGAGCCAAGCCCTTAGCCTTATATGCCCATTGGATGGTCTGAACAATCCATGCCGCTATGGATCTTGAAGAGGCCCGCAAGCCCTTGTTCTTTCCATGGAGAAGAACAAATAGATAATCTGAACGCCTGAAGGAAGCTGTTGCATCCAGGTACAGTCTCAGAATTGCACCCACATCTAATGGATGTGTATCCGGATCATCTGACGATTTGAATGTTGGAAGGACAATCTCCCGGTTCTCGTGGAAAACAGAGACCACTTTGGGGTGTGATCCCAACATGGGGATAAGAACCACACGATCTGGGAAGAAGGTCAGGAATGGTTCTTTGCAACCCAGAGAACTAATCTCGGAGACTCTTTTAGCCGAGGTGACGGCAACCAAGAAGGCCGATATCAGAGACAGATCCTTAATGGAGAGTTGCTCCGTGTGACTTCTTCTGACGTCAGAAAGGAAGTTCAAGATGAGTGGAAGATCCCATTTAGGGAACCTTGGCTTCCTCTGTGGCCTGAGTCTGGAAGCTCCTCGAAAGAATTGACGAACAAGGGGATGAGACGCCCAAGAAGTTCCTGTGAAGGCCGAAATATCAGATACTTGCACACGTAGTGAGCTAACGGAGAATGGTAGGTCCAGTCCCGACTGCAGGAAACCAAGAATAGGCTGGATATTCAGGTCATTGCATGACCCCCCTTTCTTGGTAACAAAATCCATGAACTTGGACCAGATCCTTCCGTAGACCTTGTTAGTGCTCGCTCTTCTGGCACTTAAGAGAGTAGAAATTGCCCCACTCGGGCAACCTAACGCCTCCAGCCTTTCCCTCTCAAAAACCATGCCTTCAGGTGCAGATGAGCCGGGCATGGGTGTAGAGTTGCTCCCCGGGACAGAAGGTCCAGCCTGATGGGTAGAGGAACTGGATCCCGAAAACTGAGGAGCATCAGCAGTGGAAACCATGGCCTGTTCGGCCAGTATGGGGCTATTGTTAGCACTTCCACATCTTCCATCCTGAGTCTCGACAGGAACCGGAGAATGACAGGAACTGGGGGAAAGGCATATGCCCTGTGGAATCTCCAATGGTCTATCAGAGCATCCGTCCCAAAGGCTTGGGGACAACGGAACCTCACATAATACTTCGGAAGCTTGTGATTGCATGGAGATGCAATTAGATCCACTTCCGGGTGAAATTCCAGAGAAGTGAGCCACTCGAAGACATCGTTGTGAAGGCTCCATTCGTTGTTGTCCAAGCGGACACTTGAGAGGAAGTCCGCTTGAACATTCTGTACCCCTGGAAGAAACACTGCAGTGAGGTTGACCAGGTGTTTCTGGGCCCAATCTAAGATTGGATCTATTTCCTTCAACAGGGGGCGACTGCGAGTGCCTCCTTGTCGCTTCACATAGGAGACCGCGGTCGTATTATTATTATTATTATTATTATACAGGATTTATATAGCGCCAACAGTTTGCACAGCGCTTTACAATGTGAAGGAAGACAATACAGTTACAATACAGTTCAAAAAAGGAGGAACTAGAGGGCCCTGCTCGTTAGAGCTTACAATCTAGAAGGGAGGGTCAAGTGAAACAAAAGGCAATAACTGTGGGGGATGGGTTGATGGAGAAAAAGGAGGTACATTTGTTAGGGGTTGGTAGGATAGGCTTCTCTGAAGAGGAGGGTTTTCAGAGATCGCCTAAAAGCTATAGTAGGGGATAATTGGACAGATAAGGGTAAGGAGTTCCATAGGATTGGAGAGGCTCTGGAAAAGTCCTGGAGGCGAGCATGGGAGGAGGTGATGAGTGAGCTAGAGAGCAGGAGGTTTTGAGAAGAACGAAGAAAGCGATTAGGTTGGTATTTTGAGATGAGGCTAGTGATGTAGCTGGGGGCTAGGCTGTGGATTGCTTTGTAAGATGTTGTAAGTATTTTGAATTTAATTTGTTGGGTGAGCGGAAGCCAGTGGAGGGCTTGACAGAGAGGAGCAGCGGATACTGAGCGATTGGTGAGGTGGATGAGTCTGGCGGCAGCATTCATGATGGATTGAAGGGGGGATAGCCTGTGTAGAGGTAAGCCAATGAGAAGGGAATTGCAGTAGTGGAGGCGCAAGATGACCAGGAAGTGAACTAGGAGTTTTGTTGTGTCTTTGCTTAGAAAGGGGCGTATTTTGGAGATGTTGCGGAGGCTGAGGCGGCAAGATTTGGACAGCGATTGGATGTGGGGTTTGAAGGAGAGTTCAGAGTCCAGGACAACACCTAAGACCTTGGCATGTGGGGATGGGCTGATGGTAATGCCGTTGATATTGACGGAGAAATCAGGGGAAGGGGCACGCGGTGGAGGAAAAATTATAAGCTCGGTTTTGGATGGATTGAGCTTGAGGAAGTGGTGCGACATCCATACCGATATATCTGATAGTAAATTAGTGATACGTGAGGAGACTGAGGGAGAGAGCTGAGGAGTGGATAGGTAGATTTGGGTATCGTCAGCGTAGAGGTGGTATTGGAAGCCGTGGGAGGCTATCAACTGACCTAGAGAGGAGGTGTAGATTGAAAATAGGAGGGGTCCAAGAACAGAGCCTTGGGGGACTCCAACAGAGAAGGGAAGAGGAGAGGAGGAAGTAGAATTGTAGGTAACGCTAAAGGTGCGGTTAGATAAGTAGGAAGATAACCAGTTAAGAGTACAGTCACGGAGACCAAAGGCGTAGAGTTTTTTGAGGAGGAGGGAATGGTCAACCGTATCAAAGGCAGCAGAAAGGTCCAGAAGTAGGAGTACAGAATAGTGTCCATTGGTTTTGGCCGTTAGCAGATTGTTTGTCAGCTTTAGGAGTGCAGTTTCAGTGTAGAGTGTTGAGGCCGAAATCCAGACTGAAGAGGATCAAGAAGGCTATTCTCGGCAAGGTGGTCGCACAGTCGGTTGTAGACTAGACGTTCGAGGAGTTTGGATGAAAAGGGGAGCAAGGAAATAGGGCATAGATTGTTCAGATCGGTTGGGTCCAGTGAGGGCTTTTTAAGTATGGGGCTGACTAGTGCATGTTTTAGAGAGTTGGGGAAGATGCCAGAAGAGAGGGAGAGATTGAAGATGTGGGTTAGAGAGTGTAGAATAGGGCCAGAAGGTGAACGTAGCATTTGCGAGGGAACAGGATCCAGAGGGCAGGTTGTTAAGTGGACGTTAGCAAGTAGTTTAGCAACCTCGTCTGTAGTGGCGGGGTTGAATGAGGGAAGTAATGATCGCACTTGTGGGCATGAAGCATAAGGCATGGAGGAAGGTATCTGAACAGCAACGATCTCCTTATGAATTGTGTCAATCTTCTGTTTGAAGTGGTTGGCAATCTCCTGGGCAGTGAGTGAGTCAGTGGGAGGGGGTAGTGGAGGACGGAGTAGAGAGTTAAAGGTAGCGAAGAGTTGCCGGGAGCGTGATGACAGGCTGTTAATGAGAGTGATAAAATAGGTCTGTTTGGCAGTGTGGAGACTGTAATTGTATTTTTGGAGGGCGGATTTATATTGGTTGAAATCCTTCTGAGACCGAGTCTTACGCCATAGGCGCTCAAGAGCACGGCTATGCTTTTTCAGACTTCTAGTGTTATCGGTTTGCCAAGGTTTAAGGGGTCGGGGCCTGATTCGGTGTGTGGTGAGGGGGGCCAATGTGTCCAGGGAGGCTAAGAGTGAAGTGTTGTAGACAGAAGTGGCTAGGTTGGTGCAGGACAGGGGTGCAATTTTGTCATAGAGGTGGCCGGTAGCAGAGTAGAGAAGAGAAGGGTTGAGATGGCGTAGGTTTCTGCGGGTAACTGTACGGTAGCTGGAGGGAGAGGAGGTGGAGTAGAGGGAGAGAATGAAACTAATAAGGTAGTGATCAGAGAGAGGGAAAGGATTGTTGGAAAGGTTGTGCGGGATGCATAGGTGGGAGAAAACAAGGTCAAGGATATTGGCTTCAGAGTGAGTAGAAGCGTGTATCCATTGCTTCAGGTCGAAGGAGGAGGTTAGATTGAGAAGTTTGGTAGTGGTAGGAGTGTTAGTATTAATAGCTATCCTTAGAGAGACAGGGGAGAAAAGACGAACGCAGTGTACCTCAAATGAGGAGAGTGACAGAGAGGGAGGCGGCTGAAGTACCTGAAAGGAGCTATGTGGGGCTAGAAGGATCCTGACACCCCCTCCCTTGCGTCCGTTGGGTCTAGGGGAGTGAGTCCATAGAAGACCACCTTGGGATAGGGCAGCAGAAGACGCAGTGTCGGATTCGTGCAGCTAGGTTTCGGTGATGGCGAGTAGATTAAATGAGTTAGCGATGAAAAGGTCATGGAGAGAGGTGAGTTTATTACAGACAGAGCGGGCGTTCCAAAGGGCGCAAGAGAAATGGAGTCCGGTTTTGGGAAGAAGAGAGATTGGAACTAGATTGTGCTGACTGCGACTGCAGCCAGAGGGTGTAGGGTAGGTGGTGTATTGAGCATGGGTAGATGGAGGCCCAGGGTTTGGGGATATGTCTCCAGAGGCCAGGAGAAGCAGAAAGGTGAGCGTGGTAATATGAGAGTGTGATTTATATGAGGAGACATACCCCAGTGTCCTGGAGGATTTGTGTGCATGTGTATTTAGAAGTAGCAGGAGATGGTGAGTGCAGTAATAAGGTGAGGACAGAAGTGAGGGTGATATATATAAGCTGTGGGGTGGAGAAGAGGGGTGAAGTAGAGAGAATTTAAGGATGGAGGATAGGGCAGTCAGAAGAAGTGGCAGAGAGTGCATTTTACCAGGATAGAGCTGAAGAAAAAAAAAAAAAGGAGGAGATCACCTGCAGTATATGTGGTGTATATCTCAGCCTTTCCTGTGTTCCCTCACTTTGTGCATTCTCTGAAGTGCAGATTCAGAAGTGTGTCCCACTTCGAGAAGAGAGCCCCCCGAGAGTAAACGTGCCCCCCTGCACACGTGCCTTCCCCAAGTGATGTGCTGATTTTATACTATTAGACCTGGGGTGGGGGCTTATCCAATTAGTAATCAGGAATTGATAAATTAGGGCTGGACATATACTGCAGGTTCACTTCACAAAGATTTAAAGATAACTGGCAGATACCCCTAAAGGTTAAAGGCTATAATGGTTGTAAATTAAAGGTAAGAAAACATAGGAAGAATAGGCTACGGATGGATAAGCAAGTAAGCATACCACATAAACTGTATAGAAAACGCAGAGTACAGGAATATTCAGTTTGGGTTGCAGTCATAGATGGACATACCACATAAACTGTATAGAAAACTCAGGGTACAGGAATATTCAGTTTGGGTTGCAGTCATAGATGGACATACCACATAAACTGTATAGAAAACGCAGGGTACAGGAATATTCAGTTTGGGTTGCAGTCATAGATGGACATACCTGTGAAGAAACAGAAGAAGGTTTTCAGATGACACATTGAGATGACCTATGCAGATTCAGAAGTGTGTCCCACTTAGCGAAATCGCCCCCCACTTCGAGAAGAGAGCCCCCCGAGAGTAAACGTGCCCCCCTGCACACGTATTGTATTGTCCATCCTCAGGATCACAGAAGTCCCTTCTATTAGGTGACGGAATGCTTTCAGAGCGCAGAACGCGGCTCGCAATTCTAGAGTATTTGACACTACCCTGTGAGCTTGGAAATCCCAGCTGCCCTGGGCTATCTCTGTCTGACAGAGGGCACCCCATCCGGTGTTGCTGGCATCCGTGGTAACTGTGATCCAAGAGATGGGCATGATGGAATGGCAATTGAGGAGATTTTTGCTCTGCAGCCACCATAGAAGGCTCTCCCGCATTGATGATGTTATGCGAATTAGGTGATTTTGATCTCCTGGACGCCACTGATGGAGAAACCCCACTTGGAAAGGCCGCATTTTCCACTGTGCCCACTTCACCATTGGAGTCGTGGCTACCATGGTCCCAACCACTCTTAGACACTGAGATGCTCGAAGGTGAGTGGCCGTCATAGCTAGGCGTACCCTGTCCCTGACTATCGAGATCTTCTCGAGGGGCAAAGAAATTGTGCCTCGACTTGTGTCGAACTGAGCTCCCAGAAATATTAACGACTGGGTAGGCTCCAGGTGGCTCTTCTCCATGTTCAGTAACCAGCCGAACTGGCTATTACCTGAGACCTGTGTACCAGAAGTTGTTCTCGGTCTTGTGACAGCAGGAGCAGGTCGTCCAGATAATGGTGTAGACGGACGCCTTTGGTCCTGATCAAAGCCACCACTGCTAGTAAGACCTTTGAGAATACCCGCGGCGATGTAGTAAGCCCAAACGGGAGACAGACAAACTGTAGATGATTCTGATCTACTGCGAATCGTAGGAACTTCTGGTAGTCTGCTGCCACTGGCACATGGAAATAGGCGTACTTGAGGTCGATTGACACAAGCCAGTCTGCCTGTTGTATTGCTTGACGGATGGTTAATAGCATCTCCATCTTGAATTTCTCCTTCTTGATAAAAGAGTTCAGGTGCGTGAGGTCTATGACGGTCTCCAAGCACCGCTCTTTTTCTGAACCAAGAAGAGAGGGGAGCATAGACCCTGGAACTTCTCGTTGGTTGGAACTGGAACCACTGCGCCTTGAGCCACCAACAGATCTTCGTAAGACAGAAGGCCTTGTCTTTTCTCTTCTGACTGTGGCAATGAGGTTGGAATGAACCTCAGTCTGGGCGGACTGCAGAATTTCCAGGAATGGCCTGTTGATACTGTCTTGACGACCCAGAAGTCGTTTATCGAGGCTGCCCAAACGTGTTGGAAGCGTAGTAGCCGAGCCCCGACTTGCTCCGCCTGGGCAGGCACAACGTCGAAAAGACTTTGTGGCCTCCCGACCACCAGAAGACCCTCCTCTGGGTGCTTTCTGTCCTGAAGGCTGCGGTCTTCTCCAGTTCTTTCGGAATTGACGGCCAGGCTTTTATAGGCGAGCATCCCTTGATCGATCAGCCCCTTGCCTGGGCTGAGACCTCTTCTGGCCCAGCAAGCGCCTATCCTGGGGAAGGAACCCCGACTTACCACCTGTGGCACGGGAAATGGTGCTTTCTAACTTGTTGCCGAATAGGGAGGACCCCTCAAATGGAATTCGGCACCAGGCCTGTTTTGACGCAGGATCGGCCAACCAAGGACATAACCAAAGAGCCAATTTTGCAGTAACCGATGAAAGCATTACCCGTGCTGCAAGGCGGACCATGTCTAGGGAGGCCTCCCCCAAAAAATCCGCCGCCAGCCTCAGCTTATGTATTGGCAAATTTCTTGCGACTTCTTCCGACACGCTTCTGAGGGTTGTGTCTGTCCACACCTCCATTGCTTTAGACAGGGCTGCGAGAGCCAATGCTGGCTTGCATGCCATTCCTGCTGACACCTAGATGCGCTTGAGGTCTGAATCAATGCGTCTCTCAAGGCCATCCTTAAAGATGACTGTGTCTTCAAGCGGAAGGGTGACATGACGCACCAGACGCATCAGTGCTGCATCCACCAGAGGTGCAGATTCCAGGTGTTTAACCTCTTCCATTTTAAACGCGTACATTTTGTTCACTTTGGAGAGTAGAGAGTTTTTTCTCTCTGTGCAGCCCCATTCATCTGTAATGATTTTGCCGACCTCCCCTAACAGGGGAAAGAAAGGGCATTCCTTCTTGAGGTGCTTAAAATACCTCTTCTATTTAGAGGGTGACTCTACCGGCTCATCCCACTTCATGGCTTCCTTCACAGCTTTGACCAAGGAGGGAACCATGGCAAAGTCAAAACCCGCACCAGGGTCGTCTGCTTCAAGCTCACCCTCAGAGTAGTCAGATGAGGAGTGACTGTGCTGGGAAGGCCCAGGGATATGAATATTTTCACCAGCCGGAGTACTCGCCATCCTGGGGGAGGAAGTTCCAGCACGAGCAGGATCCAATGTTTTTAAGGACTCCTTAACTACTCGCCTGACCAGCGACTCCATCTGCTGGTTGCTGTCTTCCCTTTCGTTTGCAGCTCACAGAGCGACTTTCCATCAGGCACCTGTGCCCCACATCCCCAGCAGGATCTTTTGTCAGAGTGGTGGTGTCCTGAAGTAGCTCCAGACTCTTCACCATGTCGCCTAGAGGATGACCGATGGCGCCTGGAACTTGATGATGAATGCCGCGTTTGCGACCTGGGAGGATCTTTATCTTCACGGGCTGAGTGACGTCTTTCAGACCTAGAAGGGCTTTAGGAAAGAAAATAAAGACTCAACAGAACAGCAGAAAAAACCCCCAAACATTACAGGTAGAGGAATAAAACCAATCTTACCTGTAATGTAAGGGCTGGCCACCAGGGGGCGGTGAGACATCCATATCACTTTAGGAAACTGCAAGAGATCATGAATGAGTGACATGCAGAAAGCAGGCAGGAAGCTTATTCAGCATAATCACAGCCATCTCTCACCTTTAAAAGATTCCTGCAGAGCATGGGGAAGCCGCTGGAAACACTGCTGAACAAACCCACAGATAGCTGAAACTGACAGCTATTTGAATTTGCTACTGGAATGATGTCACCGCCCCCCTCCCCCCACCTGTGCAAACCAAGCCTCGATTCAGATCGAGCCTGGAAGGCACCGCCCCCCCACCTGTGCAAACCAAGCCTTGATTCAGATCGAGCCTGGAAGACACCAGGAAGCAGTGGAGTGGAGGAGAAGGACTTGGAATGGAACGCCATGCATCCCACAGCCAAACTAGACCCCAGGGAGAGATAAGTAACAAACAACAGGAGAATATACAAAAACAAACTGCTGCCATAGAATGTAAAGCAGGGTACATCACCACTTCCACGACCAGACCTTGGACCATAAGGACACCGCAGCTCCACACACGATGGGGCGTATTAATGGGCCTCCCGCTAATAGCTGGGACGATTGGCCAAATGTCGCTTTGCCTGCCATTGGCCAGGTTTGTAAGCTCTTCTGACAACTGACTCCACGGCCGTGTCCTACCCTGCTAATAGCTAGGGTGTGCTGGACATGAAGGGGACACCACTCGATCCAACGTGCAGACCGCCAGGCCTTATTCGGGAATCTTCATGAGGTAAGATTTGACCATAATCCTTTCAGGAGGAGGACAAAAAAGGAACATGGCCTCTGGCACGGAGTAAAAATTTATGGGAGTAGGGTCCTATGAGGTAGGAGGAGGCGGGACTAATCCACACGTAAGCTGCCATGGAGTCTGTCAGGAAATAGTTTTTCTGTCATGTTGTCTGGACACATTGGTCTGTTAAAGGAAGTTGAAAGATAATGGACTTACTAGCTGGATCACCAGGTGAAAATAAAGTAAAAGAAAAGCCCAAAAAAGAAAACATATGCAGCCACGATATCTAAGAATTGGTAAGCTGCAATATTTGACAATATTTTTTCTTTTCATTTTCATAGCGCCTTAAATTTACATTTGCTGAATTCTTGTTGAAGATAGGACGCAGATTCTTAAGCCCCTTTCACACATGCGGACCGTTTGTCAATTTTTCATACATCCATTGATGGATGTAAAACGGACATCAATGTATCCCTATGGAAAAATGGGTGTAATTCATCAACATTTACATCAGTTTACATCTGCATTCGTCAACATCTGTTTTTTGGAATGGATCAAAGCCCTATTTTCCTTCCGTTAAAAAAATGGATCGGATAAAAAATTAATGTAAATGGACAAATGGTCTGTTTATGCATGATATAATGGACTCAAGTGGTTAAGGACTCTAGCTGGAGGATGTAAAAAACTGATGAAAAACAGATGAGTAACTTTTGATAAACTGATAAGCTGCTCATTAGCGGCTCATCATTTTCTCATCATTTTTTACATCCACTACTAATGCAAAAACAGATGCAAAAACTTACCATTTGTTAATTTACATCTGTTTTTTTGTTCTTTGCAGTTTTTTAATAGAACAAAAATAGGGCTTTGATCGGTTTCAAAAAACGGATGTTGACAGATGCAGATGTAAACTGATGTATGTAAATGGATGTTCATCTGTTTACATCTGTTTTTCCATAGAGATTCATTGATGTCTGTTTTTCATACGTCATCGGATGGATGAAAAACAAACAGTCCACAGCAGACCCAGCAATGCAGACGAGCTGAAGGTCGCTATCAAAGCAACCTGGGCTTCCATAATACCTCAGTAGTGCCGCAGGCTGATCGCCTCGATGCCACACCACATTGATGCAGTAATTCATGAAAAAATGGCCCCCACCGAGTATTGAGTGCATACTATACTGTACATGGACATGCTTTTCAGGAGACCAACATTTCTGTATTAAAAATCCTTTTTTTATTGGTCTTATGTAATATTATAATTTTCTAAGACATTGAGTTTTGGGTTTTCACTAGACGTAAACCATAATCATCAAAATTAAAAGAAAGAAATTCTTAAAATATATCACTCTGTGTGTAACGCATCTATATAAAATATAGGAGTTTCCCCTTTTGAATTGAATTACTGAAATAAATTAACTTTTTGATGATATTCTAATTTTATGAGATGCACCTGTATACATTTTTGTTTAGAGTAACATTTTAGACATTTTTTCAGACTTTGTGCCATGCATTTATTTATTTTTGAGAGCAAATTAATGTCTTTTTTGTGCACAGAGAAAATGTACGATTATGATCCTTCATAGTCTATAAGTCTCCTGAATAGAAACTATAATGGTTTAGGGGTGATATTTTTTTAAGTTTTAAGACTAGAAGTCTCTCCCATAGTTTGTGTAAGCACTTGGTGAGAGTGATTATCACCAACATAACCACTGTAGTAAAAGTCTGCGATAAAAATCTCCCAACCCTCAAAACACACTTCTGTCTGCATTACCACAAGGATATATTGTAGCGCTCAGGACTTTACTTCCATTGACAATATAAGTTGGTGTCCCTCAATCTTTTTTCCCTTTAGTAGCTCACTCACTGTAGTAACACTGCTTCTGCTAGCTTTCTGCCAGTGACTAGTCATTTTTCAGTGTCTTCGTGACTCATGATATATACAACACCAATTACCCTTTGCTTTCTTTTGTTCTCCTGGCAAATATCATGCAGATTTTTTTATGCATTGAGGTACCTTGTCTGCGTATTCAAAACAAATGGGCTACCTAATACAATATACGTCATTACACAAAAATGCATGTGCTGCAGTGCATTATGGTGTAAATAATCCCTAAATATCTGGAAGTTCATATAATGTAGCAGGTCCTTACCATATTATAATAGTGGTCTACCAACAAGGAATTACATACAGCTGCAATATTTTTATATAAACCATACCTTTCATCTATTTATTAAGCACATTTTCAAACAGAAATTGGGCGTATTTATTAAATTATTAAATTATTTACACTGCGGTGCTGATTTACTAACCATAATCAGGCTGATAACTTTGCAAAGGAAGTTGCACTGAATTTTTCCCCAGAGCTTAGTGAATGCGGTGAATTTTTACTTTGCAAAGGATACCAAATCACATGCAAGGAAAATAAAAAAACAGCATCTTTGCTTGCACATAATTGGATGATGGAAGTAAGCAGAGCTTTAGCTCATTCACTCTGGGGAGAATTCCCTTGCAATGTGCAACTTCCCTTGTTAAAGCGGTAGTATACCTCTTTTTTTCACTTTTAACTACAGGTAAGCCTATAAAAAAGGCTTACCTGTAGGTACCGTGCCGGTTTAGAAGATATTTGCAGTGCATGCAGCCGCTCACGTGAGCGGCGCATGCGCTCTGAAGGTCCGGCGGACCTTCAGCTTCTCTTGCCGGGAGCTTGCCGGAAAATGACTCCCGCGCGCATGCGCGGGAGTGATGTCATCGCGGCTCCGACCAATGACAGCCCCGGAGCCGCCGAACCCAGAAGAGACGCTGTGGGATCATGTCAGCGCCTGCAGCGGTGTCCGGGGGTCCGTGTCGGGGGTTCGTTCTAAGGTAAGTGATTCATAATGAGCTAGTATGCGATGCAGAGCTTACTAGACCCTTTTAATATATTTTCAGTTGGTACCCAGCATACACAGCCTGCTTCCTAAATATTATGACATAACAGCAATTTACCAGAACTCATTATCGATCCCTAGTTGGCAGTTATTATCAGCCTCTAACCCAGAGACTAAACAAACAACTTGCAAAGCTGAGTTGGGCCTTTTATATAACGGCTCTAGTTTTTTTTTTTTAAGAGCAGTAAATCAAGCTTTTACAAAGCATTTGCAAAGATTTCAGCCATCTTCAAGCAAGTTCAAGCATGAAGCATTTAAAGCAACCTTTAGCTCCAGGTTTGGGGAGGTTAAACATAGATCTTAGTGGGAATTACAGTCTGTCACTTTAAACAAGCTGGTATCAGCTTTCAGCATTACATGAAACCTGTTGTAAGTCTGCTACTAGTTGCATTATCATGTGTATCATAACCTTCCTTATAGTGAGGATGAAGGATTTCATATATACCAGTAGGGTGCAAGATGCAACAAAGTTACTTGAGGTTTGCTGACAGCTTTAAAGCCCACTTCCTGGCAAAAAAAAAATGTTTCCCTTGTACTGGGGCTGTGCCCACATTGCAAGGATTAAAGTGATTTTTTTTTTTAAATAACAAACATGTTATACTTACCTGCTCTTTGCAGTTGGTTTTGCACAGAGCAGCCCGGATCCTCCTCGCTTTGGGTCCCTATTCTGTGCTCCCTGCCCCTCCCTCCTGTTGAGCCAAGTCACTGCTCCCTGTGTCCCTTCAGACATGGAACCATGACCCGGCCCCACCCCTTTCTCTCCTGATTGGCTGACTGACTTTGTTTGACAGAAGCGGGAGCCAATTGTGCCATGCTGCTGTCTTAGCCAATGCTGAGACACTCCTGCAACATTGCTGGATAATGATGGGCCCTGGTAAGTATTAGGGGGGCTGAGGGGGCTGCTGCACACAGAAGGTTTTTTTTTCCATCTTAATACATACTGTAGTTTGCATTAAGATAAAAAAAGAAAAATCTTCCTTTACAATCCCTTTAAGTGCTCTTATTTGAGAGAGCAGAAAGCCTTAGACTCACCTGATCCTCCACTCCACCAACAAATGGTGCTCTCCCACGATCTATCGGTGGAATGTTCCTGGCGTCTTCACATCCAGAGCAGGTCTATGAAGCCTAGTCTGAGCTTGATGATGTCACTAACAGTCTGCCACTCAAGACTGCTAGAGCATGGGAGTGCAGAAGCCGCAAGGACCGGTCTTGCAGGGGATGATTGGAGGAACAGGTAAGTATATCTCCCCTAAAAAAGAACGAGTAATTAACCTTTGCAGTGTGGGTACAGTCCCACTGCAAGGGACATTTTTTGTCCAGAATTCAGTTTTAATAATGCTTTGTAAAAGCTTGCATATCTCTCTTAAATAAAGCGAAGCTCAAATTTTCTAGGCCTTTGGTCTGCTCAGGTAAGTAATTCTCTCTTTTGTTGTCCTCCAGGAGTCTCTCAAAATAAAGCTGACCATACACTGTGAGATTTTTTTCATGCAGACTGAGCAAAAGAAACAAACACAATCATCCATCCATGGTATACATTTTAGTTAGATGAATCTCTCAATCTGTGCCTATTTTATTATGTATCTGAACAGCTGCTGCATCTGACTAAATGAAGCCTCTGTTCAGTCGAAACATTTCTGTCTGGCTCCTTTGATTTGTCAATCGAAGGATATCGGGCAGAAGAGTGCAGACAGGACAACCCACATAGCGAATTAGGTCCAGTTCATCAGAAATTCACCTAGTTGTGGCTAGTGAGGACTGGCAGGAGTAGAGAGGAGCTACCCTACTGGAATAGCAAGACTGGACGGATACTGCAAATCTAATAACCAAATAGTAAGCGCTACCAGCTATAAGTTAAATATATATATGTGTGCAAAATTCAAATGCAATCTATGCATTAGCAACCATATAATGCATGTATCCTGTGAAAAAATCTGAGGTATTAGAATATGTGTAAATAAAATGCATTAGTGCTCCTAGCATAGCATGTTAAGTATATCTAATTTTTGGCTCCTTCTGTAATCAGGGAAGCTGTGATCATTTGTTCTGGTCTGCTCATGGTTTCACAGGCTGGGAATTTAATTGTTTCCTTATTCCTCTTGTAGAAGCTTCCAGAGATTATGGCGGGAAATTCAAATAACTGGCCTGATTATTTACTATTCCCTGGGCAATCCTTGGGAGGTGTGCCCAGAAAGGTAGTCTGGGAGGTAGTAAATAGCCTGGAGCCCTGAGGAGAGTGTTCTTTTTTCAGAGTCAGAGAGCTTCAGGGGGATGATTGCCTCTGAAGGACCTATGGACTGAGTTGCTGTTCTGCTGGGTCTCAGCTGTGGAAGGGTTGGAGATCTAGGACTAACCTGGAGCTGGATATAGGATTCTTTGCATGGGGATCGGGTCTGGATCCTCTTAGAGAGTTTCACTCCCCTTGAGAGTTTCATTCTCTGGACCATGTCCGAAGGAAGCTGGAAGGAGGCAGCTGTCTTGGGGACTTGTAAGTAAAAGACCCAAATTAACCCCCTTTGACAGTGCAGCACCCCAAAAACTGCACTGGTTACCTATAGCTGTGCAGTAATGCAGGGTAACTAGATGCTGAGAGACTACCTCATGGTCCCCAGCTCTAGGGTTTAGACTGTGCTATATCAACAAGGAGAAGAGCGTCCTCTGCCTAATGATATTGAACGTTTTTGAGTATTCCATGGTCCAATCCCTCTCCTGTTACAAATACTGCAAGTAATGAATTACAAAAAGACAAACCCCCTAGGCTGTTTATTGGAGCCAGAAAGAATGAACTGTTGCTTGGGTGACTGGCAGCCTCTGTACTATGTGGGAATGAACTTGTTTAATTCAGTGGTCCTCACAGGGGTAGTACTACGGTGCAAATGTGAGAGTTCCAAAATTTGCATTAAATGGTGAATGCCACATCAACATCAACATTGTATATTGGTAACACACTATAGTAAAATCCCAGTTCAAGTGCAAACAGTGATGACAACCCTTCCTGCAAAGTTCCCACTGTGTACTGTGCAATCTTTCTACCATGTGGTACTGCAAACCGCTCACATTTAAACAAGACCTTGAACTTATAATGAGGTCAGAAGCGCATGTATCGCTATATGGGGCTAGAATGATGATCCGCTCTCCTCCACACACTGCCAGACATCATCCTCCTCTTAAGCAATGTGGTTTCAGCGCATACCATACAAAAACAAACAAAGACAAAAACCTCTCATAGTGCTCACTGACAGATTTATTATATAAGATAAAGATTAAAAACACTCACATGATATAGTATAATGATATAAGCACATAAAACAAATACTTCAACTCGGCCGTATAGATATGACTGAATGGCTCACCACTCACTAAGCATGTCAGAGACTCGATTTTAGTGTAATGTGACATGATTTTCTGCTTGGGGTTGCGCAGATAGATTTTTTGTTAAATGCTGTATATTTATATTTTAACCGCTTTACAACTGCCCGCCACAGTTCAGCCACAGGCAGCTGCTCCTGGACAGACCGACGTAGCTATACCGATGTTGTAAACACAGCTGACCGTTCCTTCTCCCTGGAATGATCATAGAGCCCATGTGATCCTCCTATATAGGATCACATGTCTCTATGGTCATTTCAGAAGCCATGCCCCCCACAGTTAGAATCACTCTCCTAGGCTCACATTTAACCCCTTGATCACCCAAAGGGTTAACCCCTTCCCTTACAGTAACAGTGCATATTTTTAGCACTGATTACTGTAGTAATGTCACTGGTACCCCCAAAAGTGTCAAAAATGTCAGTTAGGGGTCCGATCTGTCCGCCGCAATGTCGCAGTCTCGCAAAAAATCGCAGATCGCCACCATTACTAGTAAAAAAAACAAACAATACAAATGACATAAATCTTTCCCGTAGTTAGTAGACTCAATAACTTTTGCGCAAGCCAATCAAAATACGCTTATTGCGATTTTTTTTTACCAAAATATGTAGCAGAAAACAAATTGGCCTAAAATGTTAAAAAATTTTGATTTTTACAATTTTTTTTTGGTAATGTTTTATAGCAGAATGTGAAAAATATTGTTTTGTTTTTCAATATTGTCTCTCTTATTTTGTTAATAGCGCAAAAAATAAAAATTGCACTGGTGATCAAATACCACCACAAGAAAGCTCTATTTGTGGAAAAAAAAAAGGACATCAATTTTAGTTAGGTACAGCGTCGCATGACCATGCAATTGTTCGCTAAAATAACGCAGTGCCGAATCCTAAAATATGGCCTGGTCATTAAGGGGGCAAATCCTTCCCATCTTAAAGTGGTTAAGGTGTATATTGAATATCTGACCACTCCTGAAATTATTGGAGATCACCCTTGCAATTCAGAAGAGGGATTGTATATTACTGGTTAACCCTAGAATTTCCTGGCAAACAAAGAAGTTTGAATATTGCACCCTACTGGCAAATGTGAAACAATAGAGACATTAGTAAATGTGAAAAGGAGGGAAAAGAAGTAATTGGCGCTGCTTGGTGGGGTATTGGGAATATAAATTAAGGTTGCCGGCCTGTTAAATTATTTATATAAAAAGCAAATATATTGTGATTTTAAACCAATAAAAAGATAAAACTAGGTCGATCTATATGTGGAATCAATGGTGTATCATGTGTAAATCAAAAACCTCTAAAACAGTCTTAAAATATACAAACAGCCAGCATATACATACAATGTGTACAATCGGTGAGATTAAAGTGCAACAAAAGGTGCAATGGTGTATACCAAAAGTGGGATGGTGAAATAATAAAATTAATTATCCAATCATAAATAAACCAACATATCATCACAATCCATAAATATCACCATAAAATCTTAATACATATAAGTGCCAATAAAGTGCATATATAAATATAGCTGCCAAAAAATATATATACGCGTGCAAAAGCGTGAAAAAAAGTGATCAAAATGATCTTTTCTGCTATACTGCTGTGAAAAAGAAAGAGAAACGGCAGCACAAAAAAATGTTTTAGTGTCCTTATAAATTATAAAGCAAGTAAATTCAAAACCTAGGTGCAGTCTCAGTGGTTCTGACAGATCCAAAGAAGTCCTAGATGGTATAGTCCATAGTGATTATGGTGCTCTTTTCTCTATGCCCAGGGTGTGGTGAATGGGCAGAAGGAAGAAGTGTTCCCCTGAGCCTGGGGTCCTGCGCTTACCAGATTCCCTTACCCCTACAGGGGTAAACAGCGGGTCGATAATAAGGGATCGCTCCCATACACTGGCAATCAGGATATCCCAAGATCTTGGTCTCTTTCCTTACAGGTGTCCGCTCAATAGGTGTAATAAATTCCAATTCAGTACCAGGGTATGTGGAAGAAAAGGGAAGGAGCCTCCAATAGTGTAGTATCGTTTTAAAAACACTTTATTAATAAAAGAAGGACATGTACTCACATAAAAGTATAACCTATCGTATGCCCGTCTGGCATAGGAACCGCAACCTCCTCACTTGCGGTGCACGCTAGTGGATGGCGTGCGCGTCAACCGCCGGATGTGCGTTCCAGGCCTCGGGTTCTGAAAACGGAAATGACGTGGTCACGCTCTCTACCGGTTTCGTCTCACTGACGTCATCTGGAGAAGCGCTGGCCACGTCGCCTCCGTTTCCTTAAATGTAATGTGGTTACCAGGCAACCCGTTCCGGAAGTATTGAGCTTAGGCATTGTAGCCAATCAAGCCATAGCTCGTCATTTGTTGCTAGGCAGAGTATGGATCACAGATGTGCTAATCTAATAGAAGAATATGTGGCCAATCGGGGAATTTAAAAGGATAAATTTGTCAGAAGTTACCGGGCAGGAATGTTTTTAATTGGGAAGCAGGAAGTAAACATTAAAAAGGCTATGTGAATGGTTACATGTGTGTATAGTAGGCACATCGGTGTCTGCTATAGGGACAAATCTATATAGTAGCTAACGGAAATGTATATAAAAAATATATATAAAGAGAAATAAATGTATATAGATACCAGAACTTGGGCTAAATATGGACTTAATCAACAACGCAGATAAGGTGCATGGAGGACAATATTTAATTATATATCAGAATTTATGAGGAGAAGTATATGGTATGTTGTTTAGCATGAGTGTACTAAAAAAGATATTTTGAGAGATATTCATATCCAAACGTTTTAAAGGGAATTTAAAACCAAAATGGATAATTTAAGACCTAGTATTGGCTTAAAACTTATTTCCGGTGAAGGTAAAAAATAATAATTAAATGGGATGATATAATAGAATACATAGAGGACACCAATTATGTGAAATATGCGGATCAAGTGCTAATTAATATTAATATATAAATATAGATTAAAAATAAGTATGTGACTGGGTCTATATATATATATATATGTGCAATAAAGAGAATTGATGTGCTAATTAATATGAATAAACCTTGAAAGATTAAATTGAATTAAAAAATTAATACCGTGTATGGTGAGGTTGGAAAGGAGTGATAAGAGACGACACATATGTGGTAATAAAATCTACGGAAGTAGTGCTAGAATTGATTAAAATTCAACCGTTAGATGTAATTGTAAATAGAAAAATGGTATTATATAACCGGTGGTCTGGTAAACACCCAACACTTATTTGATACATATGTTATTATCACTAGTCTATATCCTGTAGCAAAACGATTAATATTTCATGATCAGCTATATAATTGATACATACATATGCATATATAGGGATCATCATAGATCTAACTCATGTTTGTCAATCTAGGACCTGGGGTGTCTTATTGTAATGGCCTAGGGGTATATAATAATCCTAATAAATATCACATATAGAATCAGAATCGGAATATGTGTAAAAAATCTATAGAAAATTAAAATGTAGAAATATATATAAAAAATATAAAAAAATATAAAAATGCCCGGTAACTTCTGACAAATTTATCCTTTTAAATTCCCCGATTGGCCACATATTCTTCTATTAGATTAGCACATCTGTGATCCATACTCTGCCTAGCAACAAATGACGAGCTATGGCTTGATTGGCTACAATGCCTAAGCTCAATACTTCCGGAACGGGTTGCCTGGTAACCACATTACATTTAAGGAAACGGAGGCGACGTGGCCAGCGCTTCTCCAGATGACGTCAGTGAGACGAAACCGGTAGAGAGCGTGACCACGTCATTTCCGTTTTCAGAACCCGAGGCCTGGAACGCACATCCGGCGGTTGACGCGCACGCCATCCACTAGCGTGCACCGCAAGTGAGGAGGTTGCGGTTCCTATGCCAGACGGGCATACGATAGGTTATACTTTTATGTGAGTACATGTCCTTCTTTTATTAATAAAGTGTTTTTAAAACGATACTACACTATTGGAGGCTCCTTCCCTTTTCTTCCACATACCCTGGTACTGAATTGGAATTTATTACACCTATTGAGCGGACACCTGTAAGGAAAGAGACCAAGATCTTGGGATATCCTGATTGCCAGTGTATGGGAGCGATCCCTTATTATCGACCCGCTGTTTACCCCTGTAGGGGTAAGGGAATCTGGTAAGCGCAGGACCCCAGGCTCAGGGGAACACTTCTTCCTTCTGCCCATTCACCACACCCTGGGCATAGAGAAAAGAGCACCATAATCACTATGGACTATACCATCTAGGACTTCTTTGGATCTGTCAGAACCACTGAGACTGCACCTAGGTTTTGAATTTACTTGCTTTATAATTTATAAGGACACTAAAACATTTTTTTGTGCTGCCGTTTCTCTTTCTTTTTCACAGCAGTATAGCAGAAAAGATCATTTTGATCACTTTTTTTCACGCTTTTGCACGCGTATATATATTTTTTGGCAGCTATATATATATATGCACTTTATTGGCACTTATATGTATTAAGATTTTATGGTGATATTTATGGATTGTGATGATATGTTGGTTTATTTATGATTGGATAATTAATTTTATTATTTCACCATCCCACTTTTGGTATACACCATTGCACCTTTTGTTGCACTTTAATCTCACCGATTGTACACATTGTATGTATATGCTGGCTGTTTGTATATTTTAAGACTGTTTTAGAGGTTTTTGATTTACACATGATACACCATTGATTCCACATATAGATCGACCTAGTTTTATCTTTTTATTGGTTTAAAATCACAATATATTTGCTTTTTATATAAATAATTTAACAGGCCGGCAACCTTAATTTATATTCCCAATACCCCACCAAGCAGCGCCAATTACTTCTTTTCCCTCCTTTTCATATCCAAATGCCCCCCTTTTTAGGGTGACATTTTTGAAGTGGGCAGCAGCTAGGTGTGGTATTATAATTTTTCCTTATATACCCCCTATCCTAAGCGCGGAACCACACAAACTCTTTCACATTAGTAAATGTGCCTTCAGTCACTTCATAATTGTCTTATTTATTTTTTATGATGTAATCTTTTAGAAATAATAATTTGGAAATATGATAACATAAAAAATGTAAATGAGTTGTGCAATTGTTTATAAAATAATATAAATTTTCTTGGCATTCATTTAGGGTAGAGATGAAAAATTAAGGAGTTACCAATAGTAACTAGACAGGTGCCAGCTCTTATCTATCTATTGAACAATTACATGCATCTACCAGGCTTCTTTGGTCAACCCCTCCACCTTTCATTACCTCCATTTTTTATTAAACATATCAAAGCTTCTAATATACCATCTCTTTTTATATGTTTCCTTTCTTCAGTTTTCATCAGTTATGTATTTATTGCAAAAAAAAAGTATTGCATACAATGACTAAATAAGCAAACCTGAGAGAAAAACATAACATTTCTAATATGAGTTTTGTTTAATTTCCATATTTTGATCATCAGCTTCTCTCGACTGTGAACATCTGATGGGAAGCAGACACAGAGCTGCACAGTTCTTGTTGTTCTCTAGCAATACGTGACTTGGCTTTAAAATAACACAACATCATTGTTTTATTAATTTAAAGCTTATGTTTTCTACCAGCAATATGAGGTGTGCAACCTGCAAATTGTTCTCTAATCGACAGCGGACTACCACCTGCACCACTTAAACATATCAGAGCAGTATCGGCACTTCCGCTATCAGTGCTGTCTTGTCTTTAGCTGGTATGCTATTTCAATTTCTAAGCATTTAATCTAAAAAAACCAAAAGTCCCAGACAGTTACTACCAACATCACCATGGCAACCTCAAATTCAAACATTCGGTAGAGAGAGGGCAGGAATCTTTTAAACATCAATCATCTGCCCTTTTTAGAAGACCGTCTCAGAAATGGGAACATGGAAAAATGAAAAGACTGATGTTGATATATTTGAAATTCTTATATTTTGTATAATGTGCTGTTTGGCTAGTATTTTAAAAACGAAATGCAAATGTAGAAAGGTAACTGTAAATTAGCCAAAGTTTCCATGTGAATTATTTAATTTATATCACTAGATAGGGTATGTAAGCTATTTCTTAAAGCCTTCTTTTTCATAGTGTACTTCAGACAGGCTGTATGAACTGGAAGGACTTGGTTATATACTGTAAGTGTTACCCTCTGAAGAGCAATCCTTGGTGGAACTCTTTTCAGAGAGCATTTTACAGATGGTAAGGTGATATGGTACCTCGTCACTGCCTGTTTTAATCCCTGAAAAGCCCACAGTGCACACGGTTACAGGGCTATTTGCAGCGCTGTTCCGATCACTTGAATGGTTTGCATTTAGATACTGGCTGCCAAACGCAATAAAGGGTATACATTTTTCTATGACATGAAGCAAAGTAAGTTACCTTAGCAGCTTAAGGTGGTCAGTAGATGGTGATAATAATACAGCTCAACAGCCTGCTTTTACCAACCCCCCTCCCATCCCAACCACACTTGTAAAATTAGCCTAATACATGTAGGCATTTTATTTTTCAATCAGGGGCTTAACTACAGGGGTTGCAGGGGTTGCAATTGCAACTGGGCCCCATGCTCCAGGGGCAGCATGTAGAGAAATCACTGTCCTAATTTTTCCTCATGTAGCTGCAGGAGGAAAATGGAGGAGATTGGTTCCTCTACATGCTGTCCCCACCACTCCTCCTATCCAGTTCACTTGTGTTCTGCTGTCTCTGGGCCCCTGTGTGGTTCCTCCCCCACTGTGCTCTCTCCCCCCTCAGCTACTTCCTTTTCTGAATGGATAGAGTCATAGTCAGTGACATTGTAAAAAAATAAAATAAAATGATAAAAAATAATACAGTTAAAATACCAAAAAATAAAAATTACTGACACCAGTGAGTGAACTTCCAGGATCGCAAAGGTCACACTTGCAACAGGGCCCTGGCATTCCACCACCGTGGGGAGGCCCCAAGATGGCAGGAAGGGGACCCACTGCAGAACTTGTGAAAGGGTCCCACTACGGGACCGTAATAAAGGGCCACCAAAAAGAGAGTAAAGGGCCCCAGGGTCAGTGGGAAGAGCCCCGGGCTTGAAGGGAAGGACCCCGGGCCCTGAAGGTTCTAGTTATGCCTCTGTTTTTAATATATTATTGTGCTGCGCCTAGGGTTAAATGTCCTGTGCTGGCAGCTTGCTGGAGATATGGATTGCTACTTAACAAAGAATGCAGAAGTTTGGGTCTCCACCTGTCCAACACCCCCTCGCACATCACCTGGGTTTTTGTACTTAGATTCGCCAATCTGGAACTAGCATCCAAAAAATGAAATCAGAGCAAAAGTCATTATCTGCAAACTTGTTTTGGGTCAGTGACTTTTTCGGAAAGAGACATCAGTAATTACAGCATACCTACTTCTCTCAGTGCATGGTTAATGTCTAGGTAATTAGTGCTATGTTTTACTAACTAATACTGTGCAATAGTCACGTGCATTAAATCAGATCTTGTACTTTGTAATAGTGCAAAGCATGTGACCTCCTCCGATGATGCAGTGCCTATGAGTCTACCTTGTGTAATTTGGAGCCCGCTCACTTGTTGCCCCTTACATAATGTCACCACTTAATGCTATGAAGCAATGCAGGGACCCTCCTGCACTTTGGATCAAAAGGAAGAAATCCTGGTACCCACTGTGTCAAGTGACGAGATATTTAGTTAAGGTAAGGGGCTTTTAGAAAGATTTTAGTAATTGTAAAGTCTCACTTTTTTTTAACCACTTCAGCCCTGCAAGGTTTTACCCCCTTAATGACCAGGTCGTTTTTTGTGATTCTGCACTGCATTGCTTTAACTGATAATCACGCGGTCACGCGATGCCGTACCCAAATACAATTTATATGCTTTACTTCCCACAAATAAGAGCTTTCTTTTGGTGGTATTTGATTACCTCTGTGGTATTTAGTTTTTGCGCAATAAACAAAAAAAGGGCATCAATTTTGAAAAAAACACCAATATTTTCTACTTTCTGCTATAAAACATTCCCAATAAAAAAATTTAAAAAATCTAATTTTTTTTTATAAGTTTAGGCCGATTTGTATTCTGATACATTTTTTTGGTAAAAAAAATCCCAAAAAGCGTATAATAATTGGTTTGGGCAAAAGTTATAGAACTTACAAACTACGGGATAGATTTATGGACTTTTTTAAATTATTTTTTTTATAAGTAATGGCGGCGATCAGCGATTTTTATCTGCGACATTGTGGCGGACAAATCTGACACTAAGTGACACTTTTTGGGGACCAGTGACATTAATACAGTGATCAGTGCTAAATAATATGCACTGTTACTGTATAAATTACACTGGCATGAAGTGGTTAACACTGGGGGGGATCAAGGGGTTAAAAGTGTGCCCTATATGTGCTTACTAACTGTGGGGGGATGGATTGAACAGAGGCAGAGAGAGATCTGTGATTCAGCTTAGCTAAATCACACAATCTTTCTCTGCCTCTCTGACAGGAGAGCCGTCTTACATTGTTTGCATACCAGACAGCTCTCCTGTAAGATTTGCCGAAGATCGCGGGAGGCCGGCGGCGATTGAGCCTGCTCCTCCCATGGTCTGTTTCCCGCTGTGTCTAATCACAGCGGGAGTGCAGCGTCGGCAGCGCGCGTCCGCCGCCGAAACCGGGTGCACATAATCACGTAGAGCTATGTGATTATGCACATCCGAGTCACCCTGCCGCAGTAAATCTGCGTGGGACTGTTGGAAAGTGGTTAAATAACAAACATGGTATACATACTTCCTCTGTGCAGTTGGCTTTGCACAGAGCATCCCAGATCCTCCTCTTCTCAGGTCCCTCTTTACTGCTCCTAGCCCCTCCCTCCTAATGAGTGCCCCCACAGCAAGCAGCTTGCTATGGGGGCACCCGAGCCATTCAGACATAGAGCTGCCGTTTGGCCTTGCCCCCTCTCTCTCCTGATTGACTAACTGACTCTGATTGCCACGGGACCCAATGGAGCCACAACTGTGTCTCAGCCAATCAGGAGAGAGAGTACCGGAAGGCCGAGGGACTCGTGGACATTGTTGGATAGGGAGGGGGCTCAGGTAAGTAATAGGGGTTCCTGGGGAGGCTGCTAAACACAGAAGGTTTTTTATCTTAATGCATAGAATGTGACTTTACAACAGTTGCAGGGGAGTGGATGTTTTTTCTTAATATTCAAAGTGACCCAGTATTTTCTTCAGTTTCAAAATCTTCTTCCTCTTTCCTACAACTTACTAAGTATATGCTTTCCCTAGCTCCCCAAACAGGCATCAATTTCCTATGTTTAACCCCAGGATAAAAAGTAACATTGTAACTATTAGAAATATAATTTTTTTTTTTAAGTTATTTATGTTTTTTTTTTTTTTATTGAATTTTCAACAAATGAACAGGTTAAATGGACAGGTAAAATTACAACATTACATAAGTGAAGGCAATGTAAAACAAAACGAGCCTCAATACTAAGAGGAAAGAGTCCATAAGATGTATGGTCAGAAAACTATAGAGTAGGTGGGGGGGAGGGGTGAGGGTGACAAAGAGCAAAAGAGAGAACACACACACAGAGAGCCTCCACGACAATGAGAACAGTAAGAGAAAAGGTCTCGAGTCTATAAACGTTCCTTCATGTAGGTTGGTTGCAGGCTATGCACAGAAGGTGTAGAAGTGGGGGGGACTTAAGGTAGTTGCGAGTAGACAATCCTGGAGTGGATCAAAAGCACAGGGAAATGTAGGGTTCGGAATACCCATTAGAGTAATTTGACCGCCCACTGCCTTATGCTGAGGTGATGATGTGGTCCACGGATAAATCATTGGTCGTCCTGGTAAGTTGGATCCACTTGGTGGCTCAATAGCCTAGTTGACAGATGGCAAGGCGGTAGAGGTCAGACATCCGTTAAGTTGGTGATATGAGTGCACGATGGACGAAGGTTTGAAGGCCACTTACGGTCGAATTTACCTGGGTTGCAGGGGATAATGGTTTTCAAATCCAAGGCTTCCCTGTCATAAAGTTGCTGCAGGCCTAGTTTCACATCCTTAAGAGAAGGAGGGGGGATTGTATCCACTGAGATAAAATGGCTCTCCTGGCAACCATGTAGCATGTGGCCAGCCAAACTTTGTGAGTGATGAGGATGCGCGACTGCCCTATTGAGCTTTTATTCAATAACACATCAAAGTTCCCAAAAAGGAGCAGATAGGGATTCCCATGGGGGGGTCAGTCCAGTGAGGGAGGCTATGTAGGATTCCACTTCATTCCAGAAAGCCAGGATTGTAGGACAATACCATAGTCTGTGTGCAAGAGACGGTTTGGGTACGTTGCAGAACGGGCAGCAAGTAGAAGACTGTGGACTAGTACGAATAAATGGTACATAGCAACGATGCATTATCTTATATTGTTGTTCCCTCCAGAATTCATTAGTGATGCACTTGTAGTTGGTTAGATATCCGGAAAGTATCAGAGCGCGTGCGTTTGGATTTGGAAAGTCCTTGACCCAAGAGTTAGAAGAGAAGGAAGGTTTACAGACTGCTGGGAGGGACAGTAGACTTTGGTAGATGTCCGAGATTCTATGAAGGTTTAGTTCCAGAAGTGTGTCTATCATAGTCCTTTTGAACCGGGTCAATCTCATAGGGCATGTTTGCGCAGCAAAGCTGACAGCTTGGAGAATGCCCAAGGTATGTCCCTTGGGCAGGTGGAACTGGTCCAACACGTCTGAGTCAGGGTCATGGTCAAACAGCTGAGCAAAACGGTAAAAACCCACAGCAGACCATTTACTAAACAGGAGGTGATGTTGTGCTTGAGGGAAAAGGGGGCGACCCTGAATGGGTAAATGAGGTGTCATCGAGGGTGAAGCCTGTAGCTTCTTCAGTAACTCTCTCCAGGTAATATTTGTGTCTCTAATTATGGCATTATGTCTGAGATGGGCTGGGAGATCCCTGTAAACAAAATGTAGCAGAGCAGCAAGATCAAAGGGGGCAGTTAATTGGGATTCCAAATGGTAATTCGAGTATCTAGAGGTTTTGCCAATCCAGTCCAGCCCCACTCTGAGTATACATGCAAGATTATATAGTCTGGCGTTAGGTAGTGCCACTCCACCCTCCCTCGTCGGCAGAAACAGTTTTATTGCTATACGTGGCTTCCTTCCCTTCCAAATAAAGGTAGTAAATGCTTTGTTCAGTCGTTGGATGTTTTTATGTTTAAGTAAAAGCGGAATGGTTTGAAGTGGGTATAGTAATTAAGGGAAGCCGACCATTTTGTATAAATGACATTTGCCAAAGAGGGAGAGTGGAAGGCCCGCCCAGGTCTCCAATGCGGTAATTATTTTAGTAATGGTGGATGGGATATTAAGATAATATATTGATGATGGTGATCGGCCAATTCTAATCCCCAGGTAAGTAATCGCATTCTTGGCAATAGAGAAAATTGGTGTGGAAGGCCAAGGATTGAGTGTGGTATTACGAAGGGGTAGAATTTCGCTTTTGGAAAAATGTATCTTAAGTCCCGAACATAGGCGGAATTTCTTGAATATTCTATGTATCTGTTCTGCGTCCCTAGTTGTTTTAGTGGTAAATATAAGTATGTCATCAGTAGGGTTGAGCGAACACGGACTGTATTATTCGTGTTCGTACCGAATAATTGGATTTTTGTTACCCGAACACGGACCCGAAAACTTTACTGTATATTCGGGTAAAAATCCGTGTTCGGTCGTTTTATTTCCGGGTTTGCATGCTTTGGCACGCTTTTCATGGCGGGCTTTCAACAGCCAATAAACAAGCGTTTAACTGGTGTGCCTAAGCCATCCCAGCCATGCCTACAAATGTATCAGTAGCTGTGATTGGCCGTCTGAAGCATGTGACCAAGTCTTTATAAGTTCGAGGCAGCGCCGCTGCGGCGTCATTCTGCTGTTTAGTTCAGGGAGAGAGCACACATAAACGTGCTGCCTGCTGATTAGGGACAGACAGGAAAAAAAAAAACATTTGTGTCCGGATAGAATTGAGGGACAGGTCGGAGTGTGTTAGGCAGGGCGAGTTGTAGGCATTTTAGGGAGAGAGTCTGCTGATTTTTAGGGTCAGTGTGTTCTACAAACTACAATCAATATTGCTGTGTGGGGTGGGGTTTGCAGTGACCGATCTACAATCTTAGCAATCCTTTTAGGGAGAGAGTCTGCTGATTTTTAGGGTCAGTGTGTTCTACAAACTACAATCGATATTGCTGTGTGGGGTGGGGTTTGCAGTGACCGATCTACGATCTTATCAATCCTTTTAGGGAGAGAGTCTGCTGATTTTTAGGGTCAGTGTGTTCTACAAACTACAATCGATATTGCTGTGTGGGGTGGGGTTTGCAGTGACCGATCTACGATCTTAGCAATCCTTTTAGGGACAGAGTCTGCAGAATTTTAGGGTCAGTGTGTTCTACAAATTACAATCGATATTGCTGTGTGGTGTGGGATAGGAGATAGGCAGGTGTCAGTGGTCCACATCCATTTTGCTGTGTGTGGGCTGCAGTGAACACAATCTTTTTGGGGTGCAGTAAACACAATCTTTTTGGGGTGCAGTGAACACAATCTTTTTGGGGTACAGTGAACACAATCTTTTTGGGCTGCAGTAAACACAATCTTTTTGGGGTGCAGTGAACCACAATCTTTTTGGGGTACAGTGAACACAATCTTTTTGGGGTGCTGGCTGCTGATTAGGGACAGACAGGAAAAAAAAAAACATTTGTGTCCGGATAGAATTGAGGGACAGGTCGGAGTGTGTTAGGCAGGCCGAGTTGTAGGCATTTTAGGGAGAGAGTCTGCTGATTTTTAGGGTCAGTGTGTTCTACAAACTACAATCGATATTGCTGTGTGGGGTGGGGTTTGCAGTGACCGATCTACGATCTTAGCAATCCTTTTAGGGACAGAGTCTGCAGATTTTTAGGGTCAGACAGTGTGTTCTACAAACTACAATCGATATTGCTGTGTGGGGTTGGGTTTGCAGTGACCGATCTACGATCTTATCAATCCTTTTAGGGAGAGAGTCTGCTGATTTTTAGGGTCAGTGTGTTCTACAAACTACAATCGATATTGCTGTGTGGTGTGGGATAGGAGATAGGCAGGTGTCAGTGGTCCACATCCATTTTGCTGTGTGTGGGCTGCAGTGAACACAATCTTTTTGGGGTGCAGTGAACACAATCTTTTTGGGGTGCAGTGAACACAATCTTTTTTGCCCACTGAGGAGGAGGGAGAAAAGTATTTTTCTATCAGGCACTGTGTGCAGCATTTTTCCTTCAGCTGTGCTGTGCTGAGTGACTGATCATACACTGCTGTGTTCAGTTCACATGTGCTAATATTGAGTGGTTTCAGAAATCATACACTTTTTTTCTATTCCACTATTCAATATACAGCCTTGGGTTAAAAAAAATTAAATTGTGGCCTGCAGCAGAGCTGAATGATATTTGGGGTTTTTGGGGTTCATCTCATACTTCTGAAGATTTGAGGGTGCTGCCTGTTCCATACTCCTCCTACCCCCTCATTCAGCCTTTTAGGAGTACAAACAATAGTAATTGGGGCCTAGTGTGGTTTTGTACGTGTGAGATACATACACTTTTTTGATCATATTTCCTATTCCGCTATTCAATAAAAATCTTTGGGGATCAATTAAATTGCGGGATAGTTTGTGTTGGTACGTGTGAGATCCACCTTTTCAAGTTTTTGGGGTTCATCTCATACTTCTGAAGATTTGAGGGTGCTGCCTGTTCCATACTCCTCCTACTCCTCATTCAGCCTTTTAGGGGTACAAACAATAGTAATTGGGGCCTAGTGTGGTTTTGTACGTGTGAGATACATACACTTTTTTTGATCATATTTCCTATTCCGCTATTCAATAAAAACCTTTGGGGATCAATTAAATTGCGGGATAGTTTGTGTTGGTACATGTGACATCCACCTTTCCAAGTTTTTGGGGTTCAACTCATACTTCTGAAGATTTGAGGGTGCTGCCTGTTCCATACTCCTCCTACTCCTCATTCAGCCTTTTAGGGGTACAAACAATAGTAATTGGGGCCTAGTGTGCTTCTGTACGTGTGAGATACATACACTTTTTTTTAACATATTTCCTATTCCGCTATTCAATAAAAACCTTTGGGGATCAATTAAATTGCGGGATAGTTTGTGTTGGTACGTGTGAGATCCACCTTTCCAAGTTTTTGTGGTTCATCTCATACTTCTGAAGATTTGAGGGTGCTGCCTGTTCCATACTCCTCCTACTCCTCATTCAGCCTTTTAGGGGTACAAACAATAGTAATTGGGGCCTAGTGTGGTTTTGTACGTGTGAGATACATACACTTTTTTTGATCATATTTCCTATTCCGCTATTCAATAAAAACCTTTGGGGATCAATTAAATTGCGGGATAGTTTGTGTTGGTACGTGTGAGATCCACCTTTCCAAGTTTTTGTGGTTCATCTCATACTTCTGAAGATTTGAGGGTGCTGCCTGTTCCATACTCCTCCTACTCCTCATTCAGCCTTTTAGGGGTACAAACAATAGTAATTGGGGCCTAGTGTGGTTTTGTACGTGTGAGATACATACACTTTTTTTGATCATATTTCCTATTCCGCTATTCAATAAAAACCTTTGGGGATCAATTAAATTGCGGGATAGTTTGTGTTGGTACATGTGAGATCCACCTTTCCAAGTTTTTGGGCTTCAACTCATACTTCTGAAGATTTGAGGGTGCTGCCTGTTCCATACTCCTCCTACTCCTCATTCAGCCTTTTAGGGGTACAAACAATAGCAATTGGGGCCTAGTGTGCTTCTGTACGTGTGAGATACATACACTTTTTTTTAACATATTTCCTATTCCGCTATTCAATAAAAACCTTTGGGGATCAATTAAATTGCGGGATAGTTTGTGTTGGTACGTGTGAGATCCACCTTTCCAAGTTTTTGTGGTTCATCTCATACTTCTGAAGATTTGAGGGTGCTGCCTGTTCCATACTCCTCCTACTCCTCATTCAGCCTTTTAGGGGTACAAACAATAGTAATTGGGGCCTAGTGTGGTTTTGTACGTGTGAGATACATACACTTTTTTTGATCATATTTCCTATTCCGCTATTCAATAAAAACCTTTGGGGATCAATTAAATTGCGGGATAGTTTGTGTTGGTACGTGTGAGATCCACCTTTCCAAGTTTTTGTGGTTCATCTCATACTTCTGAAGATTTGAGGGTGCTGCCTGTTCCATACTCCTCCTACTCCTCATTCAGCCTTTTAGGGGTACAAACAATAGTAATTGGGGCCTAGTGTGGTTTTGTACGTGTGAGATACATACACTTTTTTTGATCATATTTCCTATTCCGCTATTCAATAAAAACCTTTGGGGATCAATTAAATTGCGGGATAGTTTGTGTTGGTACGTGTGAGATCCACCTTTCCAAGTTTTTGGGGTTCATCTCATACTTCTGAAGATTTGAGGGTGCTGCCGGTTCCATACTCCTCCTACTCCTCATTCAGCCATTTAGGGGTACAAACAATAGTAATTGGGGCCTAGTGTGGTTTTGTACGTGTGAGATACATACACTTTTTTTGATCATATTTCCTATTCCGCTATTCGATAAAAACCTTTGGGGATCAATTAAATTGCGGGATAGTTTGTGTTGGTACGTGTGAGATCCACCTTTCCAAGTTTTTGGGGTTCATCTCATACTTCTGAAGATTTGAGGGTGCTGCCTGTTCCATACTCCTCCTACTCCTCATTCAGCCATTTAGGGGTACAAACAATAGTAATTGGGGCCTAGTGTGGTTTTGTACGTGTGAGATACATACACTTTTTTTGATCATATTTCCTATTCCGCTATTCAATAAAAACCTTTGGGGATCAATTAAATTGCGGGATAGTTTGTGTTGCTCCGTGTGAGATCCACCTTTCCAAGTTTTTGGGGTTCATCTCATACTTCTGAAGATTTGAGGGTGCTGCCTGTTCCAAACTCCTCCTACTCCTTATCCAGCCTTTTAGGGGTACAAACAATAGTAATTGGGGCCTAGTGTGCTTCTGTACGTGTGAGATACATACACTTTTTTTGATCATATTTCCTATTCCGCTATTCAATAAAAACCTTTGGGGATCAATTAAATTGTGGGATAGTCTGTGTCGGTACGTGTGAGATACACCTTTCCAATTTTTGGGGCGCATCTCATACTGCGAAGGATTTGAGGGTGCTTCAGTCTGCCTCCTGCCTTTTCCGAACTCCTCCTACTCCTCATCCTGCCTTTAGGGTACAAAATATTGTAATCGGGGCCTAGATTGTGTTTGTACGTGTGAGATACACCGTTTTGTAAAATTTGTCCTATTCCGCTATTCAATATACACCCTGTTTGAGTGTAAAAAATGTAATTGCGGGATAGTCTGTATCGGTACATGTGAGATACACCTTTTTAAATTTGTTTGGCGCATCTCCTTCTACCGCCGAGGATTGCAGGGCGCTTCAGTTTGCCTCCTGTTCCCAACTCCTCCTACTCCTCTTCCTCATCCTGCCTTTAGGGTACAAAAAATTGTAATCGGGGCCTAGTTGGTGTTTGTACGTGTGAGATACACTGTTTTGTAAAATTTGTCCTATTCCGCTATTCAATATACACCCTGTTTGAGTGTAAAAAATTAAATTGTGGGATAGTCTGTATCGGTACATGTGAGATACACCTTTTTAAATTTGTTTGGCGCATCTCCTTCTACCGCCGAGGATTGCAGGGCGCTTCAGTTTGCCTCCTGTTCCCAACTCCTCCTAATCCTCTTCCTCATCCTGCCTTTAGGGTACAAAAAATTGTAATCGGGGGCCTAGTTGGTGTTTGTACGTGTGAGATACACCGTTTTGTAAAATTTGTCCTATTCTGCGATTCAATATACTCCCTGTTTGAGTGTAAAAAATTAAATTGCGGGATAGTCTGTATCGGTACATGTGAGATACACCTTTTTAAATTTGTTTGGCGCATCTCCTTCTACCGCCGAGGATTGCAGGGCGCTTCAGTTTGCCTCCTGTTCCCAACTCCTCCTACTCCTCTTCCTCATCCTGCCTTTAGGATACAAAAAATTGTAATCGGGCCTAGTCTGTGTTTGTACGTGTGAGATACACCGTATTATAACATTTGTCCTATTCCGCTATTCAATATACACCCTTTTGGAGTGTAAGAAAATTAAATTACGGCATAGTCTGTATCGGTACGTGTGAGATACACCTTTTAAATTTGTTTGGCGCATCTCCTTCCACCGCCAAGGATTGCAGGGCGCTTCAGTTTGCCTCCTGTTCCCAACTCCTCCTACTCCTCTTCCTCATCCTCCCTTTAGGGTACAAAAAATTGTAATCGGGGCCTAGTCTGTGTTTGTACGTGTGAGATACACCGTTTTTTATCCTTTTTCCTATTCCACTATTCAATATACACCCTTTTGGGGTAAAAAACATTAAATTGTGGCATAGTTTGCATATTTGACTGTCAGATACACCCGTGCGATACTGTTGTTGTTTTGTTCCGCTATTCAATAAACACCTTTCTAGGGCAAGATCATAAATTACAGAAATATGAGGAGAACGTCAAATAGGGGCCGTGGCCTGGGTCGTGGTGCTGCTGGTAGAGCTCCTGTTGCAAGGAGAGGACGTGGTCGATCTGTGCCAGCTACACGCACAAGTGAAACACCTTCCTCAAGTCTTAGTAGGCGACAAACCTGCATCAGTATTTGGTAGGGCATCATACGCCTCTAGAAGTGAAAAGGCCAGAACACAGAGAGGCGATAGTAGATTGGTTTGCTGCTGACAGTGCCTCCAGTTCCTTCACATTGTCTCCCACCCAGTCTACTGCAGAAAGGTCAGAGTTGGCACCTGCAGCCGATGTCCAACCGTCTTTCACCTCACCCCCTTGCAAATCAGGCAAGCAGTCTGAGCCCCAAGCCATACAGCAGTCTCTTCTTATTTTTGAGGACTCTGTCAGCAGGGTTTCCCAGGGCCATCCACCTAGCCCTGCCCCAGAAGTGGAAGAGATTGAGTGCAGCGATGCCCAACCACTCATTTCTCAAGATGAGCACATGCAAGGACCATTGCAGCACGTCTCCGATGATGACGAAACGCAGGTGCCAACTGCTGCGGCGTTCAGCATTGTGGAGACTGACAAGGAGGGCAGGGGTGAAGACTGGGTGGAAGATGATGTGGAGGACGATGAGGTCCTCAACCCCACATGGAATGAACGTCATGCAGGTGACCGGAGTAGTTTGGAGGAAGAGGCGGTGGTCGCACAGAGCCACAAGCACAGCAGAAGAGGGAGCGGGGTGCAGAAGCGGAGCGCCCGTGCCCTAGACACTACGCCTGCTACTGCCCAACGCAGCAAGGAAACGAGCGCACCAAAGTCAGCTCAAAGGAGTTCTCTAGCGTGGAAGTTCTTTAGAAAATGTGCTGATGACAGGACACGAGTGGTTTGCACCCTGTGCAATCAGAGCCTGAAGCGAGGCATAAACCTTCTCAACCTGAGCACAACCTGCATGATCAGGCATCTAAGTGCAAAGCTCGAGCTGCAGTGGAGTAGACACCTTCAAAACTAAGAAACGTCTCTGGCTCATCCTGCTTCCTCTTCTGCTGCAGTCTCGGCCGCTCCAGCCACATCTGTAATGATACAGGCACCTGCCACCCCGCAAACAGAGGATCTGTCAGCAACACCACCACCTGGGTCACCAACCATCTCCACAATGTCCCGTGGAAGCGTTCAGCTTTCCATCTCCCAAACACTTGAGAGGAAGAGGAAGTACCCCCCTACCCACCCACGATCCCTGGCCCTGAATGCCAGCATTTCAAAATTCTTGGCCTTTGAAATGCTGTCATTCCGTCTGGTGGAGACGCACAGTTTTAAAAACCTTATGTCGGTGGCTGTCCCACAGTACGTCGTGCCCAGCCACCACTACTTTTCCAGGCAAGCGATCCCTTCCCTGCACAACCAAGTGGGGGAAAAATCAGGTGTGCACTGCGCAATGCCATCTCTGGCAAGGTCCACCTAACTACCGATACGTGGACCAGTAAGCACGGTCAGGGGCGTTATATCTCCCTAACGGCACACTGGGTAAATGCAGTGGCGGATGGGCCTGAGGCGGATAGCAATTTGGCACATGTCCTTCCACCACCGAGGATTGCAGGGCGCTTCAGTTTGCCTCCTGTTCCTAACTCCTCCTACTCCGCTTCCTCATCCTCTACCGCCTCCTCATCCGGACAGCGTAACACCTTCACCACCAACTTCAGCACGGCCAGGGGTAAACGACAGCAGGCAGTTTTAAAACTTGCCTGTTTGGGGGACAAACCACACACTGCGCAGGAGTTGTGGAGGAGCATGGAACAGCAGACAAATGAGTGGTTGCTGCCAGCGAGCCTCAAGCCCGGCCTGGTGGTGTGCGATAACGGGCGAAATCTCATAGCAGCTCTGGGCCTAGCCGGTTTGACGCACATCCCTTGCCTGGCGCATGTGCTGAATTTGGTGGTGCAGAGGTTCCTTAAAAACTACCCCGATATGTCAGAGCTGCTGCAGAAAGTGCGGGCCGTCTGTGCGCACTTTCGGCGTTCTCACCCTGCTGCTGCTCGCCTGTCAGCGCTGCAGCGTAACTTCGGCCTTCCCGCTCACCGCCTCATATGTGACATGCCCACAAGGTGGAACTCCACCTTGCACATGCTGGAAAGACTGTGCGAGCAGCAGCAGGCCATAGTGGAGTTTCAGCTGCAGCACGCACGCGTGAGTCGCTCTGCGGAACAGCACCACTTCACCACCAATAACTGGGCCTCCATGCGAGACCTGTGTGCCTTGTTGCGCTGTTTTGAGTACTCCACCAACATGGCCAGTGCCGATGACGCCGTTCTCAGCTTAACTATCCCACTTCTATGCCTCCTTGAAAAAACAATTCGGGCGATGATGGAAGAGGATGTGGCACAGGATGAGGAGGAGGAGGAGGAGGAGGATGAAGAGGTAACATTTCCAAGGCTTTCAGGGCAGTCATTCGCAAGGGGCTCCGAGGGTGGGTTCCTGCACACACAAACGCCAGGGACACAATTGTCCAGCAGGGGCACAGTTCTGGAGGATGAGGAGGATGAGGAGGATGAGGAGGAGGAGCTGGAGGAGGAGATGGAACCATGTTCACAGCAGGGTGGCACCCAGGCCAGCTCATGGCCATCACTGGTGCGTGGCTGGGGGGATACAGAGGACATGGACGATACACCTCCCACAGAGGACAGCCTTTCGTTGCCTCTGGGCAGCCTGGCACACATGAGCGATTACATGCTGCAGTGTCTCCACAACAACCGCTGAGTTGCCCACATTCTAACTTGTGCTGATTACTGGGTGGCCACGCTGCTGGATCCCCGTTACAAGGACAACGTACCGTCCTTAATTCACTCACTGGAGCGCGATCGCAAGATGCGCGAGTACAAGCGCACGCTGGTAGACGCCATGCTGCTGGCATTCCCACCTGACAGCGGGGCCACAGTGGAAGCACAAGGCAGAGGAGGAGGAGGAGGAAGAGGTCGCCAACGCAACCAGGGCACCGCCAGCACCTCAGAAAGCAGGGTTAGCATGGCCGAAATGTGGAAAAGCTTTGTCAGCACGCCACAACAAACAGCAGCACCAGCAGCTCATATGGAACATCTTAGCAGGAGGCAGCATTTCACCAACATGGTGGAGCAGTATGTGTGCACACGCCTAGACGTACTGAATGAGGGGTCTGCCCCCTTCAACTTCTGGGTCTCCAAGTTGGGCACATGGCCTGAGCTTGCCCTTTACGCCTTGGAGGTGCTGGCGTGCCCTGCAGCCAGTGTATTATCTGAACGGGTATTTAGCACGGCTGGGGGCGTTATCACAGACAAGCGCAGCCGCCTGTCCAGAGACAATGTGGACAAGCTCACGTTCATTAAAATGAACCAGGCATGGATCCCACGGGACTTTTCCGTACCTTGTGCAGAATAGCGATGGATACCGACCTTACCCAGCCATTGTTCCATTTTTGCTCTTTCTCACTCTTTTGGGGTGTACCCTCATTTAAAATTTGTGAAAAGAAGCAGTGTTGGCTACCTTGTCCTCCTCAGGGCCAGATTAACGTAGGGGCTATTGGAGCTGCAGCTCCAGGCCCCTACCTTTATATAGGCCCCGGGTTGGCCATATTCACTGTTACCGCTCTTCTGTCACTTGTAAACACAGAAGTCTGGCTTCTATGCTCCCTTCCCCAGGCAGCTCCCTCAGAACCTCCCCACACAGCACGAAGGCCGGACAAGGAGGGACAGTTGCCGATGCATGGATGTGTTTATGGGCTTCAGAGACAGCATCCCATGTGGAATTAGGCATGCATGGCTGCACCCTTCCTCCTCTGGGTGCATGCCAAGGCACGGCCCTTAAGGCCCTTCAAAATCCTCAGCACCAAGCCCATGATGCTCCTAATCCGGCCCTGGTCCTCCTCCACCGCCGCTTCCACCTACACCGCCCATAGGTGTGCGCAGCCTATTGCATTAGGGTGTGCACCCCAAAGTTTAAATACACATGCATGTGTTTGCCTACATATACATGGCCCCCGATACATTACTCTCCCTGCTGGCAAAGTGAAATAGAGCAGAGCAGGTCCGAGGGAGATCTTTCCCATCTCCTCACTGGCAAACAGAGCAATAATGCTAATGTGCCCTAGGTGATTAGGGTGTGCCCAGGTACACCCGGGACACACCCTGTGCGCACGCCTATGACACCGCCACATCCACCACCACCTCAACCTCCCTCCTACTCCATATGGGCCTCGTCCTTCAGAGATGAAGAACATTGTTTTATTTTTCAGTTTTTTTTTGTTGTTTTAAGTTATTTCCCTATCCACATTTGTTTGCAGAGCACTTGCCATGCTCTTAACAACGTTTTGCTGCCATTTGCAGCACTCTAGCCCTTTCCATTGGTGTTTTAGAGCCATTTTAGTGCCTGAAAGTTCGGGTCCCCGTTGACTTCAATGGGGTTCGGTGTTCGGGAAAAGTTCGGCAAAAGTCCGGGACACGGACCCGGACTTTTTTTTAAGGTTCGGCCGAACCCGCGAACACGGACATCCAGGTGTCCGCTCAACTCTAGTCATCAGCAAAAAGTGCAACGCGTAAATCATAATTTCCTATAGGGATGCCGTGTAGGTTGGGTTGCTGTAGAATGACCCTGGCCAAGGGCTCCAAGGCGAGGTTAAATAGGAGGGGGGATAGTGGGCATCCCTGCCTAGTGCCCCGTTGAAGTGGAAACGGTTTTGATATGTAGCCATTAGCCACAATATTTGCCGATGGGTTAGTGTACATTTCTTTGATAAGGTGGACAAAGGAGCCCTTGAATCCAAAACGTTCTAAAACCATGTGCAAACATCGAATGTCCACCCTATCAAAAGACTTTTCTGCATCAAGGGAAATAATTTCCATGTCCGAATCTCAGCATTGTTGGGACATTTCCAGGGCCGCAAGTACTTTCCTTAGGTTGATTGTAGCCAATCTGCCTGATGTGAATCCTGCTTGGGCAGGATGTATTAGTGTTGGCATTATGGGGGCTAGTCGGGAAGCCATCATTTTTGATAAAATCTTTCCGTCCAAGTTTAAGAGGGATATAGGGCGGTAGGAGCCTGGTTCAGTAGGATCTTTCCCTGGCTTGGGAATCAGTTTGACATGAGCTTGGAGGCCAGTCGGAAAGTAAGAGTGTCCATCCAGAATGTGTTGGTAGAGTGTTTGGAGGGCTGGGGCTATACAGTCAACTGAGAGTTTGTAAAAGTCAGGTGGTAAAAGTGCTATGGTATTCTTGATTTCTTCTAGCGTAATTGGGGTATTAAGTGAAGAAGGTTGGTGGTCGTCTAAGGTGGACAAGGATATCTTGTCCAACCGTAAGGTGGTTGCGGCCACGTTGCAATGTTCAGCAATGTAGAGAGTGGTGTAAAAGCGTGCAAGGGTGTTTACCCTTTGAAGAAGCTACGTGATTTGTAGCGCAGCGCGTCAGAAAAAGCCGTACTGACGTCACTTCCGGTCTACGGCCGAGACCGGAAGTATCGGAATTCACCGCATCGGCGGCTTTGTGTTTGCTCCGCATACTGTCTCTTGCTTAAATTGATTGATCGAAATATGGTGGGTTAATAAGGAAACCGTCTAAATAAGGAAAGAGTTTATGATATATCTGTGCTGGGATTCGCTGAGATCTACCTTGAATAAATTGTATAAGGTTTTGGAGATATATATATTACATCCATTGGAGAAGATTAAGAGGTCTGAGACGTGAAAAGATTACATCTAAAACGCTCTTTTGAGTGTTAATGGAGGTGAGCGGCCATTACACCTAATGTTGGATTGTTAGCTCACCGACCCCTGCACCTGGCTGTTATCAGAAGCTGCATCTCACCCTTTTAGTCACCGGATTTTTTGAGCACCTTATTCACTGCAACTATCCGTTAAAATACTTTCTTATGGATTTTTTAGCACCCTATTCAGCACTATAGCACTTTACCCACTTGTATTTATTGTTTGAATATCTTTTATGGGCTTCACAGCACTATGTTTTAGATTTACACTTCTATTTATTATACAGGATTTATAGATTCCTTGTACATGTTTTTTTCTCACTGGATTTGGATTTTATGATTATCATAAGAAGCTGAATCACTGTCACATTTTCTATAAATGATTTTTCTCTGATCCTCTTGTCACTTTTGATACACCTCTTCATCACCTAGAAGATTATATTATTGTCACTTTTTTAGCCATCATTTTTATAATATTTATTACCACCTTCATATTTATTTCACACTTATATTATTATGCTTTATTGACTATTACTTAGTCCACGATCCGTTTTTTCTGATGTTGGCATATATATCATCTTATATTAAGTGTTTTATCTTCCTTTACTTGTGGTTGTGATAAGCATTGTGATCTGACTTTGCCACTGATCATCAATTCTCTTCATTATTTATTACTCCTTTATTTATTTATCTAAGTGGTCCATCACCTTAAAGAGGAAGTAAACTCGGCAATAAAAATCAAACTTTTAACATGTATGAAACATATATGCAATATAATTACATTACACATACATTGTAAGCATCATACATGTTTAAAAGTACCTTTTTTTCAAATTTAATGTATCTTCTACTTCCTGTAATAGGCAGCGCCATGTCTTCTCCTGTTTAATCGTACCCCCGCTGACGTCATTTCTGCCCTTACTGCATTATTTGCCGAAATCTCGCGCAGACTCTCTATGAACGACTGGCTCTCACTGTCTAGGAATGCTTCACTTACTCCCCCTCCCCCTGTCAGAGAGATAAGATAGCTCGGGAGAGGAGAGGAGCATCGCGAGACTTCAGCTGTGCCGTTCTCATTTACTCCCCCTCCCCTTGTGTAACTTCTCATGGTCACTCCCCTGTGAGAGAGAGACACGGAAGCTGACAGGGAGAATCGCGAGACTTTAGCCATGCCGTTTTCAGATAGACCGGAAGAACTCAGAGATCCTTTACTTACTGAAACGGCATGCAGACTGTGCCGTTTATTGGATAGCAGACTGGGCATGCGCCCATGACGTCATGAAATATTACAGGAAGGATTACTGGAAGAATATAAAAGTAAGAAATCTTTTACATCCACCAATCGATTGCTGTGTTTATGCTGATTACAATGAGCCTAAGTGAAAATTGTGAGTTTACAACCTCTTTAAAGGAGCTGAGCGCTGATTTTCTCTACTTTCTAAATTGCAAGGGTGTCCGCTATTTCCGTCGGGGCAGTGGTAATGATGCCCTTATCGTTTTTCAATGCTGTGATGCGTGTAGGGGTGAAGGGGCCTTTACAAAGCCTAGCTAACAGTTTGCCTGGCTTATTGCCAAATATATGGTACTTCAAGTTCTGGAGGGAGGAATACGTTCTTTCCTGCGCGGCCACCCAAGTGTCAAAAGCCAATTTAGCCTCCTTCCAGGCTTGTCTATTAGAGTGGGTGTTCAATTGCAATAGCATCGATTGAGCCAATCGAAGCCGTGCACTAGCTTCCACATATGCCTTCCTGATAGCCTGCTTGCGGCCCGCCACGTAGGAGAGAAGCCGATCACGCAGCACAGCTTTCCCAGTTTCCCAAAAAAGGTTAGGTTCAGAGGTGTGCAATGCGTTCGTGTCAGAGAACTCCTGCCAAGTGTCCCGAATTATAGTGGCTGTATGGGGGTCGTGAGCTAAAAACAGCGGGAATCTCCAGCCACTTGCCGGAAATTTTAAAGGAAAGTCCAAAAGCGAAAGCGAGATGGGAGCATGATCCAAAATCACAAGATCATGGACAGTAGAGTCCATGATCATGGATTGTAGTAAAGGATTAGTAAAAAAAATAGTCAATGCGAGAAAGGGAGTTGTGAGGATTTGAGAAAAAGGTAAACTCCCTGCCTTCTGGGTGCACCAAGCACCAGGCATCTGTCAATTGGAGGTGCTCAACAAATTGAGGCAAGTGGACCGATCCAGATGACAGATGTGAGGCTGAGGTTGCGTGTGGGCGAGATCTATCCTCACTGATGTCCATGACTGAGTTAAAGTCCCCTGCCAAGACTAAGGGGGTGTGAAGATGTGGGGCTAAATGCACTGCGAGTGTTTGAAAATATTGTTTTGTAGGAGAGTTAGGGGGCGTAAACCGTCGAGATTATCCACTCCCTGTGGCCTGAGGTTAGTTTTACCGCTAAAAAACGACCGTCCTTGTCCGGATGTGAGGATGTGATGTTAAAGGGAAGGTTTTTATGTAGGAGTATCAATACTCCGGCCTTGCCTTTGGTGGCTGGAGAGCCGAGTACCTGGCCCACCCATAATTTACGCATTCTAACAAAATCTTGCTCAGAAAGGTGCGTTTCTTGTAATAAGGCTATATCGGCCTTCAGCTGTTTCAGATGACGGAGGACCGCCATGCGCTTATTTGGGGAACGGAGACCTTTCACATTCCAGGATATTAAATTAACCATTTGTGTGATCTAAGAAAAGGCATAACAGTGGATATGAAAGTGTAGAAAGTTTGCACGAGGGCCAAGGTGGTGTTCTGAGAGGGAAGTATAGTACACAAGGATATTGGGTGGAAGTAGAGGGGGAGGGGTGGAGTGGCAAAACCTGAACAATCAAGGAGGCAAATATAAATTCAAAAACAAGGCACAGAAGTGCCCATGGGAGCAAGTACTTCTTCCCACATGTGAATAACCTCCTACTGCGGCGCTACCGGGAGATAACAAAACAAAACCCGAGCGGCAAGTTCGCTCACCCACTTATGGTTAGACGCCTCTAGTCAGAGGTAATGGAGTGCCATGACTAGTTCGACCATGGCGGCTGTTCCCCTGCCGGAGTATAGGCCGGTCAGACTGTGGTAGCGCCCTAGTAAGAGATGAACAAAATAGTAAGAGGCAAAACAGTGACAACAATGTAACAGATAAGGAGAACAACTCGGGATACTGATCCACACACATAGCCTGTACCCTGTGGGATAGGCAGTCAAATAGTGTCAAGAATGGCTGTGGCTGGTTGGCAGTGAAGGGGGCCCACCAGCAGTAACCAATATGACCAAAGAAACTGAACTGTATGGCCCGGCAAGCCCCTGTGGTGCCAAGGGATTGCCCCAAACATAAAGTTACTGCATGCTTCTGAATTGAGAAAAGTCCAAAGTTCAAGCTGGTTTATGTTTCCCAGAAAGATCCGTTAGACGTAGCTTCTTGGCCGGGTCTTTGTGGGGGCTCCGTTGATCCCTGGGGTGCTGTGGGCGAGTGGAAGATGATTGGATCGGGCCGGATGTATCCATTGGTAGGCGAAGGTGCAAGTTGAGATAGTCCCAGGCTTCTTCTGGGTGGGTGAATGATTTGGTCTGGCCAGAGGGAACCGTGAAACGGAGCGTAGCTGGGTATGCTAAGGTAAATTTAATGCCTTGTTGGTATAGGATGTTGCACACGGGTTGTAGAGCTTTGCGCCGCTTGGATACCTCCTGCGAATAATTCGCAAATAATAGGAGTTTATGGCCGTCGATTTGTAGTGATTTAGAGTTGCGGTAGGGCTTCAGTAAATTGTTTCTATCCATTTAGTTTAGGTATTTTACTATCACTGGGCGAGGAGTGCGTCGTTCGTTAGACGGTGGGCCTACCCTGTGTGCGCATTCTGCCACACAAGGATTAGAGACTCCCAGCGCCTGGGGGATGCGTTGCACACAGATATCCAACAGCGAGTCCACACCATAGGATTCTGGGAGCTCTACTATCCTCAAGTTGTTCCTCTGTGCCCTGTTCTCCAGGTCATCTACCTTGTCCAGCAGGTATTGCTGTGTCTGTTGAAGCTGCCAATCTGAGTGAAAGGATGACTGGGTTTCCTCCTCTAACTCTGTTACTCTGCTTTCCAGTTCCGTTAGCCTCAAGGCATGTTCGCCGAGGTCCTTCCCAATCTGCGCTATTCCAGCCGCCATGGCCCTGTCTAAGGCCGTAGTGATGGTCGGGGAGAGTAGAGCTGCCACAGCTTGAGCCATCTCTGCATACTGATCCGACGAGACAGGGAGATGTTGTGCCAGGTGAGCCAAAGCAGCATTGTTTGTCACAGGCACTGAGGAGGGATGGCCGAGCTGCTGTCCCGCGCTCTCCACCATCTTGTCTGTGAGGGAGCTGGGATGAGTACCGTCTGTATGAGAAGCAAGGGCAGCGGTAGCCGGTCTGTGCAGTAAAAATGTGTCCATCGGGAGCTTCCCTCATAGTTGAGGTAGGTAGGGGGGCACAGACTCACTGCCGCGGGTCAATTAGCAGGCTTTGTACAAAATCGTGCCCGGAGCCACCGCTTCCTGCTCCCTCACATCTGGCGCTGGAACCGGAATGTTAATTTATGTTTAAAAGCATAAATTAACTGTAGGCATACATAGAAACAGGTACTAAAGACATAAAGGCCCCTTTCACACATGTCAGTTTTTCAGGCGGATCTGAACGCATTCTCCATGCATCTCTATGGGGCAGTGGATGTCAGCGGAGACATGTCCGCTGACATCCAATCCGATCCTGTCTTTCAAATCGGATGGGATTGGATGAGAACGGACAGGCAGTCTGTTCTCATCCGATTCCCCCATAGAGCACAGCGGAGATCTGTCACCTCCATCTCCACACACGGAGCAGTCATCCGCCTGCTCAGCGGGGAGCGGCAGATCAATTCCCCGCTGAGCAGAATGACTCCGTCAACGGAACGGAGCCGTGTGAAAGGGGCCAAAGACATTTTCTTTCATTACCACTCCAGCACTTTAGTTGCTTTTATTGTTCCAATAGTTTTATAATTTTTTTTTAACCTTAGTAAGGGCGGACTAACCACACACGCACATACACACAATGCTAGAAAATAAATTACTGAATATAAGTTTAATTATAGATTGGTAGAAATTATAAAATATGTAATTCCTATTTCAAAAGACACATTAAATGTTTGCACTTGTAACAATTAGGTACACATTGATAAAAGTACAGCTTAAATGCAAGAACTCTTTCTTTAAATAGTTGACAGATAATGAGTGAGTGCCATCTCTGCACTGCAAAGTGAGGCATAAACTAATGGAAAAGACAACACACTGTATGCATCTTCACAATGAAATTAAAACAAAAGTTCAACTAGTCAGCAGCAATTAATGTCTAACCACAGATGGTCAGGCAGGAAAGCACTATTAGCATTTTCTATTAATAATATTAACACCAAGGGTTGAGGTTTTTCTTGGTTCAACCTGTGTCATTTTAAGACTGAGGGGCTCTAGAGATTTAGCAAAAATTGGGAAAATATTTGTAAAACTGCAAAAATTTAGTCTGCTTGTTTTCCTTACCCTTCTGCTTGCTCTTTTTTAAGCTAAGCCACTGATTTTCAGAGATTAATTTAAAGCGACTGAACAAGCCCAGTTAAGTCAGTGTTATTTCTGTTCCAAAAAGCAAAAATCCTGTTATTTTGTGTTTCCTTTTTTAGGTGTTATTTGTATTTTACTTGACCATTGCTATCGTCATAAATTGTGTCACTTATCTCAATAGTCTTGGTTGTTCCACAGCTGAAAATAGTAAGAAAGATGGTTGTCAGAAAAAGTTCACTGAAAAGGGGCGTAGCAGATGACTCTTGAATTCTTTCAATTCATATAGCTGCAGGTTGTGGAGGTAACTACAAGGCTAAAATGTAAGTAAATGTTCTTCCAATACTGACTGTTGACCTGTTAGGCCAGTCTATGCATATGGTAATCTAAAGGGGGTTCCCTCTCTTCTTTTATTGGGTGACTTCCCCCAAATTACAAATTTCAAGGGAAATTATCTGACCTATATTTTACAATAAACCTTTTTTTTTTTTTTTTTTTTTTACTGTACCATTTTTTTAGCACATATGGTAGGCTTTTATGTCATAACAACCAATGCGGCTTAGCTGTTATCACAAGCAGTGGGAAGGGACGTCCCCTCCACCTGCCGCCTCGGCCACTTTTCCCAGGTCTGCCATCCCACCGGGAGACCTGAGCGAACAGCCGGCATGGAGTCCCAGACAAAGTTTGAATCGGCTTTGATCAGGTCTCCGATGTAGTAATCCGGAAGCGACATCACTTCCAGGTTTACTCGGCAGCCAACGGCGGCGATTGTAAAAATTCTCAAGTATTTAAAAATGCAGATTTTGGCATTTTGAATACTTTGAAGTACAGAGAAGGGGTTTGGGGTCTTTTAGACCCCAGATCCCTCCATAAAGAGTATCTGTCACTGCCTATTACTGTCACAAGGGGTGTTTACATTTGTGACAGCAATAAAAGTGATTATCTATTTACTTTGCATAACATCATCTTTCACAATATACAAAAAAATTAGGCTAACTTTACTGTTTACTTTTACTTTTTAAATTCAGTGAAGTGTATTATGTCCAAAAAAAATGCATTTGAAATGCCGCTGCTCAAATACCGTGTGACATAAAATAGTGCAACCGTCATTTTATTCTCCAGAGTCTCTGCTAAAATATATAATGCTTGGGGGTTCTAAGTAATTAAAGCAAAAAATACTGATTTTATTTTGTAAGCAACAAATGTCATTAAAAAAAAATAAACTTTTGAGGATCAAGTCATAATACATGCTTTCAAGAGCATTATGCTATTTCTAGATTTAATTACCTTGAAAAAAATATAAGAAGTTTGAAAGCTACTAGTAATATTCAAGGTTTGCACAGTACAGAAAGGTCTATATAAAAAAATCATCCATATCCAGATCCTCAATATAATTACCTTCTAAAATTTAGAATAGTTGGAAAGCTACTTGTGGTTCGATAACCTCTTTATTGAATAAATGATTTGAGATCATTGAGAGCAGAGATAGCTATTCAATAAACAGTGTGCTTACTACATGTTTGCTGTGAAATCTGTATACCAGGTGGATTGGTGGGTGGCCATGCACGATATTATTCTCAATGGGACATTCCTAATGCCAAACATTATTAGCTAATTTTCTTTTTTTTTATGTTTTTTTTTTTTTATAGATTATAAAAACTTTTCCATTGTGTATAGTATCACATAATGTTCAATAAAATCTGAAACCATACAGTAGGGCTCAGACATGTTTTTCTACCCATATCACTGTAAATGTATGGTGCCTTATACATTTACTTGCAATTATTGCTAAGTTAGAGTGTAAAGTGTAAAGTTTAGCATATATCTTTTTCCTACTGGATACAATTCAGAGGAGGAGTCTCTATTTTGATACATTTCACAACTAGCTTCTTCAGAAAAAGACATAATAGTATTAAAACCATGTTGTGTATATCAATTCATAAGGGACAGGGGCACACTCTGGGTGGGGCCACAGGGGGAAAGATGAACCAATGGCTCCGTTTTGTCAGCAATATTCCCATATGCTTTCACTTGCTCATATCTCACTTGAATTCAACTCTGAGCTATTAGAATTTCTCTCGTTCGAAGGGATGGCTGTGAGATGTCTGCAAGAAATCTCTCCAAGGGAAAATTGAATAGCTCAGTGTTGAATTCAATTGAGACATCAGCCATGAAAGCATATGGGAATATTGCTGACAGATCTAAACCAGTGGTTCACCTCTTCCACTGCAACCCCCCTCACCCAGAGTGTGCCCTTGCCACTTATGATACGCTACATGTACACATTGTTTTAACAAAATTATCCCTGTTTATGAAGAAGCTATCTGTGAAACACATCAAAATAGATCCACCTCCCATGTATTGCGCTGCACCAGAAATGTATTGCTGTAGGAAGAATATACTGTATGTGCTAAATAATTGAAGGGGCTACACCATAATATGGCAAAGACTGCATTTAAATATATAAGGCACAAAATGCGTAACAGGGGATGGGTGACTAGAGATAAATGTCTAAGCCCTACTATATGGGTTAAAATTTTATTGAACAAGATGTGATACTATGCATGTTTTAAATGGCAAAGATTCTATACGCTATCAATAAAAATACTTTTTTTCATAAAGATTATTGTTGGGCACCAAGAAAGTCTCATTTAAATTAATATTGTGCATCAATAAAATCTGGCTATCCCTTTCATCATAAATCAAACATAATTTTCGACATTCTAGTATGCATTCAACATCTACTTTGTGTAGCATTGTTTGTTGATTTTCTTGTTGCTATTTATTTTGAAGATGAAAACATTACAATATAATTTCAGCCAAACAGGTTTTTGTTTCTTTTTTTCATAATGCTTCTGTTTAAATTTTGGGGTGTAATAAACAGTTTTCTCAGAGTTTTTTTTTTATATTAATATATTCAATTTACACTTTAGTTGCCTTGGCTTTTAGAATACCCACTTTTACTGTCTATTATCAGAAAGGCTTTTTTCACATGTAACTTTAACATTAATCTGTATTATGTTTATAGAAAAAGCCTGTTTTATAATTCACCACTTTAAGTTGTTCACAAAAGAAATGTTTACAACATGTAATAGAAAAACATATTTTGGTAATTTGTAGAACATCATTTTTCCCCTGTTGACTGTGCTCATAATTCCCAAGAGAGGTCCACTCATCAAAATGTGATTTTTCCCAGTATTGATTTGAATTTATGTGTAATCATAAAAGGGGTTTGGAAGATTAAACAGCACAATTTGATTGATTTGGTTAGTGGGATGCTTTTGTTCTTTGTTTTGTGCTTACTGATACACATATTCTCTTATGTAGCCAGTAACATTTGCAGAATGTTCAGACAGCTTGTTTCCTGTTGAATGTTGCAGAGAATTTTTACTTCCAGAAATTAGGACCATTTTCATTTTGGAAAAAAAAATATTATTGACTCTTTTTTTTAGGTTTAAACACATACTTATACAGTCATATTTAAATTAGAAATACATTTTAAATAAAACAGGTTCACATCAGTGTTTGTAAATCCACACCTGTTTTCTGTCTACTGTATGTGCCAAATGTTTTTGATCTGTTTCATCAATATGAACAAGATATGCATTTAGGATGAATTTATAACTGCCAGGTTAGGTTTAAGAATTCGTTTAGGATTGATATTTTGCTGATATTTTGTTGTTCCATCTACAATTTTCTATAGTACTCTGGAAGAGACTTTGTGTCCCCATGCACACAGGGCCTTTTCACAGCTGCTTTAACCAGCGTATGTTTTTTCTTTTGAAGCTTAAAAATGCCTCTTCATGCTTTTAGGAGCTGTAAGTGGCATTTTCAAGTTGAAAAAACCCCCCAGGGCCAGCGTTTTCGAAGACCAGTGTTACAGCTATAAAAATGTCTGACGCTGCTAAACACGGCTGGATACAGTGTTAATATGTATTAACATGCTGGATACATGTTAAAATCAATGGTTCTTCAGCCCATTATTTGACTTTCAGCCCATTTATTTGAATGGAAGTAGCAAAAAAAACCCTTTGAGTCTGGTATGGATCTTGAAAGGAAACCCCACACCAAAATGGAAAAAAAAAAATGTCATGGGGTCCCCCATGCCAGACCCTTATTGAGCATGCAGCGCAGCAGGCCAGGAAAGGGGGGGGGAGTGAGCAGCTCCCCCTCCTGGACCATACCAGGTCGTATGCCCTCAACATAGGGGGGGTGGGTGCTTTGGGGCATGGGGTGCCCCTACTCCAAAGAACCTCCTGCCCCTACTCCAAACTCCTACTCCCCCTGCCCCTACTCCAAAGAACCTTGCCCCCATGTTGATGGGGACAAGGGCCTCTTCCTGACAACCCTGGGCGGTGGTTGTATCAACGGGCAGGGGGATTATCAGAGTCTGGAATACCCCTTTAACAAGGGGGCCTCCAGATCCTGACCCCCCTATGTGAATGAGTACATTGTACCCCTACCCATTCACCCCAAAAAAAGGCAGTGTAATGTAAATAAAATTAAGAGATAGTTTTGACAAGTCTTTTATTAAAAATCTTCCTCTGGTCTTCTTCCTCCAGTCTTCTCCCCTGGTCTTCTCCACCGGTGTTGCCTTCTCCACCCTCCAACATTGTCTCCCATAATTGTGCCAGCTCTGTTCTGCAGGTTCTTATATAGCCATGGGGTCAGGCCAGGCTCCCCCCCCCTCAGGTTATAGTATGAATGGGGGGCACACCATTTTTTTTTTTACGTTCCTATTTAATTTTGGTGATGCGACTTTTATTCAAATCAATGGGCTGAAAGTCAGAGCAGTTAAGAGGGCTCTCATAGAGAACCATGGATTTTGAATAGAGGCAGAGAAATGCTGCTAAAAGCTAACACAGCTAAACGTGCATTAACGCCAATGCAAAAAGCTATTGAAAGCACATTTTTACAGCCCTTTTCCTTTCGTTGGTAGTGGCTTTACAGCCTGTGTGCATGGGGAATTTATGTTTTGTAGAACACCTTTTATTTGTTTTGGTTATCCCTTTTCTTGTATTGACAAACCTTCAATACAAATGTATTAGAGCCCGTTCAGACTGGGGCGACCTGTCAGGCGACATAGAGAAGCTGTGGACCCGTTCTAATAGGAGCGACACAAGTCGCTCCGACTTAGAAAAAGGGTACGGAGCTTCTTTGGGGCGACCCGGAGTGACCTGCATTGACTTCAATGATATGAAGTTCGTGCCGGCCGCTCCGAGGGCGCGGTGCGAGCTGCGCACCACGCCCTGTGAGGTCGCCCCGGAAAGTAGCGTCGCCCCAGTGTGAACGGGATCTTAGGAAAAATAAGCAATTCGTTTGGGGCTAGTGTTCACTCATTTTTTTTTTTAAAGTAGTGATTAATTTTTGAGGTCTTATAAGCATATACCATGTGCAACAATTTATTTGTGACAGAAATGTATTGTTCCAAAACCATTGTACCCAAAAAAAATCACAACAATATTAAGAACCTGAAAATTAACATACAATTATGGTCCTCTTTTTTTTTTTTTATAAAGTTATCAGTGTCCTCAATCTACTCCTGGGAATTTTTCCATATGCTGCTATATGACTTACCTTGTGTACCATCCATGATATGTGCATCATGTATGTACCTATTGATTGACACCTAACTATGCTCTGTACATTGGCATCCTTGTTTCAATAAAACCGTTTTGGTGAAAAAAAAAATGGTCCTGCTTGTGGGGGCAAAACTTTTAATGGTTTTTCTCAAACTCTCAACTGACATTTTTACTAGATAGCTTGATCTGTTAAAAGAAGTTGAAAAATAACAGATTTATTGACTGGATCACAAAGTGAAAATTAAGGAAAACATCCAAAAAGAAAAGAAAATGCAGCCACCACATTCAAAGATTGATGATTTGAAAAAAAATTTGCTTTTGGGTTTAGATGTGGTTCAAAATAGCCTGTTGGTTGGCACTGTGATTTCATAACAAGCAGTCACAAATTACTAGAGATATTGACATTTACTTGGAAGATGATACACTGTAGGGTCCTTTACATCTCATCTCTAGGTCCCACTACTTGCTGTGACTTCTACTGCTGTTACTATTGGAACCCTTTAAAGTGTGCTACCTGTTTATGCCAAATTGCTGAACATAATTTGTTTGCTGAACATGATAAGCTTGCCTGACTGGTCCTAGTTGGAGCTAGGGATACGGATCCGTAGTTGATAATTACTTGCTCATCTGCCATCTGTGATTAGTCAACTTTCAACATTACACCACCCAGCTTTCTCCTACATCATGCAAAAGCATTGATCTACATTCAGTACATTGATCTTCTAAATTGCATTGTTTTTATGGTGTCTCAAGTAATCAGCTACTGTGCTTTTATTACTATTGTTATAGTGACACTGCTCCACCAGCAGTTCAGTAATGCTCACTATAGATATTATTGTTTCATTCTGTGCAGGATACTGACTGCTAAATCCATGAAATTGTGCACCCTGCTGTGTAGTCTGCTTTGCTCTCTACTGGCCAAGTGGCCATAGTGCAGTTTATTGGGCACCAATGTACATTATATGGTGCCACTCTAAATTAATCTACATCCATATTTATAGCTTATTAATATATTTTTTTGATAATTTCTGATTTTTACTGGTTATTTGCTATTAGTGAACTGCATTGCCGCATTTTGTTATAGTTACTTGGTTATCTTTGTCCTTTTTTCTTGTATTAATTTATTGCTTATTGTACAATTTATTTTATATTTCATATAATGAAGTTACTGTGGTTTTATAATCTAGTATTGCTGCTTTCTGGAAAGTTAAGTGACTCTGGAAGTGATATATTATTATTGGATGCATGATTGAAAGTGTATATGGTGGATTAAAAAACCGAGACCTGAGATAACATCTATTGTCTGTTTATGGTAATGTGGAGGGAAACAGCAATACAAGTGTCTACAACAAACAAGTGGCTGCCCCAAAGACATAAAAGTGAAGAAACCTGTCTGATGCATGACTGCAAATGTATATGGTGGATCATACCATCTAGATTTGAAATGACCTCCATGGGCTACCTATGGTAATATAGAGGAAAGCAGTAAACATAACTATCCACATAGGGCTGCCACAGCATTTGCTGACCAGGCTTTTTTCTGTTGTTTACAAATAAAAATGAATGAATGAATTCTAAAAATCCAAAACATAATATATACCCTCATTTCTTTGTATAATATAAAAGATGATGTTACACCAAGTAAATAGATACCTAACATGTCATGCTTTAAAATTTTGCGTGTACATGGAATGGCCCCAGACTACGGTACCTTAAAATCTCCATAGGCGACATTTTACCAGGTTAGCAATTTAGAGTTACAGAGGAGGTCCAATGCTAGAATTATTGCTCTTGCTCCTGTGTTAACGGCAATGCCCCACATGTGTGGTGTGAGCATCATTTATATATGTGTGCATTACCTAAGTATGCATTCACCACTACGCAGGAGCACGCAGGGATGGGGGTGCTTTCATTTTTTTATTTTTTTTATTTTTCACTGTTCCTTTAAAATGTTTTAGCACTTTGTTGTAAACAATGTAAACATCCCTTGCAATAACAATACATCATGACAGGTCCACTTTAAGGTGAGACAGGGAGTTAAAACTCCAAATCTCTCCTCTACCCTAAAAAGCAAAAGATAAAAAAAAAAAAAAAATTATATATATATATATATATATATATATATATATATATATAATGTATTATATATTATATATAAAATGTATTTATTTTTGATCTTTTGCTTATAAAAAAAAGTGGCCTTCTTTACATGTGTTAACCAGAAGTGATGTCGCCCCGGTCCTCCTAGAGCGTAGAGATGAGCAAAGGCCATCTTTCCCTCCCTCATCTCTGTGCCCAGCCGCCACAAGCGCTGATCCACAAGGTAAGCCCGAAAAGTGGCGGGAGGGGGGTCTCTCTCCCCCCCCCCCCATGCCACAGACATATGAAAGTGAAGAGACTTGTCTGAAGATTCATACATTTATATGTGTAATATCACATGGGCATGTTTTCCACATTGGATCAGAATTCACCTTTGGCGCTGGGATTATATGTAACTAAAAGCGGCAATATAATTGCACAAATCAGCAATCAGTGCATATATGTGTCAGTTATAATATATGTGGAGACTAAAAAGAGTATCCTATGTGGACTTGTGAATGGATATACAAAAGGATTGCTTTGATAGCCAATGCAGTGGTATATTTCTAGTTGAAAGTTTATGGCTAAAGATCTCATGGTTAAGCTGAATGCATCTTCAAAATACTCTGGACATTTGCAGTATACAAAATAAGTGATTGCATGGAATCTGTTTTCATTTATGTGAACAGCTATATTGGCGGATGCACCCTTGATTTTATGCAGCAGGTGTGCTGGTCGGTATTTTTATTCACAGCATGCAGGCTAATCAGTAACCCATGACTTTGCATTGTGCTGATATTGCAGAAATGATACAGGAGGGTTGATTTACTAAAGGCAAATCCACTGTGCACTACAAGTGTACTTGGAAGTGCAGTCACAGTAGATCTGAGGGGAAGTTCTGAAATGAGGGGACGCTAGGGTTGCCACCTCATCCCTTTAATCCCAGGACAAAGGTTCTGAGGCTGATATAATGCACATAAGGCACCAAGTGAGTTTAATTAGCACCTTAAGGGTCCTTTCACACGAGCGGTCCGTATGTCCGTTTTTCATCCCATCCGTTTGCGGATGATAAAATGGACATAATGCATGTCACTGGGATTGCGAATGTCAGCGGATGACCATCCGCTGACATCCAATTTGCGTCCTTTCTGTTCAGTTCCGTTTTTTTGGAACGGAAGAGAACCCTATTTTTCTTCCGTTTAAAAAAACGGAACGGACGCAAAAACAAATGTCAGCGGTGTCATCCGCAATCCCATATGCAAACGGATGGGATGATAAACGGACATACAGAACGGACACGCCATAGTGTTATCAGTGTCCGTTTAAAAAAAAAAAGTGCCTGAGCGGATGAAAAAACGGACCGTTCCGTGTGAAAGGATTCTAAACAGCCACAGAACCTGCGTAATGTGTCCTGGATTAAAGGGATGAGGTGCCAACCCTAGGCGAAGCTTTGCTGATTTCTATCATCCAATCATGTACAAGCAAAAACGCTGTTTCTTTATTTTCCTTGCATGCCCCCCTCAGATCTACAGCAACTGCACTTCCAAGTGCAGTTGCAGTGCACAGTGGATTTGGCTTTAGCAAATAAACCCCAACATAGCTAAACCTTCTGTGATACATTGAAACCACCCACAGAGCTACTTATGAATGACACACAAGGAGCTGACTTTGTGAAACAAATCCGAACAGTAAATGAATTAATGGAACACAGAATCATTTATTGTGGAAAGCTGCATGGTACAAATTAAATATATGTGTCTTAGGGAAAATTATAATAGTGAAATATATTTCACAATGCAAAGGTATAGGCAACTTCATGTGTGATAATCAGTGTTAATGTAAGACTGTGATCTAGGAAGTCGTGTCTAGAAAAGTTTTTTTGGAATCTGATGAAATTATTATTATTGATATTGGGGATGACATGGCTTCCTATATATGCTTCTAATTATTTTGGAAAGTTGATAAGTCTCCCTGTAAAGGTAGGGCAATTGCCTAGTTTAAATTCAATATAAATAGCATAAGGAACACTATATTTGAATACTAAGCAATAACAAGGTTTTATTTTTATTTTTTAAGTAATTTGAGTGCAATCATATCCCTGGCATTCTTATTTTACTTTTGAAGGGATTATGGTTATATAGTATATTTTGATGTTTACATGTTAGAATTAGGTCAATAATGATAAAGTAAATTCATTAACCTTGCCATATATAATACTACGTATTGTGCATTATCATTGACAGTGGCAATACTTCATCCCAAACTCAGTCATCCATGTCGTTATGGACCTTGCTTTGTGCACTGGAGCGCATTCATGTTGGAACAGGAAGAGGCCTTCCCCAAACTGTTCCCACAAAGTTGGGAACATGAAATTTTCCAAAATGTCTTGGTATGCTGAAGTCCTAAGGCTGGGTTCACACCTCAGTCCGGAGCAACTCACAGCAGGGGTCTGGTGCGTCCCTGTTCACCATTTCAGATCTGATTTTGTTCCAAATTTTTGGCTGAATTCAGACCCAAAATGGACCTGAAGACACACAGGACTCTTGTGCAATTTGGTTCACAGCCATCCCGGAGCTGTGTGAACCGGCTCCATTGAGAGCTGGTCACAGGCTCAGAGTCCTGACATGCGAATTGGATGTGGGGAAACCTGCATCTGTTACCCGTAAGTTATTTTTTGAGATTTAATAGATCTCAGATATGATTTGGGTTAATAAGAATTCTTTGACCACGAGCGAAAGCTTTATCACAACAGAAATTTATTGGTATATAGCAAGTAGGCCTAAGCTAATACCCAGCAATCTATTGTACAGAAAAAGGGAAAAAAAAATCATAGGTTAAATGAACGAATAGAGTAGAATACTCAAAACATGAATATACAAACAGCAAGACAGACAACACATAGGACAAGCATGTATACATATAAGTGCTAGGGGATGTCCTGATATTTACTAGTGTTATAGTATGGTATGGGGCCCCCAATCATATGGTTGTGTCCTTCTGCCATCTCTGTTTCAGACTTAAACTAATATATACCTACCTCTCATAGACTTGCATAGGGCAATCCCAATTGGTGGAGCTATTTTACCCCTGCCCTCCCTTTGGGCGTATCTCATCCAGGATTGAACAATTTCCACATCTGCTAGACTTAGCATAATTCAGGTCCTCGCTAGCACCTTCTCTCTTGGTGGGAAAATTCATGTTTAGCCCAACCTAACATTCCTGCACTTCAAAAGGAACTGGTAAATCACACAAATGGATACATATAACTATATCAAACTATTAATAAAACCAAAACCCAATATCTCATACCACTAAGTATGTATGTATGTATGTATGTATGTATGTATGTATGTATGTATGTATATTTACAGTTGATAATGGAGATTACACATAAACTCCTCATAAGGCAACAGATGCCCCCTTGTGGCCAGTATGACCACACTCGAGTAACGGTTTATGTCTAATCTCCATTAGTGTTTTAAGTTTCCCCATCTGCCATCTTAGAAGTCTTTTTGCTTGTTTATCTTAGAAGTCCGCCAAGATAGATAACAATACCCATCATAAAGATTAGTAACCCACACTGCAATAGGAAGAGACCTTTTATTCCCACTTCCACCCAGGTCCTAGTGGTGACTAAGCTAGAAGTTCATTCAACTGTCTGTTTTCTCCAAATTATTACTAACTTGTATTATATGGGTATCCTTTCTTGCAAGCAGATTGTAAAGGTTTACTGACAGGGTATCTATTCTAACATCAAACTGGGGTATGTATGGTGTAGGATGTTGGAAATCAGGGGTACTTTCTATGATGTACTCTTCGGTTAGTAATGGTAAGGGGGTTACTACAGTTTTCCCAATAATAGTGTACTCATGTGGAATGAAGCATACATTTAGATAGTGTATTGGACACGACTGACCCCTACAGAGGGATGTCTTGTGATTGGTAACAACACAGTACAGTCCATCCATGTTGTAGGTGACCTTTGTGCTTGGCATTCTCCATTTTGTCAACTTCATGGGGCAGTTGGCTTCCATCTCACTTGGACTAGTTTCTTGGTGTGGTTGGCGTGGACTTTCCAGTTGGGGAACTATTGCTTCTTTGGCTGTGGGATCCTGGTCATTGCTCAGACCACAGACTCTAGTTTCGATTTCAAACACATCACAATGGCATAGGTACCTACTATCTTTGACCGTACAGCAGGTAGTGTGTGGTGCTTTCCATCTCCCTTGAGCTTGAATGAGCATTTCAGGCCTCAAACATGTCATTTTCAAGGTATTGGAGGGATGTGAATGGAACACTGGTAAGGACGTGGTGAAGGACAAATACAGTAGGTCCCAGTTGATACACATTGACTGGCTCTTCTTGCAATCAATTGGCCCTCTATTTGGGCGTGAGGTCTATATCCCTAAATTTCAAATTGGGGAGACCTGCAAAGGTTTGCATCTATCTACCGAATGTACATTCCTTCCACCACTAATGTTAGTGTGAGTACAATATTATTAGGTAAGCTCTTTATTAGGGTTGAGCGAACACCTAGATGTCCGTGTTCGACGGGTTCGGCCGAACTTTAAAAAAAAGTCCGGGTCCGTGTCCCGGACTTTTACCGAACTTTTCCCGGACACCGAACCCCATTGAAGTCAATGGGGACCCGAACTTTAAGGCACTAAAATGGCTCTAAAACACCAAAGGAAAGGGCTAGAGTGCTGCAAATGGCAGCAAAACGTAATTAAGAGCATGGCAAGTGCTCTGCAAACAAATGTGGATAGGGAAATAACTTAAAACAACAAAAAAAAACCAGAAAAATAAAACAATGTTCTTCTTCATCTCTGAAGGACGAGGCCCATATGGAGTAGGAGGGAGGTTGAGGTGGTGGTGGATGTGGCGGTGACATAGGCGTGCGCACAGGGTGTGCTGGGTGTGCCTGGGCACACCCTAATCACCTAGGGCACATAGCATTGCCAGTGAGGAGATGGGAAAGATCTCCCTGGGACCTGCTCTGCTCTATTTCTCCTTGCCTACAGGTACATGGCCCCGATACATTACTCTCCCTGCTGGCAAACACATGCATGTGTATTTCAACTTTGGGGTGCACACCTTAATGCAATAGGCTGCGCACACCTATGGGCGGTGTAGGTGGAAGCGGCGGTGGAGGAGGACCAGGGCCGGATTAACAGCATCATGGGCTTGGTGCTGAGGATTTTGAAGGGCCTTAAGGGCCGTGCCTTGCCATGCACCCAGAGGAGGAAGGGTGCAGCCATGCATGCCTAATTCAACATGGGATGCTGTCTCTGAAGCCCATAAACACATCCATGCATCGCCAACTGTCCCTCCTTGTCCGGCCTTCACGCTGTGTGGGGAGGTTCTGAGGGTGCTGCCTGGGGAAGCGAGCATAGAAGCCAGACTTCTGTGTTTACAAGTGACAGAAGAGCGGTAACAGTGAATATGGCCAACCCGGGGCCTATATAAAAGGTAGGGGCCTGGAGCTGCAGCTCCAATAGCCCCTACATTAATCTGGCCCTGAGGAGGAGGACGAGGTAGCCAACACTGCTTCTTTTCAAAAATTTTAAATGAGGGTACACCCCAAAAGAGTGAGAAAGAGCAAAAATGGAACAATGGGTGGGTAAGGTCGGTATCCATTGCTATTCTGCATAAGGTACGGAAAAGTCCCGTGGGATCCATGCCTGGTTCATTTTAATGAACGTGAGCTTGTCCACATTGTCTCTGGACAGGCGGCTGCGCTTGTCTGTTATAACGCCCCCAGCCGTGCTAAATACCCGTTCAGATAATACACTGGCTGCAGGGCACGCCAGCACCTCCAAGGCGTAAAGGGCAAGCTCAAGCCATGTGCCCAATTTGGAGACCCAGAAGTTGAAGGGGGCAGACCCGTCATTCACTACATGTAGGCGTGTGCACACATACTGCTCCACCATGTTGGTAAAATGCTGCCTCCTGCTAAGACGTTCCATCTGAGCTGCTGGTGCTGCTGTTTGTTGTGGCGTGCTGACAAAGCTTTTCCACATTTCGGCCATGCTAACCCTGCCTTCTGAGGTGCTGGCGGTGCCCTGGTTGCGTTGGCGACCTCCTCCTCCTCCTCCTCTGCCTTGTGCTTCCACTGTGGCCCCGCTGTCAGATGGGAATGCCAGCAGCATGGCGTCTACCAGCGTGCGCTTGTACTCGCGCATCTTGCGATCGCGCTCCAGTGAGTGAATTAAGGACGGTACGTTGTCCTTGTAACGGGGATCCAGCAGCGTGGCCACCCAGTAATCAGCACAAGTTAGAATGTGGGCAACTCGGCGGTCGTTGTGGAGACACTGCAGCATGTAATCGCTCATGTGTGCCAGGCTGCCCAGAGGCAACGAAAGGCTGTCCTCTGTGGGAGGTGTATCGTCCGTGTCCTCTGTATCCCCCCAGCCACGCACCAGTGATGGCCATGAGCTGGCCTGGGTGCCACCCTGCTGTGAACATGGTTCCATCTCCTCCTCCAGCTCCTCCTCCTCCTCATCCTCCTCATCCTCCAGAACTGTGCCCCTGCTGGACAATTGCGTCCCTGGCGTTTGCGTGTGCAGGAACCCACCCTCGGAGCCCCTTGCGAATGACTGCCCTGAAAGCCTTGGAAATGTTACCTCTTCATCCTCCTCCTCCTCCTCATCCTGTGCCACATCCTCTTCCATCATCGCCCGAATTGTTTTTTCAAGGAGGCATAGAAGTGGGATAGTTAAGCTGAGAACGGCGTCATTGCCACTGGCCATGTTGGTGGAGTACTCAAAACAGCGCAACAAGGCACACAGGTCTCGCATGGAGGCCCAGTTAAATTAAATAGCGGAATAGAAAATATGATCCAAAAAAAGTGTATGTATATCACACGTACACAACCACACTGGGCCCCAATTACTATTGTTTGTACCCCTAAAAGGCTAGATGAGGAGTAGGGGGAGTATGGAACAGGCAGCACCCTCAAACCTTCAGAAGTATGAGATGAACCCCAACAACTTGGAAAGGTGGATCTCTCTCACACGTACCGACACAGACTATCCCGCAATTCAATTGATCCTCAAAGGTTTTTATTGAATAGCGGAATAGGAAATATGATCAAAAAAAGTGTATGTATCTCGCACGTACACAACCACACTAGGCCCCAATTACTATTGTTTGTACCCCTAAAAGGCTAGATGAGGAGTAGGGGGGGTATGGAACAGGCAGCACCCTCAAACCTTCAGAAGTATGAGATGAACCCCAACAACTTGGAAAGGTGGATCTCTCTCACACGTACCGACACAGACTATCCCCCAATTTAACTGATCCCCAAAGGTTTTTGATTAAATAGCGGAATAGAAAATATGATCCAAAAAAAGTGTATGTATATCACACGTACACAACCACACTAGGCCCCAATTACTATTGTTTGTACCCCTAAAAGGCTAGATGAGGAGTAGGGGGGGTATGGAACAGGCAGCACCCTCAAACCTTCAGAAGTATGAGATGAACCCCAACAACTTGGAAAGGTGGATCTCTCTCACACGTACCGACACAGACTATCCCCCAATTTAACTGATCCCCAAAGGTTTTTGATTAAATAGCGGAATAGAAAATATGATCCCAAAAAAGTGTATGTATATCACACGTACACAACCACACTGGGCCCCAATTACTATTGTTTGTACCCCTAAAAGGCTAGATGAGGAGTAGGGGGAGTATGGAACAGGCAGCACCCTCAAACCTTCAGAAGTATGAGATGAACCCCAACAACTTGGAAAGGTGGATCTCTCTCACACGTACCAACACAGACTATCCCCCAATTTAACTGATCCCCAAAGGTTTTTGATTAAATAGCGGAATAGAAAATATGATCCAAAAAAAGTGTATGTATATCACACGTACACAACCACACTAGGCCCCAATTACTATTGTTTGTACCCCTAAAAGGCTAGATGAGGAGTAGGGGGAGTATGGAACAGGCAGCACCCTCAAACCTTCAGAAGTATGAGATGAACCCCAACAACTTGGAAAGGTGGATCTCTCTCACACGTACCGACACAGACTATCCCGCAATTCAATTGATCCTCAAAGGTTTTTATTGAATAGCGGAATAGGAAATATGATCAAAAAAAGTGTATGTATCTCGCACGTACACAACCACACTAGGCCCCAATTACTATTGTTTGTACCCCTAAAAGGCTAGATGAGGAGTAGGGGGGGTATGGAACAGGCAGCACCCTCAAACCTTCAGAAGTATGAGATGAACCCCAACAACTTGGAAAGGTGGATCTCTCTCACACGTACCGACACAGACTATCCCCCAATTTAACTGATCCCCAAAGGTTTTTGATTAAATAGCGGAATAGAAAATATGATCCCAAAAAAGTGTATGTATATCACACGTACACAACCACACTAGGCCCCAATTACTATTGTTTGTACCCCTAAAAGGCTAGATGAGGAGTAGGGGGGGTATGGAACAGGCAGCACCCTCAAACCTTCAGAAGTATGAGATGAACCCCAACAACTTGGAAAGGTGGATCTCTCTCACACGTACCGACACAGACTATAACCCAATTTAACTGATCCCCAAAGGTTTTTGATTAAATAGCGGAATAGAAAATATGATCCCAAAAAAGTGTATGTATATCACACGTACACAACCACACTGGGCCCCAATTACTATTGTTTGTACCCCTAAAAGGCTAGATGAGGAGTAGGGGGAGTATGGAACAGGCAGCACCCTCAAACCTTCAGAAGTATGAGATGAACCCCAACAACTTGGAAAGGTGGATCTCTCTCACACGTACCAACACAGACTATCCCCCAATTTAACTGATCCCCAAAGGTTTTTGATTAAATAGCGGAATAGAAAATATGATCCCAAAAAAGTGTATGTATATCACACGTACACAACCACACTAGGCCCCAATTACTATTGTTTGTACCCCTAAAAGGCTAGGAGTAGGGGGAGTATGGAACAGGCAGCACCCTCAAACCTTCAGAAGTATGAGATGAACCCCAACAACTTGGAAAGGTGGATCTCTCTCACACGTACCAACACAGACTATCCCCCAATTTAACTGATCCCCAAAGGTTTTTGATTAAATAGCGGAATAGAAAATATGATCCCAAAAAAGTGTATGTATATCACACGTACACAACCACACTAGGCCCCAATTACTATTGTTTGTACCCCTAAAAGGCTAGAAGTAGGGGGAGTATGGAACAGGCAGCACCCTCAAACCTTCAGAAGTATGAGATGAACCCCAACAACTTGGAAAGGTGGATCTCTCTCACACGTACCAACACAGACTATCCCCCAATTTAACTGATCCCCAAAGGTTTTTGATTAAATAGCGGAATAGAAAATATGATCCCAAAAAAGTGTATGTATATCACACGTACACAACCACACTAGGCCCCAATTACTATTGTTTGTACCCCTAAAAGGCTAGGAGTAGGGGGAGTATGGAACAGGCAGCACCCTCAAACCTTCAGAAGTATGAGATGAACCCCAACAACTTGGAAAGGTGGATCTCTCTCACACGTACCAACACAGACTATCCCCCAATTTAACTGATCCCCAAAGGTTTTTGATTAAATAGCGGAATAGAAAATATGATCCCAAAAAAGTGTATGTATATCACACGTACACAACCACACTAGGCCCCAATTACTATTGTTTGTACCCCTAAAAGGCTAGGAGTAGGGGGGAGTATGGAACAGGCAGCACCCTCAAACCTTCAGAAGTATGAGATGAACCCCAACAACTTGGAAAGGTGGATCTCTCTCACACGTACCAACACAGACTATCCCCCAATTTAACTGATCCCCAAAGGTTTTTGATTAAATAGCGGAATAGAAAATATGATCCCAAAAAAGTGTATGTATATCACACGTACACAACCACACTAGGCCCCAATTACTATTGTTTGTACCCCTAAAAGGCTAGGAGTAGGGGGAGTATGGAACAGGCAGCACCCTCAAACCTTCAGAAGTATGAGATGAACCCCAACAACTTGGAAAGGTGGATCTCTCTCACACGTACCAACACAGACTATCCCCCAATTTAACTGATCCCCAAAGGTTTTTGATTAAATAGCGGAATAGAAAATATGATCCCAAAAAAGTGTATGTATATCACACGTACACAACCACACTAGGCCCCAATTACTATTGTTTGTACCCCTAAAAGGCTAGATGAGGAGTAGGGGGAGTATGGAACAGGCAGCACCCTCAAACCTTCAGAAGTATGAGATTGTGTTCACTGTACCCCACAAAGATTGAGTTCACTGCACCCCACAATGATTGTGTTCACTGCACCCCACAAAGATTGTGTTCACTGCACCTCACAAAGATTGTGTTCACTGTACCCCCCAAAGATTGTGTTCACTGCACCCCACAAAGATTCTGTTCACTGTACCCCACAAAGATTGTGTTCACTGCACCCCAAAAAGATTGTGTTCACTGCACCCCAAAAAGGATGTTGTTCACTGCACCCCAAAAAGGATGTTGTTCACTCCACCCCAAAAAGATTGTGTTCACTGCACCCCACAAAGATTGTGTTCACTGCACCCCAAAAAGATTGTGTTCACTGCACCCCAAAAATGATTTTGTTCACTGCACCCCAAAAAGGATTTTGTTCACTGCACCCCAAAAAGGATGTTGTTCACTCCACCCCAAAAAGATTGTGTTCACTGCACCCCACAAAGGATTTTGTTCACTGCACCCCAAAAAGATTGTGTTCACTGCACCCCAAAAAGGATGTTGTTCACTGCACCCCAAAAAGGATTTTGTTCACTGCACCCCAAAAAGATTGTGTTCACTGCACCCCACAAAGGATTTTGTTCACTGCACCCCACAAAGATTGTGTTCACTGCACACCAAAAAGGATTGTGTTCACTGCACCCCAAAAAGATTTTGTTCACTGCACCCCAAAAAGATTGTGTTCACTGCAGCCCAAAAAGATTGTGTTCACTGCAGCCCAAAAAGATTGTGTTCACTGCAGCCCAAAAAGATTGTGTTCACTGCAGCCCAAAAAGATTGTGTTCACTGCAGCTCACACACAGAAAAATGGATGTGGATCACTGACACCTGCCTATCTCCAATCCCACACCACACAGCAATATCGATTGTAGTTTGTAGAACACAGTTTCCCTAAAATTCAGCAGACTCTGTCCCTAACAGGATTGAGAAGAGATCGTAGATCAGGATTGAGTGCAGATTCACCCCACCCCCCACACAGCAATATCGATTGTAGTTTGTAGAAGACACTGACCCTATAATTCAGCAGACTCTATCCCTAAAATGCCTACAACTCGCCCTGCCTAAACACTCCGACCTGTCCCTCAATTCTATCCGGACACAAATGGTTTTTTCCTGCCTATCTTTCCCTAATCAGCAGCCAGCACGTTGATGTGTGCTCTGTCCCTGAATCTAAGCAGCATAATGACGCCGCTGCGGCTGCCTCGAACTTATAAAGACTTGGTCACATGCTTCAGACGGCCAATCACAGCTACTGAGACATTTGCAGGCATGGCTGGGATGGCTTAAGGCACACCAGTTAAACGATTGTTGATTGGCTGTTGAAAGCCCGCCATGAAAAGAGCGCCAAAGCATGCAAAACCCGGAAATAAAACGACCGAACACGGATTTTTACCCGAACATACAGTAAAGTGTCCGTGTCCGTGTTCGGGTACAAAAAATCCAATTATTCGGTACGAACACGAATAATACAGTCCGTGTTCGCTCAACACTACTCTTTATCTTTTAATATATCAGGGATTTTACCTGCTTTGATAGCTTGGATAACATTAGTGACCTTTGCCAATACAAAATTCCCATACATTGTGCATATTACTTCCTTGCCCATATTGTTCTCCCCAGCTTTCTGATATTTTTATGTTTTCTTTAATTTTCTCCTGTCTCTTTTTGAACTGGGCGATGTCTTTCATATTATAAAACAGTAAACCTTTCCTCCTCTGCAAGCCCCTCAACACCCTGCAGAACTGGTTCAAGCACTTGCTGACCCTCTCTCTGTTCAAAATCACCGATATGCCTGTGTATCGCTGCCTAATCAGCTCAGTTCCAAAATTGACATCCAAAAAGGCCTGGGACGGACCAAAGTATACTGTCCAAACCCTTTAACTTTCTAGATCTAAAAATGCCCCTTTGGGGAGGGAGGTTTGGTTTTGCAAATGGATCCTGAGTTCAGCTGGCAATGGAGGCAATTAAATCTACTAGCAAGGAATAGTAAAACACATTTGTCTGTGCACATGAGCCTAATTTGGCTATGTTCCACTTGGACAAATTAAGTACCACAGGTAAACAAATGAACTTAATGTTATTAAAACAATATTCCAGGGATTGATGTTGTCGCTAGGCCACTAAGTGGTCCCTCTTGCAGTGATGGGCATTCAAAAGATGTTGGTTCGGAATAGAGGATTGCAGCTGTACTCTTGGCCAAGGTTGTAGGAGCAGGGGTATTAGTCTTTGGGGACACATGCAAGGTAACTTTTTCTGGGACGTAATGAAGAGTGGATACTTGTGTGTTGCTGGACATGGGCACTGAAATAAAGGAATATTTCCACTCCTCAGCATTACTTAACTGTGTCTCTTTGATCAACAAGGATCCGTTATGAAGACTCATGAGTCTATCCTGGTAGTCCGTGACATTCCCAGCAATGCCATTGACCGTGACTAGTTGAATATCAAAATGGGACTCCACCAATATACTTGCTTCCCCACAGTTCCTACAATTGCCACAGGCAGTAAGATGGATTCCCCCTCTTGGCAGTAGACCATATTCTTGTCAACGATTACACTGATGAGTGGTCCAGTCTCCTCTCCCTTGGTATGTCCGATCAGATGGAGCAAGATAATAATCCACATCGACTTCATGGCTCTACAAGGAAAGAAAACAAAACATTTTAGTTGATTTCCTTGGCTCCATGGAAGAGTTTCAGTTGGTTTGCATTAACCCATTTATCTTGGGTCTTTTTGCCCACCTCTATTCTGATCTTATACACAGAAGGACTTAAGTTATCAATAATGGGAAATGGGCCTCTCCATCTTTGGCTTAGACTGTTTATCCAGAGGACATAGCTCCAAGAACATGACTCGGTCCCCTATAGCCCAAGTGCATTCTCGAACCCCTTTGTCAAAATACACCTTTGCTTTCTTTTTACTCTTACTGATTTGTGCTGCTGCAAATACATGGATCTCTTTTACCGCATTTTGGAATTTAAGGAGGTATTGGTCCATTAAGAGTCTGTCTATGGCAGGGGTATGCATTTCCAGCAAAAGATGTTCTGGGAGTCTCATCCACCTACCTGTTAAAATTTCAAAGGGTGTCAACCAGGTAGCATATGAGAGAGTCGCTCGGATGGCCATGGCCAGTAATGGCAATAGATCATCCCAGTTCTTACCATTGATGTGGACAATTTATTTTTTAGCATTGTCTTAATCTGCCGATTGGCTCTTTCAACCTGACCTGAAGATTCTGGGTGATATGGAATATAACATTTTTACTCCTCCCCCAACATCTCTAGGCACGCTTTTATCACCTTTCCAGTAAAAATAATGGGTCCCCTGATCTAAATTTATTGAGAATAGGAGCCCCCATCTACTGAACACCTGTTCCACCAAAACCTTAGCAGTATTCTGTGCAGTGTTACTTTAGGTTGGGAAGATCTCTACCCATTTGGAAAACAGATCTGCGACTACCAAGATATATCTGTTGTTTCTAGAAGTGACTTACAAAGGTCCTTTGTAATCCATTTGCAAGGCATTCCATGGCCCTTCTTTCAGTTTTATTCTTGATTGATCACAAAACAGTTTTCATCTGTCATCATAGAAGGCCACCATTCTATGTTCTCAACGGTTTTCTCTGACCCATGATGACCACCAGTAGGCAGGTCATGAACTAAATAAATCATTTAATTTCAATAATTTTCAGGAACCACCTGAGTTATTTCATAGTTACATTGTTAGTGAGGTTGAAAAAAGACATCAGTCCATCCAGTTCAACCTATGATGTGTGTGTGTGTGTGTTTGCTGTTAACCGTACATTGTATACCCCATTATGTTGTGGTCTTTAAGGTGCCCATCTAATAGTTTTTTTAAACTATCAATGCTCCCTGCTGATACCACTGCTTGCGGAAGAGAATTCCACATCCTTACTGCTCTCACAGTGAAGAACCCCCTGCGTATTTTAAGGTTAAACCGCCTTTCCTCTAGTTTTAGTGAGTGGCCACGTGTCTTATTGTATTTCCTTTCTCTGAATAGGTTTTTCCATATGCTAGGGTTGCCAGTACAATATTTGTGCATGGATATCATATCCCCCCTCAATTGTCTCTTCTCCAGAGAGAATAAGTTCAGTTCTTGTAGTCTTTCCTCATAGCTGATGTCCTCCATTCCCCTAATTATTTTTGTTGCCCTTCTCTGGACTTTCTCCAGTTCTAGCACATCCTTCCTGAGGACCGGTGCACAGAACTGGACAGCATACTCCAGATGTGATCGGACCAGAGTCTTGTAGAGTGTGAGAATAATAATCTTTATTTCTGGAGTGAATCCCCTTTTTTTATACATCCCAGTATTCATCTCCATGATGCAACAATATCTTTTGATCATCTGATAGTGTAAAGGTGTTTTATGTACTTTGCCAAAGTATTCCCCTCAGATAGTTTCTGAGTCTCATGTTTAAGTTTCTACATTATTTCTTTAATGTTGTCATCCTGCTTTTGTATGCCCCGAAATATCCAGAAATTCTATGCAGGATTTTGTGAGGGCAGAAACAGTGAGGCACGAGACTGGGTCCGGCGAATTAGAGGGAATTTCCCAAATTCCCCCCCCCCCCCTTATGGCCCTTGTTTGGCCAAGCAATTCGCAATAGTCAGAACCCAGCCTCATAGTTACCTTCATTGGAACTGGAAGAGGACCAACCCATGAAAAACAACCCCACACCATAATTCCCCCCTCCACCAAAAGATTTGGACCAGTGCCCGAAGCAAGGTCAATAAAGACATGGATGAGTAAGTTTGGGGTGGAGGAATTTGACTGGCCTGCACAGAGTCCTGACCTCAACCCAATAGAATACCTTTGCGATGAATTAGAGTGGAGACTGTGAGGCAGGCCTTCTCATCCAACATCAGTGCCTGACCTCACATATGCGCTTCTGGAAGAAGCACAAACAATCCCATAGACACACTCCTAAACCTTGTGGACATCCTTCCCAGAAGAGTTGAAGCTATTAAAGCTGCAAAGAGTCAGCCAACTCAATTATGAACACTCCGGATTAAGACCGGGATGCCGATAACAATTCATGCGTGTGTAAAGACAGGTATTCCGATACTTTTGGCAATATAGTGTATATTTAGTCTCCCAGCTGCTGATTCCTGACATAAAACTGAGGCCCAATAACAACCAGATCAGCTACACCTGGGAACTAGAAGCCCATTTGCTTGGAGTATTTCCTTTTTTGTCAAGATGCCTAGAGCAAAGGTCCTTTGTCATGTGCAATTTGTAGAAAGGAATTAGGACTTTTGTTGCCAATTTTGGCAGGGTCTCACTGATGAGGAACTTTTGGAAAGCATTGCGACAGCAGGTCTGTTCTAAAGTGTTATTTCAGTTTACTTGTTAGGGCCATGATGTTTTCACTCCTCCTTTTACTATGTTTCAGGCTGGATTTTTGGGAGGACTGCTGAAACATTGTACAGGTTCTTTTTTCCAGTAGTATTCAGCCGATTTATAACAGATGTTGTTAGATTGTATTATTGCTGTGCACCTTTGAGGCTGGGTCCACACTTATGCAAATTGGATGCAGGTTTCCCCGCATTCAGTTTGCATGACAGGAGAGTGTGGAGCCTGAAACTGTAAGCTCTTTATTAGGAGAGGGGGTTTGTGTAACAAAAGCCCCTGGATTAGGATAGTGGTTTTTTTTTGCTGTGGCCCTGTACTAGAAGGTGGGGGGGGGGGTGCAGAGGAGAGGGGTCTGTGGACTAGAAGAGGGGTCTGTGGACAAGGAGTGAGAGTGTGCTGACAAAGGCCCTGGAATAGGAGAGGGAGTGCCTGAACGGCCTGGACTAGAAGAGGATGTGCCTGGAGGCCCTGCTGGATCCAGGGAGAAAGAGCCTGGAGTCGATGAGTTCACAACATATATGAAGACATTTATCAATTATTGCCAAACAGGAGCACAGGAGGCAGGTTGTGTATAAGATAAAAGATAATTTAAATACTGGACATCTCTTCTTTCCTGCTATCTGGCCTAATTGCCATGTTCACATGGAGCATATATCCATGACCTGTGTAATGTTTGTGTTGACCCACATGGGATGTGCAGGTGTTCTGTGCATCCCTGTGCAGGCAGTATCACTGAAGTCAGCTGGGATGCAGTGGCTGCACAGACACAGCTGCTGCTGCCAATATGACATCAATGGGGGTGCATAGCCCTGAATGCACCCAGGGTTTGTTGGTACAAACAATTTGATCACTTCCACAATTTGGTGAAGCATGCTGTGCACGCCGCTATGCTTCCTCATACCTTTTTTTTCGAGTGAGAGTTGTAAAATGTAAAAAAAAAAAATACAAACCCCAGGTACCAAATGTGCCAGGTATACCACTGATGAGGGTAAGCTTTGCAGTGAGAAAGGGGCGGGGGGAGGTCCACGATGAGAGGGAGAGCACTGTACTGGGGTAGGGGGAAGTGGTTTTCTTCCACTGGTACAACCAATGCGGGGACATTTTCAGTGGCACCACCAACACACCAACACTTTTTTTTTTTCAGTGAAACTACTGAATCAGGGGACATTTTTTAAAATTTTAGTGATACCACCAACCCAAGGAATTATTTTTTTTCCCTTTTTCAAATGCTTCTGTGCCTATATTAAACATTGACTGGTACTATTTCATTGCATGCCACACACATAAACATTTTACAGCTGGCCACTATTAGCCCTGTCCCCTTTTCCACCCAACGGGTTGTAATCAAAGCAGATCCCTTTTTTATATCCAGCAGGTTTAGACAGAACCAATGTTTAAAGCTAGAATATTTAGATGGTAATAACACGTTTATTCACTGACTTATGTCATTTACTCCCCATTTTAAACCTGGCTGAATTGATAATTTTTGATAAAATGCTTCATAATATACAAACCAAGATAACTCCCAATGCTCTGTTAGGTCTCTGAACCAGTGTCTACAAATTGGAAAAGACTGCTATTTTTTTCTGGATAATACTCTCCAATAACACTTTCATAAATACAGGATGACTAGAGCCAGTTATTGAAAAAATTAGCAATAGGCCTGCAGCAATCTTCTTTCTTATCAAGCTGATAAAGTATCAATAAATTCCCCCTTCCAAACTTTTCTTTAAGTTAATCACTTAAATTATACCTTGGTGGGAAAAAAAAAATATCAGATCATCGTCTTCCTCAGGTGACTTTCACGCACATTCGAATATTCAGGTGGATTCAATAAACAATCCAAGCAAGAGATTATGATTGGGCTCTAAACTTTGTAAACAGTTTCTGCTGTAGGTAAAGAAGTATATGCATCAATTCATACTATAGAAATGGTAGCATCATCTGAAGGAGATGGCAGCCTCATCCAGAGAACATTTGCATTCAGTAAGAAAAATGCAAGACATTCGCCTAATGGTGGCTGTGCCAGGTGAGTGACCTGTGGTTACTATGCATAAGGGCAGCTGCTTGGCACATCATACAGAAAGATTACGGCCCTCACTGTAATAGCTTGGGCTCCTACAAGGATTCACAGCTTTCAGAGAGGCCGATCAGATATCACATAATACCGAATATACCTTTGCACTGCTATATCTCCTATACACACTAAAGGTATTGCATACAATACAACCAAATAAATGCAAAAATCGATATTAAATCAATTCTGGTAGCTGCTTACCCCTTATGTCACTCATGTGAACATGCATCAAACTCATCCATGATGAGAAATCTTTTAGTCTATTGATCTTCCTGCTCTCAGGTAAATGCCTGCCCATACAATGGATGAAAAAAAATAAATAAATAAATAAATGCAAATATTTATACCTGCAAAAAACACAGTACAATTATTCTTTTTTTTTTTTTTTTTAAAAAGGTGAACTTATCCTTTAAGCTTTATCTGCTTAGCAGGCTATCATCTAAGGAGAGGTAAGCATTGCACATTTTTTTTTTCGTCCTGTTTATTATTTCCTATAACAAAAACTGGGATGGGGGAAAGGGGGGTGTGAGAAGGCTATCTTATTTTTATTTGTTTTGCCTTTAAAGAGGCTCTTTTATTATATTTTTCCAGCTATGTCCCGTATGTCTAAGTACATGTAGAACTTTGTCCCATGTTGGAAGATGCTTTCTAACCCAAGTTAAGGTCTGACCTGCCCTCCATTCCCTTTCCATGGCTGATCCAGATATAAAGGAGATTATTGGTTTATAACTGCAGCTTGTCTTGGCTCTGAGCATTTTCTCGAGATAAGCAGTCCTGAATCAGTCTTAGGGCTCTTTCACACGGGCTTTCCGTGTGAGAGCTCCGCTGCGGTCCTTTTTTTTTTTTTTTTTTTTTTCACGGAGCGGATGACATTTCTGTCATCCGCTCCGTAGGTCCGCATATCATCCCATCCGTTTGCGGATGATATGCGGACCTAATGTAAGTCTATGGGGATTGCGGATGTCAGCGGATGACACCGCTGACATCCGATTTTCCTTCCTTTCCGTTTTTTGAACGGAGGAAAAATAGGGTTCTGTTCCGTTCGAAAAAACGGAACAGAACTGAAAGGAAGGAAATCGGATGTCAGCGGATGGTATTCCGCTGACATCCGCAATGCCATAGACTTACATTATGTCCGCAAATCATCCGCAAAAAAATAGGATGATTTGCGGACATACGGAAAGCCCGTGTGAAAGAGCCCTTAAGCTGGATACACACTATACAACTTTTGTTGTCAGATTTCCTTTAGATTTACCTTTTCTATGTAGTGCAAGGGCCTGCTTGATTGCATACAAATTGAAAGTGTTTAGGTTTGACCTCATATTATATGGTTTTGGTAAGTCTGAAGGGAAAAATCTAAAGAAAATTGTATAGTCTGTATGGCCCTTAAAGCCCCGTACACACGTGTCAAAAATTGGCAGGGAATTTTCAGCCAACGTCCGATCTGCCGATTTTCGGCTTGTTAGTATGATGCTTCCGACAACTGACTCCGACTTTTCGGCCGAAAAAAATCTGGTGTGCAGACTATAAAATTTTTGTTGACCGTCAAAAAACGGCCGATTTTCGTGCAGTCAGTACAGATTTCGACAGGGAAAAATCTGATGAGCAAGTCTGGGCATGCTCAAAGAAAGAACACAAAGAAATCAAACCAACACATGACATCACTTCTGAAGTAGATTTTTGTTGGGCGAAAAAATTCGTGTGCAGTCTAGGCACATTCCAACCAACAAAAAAACACTCTGGACAAAAGTCGGAAGATCGGTCGGCCGATAATTGTTGCGTGTGTACGGGGCTTTAGTCTTAGTTTAGCTCTTAGCACGAAACAAGGAAAATGCTTCACTCAGAACAGTGGAGCTATGGTGTGTGGATAGACGTTGTGTTCCAGGTGCTCAAGCTGAGGTGTCCTCTCAAACACCATAAGACAAATAGTCAGAACGAAAAGGACAGCCGTCAACACCATGCCCTTTATTATGCTTTGTCACATCCCAGTGAATAAAAAAACAGTGCTTAATGTGTTTCGTTGATAAGCCTTTGACTGAAAATTAAAGAGTTTTTTTTCTTTTCCCTTTCCTTTTGGGATGTTTTACATAAATAAATATATGACCATTGTAAATAGTTTAACTCAGTCCTCTAACTGCCACTTTTGCCGGAAAGCTTGGTGTGTTTAAAAGAAGTTGAAAAAAAAAAAAAAAGAGCCCTTTCATACCAATTTTTTTCATACTGACTTTATTTTTTACCCCCAAAAATGTATCCTTTTAAATCCTATGCAACTCTTAAGACCAGTGCACTGTGGGTACAGTGCATTTGCCTGAATGCTGTATCTTTGGTGTGCTTTTCACATGGATTTCTATAGAAAATCACCACAAACGCATCAAAAATGCACCCTGGGTTCCTTTTTGGTACATTTTTTTTGAGTCACATGTCCAAAGTTTCACAGCTGCATGATTGGAGTCAGGAGACCAAAAAATAGGATAAAAACAAAAGAAAAAAAAGAAAAAAACGGATGCAAAAAACACATATGTATTGTTAATGCTTATTTTTTTTTTCTTTAAAAATAAGAGCACAGTGAAAGCACCCCAATAGACTTTCTGGCCGGATAACCAAGTAAAGATAAATGCAAACAAAAAAAAAAAAAAAAGATAAGAAATGCAGCCACCATATCTAAAAATTGGTAAGCTGAAATTAAATAAATGTTCGTTTTATTACCTCTTTAAATAAGTTGTATATTTTAAATCATATTTTTAAAACAAACTCCATGAAAAAAAGCCTACCTGTGTACATAAAGTGAGAACCTAAAAAGGTTTAATTTTCCTTTCGAAATTGCCTTTACTGTCACGATATGGGTTACAGTAAATGTACTAATAAGTACCAAAAATAAATTCTAATAAGAGATATGACACAGTGAACTTTTAATGTGAGTGTCAGTTAAATATTACCAAATAAAGTGAGAAAACCACAAAAAAGTATTTTTCTATCAAATCTTGTACCTATGAATAAGGTAATAAGAAAAGGTGAATTATGTATATTCAGTTTTATTATGTTACCCTCTTATCATGTCATTTAAAATATTGCCTGTTAGAAGACCAAATATATCAGTGCCCAAAGGAATCTGATTAATGTCTATTTGAATTCTCTTCACAAGGCAAATATAGAGCAGTCCCTAAAGACAGAACTCAGTGCTTTAAAAGTTCTAAAGATGGACATGTCGGAATGAGTTTTGTTGATGTGATGTTAAACATCATATAAATACTTTTGTCGATTTGGATATTCTGTGAATACTATTAAAAGACTTGTAAGCTGTACAGCACTCTCTGTGCTGCCATTATTTAAAGGACTTTGCACAATCCACCCTGACAGTCAAGTTACCGCAGATGACTAGAAAATCTATTTCTATTTTATTGTACAGAAAGTAATTCTAGTTTGAATGTTTATTGGGGCACAGTTTCAGTAGAGGTACTAAAAGGACTAAACAGGATATACTTGGTTTCAGAATAGCTTAAAATGACTCATACACAACCTGGAGACACTTGGGTAATGGTCTATGAGCATCTACTGCACAAGTGCAGCCAACCGCAGGATGACTTCAGCTGCCAGATTTGGGTAACTATGCATGGTATGGGTCAGGGTAGGATGCCGTTTATTCTGGCAGGCAGGATTGGTTTGCCTAAAAATTGATGATGTACACTCAAAGTCAGATTTATAAGGGGGCAAATATGACAAATTTTCCTTGACCTTCAGCCAAATGGTGCCCCTCAATCTGTGTCAAAAAGAATAATTAAATTAGCTTATTTTATTAATATTTATCTTGGTAAACAATATTTTGTCTGAAAGTATTAATTAAAGTTTTTACCCTGTTATATTGTATTTGTTTTAAACAAATTTTAGCAGCTCAAACAAACCACTCATAGGGCACTAATGCCCTTAAAGTGGAAGTACAGCCTAATACCCTAAATTCTCCCATGCAATCATTAATGTGAGCGGAGTTCAGCCGTATGTGTCAAAATTAAAAAATTCCAGTTTTCTACCTTTATTTTGCAGTTTTCAGTGCTGTCACATGACTTCAATTCCTCTTCTTTCTGAGTCCAGTGGACTGTCAGTGTAGCTGGAAGTTCTCTGGGGTCTCAGCTCACAGTCTACAATGATCATAGTACAGGCAACCACACTAACTCTATGTTTCTACTAGCATGACTTGTCATGCGACTTTGGACACACAACGTCGCATTACAAATTACAGCCCATTGATTTCAATGGCCCCCGTTCCCATATATGCGACTTTGAAAATCAGCAACTTTAAAAAAGGTACCTGCACTACTTTGATGCAACTTTTATCCAGAGAGTTTAAAGTTGGATCAAAGCTGCACTCAAGAGTCTCACTCCAAAGTCACACTCTAGCCTAGTGGCTACGTTTCCACTAGTGCAACTCTTAAGTTGTGCGATTTAGAGAGTGACTTTTGAGTGCAGCTTTGTTCCAACTTTACACTCTCTGGATAAAAGTCGCATCAAAGTAGTACAGGCAACTTTTCAAAGTTGCTAATTTTCAGTGGCATAGATGAGAATGGGTGTCATTGAAATCAATGGGCTGTGACTTGTCATGTGCCTTTTTGTGTCCAAATTTGCATAACAAGTCACACTAGTGGAAATGGAGCCTAAAACTCATTACTCACATGTGATGAGCAAAAAAAAAAAAAAATGGATCTGTATCCTTCTAAACTTTCAAAAATGTTACTCTGTGCTTTATTTCTTTCATATATTGCACCGGCCACGTGACTCACCTCTGTTGAAAAGCTGCTGGCTTAAACTAAGCTATGAAGACAGGAGGAGATCATGGTGAAGGATAGGAGGGATGGGGGTGGGGCTGGGCAGGTCTAGGCATGCCTGTCTAAGAAAGACTGACAACCTTTTCAGGAAGTGAAAGACAGCTTAGCAAATTCAGATAAAGGGAGATAGTGTTGTCAGTGAAGAAAAGAAAGAAGGTGATTGTCTAGTTTAGATAAGACTATCTAAGCTACACAAGCAGCTAGCCAGAAAATGAATAATATCAAGATATCTAACATGAAAAATTATCAAGATATCTAACATGAAAAATTTCATTTTTGATTGAAGTTTCCCCTTTAAGAAATGTTAGCCTACAAGTGAGTCTATGTCATACAAAAAGTAAACCAAGGAGGAGATTTGCTGGCACGTGTTAATATTTATAATACAGGATTTATATAGCGCCATCAGTTTGTGCAGCACTTTACAACATAAGGGCAGATAGTACCGTTGCAATACAATTTAATGCAACAGTTGCAACACAATTGGAATACAAGAGGAATCAGAGGGCCCTGCTTGTTAGAGCTTACAATCTAAAAGGGAGGGTCAAGTGGGGAGAAGGCAGGTTTTCAGGGATCGCCTAAAAGGGAAAAAGAGTAGAAGATAGTTGGACAGATTGGGCTATTAATAGGGAGGTAGGGATAGGGAGTGCCACAGGATGGGAGATGCTCTGAAGAAGTGCTGGAGGCGAACATTGGAGGAGCTGACAAAGGAACTAGGTGTAATGTTCTGGTACCTTTGGGTACCCTAATTACTCTTTCCTAAGTGCATGCGCCCCACCATTCTCTTTTGGTAAGGTGCGCATACACCTTTAAGACTGATGCTGTCATCACTGAGCGCCGGACTGAGCGGCTATTTAGATCGCCGGCTCTCACTCACATGTGTTCGTTCAACCTGCTTTGTGCCTTGATGCTAACCTGTCTTGAAGCTCTCATGCTTGCAAGCATACCTCGCTGTCGGAACCATGCTGCGCTGATCCCTGTATCCCGCTACCGGATCATCCGCTCTTGCCGAACCTCTCCTCTGCTACATTGCTATTAGTGATAAGTACCCCACAGGGGAAACCTCTATAACCTTCATACTAAAGCTTACACTATCTAGCTCTGCATACTAAGGACTATTACTACATCTGCATTATCTAAGATTGCTAGCTCTTGAGCCTACTATCACCTGTTCTTGCACTGGGTTGATCTCTCCTGTATGTCCACCTGCTACTCAGTCATCTGCTACCATACATGATTGCTAAACCTATCTGCATCCCATCTGCTACTATCTTACTTTCAAGAACATTTCCTTTCAAGTGTCTGTCATCTACCATCTCTACCCAACCTGTCTCTTCAGCCTATCATCACTGTGTTACTATATACATAAGTCACTCTAGGAAACATCTTATTGAGTGTGTGTATTTACTTGCTGAATTGAGATCATCCACACATGATGAGTCTTTGGGAGTTGGGATTGGTGTCTCAGCGTTTCTCTACATGACTACTGAAGTGGAATATTTCTGCAGCTGAAAATCCACATCATACATAAAACGCAGGAGCGTTACAGATTGAACGAACCTCAAATGGATTCAGCAGAAATAACCACTCAGGTGACACAATTAAAACAGCAAGTAACTGCGTTAATACACGCACTTGCTGAATTAAAAGAAGACAATCAGGCTCTGTCGCAGCAGGTAATTAGACTGACACTACCACTGCTCAGTCCCCTGAACCCAAAATAAATCCTCCTTTGGTATTTACAGGCGATCGCAAAAAATTTCGCGAATTTAAAAACGCATGTGAGTTACTTTTCTTGCTAAAACCCCGTACCTACCTTACTGATCACATTAAGGTTTGTACTATTATTTCTTACCTAACAGGCGATCCTCGGGCCTGGGCAGACTCTCTTTTTGAGAAAAGCGATCAGCTTCTCAACTCCTATGCCTTGTTCCTAGCAGAACTCACTAGCCTATATGATGATCCCAATAGGCAGAGTACTGCCGATCTTCAATTAAGATCCTTGAAACAAGGTAGGAGACCTGTGGAAGACTTTGTCGCAGAATTCAAGAGATGGACCCTTGATTCAGAATGGAATGATGCATCTCTGAAAACCCAATTTAGGCTTGGCCTATCAGAGGCCGTTAAAGACGAGCTCACCCGAGCGGATCTGCCTAAAACCCTGGATGCATTGATACAACTCAGTATCACCATAGATAGAAGACTACGAGAAAGAAAGGCTGAGAAAATGGGAATGCCATTATCCAGTTCTTCTCGGATTTCGGCCGATGACCCCACTCCTATGGAGGTAGGAACCATACGCCCACCTCTATCAACTATGGAAAGAGCCAGAAGACGATCTGGTAATCTCTGCTTGTACTGTGCATCCCCAGATCACAAGATAAACGTCTGTCCCCTAGTCTACAAAAAGAAGGGTGAGTGTTCACATGTCCTCCTAGGGGGATTGACAACTTCAATTACTAACCCTTACCTTTCTGTTTGCTTAACATTACAGTGGGACCAGAACAGGATTACTACTAAGGCCATGATTGACACAGGATCTTGTGGAAATTATATTATATACGTTTTGCTGCTTTAAATAAAGTTCCTATTATTTCTAAACTTAAACCTGTCTCAGTGAGTCTTATTAACGGTGTTCCTTTATCCTCTGGTCCGATCACTGCTCAGACACAGGCACTCCTAGTCACTACTAACGGGTCTCATATGGAGACCACTACCTTCGATCTAATACCTTCACCCCACTTTCCCATTGTTTTGGGACTTCCCTGGTTGCACACACATCAACCAACCATAGATTGGAAGGAACGGACCCTGGCCTTCCTCTCTTGCTTTTGCGAGGGTACGTGTAACCTCCTGTCTTTCGGGAAGATCCTGTCTGTGGTGACAGATGAGATTGCACCACTATGTTATCAGGATCTCTCTGAGGTTTTTCTTGAGAAAAATGCTCAAGCACTACCTCCCCATCGAGACTATGATTGTAGTATTGATCTACTCCCAAATAGCAAATTGCCGTTCGGTCATGTTTATCCTCTTTCGCAGGATGAACTTTCCCATCTCAAAGACTATTTGGATGAGAATTTGAAAAAAGGTTTTATTAGACCTTCCACTTCTTCCACAGCAGCAGGACTCTTTTTTGTCCGCAATAAGGACTCAAGTCTCAGGCCTATCATCGACTATAGGCAATTGAATGCTATTACAATAAAAGATCGCTATCCTCTACCGCTTATCCCTGAGCTCATTGAGCAGGTGCGTGGAGCTACCTATTTTTCAAAATTGGACCTGAAAGGAGCATACAATCTCATTCGAATCTGTGATGGACACGAGTGGAAGACTGCATTCAGAACCAGATACGGATTGTTCGAATATCTTGTAATGCCATTCGGGCTATGCAACGCCCCTGCAGTTTTCCAACGATTTATAAACTATATTTTCAGAGACTTACTAGATGTCTGTGTTGTGGTATATCTGGACGATATACTTATATATTCACGATCCCTGTCTGAACACATAAGACATGTAAGACTAGTATTATCGAGATTGCTTGTACACAACCTTTATGTGAAACTGAAAAAATGCTTGTTTCATAAAGAAGAAGTACTGTTTCTAGGCTATATCATATCCAAAACAGGGATCAAGATGGACATGAGTAAGATATCCTGCATTCAGGATTGGCCTACACCAACCACACGCAAGGCGCTACAGCGATTCCTTGGATTTTCGAATTTCTACAGGAAGTTCATCAGAAACTTCTCTGCCATTGGGAGACCCCTCACACAGCTCACTAGCATTAAAAAACCATTCAAATGGTCAGATGAAGCAAATAAAGCTTTTCACCTGTTAAAGACCAGGTTTACTTCTGCTCCCATACTACGCCATCCAGACCCATCCCTCCAATACATTCTGGAAGTAGATGCGTCAAACATGGCAGTAGGAGCAATACTCTCCCAACGACCAACTCACACTTCACCACTTCATCCAGTCGCCTTTTTTTCTAAATCCTTAAGCAGTCCAGAGGTAAATTACCCCGTGGGTGAAAAGGAACTGCTTGCTATAAAATTGGCTCTGGAGAATTGGCGACATCTACTCGAAGGCACCCAATTACCAATACTTATATACACGGACCATAAAAATCTTCAATATCTTCAGACTAACAAAACTCTCTCTCACCGACAGGTACGATGGTCACTATTCTTTCTAAGGTTTAACTTCCTAGTGACCTACACACCTGCAGATAAGAACAAAAAGGCGGATGCACTATCACGACTAACTGAAGAAAACTACTTCAAAATCCCTTCCGTTCCTATAATACCTCACAAACGCATTATTGGAGTTGTCCGTTCCTTGAAGGAAGAGGTTTTGCATGGTATAAGTTTGGATTCACCCCCACCACAACTAAATACTGATGCAGAAGGCTTCCTCTACTACAACGACAAACTTTACATACCACCTACCATACGCACCAAGATCTTGGAATTATCGCATGATGTGCCTATGGCAGGACATATGGCTATGAAAAAGACTCTTAATCTGATTACCAGGCAATTCTGGTGGCCTGACATGAAAACATCTATACAAAAATTCGCCTCTTCATGCAATGTCTGTGCCAGGTCCAAAATTGACACTACGAGACCATCCGGTCTACTATGCAGTCTACCAATACCCCAAACTCCATGGGAAGTTGTGTCCTTGGACTTTATAGTAGAATTACCTCCTTCCAAAGGATTTAATACCATCTTAGTGTCAGTGGACCATCTGACAAAAATGGCACATTTCATTGCTATTCGCAGACTACCTTCGTCCAAACAAACTGCAGAACTCCTGATGAAACATGTCTTTAAGTTACATGGTATCCCAAAAACTCTTCTGTCTGACCGTGGATCACAATTTATTTCCAAGTCCTGGCAAGAACTATGTCACATACTACGGATTGAGCGGAAGCTCACTTCTCCTTACCATCCGCAGACCAACGGACAGACAGAGAGTCAACCAATGCATCGAGCAATATTTACGTTGTTACACTTCTTACCAACAGGATGATTGGGTGGATCTTCTCCCTCTGGCAGAATTTGCCTACAACAACGCAACCCACAGTACGACCAAGCAGAGTCCGTTCTACTTGAACTATGGGTTTCATCCCTCTATTCTTCCACCACGCATCCTTCCTTCAAATAACCCAGTAGCCTCAGACTATCTTACCCAAATAAAGGACTCTCTGGGTTTGCTTAATACTACCATTGCACACGCTCATAGTCAACAAAAGAAGTACTATGATCTTCGCAGAAGACCTTCTCCTCAGTACGCCATCGGGGACCTCGTTTGGCTCTCAACAAAAAATTTAAGACTTAAAATCCCTAGCAAAAAGCTTGGACCTCTGTTCTTGGGACCTTTCCCAATCAAGAAACTTATTGGAAAAGCTGCAGTACAGCTTACATTGCCAATAGACCTCAAAATACATCCCATTTTCCATGTGTCGCTTCTGAAGCCCCATGTTCCTGACCAAGGAATAAGGCCTACTATCCCACCTCCTCCTCCTGTACAAGTTGAAGGAGGAGAAGAATATGAGATAAAAGAGATTCTGGATTCTCGTATCCACAGAGGAAGACTTCAGTACTTGGTTCGATGGAAGAACTATGGGCCCCAAGACGACACCTGGCTAAACACCTCTGACATACATGCCCCTAGATTAATCCGCAATTTTCATGCGAAGTACCCAGACAAACCAGCTCCAGAGGCCTTCAGGAGCCGGCCTTAAGGGGGGGGGGGTACTGTAATGTTCTGGTACCTTTGGGTACCCTAATTACTCTTTCCTAAGTGTATGCGCCCCACCATTCTCTTTTGGTAAGGTGCACATACACCTTTAAGACTGATGCTGTCATCACTGAGCGCCGGACTGAGCGGCTATTTAGATCGCCGGCTCTCACTCACATGTGTTCGTTCAACCTGCTTTGTGCCTTGATGCTAACCTGTCTTGAAGCTCTCATGCTTGCAAGCATACCTCACTGTCGGAACCACGCTGCGCTGATCCCTGTATCCCGCTACCGGATCATCCGCTCTTGCCGAACCTCTCCTCTGCTACATTGCTATTAGTGATAAGTACCCCACAGGGGAAACCTCTATAACCTTCATACTAAAGCTTACACTATCTAGCTCTGCATACTATGGACTATTACTACATCTGCATTATCTAAGATTGCTAGCTCTTGAGCCTACTACCACCTGTTCTTGCACTGGGTTGATCTCTCCTGTATGTCCACCTGCTACTCAGTCATCTGCTACCATACATGATTGCTAAACCTATCTGCATCCCATCTGCTACTATCTTACTTTCAAGAACATTTCCTTTCAAGTGTCTGTCATCTACCATCTCTACCCAACCTGTCTCTTCAGCCTATCATCACTGTGTTACTATATACATAAGTCACTCTAGGAAACATCTTATTGAGTGTGTGTATTTACTTGCTGAATTGAGATCATCCACACATGATGAGTCTTTGGGAGTTGGGATTGGTGTCTCAGCGTTTCTCTACATGACTACTGAAGTGGAATATTTCTGCAGCTGAAAATCCACATCATACATAAAACGCAGGAGCGTTACACTAGGGAGCAGGAGGTCTTGGGAAGAACAAAGAGAATGATTTGATTTGGTTAGTATTTTCAGACAGGGTTAGTGATGTAGCTAGGGGCAGAGTCTTGGTTGGCTTTGTAAGTTGTTGTTAATATTTAGAATTGTATTAGTTGAGTAAATGAGCGCAAGCCAATGGACTGGCAGAGAGAGAGGTAGCAGAAAGTGAACAGTTGATAAGGTGAATAGTCTGGCAGCAGCATTCATGATGGACTGAAGGCAGGTAACCTGGGTAAAGGCAAACCAATAAAGGAGGGAGTTGCAGTAGTTGAGATGAGAGATAACCAGGGAGTAAATTAAAAGCTTTGTGGTGCCATTGGTCATATTTTGGAGATGTTGTGGAGTTTGAAGCAGCAAGATCTGGACAGTGTTTGGATGGGAGGCAGAGAGGAGAGTTCAGAGTCCAGGATTACACCTAGCACCCTGGAATGCGAAGACAGACTGATAGTTGTGCCAATGATTTTGACAGATAAGTCACAGGAAGTGGCACATGGGGGAGGAAATATTATGAGCTTGGTTTTGGATAGTAGGATTTTGAGGAAGTGGAATGACGCCCAGACTAATATGTCAGCCAGTAAATTACTGATGCGTGAGGAGACTGATGGAGTGAGCTGGTGAATAGAAAAATAGATTTGGGTGTCAGCATAGAAATGGTACTGAAATCCATGAGAGGTTATTAGCTGACCAGGGGAGGTGTAGATCGAGAATAAGAGAGGTTCAAGAACAGAACCTTCAAGGACCCCGATGGAAAAAAGGAAGAACAGAGGAGGAGGTAGAATTGTAAGTGACACTGAAGGTGTGGTGGGATAAGTAAGATGATAACAAAATGAAGAGAACAGTTATGGAGACCAAATGAGTGGAGTTTGAGGCGGAGGGGGTGTTAAACTGTATGAAAGGCAGCAGAGAGGTCCAAAAGTAAGAGTACGGAATAGTGAACATTGGTTTAAGCCTTTAGTAAATCTTGGAAATATTTACTTGTATACAAGTATTTACTTCAGATATATAACTCATTTAACTTTTCTATGCATGTATACCTTGTCAGTTCCAAAAACATGCCAAAAAAAAACAGAAAATGTGGTGATTTGTCACTCAGCTCACAGCTTTTCAGTAAAAGTGAGGCAGGTGGCGGTGGAGGCACCTGATCTCTTATACAAGGGGTCAGCAAGATCTTATTGTTTCGTTTTTGGGAAAAATGGAACTTGCTTTTTTTATACACAAAGTTGTCATTTTATTGAGATATATCTCACAAACATCATGGCTATACATAGAATTACACCCCAAAACACTTGTGCTACTTCTCCTGAGTATGGGCATACAGATTGTGTGAGACCTTTTGGATGCCTAGCCACATACGGAGGACCATAATTCAATGAGCCCTTCAAAAGGGCATAACTTGCGCATTTGATTTGATTTGAAGTTGGGTGTTAACGAGCTGTTGGGGGGAAGCCCCTGCAATTAGATTGCATGGTGCCACAGCAGGCAATCAAAACCAAAATAAATAATAATAATAATAATAATTCTAAAAAAAAAAAATTGCACTCTTGTATAAAAATTGTCCATGTAAAAAATGGTACCTCATATTCAACAAGGTTGACAACAAGTCCCACACTATCTTACCACTGCTCCCCATGTAGTCTGGGCATCCAAGGATTTCCACTTTTTTTTTTTTAAATATATACTTATTGAATTTTTAGTTACATACACAAAAGAAAAAAAAAAAAAAAAAAGACGAGGAAACCGTCCCACAAAAAAAAAATTAATAAATAAGGTTCCAACAAACCAACATGGCACTCCATGTATTTTCGAAGCGGGTCCCATTGACATTAATGGGAGGCAAACTTTAAAAACCTTTAGGTCATATTTTCAGCCACAAAAGACATACTAGCTATGCACAAATAGTCCCAGCACATGGACAATGTCATAACAGAAGTATTGCAATTGGAAAAGTTGCCCTAATTTTTTTTTTTTTTTTTTTACAGCAAAAATTTCTTTTTTTTTTTTTTTTTTTATAAATCAGACAGAATTGACAGCACCTGGTAAAGGCATGTCAAATACATACTGTATAGGGTCCATTCACACATCTGTAAAATGGGTCTGCATCCATTCCACAATTTGGCGGAACCTTTACAGACCCATTGATTTTCAATTCCAGTCTGAAAAATTAGGCATTCACAGGATAAAGTAGTAAGTGTCGGCCATTCCAGGCCCCAAAAATTAGCCCACATGCGTTTACCTCACAGCTAAGAACATTGTATTCTGTGGCTGAAGGTACATTAGGCATTCACAGGATACAGAAGTAAGTGTCGGCCAGTACAGGCCCCAAAAATTAGCCCACATGCGTTTACCTGACAGCTAAGAACGTTGTATTCTGTGGCTGAAGGTACATTAGGCATTCACAGAAATAATTGTCGGCCCTGAAAGGCCCCAAAAATTTGGCATTCCATGGACATGAAATGCCTTTAATGCCGCTGTATTTAGCGAAGACAAGGACCAGGAATTGTTGTAGGTGGATTGCGGTCTGGCGGATATTTGTGACCTGGCATGGGGAATTTCAATGAAACATGGTCTACTGGTCACATGTGTTGAATTCCTCAGAGATCCATGCCTCATTCATTTTTATAAATGGGAGGTAGTCTACACTGTCATGAGCTAGGCGAGTGCGCTTATCGGTCACGATCCCCACTGCTGCGCTGAACGTCCTTTCGGACAGGACACAGGACGGGGGGCAAGCCAACATTTCTATAGACAATGTGGGCTATGTGGGACTTTAGTGAGACACCAGCAGGTATTCCCAGTGTCTCCATCCCTGTATCGGAAAAAAAGAATTGAAAAGGATTAAGAGAGGTGCATGGAAGCCAGCCAGCCCCCAGTCTGATGTACTCACCCTCCAGTCTGCCACCAACCAAGTAGACCTGTCTCATGATATAAATAAAGAACAGGGGTTTAGTTGACACGCATTTGCAAACGCATGTGTAGCACCCTGTTTTATCTGCAGTCCTAACACTTTTAAATTTGAGTGTCTCAAATCTGGGAGCACATGGCTGCCAATGGATGGATAGGAGGCAGGTGAGGGAGCAGCCCAAACTTCCCCCAACCCACCTCCATCCATGACTGGTCTAGTATCTCAAAACTCTAATAGCAATGTTCTTAAGACATTTCTATTGCAAATTGTGCAAGCTCTGGCCAGAGGTCAAGCCGGCCCACCCAGTAGTCCAGGGGTTCATCACTCCTCAGAGCGTCCACATCGGCCGTTAATCCAATGTAGTCGGACACCTGTCAGTCTAGGCGTTCCCTGATGCTGGATTCCGGAGTACAGCTGTCGATGGTTCGGCTGAAAGAAGGATCTCATATCTGAAGTGACCAAGACATCTTCAAACTTCCCTCTTCTTGCAGGCGCTGTTGGATTTCTACCCGCAACTGTCTCTCTGTGAATGGAAATTCCTCTGCCAGCGCACGCAAAAGCAGAATGCAGCATTTCCCGCAGCAATGCCTGGAAGTGCTGCATTCTGACCACCCTCTGTGATTGTGGTAACATTTCCACCATTTTTTGTTTGTAACGGGGGTCTAAGTACGTTGCCACCCAGTACTGGTCCTTGGCCTTTATGCTTTTTATACAGGGGTCCCCCTTAAAACACTGGAGTATGAAGGCCCCCATTCGCACTAAACTGAAAGCGATGTAGTGGCCTGCTTCCAGCTCATCATCCAGGATAATGTCGTCCTCGTTCTCCTCCCCCTATCCACGGATAACACCAGGGCCGTGACTGACCAGTTTGGTGATCTCATCGAATGGCCACAGAAGTCTGCATGCATCCCGCATGAGCAGCCACTGGCGAGGTGAAAAAAACCCAAGCTCCCCAGAATCTGTCCTGCCGCAAAGTTCGTACAGGTAGTTGTTAACTGCACGTTTCTGCTGGAGCAGCCTATCAAGCATATGCAACGTTGAGTTCCATTGCGTTGGGCAGTCACAAATAAGACGCTTGATGGGCAGGTTGTGTCGCCGCTGAATGTCAGCAAGGTGAGCCATGGCTGTGTAAGATCTTCTGAAATGGCCCGAGATTTTCCTGGCCTGCCGCAATACGTCCTGGACCCCAGGGTATTTGGCAACGAATCGCTTCACCACCAAGATTAGGACGTGTGCCATGCATGGCAAGTGTGTTATTTTGCCCTGTTTCAGCACGCTCAGCAGATTGGCACCGTTGTCGCACACCACTTTACCAACTGTCAAATTCAGCGGTGTCAGCCACTGATCTGCCTGTGAACGCAAAGCTGAAAGGAGTGCAGGACCAGTGTGGCTCTTGGCTTCCAGGAGATAATGAGACAATGAGGGGAAGCCGCTCAGGTGTATGTTCCAAACCCAGTGCAGGTCAGATCCGTAATCCAAGAGTAGAAGAAATCCAAGTTTGAGACTGCACTCAGGGTATTATGATGAAATCAAAGGTTTCTTTATTCCTCATAAATAAAGTAGACAGACAATGTACAAACAGACGTGTCGGGTTGACGCGTTTCACAACGCTGTAGGTCGCTTACTCATAACCACACGGTGTGGTTATGAGTAAGCGACCTACAGCGTCGTGAAACGCGTCAACCCGACACGTCTGTTTGTACACTGTCTGTCCAATTTATTTATGAGGAATAAAAAAACCTTTGATTTCATCATAATACCCTGAGTGCGCTCTCAAACTTGGATTTCTTCTTTGCTTCCAGGCACAACAGATGCAGCACAGCATGGCAACGTCTCACCTGGCATGTGGAATAGGTTCTGGGGATCTTAGGCGGCGCAGCGGAAGAGACGGTAGCAGCGGAAAAGGAGGAGTCAGCCTAGGAGGAGAGGGAGGATGGAGAAGGAGGAGAAGAGGCAGGCCTGCATGCAATCCATAGCGGTACAACCAAATCTACACGGGTGCCACGGGTTACATGCTTGACGGCCGTCAGAAGGTTCACCCAGTGGGCAGTAAAAGTGATATACCTTCCCTGCCCGTGTTTGCTAGACCATGTGTCTGTGGTCAGATGTATCTTGGCACCAACACTGTGTGGTGTTCCATTGGCCACATATTTATGAAAGGCCTCTGAGTCCACCAGCTGATATGGCAGTAGTTGGCAGTTCCGACAAGCCAGCAGTCAAACGTTGGGCAAGAGGGTTATCCGGCGTCATCATTTTTTTCCGCTCCAACATTTGGGCCACAGAAGCTTGCCTTTTTCCAAAACAACGCGACAACAGCATCATGGAAGGTGGAGTGGAGGACAAATGTGAGGAGAGAGGCGAAGGAGAAGAGGCTGGACGGTGAGAGCCTGGAGTGTGACTTTGTGGGTTCTGACGGTGATGCTCCCACTGGGCTCGGTGATGGGAGTTCAGGTGCCTTCTTAAGGCGGTTGTCCCTAGGCAAGGGTTGGGCTTACCGCGACTTATGCGCTGACTGCAAAGGCTGCAGATGGCAACACTGTTGTCAGTAACGGACACATTAAAAAAAAACCCACACTGCGGAGCCATGTGTCGGCATCCTGGGAGCGCCAGATGTGACTGTACATGGTTTATGGCTCGCTCCTGATACATTTGCAGTCTGCTTTCTACCTCTTTAGCAATGCAAGTTCTGCCTGCCTCTCCTCCCTATCTGCCGGACTGTCTCTCCCTCTGAACTCCCCTCCTCTTCCTCTCTTGTGGGCACCCACATGATGTTCATAGACACATCATCATCATCCACGTCACCTTCCCCACCACTAACATTCGAGATCTCGGAGTAGGCAGCAACAGCGGGGACCAACCTCCTTGGGCTGATCTGGGTACTGTTGTCAGACTGCTGAGTGGTGGCTGTTACTACCTCCTCTTCCTGATCCGATGCCAACAATGGCTGTGCATCGCAAATGTCTTGTGATGGATCGGAAAATAATTCCAGTGACTCAAGCGGAGGGTATGTGGTAATGGTGTTTGTGGTGGTGTCTTTGGGGGTGCACACAGCAGAAAGTGAAGAGGGTGCAGATAGAGAGGATGAGGAGGGTGCAGAAGAGGAAGGCTGAGTGAGCCACTCAACCAAGTCTGGTGCGTCCTTTGACGTAATCGAACGCGCCTTCTGAAACTTCACACTTTGGCTCCCTCCTACTGCTCCTGCCCTACCCCTACCACCCCTGCGTAAGTGTCAGCCTCTTCCTCTGCCTGTCATGTTTTTAAATTGCCCTTTGACAAAGTCTCTAGAGAATCGCAGTATATCTGTAAAAAAGTTATATAACACCCCGCTTCAATCTGTGGTATTGGGGGGGACCACAGGTTTATTACAACAGTTCTATAAATAATTGGCCAGCAACTGTTATCACTGTGTGTAGCACAGTTAACACAGCAAAAGAGGCCACATTTTTGCAGGATTAAAATACAATCTTAGAAAAGTATACTGTTAAATAACCCCCCACTTCAATATGTGGTATTGGGGGGGCCACTGGTTTATCACACCAGTTGTTAAAAAAATTGGCCAGTGAGTTTGGCACTGTGTGTATCAGACTTAATGCAACAAAAGAGGCAATATTGTTGCAGGACACAAATACACTTGTAAAACTATACTCAGATAACACCCTACTTCAATATGTGGTATTGGGGGGCCACTGGTCTGTCACACTAGTTATAATTAGAGTTGAACGGACACCTGGATGTCCGTGTTCGGCGGGTTCGGCCGAACTTGAAAAAAAAGTCCGGGTGACCCGGACTTTTTCCGAACTTTACCCAGACACGAACCCCATTGAAGTCAATGGGGACCCGAACTTTCAGGCACTAAAATGGCTCTAAAAAACCAATGGAAAGGGCTAGAGTGCTTCAAATGGCAGCAAAATTTAAGTAGTTAAGAGCATGGCAAGTGCTCTGCAAACAAATGTGGATAGGGAAATAACTTAAAACAAAAAAAAAAACAGAAAAATAAAAACAATTTTCTTCATCTGTGAAGGACGAGGCCCATATGGAGTAGGAGGGAGGTTGAGGTGGCGGTGAGGTGGAAGTGACGGTGGAGGGGGACGAGGTAGCCAACACTGCTTTTTTTTAGTCATTTTAAATTAGGGTACGCCCCAAAAGAGTGAGAAAGATCAAAAATATAACAATGGCTGGGTAAGGTCGGTATCCATCTCTATTCTGCACAAGGTATGGAAAAGTCCTTTGGGATCCATGCCTGGTTCATTTTAATGAATGTGAGCTTGTCCACATTGTCTCTGGACAGGCGGCTGCGCTTGTCTGTGATAACGCCCCCAGCCGTGCTAAATACACGTTCAGATAATACACTGGCTGCAGGGCACGCCAGCACCTCCAAGGCTTAAAGGGCAAGCTCAGGCCACATGCCCAATTTGGAGACCCAGAAGTTGAAGGGGGCAGACCCGTCATTCACTACATGTAGGCGTGTGCACACATACTGCTCCACCATGTTGGTGAAATGCTGCCTCCTGCTAAGACGTTCAATATGAGCTGCTGGTGCTGCTATTTGTTGTGGCGTGCTGACAAAGTTTTTCCACATTTCGGCCATGCTAACCCTGCCTTCTGAGGTGCTGGTGGTGCCCTGGTTGCGTTGGCGACCTCTTCCTCCTTCTCCTCCTCGGCCTTGTGCTTCCACTGTGGCCCCGCTGTCAGGTGGGAATGCCAGCAGCATCGCGTCTACCAGCGTGCGCTTGTACTCGCGCATCTTGCGATCACGCTCCAGTGAGTGAATTAAGGACGGTACATTGTCCTTGTAACAGGGATCCAGCAGCGTGGCCACCCAGTAATCAGCACAAGTTAGAATGTGGGCAACTCGGCGGTTGTTGTGGAGACACTGCAGCATGTAATCGCTCATGTGTGCCAGGCTGCCCAGAGGCAATGAAAGGCTGTCCTCTGTTGGAGCTGTATCGTCTGTGTCCTCTGTATCCCCCCAGCCATGCACCAGTGATGGCCATGAGCTGGCCTGGGTGCCACCCTGCTGTGAACATGGTTCCATCTCCTCCTCCATCTCCTCCTCATCCTCCAGAAATGTGCCCCTGCTGGACAATTGTGTACCTGGCGTTTGTGGGTGCAGGAACCCACCCTCGGAGCCACTTGTGAATGACTGCCCTGAAAGCCTTGGAAATGATCCCTCTTCCTCCTCCTCCTGTGCCACATCCTCTTCCATCATCGCCCGAATCGTTTTTTGAAGGAGGCATAGAAGTGGGATAGTTAAGCTGACAACGGCGTCATTGGCACTGGCCATGTTGGTGGAGTAATATAGAGAAAATTTCCGCGCTAATGTGACAATGTGATGAGTGAGAAAAACGATTAAATGTAAGCAGCTGGCACAAAATCAACTAACAGTGATTCAAACAAACAATATAATGCAAAAGTGCAGCGCTAAAAAATTAAAGTGATTATGAATAGAAAAATTCCAATATTCATAAAGAAATATATAAAAAGTATGGGTAGTGTCCAAATAAATGAGTACAGTCCCACATAAAATAGTGCAAAATAAAGATGAATCCGCATGCAGGATATTCTAGGGAGGGGATTCTTTCCCGTGACACCAAGGATAAGTGTGAGAAGGGGACACCTCTGTGATCAGGTATAATAAGCAGCTTACCAAAATTCCGTGGCTGCTCAATTGAATGAGTCAGCCTCTCCCAGCTAATAACCAAACCAGTGTGGTCGGATGTTAGACCCAAGTGTTTCAGAACTCCGAGGTTGCTTTCCAGATAAGAGGGACCGCCTCTCCAGACAGGTGGTGGAATCAATGTAATTAGGGAATGTCAGGCTTAGTACTCCTTAGTAAGCTCCATCAACCATAAATGAATATGTGGAGAAGAAACAGAAGCCCATAGCATGATCCCGTAAAAACTTAGGCAATATTTATTAAAGAAAATTACTCACATATTTACAGATGATAACAGGCATATCGAACAAGCTGAACATAGGGTAAAAGCGCGGCGTCCCGCAGGTTTCCCGAGCAGCATACAATATATCACAGAAAGGCCGGCTACTTCCAGGGGGCGTGTGGAGGTTGCGTCTGGAGTCGCCTTGTTGGTGGAGTACTCAAAACAGCGCAACAAGGCACACAGGTCTCGCACGGAGGCCCAGTTATTGGTGGTGAAGTGGTGCTGTTCCGCAGAGCGACTCACGCGTGCGTGCTGCAGCTGAAACTCCACTATGGCCTGCTGCTGCTCGCACAGTCTTTCCAGCATGTGCAAGGTGGAGTTCCACCTTGTGGGCACGTCACATATGAGGCGGTGAGCGGGAAGGCCAAAGTTACGCTGCAGCGCTGACAGGCGAGCAGCAGCAGGGTGAGAACTCCGAAAGTGCGCACAGACGGCCCGCACTTTCTGCAGCAGCTCTGACATATCGGGGTAATTTTTAAGGAACCTCTGCACCACGAAATTCAGCACATGCGCCAGGCAAGGGATGTGCGTCAAACCGGCTAGGCCCAGAGCTGCTATGAGATTTCGCCCGTTATCGCACACCACCAGGCCAGGCTTGAGGCTCGCTGGCAGCAACCACTCATTTGTCTGCTGTTCCATGCTCCTCCACAACTCCTGCGCGGTGTGTGTTTTTTCCCCCCAGACAGGCAAGTTTTAAAACTGCCTGCTGTCGTTTACCCCTGGCTGTGCTGAAGTTGGTGGTGAAGGTGTTACGCTGACGGGATGAGGAGGAGGTAGAGGATGAGGAAGCGGAGGAGGAGGAGGAGTTAGGAACAGGAGGCAAACTGAAGCGCCCTGCAATCCTCGGTGGTGGAAGGACATGTGCCAAATTGCTATCCGCCTCAGGCCCATCCGCCACTGCATTTACCCAGTGTGCCATTAGGGAGATATAACGCCCCTGACCGTGCTTACTGGTCCACGTATCGTAGTTAGGTGGACCTTGGCACAGATGGTGTTGCGCAGTGCACACCTGATTTTTTCCCCCACTTGGTTGTGCAGGGAAGGGATGGCTTGCCTGGAAAAGTAGTGGCGGCTGGGCACGATGTACTGTGGGACAGCCACCGACATAAGGCTTTTAAGACTGTGCGTCTCCACCAGACGGTATGACAGCATTTCAAAGGCCAATAATTTTGAAATGCTGGCATTCAGGGCCAGGGATCGCGGGTGGGTAGGGGGGTACTTCCTCTGAAGTGTTTGGGAGATGGAAAGCTGAACGCTTCCACGGGACATTGTGGAGATGGTTGGTGACCCAGGTGGTGGTGTTGCTGACAGATCCTCTGTTTGCGGGGTGGCAGGTGCCGGTATCACTACAGAGGTGGATGAAGAGGCCGAGACTGCAGCAGAAGAGGAAGCAGGAGGAGCCAGAGACCTTTCTTGGTTTTGAAGGTGTCTACTCCACTGCAGCTCGTGCTTTGCACTTAAGATGCCTGATCATGCAGGTTGTGCTCAGGTTGAGAAGGTTTATGCCTCGCTTCAGGCTCTGATTGCACAGGGTGCAAACCACTCGTGTCCTGTCATCAGCACATTGTCTGAAGAACTTCCACGCTAGAGAACTCCTTTGAGCTGGCTTTGGTGCGCTCGGTCCCTTGCTGCGTTGGGCAGTAGCAGGCGTATTGTCTAGGGCACGACTGCTCCGCTTCTGCACCCTGCTCCCTCTTCTGCTGTGCTGGTGGCTGCTGTGCGACCACTGCCTCTTCCTCCAAACTACTCAGGTCACCTGCATGACCTCCATTCCATGTGGGGTCGAGGACCTCATCGTCCTCCACATCATCTTCCACCCAGTCTTCACCCCTGCCCTCCTTGTCGGTCTCCACAATTCTGAGTGCCGCAGCAGTTGGCACCTGCGTTTCGTCATCATCGGAGACGTGCTGCGATGGTCCTTCCATGTACTCATCTTGAGAAATAAGTGGTTGGGCATCGCTGCACTCAATATCTTCCACTTCTGGGGCAGGGCTAGGTGGATGGCCCTGGGAAACCCTGCTGACAGAGTCATCAAAAAGAAGAGACTGCTGCATGACTTGGGGCTCCGACTGCTTGCCTGATTTGCAAGGGGGGGAGGTAAAAGACGGTTGGGCATCAGCTGCAGGTGCCAACTGTGACCTTTCTGCAGTAGACTGGGTGGGAGACAATGTGAAGGAACTGGAGGCACTGTCAGCAACCCAATCTACTATCGCCTGTACTTGTTCTTGCCTCAACACTTGTAGAGGCGCATGATGCCCTACCAAATACTGCTGCAGGTTCTGTCGCCTACTCACACTTGAGGAAGGTGTTTCACTTGTGCGTGTAGCTGGCACAGATTGACCACGTCCTCTCCTTGCAACAGGAGCTCTACCAGCAGCACCACGACCCAGGCCACGGCCCCTATTTGACGTTCTCCTCATATTTCTGTAATTTATGATCTTGCCCTAGAAAGTTGTTTGTTGAATAGTGGAACAAAACAACAACAGTAGCGCACGAGTGTATCTCACAGTCAAATATGCAAACTATGCCGCAATTTAATTTTTTTTACCCCAAAAGGGTGTTTATTAAATAGCGGAATAGAAAAATAGTATACAAATACAATGGGTGTATCTGACAGTCAAATATGCAAAGTATGCCGCAATTTAATTTTTTCAACCCAAAAGGGTGTAGATTGAATAGCGGAATAGAAAAATTTTTTATAAAACGGTGTATCTCACACGTACAAACACAGACTAGCCCCCGATTACAATTTTTTGTACCCTAAAGGCAGGATGAGGATGAGGAAGAGGAGTAGGAGGAGTTCGGAACAGGAGGCAAACTGAAGTGCCCTGCAATCCTCGGCGGTGGAAGATGCACCCCAAAAATTTGAAAGGTGTATCTCACAAGTACCGATACAGACTATGCCGCAATTTAATTTTTTTTTTACCCCAAAAGGGTGTATATTGAATAGCGGAATAGAGAAAAGTATATAAAATTGGTTATTTTTCAATAGCACATGTGAACACAGCAGTGTCTTATGTCACGGTCAGCAGCAGGCTATGAAGGGAAAAAAAAAAAACGCTGCACACAACAGACGCTACACACAAGAGACTGATAAAAATATATTTTTTTCTCCCTCTTCAGTGGGCTCAAGTGAGGGCAAAAAGATTGTTCACTGCACCACCCCCCACACAGCAAAATCGATGTAGATCGCTAATGGACGATTGTTCTGTCCTGTGTCTCCTAATCTCTCCCTGCCTACTCTCTCCAGCCTGTCCCTTAAATGCTCAAATATCTTTCCCTGCCTACACTCCGACCTGTCCCTGCATTCTTTTCGGGCACAATGTTGTTTTTCCCTGTCTGTCCCTAATCAGCAGCAGCCAGCACCGTTATGTGTGCTCTCTCCCTACACTACAGCAGACTGACGCACAGTGCGCTGTGTCTCGAGCTTATTAAAGACCTGGGTCACATGCTTCAGCTGGCCAATCACAGCCATGCCATTAGTAGGCATGGCTGTGATGGCTTCTATGGCACACCAGTTAAACGCTTGTTGATTGGCTGTTGAAAGCCCGCCATTAAAAGCACGCCATAACATACAAAACAGGAAATAAAATTACCGAACACGGATTTTCAACCCAAACATACAGTAAAGTTTTCGGGTCCGTGTCCGGGTAACAAAAATCCAATTATCCGGTACGGACCCGAATAATACAGTCCGTGTTCGCTCAACACTAGTTATAATACATTAAAAGTGCTTTTGTAACTGTTTTTAGTATTGCTGCAGCAACGCTAACCACACCAGTCACAATGCTGCACAGTGCACAATACAAATCCACTATAACATGCTTTCTATATTACAAAGTATATTATACCGTGGATTACACCCCTATATAGTGCACTGCACACCAATACCAAAAAAAATTCCAGCCCTTTAAATTACTTTTGTGGACATTAACAGAGTGATTTGTGTCACTGCAGATCTGTCCCTAGAGCACACTGGATACCTGTCCCTAAACTGAACAGAAACTGCACACCAATACCAAAAAAATTGCAGCCCTTTAAATGACTTTTGTGGACATTAACAGAGCGATTTGTGTCATTGCCGATCTCTAACTGTCCCTAAAGAACAGACTGGATACCTGTCCCTAAACTGAAAAGAGACTGTAGTAGACCTATATCGAAATACCAGCCCTGAAAAAGACTTTTGTGGATCTTAACAGAGCTATTTGTGTCTGGCAATCTCTCCCTGATGCAGCAGACCTCTCCCCTACGCTGACAAAAAGTAGAATGTGAAATGGCCACCTGCTCTGGTCTATTTATAAGGTAGGGGGCATGTCCATGTGCTGAAATGTTTCAATTGGCTGTCCCATTCCACCTGACGGCTGTGTCATGGGTCAAAGTTCTCCCCAATGTAAACTAATATGGCCGCCGCGAACAACGCCATGTGTTTGCAAAATTGGCAGGTAGCTAACAAGCAAAATTTGCCACGAACCGACCGCCGGGCAAACTGCAAGGCCATCTCTAATGCAGAAGAGCCCAGGTAGCTCAGAATAAAGAGGAGTGCTCCAAAATACAGGCACTTAGCCAGGAAAGGTACCAAAGAATAACAGGGAACAAGTAATCAGAAGATCAAGTGCGTTGTTGTCTAGGAGTTGCCCAAAACGACCATCCATCCAGGAGATGGCTTCTTTCAGATTAGTGAAAAAAAATAGCTTTTCCATCCTGAATGATGCACAGCTTAGCTGGAAACAGCATTGCATATGGAGGGCCTTGAGCTCTAAGGCTGTGAAGGAGCCCGCTGGCACTGCACCTCTGCCGAGAAATCCGGATAAATAGAGATGGCATTATCTTTATAACCGAGTGACTGTTTTGCTCTTGCCAGGGGAAGGATGGTCACTTTGCCTTAGAAGTTAGGTATCTGCGTGATGATGGAGTGTGGAGAGGAGCGCAATGAAGGGATGGAGGGAGGAGCGGGGCTGTGTGATGGGCACGCTCGAAAACAAAAGTAGTAGGTATGGAGTCAGCCCTAAGCACCTCTTGAAGTCAGGTATAAGGAAAGTGCTCTGGATGTGCCCCCTCTGAGTGTTTCAAAAAGCCCACAAAGGGAAGGGTATTGCGACCAGAGTGATTTTCCAAATCATCTAGGTTTAGCTTGAAGAGCGATGTATAAAGAAAAAAAAAGCAGCACCTCCAGTAGTAGAAAGACGATTTATTGCTGAGTCAAAGGTCCAACATCAAAATCAATGATGTGCTTAATCAATGATTAAGCACATGGTGTGAAATGCGTCTGCTGATCCAGTCTGTCCTGTGTTTTGATGTTGGACCTTTGACTCTGCAATAAATCGTCTTTCTACTACTGGAGGTGCCACTTTTTTTCTCTTTATACATGGACTTTCTAAGGCTGCGGACCTTTGGTGAGCACACAGTAGTTTAAGATACCTATAATTCACCCTGGATCCCTTGTTCAGCTGACAGCCTTGAGCGGTGATTTGTCTTTCTTCCCTGCCTTTTAGCTTGAAGAGCTGCCATTTCATCTGAGGCTGAATGAACTGTAGCAAACCGGGGGTGCAAGGTGTCTTACAAGGAGATAATTAGTTCCTCAACTGCTCCATTTCTCTCCCGCAGGGTCCGTACATTTTGCTTGAACAGTGAAAAGCCAATCTAGATGGTTTCAATTTGATTAGTCAGAGTAGCCTTAAAGTCATGTTTGGCCTGCAAGTTCTGAAAGTAGGTTCAGCAGGCTGCTGATCAAAGTCTCCCTTAGTATCAAAGTTGGGTGTAGAACTCAGAAGAGCAGGAGTGACCAATTGTAGAATCACAGAAAGGGGTGGGAGAGGAACACTCTCCAGCATAGAGGGGTCAGTCTGAGAGAGAACCAGAGTGGGAAGATCTGCACCAGCTTGCCTATGGAAGCAAGCCATCTTCTCTGCCATTGAGGGAGCCGTGGTATGCCCGATTTTGATCATAAATGGAATTGCTACCTGGTGCCCACGGTTATAGGGAAGGTACTGGGCAAATTAGAGGAAAGTTGACTGCAGGAAAACTTGTTGGATAGCTGAGGAAGCTAGAGCCTCTGAATCAAGCTGCCAATCGGTCCACCATCAAGCCATGCCTCCGACGGGCTCCACTTGATTGTCTTTTCCCTCATAAATTCTAAATCTGTATGATAAGGCTGTTGGCTCTCTCAGAGCTTATACATTTTGACCCCATATCTGGCGTGCTTGCTGGGAGATATTGCTTGATTGCAAGCCTGCCAGTAAAATGTAAAAAATGTAAAAGGGACTAGTGCAACTGAAGCTCCGAGGTGCACACAAGTGTGCAAGCATGGCCCTGTGGGTGCTCATCTTGCAGGCGTATAGGCATGCGCATATGTGCATTCATAGGCGTGTGCGCATTCACTACTAATACTAGTGCCCAGTGGCCTATGTAAGGGCAGCAGCTACACTAGTAGGTTTCTGTCTGATCTGCAGCTCTTCCTGTATTCCTGTGCTCGTTACTGTACTTCATTTCTGTTATTGACCCATCTCGTCCTGACCTCGCTTGAATGCAACCTGTCCTGACCTTGGCCTGACTTTGAATTATGCTTGCATCTTGCTCATTTGCCTTCTTCAGCGTTGCTGACCTTTGCCTGTACCTGACCATTCTCCTGCCTGCTGTCCATGCCTGCACCTGACCATCTGTTGCTGACCTGGCTCATTTGACTATGTATCCTGTTACCTATCTGCTCTGCTCCATACATTATTTACCTGGCCCTTGTCTACCTTGTACCTGTGACCAGTTACCTGCCAGCAAAGCAACTGCCAGACTGCTGTCTGCCAAGTCCTGGTACTGCTGTTCCTGCTGCCATCCGCTGAGTTGGTCATCTGACCTGTTCCTGGCAAGCACCTGCTCTTTATCTGTGCAGTCTGCTGGACACACTACAGGCACTCATACCTCACTGCACTCCCATGGCCACTGCCAGTGATCCCTCAGCCGGAGCTGTAAGAGAGGCCTTCTTCTGCATGCCTGGCTCTACCATCAAGTATGTGATAGACTCATCTATGCAGACGTTTTGTTGGGACCTATACACATGTGAAAATTTCTGGGGCAGGTCATTTATGAGGGGCCCAATTTTGTGAAGCCGAGTAAAGTCAGGGTCACCCCAGGGAAGACAGAGGGTTTTGTCTCTGAACTGCATAAAATGCATTATTGCCTCATATCTCTGCCTGCCCATTGCAGAAGATAACATGGGCATATGATGAATCATGTCTGTGGACCAATATGACCTCAGTTCCTTCTTTTTTGTAATTCCCATGTTAAGGGCTAGGCCCAAAAAAGTTTCACATTTGGAAACCGTTATAGGTTTCCACTTAAATTGCCTAGCAAGGTATGCATTTGGGTTGGCAGGGATTTACTGTTGGACATAAAAACTTCTTTGGTCCACGATCAAATTATAGAAGTCTTTTGAAAAATAGGTAAAAAAAAGTCAAGAAGTGTTTTAAGTTGGCTGTTTTTACCTAAACCCCGAGCTGGGCTGTAAATGGAGGGATAAAGCGTGACCCAGAAGAGAGAATGAACGGTAACGGGAGGAACAGGTCAGAGAAAGGTTAGCTATGATGGTTTAGTGGGGAAGAGGCATAGTTCTTACCTGATTGGAGGTCAGATGGGCAGGGTTGAGCCGCAAGGGGGGTCTTGTAAGGGACGCTGGATATTCATTTCAGAAAATTCAGACAAAGAAGAAGTTTCTTCCTGCTATTCCCCTGCAGAAGAAAGCCTGATGCTGACACTCCCCTTCACTCATCTGTCATACTCAGAATCCTGTATGCCTTCTCACTAGTGCACCTTTGTTTGGACATTTTGGGCACTGACTTCAGGTACTCACAGGCAAATATGGGACAAGAACTCCTTGCTAGCAATCAGGGACTGCTAGTGCGAGCAGAGATCAGGCCTGATCTTGCTAAAACTGTAGTTTTGCAGGCAATGTATCAGAGGTGGCAGTGACCAGAAAAATTATACTGACACTGCACTTCAAGATACTGTTCCATACAGACACTATACTAGTAACAGCGGTGATCAGCGACTTATAGTGTGACTGTGATAGTGTGGTGGTGGTAACATGTTCTTACTCCTACAGCTGTTGCCCTCTCCACTGCCTTAAATGAAAAATGCATCTGTGTGGGGCGCCGTCATTCCTTTATAGAGTTCCGTGAATGGGAAACTACAGGCACCAACAGCCTTTGCAGCTCTCAGCTTGTACTTCTCAATGAACTACCATGGCATTGATAGTTCATGGTTTTTAGTTCATGGTTTTTTCCTGTCAGTGCGTATCTGCCTGGCAGTATGAGGTATAAGCAGACAGATACACTGAAAAGTCTGCAGGAGTCCTGCAATGCTTCACAGGCTCCAAATAAAACCTTTTAGGCCCCTTTCACACTTGTGTGACTTGTTCTGTGATATGGGACTGCAAAGTCGCCTGGAAGTCGTACCCGATGATTTTCAATCATATCTGTGAGACTTCAAGGTAGTAGTCCCTGCACTACTTTTGTCTGACTTTGATAGGACTTGAGGTCCATAGACCTCAAGATTACACAGACGTTGCTTCAAGTCGTGTGACTTTAGGATCGTACAAGTGTGAAAGGGGCCTCACCTGCAAAAAGATGTGCATTTATTTATTTAAGGTAAACTTATCCTTTTAAGTGGTTGTAAAGACACATCCAATAAATCCTTTTAACCTCTCTATTTTTGGTCTATATTAACGGCAGTGTGCAGTCACATGGTCTACCTCTGCTCTCGTTCCCTATCTAAGAACAGTGGGAGGGGTTGAGATTCCCTATAATGAAGAGGAGGGGAGGAGCAGCACAGGTGAGGTCTGTGCAGTGATTGGCCACAGCCGATCAGCAGGTATAGAGCCAGAATTATTGGCTGTAACCTGCAGATAGACTCATGCTGTGGCGAATTGAAGAACAGAAAAGCAGGGGATGCAAGCAGTGCATCTGAAAATCAAGAAGTAAGCAGCAACGTACCCGCCAGCCTAGAGCTGCCACCCGCCTGCAGTAAATGTATTGTGGGTGGCCGACAAGTAGTTAAAATCAATTGCTCTGGGCTTTAGGTGGTTAATTCCTGTGGATGAGGGCCCATGACCCTGAGAGGCCAAATCCACCACAGACTACACTTTACCCTTCTACCACTATGTGCCCTGGGTAATTTTTTTTTTTTTTTTTTTTTTTTACACACATGCTAAGATCAGTATTTTTAAATGGAAATTACTTAAATTCCCTAAAAAGTGTTATATATTTTCATAAAGTAAAGGCCCTGTAGAATAAAATTGCAACAGTTGCAATGTTTTATGCCACACAATATTTGCAAAGCGGTTTGCAAATATAGTCAAATGCATGTATTTAAGAAAAAATACAATAAAATGATTTGGGCCACAAAAACACAATATAATGACCATTTATTTTTGTAAAATGTGTGCGCTCACAAAATGTCATGAAGAGATAGTACCTAAAATAGGTGACACTTTAAAAGTTTTTACAAGTTATCAGTTTAAGCTGGATATACACTATGCAAATTTCTATAGATTTTTTTCCCTTTAGATTTACCATAACCATAGAATATGAAGTCAAACCTAAACACTTTCAATGTGTATGCAATCAGACAAACCCTTGCACTACATAGTTGAAGGTAAATATAAAGGAAATCAAACAACAACAAAGGTTGTATAGTGTGTATCCAGCTTTAGAGGTAACCATGAATTATTGCTCTCACTCAGACATTAGCAGTGAAACCTCACATGTGTGATTCACCTGATGATCTTGCCAGTTACACACATCCTGTTTCAGGGCGTCCGCATTCTGGATGAATTAGTAAAGCAGACACCTTTGGACAACAGCATTGTCACTCTGGGGGGAGAGTAGTGTTAAACTAGCAGATTTATGGATTTAACCAACAAATAAACATACTTCCTGGCCAGATCATCAGGTGAAAATAAAGGGAAAAGACTAAAGCCTCGATCACACGATCAGATTATCAGACAAATGTTCGTCCGTTTTTTGTTGCATGCTAGTCTCATATGGGAAGTAAACAGGTTACTTTCATACGAAAATTCTCGTATGACAGAATTCAACTTCAGAAGTGATGTCGTGCGTTGAATGGTTTTGTATGTATTCTTTTGTTTCCAAGCATGCGTAGTCTTGCTCTTACAATTTTTTTTGTAATACTAATTAAATGAAAATTGGACATTGTGTTTACATACAATAAAAATTTTATAGCCTGCACATTCAGTTTTTGTCATACCAAAATTCATAATCGGCTGTTGAGAACACCATACTAACGATCCAAAAATCGGCAGGTCGGACAAAATTTTCCTTTGATTTTCTAATAGAAAGTATGGGCCTTTAGGCTCGGTTCACACTTATACGATGTGGGAAATGCAACAAATCCTGTGGGTTTTCTGCATCGCATTGCAATCGCACAGTGTCTATGTGATCTGCTTGTTATCTTAACAACACCCCATAACAGATCACAAAACGCAGTGTGATTACCAGAATCGCATAGCATGGGTATACACACCCATGCGATGTGGTTCAGGTAAAAAAAAGGGTCCTGCTCCATTTTGGTGTGAATGCGATGCGATCTCAGCCATACAAATTGTATGGCTGAAATCATACCGCACCGACATTGCATGTGATGTGCACTGGAATGCGGTGCAAAACATATGCAATGTCTGCAGTCACACCAGTGTCAATCTGGGCTTATAGGGAAAACAAACACATCTAAGTATTGGTGAGCTGCAGTTTTATACATTTTAATTTTTGGATTTAATAGAACTTTATTCGTATTGCTAACAAGCCCGCTGTATGATAGTATGGGCAGATGACAGGTCTTCTTTATGTAGACATCAGGGACTTATTAGACCCCTGATGTCTACCCTGTCATCCAATGCAACTAATAAAGAGCAGACGGGGGGGGGGTGTGCTCTGATGCTCAAACTACTGAAAAGGTGATCAATTTTACTTAACAGCTGATTTTTGTCTGGAAAAAAAAAAAATGACACCAAGCTTGTGGCCATGAGTTTGTTTTAAATGGTTTAAGGCCCCTTTCACCTGGGGCCGAATCCATCCAAGTGGATCTGTCTGCTCACCAGGAAATCGGCCCACTGATCCCCTCTGAGCAAGCAGATGACAGGTCTGTGTCCTCTCCGCTATCCAGAGTGGACACGGACACAGCCCGCTGTTCTCTTTGGGGCAGTCTGATGGAAATGGACTGCATGTTTGTTTCCATCTAATTGTCATCTGATCCGCCAAAAAGATGGTGAACATATCACGATCAGCCTGTTCTTAGCAGACCGGATAGGATGCCGGTGAGGGACAGCAAACACATGTCCCCTGACATACGTCACCCCATAGAGAACAATGGGTGGTCTGATCGGGTCCGCCTGAAAAATGGACACGTGGACCCGATCGGTCTGCTGGTGGGAAAGGGGCCAAAGGATGCGAAGTGCTTAAAGAAAAGCTGAAATTAAGACTTAACTGACTTTCTGAATCACTGACTAGAACAAGCACACAAATATAAACTTCTGACATACTGTATATGCTCAGTCCTTTCTCCAGGTCCATATTGGAGAATATAATTAATTCAGAGAATTAGTATGACTTTCAGGAAGGAGTTTAGTAACTGCAGCCAAAGGGCTCTTTCACACCGGCGGTCCAATCAGATCCGCCTGTCAGTTTTTTAGGCGGATCTGATCGGATCCTCCATGCAGCTCTATGGGGCAGCGGGTGTCAGTAATCGGAGCGGATCTGATGACAGCGGACAAGCGGTCCGCTCTCATCCGATCCCCCATAGAGGGCAGCGGGTGCTGAGACACCTCCCTCTCCGCTCTGCAAGCAGAGACGGAGCTGTCATCCGCCCGGCTCAGCAGGGATCGCGGATGACAGCTACTACGGAGCGGACCGTGTGAAAGAGCCCTAAGGATTTCTCTCAGCACAAATTTTCTATTTTCCTATTACATTTAAAAGTATACAAAAAAAAAAAAAATTATATATATATATATATATATATATATATATATATATATATATATATATATATAATCCAATGGCTGCCACCACACACAGATCAGGGATAAAAATGGGCCCGGGTGCATAGTAAGAGACTGCAGCGCATATAAACCAAAAAGGAGAGCGGCACTCGCAGGTCTTGAAAGGTGAATGCACAATGACAATTTTGAATCTCTCTTTCAACAAGGCACAAGCTCATCTTCCTCAGGATAATAAACAAGTGAAGCAACACAACATATATTCCCTAAAACCCCTCCCATCATTATTACTCACATGTGCAAAAGAAGGTGCCACATTTGAACCCATCAACAAGTACAAAGTTCCAGCTAAAAACAATCATGGGAAAAATGTCCAGATTTGGGAGAACAAAAAACAACAACAAACGTACCTGCAAAACAGAAAAAAAAAAAAGAGACCAAAAACCAGGCAGCAAAGACAAAACAGCATGACATTATATTGTGTTATCTATGGCCTTCCATGTTAAGGCAGAGCTGGACTGGGGGAGCATTGTGAACATGTAATGTGTATGGGAAAAAATACAAGGGGGCGCTGCAGAGAAGCCTGCAGCACCAGGAATGTAGATTAGGTGCCAGGTATAACAACAGACATGAACACAGTGTAAAGTCACCAAATAAATGTGCTGAAAGTGAAAATAAACAGATAAGTGATAAATTAAAAACAATTTGAGATCAGAACAGGGAGAGCACCGAAGGTGCCAACACCCATAGCAGAGTAATCCCACTGGTCGCAAAGAAAATAGATAAGGAAGAAACTCCACGGACCTGTAGCAGGTGCCACCAGAAGGAGATCACAGGAGAGAGAGGGGGTTAAACCCATGGCTGGAGTTGCAGCTCCAGAGTGGATAACAAGCAGGAAGAACTGGTTGGAAACATAGTGTGAGAGCCAAGATAAAGGAGAGCAGAAAATGTCTGCAAAAAAGGATACTGTCACATAATAAATTTACATTAAGAGAATAATCACAGACAATCAACAGTACATACACTCATGTAAGAAGGGCAGTGTCAAAGGACAGAATGTCTATGTTTCCAATCACACAATACACACAGATGAATATCAGATCAAGGTCAGGCAGATTGAACTGTGTATGGGGCAACAGAGTAATCAGCATCTGAAGGACTAACCATAAACAGTGCAATCTTGCCACCAATCATCTCCAAAGGATTGCTGTCAAAAACAAGGAAACAGAACATGGTTGTAAAAACTGTAGATGATGGTGATTTTTGTATAAGCAAAGGTAAGAGGGCAGCCAGAGAGGCCATCAAGGGGAAGGAAGATCCACTGGCAAAGGTGGGGAAACTTCTAAGTGGGTATAAAAGTCAGTCTGGATACAAAGTGTGTGGGCCCCCAGGGCCAAGAAACACTCCCAATGAGACAACCACACACACACACCTTGAAATCATTACTGCCAATCATATTCCAAAAAAAGTTACAACAAAAAGACAGTCAATCATATGGTGCAGAATCATATTGTGGTGGGTCAGATCACAGGAAACAATTGTTACTTAACTGTTTGTTGAGGCCTTTTGGCGCCGCAGTTTGTAGGTCATAAATCCAGTGGCATTCACGTTGCTGTAACAGGCGATGGCGATCTCCACCTCTGGTCCATAAAGGAAATGATCAATCACAATGCATTTAAGGGTGGGTAGTGGATGCTTCATTTCAAGGAAATGACATGCAAACGGTTGCGTGGCGGATCTTGAAGACAAGGCTTGTTGTATAGCTGATCGATGGTTAATAAAGCGATCTCTAAAGGGAGTAATGGTTTTCCCCCCATAGTACAAGCTGCACCTACAGCGGAGTAGGAAGATCACATATTCTGAAGTGCATGTAAGTCTATGTTTAATAGAAATCCATTTGCCAGACTGAGGGTATAGAAAGTATTGCCCAACGAGCATATGTCTGCATGTGCTGCAGTTAGGACAGCGATAGCAGCCCAATTTGGTTGGTGGTAGCCAGGAATGGGAGACCGAAGCAGGTGGCAGTTCGGTTCAGACCAGCAAGTCCTTGAGATCTCTCGCCCTTCGATAGCTCATAATCGGTGGAAGTGACCCAGCCAACAATAAATTGGCATCACTAGAAGCAATGAAGCAATGGGCCAATGGACAGTCACAGCATTTTTGACCAGCCTGCTGCCACTTGAGTATTGAGTGGGAAGAAAATACTTGGGTATGAATGTTCTTGTCCCTTGGCTTGTTAGTATCAGTAAGTGCCGGTTCACACTTCCGCGTGAACACACTTCCGCACTGCTCCTTCATTACATGCGATCGGATGTGCAGTGCAAATTCAGCCATACACTTTGTATGGCTAAATTCGCACTGCACCCGCACAAAAGTCGCACATGAGGCATTTTTTCAACCGCATCAGGATCGGATCGCACAGTGGTTCACACTTGTGCAATCCGATCCTGTGCGAACTGTCAGATCGCACTGCAATATGCGATCAAACTGGGGGTGTCGTTAACATTTTATTGACACCCCCTTCGTATCGCATATGGCAGTGTGAACTGCCAGATGTGCGTTTGCGATGCGGGAACAGGCTGCGAATTTGCAGCCTTCCCGCATCGCACAAGTGTGACCCGGCACTTACTGCAGCAAGAGCATGCTGTTTATGCTTCAGGAGTACCTCCCTGGAGTACCCACGTTCTGTAAAGCGCTGGACCATGTCATCCAATTGTATTGCTGCAGTGTCAGGGTTGGAGTTACGCCTAACCACTCTCAGCATTTGTGCAAACGGAATATCCCTTATCAAAGATGGAGGATGTGCACTCTGTGCATGGAGGAGGGTATTGTGTATTTACAATACAGACGGGTTCCCAGATTGGTTTGGTCATGTGAGGTAACTTTATAGATATTTAAATCCAGGAAATTAATATCAGAGGTAGAATGTGTCAGAGTCAGTTTCACAGGATTAGGCAACCCATTGATTGCGTCAATTCTGTATCAAGTCCCCTGTAGTGCCAGTCCACAAGAGGAGCAGGTCATCAATATATCGCCGGTAATATAGAATATAGGGGGACAGTGAAGGTAATAGAAGATCCTGTTCAAATTAATACATAAAAATATTTGCAAAATAAAGTGCTATATTTGAACCCATAGCTGTCCAAGAACATTTTAAATAAAAGGTATCTTTAAATTTGAAATAATTCAGTGTCAAAATGAGCCTTAATTGTTCAAGGAGAAAGCTGGAGGGTGGTCTTTCCAAACCAGAATTGGTTAATGCTTGCTGTACCACCTCAATGCTGTCTTCATGTGGAATAACTGTGTACAGGCTTTTGACATCCAAAGTGGTGAGTACACAGTCTGGGGGAATTGATCCCAGTCGTTTTAACCACTTTACCACCGGAGGATTTTGCTGTCTTACGTCCAGGCCACTTTTTGTGATTCGGCACTGTGCGACTTTAACTGACAATTGCGCGGTCCTGCGACACCGTACCCAAACGAAATTTACGTAATTTTTTTCTCACAAACAGAGCTTTCTTTTGGTGGTATTTGATCAGCTGTGCGATTTTTACTTTTTGCGCTATAAACAAAAAAAGAGCGTTTATTTTGAAAAAATAACAATATTTTTAACATTTTTTTATATGAAATTCCTCCCAAAAAATATGTAAAAATCAAATTTTTTAAAAATTTTTGGCCAATTTGTTTTCTGCTACCTATGTTTGGTAAAAAAAAATCACAATAAGCGTATTTTGATTGGTTTGTGCAAAAGTTATTGCGTTTACTAACTAAGGGAAAGATTTCTGTCATTTTTGGCGTTTTTTTTTAACGCGTAATGGCGGCGATCTGCGATTTTTTTTGCGGGACTGCGACATTGCGGCTGACAGATTGGACCCTTGACTGACATTTTTGACACTTTTGGGGGTACCAGTGACATTACTGCAGCAATCAGTGCTATATATATGCACTGTTACTGTAAAAATGACACTGGCAGGGAAGGGGTTAATTTTATTGGAGAGGGAGGGGTTAATGTATGCCTGGTGCTTACTGACGTGTGGGGGGAGGTGACTGAGTGAGTGAGGGACAGATCGGATGTTCAGCTATGCTGAACACTCCGATCTGTCACTCCCTGTCACTTAGGAGATCCGCCCGCTCTGTTTACACAGGCGGGCGGATCTCCAAACTAGATTCCCCGACGATCGCCGCCGCTCCTCCCCTGGCCCGACTCCCGCTGTGAATGAAAACAGCGGGAGCGCGCCTCTGGCGGCGCTCGAGCGCCGCCTACAGGGGGAGGAGTCCAGCGACGTAGGTCTACGTCGCTGGACGATAACGAGCCACTGTGCCGCAGTAGAGGCACAGTGAGCGGTCGTTAAGTGGTTAAAGAGTCAATAACCATTGAGGAGTCCCTCAGGTATGAAGGCAACTTTTGTACTAGGGGTTGCAGAAAAAAAGTCAACAAAAACTGCCAGAGGTTGTAACACTGACCCCCTAGCAGAGATAATAGGACATCCAGGTGGATGAACTGGGTCTTTATGTATTTTTGGTAGAGTGTAAATAATGGGGCACCGAGGAAAATTGGTGGTGAGAAACCCCAATTCATCCTTAGTGATCCAGCCATGAAAAAAGCCTTCACGGAGTTTGTCATCAACTATACATTTGAAATGCCTAGTCGGATCATTTGGAAGTACAAAGTAGGTGTGTCTGTCCTGGAGTTGTGTGAGTAATTCCTGTCGCTAATCTGATAAATTTTGAATGACAATAGTGACCCCCTTGTCGGCAGGGTGAATCACAATGGATTGATCTGAAGTCAGAGATTTAATTGCATCACGTTCAGCCCTAGTGAGATTGGATTTGGGTAGTATGTCCATTGTAGCACTTTTGTGGTGTACCTCATACTTAACTGATTGACAGAATGTCTGTACTGAAGGAGGGATTTCCGAAGCGTCAGTGGTGCTGTGTGGCCTTAAGGGAGTCGGCTGTGTTGCTGTGGGAGTGTCCTAATAGATCACCTTAAACAAGAATTTCCTCTCAAACTTATATAGGTCCACCACAAAATCAAATTTATTGAATTTATTTGTAGGGATGAAGAACAGACCCCTATTAAGGAGACTGATTTCTGCAGGGGAAAGCTGGTGCTGGCTCAGATTGAACACTATCATGTCCTTCCTGCTCGTGGTCACCCCTTTGGCGATAACAGTGTAAATTTGCTGTCCCCTCAAAATAACTCAACACACAGCCATTAATGTCTAAACTGCTGGCAGCAAAAGGGAGTACACCCCTACGTGAAAATGTCCAAATTGGGTCCAATTAGCCATTTTCCTTCAATCAGTGACACCTGACTCATTAGTGTTAAAGGTCTCAGGTGTGAATGGGGAGCAGGTGTGTTAAATTTGGCATTATAGCTCTCACTCTCTCATACCGGTCACTGGAAGTTCAACATGGCACCTCATGGCAAAGAACTCTCTGAGGATCTAAAAATAAGAATTGTTGCTCTACATGAAGATGGCCTATGCTATAAGAAGATTGCCTAGACCCTGAAACTGAGCTGCAGCATGGTGGCCAAGACCATATAGAAGTTTAACAGGACAGGTTCCACTCAGAACAGGCCTCACCATGGTCGACAAAGAAGTTGAGTGCACATGCTCAGTGTCATATCCAGAGGTTGTCTTTGGGGAAATAGACGTATGAGTGCTGCCAGTATTGCTGCAGAGGTTAAAGTTGTCACCTCACACTGCATCAAATTGGAGAAATTTAGAAGGAAGCCTCTTCTTTTTTTTTTCTAAAATTGAAGCCTCTTCTGAAGATGATGCACAAGAAAGCCCGCAAACAGTTGGCTGAAGACAAGCAGGCTAAGAACATGGATTACTGAAACCATGTCCTGTGTCTGATGAGACCAAAAAAAAACGTATTTGGTTCAGATGGTGTCAAGCGTGTGTGGCGGCAACCAGGTGAGAAGTACAAAGACAAGTGTGTCTTGCCTACAGTCAAGCATGGTGGTGGGAGTGTCATGGTCTGGGGCTGCATGAGTTTGCGCCCCGCACTGGGGAGCTATAGTTCATTAAAGGAACCATGAATGCCAACATGAACTGTGGCTTAGTGAAGCAGAGCATGATCCCCTCCCTTCAGAGACTAGGTGGCAGGGTAGTATTCCAACATGATAATGACCCCAAACACCTCCAAGAAGACCACTGCCTTGTTAAAAGAAAATTTACACTGTCATACAAGCTGTACACTCACTACTTTACATTGTAGCAAAGTGTCATTTCTTCAGTGTTGTCACATAAAAAGATATTATTATTTTTCTTAAAAAAATGTGAGGGTGTACTCAATTCTTTGAGATACTGTGTGCATGTATATATATATATATATATATATATATATATATATATATATATATATATATATATATATATATATAATATATATATATATATATATATATACATATATATATATATATATACACACTATATTAGCATATAAACTTTAATGGCACCCCAGTCTTAGGGGTGTAGGGTTTAATATTGAGTTGGCCCGCCCTTTGCAATAACCGTTTAAACTTTTCTGGGAAGGTTGTCCACAAGGTTTAGGAGTGTGTCTATGGGAATGTTTAACCATTCTTCCAAAAGCACATTTGTGATGTCAGGCACTGATGTGAATGAGAAAGCCTGGCTCAGAGTCTCTGCTCTAATTCATCCCAAAGGTGTTCTATTAGGTTGAGGTCGGGACTCTGTGCAGGCCAGTCAAGTTCCTCCACCCCAAACTTTCTCATCAATGCCTTTATGGACCTTGCTTTGTACACTTTTCCAAATCATTTGGTGGAGGGGGCATTATGGTGTGGTGCTGTTTTTCAGGGGTTGGGCTTGGCCCCTTAGTTCCAGTAAAGGGAACTCTTAAGACATCAGCATACCAAGACTTTTTGCACAATTTCATGCTCCCAACCTTGTGGGAACAATTTGGGGATGCCCCTTCCTGTTCCAACATGACTGCACACCAGTGCACGAAGAAGGTCCAAAAAGACATGAATGAGTGAGTTTGGGTGGAGAAACTTGACTGGCCTCACAGAGTCCTGACCTCAATCCAATAGAACACCTTTGGGAATCAGAATGGAGACTACAAGCCAGGCCTTCTCATCCACATCAGTGCTTGACCTCACAAAGGCACTTTTGGAAGAATGGTCAAACATAGCTGTAGACATACTCCTAAACCTTGTAAACAGCCTTCATAGAAGAGTTGAAGCTGTTATAGCTGCAAAGGGTGGGCCAACTCAATATTGAACAAACTAAGACTTGGATGTCATTAAAGTTCAAGTGCATGTAAAGGCAGGCATCCCAATACTTTTGAAAATATAGTTTATATATAATCCTAATAATGCTACAAAAAAAATTATATATATATATATATATATATATATATTTTTTTTTTTTACTTTGTAGCATTATTAGGATTATTCAACACAACAAAATGTCAAGACAACTAATCAGAATTCACATTCACATATTTTACAGCAAGAAACTATAATCTGATTGGTTTCTATAGTTTTATTACTCTCTGTACATCATCATTGCTCTTTTCCCTGCTTTTTTGTTTGTTTGCTACAAAAAGACAAGTGCACATTAAAATAAATTGTAATTACATTGTTTGTATGTTAGGCAATAACTAACTTTCCCTAATAACTGAAAGACATCACACTCCAATATACATCTATATATTGCAGCAACTGCATGCACGTTACATGGGTTGATATAGTGCCTTTCATTGTGAGTGGCACCCAAATGCACTAATGCAACGCTCAAGTGTTGCAATCTACTGAAAATCATGGCAATGCACCATACTGAGTAGCGGCAACATTTTAAGATACTGTATGTGTGATTTTTTGGATATTTGGGGCGAATCAGAAGGCAATTAAAATGGGCTACTCTAACGTAACACATTAATACGTGACATGGCACTAATTATGCATGTGCAATAATGTACCTCAAATTAGCTTATAATGGAAAATATTTTTTGTTGGAATATAGAAAAACTTTTCGTTACAATATACATATATACAAATCAGAGTTTCTGATCCCCCTTTAACCAGTGGTACCGTACAAACTTCAATTTCATTACTCTAACCTGGCTAAATAACAGAAACAATTATATGCAGAATAAAATGAAAACGTGTACAGTGTTTAAAAAATTAATTTGTGTGCAAATAAGGAAAATTGCTTGGCAGTTAAAACTATAATATTGTTTTTCTTTTTCACTCTTGCATATTTCACATTAAACATGAATTAAAAATCATGTTAGGGTTGTCATTTATATATCTTGGCTGGGGGTTCTTATTTTGTTGGGTTGATTTACTAAAAAAGTGGAATGTTCACTTTTGCAGTGAAACAACGTTCACTTTAATTACCCAATCATGTACAGTATGAAAGAATTTTTTTTTTTTAAATTTCCCAGTAAATGATTTAATGTGCAAACTGTACATGGGCTCGATAAATCAGTCTCATCCTCTACAACCACACGTAAAGTAAGCTTTTCTGCTCTAGAATAATCCATTTAAAAAAGGTTCAAGGGATAGATTCTGTTAGGCTTTTCAATAGAACAGCAAAAACAACAGTAAGAGTGGTCAAAGCAAAATAATCAATGGCAATAACATAGCCCATTGTAGCTAGATCATTTTCTGATTTTCTGGGGTTTTTTTTGCAGTTTAATGACATAATCAATAAAAGGATCAGATTTCTGCATAGTCAACATAGGCTATAGGGCAGCAAGACTGACAGGGGATACTCACTGCCACCTATACATCATGATGTTGACTGTTTCCGTTTACAATTAAAGGTTTTAGACTGCTGCCATGCCAACAAACTGAATGAGCCCCTTTTTTGCTATTTCAAGAGAGTTTATCCAGGGTTTTCTTGATGGAAGAATAAATATTGATCTAAAACGTCAGACCACTGTTTTTTAATGATCATTCTCTTGATTGCTTGTTTTGATCCAATATGTACTTTCTCTCAATAGCCCATGTAAGAATGTATTCTCTTTGAATCGTAGTCCCAGTGCTAGATTATCTCCTCTTAACCAGGAAAGAGCCATAACAATCCCCCAAGGATTTACCATCTACCATTGTACAACTTATTTTTTTAGGTCCTGTTTATTTGTTGCAGTTGTTTTTTGTTAATGCACAGTACCATAAAGACTGTAAGAAAACATTTCAGCTGTGCAACAGTTTATGCTTACCCTTAGGAACGATAAGGAAATCGATTTTATGTCTTTTATGACATCTACTCTGATCTTTTGTGTTTACAAGACTTCCGCTTGGCATTGATTCAATGCAGGCTATAACACAGGTGTGCAAGCAGAACACAGAGATATCAACATGAATGGCTTACGTGTGTGTGCTTTTGTAAAAGGCCCTGCCTTATAGTGCAAAGAAGACTACAGGTATTTTTTGAAAGAAAATATATTATACTTTTAAGATATTTTCATAGCTACAACTTATCACTAATGGTGTAATTAGATGCAGTGCGAAATATATTTCTGAAATGCTGAGATTGTCTTAAAAGAACACATCTATATGTTTAAACAATTACATAATTTCATATTTTTTTAGTTCTTTTTTGGCATTTTTTTGACTAGAGATCTTTTATGATTTTGCTCAGCAAAACTAAAAATGAAAACCAGGAGTTGTAGTCCTCATACTTCAGGAACCTGACTCAGATCAGTTTTTTTTTTCTCTGCATCCCTATTGGGGAACTTCCTGTTCCAATTGTCAGGGAGTTCACCTTTTAAAAATGCCCATTCTATGATAGATATACTAGTAGGTATATACTGTATTCTTATAAAACAAATAGACATGGCAAAGCTAGCTTTATGTTATGGATATTTCTAACACTAGGAGGAAACAGACATTAAGGTGTCCCCATAATATTACTGGTACTTACCTTTGTGTTCTTTATTTGTTGATCTCCACACTGTCCCAGAGGTCTTCCAGCAACAGCATTTTCACTCTCTGATCCCCCAAGGTTTTACATATTTTCCTGAATTAACAAATACTATATATAGGGAATTACCTGCAGTTCAGGAGACACTGTGCAGCATCACTGCTGTGAAGCTGTTTCTTCCTGGTGTTTGGCCTGGACTCTGTACTGTCACTTCCTTAATGTAGAGTGACAGAGCTCTAAGTGCAAAGCAAAGCATCTTGGGACGTGTAGTTCAGGAAGCTGGGGTTTTACTTCTAGCTGGACTGTTTTGAACTACAACTACCAGCCAACTTGGAGAGAAGAACAGACTGTTAGGAGAGCTTATAAAAACGGTGCTAGACCTAGATCACTCTTTTGGGACCCCGACTTGGATTTGCAAACAAGGACTCTGTGTCTGAGGGTGCTGTGGCCGTATCGTGGCCTGTGCAAAGAAGAATCATCACGTGTGTGTCCAAGGGGAATCTGCTGACAGCATCTCCCTACTGTTTGGCGGCAGCCTGGAGGTCACTACTGCTCCATTCACACCATATCCAGTTGGGCCGCATCGCGGTGCGATGGAGTTTGGACGCCATTTCCTGAGCCAGGACCCTGAGGGAGATCCTGCAAAGCCTGCAACATTATCATCATCAGTTACAGCATCAGTGAGTGGGCACTTGCCCATCTATTCCTGATAGACACTGCACGCAGACAACATTGTCTCTTCTCGCATTGCTTATGCCTGTAGAACTCCATGACACATTACATGTAAGAAAGCAGCCACATTATTCACTTGGCACCAGAGCATCACAGGCATACCCTGCATATCTCGCTCGTTAGTTTTTAAACAAGCTGCGTCACTTTGGGACAGGCTTACCAGCAGTCACCATGCTCTTATCCAGAAGCGAGGCCCTCACTCTAGGGGTATGTTCAAATGTGGTCACTGTGCTTTTTGCCCCTGGATTTCCAGTGGCTCCAGGTTCATACTTCCAAATGGGGAGATTTTTACTCCCAAGTCTGGGGCAGACTGTGGCACTCTAGAGGTCATCTACCTCATGCTCTGTAAATGTGGGTCTTTTAATTTTGGGAAGACGATCCAACAGCTGCGACAAAGATTGAATGATCACATTTACTATTCTGCAAATGGGAAAATGCTTACACCTGTAAGCAGGCATTTGGATCTATATCTATATCGCCTCTTTGGTGTTTTAGGTTATTCCCCAGAACCCCAGAGGGGGTAACTGGGATAAGCGAATACTTCAAAAAGAAACATTGTGGATAGAGCATCTCAACGCTACCTATCCACCTGGTATCAATGAAATACAGTCTTAGAGGCCTCTCTTATAATCTACCACTAAAGGGCTAATAAGCCTCATTGAGATGACTTTATATGCTCTGTTTGGTCATTGGCTAGTGCTAGCCACACATGCTGTATGTTTGTATTTATGTGTCCTATGACTTCTGGGTTTGAATTGTGATCATCCAATGATGGCTTTACTCGTTGTTAATGTATTATAGATATCCTATTTTTGCCTTCCAAAACCAAATGTTTGTTTCATTATTCAACTGTTATATTCTAGTTGTGCTGGAGGTCCATCCCTGTGTGGAGTTGTGCATGCTAGGTCTTGTAGGCATATGTGCAGACGGAAAGCCGCAGCCCAGATTATCCCTATTTCCCTCCCAGTACTGGTTGTACTGGCTGCTGCATTTGGAGGTCACACCAGGGATCACTCTACCCCGGATGTGCCTCCATCTGAGTGAGCTACCCGCTTCAGCCGGCTCTATGGGTGAGCAGACTTTCGTCCATTCGCGCATGCGCTGGCGCAGTGCGGGCATGTGCATCACAGTCTGGCCAGGTGGGAGAAGCATTGCCATCGGCGTGGTCTCCCTGACAGGGACGCACATAAAAGGTGCAGGTGCGGCCTTATGTAGCGTCATATACCACTGTCTACTGATCTGTACAGGGCTGGTTTGGAATTACTTGTGGCGAACGTGGTAGGTGGAGTGTTGGGATAGATTTTGGTCTTTTATTTCTGCCTTTGTCCCCATGCTCATCTTAATGTACATACTTTATAAGTAGACAAATTGCTTTGTTGGTTATCTGATGGCTTTTTACCTTTACAGATCCTCACATTGAGGGAAAAGCCTCTTGGTAATCTCGGGCTCCATACAGTGTTCTAATGTTGCTACAACAAATTATATCTCCCTATTGGATATAATATATATTGACTGGTCTCGGTCATATAATCCATTTAATACTTTAACCTTGGCTAAAACTCCACCTTTTTATGATTATACAATGTGAGGTGAGCACTTGCATTTAACTATATTTGATTAATTTAAGGGCCAGCATAATTTGAATGGGTTGGTATACACCCTCTGTGCTATGCCCCTTTCTTGATTGCAATATTTATACTCTATACTGTTACCTGCTGTCTTTTATATATCGTTTATAGATGGTATAGTATTGGTACTTTGTAGGTCCATTTAGCCATCCCACATGCTTTGGTGTCACCATTGTTTACCCCCTGATTTGTTATCAGCAGAGATTACTCTGGGTATGTGGTTTGTTATATAACCCATCCCCCTTTCCTTGCTTTATGGTGGTAGCTCTCGCTCTCTCTATCTCTTGTGTACATTCCTATCCTCCTCTATAGAAGTAACACCCTACTTTATTATGGTGCTGGTAACGTGTGCGCCCCCACATTTGCCCTTGGCCCTCGTACATGTCATTATCCCACCTTTTGGACCTCGAGCACAATATTTTTAAGTGTGATGTATTTTTTAGTAAAAATTGTTTATATATTACAAATTGTAATTAATGTTGTTCTTTTTATCTATTTAGAATAAAGTTAATGATCTCCTTAAAGCGGAGTTCCACCCTAAAATTATACTTACCTCCATCTTCTTGCTCCGGGTCACCTGAAAAACAAATGGATAATCGCAATTTTTTTTTTTTTTTTACTTACCATGTTTAGAAGAAAATATACTTACCTTGCCTCCTCTTCCTCCCCTCGGCGGCCACGGCGATTCGTCATTTCCTGGCTTGCAATGATTCCTGGGAGCTGAACGTCATCGCTCCCAGGAATCAATGCGCCTGCACCGGCCCCGACGTCAGTTCCGGTGCAGGCGCCGTCATGCCTTGCTATACAGCTTCTGGGCATGCCCAGAAGCTGTGCAGGGATGATGTTGCGGCACCAGAAGTGACGGCGGGGCCGGTGCAGTGCATCATGGGACCGAAGAAGACGGAAGAGGACACAGAAGAGGATCGCGCTGACTTCAAGCTGCCCACACCTGAGATGGCAGCGCTGGACAATACATTTTCAAGGTAAGTATTTCTTTTAAAAGGTAAGTGCAACCCGGGACAGATCAGAGGCTAGCCATTGTGGAATGCACTAGCCCTGACTGTCCCGGGGGTATTTTTATTAAAAAAAACTTTCCCAGGGTGGAACTCCGCTTTAAGAAGCGAAAACTCGCAAAACATGTTGAGCTTCTATCATTGATGCTGAACCTTTCCATATTATGCTGGCTATTACTTTAGGGTTCTGGAATGCCTGTTTACCCTAGTCAGTGTTAGCATGTGGTTGATCAGCTATTCAATTACATCTCTTTTGATCTTATATGGTTTTATTATTATGTTAATTGTGTGTCCATGTTTTTCCAATATATATATATATATATATATATATATATATAGCACCCTACAGGTAGGTGCTAGGTAAAACTATAGTGGGCCTTGTCTGCCTAACAGCAGGGCTGTGATTTATCTAGTTAGGGTGTCAGGGCTTCCAGATGTGCCTGCTGAAAGGAGAAGTATCCCCACTGGCTCCTGTGAGAGGCTTCTCATAGGGCAGTGTGGGAAGCCCATTCAGGGGGCACATCCCAGCTTGTAACTACCCCAGAAGGCAGATTATGCTGCAAGGGATTCTGGGAGTGGGTATAAGTTGGGGGGAAGTGCGTGGCACGGTGTCTTTGGCGGGAGCAGAGTCCCAGGAAGGAGAGTGCAGCTGTCTCTCCTCCTGTCTGAGGAAGGTGGATATCTCGGGGTGTCGCGTGAGAATCCAGAGAATGCTGAGTTGAGCTGAGGGGATCAGGTATGCCGAGAGCCTGCAGAGAGAGAGAGAGGGGTCCAGTCCCAGGAAAGCCTACACAGGTCATGAGTACTTTTTTTTCATAAATTTGGGCCAAAATTTATACTTCTACATATATATGGTAAAAATGACCCAAATTAGTGGTTATTATTTAGTCTGTATGAAAGTTATGGAGTCTACAAGCTATGGTGCCAATCATTGAAAAATTGATCACACCTGATGTACCGACTGCCTATCTCATTTCTTGAGGCCCTGAAATGTCAGGACAGTACAAATACACCCCAATTGACCCCTTTATGGAAAGTCAACATTCCAGGGTATTTAGTAAGAGGCATGGTGAGTTTTTTGAAGTTGTAATTTTTTCCCCACAATTCTTGGGATAATGAAGAAATATTTTTTTTTTCCACAAAATTGTCATAATAACAAGTTTTTTTTTTCACACACAGTATATGCATACTTGCAATTACACCCCAAAATACATTCTGCTACTCCTCCTGAGTATGGCGATACCACATGTGTGAGACTTTTACACAGCCTGGCCACATACAGAGGCCCAACATTCAAGGAGCACCGTCAGGTGTTCTAGGAGCATAAATATAATTTCCTAACGACCTATCACACTTTTGAAGGCCCTGGAGCACCCCATTTTGGAAAGCAAACACCCCAACATATATTCTATGAGGCATAATGAGTCTTTTGAACGTGGCATTTTTTTCCACAAGTTTTTGAAACATGTGGAAAGAAAATAAAACCTTTTTTATTTTACACAAAGTTCTCAATTTATAAGGTATTTCTAACACATAGCATGTACATAGCAAAAATGACACCCCAAAATACATTCTGTTACTCGTCCTGAGTATGGCGATACCACATATGTGGGACTTTGTCACAGCATAGGCAAATACAGAGGCCCAACATGCAAGGAGCACCGTCAGGTGTTCTAGGAGCATAAATTACACATAAAATTTCATTACAACCTATCACACTTTTGAAGGCGCTGGAACACCAGGACAATGGAAACCCCCACAAAATATCCCCATTTTGGAAAGTAAACACCCCAACACATAATCTAGGAGGCATGGGCTGCAGATAGGTACTCAGGTACTCTGATGGGCTGCAGATAGGTACTCAGGTACACTGATCAGCTTCAGAAAGGTACTCGGGTACTCCGATGAGCTTCAGAGAGGTACTTGGGTATTCTGATGGGCTAGAGACAGGTACTCAGGTAATCTGATGGGGTGCAGATAGGTACTCAGGCACTCTGGGCTGGAGACAGGTACTCGGGTACTTTGATGACAGGTACTCGGGTACTCCGATGACAGGTACTCAAAGTACCTGAGTACCTGTTATCAGAGTACCCGAGTACCTGTCATCAGAGTACCCAAGTACCTGTCACCAGCCCATCAGAGTACCCGAGCACCTGTCATCAGAGTACCCAAGTACCTGTCATCAGAGTACTCGAGTACCTGTCACCAGCCCATCAGAGTACCTGTCACCAGCCCATCAGAGTACCCGAGTACATGTCTTTAGAGTACCTGATGGGCTGGTGACAGGTACTTGGGTACTCTGATGACGTGTACTTGGGTACTCCGACGACAGGTACTCGGGTACTCCGATGACAGGTACTTGGGTACTCCGATGACAGGTACTCAAAGTACCCGAGTATCTGTCATCAGAGTACCCGAGTACCTGTCATCAGTGTACCCGAGTACCTGTCATCAGAGTATCCAAGTACCTGTCATCAGAGTACCCGAATACCTGTCACCAGCCCATCAGAGTACCCGAGTACCTGTCACCAGCCCATCAGAGTGCCCGAGTACCTGTCATCAGAGTACCTGATGGGCTGGTGACAGGTACTTGGGTACTCCAATGACAGGTACTTGGGTACTCCAATGACAGGTACTTGGGTACTCCGATGACAGGTACTCGGGTACTCCGATGACAGGTACTCAAAGTACCCGAGTACCTGTCATCAGAGTACCCGAGTACCTGTCATTAGAGTACCCAAGTACCTGTCATCGGAGTACCTGAGTACCCAAGTACCTGTCATCAGAGTACCCGAGTAACTGTAAACAGAGTACCTGATGGGCTGGTGACAGGTACTCGGGTACTCTGATGGGCTGGTGACAGGTACTTTGATTGGCTAGTGACAGGTACTTTGATGGGCTAGTGACAGGTCCTCTTTATTGGGGGGGGCAATCTGGTTTGCACTGTATTCGGTAACTAGCTGTTACCACAATCTCCTCCTCACACAGGATCAGTGTGTGAGGAGGAGAACACGGTGACAGCTAGTTACTATATTCTCTGTTGACATTCTGTGACCGGCTGTGATTGACAGCTGGCCACGTGGTAAAAAGCCAATTTCATTGGCTCTTTACCTAGATCGGGGATGGGCTCTGTCTGAGGGACGAGCATCATCCCCGATCGCCGCGCTGTGCTCCCCGGGCGCGCATTGCAGAGAGAAGAAGCGGCTCGTGCTGGAGCCGCTCATGTGATCAGTTGGGATTGACACAGCCAATCACCTGGTAAACAGTCAATTTTCATTGGCTGTTTACCTTGATCGGGGATGGGCTATGTCTGAGGGATGAGCCTCATCCCGGATCGCTGCGTTGCGCACCCCTCGGGGGCACGCAGTAGCGGCAAGACTGGGCTGCCGTCATATGACATCAGCCCGGATCGACAAAAGCTTCCTGCTGCCATCATATTACAATGACGCGGTATGGAAGTGGTTAATATGTGGCACTGAAATCACCGGCCCCCATTCCCACTGATGCAGGAACTAGTGGTTTGAGCAGAGAAAGAGAACCAGAAAGAGCAGTCAGAAGCTCATCCAGTTCAGGGGTTGAGATCCTTCCACGGTCCTGGGTGTTTGGCAATATCAAAGTTAAAAGCAACAGCTTGACCTCTGAAAGAGAAGTGAGAGACTTGATCGGCTTTGTTGACGAAGACTCACTGCTACCTGAGCCAGATAGTCCTCCAGAGGCTAAAACACCATTGCTGGACAGAGAAGATGATGGACATCAAGTGCCCATCCCTGGCCCCACTGAAGAGGTCGAACTTCCCATTCCAAGGCCTGGCCCTGAGGCTTCAAGATCTTCTATTGGAGTCTCACAGCCCTGTTAACACATGGAGCCCAAACAGGAACTCTGCTCAGATGCCTGAAGACCACTCTCCCATCAGATTGAGGCGTAAAATAAATCCCCAGCAGAGACTCACCTATGACACCTTGGAAGAGAACTCTGATGAACTGATTCATACCTTCCAAAGGCAAGTTTCCAAGCCTAATCCCACTATGGTCAATTGGGTAGGGAGCGACCCTGATCCGACCTCTGGGACACGGCAATTGCCCTGGCCTGCCAGAAAACTGATTATGAACAAACTAAGAGTGTGTATGTATATATATGGTTTCAACACTACATATACATCACATATATTCAACTCCCCTTCAACCCTCCACAATATGCAGCATGTGGAATCTTTCTTTACTTTAACTCTGTTATTGTACCAGATCTGTCATGTAATCAGTGATAGCATAATTGTTAGTGCTATCAATGCAGTCACTCCCAACAACTAAGAGCAATACATTGTAATTCCCAATATGTCTTACTTTCCTAAGAACTGCATGTTCGCTTTAGAAGCCAACCTTTCCAATGCTCAGTAAATACACTGCTCAAGCTCAAAAAAAATTACACTTTTTTATTCAGGGTACAGCATCAAGTCAATCATACTCTTGGGATATTGATCTGGTCATTTAAGTAGCGGAGGGGGTTGGTAATCAGTTTCAGCTACTTTGGTGTTAATTAAATTAACAACAGGTGCACTAGATAGGCAACACTGAGACAACCCCCAAAACAGGAATAGTTTTATAGGTGAAGGCCACTGAAATGTGTTTTCCCTACTCATTTTTTTCTGACTGTTATTTATTAGTTTTGCATTTGGCTAGGGTCATTGTCACTATTGATAGCATAAGGCAATACCTGGACCCAGTAGAGGGTGCACAGGCAGTCCAACTCCTCCAGGGTGGCACATCAATACGTGCCATTGCCAAAAGGTTTACAGTGTCCCCCAGCAAAGTCTCAAAATCACAGAGGAGATTCCAGGAGACAGGCAGCTACTCTAGAAACGGGGTTGTATAAGGTCCTAAACCCATCAGCAGAACTGGTATCTGTTCCTTTGTGCATGGAGGAACAGGATGAGCACTGCTAAAGAGCTACAAAATGACCTCCAGCAGGCCACTGGTGTGAATGTCTCTGACCAAACAATCAGAAACCGACTTCATGAGGATGGCCTGAGTGCCCCACGTCCTCTAGTGGGCCCTGTTCTCAATTCCTTAATGGAGCTCGATTGCCATTTGCCATTGAACCCCAGAATTGGCAGGTCCGCCACTTGCGCCCTGTGCTTTTCACAGATGAGAGTAGGTTCACTCTGAGCACATGTGACAGACGTGAAGGGGTCTGGAGAAGCCGGGGAGAATGTTATGCTGCCTGTAACATCATTCAGCATCACCAGTTTGGTGGTGGGTCAGTGATGGTCTTAGGAGGCATATCCATGGGGGGGCACTCAGACCTCTGAATGAAGGAATTGATACCATTGAACATTGAATGGCCGCCACACTCGCCTGACCTAAATCCTTTAGAACACTTCTGGGACAGTATGTTTTGGTCCATCTGATGCCGCCAGGTTGCACCTCAGTCTGTTTAGGAGCTGAGTAATGCCCTGGTCCAGATCTGGGAGGAAATACCCCTGGACACCATCCGTTGTCTCCGTAGGAGCATGCTCTGATGTTGTCAGGCATGCATACAAATATGTGGGGGCCATACAAACCATTGAATATCATTTTGAGTTGCTGCAATGAAATTTCAGTAAAATGGACTAGCCAGCTGCATTTTATTTTTCAATTTGATTTTTGGGGGTGTCTTTCAGTTCAGCCCTCTGTAGGTTGATAATTTTCATTTCCATCAAGGGATAGATATCCAGCATGATATTTTTCCCCATTGAGATCTGATGTGTTTTTAAAGTGTTCCTTACATTTTTTTGAGCAGTGTATATACTACATTGGATGCATGTCAGCAATTGCAGTCCAAGCTAATTATACAAGCATTTTTGGCTCTGCCTTCGTGTGTAGTATAGTGCTCTATCTGTTCTCTTGTTTATCACATTTAGGCTTGTTAGGGCATTGCCAAGCCAGAGAATGATTCACAAAGACAAAAATGGAATAAAACATGGCCTATTGTACATTTTTAACATGAAGCTAATATTGTTTTCCTGCCTGCAGTTAACATTAAATGCATATTTCTAAGTGTGCTATTCTGTATTTCTGAGCAATTTCTACTTCATAAAAGCTGTATAAGTATATAAACCCAATAACTAAAATTTTATATAAGCTTTACCATGTTAATGTCATTTTAAATGAATTTTTAAAACCTTTCAAATCTTTAAATAATAACCAGGGATCCTGTCATGAAGGACCTTGATGCTTCCTGTTATAGGATCACAAGGTTCTGCATGCAGGCACTTTGTCCCTAAAATTGGCCACAGAGATCAGCAGTACTGAAAGTCTACAAGGGATGAAGACAAGTGAAACAAGGAAATTTAAAGAATAAAAATAAAGTTTGTAAATTACCTAACTTAATCATTCATATGCTGGCAGCAGAAACTTTGGAGTTAAAGTCATACCCTTGGTTAGATAATACCAAAAATTAAAGCGGAGTTCCGGGCACAGAAGTTAATTTTCAATAAGCATACCCCCGGGACAGTCAGGGCTAGCACATTCCAAAATGGCTAGCCTCTGATCTGTCCCGGTTCGCACTTACCTTTTAGAAGAAATACTTACTTATAAAATTTCTTCCACAGCTTTTCCATCTCTCTTGTGGGCAGCTGAAGCCGGCGCGGTCCTCTTCTGTGTCTTCTTCCGCGTCTTCTTGTCCCAGAATGCGCCTGCACCGGCCCCTCTCGTCACTTCCGGCGCGGCGCCGCATTCCTCCACAGCTTCTGGGCATGCCCAGAAGCTGTTTAACAGAGGAATGCGGCGTCGCCCAGAAATGACGAGCGGGGCCGGTGCCGTCGCATTGATTCCTGGGAGCTATGGCGTTCAGCTCCCAGGAATCATAGCAAGACAGGAAGTGACGGGGTGAGCCGCGGCTCTGAGGGAGGAAGTACTCTGAGGTGAGTATCTTCGATCTTCAATTAAAAGGTGAGTGAAAAAAAAAAAAATAACTATCCAATTCCTTTTCAGGTCAGGTCTACCTAGCGGAGGGGCACAAAAAAAAATAGCGTTTTTGTGCCCGGAACTCCGCTTTAAGAATGCAGGCTTTTAAGACACAAAATATTTTTTATTTACAAAAGTGGGCTCCTTTTAGGCTTTTCAGATAAAGAGTTTATAAACTGTATAAACCTCTATGGTTTCATCCATTGCAAACATGATATATCTGTTTTCTGCTCCAATTATGGTTAAAGAGATGGCAGAGGATCATCAAATGCTGAAATGTTTGGTACATTCACCTTCAAAGGGGCTGCAATATGTAGGGGTCCTCCTTGTTCCTGTTGCTGATGACCCTTCATATGGTACTCATTCTGTGACACACCTCATGGCTAAAAGCAGGATTATTTATTTGGGCTACATGCCCAGGAGGTTCAGGCAATGGCAATTTCAACAAGCTGTAGCAATACACCACAACTATTTAAACTGTGACTATCGGTAACGTAGATAACAAAGAATATAACAATAGAGCTTTCTACAACAAATACCCATTGACCTGTTTCAATAGGCAGAGTTTAGATCTTCTAGACCCTGACCTAAGGGCTTTAAACACACAGTTCTTCCTATTCCCCCTTTCACTGGCCAGTATTAGGCAGATGTCAGTGATGACGGTTGAGGCCTGAAATATTTGATAGAGGGCTCAAAAAGATTTTCTGTAATATTAGAACAAGGGAGGGAGCTAATCAAAGAAACAAATCCCATGTGTCCCAAAAAGAGAATAGCACTTTAAGCAGAAAAGTGAGAAAGATATTGACCAAAGACCTCTCACCACTCAGACTGTCTTGTATGCCAGACTCTCTTCCCTCCTCAGGGGCTGGAGTGGTGTCACTGGATACAACTGCAGACTGGCTCTTGGAGTCTCTGAGTGAGGTTGCAGCAGCCCTGGATTCAGCAACAGTGACTCTGGATGCAGCCACTTGCCACCTGCCAGCAGAGTTCCCCTCTCTTCAGTAGTGGTCACAGACACAACAACAGCCAGTAACGGAGCCATTTTCTCTCCCTCGGTCTAGCTGCACAGTTTAATCTTGACTTGGGAGAGAGATAGTAGCACCTTAGGTGGTCCTATCAGGGCACTTACATGAGCACCGCTGATTAAGCTACAGTTCAGATCTGAATTTAATCCAAGCAAGTAGCTAAATATACAAATTGATATGAAAGATGCTTTACCTTCCAAGAATTTGTATTATATCCATCCAGCCCTGCCACAAAGCACAACTAGTTAGGTTAAGTTAATTACATCACTTTCTCTGTTACAATTGTAGACTTTAAAAGGGATGCGGTGGTGTCCTTTTCCCACTGTTAGCCTATGTAATGGACAGTGAAAGAGCAAAAGGAAAATGATAAGGCCATTTCTTTGCTCACTTTGTTCTCTCCTCTTAACAGCATATTCCTTGTCAGCACATCACACCCCACACTCATGGGGCTGACTCAGTGCTTTTTCCACATGGCTGCACAGAGTTTGATGTCAAATTACAGGTATCCCTTGTAATAAGAAAAGTCATTTTCAGCTTTCCCTATTAAAATGCTTACATTGATCTTGTGATCATAGCAAAGGCAAACATACAAATATTTGCTAAAATACCTGTGATGTACAGTAGATTGATGATATGGAATTTTTTTCAACAGAGTAGATCTTAATTTTAAGGGTACATGCACGTCTTTAGGCATTAAAGGCAGAATTGTGGAAGTGTCACGTTTTGGCAAAATAGGTTGTATGCCCCTGTGTGGGTACACACAGATGCAATTAAATATTGGCATTTATGTGAGTACAGGGATGTACTGCCATTCATTTCTTTGGTCATCTGTACACTCTACCTGTGGTTTCCTGTGCACCAGATGTTTTTTTTACACATATTTAATACCCTTGTGCATGTGGCCCTTGAGTTCTGAAAGCTTGCCAGCTAATTTTTTATATATGTATCAGATCGCCATCTAAGTGCATTTAGGTGGGTGCCTCTTTTGCCTTGGCCCAGCCCTGGTGGCTAGAAATCTGCCATTTTACTCTTTTATCTGGCATCTAAAAGGATGGCTACCCAATTGTGGTCCCTGTCTTTCACAACCCAAATTCTGAGGTCCTTGCACAGGCATTTGAGCATAGATGACCCCATTCACCTCAAATTGCCTGCAGCTGAGAACCTCATGTCCTTATTGCTCAGGACAATATTGTCTTCAATAATCTCACCCCACCCACGTATAACAACTGGGTTTTTGGAGTGAAGAACCATCCATCTTAAACCCCCCATGTACTACAGCCTTCTGCTGCCTTAGCCACATAGGGATGGAGACAGTAGGTAAATGTTTTTGCGTGCCTGCTTTATCAGTCCAGGCCTTCGCTCGACCCTCCTCAGCATGGACTGATGATCCTTTTCCTTGCTTGGTATGACATATCCTAAGACTCTGAAACCCCTTGTGAAACTTACCTCCCATTCACTAGAGGTGGCAGATGTAGCAGCGGATGCAGCAGGTGAATCCTGTGGAGGAGAGGGCATTAGAAAATGAGTAACAAGGAGGAGTGTGGTCCTTTTACTGTTGGTGTTGTTGGCATAGCTTTGTGGACCTGCCCAGAAGATAGAAGTGGGCTGTGGATTTGGGTAAGTGCCATCAGAAATATTCGGACAACTGCTCTTTCCAATCCTTTGCAAGCTGCCATTGGGAAGCATTCTCACTCACTGCTGTATTGCCTTGCCCTCAGAACTTTCCTTTTTTCCAATCAGTGGCACTTGTGATGGGTCTGCTTCCTCATCATCCTCCTTCTCCTCGTCTCTGGAGTCAACTTCTGGCTGGACTGCCTCTTGCTTCTCCCTGCTTGATGTCACATCACTATTGTGTGGCTGAGCACTCCTTTCCTATAGCCATGACACTATCTTCCTCATACTCAAAATTTGCAAGAAGGAACACTTGCACATGAGCAAGATCATCCCCCTGCATCAAGTCAGTGATTGTATGATCAAATAATTCGGCTGACTCCCCATACTCAGTTTGTGGGGTTATTAGTATTAGAAAAAAAAGAGGAGAAAAGGAAAGACATTAGCAGCACTTGCAGACAACTAGCTGCTAAGCGTCTGGAAGGAGGAAGAAGAGCAAAAATTGGTGGTGCATCACCGAAAGGCATGCTAAGCTTCATGATAGACCTGCAGAGTCGGTGGTTGTCTACAATCTGGACATGCTTGCATTCCCACTTATCAGTTGTTCCTTACCTGAATCTACTACCTCTTACAAGGATCTTCTTGTTATATCCTTCATTAATGTTGCTTGACTTGTTGCTTGAACACCTAACAATATTCTGGAACCACAGGCTTATCCTGAGTACTCTTGTACTTTATTAGCTCATCGGACAGCCTGGAAAATGACTGATAGCTGAAGGATCTGTATTTTGCCTTTTGCCTTTTGCCCCTTAACTTTAGGAACCTGAAAGGCACTGATGTAGCTTGATTGTTACTGAGAATAAGGGGGATCTCAAAGACCTTACTATTAGCTTAAAGTGACAATAAATGCATTTTTTTAAATACCAAACAGGTTTATACTTACCTGCTCGGCCCTAAACCCCTTTTGCTTGTGTCCCCCATCTGCATTCCTCCTTTCTGGCAAGAGCCCCCATAGAAAGCTGCTATCTATGGGGGCACCTGTGCAGGCTTGCTCCTGACTCACTATTGGCACAGACACTGGGATTTAGCCCCGCTCCCGCTCTCTCATCACTGTCTTTGATTGACAATAGTGAGAGCCAATGAGAGCCGTTTTTATGCTCCTTATATTTTTTTTGTTGTCTCCACAGGGTTATCTCTACCCAGTGTTCTAGTTAGTCCTTACCTCTATCTCCTTTTATTAAGGTTCTTCTTCCTGGCTTTTAACTTGGTCTTACTTATTGGCCCCCACTCTCATTTGGGTTCCTTTACTATGGGGAAACTCACCAATGTCCGCCGACTGGAAAATGATAGTGATCTTTCCTCCATGCACCATGGCTAACCAAACCACGATGAACCCACCTAAAATCCCTATTCATATTATTTAAGGGATGAATTTGCCTACCTGTTATCAGTCACTGCTGACGTATGTCCTACTCCTTCAGGAAACACATTTCCCACCTACAGGCCCAGGGAAAAAAAGGGTGGGGTAATCTGCTTTAATAAGCAAGTTACGTTCTCTTTGAAAAGTTCATGATTGATCCCAAATGATGATAAATCCTACTTAGAGGCAGTTTCGAGGGAACATAGGTCACCCTGATTTCCTATTATGCTCCAAATACTGGCCAACTCACCTTTTTTCATACCTTGTTCCACACAGTTTTCCCAGAGATAGAGGAGGTTGCTCTTAGATTCAATTCTCGACAAATCTAACTGACCCTCATCCCAAAATCAACATCTTCCCAACACAGGAACCAAATTGGCCAAAATGCTCTTCTACCATGACCTAGTAGACATTTGGAGAGAACTAAATCCATATAAGAAAGACTATACATTTATTCCAGCATTCACAATATTTACTCTTGCATACACCATCCTACCTTCCCCTAACATTCCAATGTTTCACACTCTAGCCATTCTGTAGGAGACAGAATTATTGTTGGTGATTAAGATCGGATGATGGCAGAGCTCCAACTTTCACTACATTGTGAAAATTCCCAACAAATTGCAAAGCGAACAGTCTACTTGCCTAGTAATTGAACCCACTCAAGGGCTACAGCTTCTTGCAATATTGTGGTACAACCTCCCTCTAATGCTCCAATGTGTGTGAAAGCGGTTGCAATGAGCTGAAAAGTCTAGAACATGAAATGCAAAATACACTCTCATATGTTGAGCTATTCGGTATATAAGAATGCCAGCCTCCCTAAGGGCAGGAGAATAGAGGGTCAAAACCCACAAAAGGTTAACACAAATTAATACTGGACGTGATTGCAATATCCTTGCAATTGCAGTGGGATCTGGTAAGCCTGTCCATCTTGGGTGATTTACACGTGGTGAGGTGGTGGGACATAGTGTCAGCTTTTGTTCCACACCGGAGATATATCCCTCATTGGGACCCCGCAAGAACCCTGTTTGTGACAGACTTTTCCACTATTTGACTTTTCTCTATTTATGTGTGACACATGTGATTTTAGAGATATTTATTCAGACTAAGTTTTTACTTTGGCCATAGCGCTGCTTGTGCATATTTAATAAGATTCTTCATGATTGATATGCACTTTTATTTATTTAATGTTTCATTATAGCAGAGTTGTTGATGTCACTTAGTCAGACTATTAGACCCTTTGTGTGATCTGTGACTCCCTGTGTTAGCGCAAGGGTCCATTCCACTGGAGACTGAATGATTCCCTCCTTAGCAATTCTTCAGTATGTCTTGTTGCTAAACATCATATCAATTAATTTTTTGCTCAAAAGTGATCTCCTGTAATCAATTGGGCTACTCATATGGCTCGTGTTAGAGGCCTTCTCATTCAGGTTGCAACCCTAATGAAAACATCTTCAAAATCTCTTATCAAATAGAAAGAACTTGGATGTTCAAATCTGCTATCAGCACATAAACAAAACCAGTAGATAGACCTGCAGGACAGAATTTTTTCTGCTAACCACTTAAGCCCCAGGCCTATTTATGACACTTTTGTTTACAAGTTAAAATCAGTATTTTTTCATAGAAAACTACTTAGAACCCCCAAACATTATATATATTTTTTTAGCAAAGACTCTGGAGAATATAATGGCGGTCATTTCAATATTTTTTGTCACGCGGTATTTGCGCAGCGGTCTTTAAAATGCCATTTTTTTGGGAAAAATTACGAAAAATCACATTTCACTGCTTTAAAAAAAAAACTAAACAGTAAAGTTAGCCCATTTTTATTTTTTTTGTATAATGTGAAAGATGATGTAAAGTAAATAGATACCCAACATGTAACGGTTTAAAATTGCGCACACCCGTGGAATGGCGACAAACTACGGTCAACAGAAATCTCAATAGGTGATGTTTTAAAAAATGTTAACAGTTACCAGTTTAGAGTTGGAGGGTAGCTCTTTTTTTTAAATTATTGCTCACACTCTGGCGATCGCGGCGATACCTCACATGTGTAGTTTTAACAGCGATTTTATTCACGGCTCGACTTCCATATACGTTTTCTTTCATGCGTGCGCTATTGGCGACGGGGGCGGCTAAAAAAATGTTTTCCCTATTTATTTATTTCTTTTTTTAACTTTATCACAGGTTTTTTTTAAAAAAAATCTGATCACTTTTATTGCTGTCACAAGCAATGTAAACATCCCTTGTGACAGCAATATGCAGTGATAGGTACTCTTTATGGAGGGATCGAGGGTCTAAAAGAACCTAGACCCCTCCACTACACTTCCATGTATTCAAAACGCCGAAAATGGCATTTTTGAATACACTGTTTTTTTTAATCTGCCGCCTTTAGCAGCAGAGTAACCCGGACGGGACGTCATGGATGCCGCCCCTGGGTTACATCATGGGAGACCCAATCGAAGCTGCATCCGGCGGACGTGCCGGCTGGGTGCTCGGGTCTACCGGTGAGACAGGAGACCCGGTAAAGCCGCGAAAAAGCCGGCTGGAGGGGGGGAACAATCGAGCAGCTCTGGAGCCACATCAGTCATTACCACCGAAAAGCCGACCACCGGCTCTAAACAACGGTACCGGGTTGATGCCTCTAGCTAGAGGCATCACCCAGGTATAACACCGCAAAGTCTGCTGACGTACCCATACATCACTTTGCGGTAAGTGGCTAAACTGTAACTTCATTTATGTTTGAGGGCAAAAGTGGAAAAGAGTCTCTGATGGACTTGAGTAAAATTTTACACACAAGGGGACAAACCAGGCATGTTGTTGACTCGAAAACATAATCCTCATCCACTGAGCTTGGCTATTCCAAGACTTAAGAAGTCTGATAGTTCCTTTACACAAAACCCCCAATAAGTCTTTCGCCTTTTTCATTCTTATTTCTCCAGGCTTTAAAGGGTCCACAAGAGAACATCACCAGATAGATGACTTCATAGCACATCTCTAGCTTCCATCTTATATGCTGGCCCGTAAGGAAATTCTGGATTCTGAAATTAGGCGGGGAAGAAATTTTTCAAGTGATCAAGCAAGCCAATGCATCTAAACCCCAGGCCCAGATGGCTTCTTAGACTCTTACTACGAAAAAAATCACCCTGCACCTTATACCTTATGTACAGAAATGTTTTAAAGCCCCCTCAGGATGGCTAACTATTCACACTTAAGCTCCAGCTGGGATGGGATTGGGGACATGTGAGGGAAGCTATTATCGTTAGATTTTCATAAGGCTTTTAACTCCCTACTCCCTGTCCTAGCCCTATCTATTTCATATCTTGAAGAATTGGAATTTTGGTCCCAAGTTTCTAACCTTATTATGCACCCTATACTTGAACCCTATTGCCAAAATTGTTGCGTCATGACTTGGATATAATTCATATATTAAGTTTGGCAGGTAGGGATGAGCTTCAAGTTGGAGTCGAAGGTAAGTTTGACTCAAACACTGGCTGTTCTCTTGTTTGACGAACAAATGGGCTTTTTCGCGGGAAATTCGAGTTCCTGCATTATCATGGACTCTGACCTCTGATTCCAATAAATGACCTGCTGGCCAGGGGAATTAAACCCACAACCATAAACCCACAACCATCTCAATTGCAAGCCTGGTATTCCACCACCTACACCACCGTCAAACCTGCTTAAGCTGAACACACTCTCCCTTATTTCGATCTCATCCACTGTGTGTAGGGTGAGATAGAAGTTAGTTAGTTAGGCAGGGAGAGTATGTTCAGCTTAAGCATGCTTGACGGTGGTGTAGGTGGTAGAATGCCAGGTTTGCAACTGTGATGTTGTGGGTTCGACTTTGGGCCTTAAGGTCTGGATCATCTAATCCATCCCCGACACTTTCCCAACAGAAGAAAGCTTCAAACGCCTCTGCCAGAGAGAAACGTACTGGATATATTCCCTGTATACTTTGGTACCCGGGGGACTGAATGAGGAAATCGAAACCAACACATAAATATAACTGTGTATATATATATCATACCAACAGTTCATTTTTGATATCTACAGCTGCCTGTTCCCACACCAATATCCCACACACTAATGGAATGGTTCATCTGAGAAGTTATTTGTCTTTTGTATTTCAAGTATATTAATTCATATACTTCTTCATTTAATACATCTTTTTAATTTTTATGTTTATTTTTCTATTTTTAGGTTTATTCATCATGTAATATATTTTTATTTTTATTCTTATTATACTGATCGCTTTTTATTCTTATTTTTCATCCTTTATTTATTATTTTTTATTATATTTTTGTATTTTTGTATTTTATTGGTTTTAGTTTTATTTCCAATATTACCTTCACACAACACCATCCGAACCACATGTATATAGATGTATACGCACATGCGTGCATACGCATATATATTTTTCTCACATTACCCTTTAAAATTACATCAGTGATATACATCTCATCCTTTTTTCTTTTGCAAGCATACACACATATATAAATAGCTATATATATATATATATATATATATATATATATATATATATATTCTCCAACATTTCCTAATATTTCCTTATTTACACTCTATAGACAAACTTTTATTCCTTATATACCTTTTATTTCTTTATATTTGCTTTTAAATCTATTGTTTAATGAAGATATGCCATATTAGTTTCTTATTCTAGTGATTGTTGTTAGCTTTGATAGTTAGGACCCAGGAGACACTGCTCCAGTCCTATTTAAGTCCACTACGCTCCGCAAACACGTCTCCTTGGTTACCCCCCTGCACCCGGACGTCGATTACAGCAGAAGCCACGCAGACTATTTGCAAAGCCACGGAGAGGCTGACTTCCATCAGCCGTGTCCCGGTATCGAGCAGCCGCTGAGGCCATCCTGATGCATCCCTCCAGGGGACTTTTTATACATTAAGCCAGAAGCCTTGTCCTTTACTCAAGTGTAAGTACATGTAATACTTCTGCCATAATAAATACTTGATGCTGCACTTAGATGGCGCTTGTGTTTTTTCCTGATTTAATGGATATAAAGAAGCAAGTAGAGTATTGGGTTTTTAGCAACAATTTTTCCCCCTCCTCAACTTTACAAACCAAAGTCTAGAGCTTTTTCTATTTTACAGGCAAATCCCAATATCTGGGCATTTACTCAACAAGTTACAAAGGAAATTGAAAAAAATAAATGGACCTCCTCTCCTGCTTCTAATCTAGATCCTGCCCTGAAACATGCTCTTTTTTCTTAAAAAAATAATGAGAATATCATAATCAAGCAATCAGATAAAGAGGTGGTAACCTAGTGGTGATGGATAAACATCAATATAGAGCCATGGTTATGGAAATCTTGGATAATAAATAATGGTATAGACCAGTATCTGCGGATCATATTGACCGGATAAATAAAACATTTAAAAAACTATTGGGCAATGCCTTTAATGACGGTTTGATCGATCAAAAAAATGTAGAATTTTTAACAGTTAAAACTCCAAAAATACCAACTTTTTATGCCCTCCCAAAAATACATAAAAGTATGGGTCACCCACCAGGAGGACCGATAGTTTCAGGAAATGTTTTTTGACTGAGCCCGCAAGTCAACTAGTGGGTGATTACCTTCGTCCACATGTTAGATCTTTAAGCTCTTATATTCAGGATAGGTTTGATATTCTGCAGGCCCTTGACGGAATTTCCATTCCAGTTGGGGCCTGGTTAGCTCCTATCGATGTGGAGGCCCTGTACAACTCCATTCCCCACTCCCTAGGGATTTGAGATGTAGAGGGTTTCCTCTCGGAGCGAGGTGTATCAACAAATAGATACAATAGATTTGTGTTGAATCTGTTGGAGTTTGTGCTATCCAACAATGTGTTTATTTTTGATCGTTCCCACTACCTCCAGGTACAGGGTGTAGCGATGGGGACCAAGTGTGCCCCATCCTATGCAAACCTGTACCTGGGGGTTGAGAACGTGACAAATTCTCTAGGGATAACTTGCTTGATTTTGCAGATATAATATTGATTTGGAGAAGATTTATTGATGACGTGTTCATCGAGTGGACTGGTTCTAGGGTAGAATTGACATCTTTCACCCTATAGTCAGTATCTCAGATAAAAACGTAATTGTAGTCAGCAGGCGGATTTTACTAAAGAGGCCAAGGCCTTACAAATGAGATTATTAGCTAGAAGCTATAACAAGTCCTGCCTTAAAAAAGGCCTATCATCAGGTTTATGATCAGCATAGAACTAAATTAATTCATTCCAAAAAAACAAAATCGAATGTAGAGAATAAGTTTAGACTTATTACCAAATATTCCAGCCATCATAATAAAGTACGAAAAAAAAAAAAAAAAGTACGAGGGATAATGGGGAAATATTGGCATTTGTTAAAGGCGGATGACACTGTATCCCAATATGTGAGTGATCATCCTCAAATTACATTTAGACGTGCGTTATCCTTGAAGGACCATTTGGTCAATAGTAATTTTCAGAGCAGAAGTAGGAGAGGAGAATCCAAAGTCTTAGGTACAAGATTTTGTGGAAAATTAAATTTTTGTCATCTGGTAATGAATGCATCAGGAGTAAAATTGCCAAATGGACAAATTTACAGACCAAAATTTCAAGCTAATTGCCAAACAGTGGGAATAGTCTTCTATATGGTGTGTAAATGCAAAGTCTTCTATATTGGAAAGACAAAAAGACCCTTTTTTCATAGAATAAGGGATCATGTTTGCCTCATTCTGAAAAAGAAAATTGAGACTCCAATTAGTAGACATGTTTGACATAAAAAATGTGATTTATTTTGCATTGGAGCATATTCCATATCATGAAACAGGGGGAGATATAGATCAGTTGTTGCTCCAAAAAGAATCCAAATGGATACATACCCTCAAGGCGACAATATTTCCAGGATACAATGATTCCCTAAGTTTCAAACCCTTTTTTGAAAACTTAAAAGGGAGTCTTTATTAAAATGGGCTATTTTTTGCTCATATAAGTGCCTAAATATTGGATTATCTTACAGATTGCCCAGTGTTCATATAATAATTGGTTGAAGGTATGCACAAGGGTAAAAAGTATTGATATTTATATTGATATTGGAAAATTGTATTATGAATTGGTATTGAATATATAATGTATAGTTTTCTATGTGGATTTAAAACGCAGTGTGCTGTGTTTCTTTGCTCAGTCTGCATTATGGCCAATAGATGGCATTGTTTAAAGACAAGCTAATAACAAATATTTGTTATAATTGATGGATGGGTGACCATACGGACGCCTGGAGGGCAGTGACTGCTCCGCTGATAGTTGTTTGCCTGACTGCTGTAGCGGAGTAAGAATACTGCCTCTTCTATAAGCTGGACCAGAACCAGAAAAAAAAGGTCATTTTTCTTAGAATTTTTAGTAGCGCAGGGATGGGGTTCCGCTCCTTTCACACCTTGGCGTTTTTGTTGCAGGCGTTTATTGGGCATTTTTTGGGCGTCTTTGGAGGCAGGCATGACATCTGAACTTCTGTATAGGGGTATATATACACACACACACACACACACATACATACATATATATATATATATATATATATATATATATATATATACACATACACACATATAGGTGTGAAAGGATTGGAACCTCATCCCTGCGCTACTGAAATTATGTCAGTAGCGCAGGGATGGGGTTCCGCTCCTTTCACACCTATATGTGTGTATGTGTATATATATATATATATATATATATATATATATGTGTGTGTGTGTGTGTATATATACCCCTATACAGAAGTTCAGATGTCATGCCTGCCTCCAAAGACTTCCACAAAAAATCCCAATAAACGCCTGAAACAAAAACGCCAGGTGTGAAAGGAGCGGAACCCCATCCCTGCTCTACTAAAAATTCTAAGAAAAATTATCTTTTTTTTCTGGCGGTCACCCTGACATGGATGAGTTTGGTCACCCTGGCATAGCAATCAGAGTCAGTTCAACCTAAACTACATTATGGTCACCCTGACACTTAACACTTTCCCTACAGAAACTAGATTATTGAATCTAACTATAGTGGTATATAGTACCCTAACTACACTGCATATCCCTTTCCTCACACTAATAATTGCTAAATGACACTGGAGCAGCAGGAATAAAAGAAATGCGTCCACTCTACTCCACAGCCTCTCTATTACAGTGCTAGAGATTTGGCGGGGCTATGTTATATAGCGGGGGGCGTATTCACTACTGATTGGCCTCTGGACCCCCTAGTCACTCCAATCACATTCCTAGCAGTCTCCTGCCCCCTCAATTGGCTTTTACTGACGTTTCTGGTCCAATCACGGGCTTTTAAAGCCCAGTTCCTGTCCCATTGCATTTTGGGCGGTTCTGGTTGCCGAATTCCAAACTTTTACCGCAAAAAGTTTGGAATTCGGCCGAATTTCGAACAGCCAATGTTCGGGTCGAACCGATGGTCGACCCGAACCTGGCTTTTGTTTTCTGGTTTATGCTTCTGGTTGAGGCATTCCAAAGATCCATGTCTGCTATCAGTTGAAGTTGGCATTAGTGAATTAAGGTACTTTTTGCTTGTTTTGTATGTGAAAAAAACTCTGAATTAACAGGCACCATAAAAAGGTTGTTAAAAATGTATCATTTAGTCCAATTATGCCACTTTGTTTTTCTAGGTGGACAAAATCTAATCCCTAATGCTTCTTGTGGTACACTGATATCCTTCAAAATAAGCATCTGATTGATATAAAAGCCTAGTGGTCCTTTTCTTTGGTGTCCTTTTGTGATCCCTTTAGGGGGGTCTTTACTTGCGAAAATAAAAGATGCAGGTGACTGAGCGGAATCCAGGACTCTGTGGGTAAATCCATTAGATGTTCAAACCTACTGTTTTCTATGGCAATTGGAAGTGTGATATAATATGAATTAAGTGTAAATGTAAATTAATTTGTCTTTGTCTTGTAAACAACTAACAATATTATTTGTTTGTTGTCAATTTATAGTGCATGATATCCAGACAAAATCTCCTGAAGAAGCTAAGATATTCTAGCGAAACATGCTGAGAAAAGTGTGGTATATGAATATCCACACAATATTGATTTTATAATAACTTTTATATGTTGATTTACCAATAAAACTTCTTTGATTTTTAATCAAATGGTCAAGTAATTTGCGATGGCACCTTAAAAACCCAATACTCTACTTGCTTCTTTGTGAAAATAAAAAAATAGTGTCCCCCGATGATCAGTCGCCCGCCCGCCCACCCACCCGAAAAATAGAAAAAAAAAAGAAGCTCCTCTTTCTTCAGACGCTTCCTGCGCTATGAACTCTTTTGAGTTTTATGCCCCATACACACGTGCAGATTATCTGCAGACTTTTGTCTGCAGACTTACCAAAACCATATAATATGAGGTCAAACCTAAACACTTTCAATTTGTATGCAATCCGGCAGGCCCTTGCACTACATAGAAAAGGTAAGTCTGCAGACAAAAGTCTGCAGATAATCTGCACGTGCGTATGGGGCATAACAGCACTTTTATAGGGATTCTGACATCATGCGCCGCCTCCCACTGCCCTGCTCAGGTGCAGTGAATAAATTACTGACGTCATGCAGAGCCCCCCTGCCCCAAAGCACCCACCCCCCAATGCTGAGGGCATATGGCCTGGTATTGTTCAGGAGGGGGGTCGCTCACTCGCCCCCACCCCCATCCTGGCCAGCCAGGCTGTGTGCTCGGATAAGGTTCTGGTATGGATTGTAGGGGGAACACCACGCCGTTTTTTTTTATTTTGGCATGGGGTTCCCCTTAAAATCCATACCAGATGCGAGGGGCCTGGTATGGATTTTGGGGGGACACCACACATTTTTTTTTCATTTTTTTTATCTGTATTGCCAGGAGCCGACAATACGTTACAGCCGCAAGCAATTTTAAATTACATTTTTTTCCTTTAGAAATTTCAGTATTGCTGCAATGGGCTACATACATCACACAAATGCACCACTTTTCAGGCACATTAAGGGGGGCCGCCAGGCACGATATTTAAAGGAATATTTCATTTTTATTGTTTTACTTTAAGCATTATTAAAATCACTGCTCCTGTAAAAACGATTGTTTAAAAAAAAAAAAATTGCATTGATTCATGTCCCCCAGGGCAGTACCCAGGTCCCCATACACTTTTTTGGGCCAATAACTTGCATTTAAGCCTTTAAAATTAGGACTTTTGATTTTTCATGTTTGTATCCCATATACTTTAATGGAGTTTGCATGTTTGCTAGAACATTTCCACTGTTGGAGATGTTCTGGTGCAAATCAAACAGGGGGGTGTTTGGCTTATCACTATCGGCAGATGTTTGACCAAACGAATGCCCTGCAATGCACTGTGCACTGCACAGTGCATTCTAAGCCCTGATTGGTTGTTAAGGAGCGGGGTCGGGAAGCCGGCCGTGGTGTCCTTAACAACTGATGAATCATCACCAGTCAATGGGCTTCACAGCTGACAGTTGAAAAAAAAAAAAAAGAAAGAAAAAAAATGGCGTACCCCCAGTCTATACCAGGCCCTTTAGTTATGGAATGGATTTTAAGGCGAACACCAAAATGAAAAAAAAAAAAAAAACGGCGTAGGGTTCCCCCCACAAAATCCATACCAGACCTTTATCAGAGTACGCAGCCTGGCAGGCTAGGAAAGAGGGGCGAGCAAGCCCCCCCCTCCTGAACCATACTAGGAAGCATGCCCTCAACATAGGGGGTGAGTGCTTTGGGGGAGAGGGGTCACTTCCCCATTCCCCACAACCCTGGGATGTAAATGTACCCCTACCCATTCACCAAAAAAAGTGTAAAAATTAAATAAAAACAGTGGACAGTTTTTTTTACATTAGAAAAAGAATGTTCCCCGATTTAGATCTGATGCCCACCACCACCACTGGACCCAGAAAAAGAAAAAGAAAACCATCTGCCATTAATGAAGGCTGACCGCCAACTGCAGTCTCCGCTGTTTGACAGTTCTTTTATAGGTAAGGGGCGAAGCCTGAAGTAGGCGGTCAGTCCTCATTGACGGCGGATCATTTTTTTTCTTTTTTCTGGTCTGGTGGTGGCGGCGGGCATTGTATCCAAATCAGGGGACATTGTCTTTTTATTTTTTTAATAAAGGAATTGTCAAAAACCTGTCTGCTGTTTTTATTTTATTTTTTTGCACTTTCTTTGGTGAATGGGTAGGGGTACAATTTACCCCATACTCATTCACATGGAGGAGGGGTGGAATCTTGGGGGCCCCCTTGTTAAAGGGGGCTTCCAGATTCAGATAAGCTCCCTGCCCACAGACCCCCCCCCAACCACAGCCCAGGGTTGTGGGGAAGAGACCCTTGTCCCCATCAACATGGGGAAAAGGTGCTTTGGTGTGTCCCCTGCCCCAAAGCACCCACCCCTCATGTTCACAGAATATGTCTTGGCATGGTTCAGGGGGGGTGCTTGCTCATCCCCCCCCCCTTCCTGGCCTGCCAGGCTGTGTGCTCGGGTAAGGGTTTGGTATGGATTTTGGGGGGCACCCCAAGCCGTTTTTTCATTTATTTTGGCATGACTTTTTTTTCTTTATTTTTTAAATTGCTGGGTGCAGGCAATTTCAACCGTGAGTCAATTTAAATGTGATTTGACTTTTTTCTTTTTTCTTTAGAAATGTAATTTTTGCTGCAGAAGTTTCTATACACAATAAAGATGTGCCACTTTACAGGCAGACTAATAGGGCCCCTCTAGGTACTATATTCAAAGGATTTTTTTATTTTTATTGTTTCACTTTAAGCATCATTATAATCACTGCTTCTTTAAAAATAATTATTTTATAAAAAATGTTTTGCATTGATACATGCCCCCCAGGACAGTACCCGGGCCCCCATACCCTTTTTATGGCCAATTATTTGCATATAAACCTTCAATATGGAGACTTTTTCAATATGGGGATTTCTCATGTTCGGCTCCCATAGACTTCAATGGAGTTTGCATTTCTGGGCAGAACTTTTCCCCAGAGAAGGTTCCTGAATAGAAAGGGGCCAAACACTCCCCTGCTCGGTTTGCAGCAGAACTCCCAAACAGGGGGGTGTTTGCCCATCTCTATTCATAAACAGATATGCACTAGGCAGGAATGCCCCCTGTCACCACTGCTACTTGTCATACTTGTCATGCGATAGAGACGCTGGCGATGGTGATTAGAACTAACCTGGACATGCATGGCATTCAAAGCGTTCAGGCAAACCACAAGGGCGCTCTATTCACAGATAATCTGCTGATGTTCAATACATAATCAATTATGATTCTGCCCAACCTATAAGGTTCCAACAAGCTGTATTGGGCCTACAAATTATCCCGGATAAATCAGAAGCTCTTAACATTCATCTCCCAGAGGCTGTATTGCAATTTATTAAGAACTCCTTCACCTTTAAGTGGTGTACATACACCCTTCCATATCTCACTATTAAACTCACTCTGGACATTTCACATTTATACTGGACTAAATATGCCCCCTACAGTATATACTTCTTTAGAAGCAGATCTGAAGACGTGGTCTGCCTACATTCTCTCTTGGATAGGGAGAATAACTGCTATAAAAATGATGGTACTCCCCAAAATGTTATATTACTTTTACTCTTTGCATGTTCTGGTCCTTTCCCCTTTCTTGAAAAAATGTCAGTCTCTCATTTTTTAACCACTTGCTGACCGCCGCAAGTACATATACTGCGGCGATCAGCCCCGGCCAGGCAAAGTGACGTACCGGTACGTCACTAGCCTGTCACTGGCTTGTGAGCCAATTGCGGGCGAGCGCGCGCCCGCCCCGGCTCGATCCCTAACAAGTCAGTGCGTGTGACCGGTGGACCCGATGTCCACCGGTCACTCGCGATCATTCGCCGGGAAGGGAGAAAGGCAGGCGGCTAATGTAAACAAGCCGCCAATCATTCTTCCCTGTGTAAAAATGGAGATCAGACGGTTCTACTATGTAGGACCGTTGATCTCTGTTTTTACAGTTGTAGCCATGTCCATTCACAGTTAGAAACACGCCCCTAGGATACACTTAACCCCTCCCTCTCCAATACAGTTAACCCCTTCCCTGCCAGTGTAATTTTTGCAGTAACAGTGCATATGTATAGCACTGATTACTGCAGTAATGTCACTGGTAACCCCAAAAGTGTCAAAAATGTCAGTCAAGGGTCCGATCTGTCCGCCGCAATGTCGCAGTCCCGCAAAAAAAATCGCAGGTCGCCGCCATTACTCGTTTAAAAAAAAAAAACACCAAAAAATTACAAAAATCTTTCCCTTTGTTAGTAAACGCGATAACTTTTGCACAAACCAATCAAAATACACTTTTTGCGATTTTTTTTACCAAACATATGTAGCATAAAACAAATTGGCTGCAAATGTTAAAAAATTTTGATTTTTACATTTTTTTGGGGGGGAATTTCATATAAATGTGAAAAATATTATTATTTTTGCAAAATTTACTCTCTTTTTTTGTTTATAGCGCATGATCAAAAAATCGCACAGGTGATCAAATATCACCAAAAGAAAGCTCTGTTTGTGGGAAAAAAAGGACATCAAATTCGTTTAGGTGCAGCATCGCACGACCGCGCAATTGTCCGTTAAATTCACGCAGTGCCGAATCGCAAAATAGGCCCTGGTCAGGAAGGGGGTAAAATCTTCCGGGGCTTAAGTGGTTTAGGCCCCGGGTACCAGCGGGACAAAACTTTATAATTTGCCTCTATGAGTATAGTATTGAGGAATCCCCATGCACTACAGGAGACCATTGAGACTAATCTTCCTCTGCTCTCTCCATCTCCAAGTCTGCTTCCCATGCCCACTGTTAAGGGAGTTTAGTAGAGGGTTCAGAGAGAAGGAAGTACAGTGCTGAGATGCATCGGGTCCGCCGGTCACTCGCGCGGGGGGTCCGTGAGTGGGCTGGAGCGGGAGTGCGCCTCCAGCGGTGCGCGCTCGCTCCCTAGAGCCTCACAGGCTAGCGACGTAGTACTACGTCACTTTGCCTGTGAGGGGCTGACTGTCGACGTAAATCATCGTTAGGCAGTCGGCAAGTGGTTAAAGAATTTCCAGAAATTTCTCTGATGCATCCCCTTTATGCTTCAAAAATTGCGGATTGGAGGGCACCAAGTACAATGTTCGGTTGACTCGTTCAAAAATTAAGTATTTTTTGACTAGAGTGTTCACCCCAATCTTTATTTTACTACCATTAACATAATCAAAAATGCTAAAATGGCACTCTTCTTGGATAATGTTTCATGAAAAAGTAAGTATCCTACAGGATAAACATACTAGGTTTGAGAAAATTTTGAACCACTGGATAAGATATACAGTATACAGTAGTATCTAACAAAAATGAGTACATGAGTACACCCCTCACATTTTTGTAAACATTTTATTACATCTTTTAATGTGACAACACTTAGGAGATGACATAAATGAAAAAGAGTAGCGCACGAGATCAACTATAAGTGACTCAAGATGTTGTAAGCAAGCTATGAGGAATACTGCTAAACAAACATTTCAAAAAGGTAATCAAAAAAGAAGAAGAACTAGTGTCCATTCAGTCCATGAAATCCAAAGGTAAGTGAAGTGAGTTGGATTGCTAGGTCACCATCCACCACCAGGTGTCACACCACAAAATAGTAGGATTGGCCACTCACCAGAACTCAATGCTCAGGTGTTCTCACACAAGAGCAGACTGCGCAGAAATGTTAGATGGATATAGAGCCAGAACCTGTTCACCACTGCTTCTTAACAAATCCTTGCACGCACTCCCTCAATATCAGGATATCATGGAGAAAAAGAAATGGCCCCACATAGTGAAGTACCGTAACCACAAAATGCTTTATTGAAAGTAAAAATGTGTTGCACTCACATGTATAGGCTGATCAGAAAGCATATAACCACATAATGCTCGGTAGAAGGAAACCTAGCTCGTCCAGTTCTCGGGCTCACTCCACGCCAGCCCTGTACCTTCCGGATAGGTCCCTCACCGTCACGTGATGTCGGATGTGTAGTCTGGTCACGCCCCGACCGGTTTCGTCATGTCCGACTTCAACTGGAGGCGTCATGTCCGCCTCCAGTTGAAGTCGGACATGACGAAACCGGTCGGGGCGTGACCAGACTACACATCCGACATCACGTGACGGTGAGGGACCTATCCGGAAGGTACAGGGCTGGCGTGGAGTGAGCCCGAGAACTGGACGAGCTAGGTTTCCTTCTACCGAGCATTATGTGGTTATATGCTTTCTGATCAGCCTATACATGTGAGTGCAACACATTTTTACTTTCAATAAAGCATTTTGTGGTTACGGTACTTCACTATGTGGGGCCATTTCTTTTTCTCCATGATATCCTGATATTGAGGGAGTGCGTGCAAGGATTTGTTAAGAAGCAGTGGTGAACAGGTTCTGGCTCTATATCCATCTAACATTTCTGCGCAGTCTGCTCTTGTGTGAGAACACCTGAGCATTGAGTTCTGGTGAGTGGCCAATCCTACTATTTTGTGGTGTGACACCTGGTGGTGGATGGTGACCTAGCAATCCAACTCACTTCACTTACCTTTGGATTTCATGGACTGAATGGACACTAGTTCTTCTTCTTTTTTGATTACCTTTTTGAAATGTTTGTTTAGCAGTATTCCTCATAGCTTGCTTACAACATCTTGAGTCACTTATAGTTGATCTCGTGCGCTACTCTTTTTCATTTATGTATTTACAAATATCTTCCATTATTTGTTTAAGTAGCAGCAATTTTTATTTGTTATAATAGTCAAGAGATTGACTCCTCCTCAAGCGCAAAGATATATGTTCCTTGACCATTTGTGTCCAAGTTTATATATATTTACTTAGGAGATGACACTTTGCTACAATGTAGTGAGTGTACAGTTTGTTTAACAGTGTAAATTTGCTGTCCCCTCAAAATAACTCAACACACAGCCATTAATGTCTAAACTGCTGGCAACAAAAGTGAACACCCCTAAGTTTAAATGTCCAAACTGGGCCCAATTAGACATTTTCCCTCTCCGGTGTCATGTGAATCCTTTGTGTTACAAGGTCTCAGGTGTGAATGGGGAGCAGAATTATTAAATTTTGTGTCATTGCTCTCACTCTCTCATACTGGTCACTGGAAATTCAACCATGGCACCTCATGGCAAAGAACACTCTGAGGATCTGAAAAAAATTATTGTCGCTCTACATAAAGATGGCCTAGGCTATAAGAAGATTGCCAAGACCCTGAGACTGAGATGCAGCTTGGTGGCCAAGACCATACAGCGGTTTAACAGGCCAGGTTCCACTCAAAACAGGCCTTGCCATTGTCCACCAAAGAAGTTGAGTGCACATGCTAAGCGTCATATCCAGAGGTTGTCTTTGGGAAATAGACGTATAAGTGCTGCTAGCATTGCTGCAGAGGTGGAAGGGGTGGGGGGTCAGTCTGTCAGTGCTCAGACCATACACTGCACACTGCATTAAATTGGTCTGCATGGCTGTCATCCCATAAGGAAGCCTCTTCTAAAGATGATGCACAAGAAAGCCCACAAACAATTTGCTAAAGACAAGCAGACTAAGGACATGGATTACTGGAACCATGTCCTGTGGTCTGATGAGTCCAAGATAAACTTATTTGGTTCAGATGGTGTGAAGCGTGTGCCGCGGCAACCAAGTGAGGAGTACAAAGACAAGTCTGTCTTGCCTACAGTCAAGCATGGTGGTGGGAGTGTTATGGTCTGGGGCTGCATGAGTACTCTCAAGACTGGGGAGCTACAGTTAATTGCGGGAACGATGAATGCCAACATGTACTGTGACATACTGAAGCAGAGCATGATCCCCTCCTTTCGAAGACTGGGCTGCAGGGCAGTATTCCAACATCATAACAACCCCAAACACACCTCCAAGACGACCACTGCCTCGCTAAAGAAGCCGAGGGTAAAGGTGATGGACTGCCCAAGCATGTCTCCAGACCTAAACCCTATTGAGCATCTGTGGGGCACCCTCAAATGGAAGGTGGAGGAGCGCAAGGTCTCTAACATCCAGCAGGAGTGGAAGAGGACTCCAATGGCAACCTGTGAAGCTCTGGCGAACTCCATGCCCAAGAGGGTAAAGGCAGTGCTGGAAAATAATGATGGCCACACCAAATATTGACACTTTGGTCCTAATTTGGACATTTTCACTTAGGGGTGTACTCACTTTTGTTTCCAGAGGTTTATACATTAATGGCTGTGTGTTGAGTTATTTTGAGTGGACAGCAAATTTACACTGTTATACAAGCTGTACACTCACTACTTTACATTGTAGCAAAGTGTCATTTCTTCAGCGTTGTCACATGAAAATATAAAAGAAAATATTTACAAAAATGTGAAGGGTGTACTCACTTTTGTGAGATACTGTATATATAAACCTTCTATTTGATTTGGTGGCTGTAAGAGGGTACCGAATGTCAAACTAAATGAAGCAACTTCTTACGTGCTTCTATATGCTTCCCTCCCTCTTTCTTCTCTTTGTTCTTTCTTCTGTTTTATTTTCTCTTTCTTCTGAGTTACCTATGTGCCATGTTGACTCATTTTGCTTCTAGATCTGATCCCTGAGGGTACTGGCTTCTTAACCACTGCTGCGTTGACCGTACCAACGGTAAACACCACCCACCTAGCGGTTTAGCCAGTACGCAACAGAGAACTTGTACTCCTTTTGTGAAGGTCAACCGGATATTGTTTAAAATGTTTGGGATGTACTTTGTATTCCAACTGTTCTGTGGTCAACGTATTCTCTTTCTTCTGACAAACATTGTTGAATAAGATGATTACAATTCAACCTTGACTGAAGATCTTGATGTTTCTTTGTACTCATATTTTTATTTGCACTTTTATTCTATTTCAAACCTTAACAAAAAAAAAAAAAAATTGAAATAGAAAGCCTCTTTATTACCCCCTGCATATGCTGTAACTGTATAGCATGGCCAATCTATGATAGAAAAGGCTGACATGGCCTGCCTCTACATGGTGCAGCTTGATGACTGCCTTGTCCTGAAGAACTTTTTCACCTCCACTATCTTTGAATGCAGAATTTTTGGCTTAAACTTTGGGCTGTCTGAAACTTTTTGTAATAAAGTTGCCTAAATTGCTGAAATTGCTGATAAATATGCACATTACTTTACTGCACAAGTATGAAATTATGTGCTGCAAAAGTTTTGCCTGCGTAAAAAATAAAACAGCAACAAAAGAAAAGAAAAAAGATGGCAAAAGGGTGGTGTGTGGTGTGTGTGTGGGGGGATCCTAAAAATAGCTGTTAGATCAAGAAACTGTGAGCACAGTTGATACACAAGTACATGCTGCCCACCACACTGAAATTAGCACAATATAGCACTGTATAGCATTCATAGCAATAAACTCCCCCTACACAGCTCTCCCTTAATACTGTAACTCCAATACATGCAGACAAATGACTGCTGGGAATGCACCCTTTAAAATGAGGGGGCTTACACATTATAAATATCCCATTCAGTCTGTCAAATTTACACATAAGTTTGCCAAAACTGCAAATTCCAAACCCCTTGCATTTGTTGCAAACCCACTGTAAGGCAAATCCAAATCATGTCCCTACTTTCATAACACTAATTAAACGGATGAGCAAAGTCTTTAAGACCAACACAAGAAAAAAAATGACTCGTTCCATTAAAATTGGACTTACCGGCTCTATGTATTTTTAATTTATTTTTTTCAAAAAAAATATGATATATATATAATATGAAGGGGTTAGTGTAGTTAGAAGAATATGTTTTCCCTGTAAATTATGTGAAGAGCCATCTAACATTTCAGCAAAAATTAAATTAACAAAACTGTCTGGAGCAGAAGAATACTCTGTGACATAAATTACTGTCACTCTAAATTCCATCATGATCAATGACATTAAAATAAATTAGCAATTATGTGAAAGTTTAATAACAAGGTCTAAAATATTAGGTGCATGGACTGGTATATCTGCTAATGACTCACTGAATTGTGTTCATTAAGTCAAGTCTAGTTTCATGCAAAAGCATTCTGGCTGCTTTTGAATATGTGTTCTTTTGGAACTTTTTTAATTTTCCTAAAAACCATTGAACTCTGCTATATTTCAAGAAAAGTCTTTTGCACATAATTTAACTTTGTGTCCTTGTTATTTTATTATAAAGCATTATTAACCACTTAAGGATCGGAAAGGTTTTACCCCCTTAATGACCAGGCCGTTTTTTGCGATATGGCACTGCGTTACTTTAACTGAAAATTGCACGGTCCTGGGACACTGTACCAAAATAAAGGTGATGTAATTTTTTCTCACAAATAGCGCTTTATTTTGGTGGTATTTGATCGCCTCTCCAGTTTTTACTTTTTGCGCTATAAACAAACAAAAAAAGAGCGACAATTCTGAAAAAAAAAAAAACAGTGTTTTTTACTTTCTGCTATAAAACTTATCCATTAAAAAGAAAATTAAAAATCTAACTTTTTCATCAATTTAGGCCAATTTGTATTCTGCCACATATTTATGGTAACAAAAAAAAATACCAATACAGTAATCCCCCGCTCCATTGCGGTTCAGTTTTTGCGGTCCCGGTAATTCGCGTTTTTTTTTGTAATGTTATTTTACTATATAAATCATTAAAAATGAAATATTTTTGTCTTTTCCATAGCTCTTGCTATGTCTCTTAGTATCTTTTATGTGTTTAAATGAGTTTCTATTGTTTTAAAAGTGTGTTTAAAGACCTTAAAATGCTTTTACACGTACAGTGACAGTAAAATAAACATGCCTACAATGCATTTTAATAGGGTTTTTCTATTTCGCGGAATTTCACTTTTTGCGGCTGGGTCCGGAACGTAACCCCCGCAATGGAGGGGGGTTTACTCTAAGTGTATATTTTGATTGCTTTGCACACAAGTTATCGTGTCTAAAAACTACAGGAAAGATTTATGTCATCTATTTTTATTTTTTTTACTAGTAATGGCGGCAATTAGCAATTTTTAGCGGGACTGCAACATTGCGACAGACAGATCAGATACCTAACTGACACTTTTGAGACTTTTGAGGGCACCAGTGAAATTACTACAATAATCAGTGCTAAAAATATGCATTGTTACTGTACTGATGAAACTGGCAGGGAAGGGGTTAACACGGGGGGGGGCGATAAAAAGGTTACGTGTGCTCCTAGGGAGTGCTTTCTAACTGTGTGGGGATGTACTCAATAGATAAACACAGAGACCTGCTTTGTTTACATAGGCAGACCGCCATTCTGTCTCCATGGGGAGGGATCATGGGTGGCCGGCGGACATCGGGTCCATTGGACCTGCTGATTGGCTCCCCTTCTAGTCAATAGGTGCGCGCCCCCCACTGTCTATTACATGAAGTGACATACAGGTAAGTCGTTTCACGCTATAGAGCCGACCTGCAGCCGAAAAATTGTGGTTAAACCCAAAATTAAAATGTCATATATTGCAGCTTATAAATGCTTAAAAGTGGTGGCTGCATTCATTTCCTTTTTTTTTTTTTAAGGCTTTCTTTTTTTATCTTTGCCTAAAGAGTCTATTCAGCTAGTAACACACTATTTGTCTTAGGATGTCTTCACTCCACTGGAGGAGCATTGATGACATCTTTGGACAGAAGCATTGCCAAACTGGAAAGAAGGTAGGTTTTAGATACACTACGTCCCCTTTTGGTATACATAAATGAATACAAACTGGCCATTGTAAGCATCCCTATCAATGTTAAATGGTTTGTGTCAAATCTCTAACTCCCACTTTTGCTAGAAAGCTTAGTCTGTTAAATGAAGTTAAAAATAATAGACAGACTGGCAGGTGAAAATAAAGGAAGTTTATGGCAGGCTGCAGCTGAAAGAGGCTGAATGCTGTACAGAGTGGTAGGTGAATGTGCCATGTGCATTCAGGGAAAAAACACAGGGCTTCTGGGTTCTGGACCTTTGTCCCTGAGTGCACAAGTCTCTAAACTTACAGTTTTTCTCAGTGAACTTCCAAGTGCATTTTCACAGACAAACACACCTTTCCTTCTATAATGAGCCAGGTATTCTGAGAGGTAGACATGTGGACCAAGGCAGCAAAGCAATAGAAGAATCTTTTAATCAGTTTCTCAAAGGGAGATCTGTTGCATTTGTCCCTGAATGCGGAAGGCTCTAAACTTGGGTACCACTTAGTGCAATGTTCAGCCTTGTCCGGCTCCATTTGATCATAGACTTTGACAGGCTGTCTACAGCAGGGATTGACACTACACCTGTCCCTTCTGGGGGCACCAAAATGCCAGGAGGAATGAGCTTCTCCTAGATGGCCCTGTGTACAAAGTGCCTTACCAGCATTGCAGAGCTGCCATGTCAGAGCTTAGGCAGTGTTGAAGCCTTTGTCCTTCTTGTTATTGACAGGATTCAGGCCTGTCAATTGGCCACTTAGAAAACCTTATAACCACAGTGCAACCACAGTGTCATTAAAACAAAAAGTATTTTTGTATCATTGGTTGTGCAATCAGCGTGCAGATGATTAGTAACCAAAAGTGCTAAAGTGCAATGCCTATTAAAACTATAATCCAAAAAATAACATTAATCAATATAAAGTGCAAAAAACGGGATTCCAATGTGCAAATTTATGTCTGATATTACATGAGAGGCAAGTAGCCAGTGAAAGTCCTTTAAATATTCAAATATAAAGGTGCTTCTGTGCAAAAGTGTTGAAGTGTTGAAAAATTATCTTATTTCTCATGCAGTGCTTGGTGCTCCACTCCCCAAAAGTGCTTGCACTTACCAGACAGTGTGGACCCCTTCAAAAGCATTTTTTTTCAGTGTTGAAGAGGTCAATTCAGGCAGTGTGGACCCCTTCAAAAGCATTTTTTTCAGTGTTGAAGAGGTCAATTCACAATGTAAAAATGCATGTATAGGAGGGTAAGCATGCTGTTCAGCTAGTCTGGGGACCGGCGTTGTGTCCGCACTCCGCATGCGTTCCAACCTGCATTCCCCAATACTGGAGATAGAAGACTCCCATGAAGTCGCTTTTGAATAAAAGGGATATATTACACTATGTTGGATCCTCTCTTTTCTGTTTATGAGCCATGACCCTGTAAGGACACATAGGAAGTGATCCAGTCTTCACTTACCAGAACAAGGTTGATAGACCCACATGCAATACTGCTAAGGGGTTCAAGCATCTGGTAAGTGCAAGCACTTTTGGGGAGTGGAGCGCCAAGCACTGCATGATAAATATAAGAATTTTTTTAACACGTTTGCATAGAAGCACCTTTATATTTGAATATTTAATTGATTTTAACTGGTTACTTGCTTGTCATGTAATATTCGACTAAATTTTGCACATTGGAATCACATGCTTTTTGCACTTTATATTGAAAAACGTAATGTTATTTTGTGGATTATAGTTTTAATAGTCATTGCACTTTAGCACTTTTGGTTACTAATAAGCATCAGCATGCTGATTGCACAACCAATGATACAAAAATACTTTTTGTTTTAATGATACTGTGGTTGCGCTGTGGTTACAAAATTTTCTGATATTTTCACTGGGTGATATACAGCGGCAGCAGAATTTATATATATTACATACTATTGAGTATATATATACGTAGCGCAGGTTTATTTTACAGGAATTGGCCACTAAGGTCTGAGCACAGCATCCTTGGAGGAGTTCACAAACTCCCCTATACTTGGAAGCTGCAGGCATTTGCAATGTATTAGGATAGGTAATGTAACAGCGAGGAAGACAGGAAAGATTAGCAGAAGGGATCAGGGGATTGTCTATTATGAGCCTCTTTAAGGTCTAATGGCTAATTGAACTCAAGGTAAGAAGAGTTGTTTCTTCTGTTTTTGATATATCTGTCATTTATTTCAGCTTTTATATTTCAATAAGAAACCTAATCTAATCTAGTAAATAAATTGCAGGATTGTATTCCTATTATTATTATTATTAAAGTGATTTAACAGCATCCCTTAAGGGAGCTTGTGTTTCAGAGGAAAAGAAAAATAGAACTGAATGTAGTAACTGAAAAGGCAAGGTCATTTTAAATGTTTATAATTAGGGGTTAAATGTTATAGTAGCTATATTTTAATCTGAATACCATTGCCCTTTTGAAGGGATTAAAAGAGGGACCCAGTTTAACAAGAAAAAAAATTTCAGCAATTGTACCTAACAGTTTAGGTCCTTTCATGCATTCATGGACTGCCATTGCATCACAATGGATCTAAAATAGTACCTGCTGTGTTTGTGGTAATTTAAAAAAAATATATATATATATATTTTGTTCAAAATAGAACAGGAATATTTTCCTTGATATCAATAACATCTTCAAGATTTTTATAAAATCGTAATATCCTTTATTGTACAAAGTATTATTGTATTAAAATGTCACAGACACAAACAAAAAAGACAATTCATAGTACAAACACCCCCTATGCTCTCCCCACATCATTTGTTGCATGATACTACCTAGTAAACTGTTTACAAATCTCTAAACTGTACAAGATGGTATGGTCCTTGAGACTTAAATTTCCATGCGTTTTGTTGAACTTTGGATTACCTTCATTAGGAGTAAATTGGAGGTAAAAAAAATTCTACAATTTACATAGTTAGGTTAAAAAAATGCAAGTCCGTGGGCTGAAGAGCAATGGAGTAGGTCGCACAGAACGAGAGCTCTGCTGGCATCATCCTGCTTCTTTGATCCTGACTCTTCTTTCAGCTCCAGAATCTACCTTCACCTGGCTCCTATCCCTCCCCGGACTCTGTGGTGATATGTCTCCTCCCCCGGCAGAAGTCTGAAGCCGATGCCACGCTGGATAAATTCCGGCATAAGGACAAGGAGTCCCCGCCGGAAGATAGTGCGGCCCCATCCTCCTCCCAGGCTGCTCCCGCCGCTGATCTTGCACAGATACTGGACGCTATCTCCACTTGTCAGGCGACCCTGACGGCGCGCATCGAGGAGGTGAAGGTTGATGTCTCCCGCATTCGGCAGGACTTGCAGAGGCTCAGGGATCGAGTGTCTGAGACCGAGCGCCGCCTGGGCCATGTGGAGGATGCTGTCCCCCCTTTGCAGGCCTCCTCTGACCAAGCCGAATGCCATATTGCTCAGCTCCTATCCAAACAAGATGACTTGGAAAACCCCATGCGCCACAATAATTTGCGGTTTGTTGGGCTGCCGGAGCGTGCTGAGGGGGCCTCCCCTGCCACGTTCCTCGAGGACCTGCTCGTATGGCCGTGACTCCTTCTCCCAGTCCTTTGTTGTTGAGAGGGCTCATCGAGTGCCATCTAAACCGCCGCCTCCAGGAGCTCCTGCCAGGGTGTTCATTGCCAAGTTCCTTAACTACAGAGACCGGAATGTTATCCTCCGTCTGGCTCGGGATAAGGGCAACATCCCTCACCTTAACACCCAAGTGCTTGCGTTACCGGACTTTTCTGCTGAAGTCCAGCGTCTCCGAGGCAAATTCACAGATATCAAAAGAAGGTTATGTGCCCGCAACTTCAAATATGCCATGTTGTTCCCGGCTCGGCTCCCAGTGGTTGGAGAAGATCGGGTGCACTTCTTTGAGGACCCCGAGGAGGCTGTGGCGTGGCTGGATAGACTGACACCTGGGTGAGGAGTGAGTAACCCTTTTGCCCACAGCCCTCTCACCTGTTGTGCCCATCCTGCTGGCTATGTGCCCCTCTATTGTTGTCGCTGGACATCGCTGATATCCTGACACTGTTAGCCCCCTGGGCCCTCCACCTTGGTTGTCCCTGTGTGGGGCGTTCATGCCCGAATTGGATTATCCCCTGTTGACTGTCTGTGCCCCCCCCCCCCTATTTTTTCCTTGGTTCTGGATACTGTTTACATGCTCCATTTCTCCACTGACAGACTTTCAATGGACTGCCGTGCGCTCTCCCTCCGGATTGTTCCAACTGCACAGTCCCCCGGATGCCATGTCCTTGTGGTCTGCAATCCGGCTGCGCCCTGTGTACTCTTTTGACCTTCAGAGAATGGTTGCCCCCATGTTTTACCTCGCCCATGCTGCCCATCTGCAATGGGTGTTTTTTCTCCCCAGCAGTGGCCGTGTTGGATCCCTAGGGGTCTCCGCTGCAGCTGGTGCTATTTCTACTTTGTTTTGGGTCTGTTTGGTTTGTTCAGTTTGGGGTTGTATGCTCGCACAAGTTGGGGTTGGTGTAGAGCTGGGTGGGTTGGGGTTTTGTTTTTGCTGCATATTTTTTGTGTACTGTCTAGGGTAGTCATGTACTGCTGCTCGATATGTGTATATACCTGCTTCACATGCGCCTATTGTCTTTTTTTTGTTTTTATGCCTATGTATCTCAATATTGTATTGCGTGCTCTTTTGCTGTGCCTCCCTGTAGGCTTTGTCTCCACTGACGTGTATTCCCTTGATTTTATTTTTCTTTCGTTCCCATGGCCCCATTGAAATTACTAGTCTGGAATGTCCGTGGCACTAGGGACAAAATTAAACGCACAGCTCTTTTTACTTTTTTGAAAGCTAAGTCTGCGGATATTATTGTTTTGACCGAAACCCATGTTACTGGTTCCTTGGTCCGTGCTCTTCTGAAACCTTGGATGGGGTGGACGTACCATGCCACATACAGTTCCTACTCCCGGGGTGTCTAGGTGTTGGTCGCTAAATCCCTTCCCTTTGCCATCTGTTAGGTGGAGACCGATCCTCAGGGTCGCTATGTCTTTCTCTGTGCCACTCTGGCGGGATCCCCTATTTTAATTATGGCTTATTATGTGCCCCCCCCCCCCATTTACTGGAGCTGCTCTTGGGGTGGGTTTTGATTACATGGCCCGTCACCCCTCTATACCTGTTATATGGTTGGGTGACTTCAACATGACTATTGGTGTGACTGTGGGCCTCGCGCTTATGGAGTGTATAAATATCATATAAGGTGTTTGCAATTTGCTGCCTGCTGCAGGAAAAAGTGCTAGTGCTTTTTGTGAATAGAGGTCAGTGATTGCAGCGCTGCTAATAAATATATGTCCTGAAATAAATAAAGTGTTCTAAAAACTCATCTGTGTTAATTCAATAAATCAATTAATCAAGCAATCAATAAAGTGCCAGTAAGTGCAAACTCTGTGCAAATTAGCAAAAAAACATAAAAACCATATAAGTTGTGCAGATATTACAATGTAAAACTCATGAGTAAAGTGCAATCTAAGTGCCTGATAAACAGTCCATAAAACAGTCCTTTTAGTAAAAAACAGGAGCTTGATGCTTATTTCTTGTTGCTTCGGGGTATCCCCCTTTGGGTATCTACTTACCACTAGGTGGTGAGATTGAAGCGGAATAAGCTGATGTTTGTATCCTTTGGCTCCTGCAGGGCTGATTAGGCTGTGGGTTGGAAGCGATCCTAATTCAAAGTGCAGTGATCCCTGGTGTCCTCATAGAAATAAAAATACTTAACATAGTGAGGACCGTTTAAAATAAATTTATTGCATTAAAATACACAGGGATAAGTGTATATGAGACAACACATGAGACGGCCATGCCAATGGCGTGCTCCGTCCCTGGTTGTCTCTTCCTTGCACTGAGCGTGACGCTGGGTCCACTTGTCTGGCGCTTTCTTGGCGGACGCGGAGCACCTTGTTATGGAGTCTGGGCTCCATCTGCTGGTAGTACTTCCTCTCATTTTCTACTAGCTCACCTTCTTTGTTTGGTTCCACACCTTTTGGCTATCCATACTATCCCCCATTTTCCTATCTGTCTCTGGCTGGGTCCTTATTTCACAATTGGCTTCACGTGGTTGCTCATGCACTTGTTGGTTTAGGTATACCTCACTTTTTCTTCTTTTACTTCAGCCTACATCACTTTACCACATTCCCCATCTTTATATATCATTTTCACCCACACACTATTACACACTCATCACTTCCCATGTTTAGACCATTTTATTATATTTTGTTACACTATTCCCATCCACCCACACCTTATTTCACACTACATGGTCACATTCCTTCATTCACTCAGGACATACCCAATACTTCGTATATACCATATACTATATAATATACAACATGTATCATTTATTTATTATCTATATATTTTCATGCATTATACTATATTACAGTACATGATTATATATGTATATATATATACTCCTTATCCATGATGTCACATCTAATCATAGGTCCTCACACTCCTTATTCATTTTATCAATATTATACAACACATATCATTACATACAACCTCTTTTCTTTTTCTTCCTATCTCATTCTGCAGCAGCACTATGGTCTATTTTTAATATTATTTTTTATTTCAATGTCACCAATAACATTATTTACATACATACTTTTTTGACAGACATCCTTTTATGCTGCTACATATTCTCATCTTTTTACCAATACTTACCTCTGCCCACACTCACCAAGTGTGCTATCGCTCTGCCTGCTCCGCCGACTTTGTGTGCCCTCAGCTCCCGGTGAGACTTCATGGGGTCATACCCACTCTCCCCTCCAAATACTATCTGAGCCTTACACAAGCATGGGTATGTATGGGGGTTCGCCCCCCCCTTTTCCCTCCCCCCTTTCTCCAATACATATCATCAGCATAGTGCCAATTTCCTTATATGTTTCCTTTTAGATTATGTTCATCTGCTCCTGATGAGTGGCGATTCGGGCCACGAAACGCGTAGAACCTACGATGTTCCTAATCCTACTACTATATCATTTTCACTTGGAATTCTTATTTGTGATACTATGTATACTCCTCAATAATCCATCATATATGGAATCCCACTCTGTTGATCTCTATGCAATTGGACCATGGGACTATTTATTTGATTTTTAATATCCAGCAATTCTTTGTAAACATTGTATATATCATTTGTACTATATGTACTAATAAACATGCCGACTGTTCTCTGCCAGCCTGGTCACGCCTCTCACTCAAAGTCCAAACCTCTCCTTTCCTTCACACTTACCACTAGGTGGTGAGATTGAAGCGGAATAAGCTGATGTTTGTATCCTTTGGCTCCTGCAGGGCTGATTAGGCTGTGGGTTGGAAGCGATCCTAATTCAAAGTGCAGTGATCCCTGGTGTCCTCATAGAAATAAAAATACTTAACATAGTGAGGACCGTTTAAAATAAATTTATTGCATTAAAATACACAGGGATAAGTGTGTATCCCTGTGTATTTTAATGCAATAAATTTATTTTAAACGGTCCTCACTATGTTAAGTATTTTTATTTCTATGAGGACACCAGGGATCACTGCACTTTGAATTAGGATCGCTTCCAACCCACAGCCTAATCAGCCCTGCAGGAGACAAAGGATACAAACATCAGCTTATTCCGCTTCAATCTCACCACCTAGTGGTAAGTAGATACCCAAAGGGGGATACCCCGAAGCAACAAGAAATAAGCATCAAGCTCCTGTTTTTTACTAAAAGGACTGTTTTATGGACTGTTTATCAGGCACTTAGATTGCACTTTACTCATGAGTTTTACATTGTAATATCTGCACAACTTATATGGTTCTTATGTTTTTTTGCAAATTTGCACAGAGTTTGCACTTACTGGCACTTTATTGATTGCTTGATTAATTGATTTATTGAATTAACACAGATGAGTTTTTAGAACACTTTATTTATTTCAGGACATATATTTATTAGCAGCGCTGCAATCACTCAACATGACTATTGACCCTGAGCTGGATAGGGTGGGTTCTGCCCCCTCCACTTGCCCTCCGGGCGGTGTGACCCGCTTTGGTCGTGTTATGGCCCAGTTTTCCTTGATTGATACTTGGCGTCACCTGTACCCTACTAAGAAGGCTTACTCCTGCTTTTCTGCGGCTCATGCAACCATGTCCTGTATCGATTATGTTTTTATTTCTCCACAGCTTGCTCCTCAGCTGCGGGCGGCGGGTTTCTGCCCCCGCATCCTGTCTGACCACGCCCCTTACTGGGTGGTCCTGGATGTTTTGTCCAGACCTCCACACAGTAACTGGCGTCTCAACCCGTTTTGGCTTGATGTAGTCTCAGACACCGAATCTATGGACACGGAATGGAACTCGTTTTTCGAGGTTAATGACGGCACCTCAGATTCCCTGACTGTATGGGATGCATTTAAGTCCCACGTGCTGTTACATTTATTGCTCAGTATCTCCAAGTATAAGCGGCAATCTAGGGCCTCTTATGCGCGAGTGCTGGAGGAGTTGACCACTCTGGAGGACCAGTATGCTCTCGAGCCCACTCCTGCTGCTCTTGCTAACCTTAGACTGCAGACGCAGGTGGCTGAGCAGCTCAGCTACGAGAGGGCTAGACATAAATTATTTTTCGCCAAACAATGCATTTTTGAACAGGGGGAACGCCCGGGCAGGCTCTTGGCGTATCTGGCGCATTTAGAGGCTCGCCCCCCAATTGTTATCTCCTTGGCTGCCCCTGACGGTTCCCTGGTTACCAATGCTGCCAGGGTTGCCGGTATGTTTGTGGTATTTTTTCGGGACACCTATTCCTCTAGGGTGGCTTACGAGCCCCCTGAGCTGACTGAGCTCCTGGCCGACCTCTCACTCCCTCAGTTGTCAGAGGCCCAGGTGACGGCCCTTGAGGCTCCCCTCTCCGCTGAGGAGGTTCAGGCAGCTATCTCTAGCTTTGCCCGTTGTAAGGCCCCAGGTGTTGATGGACTCCCCGTGGAGTTGTATGCACACTTCTCGACGGCCCTTGTTCCTAGACTCGTTGCCCTCTACCAGTCCATTTTCGAGGAGGCTGCCCTCCCTGACTCTATGCGTGAGGCCCTAATTGTTCTGCTTCCGAAGCCGGGGAAGGATCTTCTTCAACCTGAGTCGTATAGACCTATATCCCTCTTACAGACTGACGTGAAAATTCTCGCTAAAGTTTTGGCTATTCGTTTGAATAAAGTTATCCTTACGCTAATACATTCTGATCAAACGGGTTTTATGCTCACGAAAAACACTGCATACAATACTAGGCGCCTCTTTATGAATTTACAGGCCTCGCATGATCGGGTGGGGTCTCGGGTGGTGGTCTCGCTTGAAGCGGCAAAGGCCTTTGATTCTGTCAAATGGAATTACTTGTGGCACTGTTTACGCATCTTTGGCTTTGGCCCGCGTTTCATCAAGTGGTTGACCATCCTATACGATGCCCTCCGGGCGCGAGTACTGGCGAATGGTTGGACTTCGGATGTGTTTCCTCTCTCGAGAGGCACGCGTCAGGGGTGCCCCATTTCCCCTTTACTGTACGCTCTAGCGGTGGAGCCGCTGGCGGAGGCACTCCGTTCCCATCCAGGGGTCGGGGGACTTCATGCTGGCCCCTTGGTGGAAAAAGTTAGTCTGTATGCTGACGACATGCTCCTGTACCTTTCTGATGCGGGTCCTTCCCTGGCTTCGGCTCTGCGGGTCATTGAACGATTTGGCTGATTTTCTGGCCTACGTATTAATTGGGATAAGTCTCAGATTCTCCCGGTGGATGTTTTCGCACCTACCCTAGATCAGGCCTCCTTACCCCTTAAGCGTATTAGTGCAGTTAAATATTTAGGTATACACATTTCTCGTGAACTTTCGGACTACATCCCCCTCAACGTCGAGCCTGTTATAACTTTATTTAAAGCTAAACTCCAGACGTGGGCTAGGCTTCCGTTGGGAGTGATGGGGCGTATAGGTCTCCTCAAGATGATTCTGTTACCTAAAATACTATACATCCTATGGCACTGTCCGGTCTATATACCGCTTTGCTACTTTAAAGTCTTACAATCTCTCTGGAACTCCTTTATTTCGGGCTCGTCCAGGCGTAAGTTGTCCTCGCTCGTGCTTCGACTCCGGACTTCCCTGGGTGGCCTTGCTGTCCCCGACCTCCCGCTTTATTACTTGGCTGCTCAGCTATCCCATTTCTATCACATTGATAAGCAGGACAATCTGAGGTGCCATCTTCTGGTCTGTGTGGATTCTGGATCTAATGTCCCCCACCCGTTCTGTGATCTTTTACGAGGGGTGCGCGGGTCTCCTGGATCCTCTCCGTGTGGAGGCCTCCTTTACAATTACAAACGTGTCTGGGACTTGGCGGTGCAGAGACTGGGTTGCGATGCCTTACATGCTGATAAGCCGCTGTGGTTTAATAGAACATTGCCTGAACTTTTGCAGCTCCCTGATCCTGGTGTGTGGATCTCCAAGGGTGTTTTCCTGCTCTCTCATGTGTTACATCGGGGAGTGGTGAAAACGTACAGCCAGCTTAAGCGGGAATTTGCCCTCCCGCCTCACATGTTTTTTCGCTACCTACAGCTTAGTCATGCGTTGCAGGCCCAGTTCCCGGCAGTCTGTCCGGTAGCAGAGCCCCTGGATTTGACTAGGGTCCTTATGGGTGCAGACCACAGTAAATTGATTGCCTTACTCTACGAAATGTTGATAACGCCTGCGGCTACCAAGGCCGCGTACAATTTAAAACCCAAATGGGAACCCTTATTGGGGGAGGTATTGGATGAGGATTGGGGAGATGTATTGCTTGGTGCCAAATGTGTGTCCCCTAAAATGTCAGACCGCTTTACTCATGTATGTATCCTTCATCAGGCATACCTCACCCCTGAACGCATGGCCAAGTTTTGTTCCACCCGGTAGTCCCACTGCCCTAAATGTCTGCTGTCGACTGGCACATTTGACCATCTGCTATGGCATTGTCCCCATGTGATTTTGGGCCCAGGTCGTCCAGTTCCTCCATGACCAGATGGGTGCTCCTGTGACACTCGACCCGAGACTATGCCTGTTGGGACTTTTCCCAGACGATGAGCTAAACAAGCATATGGTTCAATTTCTTCATGAAACCCTCTTCCTGGCCCATAAATTACTGGCCAGAAGTTGGATTCAACGGGCTGTGCCTACCTTGGCAGCATGGATCAACGAAGTTAATACTACTCTCCCTTATAAGAAAATCATTTACATCAACAGGGGCTGCCCTGGCAAGTACCATAAAGTGTGGGATCGGTGGCTCAACTCTCATACCACTTGTACATCCTGATTGTTAATGTTTTGATTGGACACTTGACAGTTCTGCGTGGTCTCCTTGTCTTTAACCTTTTTTTTTTTCTCTTTTTCTCTCTTTTTGCCCTCAGAAGACTTGATTATCATATTTCCTGGCATTGTTTACTTTACTGATGTTTTTAGCAGTCATTTCTTGTTGTGTATACTTTGTGCTGTTTCGGTACACAATAAAGTTGTTTTGATTTAAAAAAAAAATGCAAGTCCATCTAATTCAACCATTAAAAAAAAAAATATATATATATACTGTATATATCATTCAATCCCATACCCACAGTTGATCCAGAAGAAGGTAAAAAAAACCCCAGCAAAGCATGATCCAATTTGCTACAGCAGGGAAAAATGTTCCTTCCTGATCCCCCAAGAAGGAATCTTGGATCAACCTTGGATGGACCCTGGATTAATTTTACCTATAAATGTTAGTACCTGGTTATATTACAGGGGTAAGTACATTTAGGAAAGAATCTAGGCCTCTTTTAAAGCAATCTACTGAGCTGGCCAGAACCAACTTGTGAGGGAGTCTATTCCACATTTTCACAGCTCTTACTGTAAAGAAACCTTTCCGTATTTCAAGATTAAATCTTTTTTCCTCTAAACATAAAGAGTGCCCCTTGTTCTCTGTGATGACCTTAAAGTAAATAACTCAACACCAAGTTCACTATATGGACCCCTTATGTATTTGTACATGTTGTTCATATCCCCCTTAATCTGATCTTCTCAAGAGAGAATAAATTCAGTTCCTCTAATCCATCCTCATAGCTGAGCTCCTCCATTCCTCTTATCAGTTTGGTTGCCCTTCCCTGCTCTTTCTCCAGTTCCCTGATATCCTTTTTGAGAACTGGTGCCCAAAACAGAAATGCATATTCCAGATGAGGTCTTACTATTGCTTTGTACATGGGGCAAAATTATATCTTTCTCTCTTGAGTCCATGCCTCTCTTAATACAAGAAAGGACTTTGCTTGCTTTGGAAATTGCAGCTTGGCTTGCATGCTATTATTAAGCTTATTATCTATAAAAAAAACAGATCATTCTCCACCATTGCATCCCCCAGCTGTACTCCCCCTAGTATGTATGATGCATAAATATTCTTAGCCCCCAAGTGCATAACTTTACCTTTATCAACATTAAACCTCATTTGCCACCTAGTTGCCCAATTAGAGATCCTGTAAGGATGTTATTCCACTGCATAGCTTGGTGTCATCTGCAAAGACTGAAATTATACTTTTAATCCCAGACCTAACCACTTCTGGACTGAGCCCATTTCTGACAAATGTTGTTTACAAGTTAAAATCCATATTTTTTGCTAGAAAATTACTTAGAATCCCCAAACATTTTATATATTATATATATATATATATATATATATATATATATATATATATATATATACTGTATATATATATATATATATATATATATATATATATATATATATATATATATATATATATATTTAGCAAAGACTCTGGAGAATAAAATGGCGGTCATTGCAATATTTTTTGTCACGTGGTATTTGCACAGCGATCTTTCAAACGCCATTTTTTTTAAAAAAAAATAAATTTCACTGCATTTAAAAAAGTTAGCCCATTTTTTTGTATATTGTGAAAGATAATGTCATGCAGCGTAAAAAGACGCCTAACATGTTACGGTTTAAAATTGCGCACTCCCACGGAATGGCGGCAAACTACGGTCAATAAAAATCTCCATAGGCGACGCTTTAAAATATTTTAATGATTACCAGTTTATAGTTACAGAGTAGCTCTTTTTTTACACTAATGCTCTCACTCTGGCTATCGCGGCGATACCTCACATGTGTGCTTTGAACAGCGATTTAATTTGCGGGCGCGACTTCCGTATATGAGGGAGCTTTAAAAAAAAATGTTTTCCTATTTATTTTATTACATTTTTTTACTTTAGCACGGGTTTAAAAAAAAATAAAAAAATCTGATCACTTTCATTGCTGTCACAAGCAATGTAAACATCCCTTGTGACAGCAATAGACAGTGGCAGGAACTTTTTATGGAGGGATTGGGGGTCTAAAAGACCCCAAACCCCTCGACTGCACTTTAATGTATTCAAAATGCTGAAAACTGCATTTTTGAATACTGACACTTTTTAAATTTGGCGTCTTTAGCTGCCGAGTACCTAGGATGTGACGTCATGAACGCTCCTACAGGGTTACATCATCAGAGACCTGATCGAAGCTGAATCTGGCTCCGTTCGCAAATCTAACCAGTCGGCAGGGGTGTCGGCTGGTTGCTCGGCTCTCCCGGTGGGACGGAAGACCCGAGCAGAGCCGCAGAAGGTGGCAGGAGGGGGCGTCCCCTCCCGCTCGCTGGGGTAACTACCGAGCGGCTCTCGAGCTGCATGGGCTGTTACCACCTGAAAGCCGACCGCTGGCTCTAAAAAACAGTATCAGGATGATGCCTCTAACTGCAGGCAGAATTTTAGCCAATTCTCCTTCATTAAAACATCCTGCTGCTGACCTATTTTACACCACTGTATCATGTGCAGCCTCTTAACTCTTCCCAATGGCAGGATAGTTTTGAATCAATTTGAATAAGGATAGCTATAGTGTGCTAATGGCCAATCTGCTAGTCAAAGCTGGCTTATTGCTGTTTGACTAAAGAGCAGGTGTTGCTGCTAAAGCTACATGAAAAAAAGCCATTTGTTTAAACTGAAATTAAGCAGATTGGGGCATTGCTGCTGAATGTAAGCCAAAATAATTGTAAACAAATAAATCAATTCCACAGTGAAATAAATGCTGCTACTGTATGCTGTCGCTGAGACTGTTGTTGAAAACCATACTGTTCCATAACATCACGTACAGCTTCAAGACACCCCCCAATCAAGGTAAAAAAAAAGGTTAGTGGTATTATCGATTTTTCCCTTGAAGCCACATAAAAAAAACCTTCTACCGTCTCCCTCTTTACAGTAATTGTTTTTTTTTTTTTGCATTGGTACACGTTCTCCGTGGTTGTACCCAGCTTCCTATACCTTTTTTAACAGCAGTTGACCTATCACTATCAGCCCTGAGGACAGAATTTAACAGCGAGATTCACCATCATCCCCCACACAGACTTCAAATTGTTTTGTCTCCAACTTTGGGTATGGCAAATTGTGAGCCAGATTTACCTAACCCTTGGCATATTAACCCTGGCAGATTTTCTTATCACTAGTCATCATAAGGACAAGTCACTATGAGAAGACCCTTTAAAAGTAGATATATTTACCTTGATAAAAAGATATTCTCTTTGAGTTCTCACTTTCGGTACTGCAAAACATGTTAGTGCTGAACTGTATTTGTACGATTAATTTTTTTCATGGCTTGGTGAGGTTTTACTCTATTTGTAGTCCACAGAGAAGACCGTCAAAGCTCCTCCCTCCTGACATCCTATTAGAGTTATGCAGCCTATGTAAAAGCAAACATGCTTTATAGCCTACAGAGAATTTTCTTTAAACTTTCCAGATTTCAAAAGAAACTTTATTTTCTCTGAAAGAAATGTATCTCTTTTGCATCTTACCTAAGATGTGAAAATGTTTACCACACTTTAAATTTAGATCCTTTGAACTGTAAAACCGAAAATCTTCAGGCAGTTTAATAAGATGTTTTATCCAAGTGTTTTGTAAAATGTTAATTAACATTACCTTGTTTATTGATGACTAAGTGGGAATTAACCCATTGCATGAAAACAGTCTATACAGTAGCTACCAAAATGCAAAGTTCATTTTTTTTTGTTGTTGTCGGTAAACAGTTATTGCTTATGTCTAAATGTGTAATTCAAACAAACCAGGCAATAAGGAAATACAGTTGTCTCACAATGCATTCAAATCATGCTCTGCTTGTGATATTACAGTCACAAAGAGCTAACAAAACAAAAAATACAACTAACAAACTAAAAACTGCAATCCTCCATAATGATCAATAATAAACACAGAGGTTTTCACTATTTCAAAGTTCTCTATAATCATTCAAAGTAATTAATATCATAATTAGAGTTGAGCGAACACCTGGATGTCCGGGTTCGGCGGGTCCAGCCGAACTTGAAAAAAAAACTCCGGGTTCGTGACCCGGACTTAACCCGAACTTGACCCTCATCCCGAACCCCATTGAAGTCTATTGTGACCCAAACTTTGGAGCACTAAAATGACTCTAAAAAAAACATGGAAAGGGCTAGAGGGCTGCAAATTGGCAGCAAAATCTTGTTAAGAGCATGGCAAGTGCTCTGCAAGCAAATGTGGAGAGGGAAATAACTTAAAATAACATAAAAAAAATAAAAATAAAAAATAATCATCTTGATCTAGGAGGACGAGGCCCATATAGAGTAGGAGGTTGAGGTGGCGGTGTAGGTGGAAGTGGCGGTGGAGGAGGACGAGGTAGCCAATAGGGATGATCGAACGGTTCGGGTCAACCATCGGTTCGACCTGAACATTGACTGTTCGGCCGAATTCCGAACTTTTTGCTGAAAAAGTTCGGAATTCAGCAACCAGAACCGACCAAAATGCAATGGGACAGGAACTGGGCTTTAAAAGCCCGTGATTGGACCAGAACCATCAGTAAAAGCCAAGTGAGGGGGCAGGATAATGCTAGGAATGTGATTGGAGTGACTAGGGGGTCCAGAGGCCAATCATTAGTGAATACGTCCCCCAATATATAAGATAGCCCCGCCAAATCTCTACCATTTTAATACAGGGCTGTGGAAGAGAGTGGAAGCAGTTCTGTTACTTCTGCTCTCAAAGTGTAATTTAGCAATTATTAGTGTGAGGAAAGGGATATCTAGTGTAGTTAGGGTACTATTTTCCACTATAGTTAGATTTAATAATCTAGTTTCTGTAGGGAAAGTGTTAAGTGTAAGGGGACCGTAGTGTAGTGTAGGGTTAACTGACTCTGGCTGCTATGGCAGGGTGACAAAACCCTTCCATGTCAGGGTGACTGCTATAGAGAAAAGATTGTTTCTCTTAGAACACTTATAGAACCGGATAGTGGCTTGGCCCCTGTCACCCTGCTTTTTGTTGCAGGCGTTTATAGGGCTTTTTTGAGGACATGTTTGGAGTCAGGCATGACATCTGAACTTCTGTGTAGGGGTATATATACACACACACATGTATGTGTATATATACACATACACATATGTAGGTGTGAAAGTAGCAGAAACCTATGCTTGCGCTAATGAAATAATTAACACCCATATGGCTTCTCTGCTATAACACCTATATATGTGTATGTGTATAAATACATATAAGTGTGTGTGTATATATACCCCTATACAGAAGTTCAGATGTTATGCCTGCCTCATAAGACCCCCAAAAAATGCCCAAAAAAAATGCCTGCAACAACACACCTGGGCATTTTTTTTTTGGCGCAGGCGTTTTTTTGGGCATTTTTTGGGGGTCTTTGGAGGCAGGCAAAACATCTGAACTTCTGTATAGGGGTATATATACACACACACTTATATGTATTTATACACATACACACATATAGGTGTTATAGGAGCGGCGACATATGCCTGTTAATTATTTCATTAGCGCAAGCATAGGTTTCTGCTACTTTCACACCTATATATGTGTATATATACAAACATGTGTGTGTGTGTGTGTATATACCCCTACACAGAAGTACAGATGTTATGCCTGCCTCCAAAGACGCCCAAAAAATGCCCAAAAAAACGCCAACCACAAAAACGCCCAGGTGTGTTTTTGCAGCAGGCGTTTTTTTGGGCATTTTTTGGGGGTCTTTGGAGGCAGGCAAAACATCTGAAATTCTGTATAGGGATATATACACACACACACTTATATGTATTTATACACATACACACATATAGGTGTGAAAGGAGAGAAGCCATATGGGTGTTAATTATTTCATTAGCGCAAGCATAGTGTTCTGCTACTTTCACACCTAAATATGTGTATGTGTATATATACATACATGTGTGTGTGTGTGTGTATATATACTCCTACACAGAAGTTCTGATGTTATGCCTGACTCTTTTTAGACCCCCCAGACACTAAATCCAAAGAAATCTCTCTTTTTTTTTTTCAATAATTTTTTCAATAATTGGCTCTCTATCTTTATCTTTTTGTGTGATTAATAGTCCCTGAAGCATGACCAAGAACCCTTTGCACTTTTTAGGGGCATTTATTGGGTTTTAGGGCTTCAAAATGGTGTTTTTTGATTACCGAAGTTCGGGTCCCATTGATTTCAATGGGGTTCTGAAATCCGGGCCGATCATCCCTAGTAGCCAACACTGGTTTTTGTTTTTAAGTGTGAGAAAGATCAAAAATACAACAATGGCTGGGTAAGGCCGGTATACATGTCTATTGTGCACAAGGTACAGACAAGTCCTGTGGGATCCATGCCTGGTTTATTTTAATGAATGTGAGCTTGTCCACATTGGCTCTGGACAGGCGGCTGCGATTGTCTGTGATAACGCCCCCAGCCGTGCTAAATACACGTTCAGGTAATACACTGGCTGCAGGGCAGGCCAGCACCTCCAAGGTGTAAAGGGCAAGCTCAGGCCATGTGCCCAATTTGGAGACCCAGAAGTTGAAGGGGGCAGACCCGGCATCTAGTACGTGTATAGTACGCAAGGAATGGTAAGGAACTGTATATGGTAAGGAACGGTGATGGCGGCAGGGGGGGGGGCTTTTTTCCCCCTTCTGGGTTAAGTCTGGCCTTGGAAAAGGTATGTGTCCCTGGTTGTGGGCCGGGCTCTGCAAAGAAGTAGTAGAACCGCACTCAGGTAGATTAAAGTAAAATGATACTTTTTTATTCTTCAAATCATAGATGAACAGACAGTGCAGGGGAACAGGCAATCCAAAGGTTAACGTGTTTCACGGCACATACAGCCGCTTACTCATAACTCATCACGGTTATGAGTAAGCGGCTGTATGTGCCGTGAAACGCGTTAACCTTTGCATTGCCTGTTCCCCTGCACTGTCTGTTCATCTATGATTTGAAGAATAAAAAAGTATCATTTTACTTTCATCTACCTGAGTGCGGTTCTACTACTTCTTTGCACTTCATCCGGATGACGGGTCTTACCAGCACCAGGTCGGACTTACACACCTGAGCGGCTCTATCTCTCCCATACCCTTGATCTCTGTGGGCCGGGCTCTCCCAAAGCTGTCTAAGTTCTGAGGCCTTCTGGTAGGGACGGGGCTGCACTGGTCTTGCCAGGGACCAGGATTCTGAAAAGCCTGTGGTGTATGTGCCCCTGGAATGGCAGTCCAGGGGTGTCATAATTTACGGTGGATGGCAACACTATGAGTATGGCACCAAAGACACTGCACTTCCTACACATGTTTTTCACACCTGCCTCTAGGGCCGGGCCTTTTGGTCCGGAGTCAGGACCAGAGGAATTTTTTATTCCTGGCCGAAGGGCCTGCCATAGTATTGCAACGTGGCACTAACCTTGCACTTCTTCTTCACTATCCCTTTCCCCACTTTTATGTGTTGTGTGTCTCACGTTTTGTGTTTTTTTATTGTGGAGGTACACTTTATTTTGCACAGCGTGATTAGTAGGGTGTAGGTCCTTGGGCCTGTCCCTGAAAGTCTTGGGAGGGGGTGGATATGGCCTTCAGGCTTGGTTCGCCCTTGTCTCGCTTCGGGAGAGCCCCACCTGGTACTTGGGGTGGTCTGTTTCAGCAGACCTCCTAAAGAACGGGGCTGCCTGGTTTCAGCCGGGTTAGCCAGTGTAAGTACCCCAGTCCCTGTCAGGAGCTTTGCGCCCTGGGGGATCAGGGTCAGGGACCATGTGTACACCCTGTGCACTTTTTGTGTTTCACTTTTTTGGTGTGCACTTTTTTATGCACCCACCGGGTGATAGTCTGAGTGTGTTCACACACCACAGGCTTTAAAAAAAAAAAAAAACAGCTGGTGGTCCTGGTTGTTGTGGCAAGCCGACAAAGCTTTTCCACATTTCATACATGCTAACCCTGCCTTCTGAGGTGCTGGCGGTGCCCTGGATGCATTGGCGACCTCCTCCTCCTCTGCCTTCACCTTGTGCTTCCACTGTGCCGCCGCTGTCAGGTGGGAATGCCACCAGCATCGCTTCTCAACCTTTTGGCTAAGATCAAGTGTAGTATCTGTTGTTATCAGTTAAATCAGTAATCAGTAAAACTGCCTGCTGTCGTTTACCCCTGGCTGTGCTGAAGTTGGTGGTGAAGATCTTACGCTGACCGGATGCGGAGGCGGGAGAGGATGAGGATGAGGAAGCGGAGTAGGAGGAGTTAGCAACAGGAGGCAAACTGAAGCGCCCTGCAATCCTCGGTGGTGGAAGGAGATGCGCCAAACAAATTTAAAGGGTGTATCTCACAGTAACATAATCAGCAAACACTGCAAAATTATTAATTTTCCCCTCAATGTGTGTTTATTGAATAGCAGAATAGAACAACAGTATGTAAAGGGTGTATCTCACACGTACACATACAGACTAGGCCGCAATTTCATATTTTTTCCCTAAATGGGTGTCTATTGAATAGCGGCATAGAACAACAGTATCTAAAGGGTGTATCTCACACGTACAGCTACAGACTAGGCCGCAATTTAATATTTTTTCCCTAAATGGTTGTTTATTGAATAGCGGCATAGAACAACAGTATACAAAGGGTGTATCTCACAGTAACATATGCAGACTAGGCCACAATTTAATTGTTTCCCTAAATGGGTGTTTATTGAATAGCGGAATAGAACAACAGTATCCAAAGGGTGTATCTCATAGTAACGTATGAATGGAAATTTTTTGTTTTTCCCTTTTAATTGGTGATTTTTGAAGAGCAGATTAGAACACAGCAGTGTCTAAAGGCTTTATCTCACAGTAACATATAAAGGAAAAAATGAAAAAAAAAAATGTTTCCCTTTAAATTGGTGATTTTTGAATAGCAGATTAGAACAGCACTGTGTGTAAAGGCTATATGTCACAGTAACATCTGAATGAAAAACTGAAAAATAATTATTTTTCCCTTAAATTGGTGATTTTTGAATAGTAGATTAGAACTCAGCAGTGTCTAAACGCTGTATGTCACAGTAAAGTATGAATAAAAAACTGAAAAATAATTATTTTTCCCTTAAATTGGTGATTTTTGAATAGCAGATTAGAACAGCAGTGTCTAAACCCTATATGTCACAGTAAAATATGAAGGAAAAAAACTTTTTTTTTTAAAATCCAGATTAAGCAGACACATATGCACTGAGCTTTTTTTTCTCCCTCCTCCTCACTGGGCTCAGGTCAGGGCAAAAAGATTGTGCACTGCACCCCCACACAATAAAATCGATGTAGATCGCTGTCTGATTAAAGAACATTCTTCTGTCCTGTGTCCTATTCTTTCCCTGAAACAATCTCCAGCCTGCCCCTACAATAATATCCTATCTCTACCTCAAATAAGCAGCAGCAGGAACCTGTCCCTACAGTAGTTAGAGCAGAGTGACGTGCGGCGCTACGTGACTTAAGCTTATATAGAGGCTGGGTCACATGCTGCACTTGCCAATCACAGCCATGCCATTAGTAGGCATGGCTGTGATAGCTTCAAAGGGCGCACTAGTTAAATGCTTGTTGATTGGCTGCCCTGCAGCTGTTGAAACCGTGCCATTAAAGCCGCGCCAAAACAACCAAACAACGGACTGTATCCCGAGTATACAGTAAAATTTTCAGGTCTGTGTCTGGGTACCGAAAACCCAAAAGTCCAGTACGATCCCGAACAATACAGTCCGTGTTCGCTCAACCCTAAACATAATCCCTAAATCCCTAAAATCTCAGGATGTTAATGTAATTTTAACTCCTTAGCGGTATTCCCGAGTGTGGCTCGGGGTGAAATTTCAGTGCCATTAGCGGCAACCCCGAGCCACACTCGGGGTACCACCAAGGAGCATCGCTGGATCCTAGATGAGGTTACTTACCTTGTCCCCGGGATCCCGCGATGTGTCCCAGCAGCATACGACCGCCGGATCTTCCGCCCGATGCTCTGTGCCCCGGCTTCCGTCTCCTGCAACGTGACGCTCACAGGGGGTGGAACGGGCGGCAAATTTGAAAAGTAAAACACACAAACACACTGATATATTGTAATCCTATTGAATTACATTACAAAATAAAATAAATTGACATTAGTTTGCCCCCCCAGTGCCCTTTCCTGCGGTTTTACTGTACTTTCTTTATATATATATATATATATATATATATATATATATATATATATACATGGATACTGTATATAATATATGTATATGAAATATATATATATATATATATATATATATATGTGTGTGTGTATATATATATATATGTGTATGTATATATATATATATATATATATATATATATATATATATATATATATATATATACTGTGTGTGTGTGTATATATATATATATATATATATATATACTTTAACTTATTTATAGTTATTTATTATATTATAATTTATGATTTTGTGTTTCAAACTTTATCATACCCGAGATGTTATAAAGAAGAACGCACAGTAAAAAAAAATCATATGTAAATAGTTGGTTTGGGCTGCTCGTCCTTAAGAATTACATGCAAAATAATGGTACCGCTATCAGCACCTTAAATCACAAACAATCATACCGCCAGGGAGGTTAAAAGTGATTTTTAATATTTTTAAATCTGCAGCTTTTATTAAATAATACCTAGTGATTCTGCTATTAAAGTGTTACTAAAAATTTGCCGATGGTTACAGGCAGTTCCCCTGGGCAACATGATGTACCCATGTGTCGAGGTGCTCATGCACTGCACTTGGGGCATGCAATAATGCACTCTGCAATCTCTGTGTCCAACAAACACAGCAGATTGTGGTGTTTTTTTTATAGGGCTGTTCTAAATGGTCTAGATACCATGTGATCACTATGCAACATCACATAAAAACAAGAGTCATGAATGGATTCACTACTGTGTGCGATCTGTAATTGGTCACCAGTGATCACATGTTACCTGTGCCAATCATAGTACCCTGTACAATGGGATAGCTGTCGGTAAATCACAGCATCACAATAGTAAATAACTGTTGTTGTGTTGACTTAGACATATAAAAACCGTTAAAGTGGTTGTAAAGTCAATATGTGTCCTTAGTAGAGTCCCCTCTGTTACATCATGCTATATTGCTCAGTGCCTTTGTTTTATAAAAATAATGAGGCACAATACCTTATTTTGCAGCACTGCTGTGCAGTCAGTTGATGTCCAGGGCTCTCCTGCCCCGCTCCTAGTACTACAGAGGGAGGGAATGAGGTTCCCTCTGACATCAGCTGGGAGGAGAGCCTCAGGGGGGGCATGTGACCACGATCTTCAATAAGATATTGCCTGGTTAATTTTTATGAAACAAAGACACTGAACGATATAGCATGATATAACAGAGGGGATTCTACTAAGGACAGATAGTTATTTTTCATAGTATAACAGCAGCAGGGGAGGGTGGGGAGGAGGCGGCTCACACACAGGAGCTGACAGGCAGAGAGGGAGCGGGACACAGGACAGAGGAGAGCTGGGGATGACAGAGGCACGTAAACTGACCACATTGTCAAGGCTCAGCAGCCATGATAAACCTTGGTCAGTTTATAGGGGGAGGATACAGGGGGCCAAATTACACAGCACAAACACTGTGCTGTATAACATGCATTGAGGAAACAGGATCATTTTTTTTTCTTTTTTTAGGGTTACACTTTAAGTTTTAAAAAATTCCAAATAAAAATGACCAAAAGTCATTATACTTTCCCTTTAGGTAGGCAGTGGCTGTCAGTAGAGCATATTAAATATAGTGTAATTGTGTCAAAACGTGAGTCAGAACTTGCTGTGAATCTGGCTCCAAGCCTGAATTTGAAGGGAAGCAGAAATTTGCATATCTGGTAAACCAGTTTTTCCGTGTAAACTGATAAAGTTGTATAATAGACTCTGCGAGTCGGGGGTTGAGCAGATTTTATTAAAAGGTGAAGGTACAGTGGTTGGAACAGTCCTTATTTTGTTCTCCAAAGAAATAGGGACTGATCTTCAAATGTGTGCTTTCCACATATATTGTGGATCCAAGTAGTGCCAAAAAAATAATATGCTCTGAAATCTGTTAACCACTTAAGCCCCGGAAGATTTTACCCCCTTCCTGACCAGGGTTTTTTTTGTGATTTTTTACTGCGTGACTTTAATGGACAATTGCGCGGTCGTGCGACGCTGTACCTAAACGAATTTGACATCCTTTTTTTCCCACAAACAGAGCTTTCTTTTGGTGGTATTTGATCAGCTGTGCGATTTTTTGATTATGCGCTATAAACAAAAAAAGAGCGTCAATTTTGCAAAAATAACAATATTTTTCACATTTTTTTATATGAAATTCCATTTAACATTTTCGGCCAATTTGTTTTATGCTACATATGTTTGGTAAAAAAAATCGCAAAAAGCGTATTTTGATTGCTTTGCGCAAAAGTTATCGCATTTATTAACAAAGGGAAAGATTTTTGTCATTTTTGGTGTTTTTTTTTTTTAATGAGTAATGGCGGCGAACTGCGATTTTTTTGCGGGACTGCGACATTGCGGTGCACAGATCGGACCCTTGACTGACATTTTTGACACTTTTGGGGTTACCAGTGACATTACTACGGTAATCAGTGCTATACATATGCACTGTTACTGTAAAAATGACACTGGCAGGGAAGGGGTTAACTGTATTGGAGAGGGAGGAGTTAAGTGTGTCCTAGGGGCGTGTTTCTAACTGTGATGGGACATGGCTACTAGTTTAAAAACAGAGATCAACGGTCCTACATAGTAGAACGTCTGATCTCCATTTTTACACAGGGGAGAATGACAGGTGGCTTGTTTACATTAGCCGCCTGCCTTTCTCCCTTCTCGGCAAACAATTGCAATGACCGGCGGACATCGGGTCTGCCGGTCACATGCACTGACTTCTTAGGGAACAAGCCAGGGCGGGCACGCGCCTCAGCGGGCGCGCGCTCGCCCGCTATTGGCTCACAAGCCAGTGACAGGCTAGTGACGTACCGGTACGTCACTTTGCCTGGCCGGGGCTGACCGCCGCAGTATATATACTTGCGGCGGTCAGCAACCGGTTAAACTGATAAAGAATTTTCTGTATACCCATAGAAAAGGAAAGATCTTTATACTGCTCAATAACAATATTCAGAAGCATTGGAATTGGTTTGTTCTGTGCTTTATGGAATAGATCATGAGATATCTACCCATACGCAGAAGACTGCAAGGTTTTATCTTCGATGTCTATAAAAAAGTCTATAGAAAAGTGTGATCACGGAAGGACTGCAGCATTTTGGAACATATTTGCAAGTTCTTTTTAGGGCTTAGGACTAGTGTTGAGCGAACACGGACTGTATTATTCGTGTTCGTACCGAATAATTGGATTTTTTGTACCCGAACACGGACACGGACACTTTACTGTATGTTCGGGTAAAAATCCGTGTTCGGTCGTTTTATTTCCGGGTTTTGCATGCTTTGGCGCTCTTTTCATGGCGGGCTTTCAACAGCCAATCAACAATCGTTTAACTGGTGTGCCTTAAGCCATCCCAGCCATGCCTGCAAATGTCTCAGTAGCTGTGATTGGCCGTCTGAAGCATGTGACCAAGTCTTTATAAGTTCGAGGCAGCCGCAGCGGCGTCATTATGCTGCTTAGATTCAGGGACAGAGCACACATCAACGTGCTGGCTGCTGATTAGGGAAAGATAGGCAGGAAAAAACCATTTGTGTCCGGATAGAATTGAGGGACAGGTCGGAGTGTTTAGGCAGGGCGAGTTGTAGGCATTTTAGGGATAGAGTCTGCTGAATTATAGGGTCAGTGTCTTCTACAAACTACAATCGATATTGCTGTGTGGGGGGTGGGGTGAATCTGCACTCAATCCTGATCTACGATCTCTTCTCAATCCTGTTAGGGACAGAGTCTGCTGAATTTTAGGGAAACTGTGTTCTACAAACTACAATCGATATTGCTGTGTGGTGTGGGATTGGAGATAGGCAGGTGTCAGTGATCCACATCCATTTTTCTGTGTGTGAGCTGCAGTGAACACAATCTTTTTGGGCTGCAGTGAACACAATCTTTTTGGGCTGCAGTGAACACAATCTTTTTGGGCTGCAGTGAACACAATCTTTTTGGGCTGCAGTGAACACAATCTTTTTGGGGTGCAGTGAACAAAATCTTTTTGGGGTGCAGTGAACACAATCCTTTTTGGTGTGCAGTGAACACAATCTTTGTGGGGTGCAGTGAACAAAATCCTTTGTGGGGTGCAGTGAACACAATCTTTTTGGGGTGCAGTGAACAAAATCCTTTTTGGGGTGCAGTGAACAACATCCTTTTTGGGGTGCAGTGAACACAATCTTTTTGGGGTGCAGTGAACAAAATCCTTTGTGGGGTGCAGTGAACACAATCTTTTTGGGGTGCAGTGAACACAATCTTTTTGGGGTGGAGTGAACAACATCCTTTTTGGGGTGCAGTGAACAAAATCCTTTTTGGGGTGCAGTGAACAAAATCATTTTTGGGGTGCAGTGAACACAATCTTTTTGGGGTGCAGTGAACACAATCTTTGTGGGGTGCAGTGAACACAATCTTTTTGGGGTGGAGTGAACAACATCCTTTTTGGGGTGCAGTGAACAACATCCTTTTTGGGGTGCAGTGAACACAATCTTTTTGGGGTGCAGTGAACACAATCTTTGTGGGGTACAGTGAACAGAATCTTTGTGGGGTGCAGTGAACACAATCTTTGGGGGGTACAGTGAACACAATCTTTGTGAGGTGCAGTGAACACAATCTTTGTGGGGTGCAGTGAACACAATCATTGTGGGGTGCAGTGAACTCAATCTTTGTGGGGTACAGTGAACACAATCTCATACTTCTGAAGGTTTGAGGGTGCTGCCTGTTCCATACTCCCCCTACTCCTCATCTAGCCTTTTAGGGGTACAAACAATAGTAATTGGGGCCTAGTGTGGTTGTGTACGTGTGATATACATACACTTTTTTGGGATCATATTTTCTATTCCGCTATTTAATCAAAAACCTTTGGGGATCAGTTAAATTGGGGGATAGTCTGTGTTGGTACGTGTGAGAGAGATCCACCTTTCCAAGTTGTTGGGGTTCATCTCATACTTCTGAAGGTTTGAGGGTGCTGCCTGTTCCATACTCCCCCTACTCCTAGCCTTTTAGGGGTACAAACAATAGTAATTGGGGCCTAGTGTGGTTGTGTACGTGTGATATACATACACTTTTTTGGGATCATATTTTCTATTCCGCTATTTAATCAAAAACCTTTGGGGATCAGTTAAATTGGGGGATAGTCTGTGTTGGTACGTGTGAGAGAGATCCACCTTTCCAAGTTGTTGGGGTTCATCTCATACTTCTGAAGGTTTGAGGGTGCTGCCTGTTCCATACTCCCCCTACTCCTAGCCTTTTAGGGGTACAAACAATAGTAATTGGGGCCTAGTGTGGTTGTGTACGTGTGATATACATACACTTTTTTGGGATCATATTTTCTATTCCGCTATTTAATCAAAAACCTTTGGGGATCAGTTAAATTGGGGGATAGTCTGTGTTGGTACGTGTGAGAGAGATCCACCTTTCCAAGTTGTTGGGGTTCATCTCATACTTCTGAAGGTTTGAGGGTGCTGCCTGTTCCATACTCCCCCTACTCCTAGCCTTTTAGGGGTACAAACAATAGTAATTGGGGCCTAGTGTGGTTGTGTACGTGTGATATACATACACTTTTTTGGGATCATATTTTCTATTCCGCTATTTAATCAAAAACCTTTGGGGATCAGTTAAATTGGGGGATAGTCTGTGTTGGTACGTGTGAGAGAGATCCACCTTTCCAAGTTGTTGGGGTTCATCTCATACTTCTGAAGGTTTGAGGGTGCTGCCTGTTCCATACTCCCCCTACTCCTAGCCTTTTAGGGGTACAAACAATAGTAATTGGGGCCTAGTGTGGTTGTGTACGTGTGATATACATACACTTTTTTGGGATCATATTTTCTATTCCGCTATTTAATCAAAAACCTTTGGGGATCAGTTAAATTGGGGGATAGTCTGTGTTGGTACGTGTGAGAGAGATCCACCTTTCCAAGTTGTTGGGGTTCATCTCATACTTCTGAAGGTTTGAGGGTGCTGCCTGTTCCATACTCCCCCTACTCCTAGCCTTTTAGGGGTACAAACAATAGTAATTGGGGCCTAGTGTGGTTGTGTACGTGTGATATACATACACTTTTTTGGGATCATATTTTCTATTCCGCTATTTAATCAAAAACCTTTGGGGATCAGTTAAATTGGGGGATAGTCTGTGTTGGTACGTGTGAGAGAGATCCACCTTTCCAAGTTGTTGGGGTTCATCTCATACTTCTGAAGGTTTGAGGGTGCTGCCTGTTCCATACTCCCCCTACTCCTAGCCTTTTAGGGGTACAAACAATAGTAATTGGGGCCTAGTGTGGTTGTGTACGTGTGATATACATACACTTTTTTGGGATCATATTTTCTATTCCGCTATTTAATCAAAAACCTTTGGGGATCAGTTAAATTGGGGGATAGTCTGTGTTGGTACGTGTGAGAGAGATCCACCTTTCCAAGTTGTTGGGGTTCATCTCATACTTCTGAAGGTTTGAGGGTGCTGCCTGTTCCATACTCCCCCTACTCCTAGCCTTTTAGGGGTACAAACAATAGTAATTGGGGCCTAGTGTGGTTGTGTACGTGTGATATACATACACTTTTTTGGGATCATATTTTCTATTCCGCTATTTAATCAAAAACCTTTGGGGATCAGTTAAATTGGGGGATAGTCTGTGTTGGTACGTGTGAGAGAGATCCACCTTTCCAAGTTGTTGGGGTTCATCTCATACTTCTGAAGGTTTGAGGGTGCTGCCTGTTCCATACCCCCCCTACTCCTCATCTAGCCTTTTAGGGGTACAAACAATAGTAATTGGGGCCTAGTGTGGTTGTGTACGTGCGAGATACATACACTTTTTTTGATCATATTTCCTATTCCGCTATTCAATAAAAACCTTTGAGGATCAATTGAATTGCGGGATAGTCTGTGTCGGTACGTGTGAGAGAGATCCACCTTTCCAAGTTGTTGGGGTTCATCTCATACTTCTGAAGGTTTGAGGGTGCTGCCTGTTCCATACTCCCCCTACTCTTCATCTAGCCTTTTAGGGGTACAAACAATAGTAATTGGGGCCTAGTGTGGTTGTGTACGTGTGATATACATACACTTTTTTTGGATCATATTTTCTATTCCGCTATTCAATAAAAACCTTTCTAGGGCAAGATCTTAAATTACAGAAATATGAGGAGACCGTCAAATAAGGGCCGTGGCCTGGGTCGTGGTGCTGCTGGTAGAGCTCCTGTTGCAAGGAGAGGACATGGTCGATCTGTGCCAGCTACACGCACAAGTGAAACACCTTCCTCAAGTGTGAGTAGGCGACAGAACCTGCATCAGTATTTGGTAGGGCATCAAACGCCCCTAGAAGTGATGAGGCCAGAACAAGTTGAGGCGATAGTAGATTGGTTTGCTGCTGACAGTGCCTCCAGTTCCTTCACATTGTCTCCCACCCAGTCTACTGCAGAAAGGTCAGAGTTGGCACCTGCAGCCAATGTCCAACCGTCTTTCACCTCACCCCCTTGCAAATCAGGCCAGCAGTCTGAGCCCCAAGCCATACAGCAGTCTCTTATTCTTTTTGAGGACTCTGTCAGCAGGGTTTCCCAGGGCCATCCACCTAGCCCTGCCCCAGAAGTGGAAGAGATTGAGTGCAGCGATGCCCAACCACTTATTTCTCAAGATGAGTACATGCAAGGATCATCGCAGCACGTCTCCGATGATGACGAAACGCAGGTGCCAACTGCTGCGGCGTTCAGCATTGTGGAGACCGACAAGGAGGGCAGGGGTGAAGACTGGGTGGAAGATGATGTGGAGGACGATGAGGTCCTCGACCCCACATGGAATGAACGTCATGCAGGTGACCTGAGTAGTTTGGAGGAAGAGGCGGTGGTCGCACAGAGCCACCAGCACAGCAGAAGAGGGAGCAGGGTGCAGAAGCGGAGCGGCCGTGCCCTAGACACTACGCCCGCTACTGCCCAACGCAGCAAGGGAACGAGCGCACCAAAGTCAGCTCAAAGGAGTTCTCTAGCGTGGAAGTTCTTTAGAAAATGTGCTGATGACAGGACACGAGTGGTTTGCACCCTGTGCAATCAGAGCTTGAAGCGAGGCATGAACCTTCTCAACCTGAGCACAACCTGCATGATCAGGCATCTAAGTGCAAAGCACGAGCTGCAGTGGAGTACACACCTTCAAAACCAAGAAACGTCTCTGGCTCATCCTGCTTCCTCTTCTGCTGCAGTCTCGGCCGCTCCAGCCACATCTGTAGTGATACCGGCACCTGCCACCCCGCAAACAGACGATCTGTCAGCAACACCACCACCTGGGTCACCAACAACCATCTCCACAATGTCCCGTGGAAGCGTTCAGCTTTCCATCTCCCAAACACTTGAGAGGAAGAGGAAGTACCCCCCTACCCACCCGCGATCCCTGGCCCTGAATGCCAGCATTTCAAAATTATTGGCCTTTGAAATGCTGTCATTCCGTCTGGTGGAGACGCACAGTTTTAAAAACCTTATGTCGGTGGCTGTCCCACAGTACGTCGTGCCCAGCCGCCACTACTTTTCCAGGCAAGCCATCCCTTCCCTGCACAACCAAGTGGGGGAAAATATCAGGTGTGCACTGCGCAACGCCATCTGTGCCAAGGTCCACCTAACTACGGATACGTGGACCAGTAAGCACGGTCAGGGGCGTTATATCTCCCTAACGGCACACTGGGTAAATGCAGTGGCGGATGGGCCTGAGGCGGATAGCAATTTGGCGCATGTCCTTCCACCACCGAGGATTGCAGGGCGCTTCAGTTTGCCTCCTGTTCGTAACTCCTCCTACTCCGCTTCCTCATCCTCTACCGCCTCCTCATCCGGACAGCGTAACACCTTCACCACCAACTTCAGCACGGCCAGGGGTAAACGACAGCAGGCAGTTTTACAACTTGCCTGTTTGGGGGACAAACCACACACCGCGCAGGAGTTGTGGAGGAGCATGGAACAGCAGACAAATGAGTGGTTGCTGCCAGCGAGCCTCAAGCCCGGCCTGGTGGTGTGCGATAACGGGCGAAATCTCATAGCAGCTCTGGGCCTAGCCGGTTTGACGCACATCCCTTGCCTGGCGCATGTGCTGAATTTGGTGGTGCAGAGGTTCCTTAAAAACTACCCCGATATGTCAGAGCTGCTGCAGAAAGTGCGGGCCGTTTGTGCGCACTTTCGGCGTTCTCACCCTGCTGCTGCTCGCCTGGCAGCGCTGCAGCGTAACTTCGGCCTTCCCGCTCACCGCCTCATATGTGACGTGCCCACAAGGTGGAACTCCACCTTGCACATGCTGGAAAGACTGTGCGAGCAGCAGCAGGCCATAGTGGAGTTTCAGCTGCAGCACGCACGCGTGAGTCGCTCTGCGGAACAGCACCACTTCACCACCAATAACTGGGCCTCCATGCGAGACCTGTGTGCCTTGTTGCGCTGTTTTGAGTACTCCACCAACATGGCCAGTGGCAATGACGCCGTTCTCAGCTTAACTATCCCACTTCTATGCCTCCTTGAAAAAACAATTCGGGCGATGATGGAAGAGGATGTGGCACAGGATGAGGAGGAGGAGGAGGATGAAGAGGTAACATTTCCAAGGCTTTCAGGGCAGTCATTCGCAAGGGGCTCCGAGGGTGGGTTCCTGCACACGCAAACGCCAGGGACGCAATTGTCCAGCAGGGGCACAGTTCTGGAGGATGAGGAGGATGAGGAGGAGGAGGAGCTGGAGGAGGAGATGGAACCATGTTCACAGCAGGGTGGCACCCAGGCCAGCTCATGGCCATCACTGGTGCGTGGCTGGGGGGATACAGAGGACACGGACGATACACCTCCCACAGAGGACAGCCTTTCGTCGCCTCTGGGCAGCCTGGCACACATGAGCGATTACATGCTGCAGTGTCTCCACAACGACCGCCGAGTTGCCCACATTCTAACTTGTGCTGATTACTGGGTGGCCACGCTGCTGGATCCCCGTTACAAGGACAACGTACCGTCCTTAATTCACTCACTGGAGCGCGATCGCAAGATGCGCGAGTACAAGCGCACGCTGGTAGACGCCATGCTGCTGGCATTCCCATCTGACAGCGGGGCCACAGTGGAAGCACAAGGCAGAGGAGGAGGAGGAGGAGGTCGCCAACGCAACCAGGGCACCGCCAGCACCTCAGAAGGCAGGGTTAGCATGGCCGAAATGTGGAAAAGCTTTGTCAGCACGCCACAACAAACAGCAGCACCAGCAGCTCAGATGGAACGTCTTAGCAGGAGGCAGCATTTTACCAACATGGTGGAGCAGTATGTGTGCACACGCCTACATGTAGTGAATGACGGGTCTGCCCCCTTCAACTTCTGGGTCTCCAAATTGGGCACATGGCCTGAGCTTGCCCTTTACGCCTTGGAGGTGCTGGCGTGCCCTGCAGCCAGTGTATTATCTGAACGGGTATTTAGCACGGCTGGGGGCGTTATAACAGACAAGCGCAGCCGCCTGTCCAGAGACAATGTGGACAAGCTCACGTTCATTAAAATGAACCAGGCATGGATCCCACGGGACTTTTCCGTACCTTATGCAGAATAGCAATGGATACCGACCTTACCCACCCATTGTTCCATTTTTGCTCTTTCTCACTCTTTTGGGGTGTACCCTCATTTAAAATTTTTGAAAAGAAGCAGTGTTGGCTACCTCGTCCTCCTCCTCAGGGCCAGATTAATGTAGGGGCTATTGGAGCTGCAGCTCCAGGCCCCTACCTTTTATATAGGCCCCGGGTTGGCCATATTCACTGTTACCGCTCTTCTGTCACTTGTAAACACAGAAGTCTGGCTTCTATGCTCGCTTCCCCAGGCAGCACCCTCAGAACCTCCCCACACAGCGTGAAGGCCGGACAAGGAGGGACAGTTGGCGATGCATGGATGTGTTTATGGGCTTCAGAGACAGCATCCCATGTTGAATTAGGCATGCATGGCTGCACCCTTCCTCCTCTGGGTGCATGGCAAGGCACGGCCCTTAAGGCCCTTCAAAATCCTCAGCACCAAGCCCATGATGCTGTTAATCCGGCCCTGGTCCTCCTCCACCGCCGCTTCCACCTACACCGCCCATAGGTGTGCGCAGCCTATTGCATTAAGGTGTGCACCCCAAAGTTGAAATACACATGCATGTGTTTGCCAGCAGGGAGAGTAATGTATCGGGGCCATGTACCTGTAGGCAAGGAGAAATAGAGCAGAGCAGGTCCCAGGGAGATCTTTCCCATCTCCTCACTGGCAATGCTATGTGCCCTAGGTGATTAGGGTGTGCCCAGGCACACCCAGCACACCCTGTGCGCACGCCTATGTCACCGCCACATCCACCACCACCTCAACCTCCCTCCTACTCCATATGGGCCTCGTCCTTCAGAGATGAAGAAGAACATTGTTTTATTTTTCTGTTTTTTTTTTGTTGTTTTAAGTTATTTCCCTATCCACATTTGTTTGCAGAGCACTTGCCATGCTCTTAATTACGTTTTGCTGCCATTTGCAGCACTCTAGCCCTTTCCTTTGGTGTTTTAGAGCCATTTTAGTGCCTTAAAGTTCGGGTCCCCATTGACTTCAATGGGGTTCGGTGTCCGGGAAAAGTTCGGTAAAAGTCCGGGACACGGACCCGGACTTTTTTTTAAAGTTCGGCCGAACCCGTCGAACACGGACATCTAGGTGTTCGCTCAACCCTACTTAGGACATTACCATTACCAGATCCAAAAGACTAAACGGATGCTTGAATTAGTTGTATTGTGTTTCCATATCTGGATACAACTGTCTTAAAGTGTATGTAAACCCAACATTTTATATTCCTGAAAAGGTGTCTGCTGTACCATGTACTTGTATGAAAAAGTATCCTATTCTCCTTGTTTTACTTTTTTTGTGTGAAATTCCTGGTGTTCCTGTCAGTCCCTCTGCTTTCCTATTAAAAACTGCCAACGCTTAGCAGGAGAACACAGTGTGGTCCGTTCTCTAGCTATGCTGGGAACTCAGCCGGCTCTCCTCCAATGATCAGCCTTTTCCTGACACATCCCCCTTTCAAAACCTTTCACTGGAAGGACCAGTGTACTGTCGTTTCTCCTCCCCCAGCACTTATGCAGCTGAGAATATATAGTATGTGATTACTTATAAAAAAAGAGAAACAAAAGGTCATTTTTTTTTATATCTATACACAAATGATTTACCTTTCATTTATTTTTCAATATAGATACATACTTTTGCAGTAATACATTTACATACTTTTGCAGTCATGTTTTTGGTAGATGTACAGTATATACAATATAATATGCATCGTACTGAAATGTATGTCATCTATACAAAGCAGAAATGTTAAACAAATATTGGAACAGCTAGTATACAGTATACCTGACTGTATATTAGGAATGTACATTTCTTTCTATGTACATCTGTTCACATGGCTGCATGGATTTCTAGTGTTAAGTATTTATGGAAAGCTTATATATGTTTAGAAGCAAACTTGCAATTTTTCTGCTAATTCCCTTTGCAAAAAAAAGAGTTGTACTCTAATGCTTTCTTTAAGTATCTGGGTTTTACTTCTGACACAGATGGGGATGGTCCTGTTTTATATATTCTGGTAAAAATAATCTGTGGTATCTAGGGAGGAGCAAACTGGTTCATTGAACCTGGGTTTGCACATGCATCTACTTGATTTTCAGGTCAACACCATGCTAAGAAAATCAATTCACCCTGGTAATTCAAATCAGTAAGAGGTCTCTTAGGCCCCTTACTGGTTCAATTCCATAATAGCATGATTAATAAAAACAAGGCAATGGTCATGATACTTTAAATGAGATAGATCACTAAATAGATACAGTTTAAGTACAAATAATGATTTATTACAAATTCCATAATAAACAATTATGTATTAGAATGGTTTGCATTGATGATACAACCATATACAGTAAAAATTGACATAGGGAAATCAATTTATGATAAAATACCACATGTATGATAATGTTCATAAAATTATAAAAAGTCATAAAATACCCCCACGCCGTTGGGGTATTTTGCCAGGGCTGGCCAGAACCTCATGGTGCATACTGTCCTTTTTCACAGTGACTATCAGGACCACTACCTAGCACACGTAATAATACAGGCATTACTTTGAGGAGTTGGTCTTCACCCTCACTATTTTTATACTTTTTTCACCACTATACTTTTTTCACTTTTTCTCACTATCAATTCTTGGCACTTGGTCAATGGTTTGGGTGATTTTTGTTTCCTTTTTCCTTTTCACTCTATTTATAATAATTTTTGGTTACAGTGGTGCTTATTCTACTAGTCATCTTTTCACTTTGTTCACTGTCTGGGACCCACTAAAGATATTGTTTTTAGACTCTGACTACAAATACTTTATTACGTTATATACCATAATGCACACTTCTCATTTAATATTGTTCGGTTCATATAAGTCTATACACTTCACGTACTGCACTTAATGTCCTGGGTCACCCAAACGCTGCATCCCCTTTTGGCTGGACCTGGGCGGTTTATTCCCACCTCAGCCCCAGGATAGACATTTGCCTCGGTGCCTCCATTTCCCCTCTCAGATGCTGGGCCTGCTCTTTGAGCCCACATATAAGTAGTAAGGCTACTTGTTTGACATCTTCCCCTTTTTTTGTGGAGCACCATATATTACATCTCCTTTCTACATCTCAAACGTATATGAGATTATTTTTACTTATTTATAGACACCTTGTTGCATCAAACTCCTGACGAGTGGACCTTACTAGGATCCACAAAACATGTAGAGCCCCAGAGATGCCAAGATATATTCGTTCATTCGCAGGCCAATTGTGTAATTTACTACGAAATTTTCTTGGACATTATCATACATGTGGTGTTTTAACATATTTGGATTTCCCTATGTCAATTTTTACTGTATATGCTTGTATCATCAATGCAAACCATTGTAATGCATAATTGTTTATTATGGCATTTGTAATAAATCATTATTTGTACTTAAGCTGCATCTATTTAGTGATCTACCTCATTTAATGTCACATGATGATCATTGCCTTGTTTTTATGTGTAAATAGGGATAGAGCTAGATAACTGTGTATGCCTCAGATCATTCTTTTTTGTTCTAATAGCAGGATTATGAGCCCTTCTGCCCCTTGTAGGGTGCTCACAAGCTCCTTGCCCCTCACTTGACCACTAGTCAGCAGGGGGATTTAATAGCTTATAACAACTACAGTAAGGGAAAAAAGTATTTGATCCCCTGCTGATTTTGCACGTTTCCCACTGACAAAGAAATGAGCAGTCTATAATTTTTATGGTAGGTTTATTTTAACAGTGGGAGACAGAATACCAACAAAAATATCCAGAAAAACACATTTCAAAAAAGTTATAAATTGATTTGCATTTAAATGAGTGAAATAAGTATTTGATCCCCTATCAATCAGCAAGATTTCTGGCTCCTAAGTGTTGTTGCCTTATGAGTAGTGTTGAGCGAACACGGACTGTATTATTCGTGTTCGTACCGAATAATTGGATTTTTTTTACCCGAACACGGACACGGACACTTTACTGTATGTTCGGGGTAAAAATCCGTGTTCGGTCGTTTTATTTCCGGGTTTTGCATGCTTTGGCGCTCTTTTCATGGCGGGCTTTCAACAGCCAATCAACAATCGTTTAACTGGTGTGCCTTAAGCCATCCCAGCCATGCCTGCAAATGTCTTAGTAGCTGTGATTGGCCGTCTGAAGCATGTGACCAAGTCTTTATAAGTTCGAGGCAGCCGCCGCAGCAGCGTCATTCTGCTGCTTAGCTAAGGGACAGAGCACACATCAATGTGCTGGCTGCTGATTAGGGAAAGATAGGCAGGAAAAAACCATTTGTGTCCGGATAGAATTGAGGGACAGGTCGGAGTGTTTAGGCAGGGCGAGTTGTAGGCATTTTAGGGATAGAGTCTGCTGAATTATAGGGTCAGTGTCTTCTACAAACTACAATCGATATTGCTGTGTGGGGGGTGGGGTGAATCTGCACTCAATCCTGATCTACGATCTCTTCTCAATCCTGTTAGGGACAGAGTCTGCTGAATTTTAGGGAAACTGTGTTCTACAAACTACAATCGATATTGCTGTGTGGTGTGGGATTGGAGATAGGCAGGTGTCAGTGATCCACATCCATTTTTCTGTGTGTGAGCTGCAGTGAACACAATCTTTTTGGGCTGCAGTGAACACAATCTTTTTGGGCTGCAGTGAACACAATCTTTTTGGGCTGCAGTGAACACAATCTTTTTGGGCTGCAGTGAACACAATCTTTTTGGGGTGCAGTGAACAAAATCTTTTTGGGGTGCAGTTAACACAATCCTTTTTGGTGTGCAGTGAACACAATCTTTGTGGGGTGCAGTGAACAAAATCCTTTGTGGGGTGCAGTGAACACAATCTTTTTGGGGTGCAGTGAACAAAATCCTTTTTGGGGTGCAGTGAACAACATCCTTTTTGGGGTGCAGTGAACACAATCTTTTTGGGGTGCAGTGAACAAAATCCTTTGTGGGGTGCAGTGAACACAATCTTTTTGGGGTGCAGTGAACACAATCTTTTTGGGGTGGAGTGAACAACATCCTTTTTGGGGTGCAGTGAACAAAATCCTTTTTGGGGTGCAGTGAACAAAATCATTTTTGGGGTGCAGTGAACACAATCTTTTTGGGGTGCAGTGAACACAATCTTTGTGGGGTGCAGTGAACACAATCTTTTTGGGGTGGAGTGAACAACATCCTTTTTGGGGTGCAGTGAACAACATCCTTTTTGGGGTGCAGTGAACACAATCTTTTTGGGGTGCAGTGAACACAATCTTTGTGGGGTACAGTGAACAGAATCTTTGTGGGGTGCAGTGAACACAATCTTTGGGGGGTACAGTGAACACAATCTTTTTGGGGTGCAGTGAACACAATCTTTGTGGGGTGCAGTGAACACAATCTTTTTGGGGTGGAGTGAACAAAATCATTTTTGGGGTGCAGTGAACAACATCCTTTTTGGGGTGCAGTGATCAAAATCCTTTTTGGGGTGCAGTGAACACAATCTTTTTGGGGTGCAGTGAACAAAATCCTTTGTGGGGTGCAGTGAACAGAATCTTTGTGGGGTGCAGTAAACACAATCTTTGGGGGGGTACAGTGAACACAATCTTTTTGGGGTGCAGTGAACACAATCTTTGTGGGGTACAGTGAACAGAATCTTTGTGGGGTGCAGTGAACACAATCTTTGGGGGGTACAGTGAACACAATCTTTTTGGGGTGCAGTGAACACAATCTTTGGGGGGTACAGTGAACACAATCTTTTTGGGGTGCAGTGAACACAATCTTTGTGGGGTGCAGTGAACACAATCTTTGGGGGGGTACAGTGAACACAATCTTTTTGGGGTGCAGTGAACAACATCCTTTTAGGGTGCAGTGAACACAATCTTTGTGGGGTGCAGTGAACAACATCCTTTTAGGGTGCAGTGAACACAATCTTTGTGGGGTACAGTGAACAGAATCTTTGTGGGGTGCAGTGAACACAATCTTTGGGGGGTACAGTGAACACAATCTTTGTGAGGTGCAGTGAACACAATCTTTGTGGGGTGCAGTGAACACAATCATTGTGGGGTGCAGTGAACTCAATCTTTGTGGGGTACAGTGAACACAATCTCATACTTCTGAAGATTTGAGGGTGCTGCCTGTTCCATACTCCCCCTACTCCTCATCTAGCCTTTTAGGGGTACAAACAATAGTAATTGGGGCCTAGTGTGGTTGTGTACGTGTGATATACATACACTTTTTTTGGATCATATTTTCTATTCCGCTATTTAATCAAAAACCTTTGGGGATCAGTTAAATTGGGGGATAGTCTGTGTTGGTACGTGTGAGAGAGATCCACCTTTCCAAGTTGTTGGGGTTCATCTCATACTTCTGAAGGTTTGAGGGTGCTGCCTGTTCCATACTCCCCCTACTCCTAGCCTTTTAGGGGTACAAACAATAGTAATTGGGGCCTAGTGTGGTTGTGTACGTGTGATATACATACACTTTTTTTGGATCATATTTTCTATTCCGCTATTTAATCAAAAACCTTTGGGGATCAGTTAAATTGGGGGATAGTCTGTGTTGGTACGTGTGAGAGAGATCCACCTTTCCAAGTTGTTGGGGTTCATCTCATACTTCTGAAGGTTTGAGGGTGCTGCCTGTTCCATACCCCCCCTACTCCTCATCTAGCCTTTTAGGGGTACAAACAATAGTAATTGGGGCCTAGTGTGGTTGTGTACGTGTGATATACATACACTTTTTTTGGATCATATTTTCTATTCCGCTATTTAATCAAAAACCTTTGGGGATCAGTTAAATTGGGGGATAGTCTGTGTTGGTACGTGTGAGAGAGATCCACCTTTCCAAGTTTTTGGGGTTCATCTCATACTTCTGAAGATTTGAGGGTGCTGCCTGTTCCATACCCCCCCTACTCCTCATCTAGCCTTTTAGGGGTACAAACAATAGTAATTGGGGCCTAGTGTGGTTGTGTACGTGTGATATACATACACTTTTTTTGGATCATATTTTCTATTCCGCTATTTAATCAAAAACCTTTGGGGATCAGTTAAATTGGGGGATAGTCTGTGTTGGTACGTGTGAGAGAGATCCACCTTTCCAAGTTGTTGGGGTTCATCTCATACTTCTGAAGGTTTGAGGGTGCTGCCTGTTCCATACCTCCCCTACTCCTCATCTAGCCTTTTAGGGGTACAAACAATAGTAATTGGGGCCTAGTGTGGTTGTGTACGTGTGATATACATACACTTTTTTTGGATCATATTTTCTATTCCGCTATTTAATCAAAAACCTTTGGGGATCAGTTAAATTGGGGGATAGTCTGTGTTGGTACGTGTGAGAGAGATCCACCTTTCCAAGTTGTTGGGGTTCATCTCATACTTCTGAAGATTTGAGGGTGCTGCCTGTTCCATACCCCCCCTACTCCTCATCTAGCCTTTTAGGGGTACAAACAATAGTAATTGGGGCCTAGTGTGGTTGTGTACGTGTGATATACATACACTTTTTTTGGATCATATTTTCTATTCCGCTATTTAATCAAAAACCTTTGGGGATCAGTTAAATTGGGGGATAGTCTGTGTTGGTACGTGTGAGAGAGATCCACCTTTCCAAGTTGTTGGGGTTCATCTCATACTTCTGAAGGTTTGAGGGTGCTGCCTGTTCCATACCCCCCCTACTCCTCATCTAGCCTTTTAGGGGTACAAACAATAGTAATTGGGGCCTAGTGTGGTTGTGTACGTGTGATATACATACACTTTTTTTGGATCATATTTTCTATTCCGCTATTTAATCAAAAACCTTTGGGGATCAGTTAAATTGGGGGATAGTCTGTGTTGGTACGTGTGAGAGAGATCCACCTTTCCAAGTTGTTGGGGTTCATCTCATACTTCTGAAGGTTTGAGGGTGCTGCCTGTTCCATACCCCCCCTACTCCTCATCTAGCCTTTTAGGGGTACAAACAATAGTAATTGGGGCCTAGTGTGGTTGTGTACGTGTGATATACATACACTTTTTTTGGATCATATTTTCTATTCCGCTATTTAATCAAAAACCTTTGGGGATCAGTTAAATTGGGGGATAGTCTGTGTTGGTACGTGTGAGAGAGATCCACCTTTCCAAGTTTTTGGGGTTCATCTCATACTTCTGAAGGTTTGAGGGTGCTGCCTGTTCCATACCCCCCCTACTCCTCATCTAGCCTTTTAGGGGTACAAACAATAGTAATTGGGGCCTAGTGTGGTTGTGTACGTGTGATATACATACACTTTTTTTGGATCATATTTTCTATTCCGCTATTTAATCAAAAACCTTTGGGGATCAGTTAAATTGGGGGATAGTCTGTGTTGGTACGTGTGAGAGAGATCCACCTTTCCAAGTTGTTGGGGTTCATCTCATACTTCTGAAGATTTGAGGGTGCTGCCTGTTCCATACCCCCCCTACTCCTCATCTAGCCTTTTAGGGGTACAAACAATAGTAATTGGGGCCTAGTGTGGTTGTGTACGTGTGATATACATACACTTTTTTTGGATCATATTTTCTATTCCGCTATTTAATCAAAAACCTTTGGGGATCAGTTAAATTGGGGGATAGTCTGTGTTGGTACGTGTGAGAGAGATCCACCTTTCCAAGTTGTTGGGGTTCATCTCATACTTCTGAAGGTTTGAGGGTGCTGCCTGTTCCATACCCCCCCTACTCCTCATCTAGCCTTTTAGGGGTACAAACAATAGTAATTGGGGCCTAGTGTGGTTGTGTACGTGTGATATACATACACTTTTTTTGGATCATATTTTCTATTCCGCTATTTAATCAAAAACCTTTGGGGATCAGTTAAATTGGGGGATAGTCTGTGTTGGTACGTGTGAGAGAGATCCACCTTTCCAAGTTTTTGGGGTTCATCTCATACTTCTGAAGGTTTGAGGGTGCTGCCTGTTCCATACCCCCCCTACTCCTCATCTAGCCTTTTAGGGGTACAAACAATAGTAATTGGGGCCTAGTGTGGTTGTGTACGTGTGATATACATACACTTTTTTTGGATCATATTTTCTATTCCGCTATTTAATCAAAAACCTTTGGGGATCAGTTAAATTGGGGGATAGTCTGTGTTGGTACGTGTGAGAGAGATCCACCTTTCCAAGTTGTTGGGGTTCATCTCATACTTCTGAAGGTTTGAGGGTGCTGCCTGTTCCATACCCCCCCTACTCCTCATCTAGCCTTTTAGGGGTACAAACAATAGTAATTGGGGCCTAGTGTGGTTGTGTACGTGTGATATACATACACTTTTTTTGGATCATATTTTCTATTCCGCTATTTAATCAAAAACCTTTGGGGATCAGTTAAATTGGGGGATAGTCTGTGTTGGTACGTGTGAGAGAGATCCACCTTTCCAAGTTTTTGGGGTTCATCTCATACTTCTGAAGGTTTGAGGGTGCTGCCTGTTCCATACCCCCCCTACTCCTCATCTAGCCTTTTAGGGGTACAAACAATAGTAATTGGGGCCTAGTGTGGTTGTGTACGTGTGATATACATACACTTTTTTTGGATCATATTTTCTATTCCGCTATTTAATCAAAAACCTTTGGGGATCAGTTAAATTGGGGGATAGTCTGTGTTGGTACGTGTGAGAGAGATCCACCTTTCCAAGTTGTTGGGGTTCATCTCATACTTCTGAAGGTTTGAGGGTGCTGCCTGTTCCATACCCCCCCTACTCCTCATCTAGCCTTTTAGGGGTACAAACAATAGTAATTGGGGCCTAGTGTGGTTGTGTACGTGTGATATACATACACTTTTTTTGGATCATATTTTCTATTCCGCTATTTAATCAAAAACCTTTGGGGATCAGTTAAATTGGGGGATAGTCTGTGTTGGTACGTGTGAGAGAGATCCACCTTTCCAAGTTTTTGGGGTTCATCTCATACTTCTGAAGATTTGAGGGTGCTGCCTGTTCCATACCCCCCCTACTCCTCATCTAGCCTTTTAGGGGTACAAACAATAGTAATTGGGGCCTAGTGTGGTTGTGTACGTGTGATATACATACACTTTTTTTGGATCATATTTTCTATTCCGCTATTTAATCAAAAACCTTTGGGGATCAGTTAAATTGGGGGATAGTCTGTGTTGGTACGTGTGAGAGAGATCCACCTTTCCAAGTTGTTGGGGTTCATCTCATACTTCTGAAGATTTGAGGGTGCTGCCTGTTCCATACTCCTGCTCCTACTGCTCAACCATCCTTTTAGGGGTACAAACAATAGTAATTGGGGCCTAGTGTGGTTGTGTACGTGCGAGATACATACACTTTTTTTGATCATATTTCCTATTCCGCTATTCAATAAAAACCTTTGAGGATCAATTGAATTGCGGGATAGTCTGTGTCGGTACGTGTGAGATCCACCTTTCCAAGTTTTTGGGGTTCATCTCATACTTCTGAAGATTTGAGGGTGCTGCCTGTTCCATACTCCTCCTCCTACTCCTCATCCATCCTTTTAGGGGTACAAACAATAGTAATTGGGGCCTAGTGTGGTTGTGTACGTGCGAGATACATACACTTTTTTTGATCATATTTCCTATTCCGCTATTCAATAAAAACCTTTGAGGATCAATTGAATTGCGGGATAGTCTGTGTCGGTACGTGTGAGATCCACCTTTCCAAGTTTTTGGGGTTCATCTCATACTTCTGAAGATTTGAGGGTGCTGTCTGTTCCATACTCCTCCTACTCCTCATCCATCCTTTTAGGGGTAGAAACAATAGTAATTGGGGCCTAGTGTGGTTTTGTACGTGCGAGATACATACACTTTTTTGGATCATATTTCCTATTCCGCTATTCAATAAAAACCTTTCTAGGGCAAGATCTTAAATTACAGAAATATGAGGAGACCGTCAAATAAGGGCCGTGGCCTGGGTCGTGGTGCTGCTGGTAGAGCTCCTGTTGCAAGGAGAGGACGTGGTCGATCTGTGCCAGCTACACGCACAAGTGAAACACCTTCCTCAAGTGTGAGTAGGCGACAGAACCTGCATCAGTATTTGGTAGGGCATCAAACGCCCCTAGAAGTGATGAGGCCAGAACAAGTTGAGGCGATAGTAGATTGGTTTGCTGCTGACAGTGCCTCCAGTTCCTTCACATTGTCTCCCACCCAGTCTACTGCAGAAAGGTCAGAGTTGGCACCTGCAGCCAATGTCCAACCGTCTTTCACCTCACCCCCTTGCAAATCAGGCCAGCAGTCTGAGCCCCAAGCCATACAGCAGTCTCTTATTCTTTTTGAGGACTCTGTCAGCAGGGTTTCCCAGGGCCATCCACCTAGCCCTGCCCCAGAAGTGGAAGAGATTGAGTGCAGCGATGCCCAACCACTTATTTCTCAAGATGAGTACATGCAAGGATCATCGCAGCACGTCTCCGATGATGACGAAACGCAGGTGCCAACTGCTGCGGCGTTCAGCATTGTGGAGACCGACAAGGAGGGCAGGGGTGAAGACTGGGTGGAAGATGATGTGGAGGACGATGAGGTCCTCGACCCCACATGGAATGAACGTCATGCAGGTGACCTGAGTAGTTTGGAGGAAGAGGCGGTGGTCGCACAGAGCCACCAGCACAGCAGAAGAGGGAGCAGGGTGCAGAAGCGGAGCGGCCGTGCCCTAGACACTACGCCCGCTACTGCCCAACGCAGCAAGGGAACGAGCGCACCAAAGTCAGCTCAAAGGAGTTCTCTAGCGTGGAAGTTCTTTAGAAAATGTGCTGATGACAGGACACGAGTGGTTTGCACCCTGTGCAATCAGAGCTTGAAGCGAGGCATAAACCTTCTCAACCTGAGCACAACCTGCATGATCAGGCATCTAAGTGCAAAGCACGAGCTGCAGTGGAGTACACACCTTCAAAACCAAGAAACGTCTCTGGCTCATCCTGCTTCCTCTTCTGCTGCAGTCTCGGCCGCTCCAGCCACATCTGTAGTGATACCGGCACCTGCCACCCCGCAAACAGACGATCTGTCAGCAACACCACCACCTGGGTCACCAACAACCATCTCCACAATGTCCCGTGGAAGCGTTCAGCTTTCCATCTCCCAAACACTTGAGAGGAAGAGGAAGTACCCCCCTACCCACCCGCGATCCCTGGCCCTGAATGCCAGCATTTCAAAATTATTGGCCTTTGAAATGCTGTCATTCCGTCTGGTGGAGACGCACAGTTTTAAAAACCTTATGTCGGTGGCTGTCCCACAGTACGTCGTGCCCAGCCGCCACTACTTTTCCAGGCAAGCCATCCCTTCCCTGCACAACCAAGTGGGGGAAAATATCAGGTGTGCACTGCGCAACGCCATCTGTGCCAAGGTCCACCTAACTACGGATACGTGGACCAGTAAGCACGGTCAGGGGCGTTATATCTCCCTAACGGCACACTGGGTAAATGCAGTGGCGGATGGGCCTGAGGCGGATAGCAATTTGGCGCATGTCCTTCCACCACCGAGGATTGCAGGGCGCTTCAGTTTGCCTCCTGTTCCTAACTCCTCCTACTCCGCTTCCTCATCCTCTACCGCCTCCTCATCCGGACAGCGTAACACCTTCACCACCAACTTCAGCACGGCCAGGGGTAAACGACAGCAGGCAGTTTTACAACTTGCCTGTTTGGGGGACAAACCACACACCGCGCAGGAGTTGTGGAGGAGCATGGAACAGCAGACAAATGAGTGGTTGCTGCCAGCGAGCCTCAAGCCCGGCCTGGTGGTGTGCGATAACGGGCGAAATCTCATAGCAGCTCTGGGCCTAGCCGGTTTGACGCACATCCCTTGCCTGGCGCATGTGCTGAATTTGGTGGTGCAGAGGTTCCTTAAAAACTACCCCGATATGTCAGAGCTGCTGCAGAAAGTGCGGGCCGTTTGTGCGCACTTTCGGCGTTCTCACCCTGCTGCTGCTCGCCTGGCAGCGCTGCAGCGTAACTTCGGCCTTCCCGCTCACCGCCTCATATGTGACGTGCCCACAAGGTGGAACTCCACCTTGCACATGCTGGAAAGACTGTGCGAGCAGCAGCAGGCCATAGTGGAGTTTCAGCTGCAGCACGCACGCGTGAGTCGCTCTGCGGAACAGCACCACTTCACCACCAATAACTGGGCCTCCATGCGAGACCTGTGTGCCTTGTTGCGCTGTTTTGAGTACTCCACCAACATGGCCAGTGGCAAGGACGCCGTTCTCAGCTTAACTATCCCACTTCTATGCCTCCTTGAAAAAACAATTCGGGCGATGATGGAAGAGGATGTGGCACAGGATGAGGAGGAGGAGGAGGATGAAGAGGTAACATTTCCAAGGCTTTCAGGGCAGTCATTCGCAAGGGGCTCCGAGGGTGGGTTCCTGCACACGCAAACGCCAGGGACGCAATTGTCCAGCAGGGGCACAGTTCTGGAGGATGAGGAGGATGAGGAGGAGGAGGAGCTGGAGGAGGAGATGGAACCATGTTCACAGCAGGGTGGCACCCAGGCCAGCTCATGGCCATCACTGGTGCGTGGCTGGGGGGATACAGAGGACACGGACGATACACTTCCCACAGAGGACAGCCTTTCGTTGCCTCTGGGCAGCCTGGCACACATGAGCGATTACATGCTGCAGTGTCTCCACAACGACCGCCGAGTTGCCCACATTCTAACTTGTGCTGATTACTGGGTGGCCACGCTGCTGGATCCCCGTTACAAGGACAACGTACCGTCCTTAATTCACTCACTGGAGCGCGATCGCAAGATGCGCGAGTACAAGCGCACGCTGGTAGACGCCATGCTGCTGGCATTCCCATCTGACAGCGGGGCCACAGTGGAAGCACAAGGCAGAGGAGGAGGAGGAGGAGGTCGCCAACGCAACCAGGGCACCGCCAGCACCTCAGAAGGCAGGGTTAGCATGGCCGAAATGTGGAAAAGCTTTGTCAGCACGCCACAACAAACAGCAGCACCAGCAGCTCAGATGGAACGTCTTAGCAGGAGGCAGCATTTTACCAACATGGTGGAGCAGTATGTGTGCACACGCCTACATGTAGTGAATGACGGGTCTGCCCCCTTCAACTTCTGGGTCTCCAAATTGGGCACATGGCCTGAGCTTGCCCTTTACGCCTTGGAGGTGCTGGCGTGCCCTGCAGCCAGTGTATTATCTGAACGGGTATTTAGCACGGCTGGGGGCGTTATAACAGACAAGCGCAGCCGCCTGTCCAGAGACAATGTGGACAAGCTCACGTTCATTAAAATGAACCAGGCATGGATCCCACGGGACTTTTCCGTACCTTATGCAGAATAGCAATGGATACCGACCTTACCCACCCATTGTTCCATTTTTGCTCTTTCTCACTCTTTTGGGGTGTACCCTCATTTAAAATTTTTGAAAAGAAGCAGTGTTGGCTACCTCGTCCTCCTCCTCAGGGCCAGATTAATGTAGGGGCTATTGGAGCTGCAGCTCCAGGCCCCTACCTTTTATATAGGCCCCGGGTTGGCCATATTCACTGTTACCGCTCTTCTGTCACTTGTAAACACAGAAGTCTGGCTTCTATGCTCGCTTCCCCAGGCAGCACCCTCAGAACCTCCCCACACAGCGTGAAGGCCGGACAAGGAGGGACAGTTGGCGATGCATGGATGTGTTTATGGGCTTCAGAGACAGCATCCCATGTTGAATTAGGCATGCATGGCTGCACCCTTCCTCCTCTGGGTGCATGGCAAGGCACGGCCCTTAAGGCCCTTCAAAATCCTCAGCACCAAGCCCATGATGCTGTTAATCCGGCCCTGGTCCTCCTCCACCGCCGCTTCCACCTACACCGCCCATAGGTGTGCGCAGCCTATTGCATTAAGGTGTGCACCCCAAAGTTGAAATACACATGCATGTGTTTGCCAGCAGGGAGAGTAATGTATCGGGGCCATGTACCTGTAGGCAAGGAGAAATAGAGCAGAGCAGGTCCCAGGGAGATCTTTCCCATCTCCTCACTGGCAATGCTATGTGCCCTAGGTGATTAGGGTGTGCCCAGGCACACCCAGCACACCCTGTGCGCACGCCTATGTCACCGCCACATCCACCACCACCTCAACCTCCCTCCTACTCCATATGGGCCTCGTCCTTCAGAGATGAAGAAGAACATTGTTTTATTTTTCTGTTTTTTTTTGTTGTTTTAAGTTATTTCCCTATCCACATTTGTTTGCAGAGCACTTGCCATGCTCTTAATTACGTTTTGCTGCCATTTGCAGCACTCTAGCCCTTTCCTTTGGTGTTTTAGAGCCATTTTAGTGCCTTAAAGTTCGGGTCCCCATTGACTTCAATGGGGTTCGGTGTCCGGGAAAAGTTCGGTAAAAGTCCGGGACACGGACCCGGACTTTTTTTTAAAGTTCGGCCGAACCCGTCGAACACGGACATCTAGGTGTCCGCTCAACCCTACTTATGAGGAGTTTATGTGTAATCTGTAACTGTAAATAGATGTGTGTCAATATATGGATGAGGTATTGTATTTTGATTTCAACTAATAGTTGATATAAATTGTATGAAGTTAAGTTGCGTGAAACCAGTCTGCAGGCAATAGTAATTTGATTAGCAAGTCCTTTTGAATTGTAAGAATGTGGTTAGGTTGGGATACTTTTTATAGACATTACGGGGCCTAGGTAATAATTGATAATAGGCTGTGTCACTTCCCTTGTTATCTCTGCTCCCATTTCAAAGACACTCTCTTTAGATATGCAATAAAGGTGGCTGTCTGTTCAGGGATGGCCATTTTGCCCTGGAGAGGACCTAGCATGATAAAGCCCCCCCCCTCCCCCCAGAGAGGAGGGCTATCGAGAGGCTGCAATATGCTAAATATAGGGGATTGGGAAATTGTCCAATCCTGAACGAGATACGCCCAGAGGGAGGAGAAGGGTAAGATTGCTACACCAATCAGAATGGCTCTAAGCAAGGTGAGATAGATCTATATTAGTGAAGGTGGGAAGGAGAAAAAAATATCTTTGAATCAGCAGACTAGAATGAAACTCTCATGAGAATGGTAACTTTGAAATGTACCTCCTGCACTTATCATCTAACTGCCTGTTGTATGTGTTGTATGTCTGGATGTTTGTATATTCGTGTTTGAGTATCATACTCTATATTGGTTCAGTTAACCTAAAATATTTTCCACGGACGCCGAAAAGGCGTTCGACAGGGTGGACTGGGAGTTCCCTATTGCCACCCTCCAAGCTTTTGGTATTGGTCCCCGTTTACTCCATATGATCAATGCATTATACTAAGCACCCACAGCCCAGATAAGGGTCAATGATATTCTTAGTGACCCCTTTACACTTTCCAATGGTACTAGACAGGGCTGCCCCCTCTCCCCCATTCTCTTTGCCATGTCCCTAGAGCCCTTCCTTGCCCATGTGCAAGCCAACCCCTCCCTCCATGGCATCATGGTCGGATCGACGTCGCACAAATACGCCGCCTATGCAGACAATATACTTTTTTATGTTCAACAGCCCCTTATCTCCCTCCCCAACCTTCTTTCTGAATTCCAGCAATACGGTACATTATCTAACTTCAAAATTAATCTCTCAAAATCTGAAATTTTGAATATCTCTATATCTCCCACACTGGCTTCCTCCATGCATCCATCCTTCCCCTTCAAATGGCAACCTCACTTCCTCAAATACCTAGGCATCCACCTCACCGCTAATATTGATGATATGTCCCAGGTTAATTATATTCCTCTACTTAACTCAATTAGATCAGACCTCCATAAATGGTATAATCTTGCTACCTCCTGGCTCGGCAGAGTGAATGTGATCAAAATGAATGTGCTGCCCAGGGTGCTCTTCTTGTTCCAAATGCTCCCATTCAATGTACCTAGTCATTTTGTAAAGTTATTGTCTTCCCTGGTGATGCATTATGTCTGGCGCCGCTCACACCCCCGAGTGGCTTTCTCCCTTCTCTCGCGAGTTAAGCCCCCGGGGGGGGGGGGTTATAACTATATTATCTCTCATCAAAGACATTCAGGGCTCACCGGTCGCGAATGACCTGTGGAATGTCCTTTTCCACGACACCAAGATATCACCGGCCCGCTACCGCAAATCCATTACTCCCCACCTGCTAAACGTGGCTAAAGCTCTCATCCCTAAGTACTGGAAACAAACCACTGCTCCTCCCATACACCAATGGTTGAGTTCTGTCGATCGCATCTACCACCTAGAGGACATGACCTTGGACTTCAGGGGTCTAGCCCCACTTGTGCACAAGATCTGGGCCTGTTGGTTAGCATTCACCCATTCCTTAACCTATGCTAAATATATGTCAGTAGTTTCTCATTGTTGTTACCAACCACAAGTTGTTTCCGGAAAATGCTTACTGTTTGTTATACCCTAAGTATACCCGTGTATCTTTTTGTCTTAAATGCTATTTACCAATACATTTATCTTGCTGTTTTGAAGCTTTCACTCATGGTCAAAGAACTCTAATTTAACCCGAATATTGTCAGAGGGATCATAAATCTCTTAGTGTCTTCTATACAGGTAGTGGTCTGAGATTAGGAGCACTTTCTTAAAGGGATTGCTTCTAATCTCAGCTTGTTACCTGTGTAAAAGACAGCTGTCCACAGAAGCAATCAATCAAGCCGATTCCAAACTCTCCACCATTGCAAAAGAGCTGTCCAAGGATGTCAGGGACAAGATTGTAGACCTACACAAGACTGGAATGAGCTACAAGGTCATCGCCAAGCAGTTTGGTGAGAGGATGACAACAATTGGTGTGATTATTCGCAAATGGAAGAAACGCAAAATGAATGTCCATCTTGTCAATGATCTCAAGGCAGCTGGGACCATAGTCACCAAGAATACAATTGGTAACACACTACACCACGAAAGACTGAAATCCTGCAGTGCATGCAAGGTCCCCCTGCTCAGGAAAGCACATGTACAGGCCTGTATAAAGTTTGCAATTAAACATCTGAAGGATTCAAAAGAGAACTGGGTGAAAGTGTTGTGATCAGATGAGGCCAAAATCAAGCTTTTTGGCATCAACTCAACTCACCATGTTTGGAGTAGGAGGAATTCTTCCTTTGACCCCAAGAACACCCTCCCCACTGTCAAATATGGAGGTGGAAACATTATACTTTGGGGGTGTTTTTCTGCTAGGGGGACAGGTCAACTTTCCAGCATCAAAGGGATCATGGATGGGAACAAATCTTGGGTGAGAATCTCCTTCCCTCAGCCAGGGCACTGAAAATGGGTTGTGGATGAGTATTCCATGGCTTGACAATGACCCAAAACACACAGCCAAGGCAACAAAGGCTTTGCGCAAGAAGAAGCACATTAAGGTCCAGTCTCCAGACCATAATCCAATAGAAAATACGTGGAGGGAGCTGAAGGTTTGAGTTATCAAACGTCAGCCTTGAAACCTTAATGACTTTGAGAGGACTTGCAAAAAAGAGTGGGCCAAAGTCCCTCCTGAGTTGTGTGCCAACCTAGGGGCCAACTACAAGAAATGTTTGACATCTGTGTTTGCCAACAAGGGTTTTGCCACCAAGTACTAAGTCACTGTTTGCAAAAGGGTCAAATACATATTTTATTTATTAAAATGCAAATCAATTTTTAACTTTTTTGAAATGTGCTTTTCTGTTTTTTTTTTTTTTGTTGTTGTTGTTGTTATTTTGTCTCTCGCTGTTAAAATAAACCTACCATTAAATTTATAGACTGATCATTTCTTTGTCAGTGGTCAAACATGCAAAATCAGCAGGGGATCAAATACTTTCTTCCCTTACTAATCTAATTTGAATTGTATTTTCTAACCAGCATTTTGTCAGGATTAGTTCTACCATAATTGTTAGTTGTGATACAGATAGTGCTTACCAAATTAGCTTTGATAGAAAATTTGCATTGTTTTCATTTAATATTATATTAAAAAGTCATCCAGTCAAGTTATGGCTTAGCTGATTTAGTTATAAAACCTTAATGTAGTTTTCATCATATGGTTGTAATTTTAGATGAAGCTCTACAACTCTGCACTTAACTGATGATTACACATAGAATTAACATTAATTGCTTTGAATGTGTGGACATACTGTAATTCCATTGAATTAATTTAATTAGACTGTTTGCAGTAACAGTAGGCGGGTGAAGTTAGTTAACAAGGAAATTAAAGTTTCCAGGATTCATTTCAAAACACATTCTTTGAGGCACAAAAAGGGATAATAAGTTATTTTCCTGATTTTATTTTGACCTAAAAAACAGGATATTTTACAGAACAATGTACTTCTTAATCTAAAAGATCTGCCTGTCTGTGTCACAACCATGAAGTGCTGGGACCCAGTGCAGCTTTTCTTTACAACTTTGAAGACATTTAACTGCAGTAATTTATGACTGGGTGGAAGGTGGAAGGGTGTGGATCTTTGTTGCTGATAAATCTCAACAAAACAAGACAATGTGCATTATCACCTAGATGATAAAGATTCATTCAAACCTGTGTGTCTCAAAGCTACAAAGGGGTCAGCTTTGAAGCTAGAGTCAAGACCTATATACTGTATGCATATATCAACAATGAACGACAGCATGAACCATATCAGGAATGTTTAATGAATGTGATGTTACAACTTCCCAGAACATGGGGATGTATTGCCACATGCAATAATGTTTGTCTTACCCATCTTGAGGGCACAATGCTCTGTTGAAATACTGTATAGAGTATATACATTCTAATTGGATTAAAATGTTGGTGTAAATACGGTAAGTAATTTAGGATATTTTCTTTGCACCAAAGAACATTACATTACAAAGAGAATCCCTTTTATAAAATGTATAACTTTAATGTGTGAAAAACGCATTACAAATATTGTACTGTATATGGGATCGAACACTGATGTACAGTAATATCATTGAACTCAAATGCAAAATATCAAAATATCAGGAAACATTGTTGCTTTTAATGATGTTGAAGATTGCCTTTTTAGGAGAAATCCATCTGGACAGTAGTATTTAACTGAATACCGACATTGATGTTTTGCGCAAAACATCAGAAAATATTGATAATTTTATTTGAGATGAACATCATCTCTACATACAGAGAAACAGCCCACCAGTCTATGAGTGCTTTTTGTCTTTTTATGCTCAGATCAACATTTATGGATCATTTGAAGTATCCAAAATGACATAAATGGATATATGCTTGTCTCTTGCACTATAAAGGAGAAGAACTGTTTACAGTCATATGAACTGCTATCCTAGAGCATGAGATGTTCATCCTATCAATCACTGTTGATATATATGATATATAAATATGTAAAAGGTGTGTAAAATATGCAGCAGGTGCACTCAACAATATTTACAGTAGGAGGAATTTTCCAACATAGCTTATTCAATGTCAACATTTTGGTGGGGCACAGCCCGACTTTTATATGTGAAAGGTGAATAAGACAGCCAGGCAGAGGGTGAAAATTAGGTATTTTAATGTGTATTTTATGTGTTTGTTTTTTGTATAATAATAGTGTATAATAATAGTGCTTTTAAGGCATCCTTGATTCACCTTGCAATTGTACCTCTGGTTGGACTCTTAAAGAGTAGCAACCATTGTGGCATTTGAGTTGTGGGAAAGATATAGGTAACCTATATTTCCTCATTCATTTCTTAGTAAAAGCCTGTAGTTCAGTAAGGATGTAGCTGATACATTTTTTAGTGATATCCCCATACCCAATTTGACAAAAGCTCACATGGATCTCATGGATGAGGAATTTTCAGAATTGGAAATCAGACAGGCTATTAAAAGTTTAAATCCATCCAAAGCTCTTGGTCCAGATGGGTTTATCAGGCCAATATTACCGAAAATTCCAAGAGATTCTGACCCCACATCTCTGCGGCTTTTTTAACACAATCAGACAGGGTCAAAACCTCCCAGTTCAGGAGAACTCAGCATACATACATGTAATCCCAAAACCTGAGAAGGATCATGGGACTTGCGAGAATTATAGCTCAATCTCCTTAATAAGTACTGACCCTAAAATCCTGCCCAAAATTATAGCAACCAGATTGTGTTCTTTCCTTGCGCAATATATACACCCAGACCAGACAGGGTTTGTCCCAGGCCATCAAACGTCAGACCAAACTAGAAGGGTCATAGACATCATCTCAGCGATACAATCTAATTATGGCGGGAGGGGTCCTAGAAGGGAAATGTTATTGTCCTTGGTTATACATAAGGTTTTTGATTCCTTATCGTGGGATTACCTGTTTGATTTTTTAACACAATTTGGATTTGATGCACAATTTCTTTCGGTATTTAGGGTGCTATATAGTTCCCCTACAGCTTCCTTAATGATAAAGGGTTATTCCTCGAAGCCCATTTCCATCCAAAGGAGTACTCATCAGGGCTTCCCCTTATCACCGCTACTTTTTCTTATAGCATTAGAGCCACTTGCAATCAAAATCCATACTTTCATTGATATTAAAGTTATAGAATGCGGAGGTGAGGAGCATAAGTGTGTCCTCGTTGCAGATGAAATGTTGATGTTGATCTCGTCACCTATCATGACCCTTCCTAAAGCCCCGTACACACGTACCGATTGTCGGCCGTAAATATTCGGCCGACGACCGATCCGCCGATTGTAGGCTTGTTAGTATGATGCTTACGACAGCCGACAGCGCACTTTCGGCCGAAAAGAATCTGTCGTGTAGACATTAAAATTTTTGTTGGCCAACACCAGAACGGCCGATTGTTCGCCAGTCAGTACAGAATTCGGCTGACAATCAGCAGATTTGCAAGACTGGGCATGCTCAGAAAAGAAAAAACACACGGAAAGTTAACCATCACATGACATCACTTCTGCAGTCGGCTGTTGTTGGCCGACAAAATTTGTGTGCAGTCTTTTGCAGTTTTCAACAGACACGACATCCCTGGACAAAAGACGGCCGATCGTTTGGCCGACGATCGGTACGTATGTACGGGGCTTAACCTGTATGCATTGCTAAATTATTTACAGCCATTTCTGGTCTTAAAACTAACCAAGTCAAATCGCAGGCCATAAATATGTCTCTAGAGCAAAGCACGCTCTCGATCCTTAAACAATCATACAATTTTATTTGGCATTCTGAGGCACTTCCATATCGATAGGGGGTCGTTCCTTAGGCAGTAGCTATAGGATTTGGGAAATTAATCGATCTGGGTTTGCATGTGCCTCCACCTGCATCCAAATAGTGTGGGAATGATCAGAGTGAAATTTAGTTAGCTGGGCTAATTGTGCCGCGTAAAAATATTTAAATATATCTAGTGCTCCCAGTCTACCTCATCTCCTGGGAGTAAACAATTTACGCTTATTCCCCCTAGGCCTCTTGTTCCCCCCAGATAAAGGTCAATATTTTCTTTTGGAATGTTAGCATTTTGGACCTGACCAATGCTACTGGCAAAGTACGGAATAAATACCCAACTTCCCCCCTCTTAATATTTACCCTTTATTTCTTTTCTCTTCTTATTCTCTGATGTAATCTTTCTCGAGTCTTCCTAAATAAACCTTAATAAGGAAATATCCTCTTAAATAATGAATACAGTTTATCAAGCAATGTAGGGGGTGTCTCTCTCCTGCTGGAGGGGTGGGTCCCCTCCAGCGGTTGCGAGATTGTGGTCAGGTGCACATCTGGCCCATGAAGGTGGTGGCCACCCATGGGATTGGAGCCACAATACGAGTTGCTATGGTTTTTTTTTTATTGTATAAGGAGCTTACGATGTGCCTTACTCATGTGATATCAAGAATCTACACAATTTTTGGGGATAGCCCACAAAGCTAGAATGATTAATATAGTTTGAGAAGACTTTTATTCTCTTGACAGAAGAAAATGGGGGGAAAAGGGAGTTAAAGAAAAAAGGAAGATAAGAAGAAAACTCCTTTTCATGAATGCTGGTGGGCATTCAGTCCTTTAATGTGTGTTTGTGGAAGATATGAATTCTTTGTTTTATCATTGTATTCTCTTTGTTACTGTGAAATTCTTTAAAAAAATTATGAAAAAGAAAAAAATCTCTAAAAAAGCGCTTAGGACTCGGGCATAATAGCACTAGCAGATAATAGAGATAAGTCAACTTGCATTAAAAAAGAGTTTATTATTCATAAATAATAAGTCCATTAGGAGCTCCAACAGTAGTAAAAGTAATGGACATAATCATAGCACATCAGCCTCATAATAAACACTCCACCAACCACAAAAATGAATCAATGGGTGAAAAAAACTACTTTAGCCCATGGATAAGGATGTAGAGGCAATCCTGTGGCTGGACACTGAGGTATCAGGGTGGTCTGGTAGGTGGCTATTATGGGGACAACCCGCTGTGTCTCCGGTGTGGAGAATCCGCGGTAAGGCCGCTGCAGCAATCCGTGTTGGGGATACAGCCTCTAGGCTCTCGGTAACACTGCACATCAGGATGAAAACACAGGGAGGATGAGGGAGATGCGAGGTGAAGCTGAGAAGCCTGAACATGACGTCATGGGCGGATGTCAAATCATTATAAAAACAGAATGGTGTAGCGCTAAATTATGAATGACAAACACTTATACTGAATCTAAGTATGATGTTAACATATACAGTCCAAAAAATGAACACTGAAGTCCACAAAGGAAGGTATTGGCTGAAACAGATTCCCAGGAAAGGAAAAGCTCCAAACAAATGAAGAAAGGTGAAGATCAGGTGTGCCCAGGAGTAGAAATGAATCCACCAAACAATATAGTGAGAGATGGCTCCTTACCAAGTAGCTCTTGCCACTAGATTATAGGTGGCTGAACGCTCATATGAAAGAGAGATCCTCCAATGTAGTGGAATGGCCAGGCAGGAGCATAGGTCACTCTCTCTGGGGACAACCAATCATAGGTCACAGGGATATCCAGTGTATAGCCATGGAAATAAAAAGGGAAAACACTCCCATAGTGCATTACCAATGTATAACTTTAATAAATAAAAAGGGATGCACTCACATGTAAAAACTTTGTATGTCAGCGGAACAAACAATGACATGCAGCCGCAGCGTTCCTGCAGAACATTCCCCCTCGGATCATGGGTCACCCGGCAGTATGGTGGAGACCTAACGCTGATGATCCATCCAAACACCAGGGACCAATACGAACTCTCGCGCCGTCAGGATAAACCACTACATGTTTCGTGATAACTCACGTCCTCTGGGGGTTGGTCCTAGGATGTCAAATCATTGACTGTGGGTAATGGTGGAGATTAACTTAATAGGGCTCAGTTGAGCAAAACACATTGTAATGGTGACCATCCAAACAAGTTTCTGCTTGTCCATCTCCCCCATTCCCAGCAGTCAATGATTTGACATCTGCCCGTGACATCATCTTCAGGATTCTGGCTTCTCGGCTAAATATTTAAGTTTGCTGAACAGAGGATAGTTGATGCACTTAATATAGGGGTATTTAAATATTTATTTATTTCAGCTACTGGCTTGAAGATGTTAGGATCAGGGGCCATACTATCTGTTTTTTATTTGAAGATGCAGAATCTGCACAAACTCTACTTTGTGCGCATGCAGAACCTATGAACCTATATACAGAGATTTACAATATACTATATACAATATATAATATACTATATACAATATACTATATACAATATAGTCCTTTGGTACACTTAACTGTTGCAGTGCCCCCTGGCAGGGGACAGAGGCTCACAAGGGCATGAAGTCCAGGTACCAGTAAGTCATCACTAGAGAATCCCCCAAGGGATGATGGCTGAGAACCTATGTGGCCCTCAGTTTTTTTTGCTGAAAACTATCACCAGGTTGCAGCCCCCATAAGTTCCCAGTGGGTAGTGCAGTATGGAAACAGTGGGTGTGGTGGAATATTAGATAGTAGTCAGATCCAAGCAGAAAGAAGACCGTTAGAAGCAGAGATCTTGGCAGGCAGCATGCAGAGGTTAGTCAGGCAGTCCAATTTGGCATTGAGTAGACAATAGGAACAGTTATAGAAGGAAGAGTAGTATGGTTTAAGCAAAGGTTAAGAAAAAATGGCAAACAGAGGGTAGTCAGGCAGTTTGGGTCAGCAACAAATAGGCAGTAAACAGAGTAGAAGACATGAGAGTAATCAGGCAACCTGGGTCAGCTTTTGTATTATAGCTCTCAGGTAGCTTGTAAGAAGACACAACAACCACCTGTTTTCGAAGGCTTTTTCCAAAATGATTTAAATTGTGTTTTAATGAAATAAACTAATGGCTCTTGAGTGGAAACAACAAGAAAACTGCAAAAAAAAAAAAAAATTCCATGACATTAAATTCAGTTAGGAAGCTGTTGCTTGAAAAGGGGAAAATAACGGAAAATTTCTTATCAAGTACTTACCATAATTTTCCTTTCCTGGTGGACTCCATGGCAGCATACGTATGGGTAGCTCCGCCTCCTCTCCTACTCTATAGGACCCAACTCCCATAAAGACAGGAGCCATGTTCCATAACTAGACTACTCCAGCAGATGGGAGGGAACTCCTGCTGCAATGGAGTCCATCAGGAAAGGAAAATTACAGTAAGTATTTGATAAAAAATTTCAGTTTTCCTGACAGATTCCATGGCAGCATATGTATGGAAAATAACTAGCCATAAACACCAGGTGGGCAACTGCTGGTCAAACATAGAAAGGTTTAATTTGCACCTTCAACTGACAAAACTTTTAAACCAAAATTAACAGAGGACAAGGAAGCAGGTTCGACACAATAATGTGTCATAAAAGTGTTGATCGAGGACCACGAAGCTACTTTGCAGATTACCTCAGGTGCCACATGCCAGGAGGCTGCCCAAGACGTAGAGATCCCTCTGGTGGAATGAGGAGTCACTGCCTCTGGAGGTGCCAAGCCCCTGGCTTTATAAGCCCACTGGATGGTCTGGACTATCCATGATGCAATTGACCTTGAAGAGGCACGCTTAGAAGAGCACAAACAGGTGGTCAGACTGACTGAAAGGAGCCGTGACTTTCAAGTATAATTGTAGTACTTAGCCTAATTATTAACGATACCTTAGGGTTTGAACCCAACATTGGGACCATTATTAACGGTCAGGAAAGAAAGACAAGAATGATTCCTTACATCCTAGAGCGCTGATCTCCGACACCCGTTTGGCTGATGTGAGATTCTTAATAAAGAGCGGATCTCCTTGTTCCAAGTTAGTCAGTGAGAGAAAATCTAAGACCAACGGGAGGTCCCACTTAGGGAACCTAGGTTTTCTAGGAGTTCTAAGTCTCGTAGCCCCTCTGAAGAACTGGCGAATAAGGGGATGCTTGGCCCAGGCAGTACCCATAAAGGCGGAGATGGGCGAGACCTGGACTCGAAGGGAGCTCACTGTCAAAGGTAATTCTAGACCTGACTGAAGGAAGCCAAGAACATCTTGAACCTTAGGGTCGGTAAAGGAGCCGGCCGTATTGGCCACATAATCCGTGAACCTGGACCAAATTCTCTCATAGACCTTGTTAGTACTAGGATGTCTGGCATTTAAAAGTGTAGACACAGCTTTAGCTGGGCAACCTAGGGCCTCCAATCTTTCCCTCTGAAGGACCAGGCCCTCAGGTACAGCTGTGCTGGGCAGAAATGTAACAAGGGACCCTGAGATAGGAGATCCGGCCTGTCGGGCAGAGGTACTGGGTCTCGAAGACTTAGTTGCAAAGTAGGGGAAACCATGGCCTCTTTGGTCAGAAAGGAATGACCACCACAATCCCTACTCTCTCCATCCTGAGTCTCTGCAGAAACTTGAAGGTGGCTGGGATTGGGGGAAAGGCATAAGCTGTAAGGAATTCCCACCGATCTGTTAGGGCTTCTATTCCGTAGGCCTGGGGACAATGCCATCTTGAATAGAACTTTCCCTGTTTTGCATTGCGTGGGGAGGCAATCAGATCCACTTCTGGACGGATCCCCAGAGAGATGATCCAGTTTAAGACTTCGGGATGAAGGGACAATTCGTTGTTGCTCCATGTTGAGGAGCCATCCAAATTCCTGGAAGAGTGGCAATGACTTGGACCTCTGCTCTTTGATCTGATCCAGATCTTGTGATAGTAATAGCAGGTCGTCTAAGTAATGGTAAAGATGAATCCCCTTTGATCTTATTAGGGCTACCAAGGCCAGAGTGGTGGCCAAAGAGTTTGGAAAAGACTTGAGGCGATGTTGTAAGCCTGAACGGGAGACAGGTGAATTAAAGATGGTGCTTGTCTACCGCAAAGCGGAGACATTTCTGTAACTCCCTTGCCACTGGCACATGGAAATAGGCATCCTTCAAGTCTATTGACACCATCCAATCTCCCGACTGCACGACCTGGCGGATTGTGAAAAGTGTTTCTATCCTGAATTTTTCCTTTTTGATAAAGGAGTTTAAGTCTTTCTTTAGGATCATAAAGAGAGGGGATTAAAGACCTTTAAATTTCTCTTCGGCTTGAACCGAAAAAACAGCTGCACTCTAGGTGACTAGAGAGTCCACATATGAGAGAAGAATCGCCCTTTTTTCCTCTGACCGAGGGAGGGCCGTAGGGACAAACCTTAGAACGGGAGGGCTGTTGAAAGTCCAGACATGGCCGTGAGAGATGATTCTTATAGTCCAGCAATCTTTGATCGAGGTTGACCAGACATGCAAGAACAGGAGTAGGTGGGCGCCTACCTGCACCACCTGGGCAGGCCCAATATCAAAAAGACTTTGTGGCCTCACGGCCACCTGAGGATGCCCCTTTTGAAAATTTCTGGCCTGTTTGGCTGCCTTTCCAATTTTTCCTGAATTCACGCCCAGGCCTGTAGATACGTGCTTCCCTGGCCCGGTCTGAGTTCTGGCGTGGAGTTCTTCTCCGATCCAGCAGCCAGCGATCCTGGGGGAGGAAACCCGACTTACCGCCTGTGGCACGGGTGATGGCGCTGTCCAGATTATTTCCAAATAGTATAGTCAAAAGGAATCCTGCACCATGCCTGTTTAGAGGCAGGGTTGGCCAACCAGGGGCGCAGCCACAGGACACGCTTGGCCATTACTGATGACAGCATGACCCTAGCCACTAGGCAGATTATATCAATGGACGCCTCGCCCAAAAAAGCTGACGCCAGTCTCAGTTCCTGAATCACGGAACCTCTGGCCATTTCTTCGGAAATGCTTCTCAACGTGGCATCCACATTGTCTGTCCATGCCTCCATGGCTTTGGACATCGCTGCTAGGGCCAAACCAGGTTTACAGGCCATACCGGCCGATATGTGAACACTGCGGGACAGACTCAGGCTGATTACTATCTGCTGTGATATGTGCTTGTTATACATCAAATGGGTGAGTGCATAATTGTGTGTATACCCAAATAAAGGTTGTTTAAAGATAATGCACTATGGGCCCATCCCTTTTGTTTAATATCCCCCAATACATGTGAGATGCGGGACCTATGGGAGTCTGAATAGGATTGTACAACAACATATTGAAGCGGAAGCGCTGCGAGCTGTATGATTCTGTGAAAGGTCGCAGTGGTCCTTAACCACTCACTGCTCCAGATCCACTTTTGTCCGGTAAGAGGCAGTATATGGTGGCTGGGAATTCACTCTGTCTCTGTCGGTTTATCACCTGGGTGGATGTCCTATTAGTACCTCCCACATCTTGTATTGCTGCATTGACACACTATTGCTATCAAGATTCTCCAGTTTGCATATTGAGCAATTGATTGCATGTGGACTGATGGGACTTATTCTTCACTAGTTTTAGCGCAACTCTATTTTTGATATATACAGATTTACATACCAGTGTTTTGAGTTTGCGGCTATAAAGGTGCTGGTATTTATTGCCTCCTATTTCAATGCCTCCTTCACTGCTTTGACTAGCGGAGGCACCATGGCAAAGTCAAAACCTGTGCCTTGATCTTCAGAATTATCCTCGCTATCTGAGGAATCCTCTGAATAGCAGCTTGGTTGGGAAGGACCTGGCTTTGATTCTTCCCTTGGAAGGGCGCCTGGAGCCTCAGGCAATTGGCCGGACACACGACTTGGGTCCCAGTCCCTGAGGGACTCCTGGACTATCCGCCTGACCAGCGACTCAACCGGTTGGTCTTTGCCTTGTCTCTCTTTGACGGCCCGGGAATAGCAGATGTTGCACAGAGACCTGCCATCTGTAACATGGGAACCACAGCCCCAGCAGGAATTTTCCCTGGCATGGTCGGAGTGTCGGGCTGGTTGAGGACTGGACGGACTGGAGTTGTCCACATGATGCCTGGACCTTGATCTGGGTCTATGGCGTCGGGACCTGAAGGGGTGACTATGTTTAGGTGGTGACTGATCCCTGGCTCCATGTGCCGAAGAACATTATCTAGACCTAGAGGGGCTTTTGGGGGAAAAAGACAGGAAAAGGAAAAAACACATACAAGAAAAAAGTACAGTCAGGGCTAAGGTTAACCAATCCGCAGACAGGCATAGGTTAAAAAAAACAATCTTACCTACTGTGCAGGGACTGGTCACTAGGGGGCGGTGAAGGATCCATTGCAGCTTCAATGAACAGCCTGCAATGGGGAGAGAGTGAGACCCGACACATACAGTTCACCCCCCTCTCCTCACTGCCCCCTCCCCCTGGAGTAAGGTGATGAGGACTTACTGATCCATCCGCTTAGCAGAGCAAGGGGAGGCCACCACTAAGCCCACAGACATCCCAGTGTTATACAGCTTGACAGCTGTTTAAATTCCCCGGGAATTGCTCTGGCTCCGCCCCCGAACCACTATGCGCTCCAAGCCTCATTCTCGTCCACCATTGGAAACAGTCAGACGACCGGAGGGAGGAGCCCAGAGCGGTGGTCTGGAACACAGGGCGTTCCAGCCACCATTAAGGATCTGGACAGCGGGGAAAAAAAAAAATTCTGCCCATGTTCACCCACTCAATAGCTGGGATTTCTGGATTGCCATCACTCTGCAACACCATTACATCCTCACACTGACACGCCATCAGGCCGACACGAATTTGTCCCCTAGGGAAAAGGAACATGGCTCCTGTCTTGGAGCAAAGATTTATGGGAGTGGGGTCCTATAGGATAGGAGAGGAGGCGGAGCTACCCATACGTATGCTGCCATGGAGTCTGTCAGGAAAATGTTTTTTAACCACTTGCTGAACGCCAGCAGTACATATACTGCAGCAGGTGGGCTCTGTCCTGTGAAACAACGTAATTGTTGCAATTGATATGCCATCTGAGCTGTGCCGGTCAGGGCACATATTATGTAAGCCTAACTATTGATGAGTGTGGTGACATTTTATTCCGATAGGAAAAAGAGAGGTGCAGACCTATCCAGGTTTTCTGATTGCTGATAAGGCTGTATGGTCCCTAGGACCTTGGACTTCTTGTGCGCAGATTTATGAGTCTTATCACGAGGTGGAGCACTTGAATCAAAATAAGAAGGCATGGTGTGGTTGACAGCATTTATTGAGCACTAATTTGGATTATTTCATCTGAATTTTTTTTTATAACACAAACACTGGGGCACCACAGCGGCTTAACAACCACTTTAAGTATTGCCCTTTTATAATCAACTGTCTGCTGGACACCTGTTTAATGAAAAATTAGACTCACCTGTAGTTGAATTGTTGTTAATTAGAATATTGTTGCCTAAAATTTACCTTTGCTCCTAAGACTTTCATTGGGGTGTATTCATTTTTGCAACATGGTCTTGAATTAAATACTTTTCTGTGTGTAAAGTGTGTAAAAATAAACAAATCTTGGTTGCAATCAATGGCATGCATTTGTGGGAGTATTTTGTAGTATAGTGTCCCATAGAAAATGTTGATTCTGAAATGTATGCTGAGCACTGTATGCCATTTCTGTGGGCACAGAACAAAATTTACCTTTATTAGTATTTTTTCCAATATCACTAGCTCTTTTAGATCTGTGATGGTATACAATTGACCAATATATAATACTAAAATATTGAGAACTCAACTGCATTTGAACCTAAAAGCAATAGAAATATTTCATTAATGTTCATGATTGACAAAATGGGCTTTTGATATTGTAAGCAAAAGTTTGCAGACATAAAACTTTTCCACATTTGGTTTGCAGTACTCACAGTCAAATAAAGAATTATGTCTTATTCTGAGAACCACCAACATTTTGTTATCTTGAGCTGTTTTCCCCAAATTAGGAGATGTATTATTTATTCAAATAATTAAAGAGGTCAAAGACGATTCTTGGGTGCTTGTGAAACTGCATAATTTGTAAACTGGGTGTTTTATGTTGGATATCAGAGAAGACCCCCTAAATTCTAATACATAAAATAGAAAAAATGATATGTTCTCTGCTGTATCGACCAGCTATATTCTATTATTGAAGAAGAAATTCAGGCACAACATAAAGTTCAAGAATAAGTAAGCAGATAAAAAATAGTGCTGTAGACCTGTGTGGTAACATTCCATAAAACTGTGTTCCTGTAGCAGGGTCTATTATTTCTTACTAGGTTGCATTACTTCTCATTTTTCATACCTGTTAATCTTGCAGAAATACAGTGTATTTATCCATTCACGTCAGATGAACAACATATGAATAAAATTATATATAGATATATATACTGTATATATATATATATATATATATATATATAAATTATAATTTTTTTTTTTTTTTACTGTACATAATTATTCTCCCCATCCCTATGCTAAAGAGAGAAAAGCAAGCAGAAATGTTTGTATTTCAGCCTGGGTGGCAACCCTATATACAATGGAAGAGTTACCATAGACACCCTGGAACAGGAAGTGTGCTCAGGGCTGCTGAAGAGAAGCCACAGGGCCCCATACAGCCAACCTGACAGAGCACCCGCCCAAATAAATACAGTTTACTATGCTTCAGTTAAGAATGAGCCCAGTGAGTGATCGGTACCAATCACTCATTGTGTTCATTCAGGAAAGGAAGGGGTTGGTAAAAATGACATATTTACTGGACTCTTCCCCCACTCTCCATCCTGAAGAATTCTATTGTGTGCTTGTGCACCTGCCAGAAGAAAGAAGAGAAGGGAAGCCAGCAGCACTTCCGGGGTAGGGGAAGCACACAGGGGGGCCTGGCAGTTTAAAACTTATGGTGCGCAGGGAGTTTGAGCAGTGTGGTAGGTGGGGGTGGGGGGGTGGGGGGGTGGTCAATTACTGGAACCAATACACTTTACTTTATTAAGAAAACAGGAACACCGTCACAGGCAATTACTTTACAATAATTTAGTTCCACAATAAAGAACAATACATTAAACTAGCATCAGCATAACTACCACATGGTGGTAAAAAAAGCTGCCATAAAGGAACATTTACCAAAGCAAAATCATTGTTGAAAAATACTGTACAGTGGGGAGAAGGTCCTTTTAATGGACTTCATGAGCGACGTGGAAAAAAAAACATTTCTTTAAATTACATGGCAGGTACCTTTTAGGTTGTGTATGACATTACAGAACAGTACAATTTTCATGCACTTCGTTTGGCATAAAATATTTTGGATGAAATTGATTTCAACTTTTACATTTAGCTCAACTTAAAGACTTGTATACAGCAGCAGTTGGTTGTAACACCTATTTTTTTTTTTTTTTTTATCCAGCGGTAGTATCAGCCACAACAGATTTCAAAGCTGTAGGAAAGCCCTCATATTTGTACTAATTTGGCCAGTGACAAAATTGTAACAGAAAAATAATGTAGTCACTATATTCAAGTGTATTGTTGGGCTGTGCTTATTGTATGAGTTGCCTTTAATCTGGCCCTGCAAGTATTGATGTTATGAACAGCCCTCTTCCTTTAGTTCATGATCTTGGCAGTCTAATGTTAACATTGACCCACCTACTGTCAATTTTTTTTTGTTAAACATTATGCACTGATTTATATTTATTACAATTTTCATTTTTTTATTTTTGACATTGTTTTAAACTTTTTGACCTGCCCTAGTCAACAAACATGGGCACACATGGCAAGGCTTTATCTAAAACACAAGTTATCATATCTTGGACTACTAGATGTTAAGGATGTACCACTGGTTAGGCATGGCATGCACTTGAAAAGTATCTGGTAGAGTACTGTGAGAGTGCCATCATCCCAAAGTATGTGAGAACAAGTATAGCCTCCAATCACAGGGACTATTATGGGCACAATGGACAAACGACCTCTGAGACAAGGATTTGTAAAAAACTTCCTGGCCTTGCTGGTCTTGGGCTCAGTCCTATCCACGGCCATGGATGTTTCCATGTTGCCTTGGATTGGCTGACTTTACAGGCCTACGCGTGTCGTCACCATAGGGCAGCTGTTAGTATCGGAACCGTTGCCGGAGGACCGGCCGACCATCCATGCGCTGTATGCCGCTTTGCGGCTCAATTTTATGTAAGTTTTTAGCCTTTTGTTTAATACATTTTTAAAACAGGACATGGCGTGCAGGCATGGGTTTGACTGCGCCCCACATGGGACCCTTTTGGGCGGACAATTCTTTGGATCCCTCCACTCCACATTGCTTCATTCACATGAAGGACAACATGGATGCACTTTCCTCTCCATAACTTTATGTGGTCATTATACACTTCATTACCCATCCTTGCATCACTACCTACTTGGTATCACTGTGCTATTTCTACTTTTTCTTTCTCTCACTGACCTATGTATTTATTTCACTTCATCTCACTTGTCCACTTTCCCTAGCACCCATTTTTTATTTCATTCTGTCATATAAACTTATATTCTTACACATCTGCACTTTTTTCATTTTTTATTTCTTATTTTTCATTTGACCCTCCCACCTTATTCACTTTCTTTCTTTCTTTCATTTTTCCCTTTTTTATTTCTCATATTTTTCTTGTTTCTTCTTTTTCCCTACTCTCTTTTCTTTTCTTCTCTATGCTTCTTGTCTGTCCACTTCTTGCCATATTCATACGGTTTCTTATCTATACTTCTTTTTACTAACAATATCATGTTTTGCAGCATCTCATACATATATCTGAATACATTTTTTATATACTATATTATATTACATATATATTCATACAAGTTTTACTTCCTGCGATCATTATTCATATATGTTTTTTTCTAGCAGCATTCATGGACATTCTAGGACATCTTTCCATTTTTTTCTTTTGGCTCTATTTTGTCCCCCATCTGCTTCCCATTGGGATGTCTTCTCATCTCATGCCTCCAGCTCCCAGGCTGTGCCCCCTTTCCGCCGCCTGGGAACTACAGGGCTTTTTTGATAATTTTGGCTTAATACACTTGTAAGTATGTTACTTCTGCATAGGGTCTTTGATGAGTTTGCATACCTACTAGATACCATGTCATATATTCCTTTACTTGATTACGTTATTTTATGTACTCTCTAGACCCGTCCATAGCATCCACTCCTGAAGAAGTGAGATATTCTCACGAAACGCGTTGAGCTTAAGATGCCTCAGTTTTCCCATGCACTGTTTTTGATTGTACCTACAAGTATGTATATATATATATATATATATATATATGTATGTTTTTATATGTTACTTTTGATGTACATATGGCCACACTTGACGATTTGTTCTATTATTAATAAACTATTTTACATCATACATCTGCCTGGCCCCTGTGTGTCCACTTCATTTAAAGTCCCAGGGCAGCCTTTTTTCCCTTTTGGGATGTTTTTGCATATTATGTTTAGGGATGGAGGTGTGATACCGGCAGTACCGGACCTTTTTATCTTGTTTTTGTATCCTGAACCCGGGTGGAAGACACCCACATGCCCATTATGGTCTGTTACTGCCCTGGCCTGATTGATCATTCTTATTCAGAATGATTCTTTATATGTATTTCTCCTTACTTCATGTTTGGCCATTTCTCATATACTGTTCAAATATTGCTGCCTTGATGTTCCATCTGGTGCTGCCTTTGTTGGTGGTTTACTGGTACACTCGGGGAGCTGCGATATGCTATTAGGGGAGGATCTTCCTCCCCTGCTGTCCCCTCATCATACATCTGCCTGGCCCTGTGTGTCCACTTCATTTAAAGTCCCAGGGCAGCCTTTTTTCCCTTTTTGGATGTTTTTGCATTTTTAAAACAGTATTATACTATTGGAGTCCTTTCCTCTCCTTATCCCTGCCTGTAAAAACCATCTGTTTGGAGCACCCATCGCCGCCAGGAGGTAAACGCCAGCCGCAGAATACATCCCCGGGAGCAGTGTGGAGTAAGCAGGAGGATCCTGAAGTGCATACCCGCAGTAGTGTTGGAGCTAATGCTGTCACCTTACAGCTGGAAGGTAAGCAGGTAGAGCGGCTACATCCACCCGGGATCCTTGTGCCCCCCTTCTCTCTTTGTGCTATTTACCACTGTTGGTTTGAGAGACCCTTGTCTATGTGGAAGAGACAGTTAGAGGGGGCTCTGTCCACCTTGTCTCCTTTTGAACTTCACCCACGGATTGTGTTATTAGACCCATCAGTGTGTTATTCAATACTAGGAGGAGTCCGCTTTGGTTGCTCCTATTAGCAAATGATGTGCCTGAATGCTGTCTGTCTTCAGTGAATACCAACCTGAGCTTTTATGTTTGCCTATTATAAGTGACTTTAGATAATTTTTTGATTAATCACAATTAGAAGACCCATCACTGGGCTTTTACCAAATATTTATATGTATTTAATTTTTCTTTTTTATGCAAGCTATTGATATATATATATATTTTCATCTTTATTCAAGAGATTTTAGACACAATTGTTAATTTCCTTTTTATCGCATCAATTGTGCACCATTTATGCACCTTCTTATTGCATCTATTGTACACTTCTGTCACTTCGTAATACATATTTCCCCTATTTTCAGTCACCTTTATACAATCATTAATTTAAACACTAGTGCACTCTATTAATTTGATCCACTACTATATGTAGATACTGTAAATGCTTTATGATATATCTGTGATTTTATCTGATATCCAGCACACTATTCTGAATAGCGCAGCACCATCTCCTCTTTATCTATTTGCTTCCTTTGACATTGGGAATTTTTCATTCTCTGTGTTTGCAGCTGTTCCATAGAGATTACTTTATGGAGTTTGATAGCGCGTGGGTACCCCCCGATTTTTTTATATATATACATATATACATATATACATATATATATTTTTGTGTCATGTTAAAGAGGGCCTTTAGCACAGTAAAGGGGGAACGTGTGTCACGCCGAGCGCTGGGTCCTGCAGCGTCCCCGGAGCACTTGAGGCGTGCTGCGGGTAGCGGCGCTCCGGTCACCTTCCCCGACCGTGAGCACCGCTCCCCCGCACCTCCTTTACTGTCTTCCCGTGCGGCGGGACGTTCCCGTTCGCGCCGCACACTCACCTCCCGCTCGGTCCTCGCTCTGTCTTCCTCCCGGCGCGCGCGGTCCCGCTCCCTAGGGCGCGCTTGCGCCGGAGCTCTGAAATTTAAAGGGCCAGTGCACCACTAATTGGTGCCTGGCCCAAATCAACCAAAACATATAAAAACCCACTTCCCCTTCCTGTCCTTGCCGGATCTTGTTGCCTTTGGTGCCTTGAGAAAGCTTTTGGTGTATCGTTCCCTGCCTGTGTATCTGACCTTCTGCTGTTGCCCCTGACTACGAACCTTGCCGCCTGCCTTGACCTTTTGCTCCGTCTGACCTTGCCTTTGCCTTGTCCCTCTGTACCGCGCCTGAATCAGCTGTCTTTGAGGTTGAGCCGTTACCGGAGGATACGACCTGGTTGCTACCGCCGCAGCGGCGGGCTCTGGTGTAAACCGGTAGTAACTTAGAACCAGTCCCCTGGTACGGTCCACGCCAATCCCTCACTGACACAGAGGATCCACCTCCAGTGCAGTCACCTGCCGCTAGTCCGGACCCTGACAACATGTGACTGAGAAGATGACTTTTAATATGACTTTTAATATAACTAATTAGAACTGGATCACAGAGGAAACCAAACACCTATTGGAGATATTACTGATAAAATTAATACATACATTTTTTATACATATTAACATGTAGACCAAACACTTTCTCTGTTTTTGTTACTGTTGCTGCTGCTGCAGCCACCATTTCTACTTCTTGGCACCTTGCTTCCTCTTTCTCCTTCCCAGGGCTTTTTTTCTCAGAGAATAGGTGCAGGAACTTCCCCATTTGAGTCACCTCTTGTCTCTGCCCCCTACCCATTTCTAATCACCATTACTTGGTTCTACCCCCTACCCACCTCCCAGTATTGACCCTTTTAGAGAATAAAGAACCATATATAATTTTGTGGTGCTAAGTCATTTGTATGGAAGTTGCTATTGATAACAAGAAAGGACGTAAAATAGATCCCCTGTAGCCAGAAACAATACCCCCCCCCGCAACAATAGACCCCTCAGCAACAATAGACTCCAAACAGCCAGTATCAATAGACCCACCAGCAGCCAGCAACAGTAAATCCCTTTCAGAATTAATTTCGTCCAGCAACAATATATCCCCACTAACAACAATAGACCCCCCTGCAAAGATAAATAACCTCTAGCAAAAATGTATTCCCCAGCAGCCAGCATCAATAGACTAGACCTTCCTGCACATCCCGGCACCCTTTGTCATTACATACATTCAATGCTGGAGGCGCCAGAACTGCGTTCCCCCGCGTTCCTGCTAAAAAAAAGCTCTGCTCCTTCCCCTCCTTCCCTTAGCCAAAAAATCTATTTGACCCCTTGAAAATCAAAAAAAGCTGGTCTATTTTTTTTTTAAAAAAAGAGAACTGTCTGTGCCTTCTGTCTAAACATTTGTCCCTGTTCTCAATACCTTCTGTCTCTATATTTGGGCCTTAGCTTGCTTTCTTGAAAATGTGGTACTAGTAGCTAATTTGCATAATAGCCGAGAAGTTTAAAGTGCTGCCTAGTATACACTAGCCCACCCTGCAAGAAATGATAGACTTTGCTGCAGAATAACTCCTCAGTCACATTCAGACTGGCATCTTTTTTGCAGCTTAAAAAAATGGAATTGCTAAAAAAAACTGCTTTGCATTTACACATTTTCGCCTATACCAGCAGCTAAAATGCTATCCTTCCTCTGCTTTTTTTTTTTTTTTTTTTTACCCAAGTGTATTTTATATACTACATTGTAGTTTTTATTGTAGAAAACATATCATGTTTTTGTCTGCTCAGTTTTAACTATTCTAAGTTAATATGAAAAACTACCAACTACAGATACATTTTCAAGCTGGCCGCATGTTTTATGTCCTTACATCTATGTCACCTTAGATGTGATTCTGGCTGTTCCACTTCTCCTCTAGAATTATTTAATTTATAGGTTACTATATATATTTTTTACTATTTATTTTTTATATATTATATATTGTTTATTATTTATTGTTGTCTTTTATCTCCAGTCCCTTCCTTTGTATTAATTTCCCATTATCCATGAATATCATTGCTTTTATTGTATATACAGTATACTGTGTATATAGAGCACATAATACTCAGTGGCACCATATGTCCCTGCTCATGGACCCAAAATCTTCTGCCTGTTAATCACCCTGCCACATGCTCTTCCAAAGGAAACTATATGCTTCTGTTCTGATGCACATTAACCAGGCATATTTCACTGTTGTCACCATTTAAAGCAGAGGTCCTTAAAAAAAAAAAAAAAATTGCAGCCAGAAGCAAATAGAAAATATGCTCTGCGAAAAAATACATGCAGCCTTTTAGCACTATAGTGTATGTGGACAGGTACAGGTTCTAAGGAGACATGCAGATGTGACAAAGATTGTAAGAAGGTAAACGCCCAAACAGCATTTTGTAACTACATGACATTCATGTAGTATGTAAAGACTTATTATTATTTATTTTTTTTTTTTAGACTTATATCTACTTTAACAGACCGGTTAGTGCCTAAAAGCCCTACACTAATATTTTATTTTTGTCATCAGAAGTCCTTATGCTTTCTCTATCACAGATAAAGCGCATTGTCAATATGTCTGCCGTGACCTCACCCTTTAATAGGGAGTGGGCTGGCATATTAAAAGGCCCTCTTATTTACCCTTCTTAACCAGCTGACTTAAGTTCAAAGGTTAGGACGTATATTATGGTTACAAAGAATGTGGTCTGATGAATTTTCCAGGACCAGCTGGATCAGCTGCAAACCTGTATTAGCAATGAACCCAAACCTCATTCCTAATTAAAAGAGACATGGGCTTGCAAGTAGTGCCCCCTTTATCCAGTTTATCCAGTTCACAAATGCATTTCCAAACTTTAATAAAAAACTTAAAGAGTTCCAATCCAGTTCCTATCCAGGGGGCTCCTATATCTTCACTAGCTGGTAGTTGCTGAGTGGGTTTCAGCATTCAGGAGCACACACGATGATCCTCTTGTTACACTTTCTCCAGCTCTTCGACTCTAGCATATGACCATTACATAAGACACAAAGCCTTCAGACGAACAGCCTGCAAAAGGTTCTTATCATCTGGCCACAGGCTCTAGCCGTAGGGCATCTCAACAGTCACAATGCCTGCCCACCAGTGAACAATCCCTTTACTAAACAAGGGAAGGTAAAGGTCCTGTCACGAACCGGCAGGACTGGTAGTGGATCCTCTGGACCAGAGAGGCGATGGCACGGGTTGTACTAGAGGACCGGTTCTAAGCAGTTACTGGTCTTCACCAGAGCCCGCCGCAAGGCGGGATGGATTTGCTGCGGCGGCAACTACCAGGTCGTGTCCCCTAGTAACAACTCGACCCCTCTGGCAGCTGATATGGCGTGGTACACAGGGAGTAGGCAAGAGCGTAGTCGGACGTAGCAGAGGTCAGGGCAGGCGGCAAAGGTTCAAAGGCGAGTAGTCGGTAGCAACGGGTTCGGCAACAGGCAAAGCAAACAAACACAGCAGGGAACGCTTTCTCAAAGGCACAAGGCACAAAGATCCGGCAGGAAGCTGTGGGAGGAGAAGGTATTTATGGGTAGTGCACAGGTGAAGCCTAATTAAGTCAGCACTACCTCTCACAAACCTTAACCCTTAATAACCACTTTAGGCCAGGCACCAATCACTGGTGCACTGGCCCTTTGAATCTAAGAGTCCCGGCGCGCGCGCGCCCCCTAGAGAGCGGGGACACACGCGCCGAGACGCTGGAGTGCTGCCTGGAGGTGCTACCAATTAAGACTGCATACTTTTCCAATGCATCCCCAATGACAATCCCATACAGAACCTGTTGTCATTCTTGTCTGCTTTTATGCTATTGGTCTCCAAAATGTAGACTTTACTCATCAATTGTTCACATTTAAGACTAAATGCCTATTCCTTATTATCTATTTCAGTGCAAAAAAATTGAAGCAGAACTAAGGATGATAGGTAGACTGTGAAACTAGGAAGACATAGAAATCCATTATTGTCATCAACAGTTTCACTTTCTGTGATAACAAAACAATTTAAATGATGATTCTGCAAAAAGCTTGAATGTAAAATTAAACAAGTATTACAGAAACACATGGATATAAGCCTTATTGCAACATTATAATGCAGTTAGGCACTAGGAAGAGATTATTTAAAACAGAATGGTAAACCATTGAACATGATGGCTTAGCTTTACTCGTCCTCCATTTACTTCAAAATATAGACAACATTTGGTTAAAAGGCACAAATAAAGTTAATAAATTATTGCACTGCTTAAACAATTTTCCTAACACCCAAAAATCATAGACTTCTACAGGGGACATGTCACCCCCTATAAAGATCACCCAGTATATTCATACCTTCCAACTTTCTGAAATGTTTTTACCACTGCTTTTCCTTTATTGTGGTTTTAAAAGTAATGCTTTCAGTAAAAAAGAGGGTGGATGAAAATATACCTTTTTTGGTAGTTAAATAATTCATTCTTTATAGACATCCATTTATTAGACCAAAAAATGGACAAGTGGGGGAGGGGACAGGGTACTGAAATTTGGTGCCAAATCTGGGATAAGTCCCTCCAAATGAGGGACAGTTGGGAACTATGGTATACCTGATCCATAAATAGAACAATAGAAAGCTGTATTCATGCCATGTATAGCAACTGACCAGTGACCATCCTATAGCAGAAGAAAAACTTCTCACTCTTCTTAAACAGCAAAAGTGGGTATTCCCGAGATTTCCAGATGGGGTACTGCTATACCCACTGTGGCAAGTTGGGCCCATGTCCACTGTTTAAAATGGTGGTCTTGGCCAGGTTTTCCAAGAAACACTTACACTGATGGCACAGGCATTTGCTGGGTTTATGTTACAGATATGTACAGGTAGAGGTCAATGGCCCCACCCTCCCGATGGGGCCAGTCTGTGAAGGAAGCTGTGAGGTGCTCATTGCACAGTACTGTCTAGGCCAGGAAGACAAAGACACAACCCTGTGAGGATGTAGCAGCTTGGAGCTGCAGGTGAAGCTGACAAAGGTACAGCATCTTGTGCATGAGCACTGGGACTGTGTGTTTGATGGTCTGGAGGACCAAGGCAGAAGGCCTGAGCAGTGAAACTGCAAAAAGAGCAACGAAGTTAAATCCTATGTTTTGTTGCATTTATGGTGAGAACCCCTGAGTGGGAAACTATTCTAGTGTTAACTTTTTGGTTTGTTTTAAATAAATGTGGGCAGAAAAAAAGTCCTGAAACATATTTCTGGCACGGGGGATCGGGTGGGCGGCGCCGCCACGCATTGGCGCCATGCTTTTCGCCAGCTCGTAACGTGATTTTGGAACCACGGCGCCGACGGCTTAGCTCTATCTTCAGTGTATTTTAGGTAGCCCGCGGAACGGTTTTGCCCATAACGTCTACTGCGGAGATCCTATCCACACACTGCCGTGACGCTGGGCTCACAGTGTTTGGCGGCTTTTGGCAGATGCGGGGCACACGCGTTTGGAGTCTGGGGTCCTTCCTTGGTATTTTTCTTTTGATATCCTCTTTTTGGCTCTTTATTTTTATGTCTTTCCCCACCACTGACAGGACCTTGTCTCGGTTCTTCCTCTTGTTCCATGGTTCTTTCTTGGTTTTCAACACTGACTCCATATCCCTTTCTCTGGGTCTTCATTTACTTGTGGTTTTTGAAACATCACTGGGCTTCAGATATACTTTCTCTATTGTTTGGCTTGGTACACTCTTTATTCTTATTTACTCCATTCTGTTTCACACTTATATTTTTCTGGCCTCCATATATATTTTCATTATGCAAGTAGCACTATGGTATTCATATCAAGTATACACTTACTTACTATATTTTTATATACTTTTGATAGATATCCTTCTACATTGCTACACGTATTACTTTTCACCCTTTCATCTCAGCCCACACTCCCCATGTGTGTGGCGTGTGTGGCGTGTGTGGTGTGTGTGGCATGTTCTGCCTTGTCCGCCTGCCTTGTGAGCCCTCAGATCACGAGGGGGATATCCAGGGTCTTGTTCCATCTCCAATGCCATTAACTACCTGAGCTGCAATGTACGTTTTGGGAATTTGGGGGCTCTGTCTCCCCTTCCCTCCCCTTCCCAGTTTTTATTTATCATCATTGTTGCAATTTCCTTACATATATATATTTTTCATAGATATGTATCATACATCTACTCCTGATAAAGTGGCGAACTTGGTCCATGAAACGCGTTGAGTCTGTTGATGCTGTGATTATTTCAAACTACTCTACTACTCCTTGGAATTTTGCTATGTTGGTTTCATGAATTTGGATTTGGGGACAACTTACTAGCTCCCTTATTACCTTGGTCATTCAATATTTTAATATGTTATTGTCACGGAACCATGAACCAGACGTACAACAACAGATAAGTGAAAATAAGAAAGCTTTATTGAAAAACAAGCTGTAAAGCAAAAGTCCAAACGGATGGCGAAACTGATGCAGAGTCTTTTGCGAAGCCAGGGGTCAGGAACCAGCGGGGTAGTCAGACGAAGCCAGGATCTGGAACCAGCAGGGTAGTCAGACGAAGCCAGGATCAGGAACCAGCAGGGTAGTCAGACGAAGCCAGGATCAGGAACCAGCAGGGTAGTCAGACGAAGCCAGGATCAGGAACCAGCAGGGTAGTCAGACGAAGCCAGGATCAGAAACCAGCAGGGTAGTCAGACGAAGCCAGGAACAGGAACCAGAAGCAGCAGCAGTCTTAGAAGCATGTGAACACAGGAGGACCAAGCAGGGAACTGAAGCCACAGACCTCCTATATATATGAGCTGGGCATCCAGCTCCTCCCAGTGGGAAGGAGGAGCCGCAGGGTGGGAGGCTACAAGAAACCCAGAAACCAAGATGGCCGCCAGCACATGTCAAACGAAGGAGAACAGCAAGAAGGTAAGACCATGACAGTACCTCCCCCTCAAGGGCCCCTCCTCCGCGGAGTAAAGAACGGTTCCTGAGGGAAGCGTGCGTGGAAGGCTCGGAGCAAGGCAGGAGCATGGACATCTGCGGAGGGAACCCAGGAACGCTCCTCTGGACCATAACCACGCCAATGAACCAAAAACTGCACCCGACCGCGGACCAGGCGTGAGTCCAGGATATTGCTCACCTCATACTCCTCACGATTGCCCACTCGGACCGGACGAGGCCGAGGAACCGAGGAAGTGAAACGATTACACACCAGTGGCTTCAACAGGGAGACATGAAACACATTGGAGATCCGCATGCCAGGAGGAAGCGCAAGGGCATAGGCTACCGGGTTTACCCTGCGAAGCACTTGGAAGGGACCAACAAAGCGAGGCGCCAGCTTGGGAGTGGGCACTCGAAGGTTGAGGTTGCGGGTGGACAACCATACACGGTCTCCGGCCTGGTAGGAAGGAGCAGGCGCTCGTCTGCAATCAGCCTGGAGTCTCTGGCGCTGCGCAGAGACCTCAAGGGACCTCTGGATCTGTACCCAAGAAGCACGTAGGACGGAAAGGTGATCCTCCACAGCCGGAATATCCTGGGGAGAGAATACCTCCGGTAACACGGCAGGTTGGAACCCATAGTTGGCCATGAAGGGAGACGTCCCAGAGGAAGAGTTCACCGCCGTGTTCCTGGCAAACTCAGCCCAAGGCAGGAGGTCAACCCAATTGTCTTGGTGATCGGAGACATAGCAACGAAGGAATTGCTCCAAGGCCTGATTGGATCGTTCTGCGGCCCCATTGGACTGAGGGTGGTAGGCCGAGGAGAAGGAGAGATGAATCCCCAACTGGGAGCAAAAGGCGCGCCAGAACCTGGACACAAACTGACTCCCCCGATCCGACACAATCTCCTTGGGCAAACCGTGCAACCGGAAGACCTCCCTGGCAAAAATCGTGGCCAACTCCTGTGCAGAGGGTAACTTCTTGAGAGGAACACAGTGGCACATCTTGGAAAACCGATCCACAATCATGAGAATGACCGTATGGCCTCGGGATGCAGGGAGGTCCACAATGAAATCCATCCCCAGGTGTGACCATGGGCGCTCCCCGGTGGCTAAGGGTTGCAGAAGGCCCAACGGAAGTTGCCGAGGAGACTTACTCTGGGCACAAACGGAGCATGCCGCTACATATGCGGCGATGTCGGAACGTAGGGAAGGCCACCAGAACAGACGTGAAACAGCCCAGGACAGCTGATTCTTTCCAGGATGCCCCGCGGTCTTGGAGTTATGGTAGGTTCGCAACAACCGAGTGCGCAACTCCTCAGGCACAAAACATCTGCCGTTGGGTCTCCCAGAGGGAGCACCAGATTGAGCCGCCAAAATCTGCTCACCCAGGGGAGAGGTCAGGCTGGTGCGAATGGCGGCCAGGATCTGATTCGGAGGTATGACCGAAGTCGGAATGGACTCCTCCCTGGACAGGTCGGAGTACTGCCGTGATAAGGCATCCGCCCTGATGTTCTTGGAACCGGGTAGGTAGGAGACCACATAATTAAAACGTGACAAGAACAGAGCCCATCTGGCCTGACGTGGTGTCAATCTCTTGGCCTCAGAGAGGTAGGTCAGATTCTTGTGGTCCGTCAGGATGAGGACCGGAACCACCGAACCCTCGAGCAAGTGCCTCCATTCTTTAAGAGCCTGCACGATGGCCAATAACTCCCTGTCACCAATCTGGTAGTTGCACTCCGTGGAAGACAGTTTCCGGGAGTAAAACCCACAAGGAAGCAGAGGACCCTCTGGTGTTCTACGCTGAGACAGAAGGGCGCCTACTCCCGTCTCAGACGCGTCCACCTCGAGGACAAAGGGCAACCCAGGGTTGGGATGCGACAGAATCGGAGCTGACACAAAGGCGGACTTTAGAGCCTCAAAAGCTCGGATGGCCTCGGGCGGCCAGACCTGGGAATTACTGCCCTTCCTGGTCAGATCCGTGAGAGGCTTGGCTAGCATGGAAAAGTCCCTGATGAACTTCCGATAATAATTGGCGAAGCCCAAAAAGCGCTGCAGGGAGCGAAGACCACTGGGCTGGGGCCACTGTAAGACAGCCGAAACCTTCTCAGGATCCATGGAGAACCCCTCAGCGGAAATGATGTAACCTAAGAAGGTTACCTGGGATCGGTGAAATTCGCATTTCTCAAGCTTACCGAACAGCTTGTTCTCTCGTAACCGTTGCAACACTCGTTTGACATCCAGAATGTGGGTCTCCATGGACTCTGAATATACCAAGATGTCATCCAAATAGACCACCACACACTGCTGCAACAGGTCACGGAAAACATCGTTGATGAATTCCTGAAAGACTGCGGGCGCATTGCACAGCCCAAAGGGCATAACCAAGGATTCATAATGACCGGTCCTGGTGTTAAACGCGGTCTTCCACTCATCGCCCGCCTTGATCCTTACGAGGTTATATGCCGCCTTCAGGTCGAGTTTGGTAAAGACCGTGGCCCCTTTAAGGCGATCGAACAGCTCGGAAATCAAGGGTATCGGGTAAGCGTTCTTGATCGTGATGCGATTGAGACCCCTGTAATCGATGCAAGGCCTCAACTCACCGCCCTTCTTTTTCACAAAGAAAAATCCAGCCCCTGCCGGGGACGAGGATTTGCGAATGTGTCCGCGTGAAAGCGCCTCCCTCACGTACTCCTCCATGGCCTCATTCTCCGCTACCGACAGTGGATAGACTTTGCCACGAGGAGGAACGGCACCAGATTGTAACTCGATGGCACAATCATATGGGCGGTGCGGAGGTAGGGCAACCGCGCGCACCTTATCGAATACATCCCGGTACTCCTCGTATTCAGGGGGCAACAGAGAGTCCGAGGAAGTACACAGCAACTTGACAGGCCCATGGATGCAACTAGCCCCACACTGCGGTGACCACGAGAGGATCTCGGCCGATCTCCAATCGAAAATCGGATTATGCTCCTGGAGCCAGGGGTACCCCAAGACCACCGAGTAGTGTGGAGACGAAATAACCTGGAAGCAGACCGACTCTCTGTGGACGGCACCAATGGCTAACCCCACTGAAAGGGTCTCATGAGTCACGTGTGGCGGCAGAAGGGGTCTGCCGTCTATCGCCTCAAGAGCCAGAGGAGAACCTCGAGCCTGCAGAGGAATGGAATTGGCGGCAGCGAACACACTATCAATGAACAAACCACCAGCACCAGAGTCCACCAACGCCTGGGTCGTCACCGAGCCCCCGACCCAGGAGAGGACAACAGTGATCAGTGGTTTGTCAACACGGGAAACCGGGGACGAGGAGACTCCACCCAAGATCTGCCCCCGACAGGATCTCAGGTGCGAGCGTTTCCCGGACGGTTCGGACATGCCAACCGAAAATGCCCACCGAGACCACAGTACATGCATCGGCCCTCACGTCTCCGGAGTACCCTCTCCCCCTCGGACAGGCGAGCAAACCCCAGCTGCATGGGTTCACCCCCAGACAAGTCATCCCCAGGAGGCGTGGGAGGAGAGGGAGGCACGGGTGGGACAACAAAGGTAGGCGCCAATCTGTTAGGAGGCCTCCGCAGACTCTCCTTAAAGGAAGGTCTCTGCCTGAGTCTGGTGTCAATCAAAATCAGGAAAGAAATAAGAGACTCGAGCTCCACTGGTAGGTCCTTAGCTGCAACCTCATCCTTCAAGGCATCCGAGAGACCATGAGAGAAAGCAGCGACCAGAGCCTCATTATTCCAGCCCACCTCTGCTGCCAGGGTACGAAACTCAATGGCGTATTCAGCTACGGATCGTGAACCCTGTCTGATGGACATAAGGAGCTTCGCAGCAGAGGCAGCACGAGCCGGCACATCGAATACCTTCCGAAGAGAAGCAACAAAACCGGAAAACTCGGCAACCACCGGATTGTTGTTCTCCCATAAAGGGCTGGCCCAGGCCAAGGCCTTGTCCGAGAGCAGCGAGATTAAGAAGCCCACCTTTGATCTCTCAGTAGGAAAGGCATGTGGCAGCAACTCTAAATAAATGCCCACCTGGTTAAGGAAACCTCGGCACTGAGTTGGCTCTCCCCCAAAGCGCTGTGGAAGGGGGGCAGAACCGGACATACCCCGAAACACCGCAGGCGCAACAACAGGTGTCGGGGTAGACTCTGGCGCAACAACCGGAGCGGCAGTAGGAGCGGGCCCAGGAGCGACAACCGACCCATCGGCAACGGGAGCGAAATGAGCCGTGCGTTCAAGCAGGGTTTGCAACGCCACGGCGAACTGACCCAACAGGTGATCCTGCTGATCAAGTCTGGCAACCAGCGAGGGTAGTGAGGATGGCCCTGTACCGTCAGAATTCATGGCCTGTGGTACCGTGCGTTCAAGCAGGGTTTGCAACGCCACGGCGAACCGACCCAACAGGTGATCCTGCTGATCAAGTCTGGCAACCAGCGTGGGTAGCGAGGATGGCCCTGTACCGTCAGAATTCATGGCTTGGTCCTAATGTCACGGAACCATGAACCAGACGTACAACAACAGATAAGTGAAAATAAGAAAGCTTTATTGAAAAACAAGCTGTAAAGCAAAAGTCCAAACGGATGGCGAAACTGATGCAGAGTCTTTTGCGAAGCCAGGGGTCAGGAACCAGCAGGGTAGTCAGACGAAGCCAGGATCAGGAACCAGCAGGGTAGTCAGACGAAGCCAGGATCAGGAACCAGCAGGGTAGTCAGACGAAGCCAGGATCAGGAACCAGCAGGGTAGTCAGACGAAGCCAGGATCAGGAACCAGCAGGGTAGTCAGACGAAGCCAGGAACAGGAACCAGAAGCAGCAGCAGTCTTAGAAGCATGTGAACACAGGAGGACCAAGCAGGGAACTGAAGCCACAGACCTCCTATATATATGAGCTGGGCATCCAGCTCCTCCCAGTGGGAAGGAGGAGCCGCAGGGTGGGAGGCTACAAGAAACCCAGAAACCAAGATGGCCGCCAGCACATGTCAAACGAAGGAGAACAGCAAGAAGGTAAGACCATGACAGTTATGTTTTCATATCTGTATGTACCAATAAATGTGTAAACCAATCCCTGCCAGCCTTGTTATGTCTCTCACTCAGAGTCCCAAATGTCTTCATTTTCCATATTTCTGGCGTGAAGTAAACTCACTGTTTGGTGCTTCCAATGAGCTACAAATTGTCACACCACATAGAATCTATTCACTCATCAATAAAATCTAAACTAAAATATTAACTTTTTTACTTTACAATTTTCCAAAACAATATTGCATTTTTGTGTCACCTAGCTGGACTCTATTAACTCTTTTATTTCTGGCCATGTAATGCTGTCAGTAATTATTTTGGCTTATCCTACTGTATGCAGTGCTAACATTCTGAAATGTTATTTGTGATGACATGACATTTTTACCTGAGCCTTTTTTCTGACTATTCTGAGCTAATATGATGTGCACTAGGTTGATTTGATTGTTAAAGCAGAATAGTATAGGCATGTGACTGCTGCTGAATCTTATTTACATGAGCAGATGGCAGCCACCATTAGATATACCTAAAATGTTCACTGTTCGGTAGCTCCATATGTAAAAGCAAACCACGGACTGACAGTTCCTTTCCTGCAGTAGATTGGAATGTGATATTCTGTCTATACCTATATTATTGTTGCTGGTCATTGAAAAATATTGTCTGTTTTTTCCTAAACTAGTTTTACCCTAAAATGTAATACAAGAAGCATTCTAAATATATAAATATATGCTTGTTTCTACAACACCTATTACAACAGATACAATCAATAGATATAACATGCATGAAAGCAGATTTATCTACCAAAGGGCTTGTATTTCTGTCTATCCATTCCTGAGATTTTCAAAGCCCTGACAGGCAGCACAGCCTAGTTGGTGACATGACCTTTCTCTCCTTTAGTTCAGCAATACAGCTTGGTCACTTCATTGCCCACAGCCTTTAAAGTTTAAATGAACAGTGAAGGAGCAGCAACAGCCTGAAAAAACATTACTCTCCTCTCTTCTCCTATGCACATGTTCATCTACCTTTTCAAAACTGAATGCTGTTGTACAAAGGATTACAAGAAGCTGACAAATTATACTAATAGAAATATGAAATACATACATTTTTTCCCCGTTTGACCAAAATGATTACAATCTTGTGTATTAATAGAAAATTGTGCTGATATTTTAAGAGTAAGGATGGGTTCACACACACACTAGATTACCTAAAGTATTGGGAAGCCTACCATGAAATTTAATGGCATCCCAGTCTTAGTCTGTAGGGTTCAATATTGAGTTGTCCCACCCTTTGCAGCTATAACAGCTTCAACTCTTCTGGGAAGGCTGTCCACAAGGTTTAAGAATGTGTCTATGGAAATCTTTGACCAATCTTCCAGAATCACATTTGTGAGGTTAGACGCAGTCTCCACTCTAATTCATCCCAAAGGTATTCTATCGGTTTGAGGTCAGCACTGGTGCGCAGTCATGTTGGAACAGGAAGGGGCCATTTCCAAACTGTTCTCTTAAAGTTGGGAGCATGCAATTGTCCAAAATATCTTGGTATGCTGATGCCTTAACCACTCTACAACCGCTCACAGTAATACTACTGCGGCAGAGTGGTTCGTTATCGTCCAGCCACGTAGTATTAACGTGATTGGACACTCCCCCCTTCTGGGCGGCGCTTGCGCGCCGCCGGAGGCTCGCTCCCGCTGTTTTCATTCACAGCGGGAGTCGGGCCAGGGGAGGAGCAGCGGCGATCGCCGCTGCTCTTACCCGATCGTCGGGGATCGAGTCTGGAGATCCGCCCGCTGTGTGTAAACAGGGAGTGACAGATCAGACTGTTCAGCATAGCTGGACATCCGATCTGTCCATGACTCACACAGTCACCTCCCCCCCTACACGTCAGTAAGCACCAGGCATACATTAACCCCTCCCTCTCCAATAAAATTAACCCCTTCCCTGCCAGTGTCATTTTTACAGTAACAGTGCATATTTATAGCACTGATTACTGCAGTAATGTCACTGGTACCCCCAAAAGTGTCAAAAATGTCAGTCAGGGGTCCGGTCTGTCCGCCGCAATGTCGCAGTCCCGCAAAAAAAATCGCAGATCGCCGCCATTACGCGTTAAAAAAAAACCACCAAAAATGACAGAAATCTTTCCCTTTGTTAGTAAACGCAATAACTTTTGCGCAAACCAATCAAAATACGCTTATTGCGATTTTTTTTACCAAACATATGTAGCATAAAACAAATTGGCCAAAAATTTTTAAAAAAATTGGTTTTTACATCTTTTTTGGGGGGAATTTCATATAAAAAAATGTTAAAAATATTGTTATTTTTTCAAAATAAACGCTATTTTTTTGTTTATAGCGCAAAAAGTAAAAATCGCACAGCTAATCAAATACCACCAAAAGAAAGCTCTGTTTGTGGGGAAAAAAAGGACGTAAATTTCGTTTGGGTACGGCGTCGCACGACCGCGCAATTGTCAGTTGAAGTTGCACAGCGCCGAATCGCAAAAAGTGGCCTGGACGGAAGACAGCAAAATCCTCCGGTGGTAAAGTGGTTAAGAGTTACCTTTACTGGAACTAAAGATAATCCAACCCCTAAAAAACAATCCCACAGCATAATCCCCCCTCCACATGATCTGGACCAGTGCACAAAGCAAGGTCCATAAAAACATGAATGTGCAAGTTTGGGGTGGAGGAACATGACTGGCCTGTACAGAGTCCTAACCTTAACCCAATAGAACACCTTTGGGAGGAATTAGAGTGGAGACTGCGAGCCAGGCCATCTCGTCCACATCAGTGCCTGTCCGCACCAATGCCTTTCTGGAAAAATGGTCAAACTTTCCCATAGACACACTCTTAAATCTTGTGGACAGCCTTCCCAGAAGAGTTGAAGCTGTTATAGCTGAAAAGGGTGGGCCTACTCAATATTAAACCCCATGGACTAAGACTGGGATGCCATTAAAGTTTATGTGTGTAAAGGCAGGCATCCAAATACTTTTGGTAATATAGTGTATATGTGAATTAGATGCGTTTTTACCCGTATCCAATTCGCATAACATGTGAATGTGACCGACTTTCAATGGAGCTAGTGCACACATGTCCAGGGTGGCCGCAGTGCAGTTTAGAAAAATGTCCTGTACGTTTTTGTGTCTGGTTAAGATGCGAATTCAGGCAAAAACTCTCTCATACTGGTCACTGGAAGTTCAACATGGCACCTCATGGCAAGGAACTCTCTGAGGATCTGAAAAAAATAATTGTTGCTCTACATAAAGATGGCCTAGGCTATAAAAAGATTGCCAAGACCCTGAAACTGAGCTGCAGCATGGTGGCCAAGACCATACAGTGGTTTAACATTACAGGTTCCACTCAGAACAGGCCTCGCCATGGTCGACCAAAGAAGTTGAGTGCACGTTCTCAGCATTATATCCAGAAGTTGTCTTTGGCAAATAGACAAATGAGTGCTGCCAGCATTGCTGCAGAGGTTGAAGAGGTGGGGGGGTCAGCCTGTCAGTGCTCAGACCATACGCCGCACACTGCATCAAATTGTTCTGCATGGCTGCCATCCTAGAAGGAAGGCTCATCTAAAGATTGTGCACAAGAAAGCCTGAAAAAAGTTTGCTGAAGACAAGCAGACTAAGGACATGGATTACTGGAACCATATCCTGTGGTCTGATGAAACTCATTTGGTTCAGATGGTGTCAAGCGTGTGTGGCGGCAACCAGGTGAGGAGTACAAAGACAAATGTGTCTTGCCTACAGTGAAGCATGGTGGTGGAAGTGTCATGGTCTGGGGCTGCACGAGTGCTGCCAGCTACAGTTCATTGAGGGAAGCATGAATGCCAACATGTACTGTGACATACTGAAGCAGAGCATGATCCCCTCCATTTCGGAGACTGGGCCGCAGGACAGTATTCCAACATTATAACGACCCCAAACACACCTCTAAGACAACCACTGCCTTGCTAAAGAAGCTGAGGGTAAAGGTGATGGACTGGCCAAGCATGTCTCTAGACCTAAACCCTATTGAGCATCTGTGGGGCATCCTCAAATGGAAGGTGGAGGAGCACAAGGTCTCCAACATGCACCAGCTTCATGATGTCATCATGGAAGAGTGGAAGAGGATTCCAGTGGCAACCTGTGAAGCTCTGGTGAACTCCATGCCTAAGAGGGTTAAGACAGTGCTGAAAAAAATGGTGGCCACACAAAATAATGACACTTTGAGCCCAATTTGGACATTTTGATTTAGGGGTCATTCTTGTTGCCAGCAGTTTAGACATTATTGGCTGTATGTTGGGTTATTTTGAGAGGACAGCAAATTTATACTGTTATACAAGCTGTACACTCACTACTTTACATTGTAGCAAAGTGTCATTTTTTCAGTGTTGTCACATGCAAAGATAGAATAAAATATTTACAAAAATGTGAGGGGTGTACTAAGTTTTGTGAGATACTGTATATGTGATTTCCCTGTCATAACCACTGGATGGTACACGAGATGACAAGTGAAATATAGTGACTGATTGTTAGAGCCACGTGGTTTGAATAGGTGTTCTTACATTGTGAATGAACTGATTCTGTTGGAATACTCCAGTCTCTATTTACAAATTCACTCATCTCAAATAATGTTGGTAATAGCCTCTTTTTAATGCAAACCTCAATGAAAATTAGGTTTTAAACCCAGTGGCTTTTTTTGGTGTGTATGGAAATACGCTCTTGGTATTTTGCATGGTGATTGATATGTAGACACCACTAGACATTTGATTTATTTGTTGAGATACTAACAAGGTAGTTAGCTAAAACTGAGGGAGCTTTAATTTGATTTTTTAAATATTTTAACATCTTTAATCAGGTTAAAAAAATGCAGTGGTTTACTGGAGTCCAATGTTGGTATCCCTGAATCCTTGCTGACTTTGATGGCATGAAGGAGCCTTGCGTACCTTTCACACCTTTCACATTGGCATGTGTTTTTCAAAAGGGAGCTAATTGAGTACTGTCTGTGATACTTTTATTTATTTGCACATTCAAATTTTCAGGAGAAGCTTTCGGAATGTGCCCCCTTCTTCAAGGTCCAAGCAGTACTAATACACAAAGTTTTAGCAGAATGTTAAGTAAGGCAATCTCTGAGGAAAAACGGAGAGTAAGAACATACAAACAAATGAACACAGCAATGGTAAATAGTGAGATAAGGCAAGTTGAGTGCTACAGAATATGAGGAATAACAGTCACAAAGGTGGGGGGGGTCATAAAACTGGGGGTAATGAATAATGATTTCGAAAGTCGAAGTTCAAATCTAGTCCATTATCTTTTGTGTCAAACAGAGTTAGCATTCTTAGTTCAATAGTTTTTCCTTAGTAGTTTTAATATTTTATGCTGACATGCATATAGGCAGATTGTTATATGTGAATCAGACCAATGTACTGTAGGTTGCATTCTATGCATGAAGTTAAAAAATGTTCTGTGTGCAGCAGCCCCCCCAGCCCTCCCTAATCCTTACCTGAGCCCCCTCTCGATCCAGCGATGTCCACGAGAGCCTTGTCTCTCTGGGGAGTCTCAGTTCTGATTGGTGATTTGCATGTCAACCACAGCAAGTAAACCAATCAGGAGATGGGGGGCGGGACGGACCACGGCTCCATGTATGAATAGACACAGAGCAGTAGCTTGGCTAAGGTGCCCCCATAGCAAGCTGCTTGCTGTGGGTGCACCTGACAGGAGGGAGGAACCAGGAGCAGCAGCATGGGACCCGAGAAGAGGAGGACCTGGGCCACTCTGTGCAAAACCACTGCACAGAGCAGGTAAGCATAACATGTTTATTATTTTAATAAAAAAAAATTAGTTACATTTTTACAATCACAAAGTGCCCTTTAAATGTACATTAAAGCCTTGCTTAGAGTTCTAATGTGTTTTGAAAACTTGCATTTTTAAAAACCCAGGACATGTAAAAAAAAAAACAATACTTATCCTTCATCCAGAGCTGCTCCACAGTCTTTCCTTTCTGATACTAATTGTGGCCAGTCTTCTGTGTTTAAGGGTGGCCTGAGTTATTCAACCCACTTCAACTGAGCTCATGCCCTGAGGACATGTCCTTATACTGGCCTTGGGGTCAAAGGAAAAGGATGCAGAGACCAGGACCTTTCTGCAGTATTTACTGTACACCCGTTCAAGTGCACATCAATTTTGGAAACACATCACAGGTATATGGGGGACACTCATTATAGTGTCACACCTTTTCCTGATTTGTGACACTAGTGAATTTTAGCGCACCTGATTTCTTTTCTACACAATTTTATCACCATTTGGTTCGAAGGTTGCAGCTATTCACACTACTGATCCTGCGCACTTATTTAATTTTATACACATCAGTATTTAGACCCTGCCTACTGCCAGAGGAAGAAGGTCCATAATATCACATGACCAGCTGTGCAGTGGATTAAACAAAAGAAAAATAAAAATAAAAATGGACTTGATTTCCCCATTCACACATCCACACACTCGATGTGGATGAGGAAATCCTCCCCACTGTACTATTGTATTCTGACAATAAGAATACTTCCCTGCCTTCAGAACACACTGATCAGCACTGCCATCTATAGCTTGCGGCACTAATCGATCAGGGAAAACCTGATAGGGTGGTTGTACAGAAGTTGATCAGTAGATTGACTTCTGTACAACCACAGTCCCCATACGTGGATGGAAAGACGGCTGGTCCCTGCTAAACTGGCCGAATTTCGATCCATGTACGGCTGATTTGATTGTTTTTTTGTTAAAAGGTGGGGGGGTCCCAAGACGGTCAAAGGGAAAGGCTAGACTTCAGCTTTAAACCCAAATATTTATGCCCCTAAAGATTCTATAAATCGAATCCCTAAAATAACAAACGATTTAAGGTGTTTACATTGATTCACTGACACTCTCGCCATTTTTACTATTTGTGCTTCTGTCATATGCTTCCAGTGGAGGCTACGAGTAACCATTTGAACACACCTTAATGTTGGTTACTACCATAAAATCAACTTTGAAAAATACCATGCAGTCATTGCTAATATGCATTCATGAACTGAGGAAGATGTTACAAACAGGCTGCAAGAGATCCCAGTATTGAGATGCAATAAAGGTGAAAACAATTATTTTTTATTGTAATTTTATTTTTTCCCAAAAAAATTGTGGTTGCTTATGATGCACATTGCTTTTTGGAATACAATCTCACACAGTTGGGTTTATATCTGTTTTAAATGGAAAATAATTTGCATAAAGGATGTTTTGAGAGAGCAATTGTTCTATAGACAATGCAAAATTTTTCCAATTTTGAAAAAGCACATAAAATACAGTTATTCAGTTTTAATGAATACTCTGCAGGTGGTAAAACTGTGTGGACATGAAGTTGTTAAAGAAAATATAATAATCACACCATTGAAAATGCTTCTCAGCATTAGGTTGTAATAAATGCTTGCCCGTGTTCATGACAGCAGTGGAGATTAGCTGCCAATCATAAAACTAGAAACAGTATACTGTCATGATTGACAGACGTTCCTGTGCCTTCATTTGCAGGTTTTGGTATATTACAGTATAAGGGACATTTGTCATTAAATAAAAAAAAAATCCCTTCTGCTTTTTCGATTGAATCAGAAGAAATCCTTCTACATGCAGCAACAATAATAATAAGAAAAAATAAATAAATTCAATGGAGCATAAGAAATTAATAAAAAAAAAAAAAAACACCAGAGGGGCAAAAAAGTTAGAATAACCACTTCAGCTCTGAAAGATTTTACCCCCTTCATGACCTGGCCATTTTTTGCTATTTGACACTCTGCTACTTTAAACTGGTAATTGTGTGGTCATACAACGCTGTACCCAAATGAAATTGTTTTTCAAACAAATATAACTTTCTTTTGGTGGTATTTGATCACCACTAATTCTTTGACTGGGCACTCGCTGATTGGCATGTGCTGTAGAGAATGACAGCACAGCCGGGGTGGCGGGTGCGTGAGCCCCCTAACAGGGAATTACAATATCACATACATGTACGTGATCCAGTGTTGCAGGGCCGCCCTGCTCCAGTATAAGTGCGGTGGGCATTCCTGAAGCGGATAAAATTCTCAAAGGTATTGTATACTTTCAAATGTTTTTTTTTTTAAAGTTGAAAAACTTTATTGGTATCCAAATTAGTACAGACGTTGTGGTTTGCCCATTGTGCTCTTGATGTTCAGGGATTCAGGGATCTCATATTCTGCCAGTTCTTTTTCAGTAGAGATACCAAGAAGTTAATGGAAATGTGGATGTTGTAGACCAGGGGTGTCCAAACTATGGCCCTCCAGCTGTTTAGGAACTACAATTCCCATGAGGCATTATAAATCTCTGAGATTCACAGTCATAACTAGGCATGATGGGAATTGTAGTTCCTGAACAGCTGGAGGGCCATAGTTTGGACATAACTGTTGTAGACAAGCTCCTCCTCTGTCATCTTGGCATGACCAACTGCCACAACCAAACACAGGACCTTTTTCATCTGAAACTTAATGGTGGACTTGACTTCATGAACTTTGGCAACCATGTTCTTATTGTGAGTAAACAAAGAAGGAAATGTTCCTGCTTTATTCAAACCAAGTTCCAAAATTCAAGGAATTTGCTTAATAAGGGATTCAGAGGCATTAAACTTCTTAGACAACTTCTTAACAAGCTTCTTGTTCTTGTTAAGTTTCTTAAGAGCTTCAATATTCATGTGGGGTATATCCACAGCCTTTGCTTCATCACAGTGCTGCTGATCTCCCAAAATGCATACTAAGAATTTGGGCCTTGATGTAGACTTTAGCCTGACAGTGCCGGAGAAACGCTTGTCCTTTTGGGGGTCATAGTTTTTTAGGCTGATCTGAAGTTCTACAATTTGCAGAAACGTTCTCTTCTTCCTTCTTGACCCCAGCAGAACCTCCCTCACAGCTTCATGGAGGGTATCGCGATAAACTTTTCTGCTCATCATCTCAGCGACTAGAAAAAAGCCAAATGTTTTTATTGTTTTAACTAGGTATTACATACCTCCCAACTTTTGAACTTTAGAATGAGGGGCACAAGACCTGCGGCGCTCGTATCGCGCTATGGTAAAATGTGGGCGTGACCAATCGCTTAGCAGTGGGAGAGCCTTAAGGATGTGGTTAAACAAAACCCAGGCTTCTTTGTACCTATAAAATATAATTTAATTGCTTTGTCTGAGCCTGCCTTAACCACTTCCGGACCGCCCACCACATAAATACTGACACAGGGCGGCCTGGCTGCGCAAAATCACATAAGTACGTGATTTTGTGCAAGGGTTCACGGGGGCGCACACACCGCCGGAGCACTACTCCCGCTGTGATCAGGCACAGCGGGAGCAAATCAGTGGGGTCAAGGAGTACATAATGCATAGAATGCAAGGGACAGGAGTGTGTAATGCTTAGTAAGACTCAGGAGTACAAAACAAAAAAGATTCTAGGAATCAGAGGTGTGTAACGCACAATGTAGGGGTAAGGAAAGGGCAAAACTCCCCCCACAAGCAATACTCTCCCCCACTTTACCTTTTCAACCAAAAAATCATACTGCCTCCCCTCCAAAAAAAAACAACACTAACTTGTACACTACCCTCCAGTACAAATCATTTCTTCCCCTCCCAGAATGAATTCTCCCATGCAAATCTTCTTCCTCAGCAGAGTCCTCCTCCACCCTCCCCAAATTCCCAGTCCCAATACAATTCTCCCTTCTTTCCTATCCTAGCACTTATCTTCACACCCCTCAGTCCCCCCTCTCAGCACAAATCTTCTCCCCACCCCCAATCCCCCTTCCCAGCACAACAAATCCCCCCAAATTTCCTCTCTCAGCAAAAATTCTCTCCCCCCTCAAGCGCAACCCCCCCCCCAATCCCTCCTTCTCTTCCCAACTTTATGTTCTCTCTTCCCAACTTTCCTTTTCCCTCTTACCAACACAAATCTTCTTCCACCCCAAATCCCCCCTTCCTTTTGCGTTCCTAGCTTGTTTTCTGAACCACGTTGAAAATTCACTGCAGTTGTGATCTGCAGCAGGTGTCAATATTAACTTAAAGACACCCTAAATGTCGGCCGCAACTGCAGTGTGTTTGCTTGCACGGTACAGTAATACCATGCGATCTGGTTGCTTTTCATTTTTTAAAGTAGTATATGCACTACTTTTGTTGTGGCCTGGCATGATTTTAGCCCTTTCAAATGAATTGGCTGAAATCACACTGCACCCAGGTCACATGTGAATCGCATAACGTGCTCCTGTGAAATTCATAGTATGAACCAGCCCCTGTGTCCTGGAACCCACACTTGGCTCCATTAACTTGCCTGGAAAGGGTGCACTAGCTTGGGCACCTGGATCAATTGAACCACATCTATTGTGGGGTGCCTAGGGCCATCCCCTCTGTGGTAACCAGCATCTCTTTGATTTGGGTGGGGGAGAGGATATGTGCTAGGGGACACTTTGAGAGGAGAGAATACTTTTGCTGGGGGGGAGATGAGGGGGTATAGATTTCATATCCAACCCTCCATTGTAGCACAAGCCCTCTCCAATCCTAAAGTTCCCCCTAGCACATAACCTCCCTCCTTCCCTTAAATCACTCTAAGTGAACTGTAGGCTTGACCCCCCCCCACCCTCTTCCCCATGCCCCCCCTCCTCTGAAAGTCTCACTTATAGATAGTTCATTACAGACCTCAGATCAGTGTTGTTCCGGCAGAGTCGCGTGCCTGGTCCATGCCTCCTACTCTGTGTACAGAAAAACATCACAGCAGTTGGAGGAGGGGGCAGGTTCAGTGCGCACTTTGTGTGTCAGGGGCAGCTGGTGGGGAGAGATGCCGACTGCCATTCAAAGTGTTGCTCATGGCGTGTGGGAACCAAGACACCCCGCACAAGCCGCAGGCGTTCCGGGACTCTGACCTGATTCGCTGGGACTCCGGGACATGGTTTAAATACTGGGACAGTCCCCACGAATCAGGAACGGTTGGGAGGTATGGTATTAGTGTAGTTATATTCCCTGCATTAATTCTTTGCCTGACCTTGTGATGATGGGCTTACATGTCATAGCTACAGTTTATAGTGTCATGGCTGACCAACTCCCCAATGTCCATGTTTTGCTGCAGATAGACTGTTTCTATTCACCAGAGGGACAAGCAACTTCTTGTTCCACGTCACACATCATTCAAATGAATCCTAAACATTTGCTCTGTGTTACATCACAATGTAGGAGTGCTAACATGTTTAAACACATCTCTTCCACCATGGTGAGCTCTGCCTGTTTGAATCTGCATCCAATCTAATTACTCTATAGTTCTCACCTGTAAAGCAATAGAATGAAAGACCCAGGGATTTTGGTATGTGTAGTGTCTTCAGAGCTGTCAGTTCCTAAACTACAGACAGAGTCATGCACTAACCTGTGCAGTGCCATGCTGCATAACTCTTGTTTGAACACAAACAAAAAACTTCTGACACAGGTATGTGAAAAATGTACTCTACTATGGACTGTTTTCACAGGGCAACAAATGACATAAACATAAACAGCTGGGTGGGAGCTTCCCCGTTCTGAGTGGTTGTACCCATAAGTCCTTCAGAATGGGCGCCCACACGTGGACACGAGGCCACGCAGTGGCACGCTCCTGCGATGGCTGTGTATTTCGGACACAGCTCATCACAGATCATGACATTGGCGCTGTGATTGCTGTGACCAATCACAGCCATCAAACAATATAAACAGACACATGTTTCTGTGTCGGCTCCTCCCACTGAGCTCAGTGAGAGAATGCAGAATGCAGCCATCCCCACACAGTACATCAAGCACCACTGTCCCTGTCCAAGTGTCCTATCAACATCTGTACCAGTGTACCAGTCCACAAAAACCTCTGCAATAGTGTTGCATTGCAACATCAATATCTCTCGGTGTCAGGCAGTGGACGACCAACGTCTGTGTACCAGTGTCCCACCAATAAATAAATTAAACATTTAAAGAGCCCCATTCCTCGTGCTCATGTGCAAAGGCAAATGCACACCGTGGTCCTGTACACATATGTAAACAGTGATCGAACAACACATGTGAGGTATCGCAGCGATTGCCAGAATGAGAGCAATAATTCTAGCACCAGATCTCCTGCTTACCACTGAACTAGTAACCAATAAAGGGTTATAAAGTGTTGCTTATTGATATTTTTTATCTGAAGAGCTCTCCCAGTCAGTGGATCTTCTTCTGTGGCCTCCCCCCCCCCCCACCACAGAGGCCCTGTTAAATCAAAGCACTGCACTGCCTCCCGAAATAGCGATTCCCGGGCCCCAGATATGGAGGTGAGTGGGCCAATCGAAAAATATTTCAGTTATTTCTCCCCCAGACACCATACATACTCCCGAATTGATATGTTTTAAACCAACAAATGGTTGTTACAAAGGGTGTCTTCTTCATGTATACATGTATACAATAACAGGGTCAGACCATTCTCCTATATCTATTGCTATTGTTGAACAGGGTGTCCTCCCTACAGCCCCCATCTGGCACTGTAATATAAGGTTAACACAGGAACCTAAATGCTCAAAATTAATTGCCCAACATCTCAGGAACGTCTTTGCTTTTAATACTGGGTCAGTTGAAGACTTGTATACCCTGTGGAATGCACACAAATCGTACATATGGGTAATACTCATACAGCAAGGAGCTAGAGCTAAGAGATGTTATGACCTTTAACTAAAAAAACTCATTACCAAAATACATAGCTTAGAATCTAGTAATAAAACTACACCATCACCCACACTATCAGTCTCCCTTCAAAAACTCAGACAGGATTTGAGAATCGTGTTAATGCAACAATACTATAAATACCGTATATAACTGTAGGCCTAAAATCAATTGTAAGGTCACTTTATAACTCTGTTTGCACCTGTGGAAGATATTACCCAAGTGCCTCTACACAATCCTACTATGTGGTAGATAGCAGGTTTCTGCTGCTTATAAGTGAGTCCATATGGCCGTAATCTACATGATACAATGCAGAAGGTGTGGTTTTGAAATCAGAAAACATATATACAGAAGGTACTCTTAGACAAGAGCCTCTGTAATATGAATGTGGACTTTTATAGCAAAACATGAAACATATATTCAAAAGTATGTTTTGATAAAATACAATTTCATTAGACAACCATCTAAAACATGGAGGGTATAAAAAAAAAGAGAGAAGGGGCTCTAGATAATTAGGCCTAGCTCACAAACAAGGTACAACATAAACTATGAGTGAGAATCTCCTAAAAATATTGCATTGTATACACCTAATGTTCGATTAACAGACAAGACAATGAAAAAATCTATATACTAGATATGTGAACATATGTGTTCATGTCTGATCTCAGGTCGGTCAACGCATTTCGCAAATAGCTAGATATCTAGTACAATCTCAGTATTTTCGGATGATACTAAACTAAGCATGCCAATATCTTCTATGCAGGATGTGGAAACCTTACAAGCGGACCTGAACAAAATAATGGGGTGGGCAACAACATATCAGATGAGGTTTAATGTTGAAAAATGTAAAGTAATGCACTTTGGTGCCAGAAACCAGAAAGCAAGCTACTCACTAGGGGGGGGAACCTCTGGGTGAATCTAAGATGGAAAAGGACCTGGGGGTACTGGTAGACAACGGGCTTGGAAGTGGCATGCAATGCCAAGCCGCTGCAAGCAAAGCCAACAGAATACTGGGATGTATAAAAAAGGGGATTCACTCCAGAAATAAAGAGATTATTCTCCCACTCTACAAGACTCTGGTCCGGCCACATCTGGAGTATGCTGTCCAGGTTCTGGGCACCGGTCCTCAGGAAGGGTGTGCTGGAACTGGAAAGAGTCCAGAGAAGGGCAACAAAAATAATTAGGGGAATGGAGGACATCAGCTATGAGGAAAGACTACAAGCACTGAACTTATTCTCTCTGGAGAAGAGACGATTGAGGGGGGATATGATATCAATGTACAAATACTGTACTGGCGACCCTAGCATAAGGAACAAAATATTCAGAGAAAGGGAATACAATAAGACACGTGGCTACTCACTAAAACTAGAGGAAAGGCGGTTTAACCTTAAAGTACGTAGGGGGTTCTTTACTGTCAGAGCAGTAAGGATGTGGAATTCTCTTCCGCAAACAGCAGTATCAGCAGGGAGCATCGATAGTTTCAAAAAACTATTAGATGGGCACCTTAAAGATCACAATATACAGGGGTATACAATGTATGGTTAACAGCAAACACACACACATCATAGGTTCAACTGGATGGACTGATGTCTTTTTTCAACCTCACTAACTATGTAACTATGTAAGCTTCCTCAGGACCGCATAGATGTAGGTGTATACGTCATTTTCTTGAAACAAACAAATTAAATATTAGAATTGTAATCCCAACAATAATCATATTGTAACAATATAGTATAGTAGTTTAACAAAGCAATTTAACATGGCTTACTAAAGGCAGCGTGAATCCATTTCCTGTGTATAGACATCTTGGGGGCAGACACAGGGGTGCAAGATAGGACCCAGGAACAATATTGTTTCAATGAACAGTCTATTCATGAAATATTTAGAGTCAGCATAGAACATTCAACAAATCACTCTTTATCTATTAAAAGGGATGGATAAAAATAATAATATGCTTACTGTAAACATTGCGTATAAACATATAGTTGGGCTGTGTGTATGCCACTTTAGGTAATAAAGGTCCACGTGGTACATATATGTTAACTAGATGTGTGTCACGAATACCCCATGCGACCAGACCAAGGTTGGGTATGTGGAGTATATGGAGGGACCAGATCTATAAAAGGATGCATTCTCATTAGCTTTATATAGTTTGCCATATACCCATAAAGCAATCATTTCTAGCTTAGGTTTTTAGGAAAAGGGACCGAAAAAGAAGAACCTTGAAGGGTAATGTATGGCGTGCTTCAGTGGATAGGGGAGTAGATGATAATTGCCTAAAATAATGATACTGATCAATGTCCAGCCAGACAGAGTATCTCCTTATAATACCTCATGTCCTATCATGTATCTATATAGAGTATTTTCTGTAGTGGATATTTGCCTGATCTAGAGAGCGCTGCCCTGTTACACAATCCCTGAGCTGGTCCTTTTATTGCTCCCCCATCATGCCAAAACGGCAACGGCACACATGTTGGTGGCGGTGACCATTGGCGGGACGTGTGTTTCACACCGACGGTGCATGCACAGAGAATGTCACTCCGTCTGTGAAGCTGTTGCCCGTTCTCCATGCTCTCCCAACTCCAGCGGCCAGAGATGCATGTGCGCAAGTCGGTTACTGGAATAGTCTGCATTGGACTTTAATAAAGCACGTACTCCATGTGAAACGCGTTAACCTTTCTGTCTTCCCCCTGCCTGTCAGTGCTGGTTGTTTTTATGGATATTTGCGAACTTTAATAAAGCCAATATTGCATAGTGTGGGAGTGCAGTCATCTGATTCTTTTCCATGCCTACTAAGTGGTAGATATGGGGTGATTCACTTGTGAGCTTCTGCCTTGCTTGCATATCAGGAAGGTCATTTCAGCCAGGGGACCTTTGCAATATAGTTTCTCCGAGGTATAAGGAATCCCCGAACTTGGAGAGCCTACCTGCTTTTGTTCTGAAGATATTGATATAGGCTTTGCAAGTACTTTGTCTAATCTAGCTCCGAAAGGGCACTGCATAGTATATAGCAAAGAATATCAGACAGTAACAACAGCAATAGAAGAGTTATATTAACCGACACACCTGTGGTCTGTGCCCCTAGCACCTTTCTGTAACAGGAAAGAAAGGGAATACCAAAACTCTGCAGCATGAATCAAGGAAGTACACAAACATTTAAGTTGATTTTTAAGTACAGACATCATTAATTTAGGTTGGTGGAATAAAAAAGTGTTTGTTCTGTTTGCTTTCATTGGCCTTTGGTTTGGCAGTAACCATGTACACAGTAATAACACTTTTAAAAAAAAAAGAAAACCATGAGCAGAGTCAATATAACTCTACTTGATCAGCATTGATTTTGACAAACCTAGGTAGTTCCCCAGATGACCATTTGCATAATCTTCATTGCAGTCAAACTGTGGTCTTCTTACTTTCAAGTGTAGCCTACCAGAGCATCTTATGAAACAAGTCATCAGCTGCCATTTATTTAACCACTTGCCTACTGGGCACTTACTGTATATCCCCTTCCTGCCCAGGCCAATTTTCAGCTTTCAGCACTGTTGCACTTTGAATGACAATTGCGCGGTCATGCAACACTGTACCCAAACAACATTTTTATCATTTTTTTTCCACACAAATATAGTTTTCTTTTAATGGTATTTATTCACCACTGAGTTATACAATTTTACAGTTGGACGCTGATGAGGCTGCACTGATGGACACCAATAGGCTGCACTGATGGGAAAAGAAGGGCACTGATGAGATGGCACTGATGGGCATTGATGAAGCTGCACTGATGAGGAAGCAATGATAAGGCACTGATGGGGCTGCAGTGATAGGCATTAATAGGTGGCACTGGTGGGCTCTTATAGGTGGCACTGAAGGGCACTAAGAGGAGGCACTGATAGGTGGGCCTGATGGGCACTGATAGGTGGAACTGATGGGCACTGATAGGCAGCACTAATGGGCGCTAATAAACACTGGTAGGTGGCACTGATAGGCAGCACTGGTAGGTGACACCGATGATGAGGCACTGATGGGCACTGATTGGCAGAACTGATGGGCATTGATAGGTGGCACTGGTGGGCACTGATAAGTGGTACTGGTGGGAACTAATAGGTGGCACTGGTCAGCACTTATTAGCAGCACTGTTGGACACCGAGTGAGACTGATGTCCCTGTAACAAAAGCCGGTTACTGGCTTTATTCTTTTCTCCTCACTGATCGTGAGGAGAAAAAAAAACGATAACCAGCTTCTGTTTACTTCTGTGATTAGCTGTCTTGGCTGACAGCTGATCATATGGTAAAGGGCTGCTGTCAATGGCCCTTTATCCTGTTCTGTGATCAGCCAAGTTCAAAGGACTCGACAATCACAGAGCGCGCGAGCAGCATGATCACGGGAGGACCTCTATAGGTCTGGAAGCCCTTGCTGTAGCTGTCTTATGGCTATAGCACAGGCGGATTTTGGTTAAGGTTCTTATCTCAAACACCTTTACTTAATAGAGATAAGAACTCTGGAAGATGTAAGAGGATAAGTTGAAGCAAATGAACAAAAGTCCATGTTGCAAGGATTTTCCATTGTTACATGGAGCAAAAATATGTCACAAGTCATGTGAGTCATGCAGTGGAATTTATTTACAAAAGGCAAATAGGCTGTTCACTTTGCAAGGGAATTTCCCCAACACCTTAGTGAATGTAGTGAAATTTTGCAAAAAGAAAACCCAATCACGTGAAGAAAAAAAAAAAAAAAAACACAGCATTTTTATTTCCACATGATTGCTTTATGGAAGTCAGCAGAGTTTCACCATATTCAATGAGTTCTGGATAAAATGTCCTTAAAAAGTCTATTTGCATTTAGTAAATCAACCTCAGTGATTGCTAAACCAGAAATGCTTGCTAGCCATGCATTTCAAGCTTTAATATGCAATAGCATTACATTTAATGGTATATGAATGTGTTATGTGATTAACTCACTCTTGGTCCTTAAAAAGTCTTGAGATTTGGCCATATGTCATTGCTGATAATTTAAGGGTACTACTCATACCTATAGTTTTATAATAGTTTCAGAATGTTATGTAAAATGATATGATATAGTATGACACTGTATGTACATGCTCTGTAATGATAATCTAAATTTCAAGCTCTTCATTAGTGTTTTATGCTATTCAAAATCTTTATGATCACTTGTTATTGGAAAAAACACTACATAATGATGCCTAATGTAAATGTGTTGTTGAAGATCATTATTGTGCACCCATTGTTTGCAAAATGAAGATGTTCTGCTTTAAATTTGTATCATACTTAAATATAGTTCACCTGTATTGTGTTTTTTTTATTAACAGTACCATTACAGAATTAAAAAATGAGTCACTCATCATGAATGTGGACTGTGTGAAGACAGATTGGCTTACTGTTCTGTAATGGTCTGGAACAGAAAAGTCTACTGAAAGCTTCAATTAATTGAACATGTCTAAGCTTCTTTTAAATGTCACACAGTTTGATGAGCTAAGTGCTGCCAAGCATCGTCACTTGTACAAAACTGATTTTTTTTTTTTATTTTACCGTCTTAGAGATCCAGTTATTGTTGTGGTAAATCATAATGACTAGTCTAATGTTTTGCACAGTGTCACAAAAACTTGGCACTGATGTAATTTCATTCCATCATTCACCTAGATAATTTTACAATAAACCACAAACAATAATTTTTCTGAGGGAGTTTTATGTACCGTATAACTTGGAACCAAGTTAATGGTTTTTGGACACACTGAATGCATTGATACTTGCAGAATAATTAGATGTTTCAGTTACAGTTATAACATTCTTATGGAACCATTCTGTAGTCTTGCACTTTACAGTCCGCATCATGTAGAACTGTCTTTAGTAATAATGTTGTACATTTGTTAACTTTCTCTGTGATAAGGGTGATCATAAATAGGAAGACTGCAGGAAGATACGGTATAATATATTTGTATGTATAAAAAGCCCTCTTTATGTGAAGCTGAAATTAACACAATACAAATAGAACTATAAAGAATACTATTTCTGGGTTCTAACTAGGGATGTAACGATATCAAAATCTCACGGTACGATACAATTTCGATATTGACCTCACGGTATGATATTTATTGTGATATTGTGGAAAAGCTCATGGTATTGTTAAATAGCTCACGATAGTGTTTGTGATGATAATAGCGAAAAAATACTGACATTTATTCTGCTTTTGCCAGTCAACAGGCAATTTATTGTTGTATTTATGGATCCATGACAACATAAAACACTGATCACATAGTGCTTTTAAAGTGCAAGTTGTAGTCAGGAACATCAATATTCTGTATAGTAATATTTGGTTGCATAACTGATTCTTCTGTGCAATGTTCAAGTTAAGAAGCAGCTAGAACAATTGTAAACAATAGGCAATTCCCTTTAAGTGCAAACAAAGATCAAGTTAAGTCAGGTTTAAATGTGCAAGGCAAATAAAGGCAGCCTTTTAAAACTGGTATTTAGGAACATTACTTAAACTTAAATAAAATAGTCAGTCAAAAAGCCTTTAAAAAAAACACTGACCTATCATTTAGCTTATGTTCACGTTTTTCATCAGAAAGATCAAAATATCTACATTGCAAGAAAAAATAAAAAAAAGTAAAAAAAATCCTTAAACTCTGGTCTATGTAGTTAACAATGATTTTTTCCGCGGGACTGTGTTTATTCCTCTTGCTTTTTGACGGACACCTGTCCTTTTAATATTGTAACCCAACCACGACGATATCGAGACACGACCACGACGATATCGAGACGACCACGACGATATCGAGACACGACCACGACGATATCGAGACGACCACGACGATACGATATCGCAATATCTTCGATATCGTTACATCCCTAGTTCTAACAGACAAATTTGTTCCAACTTTTCTTAGCATTTCTCGCTATGTCAGCATTACACACTCCCTGGAATTCATAAAGACTGGTGCAGACAGATTTTGCAAAAGTGTATCTCAAGCATTTTAAATGAGGTGAAGATTGCGCCAAATGTATGTACCTGTTTAAAACTTGTACTTGAATTTGAATCATTTTGTGACACTTTTAAAATGTGCTCAAGACACATTTGCAAAATCAGTTTGAGATAGTTTTTCTCTAGGTATGCCAAAAAAGAGTTGGTCTTAATTAGCTCCACTTTTTTATTTGGCACATTTGATGTGACACAGTGTAAAGTGGAGCATTCAATGTGAAGCAATGTAAAAGTGGTGTATTTTAGAACTACCTAAATTTGGTGCACAAGTCTCTGTCAGATCCAAAATTGTCGCAAATGCTTTATGAATTTGGCACAATACATTAACAAGAATACATCAGTTTAAGTCAGGCACCACAAATTCTTTGACTGGTAGATGGAAATTCCCTTGGTAATAGATACACACAAAAGTGCTTTGTGCACTGGTCTAACTCATTTGGTGGAGGGGGGTTACGGTGTGTGGGGTTGTTTTGCAGGGGCTGAGCTTGGCCCCTTAGTTCAAGTGAAGGGAACTCCTTAGGATGTCAGTATACCAAGACATTTTGGACAATTTCATGCTCCCAAGTTTGTGGGAACAGTTTGGGGATGGCCCCTTCCTGTTCCAACATAACTGCACACCAGTGCACAAAACACTGGTGGAGAAACTTGACTGGCCTGCACAGAGTTCTGACCTTAACCCAATAGAAAACCTTTGAGATGAATAGGAGCAGAGACTGCGAGCCTGGCCTTCTCAACATCAAGGCCTGACCTCACAAATGCGCTTGTGAAAAAATGGTCAAACATTCTCATAGACACATTCCTAATCCTTGTGGAGAGCCCTCCCAGAAGACTGGAAGCTGTTATAGCTGCAAAGGATGGGACGACTCAATATTGACTCCTACAAACTAAGACTGGGATGCCATTAAGGTTCATGTGAGTGTAAAGGCAGAAGTTCCAATACTTTTGACAATATAGTGTGTGTGTGTGTATATATATATATGTATATATATATTTATGTATATATATATATATACATACACTCACTGGACACTTTTTTATTTACACCTTGCTAGTACCAGGTTTGTTGGTTGTACATCCATGATGCGAATCTCCTGTTCCAGCACATCCCAAAGGGGCTCTATTGGATTGAGATCTGGTGATTGTGGAAGCCATTGGAGTACAGTGACCTCATTGTTATGTTCAAGAAATCAGTTTAAGATGATTTGAGCTTTGTGATATGATGCATTATCCTGCTGGAAGTAGCCACCAGAAGATTGGTGCGCTGAAGTCATAAAGGGATGGACATGGTCAGCAACAATACTCAGGTAGTCCGTGGCATTTAAACTATGCTCAATTGGTACTAAGAGGCCCAAAGTGTGTTGAGAAAATATCCCGCACACCATTACACCACCAGCCTGAACCATTGATACAAGGCAGGATGGATCAATGTTGTGTACGCCAAATTCTGATCCTACCATCTGAATGTCACAGCTGAAATCAAGATTCATCAGATCATTCAAGATTTTTTACATCTTCTATTGTCCAAGTTTGGTGAGCCTGTGCTAATTGAAGCCTCAGTTTCCTGTTCTCAGCTAACAGGAGTGACACCCGGTGTGGTCTTCTGCTGCTGTAGCCCATCTGCTTCAAGGTTGGATGTGTTGTGCATTCAGAGATGGTATCCTGCATACCCTGGTAGCTATGTGATTTACTGTTACCTTTCTATCATCTCAAACCAGTCTGCCCCTTCTCCTCTGACCTCTGACATCAACAAGGCTTTGTCGTCCACACAACTGCCACTCACTGGATATGTTCTCTTTTTCAGACCATTCTCTGTAAACCCTAGAGGTAGTTTTGTATGAAAATCTCACTAGTTTGTCAGTTTTTGAAATACTCAGATCAACCCGTATGTCACTTAAATCCCCTTTCTTCCCCAATCTGATGCTCAGTTTGAACTTCAGCAAATCGTATTTACTACGTCTAGAGGCCTAAATGCATTGAGTTACTGCCACGTGATTGGCTGTTTAGCAATTTGTGTTGCCAAGCAATTGAACAGGTGTACCTAATAAAGTGGCCGGTGAGAGAGAGAGAGAAGCATCTCATAAGATTAGAATATCATAATAAAGTTATTTTATTTCAGTAATTCAATTCAAAAAGTGAAACTCATATATTTTATATAGCTGCGTTACACACAGAGTGATATATTTCAAGCATTTCTTTCTTTTAATTTTGATAAATATGGCTTACAGCTAGTGAAAACCCAATAATCAATATCTCGGAAAATTAGAATATTACAAAAAGCCAATAAAAAAAGGATTTTTAATTACAGAAATGTTGGCTTACTGAAAAGTATGTCCTTTTACAGTATAGTATGCACAATACTTGATTGGGGCTCCTTTTGCATGAATTACTTCATCAATGCGACGTGGCATGAGGCCATCAGCCTGTGGCACTGCTGAGGTGTTATAGAAGCCCAGGTTTCTTTGATAGCGGCTTTCAGCTCATCAGGTTGGGTCTGGAGTCTCTCATCTTCCTCTTGACAATACCCCACAGATTCTTTATGGGGTTTAGGTCAGGTGAGTTTGCTGGCCGATCAAGCGCAGTGATACCATGATCATTAAACCAGGTATTGGTACATTTGGCAGTGTGGGCAGGTGCCAAGTCCTGCTGGAAAATGAAATCAGCATCTCCATAAAGCTGGTCAGCAGAGGGAAGCATGAAGTGCTCTACAATTTCAGCTGCAATGACTTTGGACTTGATAAAACACAGTGGACCAACACCAGCAGATGACACGGCTCCCCAAATCATCACTGACTGTGGATACTTCACACTGCACTTTATGCAACTTGGATTCTGTGTCTCTCCACTCTTCCTAGACTCTGGGACAGGCCTGGATTGGCCAATCGGGAGCACCGGGAGAATTCCCGGTGGGCTGGATTGGTCGAGGGCCGTTGTCTTGGTAAAGAGGAAGTCACTTACTGAACTCACTTCCAGGACATGCTGCGTTCCATGCCTCGTCCCACTCCAAAAACACGCCCCCGGGCCGCCCAGCGCTGCCGATAATTGGCTTGCAGGCGATACACTTCTGGTGGGAGGCGTGGAAGAAGAGCTGGCACCCTATCACAGGATGGATCAGAGAGCGATCACGGAGCCGTCAGCCCTGTGGAGATAATAGCAGGGACAGGAGCTCTGGCCACCCCTCCCTCTGGGGAATTCAGCTGAGGGGCGGGGCTACACATCACTGCCTCGGGTGAGGGAGATGGAGGCTGTAGATTGCAGAGTGGAGCAGTCACCTCGGAGCTAAACCAGCCTGACCTGCAGCAGGTCAGTGTGTGATAATGACAGCAGTTTAAGGTGTTCTGTGTGTCCAATCACCAGCAGGAGTGTTCCTTCCTTCTTCCCCAGTATAGTGAGTGCCACTCAGTGTACAGATATCAGTGTTATCTATAGGGAATAGCACCTAATGAGTTATTCCCTATATATATATATATATATATATATATAGATATATCTGATATGTGTACACTAAGGGCTTTTCCCTAACACTGACATCTGTGCACTTCAGCTGGAAGAATGTCTGTTAGTGCCGGTTCACACATATGCGATGCGGGAACCCTGCAAATGCACTGCAGGTTCCCGCATCGCATTCAAATCGCAGGCAGTTCACACTGCCATATGCGAATCGCTGGGGGGTGTCAATACAAAGTTTCCGACACCCCCAGATCAGTTTGCATATCGCAGTGGGAACTGTCAGTTCAGACATGAATCGGATCGCATAGGTGTGAACACCCATGCAATCCAATTCTGCTGCGGACCCAAAAAAAGGTATCCTGTGCGAGTTGTGTCCAAATGCGATGAGAATTTAGCCATACAATCGGTATGGCTCAATTCGCATCACACAAACATCACATGATTTTCAGAGCAGTGCCCTGTGAATCACATGCAATGTCTGTCATCGCACAAATGTGAACCGGGACTAACATTGGTGGTCAAGTAGGGGTGTTGAAAATAATTGTATAATCGATGCATTGCGATTCAGCCTTAAATGATTCTCCATCAATGCAGGCAACAGCTGAATCACAATTGCATCAATGACGTCATTCTGGGGCGCCCCTGTCAGAGTGCTCACCTCCTTCCTCCTCTCCTTGTGTATGTCACACAGAGCAGCGATCTCCTGCGGTGTCACGGAACCTGGATCTGAATTGTTCTGCAGCGCTGTAACAAAGTCCCGCCTCCTAGACCAGCTCCTGTGATAGACGGCACACTGATCCAATGCTAGAAAATTGAATCAGTGTGACGTGTATCATAGGAGCCAGTCTAGGAGGTGGAACTATGGTGACAGCAGCCGCCAGGCAATTTAAATTTAAGCTCTGTGACACAGCGAGAGATCGCTGCTCTGTGTGATCCAGGCACTGGTGAGGTTGAATTAGATGGGCACTGATAAGCTGCATTGAATGGGCACTGATAAGGCTGCAATTGATGGGTAATGATAAGCCGCATTTGATGGGCACGAATAAGGCTGCATTTGTTGGCACTGCTGATGTTGCATTGATGAGCACTAACATACTGCATTTGATGGGTATTGGTGAGTCTGCATGTGATGGGAACTGATAAGCTGCATTTGATGGCACTGATAAGCTGCATTTGACGGGCACTAATAAGGCAGCATTTGATGGACACTGGTAAGGTTGCATTGATGGGCACTGGTGAGGCTGCATTTGATAGGCACTATTGATGCTGCATTGATTGGCACTAATAAGCTGCATTTGGTGGGCACTGGTAAGGCTGCATTTGATGGGCACTGATGGGGCTGCATTTGATGGGTACTGATGAGGCTGCGTTTGGGCACTGATAAGCTGCATTTTATGGGCACTGATAAGCTACATTTGATGGGCACTGGTTAGGCTGCATTTGATGGGCACTGATGGGGCTGCATTTGATGGGTACTGATAAGCTGCATTTTATGGGCACTGATAAGCTACATTTGATGGGCACTGGTTAGGCTGCATTTGATGGGCACTGATGGGGCTGCATTTGATGGGTACTGATGAGGCTGCGTTTGGGCACTGATAAGCTGCATTTTATGGGCACTGATAAGCTGCATTTTATGGGCACTGATAAGCTACATTTGATGGGCACTGGTTACGCTGCATTTGATGGGCACTGATGGGGCTGCATTTGATGGGTACTGATGGGGCTGCATTTGATGGGTACTGATGGGGCTGCATTTGATGGGCACTGATGGGGCTGCATTTGATGGGCACTGATGGGGCTGCATTTGATGGGTACTGACGAGGCTGCGTTTGGGCACTGATAAGCTGCATTTTATGGGCACTGATAAGCTACATTTGATGGGCACTGGTGAGGCTGCATTTGATAAGCACCGATAAGGCTGCATTCGATGGGCACTGATGAGGCTGCATTTGATGGTTACTGGTAAGGCTGCATTTGATGGGCATTGATAAGCTGCATTTGATGGGTACTGATAAGCTGCTTAAGTGTGGGCTGGGACACATGGATGGGGACACAGGGGTCCCCATGATCCCCTATTGCCCGGGGGCCCCATGAGTTGTCAGTCTGCCCCTGAGCCAAACTGCATGTTTTAGTGAACATGAAAGGATTAGTTCATCTTTTCCAAAAACTGCCAATACAGATAAGGGGGGGGGGGTGGTTAAAATGAAATAGTAAAGCTCTGACTAAAGATGAATAAAGCCCTTGTTATAGGTAAAGGCCATTTATATACCTCCTGAAACCTGACTAAAAACCTCCCAGTGATGGTATCCCACTTCCACCATCACATGAGTGACCTTTTAGCTCACACCTACTGCACTAGGGGAGAAAAAGCGCGGAGACGGAGCTCACCATTATGATGGTGGAGGTGAACAGCTGGGAGTGTTGTAGCAAAGTCTTAGCAACAAGGTAGGATGGGATGATGCCATGTGTGGGGGTTTTTCAGTCAGGTGAACTAAAGTGGGCCGGTCTAAGGCATGAAACTCCAGGGCTGAAAATGAGTCCCACTCCGGCCCTGCTCTGGGACCTTGATTTCCAAATGAAATGCAACATTTTACACAGTCCCTGATGATGACCCATAACTCCACAGTGATAATAATACTTCTCCCCAATCACAGGTAGGTGGAGTAGTATTCAATAATTTTAGCACATTACAAACATTTAACAGGAACATAAAGAAAAAAAAAGTGGTTTTTTTTCAAAATTTTTGGTCTTTCTTCGTTTATTTAGCAAAAAATAAAAATTCAGCGGTAATTAAATACAACCAAAAGAAAGCTCAATTTATGTGAATAAAATGATAAAAGTTTAGTTTTGGTACAGTGTTGCATGACCGGAAATAGTCATTCACAGTGCGACAGTGCTAAAAACTGAAAATTGTCCTGGGCAGGAAGGGGGTAAAAGTGCCCGGTATTGAAGTGGTTAAATATAAAATACCATCACATATAATGCAGAAAATGTGAACAATTAGAATACAAAAACATTGTCGCACACAAAAAAAGAATCTCATCACTTAACCACTTGCCGACCGCCGCAAGTAGATATACTGCGGCGATCAGCCCCTCACAGGCAAAGTGATGTATACATACGTCACTAGCCTGTGAGGCTCTGGGGAGCGAGCTTCCGCCGCCGGCGGCGCGCTCCTGCTCCGCGCGGTCAGGGGCCCCCCGCGCGTGTGACCGGCGGACCCAATGTCCGCCGGTCACTCGGCGATCGACGGGGGAGAGGGAGAAAGGCAGGCGGCTAGGGTAAACAAGCCGCCTGTCATTCTTCCCTGTGTAGAAACAATGATCATACGGTTCTACTATGTAGGACCGTTGATCATTGTTCCTACAGCTCAAGCCACAGCCAATCACAGTTAGAATCACGCCCCTAGGGACACACACAGCCCCTCGCTCTCAAATAAAGTTAACCCCTTCACTGCCAGTGTAATTTTACAGTAACAGTGCATATGTATAGCACTGATTACTGTAGAAATGTCACTGGTAACCCCAAAAGTGTCAAAAATGTCAGTCAAGGGTCCAATCTGTCTGCCGCAATGTCGCAGTACCGCAAAAAAAAATCGCAGATCGCCGCCATTACGCTTTTAAAAAAAAAACAACAAAAATGACAAAAATCTTTCCCTTTGTTAGTAAACGCGATGACTTTTGCGCAAACCAATCAAAACACGCTTTTTGCGATTTTTTTTTACCAAACATATGTAGCTTAAAATAAAATTGGCCGAAAATGTTAAAAAATTTTGATTTTTACATTTTTTTTGGGGGGGGGGGGAATTTCATATAAAAAAATTGTGAAAAATATTGTTATTTTTGCAAAATTGACGCTCTTTTTTTGTTTATAGCGCATGATCAAAAAATCGCACAAGTGATCAAATACCACCAAAAGAAAGCTCTGTTTGTGGGAAAAAAAGGACGTCAAATTCGTTTAGGTACATCCTCGCACGACAGCACAATTGTCCGTTAAAGTCACGCAGTGCCGAATCGCAAAATACCCCCTGGTCAGGAAGGGGGTAAAATCTTCCAGGGCTTAAGTTGTTAATTAATGTGTAAATTGACATTCCAACTTTGATTTAAACCACAAGGCATAGTACAGGACAAATATCCAATATACATTTCGCTCAAGGAGCCCACAGCACAGATCCTCACCCCAGCTAGACAAAGGCAGCTTTTCACAATGGAAGCAGAATTAGGACATATCTCCCTGGTATTCCATTAAAAAAATGTTTGGAGGCTTTTGAATGTTGTAAAGGAGTTGGATGTTACCCTTAATAATGGAGTTCACTATTACTAATTCTGAACAATTATGGTGGTACACCCTACATACTGCAAGAAACATACAGAACAAGAAATACCATAAACAATATTACATGTTGATGAACAGTTTGATATGGGAAATTTACCCCTTAGACTGTAGATACATAGCTTGCATAGCTAATCACTAATGTAAATGCTGCTGGAGAGCAGACTCCCCTCATTTCCACTGTATGCTATACATGGTACAGCTCATAGAAGTCTAAAGTGGGATGGCAATCCAAAAGTCTTTTGTTATTAACTTTGACCTTCCCATAACGTTAATACAGATATAAATGTAATCATAATACAAAGAATCAAGCCTTTATATTGTATATAAATAATACATAAGTTCATACAAAGTTTCTTCTTTTTTTCCACGGGGTGAAAAGCTGGAAACTCTAGGTTCAGCTAAAGAGACACAAATATTTATTTTGGGGACAACCATATGACTACAGCTGAAGGTCGTCTCGCTGATCAATTCAACCGTGGCGTCATTCAAAACCAATACTGACGCCTGTCCTGATCTATATCCTAATGGTATTTCTATTTCAGGTGCATCTTTTAGAAAAGAGAATTAAAGCATTGTATGTCTAATTTAATTTAAATGCTCCAGTGTACACAAAATGATTTGCACTACTGCTCTGTAAGCTTTAAAATGTTATATTCTTGTTCATGCAGCATGCATCCACAGGACAGGACATTGATTGCAGATTAATGTTTGCCTTCAGATGTTTTGCTCTTTCTTTTTTTTCTTTTTTTTAAGAATTGCACAAAATTGCAATCCATCTGGTTGATGCTTACATAGAAAATACGGGAATCCTGGAACTAGACAACATTAGGGGTTCAATGAACAATGAAAGGTGAAGTTGATTGCTGTCGGATGCAATCAGACACTATCGTAGATTATAGTAGATGAGCACCTTAAAAAAAAAAAAAATGTATTTAAATGCATGTGTTTGTTCACTAAGAAATAGATTCTAGGCATTGTCAATGGTACGGTGAGCAAGTAGTTAATACAATACTATTTTGTATTTGTATAAAAATGCGTATTTTGTTCAGTCAAGTATTAGTATTTTTCATAAAAAGACTTTTTATATTTTTATATTGAGCATTCATGGGCAGTCTGTGTACAGATATTATGCAGAATCAAGGGAACTGGTCAAGTAAATGTAGCACCCCCTCACACTTGGGTAGTGGTGGAGAAACCTCAGGTGGCACGCTGGCCTCGTATTTCACCCCAGGGTCCTCAGGGTCTTGGATCTTTGTGGGTTGGGGGGAAATCGGGTGCTAGTCAGTTTAGTAAATATTAACAGAGTTTATTAGGTAAAAAAAAAAAAAAAAAACTGAGAGAGGGGTTAGGGTACAGGACACTTAAGTGACTAAAAATGCAGACTCCTGACTGTTTTGACTTTGAGTCAAAACAGGAAAAGGTCCTTTAAGCTAGACTGTGTAGTAAATTTAATGTAGCACCCATATCCCCTCCAGAACTCCCTGCAATCTCCACTGGCAGTACCTTTTGCTCAGCTCTCCATGACACTCACCAGTGAAGTTTCCCTCTGCTGCTTCACAAATTTTCAGGCACATGGCGTCGTTCGCAGCGGCCATATTTGTTTACATTGGGGAGAACTTTGACCCATGACACAGCCGTCAGGTGGAACGGGACAGCCAATTGAAACATTCCAGCACATGGACAGTCCCCCTACCCTATAAATAGACCTAACCTGGCTGGCCATTTCACGTTCCACTTTCTGCCAGTGTAGGGAGAGGTCTGCTGTGCTCATTAGGGAGAGTTTGCTAGACACATATAGCGCTGTGAAGATCCACAAAAGTCCATTCCAGGGCTGGAATTTTGGTATAGGCCTTCTACAGTCTCTTTTCAGGTTAGGGACAGGTATCCTGTGGTTGTTTTAGGGACAGTAAGAGATCGGCTGCAGTCACAAATTGCTCTGTCAATGTCCACAAAAGTTCTTCTCAGGGCTTTTATTTCGGTATAGGTCTAGTATCTTTTGAGCTTAGGGAGAGGTATCCTGTGCTTACTTTAGGGATAGTTAGATATCGGCTGCAGTCGCACAGAAATCGCTTTGTCAATGTCCACAAAAGTCATTTAAAATGCTCCAATGTCGTTTTAGGGTATATTACAGTCTCTTTAACATGAGGGCCAGGTATCCTGTGGTTGCTTTAGGGATAGTTAGATATCGGCTGCAGTCGCACAGAAATCGCTTGGTCAATGTCCACAAAGGTCATTTAAAATGCTCCAATGTCGTTTTAGGGTCTATTACAGTCTCTTTAACATTAGGGCCAGGTATTCTGTGGTTGCTTTAGGGACAGTTAGATATCGGCTGCAGTCACACAGAAATCGCTTGGTCAATGTCCACAAAAGTCATTTAAAATGCTCCAATGTTGTTTTAGGGTCTATTACAGTCTCTTTAACATGAGGGCCAGGTATCCTGTGGTTGCTTTAGGGACAGTTAGATATTGGCTGCAGTCGCACAGAAATGGCTTTGTCAATGTCCACAAAAGTCATTTAAAATGCTCCAATGTCGTTTTAGGGTCTATTACAGTCTCTTTAACATTAAGGCCAGGTATCCTGTGGTTGCTTTAGGGGCAGTTAGATATCGGCTGCAGTCGCACAGAAATCGCTTTGTCAATGTCCACAAAAGTCATGTAAAGGGCTGCAAATTTTTTGGTATTGCTGTGCAGTGCACTAAAAAGAGGGGGGGGAGGGGGGTAATCCACAGTATAATATACTTTGTAGAAAGCATATTATAGTGGATTAGTACTATTATTGTGCACTGTGCAGCATTGTGACAGGTGTGGTGGTGAGACTGAGCGTTTCTGCAGCAACACTACACACAGTGACAAAAGCACTTATAATGTATTATAACTGGTGTGATAGACCAATTGCCCCCCCCCCCCCCCAATGCCACATATTAAAGTGGGGTGTTATCTGAGTAAACCTTTTCAAGTGTATTTGTGTCATGCAACAATATTGCCTAGTTAGCTGAGTGAAGTCTGGTACACACAGCGCCAAACTCACTGGCCAATTTTTTGAACTGGTGTGCTACACCAATGCCACATATTGAAGTGGGGTGTTATTTAACAGTATAATTTTCTAAGAGTGTGATTTAGTCCTGCAAAAATTTGGCCTCTCTCTGTGTAAACAGTGCTACACACAGTGACAACAGTTACTGGCCAATTATTTGTAGAATTGGTGTAATAAACCTGTGCCCCCCCCCCCCCCCCAATGCCACATATTGAAGTGGGGTGTTATTTAACAGTATAAATTTCTAAGAGTGTATTTTAGTCCTGCAAAAATGTGGCCTCTCGCTGCGTAAACAGTGCTACACACAGTGACAACACATTTACTGGCCAATTATTTGTAGAATTGGTGTAATAAACCTGTGCCCCCCCCCCCCCTAATGCCACATATTGAATTGAGGTGTTATTTAACAGTATACTTTTCTAAGATTGTATTTTAGTCCTGCAAACATTTGGCCTCTTTTGCTGTGTTAACTCTGCTACACACAGTGACAACAGTTACTGGCCAATTATTTGTAGAACTGGCGGACTGACGGACCGGCAGATAGGGAGGAGAGGCAGGCAGAACTTGCATTGCAGAAGAGGTAGAAAGCAGACTGCAAATGTATCAGGAGCGAGCCATCAACCATGTACAGTCACATCTGGCGCTCCCAGGACGCCGGCACATGGCTCCGCAGTGTGGGCTTTTATTAATGTGTCAGTTGCTGACACCAGTGTTGCCATCTGCAGCCTTTGCAGTCAACGCATAAGTCGCGGTAAGCCCAACACTCACCTAGGGACAACCGCCTTAAAAAGGCACCTGAAATCCCATCACCAAGCCCAGATGGAGCAAAACTGTCAGAACCCACAAAGCCACACTCCATGCTCTCACCGTCCAGCCTCTTCTCCTTCTCCTCCCCCTTCTCCTGTCTCCTCAAAGTTGTCCAACACTCCACCTTCCATGATGCCGTCGTCAAGTTTTTCTGGAAAAAGGCTCAAATGTTGGAGCGTAAAAAAATGTGTCAGTTCAACCCATGTGAGCTCATGTTTGCGGCCTAAACAGCCCACCACCAACTTGTGTATACTGTGAACGCCTACTGTACCTCTAGCAATCATATACTACATTCTTTGCTGTCAGTTCAACCCATGTGAGCTCATTTTTGCGGCTTATACAGCCCGCCACCAACTTGTGTATACTGTGGACACATACTGTACCTCTAGCAATCATATACTACATTCTATGCTGTCAGTTCAACCCATGTGAGCTCATGTTTGCGGCCTAAACAGCCCACCACCAACTTGTGTATACTGTGAACGCCTACTGTACCTCTAGCCATCATATACTACGTTCTTTGCTGTCAGGTTAACCCATGTGAGCTCATGTTTGCGGCCTAAACAGACCGCCACCAACTTGTGTATACTGTGAACGCCTACTGTACCTCTAGCAATCATATACTACGTTCTTTGCTGTCAGTTCAACCCATGTGAGCTAATTTTTGCGGCCTATACAGCCCGCCACCAACTTGTGTATACTGTGAACGCCTACTGTACCTCTAGCAATCATATACTACGTTCTTTGCTGTCAGTTCAACCCATGTGAGCAAATTTTTGGAGCCTATACAGGCCGACACTTACGGTTCTGTGTACTGTGAACACCTGTAAACAATATATATACAGCGCTATATAAAATCAAATGAAGTGACAATGTGTATCATAAAAATAAATATTCCTGTTAAAGTGAAATATATAAATAAATAAATATTCCTCTTAAGGTGCAATATATAATTTCCATAAAGTGCATTCAAAAGTGAAGTGCATGAAAAGTCCACTAAACATGGATAAAAGCGTGAGTAAAAACTCAATCAAGGAGCTTGATAGATGTTTCCATATATAAAGTGCAAGTGACACCACCACCGTTTAGCCACAAGATGGCCTCTCACCTCACTGAAGCATTAAACCAGCAATGAATCCTCAATAAGGATAAGCCAAGTATAAGGGATGCCATATCCTGGATCGATCTCTCACAATTCCATAGATATAGTATGTGGGTAGAGATAATAAAGCATCTAAGTGTACACTGCTATTATCCTTTTATTAAAATCACATACAAAAGTGGAAATACACTCACATGAATTAGCACAATAGGCTTGTGCGGACCGTACACGCCAAACAGTACAATAGCTGGAGGGAGCCGTGCTAATGGGTCGCCACTCGTCCGCCCCCTATACGCATGGCGTCTTACGCTTTCGCGTCACGACTTCGTCAGTAGGGGTCCCTACTGACCCCTAAGCAAAAGAGTTTTTGTAAGGTGACCCAATTATTTTTTTTAATGTTAGATCTTTATTGTGTTTTTAACCCGTTAATAATATCTTTATCCTTCTCCTGCATGCCCCACTGGCAATAAACTTCCTAGCAGTTGGTCAAAGAGACATACATATTCATAACTCAGATTTATTGCATATTTCACACAATTGCGCGGGACACTCCCTAAAAGCAGGGAGATGCAATCAATTAAACTAAGCTTAGGGAAACCTAACAAAAATAGTACTATAACAATTCAAGCTTAGGCTGACTAGCTCAACAGCAACTAAAATTAGGCTAGGGAAACTTTTAATTAGGGAAGGGTCCTAACAGTGTATCACTTGAAAATCTCAAGAGCACTTGTCTCATTTCAGCAATATAACAGTTCTCATACACCGATGTTCACCAACAGTATGGTTGTCCTTTTCACAATTAAGGTAAGTGGTCTTATTAATTGACCTTGGCACAGGGCTGATGAGTTGATATGTTTTAGCAGAGCCAAACAATCTCTCAAAGTGCAAAATCAGTAGGAACTATCAGTCAATCTTTTACATTTTAAAATTATCACCACACTAAAGAGGATTGATCTGCACTAGAGCTCAGATTTGAAATATATGGTGAGCCTTAACAATAGGCTTTGGAGAAGCCAGACAAAGGTGCAGGGAGTAATAAAAGGCAAACTCTGCACAGAGAAATTGTTCTACAAGTTGGTTAAGTGGTCAGAAACAAAGGGCCATATAAATAGTCCTACCAACTACTTTAGTTCTTCTGTTTGACAATTGGTAGATAGATGAGCAGAATACAGATACACATTGATTTTCTAGGACTGACAGAGGTACTTTGCAATACCTTAGTCATAAGAAATGTTTATTGGGATACCATAATATTTTTGGAAATGCATTAAACAAAAGAAGGGTTAGTTGCTTAACAAAAGGCAATTGGGCAAGGGGAACAAAGTGTACAATTTTACTGAATTTGTCCACTGTTAGCAGAACCACCTCAGAAGACACATTCTAGTCCAAGGGTTATGTAAAGCAATTAAAAAAGGCAAGGGAAACCACTGAGGCTGCAGGCTTATGATTGTAGGTCCTCTTGAAATGGGAAGATAAAAATGCCAATATTTCAGCCTTGCAAGCCCAGCTCTAGCCAATGTTTTTGCTTTAGGCAGAGATTTCTTTTTTTTTTTTTTTTTTAGCAAGTTTCTATTGTTGCCTGTAATCTCCTTGGGGAAATGTTACCTTATTTTCTGTCTTTATGACAACAGGGCAAGACATGAGAGTAACAGCTGATCACCTGCTAAATGATCAGGCATATTTATCTTTGATTTAACTGACTCTTGTAGGCATCAGTTACTTGGATACATGATTCATGCAGATGTCATGAAAATGGCAGAGGATGCTTTTGGCCAGATGGATGATGGAAGGCTATCCCCCATGGGTACATATTCTAAATCGGAGTCTGTGCTATGGGCTTCCCCATTGTGTAAAACTCAGGGTGATTTTGCTAGTGGTAACCAGCAAGATAGATGGACCAAGGTGAAGTAGAATAATAAAAATAAATGTTTGTCTTTTATCCCTTTCTCTCCACTGTGCTTAGAAGACCTTGACCATATGAAGAAATTTGGGTTGGATGTCTTATATCCAAGGTAACAATGTTCTGGACTGTATACTTCATAGTGAGTCAGCTGTAATGGAATTATAAGTAGAGCAAAAAGTATCACTATCATGGATTCTTAGTGATTTCATAATGAAAGCAGATGAGATCCCTAGAGCAGGTTGTTTGTTTAGAGAAACAGGCACAATGAAAATCTTATATGTTCATCCCCTATGGTAATGTGCATTACACTTCAGGGGGTTAGCTGGGATGCAGGGCACTCAATTGCTTGTGATTGTACTCAGTAAAGTCTTAAACACAAAAGTAGATAGCAACATTAGTTTACATTCATTTTAGCAGGAGTAACCTAATCCAGTCACACTGGGAATGAACCACCTGCTGCCCACACTAAACCCAAGACAACCTATACAGTTTCAATCGCTTAAGGCATTTTAAACAATCCTTTCCTTTGACAATGTTTATAGAGAAAGTGACTATTCAGCTAATATAAACTGTATTCATACAAACCGTTTATATAATATAAACCGTATTCATATTCATATATACAGTGCCTTGCGAAAGTATTCGGCCCCCTTGAACTTTGCGACCTTTTGCCACATTTCAGGCTTCAAACATAAAGATATAATTTTTTGTGAAGATTCAACAACAAGTGGGACACAATCATGAAGTGGAACGAAATTTATTGGATATTTCAACCTTTGTTAACAAATAAAAAACTGAAAAATTGGGCGTGCAAAATTATTCAGCCCCTTTACTTTCAGTGCAGCAAACTCTCTCCAGAAGTTCAGTGAGGATCTCTGAATGATCCAATGTTGACCTAAATGACTAATGATGATAAATAGCATCCACCTGTGTGTAATCAAGTCTCCGTAAAAATGCACCTGCACTGTGATAGTCTCAGAGGTCAGTTTTAAAGCGCAGAGAGTATCATGAAGAACAAGGAATACACCAGGCAGGTCCGAGATACTGTTGTGGAGAAGTTTAAAGCCGGATTTGGATACAAAAAGATTTCCCAAGCTTTAAACATCCCGAGGAGCACTGTGCAAGCGATAATATTGAAATGGAAGGAGTTTTAGACCACTGCAAATCTACGAAGACCTGGCCATCCCTCTAAACTTTCAGCTCATACAAGGAGAAGACTGATCAGAGATGCAGCAAGAGGCCCATGATCACTCTGGATGAACTGCAGAGATCTACAGCTGAGGTGGGAGACTCTGTCCATAGGACAACAATCAGTTGTAGACTGCACAAATCTGGCCTTTATGGAAGAGTGGCAAGAAGAAAGCCATTTCTTAAAGATATCCATAAAAAGGGTTGTTTAAAGTTTGCCACAAGCCACCTGAGAGACACACCAAACATGTGGAAGAAGGTGCTCTGTTCAGATGAAACCAAAATCAAACTTTTTGGCAACAATGCTAAACGTTACGTTTGGCGTAAAAGCAACACAGCTTATCACCCTAAACACACCCTCCCCACTGTCAAACTTGGTGGTGGCAGCATCATGGTTTGGGCCTGCCTTTCTTCAGCAGGGACAGGGAAGATGTTTACAATTGATGGGAAGATGGAGATGGAGTCTGCAAAAGACCTGAGACTGGGACGGAGATTTGTCTTCCAACAAGACAATGATCCAAAACATAAAGCAAAATCTACAATGGAATGGTTCACAAATAAACATATCCAGGTGCTAGAATGGCCAAGTCAAAGTCCAGACCTGAATCCAATCGAGAATCTGTGGAAAGAACTGAAAACTGCTGTTCGCAAACGCTCTCCATCCAACCTCACTGAGCTCGAGCTGTTTTGCAAGGAGGAATGGGCAAAAATTTCAGTCTCTCGATGTGCAAAACTGATAGAGACTTACCCAAGCGACTTACAGCTGTAATCGCAGCAAAAGGTGGCACTATAAAGTATTAACTTAAGGGGGCTGAATAATTTTGCACGCCCAATTTTTCAGCTTTTTATTTGTTAAAAAAGTTTGAAATATCCAATAAATTTCATTCCACTTCATGATTGTGTCCCACTTGTTGTTGATTCTTCACAAAAAATTACAGTTTTATATTTTTATGTTTAAAGCCTGAAATGTGGCAAAAGGTCGCAAAGTTCAAGGGGGCCGAATACTTTCGCAAGGCACTGTATACTTATTCATTACTGGAACCGTATTCCAGTAAACAAAAATACTGCTTACGTTTGTTCCTTCTGAACAGAAATGGTGTAGTTAGACTATTAGTCACAGCTGTACATCAAAAACATCACCAACTTTGCTGTGACAGTCCCTTTTCCTTGCTCCCTGTAAGCCAGTAAGCATACAGTATAACAGTGGCCAGGGAGAGTGGAAATTAGTGCTTATCTTATCTTATCTATTGACTTTTGACAGAAGGCAGAAATTTTCATATCAGTAACAGCCCTGCTTATTCTGTTTAGGCTAGATTTTAGGGAAGGAAGGGATGGGTTTGAATGAGATAATGAAGCAGGTATCACTTCATTTATATTCTTTGGGTATCCCTGTAGATGCTTAAGTATGATGAGTCTCTCTAAATTTTCCCTTCTAAACATGTCTCGTTGTGCATCTAATCTTGTCATGCTAGTTCTGTCTTTCAGTTTTTTTTTCGTATATTTATTATTGTAATAAGTTCATTTCAGAGAAAAAGGCAAAAAAAACAAGGCACATGTACATATTCCATAGATCAATTCAATATATTACAGATACCATTTCTACTAACTATCACCCTCCCGCCTCCCGCCAAAAAAAAAAAAAGAAAACCTAAAAACCTCACACCGTCTCCTTCTCTCCCATCTTCCTCAACTCCCCCCAGGTTTACCCTCTCCTTCTAAATTAGTTCCATGGTCCCGCCCCATTCCCACTTCATCCTCTCAGGCCAAGGTTATCCTATCCCTTAGGCTACATCAGTCATTCATGACCTCAAACACCAAGCATACTCATGTATCATGGAGATTTTTTAAACCTCAGCTATTTCCCCCAGCTTTTGGAGTTCTTCCCGAGGGAATCTTCTACTGTGAACATTGGTTCCTCAATAGCTCTCATCCATTCCACTTTTGCAACCCATTCACTTTGATTGTATCTTTGTACATTCCCACCATAAATGTGAAAAGGTCCCAGAGGTGTCAGATCCCTCTCCAACAGTTTGGGGGGTGCATCCGCACTGAACTTTCGTGCCCTCTGCAGGGTAACATATCACTTGGCAAAAAGCTTATGACACATCTCTGTTGTCCCTGGATCAACTGATGAGAAGTAGGCTAGCCTTAATACTTTCATCCTGCTTTCCTCATCAGGAAGGGGACCTAATTCCTGCTCCTATTTCCCCAAATATGGCGGGTATGGGGGTTCTACTTCATTTATCAGTATCTTACATATTTTAGATATACTTTGCTTTATATATGAAGGAGAGCCAAAGAGTATATCTATTGGTCCCATATTATCCTTCCCCCACAGCGGTTGTGGTAGTGAGTAGGGATGGCCTTGCAGTTTGCTCGGCGGTCGGTTCTTTGCTCGTACTTTGCTCATTCTCAGTCTGCTGATTTTGCGAACATATGGCATTGTTATTGGTGGCCATATTAGTTTACATTGGGGAGAACTTTGACCCATGATATAGCCATCAAGTGTAACAGGACAGCCAATTGAGACATTTGAGCACATGGACATACCCCCTACCTTATAAATAGAATTGACCTGGCGGCCATTTCACATTCTGATTTTTGTCAGTGTAGGGAGAGGTTTGCTGTGTGCACCAGGGACAGATTGTCAGTGACACAAATTGCTCTGTTAAGGTCCATAAAAGTCCTTTTAAGGACTGGTATTTGGTATAGGTGTACTATTCCTTGGTGTGCAGTGCACTATATAGGGGTGTAATACACTTAAAATATACTTTCTAATATAGAAAGCATATTATAGTGGATTTGTATGGTGCACTGTGCAGCATTGTGACTGGTGTGGCGAGCGTTTCTGCAGCAATACTACAACTACAAACAGTGACAAAAGCACTTTAAAAAAAGTATTATAACTGGTGTGATAGACCAGTGGCCCCCCTAAATGACAGATTGAAGCGGGGTGTTATCTAAGTATACAGTATACAGTATTTGTGTCCTGCAAAAATATTGCCTATTTTGCTGTGTTAACTCTGTTACACACAGTGCCAAACTTACTGGACAATTTTTTTTACAACTGGTGTGATAGACCAGTGGCCCCCCAATACCACAGATTGAAGATGGTGTTATCTGAGTATACTTTTATAAGTGGATTTGTGTTTTTCCAAAAATATTGCCTCTTTTGCTGCGTTAACTCTGCTACACACAGTGCCAAACTTACTGGCAAATTGTTTGTACAACTGGTGTGATTGACCAGTGGCCCCCCAATACCACAGATTGAAGTGGGGTGTTATCTGAGTATACTTTTATAGGTGTATTTGTGTCCTGCAAAAATATTGCCTCTTTTGCTGTGTTAACTCTGCTACACACAGTGCCAAACTTACTGGCAAATTTTTTGTACAACTGGTGTTATAGACCAGTGGCCCTTCAATACCACAGATTGAAGAGGGGTGTTATCTGAGTATACTTTTATAAGTGTATTTGTGTCCTGCAACAATATTGTCTCTTACGCTACATTAACTCTGCTACACACAGTGCCAAACTTACTGGCCAATTTTTTGTGAAACTGGTGCGATAAATCAGTGGCCCCCCAATACCACAGATTGAAGTGGGGTATTATCTGAGTATACTTTTATAAGTGTACTTTTGTCCTGCAACAATATTGCCTCTTTTGCTGCATTAACTCTGCTACACACAGTACCAAACTTACTGGCCAATTTTTCGTACAACTGATGGGATAAACCAGTGGCCCCCCAATACCACAGATTAAAGTGGGGTGTTATCTGAGTATACTTTTATAAGTGTATTTATGTCCTCCAACAATATTGCCTCTTTTGCTGCATTAACTCTGCTACACACAGTGCCAAACTTACTGGCCAAATATTTTGTACAACTGGTGTGATAGACCAGTGGCCCCCCCCAATATCACAGATTGAAGTGAGGTGTTATCTGAGTATACTTTTATAAGTGTATTTGTGTCCTGCAACAATATTGCCTCTTTTGCTGCGTTAACTCTGCTACACACAGTGCCAAACTTACTGGCCAATTTTTTGTAAAACTGGTGTGATAGACCAGTGGCCCCCCAATACCACAGATTGAAGCGCCGTGTTATATACCTTGTTCCACATATACTGCGCTTCTCTAGAGACTTTTGTCACATTGTAATTTAAAAAAATGACAGGCATAGGAAGAGGCAGGCCCTTGCACAGGGGTGGTAGGGGTAGGGCAGGAGCAGTAGGCCGGAGCCAAAGTGTGAAGTTTCAGAATGTGCGTTCCATTACGTCAAAGGACGCACCAGACTTGGTTGAGTGGCTCACTCAGCCTTCCTCTTCTGCACCCTCCTCATCCTCTCTATCCGCACTCTCTTCACTCTCTGCTGTGTGCACCCCCAAAGACCCCACCACCAACACCACCACTACCACCACCATATACCCTCCACTTGAGTCACTGGAATTATTTTCCGATCCATCACAAGACATTTGCGCTGTGCAGCCATTCTTGGCATCGGATCAGGAAGAGGAGGTAGCAACAGCCGCCACTCAGCAGTCTGACGACAGTACCCAGATCAGCCCAAGGAGATTTGTCCCCGCTGTTGCTGCCTACTCCGAGATCTCTAATGTTAGTGGTGGGGAAGGTGACTTCGATGATGACGTGTCTATGGACGCCACGTGGGTGCCCACAAGAGAGGAAGAGGAGGGGAGTTCAGAGGAAGAGACAGACCAGCAGATAGGGAGGAGAAGCAGGCGGAAGTTACATTGCACAGGAGGGACAAAGCAGACTGCTAATATATCAGGAGCAAGCTATCAACCATGTACAGTCACATCTTGCGCTCCCAGGATGCCGGAACATGGCTCCGCAGTGTGGGCTTTTTTTAATGTGTCCGCTGCTGCCAATAGTGTTGCCATCTGCAGCCTTTGCAGTCAACGCATAAGTCGCGGTAAGCCCAACACTCACCTAGAGACGACTGCCTTAAGAGGGTACCTGAACTCCCATCACTGAGCCCAGTGGGAGCAATGCCGTCAAAACCCACAAAGCCACACTCCAGGCTCTCACCGTCCAGCCTCTTCTCCTTCTCCTCTCTCCTCATGTTGTTCTAGAAAACGGCAGGCTTCCGTGGCCCAAATGCTGGAGCGTAAAAAAAATGATGACGCCGGATAACCCTCTTATAAACTGGTGGACTTGGAGGCCTTTCGGAAATTTGTGGCCATTGGAACACCACAATGGCAGGCAGGAAATATTTCTCGCAGATGGGCATTCAAGAGCTGTATGGCCATGTTCAGCGGCAAGTTAATGTGTTTCTGGCACACAGTGTCGGTGCCAAGATACATCTGACCACAGACACATGGTCTAGCAAACACGGGCAGGGAAGGTATATAACTTATACTGCCGACTAGGTGAACCTTCTGACGGACGTCAAGCATGTAACCCGTGGCACCAGTGTAGATTTGGTTTTACCGCCACGGATTGCATGCAGGCCTGCCTCTTCTTCTCCTCCTCCTACTCCATCCTCCCTCTCCTCCTCGGCTGACTCCTCCTTTTCCGCTGCTACCGTCTCTTCCGCTGCGCCGCTCAAGATCCCCAGAACCTATTCCACATGCCAGGTGAGACGTTGCCATGCTGTGCTGCGTCTGTTGTGCCTGGAAGCCAAGAGCCAAACTGGTCCTGCACTCCTTTCAGCTTTGCGTTCACAGGCAGATCAGTGGCTGACACCGCTCAATTTGAGAGTTGTTAAAGTGGTGTGCGATAATGGCGCCAATCTTCTGAGCACGCTGAAACAGGGCAAAATTACACACATGCCATGCATGGCACACGTCCTGAACTTGGTCGTGCAGCGATTCGTTGCCAAATACCCTGGGGTCCAGGACGTCTTGCGGCAGGCCAGGAAAATCTCGGGCCATTTCAGAAGACCTTACACAGCCATTGCTCGCCTTTCTGACATTCAGCGGCAACACAACCTGCCCGTCAGGCATCTTATTTGTGACTGCCCGACGCAATGGAACTCAACTTTGAATATGCTTGATAGGCTGCTCCAGCAGAAACGTGCAGTTAAAGACTACCTGTATGAACTCTGTGGCAGGACAGGTTCTGGAGAGCTTGGGGTTTTTTCACCTCGCCAGTGGCTGCTCATGCACAACGCATGCAGACTTCTGCGGCCATTTGATGAGATCAACAAACTGGTCAGTCGCGGCCAGGGTGCCATCAGTGACATTGTACCTTACGCCTTCTTTCTGGAGCGATCATTGTGTCGTGTCATTGATCAAGCCGTCGAGGAGCAGGAGCAGGAAGATGAGGAAGTTGCAATGTTGGATGAATTCCCAGGGGGTGCTACTCCATCTGAGACAAGTCAACAACAGGAGTCTGAAGAGGATTTAGAGGAGGATGGTGCTGGGGTGGATGAGGAGGAGCAAGAAGAGCATGCTTTAAACCTTTCTGGGATCCCTGGTGTTGTCTGTTGATGGGGGAAGGAGAATGAGGACGACATTATCCTGGATGATGAGCTGGAGCCAGGCCACTACACCTCTTCCAGTTTAGTGCAATGGGGGCCTTCATGCTCCAGTGTTTTAAGAGGGACCCCCGTATAAAAAGCATCAAGGGCAAGGACCAATACTGGGTGGCAACGTACTTAGACCCCGGTACAAACAAAAAATGGCAGAAATGTTACCACCATCACAGAGGGCAGTCAGAATGCAGCACTTCCAGGCCTTGCTTTGAGAAATACTGCATTCTGCTTTTGCGTGCGCTGGCAGAGGAATTTCAACTCACAGAGAAACAGTTGCGGATTGCAATCCAACAGCGCCTGCAAGAAGAGGGCGGTTTGAAGATGTGTTGGTCACTTCAGATATGAAATCATTCTTTCAGCCAATCCATCGACAGCTGTACTCTGGATCCAGCATCAGGGAATGCCTAGTCCGACAGGTGTCTGACTACATCGGGGAACCGGCTGATGCGGACGCTCTGAGGAGTGATGAATCCCTAGACTACTGGGTGGGCAGGCTTGACCTCTGGCCAGAGCTTGCACAATTTGCAATTGAACTGTCGGCTTGCCCCCCATCCAGTGTCCTGCCCGAAAGGACGTTAAGTGCAGCAGGGGGATCATGACCAATAAGCGCACTCGCCTAGCTCATGACAGTGTTGACTACCTCACATTTAAAAAAATTAATGGGGCATGGATCTCTGAGGAATTCAACACATGTGACCAGTAGACCATGTTTGATTACAATTCCTCATGACAGGTCACAAATATCCGCCAGACCGACATCCACCCACAACAATTCATGGTCCTTGTCTTCATTAAATACAGTGGCATAAAAGGCATTTCATGTCCATTGAATGCCTACGTTTTGGGGCCTTTCATGGCCGACAATTATTTTTTCTGTCAATGCCTAATGAACCTCCATTTACAGAATACAACGTTCTTAGCTGTCAGGTAAACGCATGTGGGCTAATTTTTGGGGCCTGTACTGGCTGACACTTACTTCTGTATCCTGTGAATGCCTAATGTACCTTCACCCACAGAATACAACGTTCTTAGCTGTCAGGTAAACCCACGTGGGCTAATTTTGGGGGGCTGTAATGAGTGACACTTACTTATTTATCCTGTGAATGCCTAATGTACCTCCAGCCACATAATACAACATTCTTAGCTGTCAGGTAAACGCATGTGGGCTAATTTTTGGGGCCTGGAATGGGCGACACTTACTTCTGTATCCTGTGAATGCCTAAAGTACCTCCAGCCACAGAATACAACTTTCTTAGCTGTCAGGTAAACGCATGTGGGCTAATTTTTGGGGCCTGTACTGGCCGACACTTACTTCTGTATCCTGTGAATGCCTAATGTACCTTCAGCCACAGAATACAACATTCTTACCTGTCAGGTAAATGCATGTGGGCTAATTTTTGGGGCCTGGAATGGGCGACACTTACTTCTGTATCCTGTGAATGCCTAAAGTACCTCCAACCACAGAATACAACTTTCTTAGCTGTCAGGTAAACGCATGTGGGCTAATTTTTGGGGCCTGTACTGGCCGACACTTACTTCTGTATCCTGTGAATGCCTAATGTACCTTCAGCCACAGAATACAACATTCTTAGCTGTCAGGTAAATGCATGTGGGCTAATTTTTGGGGCCTGGAATGGGCAACACTTACTTCTGTATCCTGTGAATGCCTAATGTACCTTCAGCCACATAATACAACGTTCTTAGCTGTCAGGTACACGCATGTGGGCTAATTTTTTGGGGCCTGTACTAGCCAACACTTACTTCTGTATCCTGTGAATGCCTAATGTACCTTCACCCACAGAATACAACATTCTTAGCTGTCAGGTAAACGCATGTGGGCTAATTTTTGGGGCCTGGAATGGGCAACACTTACTTCTGTATCCTGTGAATGCCTAATGTACCTTCAGCCACATAATACAACGTTCTTAGCTGTCAGGTACACGCATGTGGGCTAATTTTTGGGGCCTGTACTAGCCAACACTTACTTCTGTATCCTGTGAATGCCTAATGTACCTTCACCCACAGAATACAACATTCTTAGCTGTCAGGTAAACGCATGTGGGCTAATTTTTGGGGTTTGTACTGGCCGACACTTACTCCTGTATCCTGCGAATGCCTAATGTACAGTACCTTCAGCCACAGAATACAACATTCTTGGCTGTCATGTAAACGCATGTGGGCTAATTTTTGGGTCCTGTAATGGCCGGGCGACACTTTCTTCTGTATCCTGTGAATGCCTAATGTACCTTCAGCCACAGAATACAACGTTCTTAGCTGTCAGGTAAACGCATGTGGGCTAATTTTTGGGGCCTGTACTGGCCGACACTTACTTTTTTATCCTGTAAATGCCTAATTTTTCAGACTGGAATTGAAAATCAATGGGTCTGTAAACGTTCCGCCAAATTGTGGGAGGGATGCGGACCCATTTTACAGACGTGTGAATGGACCTTATATGTATTTGACATGTATTTACCGGCTGCTGTCAGTTCTGGCTGATATAGGTAAAAAAAAATTTTTTTTTGCTGTAAAAAATAAAAAAAACTTTTTAGGGCAACTTTTCCAATAGTAATACTTCTGTTATGACAGTGTCCATGTGGTGGGACTATTTGTGCACAGCTAGTAAGTATTTTGTGGCTGCAAATATGACCTAAATGTTTTTAAAGTTTGCCTCCCGTTAAAGCCAATGGGTCCGCCGCGAACTTGCGGTTCGCGAACTTGAGAACGTTCGCGGCTAACGTTTGAGAACCGCCCTGACCGATGTTCGTCCATCACTAGTAGTGAGTGCACAAAATGTTGCCATTGTGTATATCTCCATCTATCTGGTGGCATACTCCCCCATTTTTGTGTTTTTAAAAAAAATGTGCACATTCTATTTCCCTTCATAATATCTTGTAACTGAATCACCTCTTTTTTGCCCATGAAACAAAATACAAATAATCTTCTTTTCCTGGTTTAAATTATTTGTGTCTAATAGTGAAATTAAAGGTGTATTTTACTCCTAATGTTATAGTCTACAAAGACAATGGTATAGTCTACAGTTCTCATATACTAAAAGGGTTCCTAGTCAGTGGGTTTGTGCTATAAGCCAAATCTCAGTATACCAGTGGAACCCATACCATCTTTCCCAAATCCACTATATTTTGTGCCTGTTCAATCTCCACTCAACTCTTACCTTTCTTGTTGTGCATCCAATCTGCCATTCGTGCTATAAAAATTGTCTGATAATACTTTTTGATGTCGGGGGCTGCCAACCCCCTGCTCTTTTTTCCTTTACCATTACCATCCTTTACCATTGCAGCATAAGAAATTCTTGGTTGTTTACCTGCCCATATATATTTTAATATCCTTTTAATTTCCTAAAATAAGCCTGGGGTAAGGTAATTGGAATCATTTGAAAGATATATATGAGCCTGGGCAGGGTGACTGTTTTTAACGCATTTATTAACCCAGCCGTGAGAGTGGTCTATGTCTCAAAAGGTTCAACTTATCCTTTATCCTATTTAGCATTGGGATGTAGTTGGCCTTACACAGAGTCGCTAAGGATGCCATCAGCTTTTTTCCCAGGTATCCCAATTCCTCCCTACACCAAAGGGGAATCTTAGCTACATTGTCTGCTGTTCACTCTTTGAGGTATATATACTTAAAATTTCCGATTTAGCTACATTAATTTTAAAGTTTGAAACCTTTCCATATCTACCTAACTTCTCCAACATGATCGGTAATGTTAATTTGGGATTGGAGATGTAGAATAACACATCATCTTCGTACGCCGCTATCTTATACTCCTCATTCCCCACTCTCACCCCTCTAATATCTGTGTTTTTTCTGAATAACTGCCAACAAAGGTTCCTGAGTTATAACAAATAGCATTGGAGAGAGGAGGCATCCCTGCCTAGTCCCATTGAATAGTTCAAAGGGGGGGGGGGGCTACCATTCCCTCTAATTCTCGCCGATGGATGGTAGTAAAGGGCGTAAATTCATTGCACCATCCTTTTGTCGATACCTAGATGCCTCAAAGTTTCTAACATGAAGCCCAAGACAAACAGGGATGTACTGGCGCAACAGGAATTTAGAGGCAAACCTCAATAAACATGCTATAGAAACATGAAGGGCAGAACCAAACATAAGAGGTTACTAAAAAAGTCCATAAGTCCATAAAACAACTGGTCTGTGCAATTTGAAGGCAGCTTGATCACAAGGAAAGAAGATAAACTTGCAGGTACTGGAAGAGAAGACAAGCGCCACTCTAAGTGCAGTATGACTCTGTGTTTATTGAAAAAATCACCATACTGGGTACTCACATTTGCATGAACTAAAAACAGCAATGAATAAGCTCTCAAGGGCTCGGTATGTCCGAAAATCTGAGCGGAAAGGCACTGGTGTTCGCAGGAGATCCGTGTCTGATCGTGAGATCGGCGATATCCGGACCCTAGGGGACACTAGAGCGTGGAGCGTGGACGTGATGACGTAGGCGACGCGTTGTCGGAGCTACGCTCCTTCCTCAGGCCTCTGAAACCGCCATCTTGGAGAAGGGCATTTTATAGGGAACAACCACTCAGCTACCGCAAGGTCCTAAACACAGTCCTAATATACTAAAAAGGTTAACTAGAACTGCCTGGACGTTAGTGTTGGCTGGAAATTACTCATGGTCGAGATTAAATATGCAAAGGGGGATAATGATAATAACCATATGACACAACTGTATACATATATGTTAAACACTAGTGGGGACAGTGTATCTGGGACCGATCAAGCTGATGATAAAAGATACAAAAATGCATAAAAAAGCATTTTTGTATCTTTTATCTTCTCTTCCAGAACATGAAGCCCAAGTCAACCCTGTCAAAGGCCTTCTCGGCATCGTTTGAGAGAAGCACAACCGGAGCCTCCTACTTTTTTTTTTGTGAATCAAATATAATGACTTAAGGCAGTTGTCCCTTCCCTCCCTGCCAGTGACAAATTCTACCTGATCATTTTGGATCCACTTCGGCAGTAAAAGTTTTAGTCTTTCTGCTCTTATTTTGACAAAGATCTTTATGTCTGTATTTACCAAAGATATGGGTCTATAGCTTGGAGGACCTGTAGGATCCTTTCGCTCCTTCAAAATAACAGTTATATAGGCACACAGTGTCTCCTCACCAAAAGCCCCCCTTCAAGGACATTAAAATAATCACATAATTTCACAAAATAGGGACTTAGACTTTTTGGATCCTTTTATAGTACAAAATCTAATACCCATTGGGTGCCGGGCTTTTCCCTAGCGCCATATTATTTATTGCGTTCGTCACCTCAACCCTGTGTAATTAGTGCCTCCAATTGCTTATTTGAGGGAAATTATTCTTAGGCACCCTTGGGAAATCAAGTCCCCACAGGAATTCCGGCGCTGCAAATTCCTTCCCTCGCTCTATCCTCCTCTTTCTGTTTAACACTATAGAGCTGGTTTTTAATATGAGTGAAAGACCCTGGCAATTTCTGGAGATGAGTGGACCATTACCCCTTTGTCATTTATGATTTTTGGGATAAAGGATGCGTTTTTTTTTTCCCTTAATGCTTTTGCCAACCATTTCCCAGATTTATTCCCCCCATTGATAATTCCCCTTCCTGAGTATATAGAAAGCCCACTTTGTCTCCTGATCCAGGAATTCTGCTAACTCCCCTTTTTTTTCAATTAGTTCTTGCTTCTCTGGGATACTTTTAGGCCTAGTCTGGTGTTCCAACACCTGGATCTCCCTGAAAAGGGAGTCCATCTTCTCCATTTTTTTCTTCTTTTTTTGTGATCCTATGCCTATATCAATATCCCCCTTATGAAAGCCTTATGTGACTCCCACAGAGTAGTATGCTGAATTTGTGATGTATTGTTAATAGGGAAGAAACTCTCCAGCTCCTGTTTAATCTTCTTAACTATTACAGGGTCATGAATGAGAGAGTCATTCAGTTTCCTAGCCTTCTCTCTAGATGCTGCTTGCATCACCTCTAACTGAACCACCACTGGGGCATGGTCAAAAAGTGTGATGGTCTTAAAAGCTGCATCTTTAAGTGTGGTCAACAAATAGTGTTCTATTAAAATATAATCAATCCTTGAATAGGACCCATGGACTAAAGATTGATATGTGTAATCCCTGGCCTCTACCCCCATCTGTCTGACTATCTCCTACTTTGTCTACTTTCAGACGATCCCTGAAAACAGATCTCTTCAGAGAAACCTATCTGGCATCCACCTAACAACTGTACTTTTATTTTCTCCATCAGCCCACAGTTATTACCTCTTGTATCTCCTGACCCTCCCTCTTAGATTGTAAGCTCTAACGAGCAGGGCCCTCTGATTCCTACTGTATTAAAATGTATTTTATTTGTACTGTCCACCCTCAAGTTGTAAAGCACTGCGTAAACTGTCGGCGCTATATAAATCCTATATAATAATAATAATAATATTAAGGTAGTATAGAACCCCGTGAGGAACAGTAGGCTATCACCTCCAGAGGGATTTCAACCTTGTAACCCCCAACGGCAAAAAAAAACAAAAAAGGATACATACCAAGCAAATTGCATAAACTGGCCATACCCCCCAGTAAGCCTGCATATCCTGTCTAATCCACTTGGGGTATGATGGAGAAGACAGGATTCAGCAATTCAGCAATTCATACAATATGAACATTACATTTAAACACAAGGAGGAGAGGGACCAGAATTTGCAGCTCTTTTCTTCTTAGAAACTTTTTGCCATTGCCTGTCCACCAAGGAGGAGAGAGATGGAATGTCATCCAGCCAATCCGGAAGGTCTGGCGGAGTTATGTCTAGATCTAAACAAAATTTCCACAGGTCTTCAGGAAAGCGTAGAGTGGCGACCTTCCCCTCCCTGCGGGCTATTAGGCATAAAGGAAAACCCCACTAGTAGGTGATATTAACAGAGCGTAGCAGTTCAGTGAGTGGGTGCAGGGCCCTACGCCTATCAAGTGTCTCCTTTGCGAGATCCGGGAAAAAAGAGATAGAAGCCCCATTAAAACAATAGGACTTGAATCTGGGTCTCAACTTCCACATGATCTGTTTCTTTTCCTCATAGTAGTGAAGACGACATATAACGTCTCGGGGGGCATCAGTGGACAAATTACGGGGTCTCAGAGCTCTGTGGACTCAATCTAATTTTAGAGGATGATCACAGTTGCATTAACTAAAATGCCATTGAAAATACCCCTAATGACAGTAGAAAGTTCATCTTCACTGATGGCCTCTGGGAGGCTGCGGACACGGATGTTATTGCATCTACTGCGGTTCTCTTGTTCCTCCATCTTATAGAGAGCCATCCAGTGGGCTATCAACAGCCATTTAGTGTGGTCCTGTAGCTCCCTTATTGCCGCCGCTTGAGAGTCTAGACACTGTTCTGATTCCTCAACTGGCCCCAGGACCTGATTCAGGTCGGTACAGACCGCAGATACCTCTTTTTTAATAACCTTTTCTAGGCCGTGTAACATCAAAGCCAGGTCTGTTTTTGTTGGAAGTCCACTCACCAATGCTGCAACTTCAGATCTGTGAGGAGATCCACCATCCCTTTCAGAGCACACTGAAGAGGCGGGTGAGCTGTGATGAGGTATAGGCCTGCGACAGGGGGAGGAGCTGCTGCCTTGTGGAGAGTGGGAAGCGTCATCTACCTCCAGAAGGCCTCCTGACTCTACAGCTAAAAAGCGGGTAATGGGGCCCGACTTCATGGGCTTGGTTCTGCCTGTCTTTTTGCCCATGGCAAATACTGAGGCTTGGTAAGTGCTGCAGTTTTCACTTTAAACCCTGTTTTCTAGACTTAAACCCTGTTTTCTAAACTTGCTTCTGTACTTCATTGCTCCATTGTCTCTCTGACTCAGTTTCAGATCTTAAAAGAAAATGTGATTTCAGAAAGATAGATTCTCACCAGTTGCCACTAGTTATTGCACTTTTCAAATTCTTCTCTAGTTTATTGTTAAGTTCCCAGAAAATCTTCTCTATCATAATTATTTTTTTAATGATTGTGTAGCTTTGTTTTTGTTTAATGATTTTTAACGCAAACTGCACATAGAGCATAATTCTGCATGTACCCCCAATCTTGTTTATACGTGTTTTACTCTCCTTTCATCTTTATTTGCGGAGTAGCTTCATGCTTCAGTAAGCTTTGAGAAAAACACTTTACTAGCACATCATACTAAGTCATGAAAAATGGCTAAGTGGATACCTTATAGAAGAGGGCAGAACTTGCTGACCTTTCAAAAGCTGATGTATTTGTTGTCTTTGTGTCCCTTTCAAACTCAACACATTTATTTATCATTTATCAGTAGAAGAGCATATTAACCCTATTAGTCAAGAATATTAAAAAATACAGGTGTATGTTGCATTTTCTATTCAAAAATCAATGACAAATCAGAGCCACCGTAGTTTGTTAAACATTAGAGCAGGAAACTTTTTGAGCAGGAACAATACCACTGTCTCTCTTTCTCGCTTTACATAAATACATGGCTGGCCAGTCAGATCTTAACTATAATCAGGTCTGTTAGGAGATGATATCTAAATGACTGCTGCATTTCATTTCACCTTCTTGTTGCATATTGCACTGCTTACTGCTTTTTTTTTTTTTTTTTACAAAGGATTTATGAGACATGACATTTAAAAGAAAAATACACACCATATACAATACATTGTAGTGTCTTACTACAGATATGCTGTAAATATGAAGAGAAGTTACTCAGTACTCCTATTTCCTTTTGTTTCCACAATGTAATTATGAGCAGCTACTGCCAAGGTTAATTCACTTCCATGGTTGAACTGAAAAGAATAATGGAACTATGAGAAACAGCAAAATGCTAGCTTGGCTTTGCCAAGCAATATGTCTGAAACAATTGCATAATTCAGAAATACAAATCTTATAAATTGCAAAAAAAAATTATGTAAATCATTCAGGACTCATTCACAACATGTGCGTTTAGCTGCATTGATCAATGTTAAATCAACACAGCTCAATGCACCTGTTGCGAACAAGCTCAATGCAAGGACACAGAAAAAATCAATTGTATTCTATTTGCCCTGTTCACACACAATACAGGTTTGTTAATGTGTGTTGTATAAAAAAAGTATGTACAAACTATCTCTACACCGCACGAAAATGCATTATATCCTAAACCAGTGTGCCGCGATGCACTGTTATGCACATTTTAGGCCCTTTTCACACTGATGGACTGACTGGTCCATCTGTCAGTTTTTCAGGTGGATCCAATCAGATCATCTACTGCTATCTATGGGGCAGCGGATGTCAGCAGGCATGCATCAACTGATACCTGCTGGCATTCATTGTGATCCTGTCTGCTTATAACAGACGTCCGTCCAGGGGATCGGATGAACGCCGGATGGAAACAGACAGGCAGTCTGTTTTCAACTGGGAGCTGTGTCCATATCCGCTCCGCATCAGTGGAGCGGACACGGCCCTGTTATCCGCCTGCTCAGTGGGGATCAGCGAAGAGAGTATGAAAGGGGCCTTAGATTGTTTTTTCAACTTCAAAAAAATATATAAAAAAAATTAAAATAAAGGAACACTGCAATGTATTGGTACATGACATCCCGATGTGAGTTCACAATGCACACATGCACATTATACACACTAAAAGGGGTTCCTGTTGAAGTAAGCGGGCCCTTTACGTTTACTTTACTGCTAAGTAAGCCAAATTGTCAGTAAGGGATTTGTTAAAAAGTCTTTTGCTGATCTCCCCAGCCTGATAAGAATAATCAGAATTCTGTAAGATTAAATACCCGGATGCATTTTCTTAACCAACTACAGCTAAAACAAGCGGTGGCTTTTAATTTATAAAAACGTGTATACCAAAAGACACCTGATTAAGAGATAAATATGAAATACTGAAAAAAAGGTAAAGACGACTGAATTAAACATGTAAAATTTTAAGAAAGCACCAACCTCCACTTATAGGCAGTTTATGATCCCTGTAAATTAATATTTCTTAAAGTCCCTTTTTTTATATTGTAAACCCCCACAGTCAGGCCCGGACTGGGACAAAAAATAGGCCCGGGCATTTTAGGCTGGGCAGCCCATTTTTTTTTTTTTTAACAAAATGACCAATGATGAACAACTACCGGTTTCTCTATGTTAGTTATATTTAGCCTGCACACCCATGCGATCTGATTCTGCAAATCGCGCTGCGTTTTGGAAACTGATTGCGGGGTGTCGTTATCCTAACATACACTCCACAATCTGTTTGCATGGACGGGTTGCTATTTAGATGAAGTCTGCATTTAGTGTGAACCCAGGCTAAGAGATAACAGATAATTTTAGGGTACATTAAAAATATATTACCCAATTTTTGGGTAAAATATAAAAGATGAGTTTGTGTCAAGTAAATAAATACCCAACATGTCAAACCTTAAGACTATGCATGCCCGAAAATAGCAACACATTTCAGTACCCTATATTTTCTATAGGCAAAGCTATTAAAGATCATAGAGGTCATCAGTTCAGAGTTACCATGAATAAGGATCCTATAATTATTGCTCTCATTCCAGTGTGCAGGGTGATATATTACACGTGTAGTAAAATCAAGGTTTTTGTTCACAGGCGCCCCCAAAATTTGTATGTAGTTTCGTATGGTGGTGGTGGGGATAGGGGTGACATCAGTAGCAGTGGTAGTGGGGATAGGGGTGACATCAGTGGCAGTGGGGATAGGGGTGACATCAGTGGTGGTGGGGATAGGGGTGACATCAGTGGCAGTGGTGGTGGGGATAGGGGTTACATCAGTGGCAGTGGTGGTGGGGATAGGGGTTACATCAGTGACAGTGGGAATAGGAATGACACCAGTGGCAGTGGGAATAGGAATGACATCAGTGGCAGTGGGGATTGGGATGACATCAGTGGCAGTGGTGAGGATAGGGGTTACATCAGTGGCAGTGGTGGTGAGGATAGGGGTGACATTGGTGTTGGGGATAGGGGTGACATCAGTGGCAGTGGTGGTGGGGATAGGGGTTACATCAGTGGCAGTGGTGGTGAGGATAGGGGTGACATTGGTGTTGGGGATAGGGGTGACATCAGTGGCAGTGGTGGTGGGGATAGGGGTTACATCAGTGGCAGTGGTGGTGGGGATAGGGGTTACATCAGTGGCAGTGGGAATAGGAATGACATCAGTGGCAGTGGGGATAGGGGTGACATCAGTGGCAGTGGGGATAGGGGTGACATCAGTGGCAGTGGTGGTGGGGATAGGGGTTACATCAGTGGCAGTGGTGGTGGGGATAGGGGTTACATCAGTGGCAGTGGGAATAGGAATGACATCAGTGGCAGTGGGGATTGCGATGACATCAGTGGCAGTGGTGGGGATAGGGATGACATCAGTGGTGGTGGTGGTGGGGATAGGAATGAAAATGTTCACTGCCACTGATGTCATCCCTATCCTCACCACCATTGCCACTGATGTCATCCCTATCCCCACCACCACCGCTACTGATGTCATCCCTATCCCCACCTCCCCACCACCACCGCTACTGATGCTATCCCTATCCCCCCCATCACCACTGCCTCATGGGAGGGGTGGAGATCAGAGGGATGGCCGTGGGAGGGATGTGATCAGGCAGAGGGATGGCGGTGGGAGAGATGGGATCAGGCAGAGGGATGGCGGTGGGAGGGATTGGATCAGGCAGAGGGATGGCGGTGGGAGGGATGGGATGAGGCAGAGGGATGGCGGTGGGATGGATGGGATGAGGCAGAGCAGAGGGATGGCGGTGGGATGGATGGGATGAGGCACAGCAGAGGGATTGCGGTGGGATGGATGGGATGAGGCACAGCAGAGGGATGGCATTGGGATGGATGGGATGAGGCACAGCAGAGGGATGGCGGTGGGATGGATGGGATGAGGCACAGCAGAGGGATGGCGGTGGGATGGATGGGATGAGGCACAGCAGAGGGATGGCGGTTGGATGGATGGGATGAGGCACAGCAGAGGGATGGCGGTGGGATGGATGGGATGAGGCAGAGCAGAGGGGTGGCGGTGGGATGGATGGGATGAGGCACAGCAGAGGGATTGCGGTGGGATGGATGGGATGAGGCACAGCAGAGGGATGGCGTTGGGATGGATGGGATGAGGCACAGCAGAGGGATGTCGGTGGGATGGATGGGATGAGGCACAGCAGAGGGATGGCGGTGGGATGGATGGGATGAGGCACAGCAGAGGGATGGCGGTTGGATGGATGGGATGAGGCACAGCAGAGGGTTGGAGGTGGGATGGATGGGATGAGGCAGAGCAGAGGGTTGGAGGTGGGATGGATGGGATGAGGCACAGAAGAGGGTTGGAGGTGGGATGGATGGGATGAGGCAGAGCAGAGGGTTGGATGTGGGATGGATGGGATGAGGCAGAGCAGAGGGTTGCAGGTGGGATGGATGGGATGAGGCAGAGCAGAGGGGTGGAGGTGGGATGGATGGGATGAGGCAGAGCAGAAGGTTGGAGGTGGGATGGATGGGATGAGGCAGAGCAGAGGGTTGGAGGTGGGATGGATGGGATGAGGCAGAGCAGAGGGTTGGAGATGGGATGGATGGGATGAGGCAGAGCAGAGGGTTGGAGGTGGGATGGATGGGATGAGGCAGAGCAGAAGGTTGGAGGTGGGATGGATGGGATGAGGCAGAGCAGAGGGTTGGAGGTGGGATGGATGGGATGAGGCAGAGTAGAGTGTATTGTAAAGAGTAGTAGAGTGTTTGTGTTGTACCCTTTCTTCCTTACCTTGCAGAGTTGCAGCAGGCCTTGGGTGCCGGTGTCTTCGGTGCAGCTGCACACTGTTCCCGCCAGGTCCGGATCAAGCAGAAGGGATCCCCTCGCCTCTAGCTCCTCCCCCTCCAGTCCTGGGCTTAACTACGCTGGGTGGCAATGGCTGCGCCTGCAGAGCCGGCCGCAGTGAGCGCAGCCCGGCGGCTGCCAGCCTGCCACTATGCCTAGGACTAGGGACACAGTGCAGCCAGTAACATACCGGCCGGCCGCGGAGAGGCCAGCTTGGGACGGGACTCGGAGAGAGGGACACTGGGACTGGCACACAAAATGACATGCGCCCGGAGGTCAGCCCACCGGGCATGTGCCCGCTCTGCCCTATGGTCAGTCCGGCCCTGCCCACAGTGAAGATCAAATTCCTCAATCTGCTCTCTCTCTCTTTTTTTTCTTTTTGACAGTATATTTCCTCTTCTACACAGGGTACACTTTTTGTGCGTGTCCCCAACTGGTGTCTCTGATTTTACTGTTCAACTCCAACCCAATTTATCATGTGTACCAATGGGCACACTTTTGCTAGTAATAATGTCAAACTATATTTTGAAAAAAGATTTCCTGATATTGACCATTATTATTATACAGGATTTATATAGCGCCACCAGTTTACGCAGAACTTTACAATATGAAAACACAGTACAGTTACAATGCAATAAAATACAAGAGGGTTAAGAGGGCCCTGCTCATAAGAGCTTACAATTTAATAGGGTGGGCAAGTGGTACAAAAGGTTATCACTAGGAGTGATGAGCTGATGGAAGTTATAAAAGTTAATTTTGAGGCTTGATAGGCTTCCCTGAAGAGATGAGTTTTTAGGGATCGCCTAAAGGTAGCCAGAGTAGGAGATAGTCAATCAGACTGAGGTAAAGAATACCAGAAGATGGCAAAGGCTCTAGAGAAGCCCTGGAGACAAGCATGGGAGAAAGAGACAAGGGAGCTTGAGAGCAGGAGGTGTTGAGAGGAACAGAGAGAACGGTTTGGGTGATTTTTAGAGACAAGATTGGTAATGTAGCTTGGGGCAGAGTTGTGATTAGCTTTGTATGTTGTTGTTAGTATTTTGAATTCAATTTGGTTAGTAATTGGAAGCCAGTGTAGGGATTAGCAGGGAAAGGTGGCAGACACTGAGCAGTTGTTAGGATGGATACGTCTGGCAGCAGCATTCATGACAGACTGAAGAGGAAATAGCCTATAGAGAGGTAGGCCAATGAGATGGGAGTTGCAATATTCAAGGCGAGAGATAACATGGGAGACAATTAGTAGCTTGGTGGCACTTGGTGGCACCGGTGGGGAATTCTATCAGCTCAGTTTTAGAGAGAATTAGTTTAAGGAAGTAGTGCAACGCCCATTCTGATATGTCAGTTAGAAATGCGAAAGGAGACTGAAAGAGTGAGGTGAGGAGTAGAGAGATAGATTTGGGTGTCATCGGCGTAGGGATAGTATTGGAAGCAATGGAAAGTTATTAAGTGACCAAGGGAGGAGGTGTAGATAGAGAAAACAAGGGTCCAAGAACAGAGCCTTGGGGGAACCCCTACAGAAAGAGGAAGTGGAGAGGAAGAGACAAAGTTGTAGGTAACAGTGAAGATGCTCTGTGATAGGTAGGGGGAGAACCAGGATAAAGCAGGATCTTGAAGGCCAAAAGAGTGGAGTTTATTGAGAAATGTCAGCTTAGCTTCACCACACGTTTGCCATAGGTAAGTATTTTCACATTTCAGTTTTTATTCTACTGGAAAAACAACATAGAAATAGAGATGTATAGATTACATGGGTATATAAAACCTCAATTGCTGACAAGGAATTACCTATCCTCATTTTTTGGTGGTCCTTATATGCACAAACAGACAAATTGCCTGGTTCAATAGTGAAAAAGTGTCTGTAAGCAACCCTACAAATGATACTAAACCACTACTTTTATTTATGCAGGTCGTGCATATGCAGTTGGACATTTTTTGCACTGATTTTGCATTTTAATGAACTATGGACTAATCATTATATTGATGAATTTTATGGACATTTTATTTATTTCCTGTCATTTTATTCATGAATTTCGGTATATTTTATTTATTTAGTTTCTGGACATTTTATTCATTAACTGTCACTTTATTGATGACTTTTGGCATATTTTATTTGTTTATTCAATATTATGAGATTATGATTGATAGACATATACAATTTTGATAAGCAATTTATTTACAAATAATGTAAAATAGCAGAATGGACATTAATGGCACAGCATAGTTTACAACACTAATTATTTTTTGTTAAAAAATAATAATTTTATTGTGCTTGATTAAAAAATGTCACATAAACGACAAACAAAATATACATCCACCACCATATTTGACAATAGACAAAATCCTCTTAGATATATGAACAGCCCTGAAGACCCCCTTACTTTTCCAATGTTGGAGAACAACCTCCAACGTACCCCAATGAATGCACCCCAACCCAAAGGTGGGGATTGCTGAATGTAAAAATGAATAACCAACATCGGTGAGGTAAATTCAAATTGTGACACTGGATTCTATGTTTCACGCTCTATCGCTTCTTCAGGAATATGTCAAGTGGGCCAATCAGTATCTTCTATGGAGGCAAGCAAAACAAATATATATATATCATAATTTAATACATAATAATTTATAACAACATGAATCCTATCCTTGGTAAATAAATTGTTGATTTACCTACCAGCAGTTACAAACAAATTCCCCTAAAAGAGGTAAAGTGCAAAAGAGCATCGGTTAAGCAGGTGAAAAGCTGAGTTCATCCCAGAACCATGGAGGCGGTGCATCTAAGAGTAATAATATGGTAATATATAATGTATTGTACATGCTACAGAAAAATTAATAATGGTAGGATTTGTGATACTAGGTCATAGACCCACAATATAGGCATAACATAGTCCAACAATGAAAATCTTACTGTTTAGCTTGTTACTGTTTCCAAATCAATAGCCATAATTGTGTCCTTTAGGTTGGGTCTATAGATGCAATGTTCTAGGCGATAGCAAAGCCTAAAATAACATCCAATACTTAATACTAATAATAACCAAATGGAGATCTTATATGTCACTTTTAGAGAGCAATATATTACTAATATATATCATATCGAGTCCTACCTTGTTTGGTGTTATTTGCATTAGTAGGTACAAGATAGTAGGTTATATTAGTACTATCCCATAGCTGTATAGTCTGTAGTGAGTATATATAATAAATGTGGCCATTAGTATAGGGATATAGTGGGTAAAGCTGAACAGGTTCTCAAAAAGCCCCCATATATTATATATACAGTGAAACCTTGGTTTGCGAGTATAATTGGTTCCAGCAGCTTGCTTGTAATCCAAAACACTTGTATATCAAAGCAAGTTTTCCCATAAGAAAGCATTGAAACTCAGATGATTTGTTCCACAAGCATTTAATGGTATAAATAAAGATATGCGGTTATTATATATAAAGTACATTCCTGTACAGTAAAAGTATGCCATCTCCTCTGTTAAATAACATTATGTGTCCCTGTGTCTGTATTGTATATAACAAATGCCGATTTATACTTTATTAGAGCGTCTCTGGCACTGTGTGATTCATCAGCCCTGCTCTGCTGCTCTCCTCCCCTCCTCCTCAGATGACGTCAGCAGGAGTGATCGGCCCCTCCCGCCGGGGAGAGCAGAGAGGACGGAGACCAGAGAGAGACAGAGGGACGAGGAATCGTACACAGTAAGCACAGAGTAACACTCTGAAAAGTATAGATTGGCATCTTTATATACAGTACAAGCACTGGGACCCATAATGGTATGTGACAGAGGGCATTAACAGAGGGGATGACATGCTTATAGTGTATAAACCTGCTCGTATATCAAGACAGTGCTCGTATATCAAGACAGATTTTAAAAAAAAATGTTGCTCGTCTTTCAAAATGCTCGTAAACAAAGGTACTCATAAACCAAGGTTCCACTGTACCTGGACTTAGGGCATCCTTAGTCCCCTAGGTATGTGCCATAGGACTGTTCCCTTTTAGTGACTGACGACCTCCGCAACTCCACCAGAAATGTCCCGGGAAAACATGCACCTGCTACTCCTGCCAGGGCGGCTGTGAGGCCGGTCTTGCTTAAATGCACCCCAACCGAGTGCCTCATGACCGCCGAGACCCAGCGTCTGATGTCACTCAGCCCGGCTATTGTCGTGGCTCCTCATCGTCACATGCCACGCAGCCGGGAACCAGCATCTGAGCATTGAGCAGCGCAGACACCGCCAGGGCTACTCAATCCCCAAACCATCAAGGAGGATAAGCATCTCCTCTCATGTTCAGGAAGTGCCGCCCATAACCTGAGGGAGGAGCACCCCCACCTGGTTAACACTTACAATAAACACATTGATAATGAAAACATAGTACATTCTAAATATACAATGGTAGCCTAATAGTGCATAAAAAAACATTGTGTGTTCCCGAATTCACCCACCCAACTCCAGACTATAATAAGTAAACTACATCATATGATACTCTTATATTTATAAATAAACCACAGGCCACAGGAATATAATGGACTAACTTAGATGTGTGTTAATTATTATTTTTAGCGGTAATGGCAAGCAATAAATACTGGAATCTAATCAATAGATATGCAGTGACATTAAAATTCAAAAACCTGAGCAATGTATTAAATCTTAAGAATTAAAGAAAAGGTTTGTATGTAATTATCTCATTAAGCCCCGGTGGTGACGTGGCATTGAGTCTTTCTATCCCTAGTGTTTCCTTCTGTACAATCTTTTTATCCCAATTTCCTCCTCTAGGATCAGGGGGGATCTTATCAAGGACAATGAATGAGACATAGGAGGTATTGAAACAATGGTATAAGTCGTGAATTCTTTGTCTAAATGTTCTGATGGTAGAAGGCACATTGGCAAAACATCAGATATACAATTCCCTGGGTACTGCAATCAGCATGAAATCGACGTCTAAACAATTCTCCATTGGGCAAGCAATTTATTTAGATGAATTTTATCGTAGCACAATATTAACCACTTTACCACCGGAGGATTTTGCTGTCTTACGTCCAGGCCACTTTTGCGATTCGGCGCTGTGCGAATTTAACTGACAATTGCGCGGTTGTGCGACGCTGTACCCAAACGAAATTTACGTCCTTTTTTCCCCACAAACAGAGCTTTCTTTTGGTGGTATTTGATTACCTGTGCGATTTTTACTTTTTGCGCTATAAACAAAAAAAAGCGTTTATTTTGAAAAAATAACAATATTTTTAACATTTTTTATATGAAATTCCCCCCCAAAAAAATGTAAAAATCTAAATTTTTTTAAATTTTTGGCCAATTTGTTTTCTGCTACCTATGTTTGGTAAAAAAAAATCACAATAAGTGTATTTTGATTGGTTTGCGCAAAAGTTATTGCGTTTACTAACTAAGGGAAAGATTTCTGTCATTTTTGGTGGGTTTTTTTTAACGCGTAATGGCGGCGATCTGGGATTTATTTTGCGGGACTGCGACATTGCAGCGGACAGATCAGACCCATGACTGACATTTTTGACACTTTTGGGGGTACCAGTGACATTTCTATAGTAATCAGTGCTATAAATATGCACTGTTACTGTAAAAATGACACTGGCAAGGAAGGGGTTAATTTTATTGAAGAGGGAGGGGTTAATGTATGCCTGGTGCTTACTGACGTGTGTGGGGGGAAGCGACTGAGTGACACAAGGACAGATCGCATGTTCAGCTATGCTGAACACTGCAATCTGTCACTCCTTGTCACTTAGGAGAATGCCCGCTCTGTTTACACAAGCGGGCGGATCTCCAAACTCGATTCCCCGACGATCGGGGAAGAGCAGCGGTGATCGCCGCCGCTCCTCCCCTGGCCAAACTCCCGCTGTGACTGAAAACACCTACATCGCTGGACGGAATCGAGCCACTTTGCCGCAGTACGGTCAAAGTGGTTAGTTCATCAATTTCACAGAATTTGTATTGTTGTGGTTCTAGAATAACATTGGTTTAATTAGCCTGGTTACCCCTTGGTTTTTTGTTTAGTTTTCTAACCTTACTGGTTATTAGTGACTGATACTAGCTTATTTTCATTTGTGGCACAAATTATTTTGTATACTTTTATATGCTGTTGGACTGTTAAGACTTGTGCAAAATCTGGTTTATTAGAATGTATAAGTCCTTCTTTGGTGTTATTCATTCTGTAACTCATTTTTATAAAATAAAGATATTGAAGTACATTGCTTCACTTTTGAATTAGTGATATAACAATCTTGCCTATAGTTACCTTAAATATGTGATCCAAGTTGTTCACAAGTCACTGCTGTTACAAATCTATCTTACCTAGTAAATTTTCAGAGAACAGTGGATACTAACATAAAACAAGATCAGTTGAATTTTAATAATCCAGAAACTTCTGCTTTAAAATAACTAATATTAAACACCTATGCCTAGGTGACAGATCGTGATGTCAAAAATTAACACGCTATTCCCAGTTTCAAATTTACACTTCATGCTCTTAATTTAAATGAATCCCAAACCCTTGCAACTGTGTACACTTGCTGAGTGTGACCAAAGTGTGAAATCACACTTAACTTGTTATACTGCTTTACAGTGCCTACTGTCAAAGATTGGGTAGCTGTATTTTCAGATCACCGTAATATTGTATTTAAATGTTTTATTTTACAAAATGCTTGAACTCTGTGGACATACATTTCTCAATCTATTTATCTACCTATCTATACAAATACACCATATGTTTTTCAGACCGATATTGGTCTATAACTTAGATTAAGAGTTACCTATGAATATATGTTATAAGAAATTACAATGAATTTGGATATCAATGATTTTCTTTACTTTTTTTAAATTTACACATTTCTAAACTGATTTTTTTTTTACAATTTTAATCACTTACATAAAAACGTTATCATTGGTTTGCAAAGGATACCGCGCTTTGTAATGAGAGAATCCAGTACAAGCTGCATAAATGAAGCTTTGGTGAAGTCATAAATTGAAATGGTACCACCCGAGTTAAATAGCATGGCTGCTATTCCAGTTTATGTTTAGTTAGACAGCTGCTTTCTGTGCATCTTAGAAAAGCATAGCACTGTGGGATAGATCACCACCTACTTGCTACAAGTATCAAATCTGTAATATTCTTACAGTATTTCCTAATCACCTGATTCTATTTTTATTTTTAGTACACTATAAAGTCCTCTTATCACCTTGTTTACCAACATACCTTTATAAAAGGTGTGGTATACAAGGAGTAAATCAAGATCATTGCTGCTGCTGTAGCCATGAGCTTGCTATTGTTTTTTATGATTTTTTTTAGAGCCAGCAAAGGCCTTCCACGGTGAGAGCAAGACTGTTGGGGGAGCCTTTTACTAATAAAGCATTGTGTAATACCTCCCTTCCAGGTTCAAAGCATTCATTCCTTGGATACTGTAGTTGGAGATGCAGCTAATCAAGCACAATCTGTGCCTGATTAGCTGCAGTGGAGGGCATGGGAGACTTTGGGGGTGTAAACTCTTGATGTCTACATAAAATGGACCTGTCACCTGCACAATGCTATCACATAGGGGCATGTTAAACCTATTGTGATGGCAATAAAGTTACAAAAAGTTAATTTAAATAGTTTAAAAAAATACATTTTATAAAATGAAAATAGTTAAGATTTTTTAAGGCATCTCTGTTAGAGATGTAGACCCCCAATTCAAATAGGCAGAGTAAGGCATGCATGTGCTTGTAAGCATAAATTGCGCTCTGACAGTCAATGTAATTCTAGCACTATAATACACAGTTAACTCTAAAATGATAACATGTAAAAGCTTTTAAAGTGTTGTCTATAGACAATTTGGGGTATACTTCTTTTATTTCTCTCCAGATGCGAGCCAAAATCTGGTCATCTACTTTTAAAACCTTTAAGTGTGTGGTGCAGAGAAAGACTACTGTATAGATACCAATGTTCTGGTATCGGACCCCAGAGCTCATACACCATTAGGAATATCCCATTCAGCCATATATTGGCAATGTGGTCTAGAGATAGAAACACACTTCCATATGTTTTGGTTATAGCCTCTGATTCAGTTATTCTGGTCTGATGTAATGTTATTGCTTCAGAAGGTGGTGGGTATGCCCCTTCTTCTGAACCCTATTTTTTTTAAGCCCGTGGCATGTGAAACACACTCAAAAGACTTACACCCGGTGCATAAAAAAGTGCACACACGCAAACGTGAGAACACAAAAAGTGCACAGGGTGTGCGAAAAGATGGTCTTCCCTCCGAAGAGGTTGGACCCTAACCTCGATCCCCCGGGGCGCAAGACTCCTGACAGGGATATAAGGTACTTATGGTCTGTCCGGCCGAAACCAGACGGACCCCGTTCTCCAGGGGGACTGCCGAAACAGCCCACCCCAAGTACTAGGTGGGGCTCCCCCGAAGGGAGACCCCATGAGAGGGGGCGAACTAAGCCAAAAGGCCATATCCACCCCCTCCCAAGACTCAAGGCTGGGCCCGAGGACCCACACCCTACAAGTCGTGCAGTGAAAAAAGGTGATAGTAAAGTGACAAACTACAAAGAAAAAGCACACACAAACAAAAGGTGGGGAAGGGGAAGTGGAGAGGTGAATTAGTGCCAATGTGAAAATACAAAGGCAGGCCTTCCGGCCGGAATAAAAATTCCTCTGGTCAAAGCCAAAAGGCCTTGCCCAAGAGGCAGGTGCGGAAAAAGTGTGTATGGTGCAGTGACCAAGGTGCCAAAAAACTCAAGGCGAGCTGCCCCTCACCAGTGAGAATTAAGGCACCCCTGGGCTGCCACCCCAGGGGCACGTACACCACAGGCTTTTTCTATCTCGGCCCAAGGCCAGACCCAGTGTAGCCCTATCCCATCAGGAGGCATCAGAACGTTGAACAGCTTAGGGTGAGCCTGCCTTCAACTGGGGACAAGCCTTTTGCAAGGCCAGATTCAACCCAGGAGGAAAGGCCCTTCTTCTGAACCCTATTCACTACTTACTGGGGCTCCCCTTTCTGGGTATAGCTAAGCCGGTTGGACGGTTAATTTCATATATCCTCCTGCCCCACGCTTATTGCAACTCATAGCTAAAATTAGGAGAATGGAATACCTTACTGCCACTGTACATGATGCAGTCCCTTAATTCAATACAATCTAGGAACTCTGGGATCAATCTGAATATGGAGACCAACCACCTTGATTAAAACTTCTGTAGGTTTCATAATCCCATGTCCATATTTGATCTTCCTTTGCTCCACCATGTACCATAATACAACTAGATGCTAGTATACTCTTTGTACCTAATCCTATGTATTTAATCCTTATGCAATGATTTATGCTTCTACATTATGTGTTCTGCTTGCAGAGTATTCAATATCCTTCATGTTCTTATCTCTTTGTTTTATGTCTTCAGCATTTTGAGATTTATATCCTGTATACTGATGTATATCTATTTTCTTATTGAAGCAAAAAAAAAAAAAAAAACACAATCATGAAAAAAAAAAATGTTAATGTAATTTCAAAAGTAGTTTTCAATATTTTGAACCTCTTCCCGCTGGTATAATGCATATATAGTATGCTGCAGCAGGCATTCGTGGTGCTCTGAGGTTCTGTGCTAAAACCTCACTGCCGCTCCCAGCATACTGACTGAACTGTAACTTACAGCTCCCAATTAAAGGAACAATTTGAAAACACATCAGATCTCAATGGAGAAAAATATCATGCTGGATATCTATACTGATATGGTCTAGGTACTGTGTTAGGAATTAAAGAATACCACATCATTTGATGGAAAAATAATCTACCTACAGAGGGCTGAATTCAAAAACCAGAGGGCTGAATTCAAAAAATTCAAAAATCAAAGTGAAAAATTATGCAGCAGGCTAGTCCAGTTTGTTGAAATTTTATTGCAGCAACTCAAAATGATACTCAGAAGTTTGTATGGCTTGTATGTATGCCTAACAACATCGGGGCATGCTCCTAATGAGGGGACAGATGGTGTCCTGGGTAGGGTTGAGCGGACACCTAGATGTCCGTGTTCGACGGGTTCGGCCGAACTTTAAAAAAAAGTCCGGGTCCGTGTCCCGGACTTTTACCGAACTTTTCCGGGACACCGAACCCCATTGAAGTCAATGGGGACCCGAACTTTAAGGCACTAAAATGGCTCTAAAACACCAAAGGAAAGGGCTAGAGTGCTTCAAATGGCAGCAAAACGTAATTAAGAGCATGGCAAGTGCTCTGAAAACAAATGTGGATAGGGAAATAACTTAAAACAACAAAAAAAAACAGAAAAATAAAACAATGTTCTTCTTCATCTCTGAAGGACGAGGCCCATATGGAGTAGTAGGGAGGTTGAGGTGGTGGTGGATGTGGCGGTGACATAGGCATGCGCACAGGGTGTGCCGGGTGTGCCTGGGCACACCCTAATCACCTAGGGCACATAGCATTGCCAGTGAGGAGATGGGAAAGATCTCCCTCGGACCTGCTCTGCTCTATTTCTCTTTGCCTACAGGTACATGGCCCCGATACATTACTCTCCCTGCTGGCAAACACATGCATGTGTATTTCAACTTTGGGGTGCACACCTTAATGCAATAGGCTGCGCACACCTATGGGTGGTGTAGGTGGATGCGGCGGTGGAGGAGGACAAGGGCCGGATTAAGAGCATCATAGGCTTGGTGCTGAGGATTTTGAAGGGCCTTAAGGGCCGTGCCTTGCCATGCACCCAGAGGAGGAAGGGTGCAGCCATGCATGCCTAATTCAACATGGGATGCTGTCTCTGAAGCCCATAAACACATCCATGCATCGCCAACTGTCCCTCCTTGTCCGGCCTTCGCGCTGTGTGGGGAGGTTCTGAGGGTGCTGCCTGGGGAAGCGAGCATAGAAGCCAGACTTCTGTGTTTACAAGTGACAGAAGAGCGGTAACAGTGAATATGGCCAACCCGGGGCCTATATAAAAGGTAGGGGCCTGGAGCTGCAGCTCCAATAGCCCCTACGTTAATCTGGCCCTGAGGAGGAGGACGAGGTAGCCAACACTGCTTCTTTTCACAAATTTTAAATGAGGGTACACCCCAAAAGAGTGAGAAAGAGCAAAAATGGAACAATGGGTGGGTAAGGTCGGTATCCATTGCTATTCTGCACAAGGTACGGAAAAGTCCCGTGGGATCCATGCCTGGTTAATTTTAATGAACGTGAGCTTGTCCACATTGTCTCTGGACAGGCGGCTGCGCTTGTCTGTTATAACGCCCCCAGCCGTGCTAAATACCCGTTCAGATAATACACTGGCTGCAGGGCACGCCAGCACCTCCAAGGCGTAAAGGGCAAGCTCGGGCCATGTGCCCAATTTGGAGACCCAGAAGTTGAAGGGGGCAGACCCCTCATTCACTACATGTAGGCGTGTGCACACATACTGCTCCACCATGTTGGTAAAATGCTGCCTCCTGCTAAGACGTTCCATCTGAGCTGCTGGTGCTGCTGTTTGTTGTGGCGTGCTGACAAAGCTTTTCCACATTTCGGCCATGCTAACCCTGCCTTCTGAGGTGCTGGCGGTGCCCTGGTTGCGTTGGCGACCTCCTCCTCCTCCTCCTCTGCCTTGTGCTTCCACTGCGGCCCCGCTGTCAGATGGGAATGCCAGCAGCATGGCGTCTACCAGCGTGCGCTTGTACTCGCGCATCTTGCGATCGCGCTGCAGTGAGTGAATTAAGGACGGTACGTTGTCCTTGTAACGGGGATCCAGCAGCGTGGCCACCCAGTAATCAGCACAAGTTAGAATGTGGGCAACTCGGCGGTCGTTGTGGAGACACTGCAGCATGTAATCGCTCATGTGTGCCAGGCTGCCCAGAGGCAACGAAAGGCTGTCCTCTGTGGGAGGTGTATCGTCCGTGTCCTCTGTATCCCCCCAGCCACGCACCAGTGATGGCCATGAGCTGGCCTGGGTGCCACCCTGCTGTGAACATGGTTCCATCTCCTCCTCCAGCTCCTCCTCCTCCTCATCCTCCTCATCCTCCAGAACTGTGCCCCTGCTGGACAATTGTGTCCCTGGCGTTTGTGTGTGCAGGAACCCACCCTCGGAGCCCCTTGCGAATGACTGCCCTGAAAGCCTTGGAAATGTTACCTCTTCATCCTCCTCCTCCTCCTCATCCTGTGCCACATCCTCTTCCATCATCGCCCGAATTGATTTTTCAAGGAGGCATAGAAGTGGGATAGTTAAGCTGAGAACGGCGTCATTGCCACTGGCCATGTTGGTGGAGTACTGAAAACAGCGCAACAAGGCACACAGGTCTCGCATGGAGGCCCAGTTATTGGTGGTGAAGTGGTGCTGTTCCGCAGAGCGACTCACGCGTGCGTGCTGCAGCTGAAACTCCACTATGGCCTGCTGCTGCTCGCACAGTCTTTCCAGCATGTGCAAGGTGGAGTTCCACCTTGTGGGCACGTCACATATGAGGCGGTGAGCGGGAAGGCCGAAATTACGCTGCAGCGCTGCCAGGCGAGCAGCAGCAGGGTGAGAACGCCGAAAATGCGCACAAACGGCCCGCACTTTCTGCAGCAGCTCTGACATATCGGGGTAGTTTTTAAGGAACCTCTGCACCACCAAATTCAGCACATGAGCCAGGCAAGGGATTTGCGTCAAACCGGCTAGGCCCAGAGCTGCTATGAGATTTCTCCCGTTATCGCACACCACCAGGCCGGGCTTGAGGCTCGCTGGCAGCAACCACTCATTTGTCTGCTGTTCCATGCTCCTCCACAACTCCTGCGCGGTGTGTGGTTTGTCCCCCAAACAGGCAAGTTGTAAAACTGCCTGCTGTCGTTTACCCCTGGCCGTGCTGAAGTTGGTGGTGAAGGTGTTACGCTGTCCGGATGAGGAGGCGGTAGAGGATGAGGAAGCGGAGTAGGAGGAGTTAGGAACAGGAGGCAAACTGAAGCGCCCTGCAATCCTCGGTGGTGGAAGGACATGCGCCAAATTGCTATCCGCCTCAGGCCCATCCACCACTGCATTTACCCAGTGTGCCGTTAGGGAGATATAACGCCCCTGACCGTGCTTACTGGTCCACGTATCGGTAGTTAGGTGGACCTTGGCACAGATGGCATTGCGCAGTGCACACCTGATTTTTTCCCCCACTTGGTTGTGCAGTGAAGGGATGGCTTGCCTGGAAAAGTAGTGGCGGCTGGGCAAGACACACTGTGGGACAGCCACCGACATAAGGTTTTTAAAACTGTGCGTCTCCACCAGACGGAATGACAAAATTTCAAAGGCCAATAATTTTGAAATGCTGGCATTCAGGGCCAGGGATCGCGGGTGGGTAGGGGGGTACTTCCTCTTCCTCTCAAGTGTTTGGGAGATGGAAAGCTGAACGCTTCCATGGGACATTGTGGAGATGGTTGTTGGTGACCCAGGTGGTGGTGTTGCTGACAGATCGTCTGTTTGCGGAGTGGCAGGTGCCGGTATCACTACACATGTGGCTGGAGCGGCCGAGACTGCAGCAGAAGAGGAAGCAGGATGAGCCAGAGACGTTTCTGGTTTTTGAAGGTGTGTACTCCACTGCAGCTCGTGCTTTTCACTTAGATGCCTGATCATGCAGGTTGTGCTCAGGTTGAGAAGGTTTATGCCTCGCTTCAAGCTCTGATTGCACAGGGTGCAAACCACTCATGTCCTGTCATCAGCACATTTTCTAAAGAACTTCCACGTTAGAGAACTCCTTTGAGCTGACTTTGGTGCGCTCGTTCCCTTGCTGCGTTGGGCAGTAGCGGGCGTAGTGTCTAGGGCACGGCCGCTCTGCTTCTGCACCCTGCTCCCTCTTCTGCTGTGCTGGTGGCTCTGTGCGACCACCGCCTCTTCCTCCAAACTACTCAGGTCACCTGCATGACGTTCATTCCATGTGGGGTCGAGGACCTCATCGTCCTCCACATCATCTTCCACCCAGTCTTCACCCCTGCCCTCCTTGTCGGTCTCCACAATGCTGAACGCCGCAGCAGTTGGCACCTGCGTTTTGTCATCATCGGAGACGTGCTGCGATGATCCTTGCATGTACTCATCTTGAGAAATAAGTGGTTGGGCATCGCTGCACTCAATCTCTTCCACTTCTGGGGCAGGGCTAGGTGGATGGCCCTGGGAAACCCTGCTGACAGAGTCATCAAAAAGAAGAAGAGACTGCTGTATGGCTTGGGGCTCAGACTGCTTGCCTGATTTGCAAGGGGGTGAGGTGAAAGACGGTTGGACATCGGCTGCAGGTGCCAACTGTGACCTTTCTGCAGTAGACTGGGTGGGAGACAATGTGAAGGAACTGGAGGCACTGTCAGCAGCAAACCAATCTACTATCGCCTCCACTTGTTCTGGCCTCATCACTTCTAGGGGCGTATGATGCCCTACCAAATACTGATGCAGGTTCTGTCGCCTACTCACACTTGAGGAAGGTGTTTCACTTGTGCGTGTAGCTGGCACAGATCGGCCACGTCCTCTCCTTGCAACAGGAGCTCTACCAGCAGCACCACGACCCAGGCCACGGCCCTTATTTGACGGTCTCCTCATATTTCTGTAATTTAAGATCTTGCCCTAGAAAGGTTTTTATTGAATAGCGGAATAGGAAATATGATCCAAAAAAGTGTATGTATCTCGCACGTACAAAACCACACTAGGCCCCAATTACTATTGTTTCTACCTCTAAAAGGATGGATGAGGAGTAGGAGGAGTATGGAACAGACAGCACCCTCAAATCTTCAGAAGTATGAGATGAACCTCAAAAACTTGGAAAGGTGGATCTCACACGTACCGACACAGACTATCCCGCAATTCAATTGATCCTCAAAGGTTTTTATTGAATAGCGGAATAGGAAATATGATCAAAAAAAGTGTATGTATCTCGCACGTACACCACCACACTAGGCCCCAATTACTATTGTTTGTACCCCTAAAAGGATGGTTGAGCAGTAGGAGGAGGAGTATGGAACAGGCAGCACCCTCAAATCTTCAGAAGTATGAGATGAACCCCAAAAACTTGGAAAGGTGGATCTCACACGTACCGACACAGACTATCACGCAATTTAATTGATCCCCAAAGGTTTTAATTGAATAGCGGAATAGAAAATATGATCAAAAAGAAAGTGTATGTATCTCACACGTACACCACCACACTAGGCCCCAATTACTATTGTTTGTACCCCTAAAAGGATGGTTGAGCAGTAGGAGGAGGAGTATGGAACAGGCAGCACCCTCAAATCTTCAGAAGTATGAGATGAACCCCAAAAACTTGGAAAGGTGGATCTCACACGTACCGACACAGACTATCACGCAATTTAATTGATCCCCAAAGGTTTTAATTGAATAGCAGAATAGAAAATATGATCAAAAAGAAAGTGTATGTATCTCACACGTACACCACCACACTAGGCCCCAATTACTATTGTTTGTACCCCTAAAAGGATGGTTGAGCAGTAGGAGGAGGAGTATGGAACAGGCAGCACCCTCAAATCTTCAGAAGTATGAGATGAACCCCAAAAACTTGGAAAGGTGGATCTCACACGTACCGACACAGACTATCACGCAATTTAATTGATCCCCAAAGGTTTTAATTGAATAGCGGAATAGAAAATATGATCAAAAAGAAAGTGTATGTATCTCACACGTACACCACCACACTAGGCCCCAATTACTATTGTTTGTACCCCTAAAAGGATGGTTGAGCAGTAGGAGGAGGAGTATGGAACAGGCAGCACCCTCAAATCTTCAGAAGTATGAGATGAACCCCAAAAACTTGGAAAGGTGGATCTCAAAAGGAAACCGACACAGACTATCACGCAATTTAATTGATCCCCAAAGGTTTTAATTGAATAGCGGAATAGAAAATATGATCAAAAAGAAAGTGTATGTATCTCACACGTACACCACCACACTAGGCCCCAATTACTATTGTTTGTACCCCTAAAAGGATGGTTGAGCAGTAGGAGGAGGAGTATGGAACAGGCAGCACCCTCAAATCTTCAGAAGTATGAGATGAACCCCAAAAACTTGGAAAGGTGGATCTCACACGTACCGACACAGACTATCACGCAATTTAATTGATCCCCAAAGGTTTTAATTGAATAGCGGAATAGAAAATATGATCAAAAAGAAAGTGTATGTATCTCACACGTACACCACCACACTAGGCCCCAATTACTATTGTTTGTACCCCTAAAAGGATGGTTGAGCAGTAGGAGGAGGAGTATGGAACAGGCAGCACCCTCAAATCTTCAGAAGTATGAGATTGTGTTCACTGTACCCCACAAAGATTGTGTTCACTGCACCTCAAAAAGGATTTTGTTCACTGCACCCCACAAAGATTGTGTACACTGCACCCTAAAAGGATTTTGTTCACTGCACCCCAAAAAGATTGTGTTCACTGTACCCCCCAAAGATTGTGTTCACTGCACCCCACAAAGATTCTGTTCCCTGTACCCCACAAAGATTGTGTTCACTGCACCCCACAAAGGATTTTGTTCACTGCACCCCAAAAAGATTGTGTTCACTGCACTCCAAAAAGGATGTTGTTCACTGCACCTCAAAAAGGATTTTGTTCACTGCACCCCAAAAAGATTGTGTTCACTGCACCCCACAAAGATTGTGTTCACTGCACCCCACAAAGGATTTTGTTCACTGCACCCCAAAAAGATTGTGTTCACTGTACTCCCCAAAGATTGTGTTCACTGCACCCCACAAAGGATTTTGTTCACTGCACCCCAAAAAGATTGTGTTCACTGTACCCCCCAAAGATTGTGTTCACTGCACCCCACAAAGATTCTGTTCACTGTACCCCACAAAGATTGTGTTCACTGCACCCCACAAAGGATTTTGTTCACTGCACCCCAAAAAGATTGTGTTCACTGCACCCCAAAAAGGATGTTGTTCACTGCACCCCAAAAAGGATTTTGTTCACTGCACCCCAAAAAGATTGTGTTCACTGCACCCCACAAAGATTGTGTTCACTGCACCCCACAAAGGATTTTGTTCACTGCACCCCAAAAAGATTGTGTTCACTGTACCCCCCAAAGATTGTGTTCACTACACCCCACAAAGGATTTTGTTCACTGCACCCCAAAAAGATTGTGTTCACTGTACCCCCCAAAGATTGTGTTCACTGCACCCCACAAAGATTCTGTTCACTGTACCCCACAAAGATTGTGTTCACTGCACCCCACAAAGGATTTTGTTCACTGCACCCCAAAAAGATTGTGTTCACTGCACCCCAAAAAGGATTTTGTTCACTGCACCCCAAAAAGGATGTTGTTCACTGCACCCCAAAAAGGATTTTGTTCACTGCACCCCAAAAAGATTGTGTTCACTGCACCCCACAAAGATTGTGTTCACTGCACCCCACAAAGGATTTTGTTCACTGCACCCCAAAAAGATTGTGTTCACTGCACCCCAAAAAGGATGTTGTTCACTGCACCCCAAAAAGGATTTTGTTCACTCCACCTCAAAAAGATTGTGTTCACTGCACCCCACAAAGATTGTGTTCACTGCACCCCAAAAAGGATTTTGTTCACTGCACCCCAAAAAGATTGTGTTCACTGTACCCCCCAAAGATTGTGTTCACTGCACCCCACAAAGATTCTGTTCACTGTACCCCACAAAGATTGTGTTCACTGCACCCCACAAAGGATTTTGTTCACTGCACCCCAAAAAGATTGTGTTCACTGCACCCCAAAAAGGATTTTGTTCACTGCACCCCAAAAAGGATGTTGTTCACTGCACCCCAAAAAGGATTTTGTTCACTGCACCCCACAAAGATTGTGTTCACTGAACCCCACAAAGGATTTTGTTCACTGCACCCCAAAAAGATTGTGTTCACTGCACCCCAAAAAGGATTTTGTTCACTGCACCCCAAAAAGGATGTTGTTCACTGCACCCCAAAAAGGATTTTGTTCACTCCACCCCAAAAAGATTGTGTTCATTGCACCCCACAAAGATTGTGTTCACTGCACCCCAAAATGGATTTTGTTCACTGCACCTCAAAAAGATTGTGTTCACTGCACCCCACAAAGATTGTGTTCACTGCACCCCAAAAAGGATGTTGTTCACTGCACCCCAAAAAGATTGTGTTCACTGCACCCCACAAAGATTGTGTTCACTGCACCCCACAAAGGATTTTGTTCACTGCACCCCAAAAAGATTGTGTTCACTGCACCCCAAAAAGGATGTTGTTCACTGCACCCCAAAAAGGATTTTGTTCACTGCACCCCAAAAAGATTTTGTTCACTGCACCCCAAAAAGGACGTTGTTCACTGCACCCCAAAAAGATTGTGTTCACTGCAGCCCAAAAAGATTGTGTTCACTGCAGCTCACACACAGAAAAATGGATGTGGATCACTGACACCTGCCTATCTCCTATCCCACACCACACAGCAATATCGATTGTAGTTTTTAGAACACAGTTTCCCTAAAATTCAGCAGCAGCCTCTCCCTAACAGGATTGAGAAGAGATCGTAGATCGGGACTAAGTGCAGACCCCACACAGCAATATCGATTGTAGTTTGTAGAACACTCTGACCCTAAAATTCAGCAGCAGCCTCTCCCTAACAGGATTGAGAAGAGATCGTAGATCAGGATTGAGTGCAGACCCCAACCCCCACACAGCAATATCGATTGTAGTTTGTAGAAGACACTGACCCTATAATTCAGCAGACTCTATCCCTAAAATACCTACAACTCGCCCTGCCTAAACACTCCGACCTGTCCCTCAATTCTATCCGGACACAAATGGTTTTTTCCTGCCTGTCTTTCCCTAATCAGCAGCCAGCACGTTGATGTGTGCTCTGTCCCTGATCTAAGCAGCAGAATGAAGACGCTGCGGCTGCCTGGAACTTATAAAGACTTGGTCACATGCTTCAGACGGCCAATCACAGCTACTGAGACATTTGCAGGCATGGCTGGGATGGCTTAAGGCACACCAGTTAAACGATTGTTGATTGGCTGTTGAAAGCCCGCCATGAAAAGAGCGCCAAAGCATGCAAAACCTGGAAATAAAACGACCGAACACGGATTTTTACCCGAACATACAGTAAAGTGTCCGTGTCCGTGTTCGGGTACAAAAAATCCAATTATTCGGTACGAACACAAATAATACAGTCCGTGTTCGCTCAACACTAGTCCTGGGGCATCACTGAACTCCTAAACAGACTGAGGTGCAACCGGGCAGTGTCGGATGGACCGAAACATAATGTCCCAGAGGTGTTCTATTGGATTTAGTTCAGGCGAGCCTGGGGGCCATTCAATGGTATCAATTCCTTCATCCTCAAGGAACTGGCTGCATATTCTCGCCACATGAGGCCGGGCATTGTTGTGCACCAAGAGGAACCCAGAACCCACTGCACCAGTGTAGGGTCTGACAATGGGTCCAACGGATTTCATCCCAAAACCTAATGGCAGTCAGGGTGCCATTGTCTAGCCTGTAGAGGTCAGTGCATCCCTCCATGGATATGCCTCCCCAGACCATCACTGACCCACCACCAAACCGGTCATGCTGAATGATGTTACAGGCAGCATAAGATTCTCTACGGCTTCTCCAGACCCTTTCATGTCTGTCAAATGTGCTCAGGTTAAACCTGCACTCATCTGTGAAAATCACAGGGTGCCAGTGGCAGGCCTGCCAATTGTCCTCTATAGGGTCCAGGTATTGCCTCATACTACCAGTAGTGACACTAACCCTAGCCAAATGCAAAACTAGTGAAAAACACTCAGAAAAGATGAGTAGGGAAAAAATGTCAGTAGCCTCCACCTGTAAAACCATTCCTGTTTTGGATGTTGTCTCATTCTTGCCCATTCAGTGTACTTGCTGTTAATTTCATTAACACCAAAGCAGCTGAAACTGATTAACAGCCCCTTCTGCTACTTAACTGACCAGATCGATATCCCAGCAGTTTAAATGACTTGATTAAATCTTTTTTTAACAGTGTATATGTCACATAATTAAGGTTTAGATTTACTTTAAAAACCAACTAAACTTCCAGTTTCAATCAGGTAAATATATTCCAGGTGTTAAAAGGTATACAAAGTCTTGCAATAAGTTTTCTTTAGCTTCTTCAAAAATTGACTTTTGCTCTCTGTATGAAAACAGTGGTAGGAACAAAAGAAATGTTGATGGTCGCACACTCCAAATGGATGCCAATACTTTATTGATGGATATCAAAAATGGAAGATAAAATCAGGACAGCACTATGAGCGTGAGGAGATGGGTGTTAACGTATTTCACACAAACAACAACGCTTACTCATAACACTCATGGTGTTATGAGCAAGCCCTATTGTTTACGTGAAACGCTTTAATATCTAACTCCTCATGCTCATAGTGCTGTCATAATTTTACATTTCCATTTTTGATATCCATCAATAAAGTATTGTCTCCAGTTCAGAGTGTGCTGCCATGAACATTTCTTTTGTTCCTGTTAATCTTGGAGGTATGCGAGGCGGGCACCTCTGTTTTGACAAGGCGTTCAGCACACACACCTTGCACTGTGTCTATCTATTATTGGAATGGAAACAGTGATATCTCTGCAGAGACCTAACACAATCCCTGTTGAGTCAAAGCTAGAGCTCTCCAATCAGCAAGGGGAATGGGTTTTGTTGATTGCAGGCCTAAAGGTCTGACTCAGCAAAGAATGTGTCAGATCTCTGCAGAGAAACCATTACTTCCACACAGAAAGCAAGGGTCCTTCTTTACAGCATGCTGGCAGTAGACAGGCTTTTCTACCTAGGGTGCAGCTGCTTCCTAAAAAAATAACTGTAAATCTTTGCACTCCTATTGTCTTGATGTACATACAGTACAATTTAGCTGATTTTAAAAACTTTGAAATGTAAATTGTTTATGTATTTTGTCTACATGCAGACCATGACTGGCAATCTGGCTGCTCTGGTGTTTTCCACCTCTTGCATTTAGGGGCTTGATTTAATAATGGTTGAAGCGAGCTGAAGCTGTGTTATTTTAAATATCCAGTCATGTAGAGGGACACTTTAAAAAACATAAAATATATAAAAGAGAAATAAGATACTCAACACAATAATATTAGCAGAAGGAAATTGAACATCATACATTCTGTGTTCCTCTAAAAACAAGGCTTATATATTACATTACTTTTGTCGGTTTCAGGTTTTTGTATAGTTATTGAAAATGGTCTGTTACTAATAGAAAACAGGTGCCATCAGTGGCTTTTTTACTAAAGGGTTAAAATGGTGCATACAATTATCTGTTTGGTTCCTGGGGGTTATAAAACAAAATTTTCAGTGCAATGTTCAATAATGGGCTGTAATTTTTTTAACTCCGTGGATTTTTATGAAAATGTAAATTTTTTTTTCAGTTTAAATGAGGGTAGTTATGTTTTAAAGATTACATTTTAGACAGTCTTATGTATAAATATGTCAAATATGGTCAAAATTAGCTAATTGCCAGATGAGATTCAAGTAAATGTAACAAAAAATAGTGTTTAAAAGCCAACCATACTGCATTAGATGTGCTTAGTTAAGGACTGATGGGGACTTTGATGTGGATTGGATAAAATAATTAGATAACATGTAACCTTATATAAAGAATAAAAGTCTCCAGTTCTCCATGGAATAAAAAAAGACAGGAAACCTACCTAAACTTTCCATAGGGGTTTGGTGATATTTAGATCTGCTATTTAAGGAGGCCACAGAAGGCTTTTGACATTGTCCTGGCATTTATAAAAAACAGTTCTGAATGTATTTAGCTGTGTGTATAGGTGTACTGGGATCCTTCAATACAGACATATTTTGAGGAAACAGGGTTGATTGCTGTACTAAAACAAATAGGCTGTTCGAATTGAAAGAAAACTTTGCAGGGAACTTTCCCTTAGCTTTGTGAATAGATTGAAGCTCTGCTGATTGAATCATCCAACCATGTGCAAGCATAAATATTGTTTTTTAATATATTATTTTCCTTACACAATTACCGTATGTATCTTTTACAAATTGAATTTACTATGCTAAGGCAAAATTCTCTTTTGCAAAGTGAATAGCGTATTTATTTTGAGTAAATCAACCCCATAATTATGGTCTTTCAGTCTTTCTGTATATTTGGTAATGATGCCTCCCTTGGTAAATTAACGGAGGATCACCCCAAATATATATTGGATTTAATGTATTGTTTTGAGACTGGGTAACAAATATCATAATCAAATTAATTGACAGAGGCTGCACAATTAGTGACTAGGGCAATTAGTGACTATCCTTTTTGATGTCTCTCTATTACAGTTGACACATTTGGACTTATGACAACTGTTCTTGCATGATGATATCGATTTTCCATTTATGTAATATTATGTCATCATTTATTAGACTTTTTCCCCTGACACCTTAAGGCTGAACTCCATGCAGATGTGTAAAAAGACACAAATGATTGCTGTCACGTAGTGACAAAAATAGTATCAACTATATTTTTAACCACTTTACCACTAGAGGATTTTGCTGTCTTACGTCTGGGCCACTTTTTGCGATTCGGCGCTGTGCGACTTTAACTGACAATTGCGCGGTCGTGCGATGCCGTACCCAAACTAAATTTTCGTCCTTTTTTTCCCACAAACAAAGCTTTCTTTTGGTGGGATTTGATCACCTGTGCGATTTTTACTTTTTGCGCTATAAACAAAAAAAGAGCGTTTATTTTGGAAAAATAACAATATTTTTAACATTTTTTTATATGAAATTCCCCCCCCAAAAAAATTTAAAAATCAAATTTTTTTTACATTTTTGGCCAATTTGTTTTCTGCTACCTATGTTTGGTAAAAAAAATCACAATAAGCGTATTTTGATTGGTTTGCGCAAAAGTTATTGCGTTTACTAACTAAGGGAAAGATTATGTCATTTTTGGTGGGTTTTTTTTAACGCGTAATGGCGGCGATCTGCGATTTTTTTGCGGGACTGCGACATTGCGGCGGACAGATCGGACCCTTGACTGACATTTTTGACACTTTTGGGGGTACCAGTGACATTACTGCAGTAATCAGTTCTATATATATGCACTGTTACTGTAAAAATGACACTGGCAGGGAAGGGGTTAATTTTATTGGAGAGGGAGGGGTTAATGTATGTCTGGTGCTTACTGACGTGTGTGGGGGGAGGTGACTGAGTGATTCAGGGACAGATCGGATGTCCAGCTATGCTGAACACTCCGATCTGTGACTCCCTGTCACTTAGGAGATCCGCCCGCTCTGTTTACACAGGCGGGCGGATCTCCAAACTAGATTCCCCGACGATCGGGGAAGAGCAGTGGAGATCGCCGCTGCCCCTCCCCTGGCCCGACTCCTGCTGTGACTGAATACAGCGGGAGCGAGACTCCGGCGCGCGCGCGCGCCGCCGAGAAGGAGAAGTGTCTGGCGACGTAGGTCTACGTCGCCAGACGATAACGAACCACTTTGCCGCAGTAGGCTCAACGTGAGCAGACGGCAAGTGGTTAAATGCAACTGGAAGTACTTGAAGTTGTCCTAATATTAACCTTCTATAACTCTTCATACAGTATAACTGGGACTGCGAAATGGAGATGCAATGCTGCACATGTACTGATGAGGAAAAGGAAGACAGTGATGACCTCATCTGTCTACTGCTGCATCCATTCAAAGGTTGGGTCAGGAAGGTGGGCAAGATTTATTTATTAACAGCAGTGGAGAAAGGTAAGGCCACTAACCTGACTGTGCTGTCCTGAGAAGTGAGTAAATGTCAGGACTGGGTTAAATGAATCATTTGGCAGGTTACACAGCTTCTGTATATGTATTTTAACAGTGTTAGTGGTTTGTCTTGAGTTTAGCTTTAAAGAATTGTACAGTTTGTCTTACTGATGTACCCTCAGTTCGGTCACCGGCCATAGGGCCTTTTTTGAGTTCTGTTATCTTGTGTCACTTTTAATGCATTGCTCACATATCAAGGGCCAGTGATCACAGCACGTTTATGCCTAACCCATAACCTATAAATGGTAATTAACCTAATGGTATTCAGCGTAACAACTATGTAAGTATTGTGATTTTGTTACTTCATAATCAAAATCCTCTGTCAAGTGATGCATTCTCTTGACTGGGTATTCAATACATAATTCCATTACAGTTTATTGTTGGTACCAAAAATGTTTAATCCAATATCAAACTATTATACTATTTTGTTCCTTCCCCTATCTTTCAACCTACCCCCTTCCCTTTTTCACCCTAATCCCCCCTCCATTCTCCCATTACCTCCACCCACCTTATGTGTTTTTGTTTCCTAATACCCCTGGTAATAAACACTTATACAGATTTTCCCAGAGAAATCAGAAAGGGTGGTTTATCAATATTAATTCTTCTGCCTTTAATGTGCTGTGTATGGTTTATGATAGTCTGTCCTAGCTGTTATCCTTTATACATTTACATGCCTTAGTCTAGCTCCATAGGGTATTGTGCCTTGCTGTTATACACACGATCTCTTTGACCCCTGTCTGCCTATACTGATATCTGTCATGTTATATGACCAATAACGCATTTACCTGTTTCTCTCCCTATTATATCACTGCCTTGGCCGGGAGGCCTTTTTACTGTATTACCATCCTTATTTGTTTTGTAATGTTTTACAACAAAAAAAAATTCAATAAAGTTCCTGTTAACAAATTATACCATTTTGCCCTTTTATTGTATAGCTAAATGCAAACTTTTGCATTTGATGATACATTTAAAACGTAACTCCACTTTTGTTGAGAAAAAAACCTTCCCCTCTGGGTGAACTCTGTACATTGCAAGGATTTTAACAAACTTTGTTGCAGATTCCTTCCTTTTTGTTATTCTGAGGAAATCATTGTTTTTTCCTCTGTGCCTCTGTGCTGAGTGGGTCTAATGGGAGTGGTTTCATAATTATCTATCAGCTGTAGCAGCTGTAGGGCTCTAATGAGGAAAGTTGCTGGGCCTGAATCCCTTTAGACGTGTTACCTTTAGACGGGAGTATCTCACCAAAAATGACATTTGTGTTGCAGGGGATGCCAGAAATCATACTTGTATCTTAGGCAGACTTCTGGGAAAATCAGTGAGCCAATCACACAAGCAGGAAATTATGTTTCTGGGGTGTGATCAACGTATATGCTGTATTGTTTTTTCTTTATTTGCTGATTTTTTTTCCCCACGAAAGTGGAGTTACCTTTTAAATTCCTTTCTAAAAAACAAATTGTTCTTTTTTTTGTCTTAAAGCGGAGTTCCGGGCAGAGAAACAATTTTTTCCTGAACATACCCCCGGGACAGTCAGGGCTAGCACATTCCACAATGGCTAGCCTCTGATCTGTCCCGGTTCGCACTTACCTTTTAGAAGAAATACTTACTTAGAAATTTTCTTCCACAGCGTTTCCATCACGGTTGTGGGCAGCTGAAGCCGGCGCGGTCCTCTTCTCTGTCTTCTTCCGCGTCTTCGTGTCCCAGAATGCACTGCACCGGCCCCTCTCGTCACTTCCGGTGCGGCGCCGCATTCCTAAACAGCTTCTGGGCATGCCCAGAAGCTGTTTAGCAGGGGAATGCGGCGTCGCCCGGAAATGACGAGCGGGGCCGGTGTGGCGCATTGATTCCTGGGAGCTATGACGTTTAGCTCCCAGGAATCATCGCGAGGCAGGAAGTGACGGGGTGAGCCTCGGCGCTGGAGGAGGAAGCTGTCATAGGTGAGTATTTACGATCGTCAATAAAAAGGTGAGTAAACAAAAAAAAAAAAATAACTATCCAATTCCTTTTCAGGTGAGGCATACCTAGCGGAGGGGCACAAAAAAAAAATATTTTTTGTGCCCGGAACTCCGCTTTAAAAGTAATTGTTTAGGAATATTATAAATGGTTTTGGATACAATCTCAGTTTCCATACAGTTCATAGAACCACCACTTGGTGACCAGGCTTAATTTGTGTCACTTCAAATAATAGCAGCCTGCTCCTGTAGCTAAGATCTTGGTGCCAGATATTTCTAGATGCTTGCCCTCACACCACAGAATACACTACAGGAAAATTGAAGCTACAATTCAGTAACTGCTGGTTTTTACCATGAAGGGCAATTGAAGTTAATATTTACTACATGGGTCCAAAAATACTGTACATTTACATTGTATCACCAAATGGGTCGTGTGACTCCACAGATCAGACCACATGACCAAGACACATCCTTATGCTGTACATCAATCATCCACAGGGATGCTGCAGGGATCTTCTTGTACAACATATTCTTCTTTATTGTGAGTGTCACTAGGCATATGGGAGGCTCAGCTAAGGTCTCTAGCTTCTATGAACCTACCTAAATCAACTACATTTTGCTTCCATTTTCTTTTCTTCATTGAAGAACATACGTATAGTAAATTACTTCTCTTATACAACCCCAGTCTTCAATGAGTAGGAACCCCAGTCTTCAATGAGTAGGTTTCCTGGTTGAAATCATGTCAGTAAGGAGAACTGTAGTTCAAGGATTTAAGGAAGAGAAGACAAAAAGCTCTATACTATGGGTAAATACATAAAATATGTATAACTACTGTCTATTTATTGAGAACTAACTTGGCATATAAAAAATGTTCTAATATTTTAAAGTAAGAATATTAAAATAAATGCATACAAGAACTCTGCCTAATAAAGTCTCACACTGACAGAGCAATACATTTTTCTTAAACTATGTATAAATGCATGATGTATTTTATGCGCACATAGTCATTAGGATCAAAAAGGTAAGAGACCTGTGCAGTAACTTTATCCTTCATTAGTGAGGCAGATCAAAGGAATGCCTATTTCAGGCAAGACTGCAGTACAATTTTAAGAAGATTTCTTGATAATTTTTGTTAATGGGAAAGGTATTTACTTCCACATTTTTATGTGTTTAAACCAAAGTGTGAAGCATAATATTGCCTTTCTCTAAGACACAGACCACTGAGGCTACTTGTATTATACGTGGAAGACTTTTTGTATCTGTCAATTTAAAATAATAGCATTAGCTTGCATATTTCATTTTTTTTTTAAATTAACCTCAGTTATTAATGTTAGTGTGTTATAGCTCAATATTTCTGACAGCCTATTGTGCCTTTCGTAACTGCTGAACCTATTTTTTATAAGAAAAAAATTTCATTATCTTGCACAAAATATACAGACCATAAAATTTGGCTTTGGTTACTGGAATGGTTCTCTAAAGATACACCTTTTCTAAAATCTAAATGTTTCCCAGTTAAAGTGGTAGTAAACTCTTCTTTTTTTTAATGGAACCTGCAGGTAAGCCTATAATAAGGCTTACCTATAGGTACAGTGAATATCTCCTAAACTTGCACTGTTTAGGAGATATTCACACTGCATGCAGACAGTGATGTCCCTGGCGCATGCACTCTGTAGGGAAGGCAAACCATGTTTCCTGGAGTAGAATAGTGTAGTTTCATTGCCCGCCCACCAGCGGGGGTCTCCCATTAATCCCAGTAATCAGTCTCACCTGAGGCTGTCTGCAGGGAAGTTATGCTGTATATATCTCTTTCCATAACTTTCCTCACCAGGTCAGTGTTTTTCCTGTGTGCCTTCTGCCTTGTTAATGATGTGCTGCTTCTGACCTTGATCCTGACTTCCGCTGTGATTCTGTTCCAGTACCTGCATTCTGTGCCCTTGCTACTTCTTATCTGCTCCTCTTGTTCCTAATCCCAGTTCTGGCCTCCTTCCCTATCCATCTCCTTGCAGCTCCTGTCTTAGCCTGTTTTCTGTGTTCCCCATTGTTTATATATTGTATTATACTTAGGTTTCTTGTCAAATAATTTGTCACTTGGTTTATTGTTCACATATATCTTCACTTTTGCCGTGTATTCAGTTTTCTTGTGTTTGGATGAGGTTTTGTTTCATTATTAACCCATCTTACTTTATTCATACACAGTCTGGTTTCAGTTTCCTAAGTGCAGCTACACTAAACTGGTCACCTCAGCTCATACCTCATACTGTTGCTGAACACCTGCTCTCAGTATCCATTATATGCAGAACAGGGCCAGCCCTACCATGGGTCCCTGTGATTCCATGGGACCCATGCGGCACTTTAAAAGGGGTGGCAACAGGGACTCATGGCTCAAAGACCCAAAGCTCCCTCCCTCTAGCGTGCAGTGTCATCCTTACATCGTGCTCCACTTCGCTCCCCAGCCCCGCGGGGAGGGGGTGAAGCAGCTCTCCTGGTCCCCAAACAGCACAGTCTTCAGTAGAAGGAGCATCCACCCCCACTGCAGCGCTGCTGTTGCTGCATGTTGCATCACTGAGGCGGGATCATAGCGTAGTTAGTCGGTGCTGCACAGTTCAAATACCTGTGAGCTGAGCTAAAATTTTTGGGCATGTTTCTTTGCAGAAGGAGACATGCCTCTTTGCAGAAGGAGACATGTCTCTTTGCAGGAGGGGGCATGCCTCTTTGCAGGAGGAGGCATGTCTCTTTACAGGAGGGGGCATGTCTCTTTGCTGGATTGTGCGTGTCTCTTTTCTGGAGGGGCATGTCTCTTTGCTGGAGGAGGCTTCTCTTTGCTGGAGGGGGCATGTCTCTTTGCTGGATTGGGCATGTCTCTTTGCTAAATATATTGGGATGTCTCTTTGCTGGATTGTGCGTGTCTCTTTTCTGGAGGGGCATGTTTTTTTGCTGGAGGAGGCTTCTCTTTGCTGGAGGGGAAATGTCTCTTTGCTGGATTGGGCATGTCTCTTTGCTAAATATATTGGGATGTCTCTTTGCTGGATTGGGCTCTCTCCTTACTATATGGGATGTCTCTTTGCTTTGTGGATATGTCTCTTTGCTGGAGGGGGCACGTCTCTTTGCTGGGGAGGGTATGTGTTTTTGCTGGAATGGGCATGTCTCTTTGCTGGATTGGGTTTGTCTCTTTTTTTGGAGGGGCGTGTCTCTTTGTTGGATGGGGCATGTCTCTTTTCTGGACTCGGCGTGCCTCTTTGCTCGACTTGGCCTGTCTCTTTGCTGGAGGGGGTGTGTCTCTTTGCTGGATTGGGCATGTCTCTTTGCTGGAGGGGGCATGTCTCTTTGCTGAATATATGGGGATGTCTATTTGCTGGATTGGGCTCTCTCTTTACTATATGGGATGTCTCTTTACTTTATGGATATGTCTCTTTGCTTTATGGAAATGTCTCTTTGTTGGATGGGCGTACTTTTTATTTTTTTTTGGGGGGGGGGGGGTGGCAGATTTTCAATCCTTGACCCAGGGAGCACAATGTCTTGGGCCAGGCCTGATACAGTCTCTGAAAGCTGTATTCAGTCAGGCTAACATGAGTCATGAAATTATAAAAATATATAAAGGTGAGAGTAAAGTGGTTTTAAATCTCTGACATGAACAGTGAACAAAGCAAATCTTTCCATACTGTGCCCTTGACTCTATCCAAAGCACTGAGTGTGGTTTCTCCCTATGGCCTTATTTTTCTGTTATCTGCATGGATTCCCTTCTGACAGCTTTTCCAGACTCCAAGAGATAATTGGTAATTAGGGAGGAGAGCTCCAGCACAGAGCCTGTGATTGACATCCTGTGCATGTGTACTATGAGGAGGAGGGGGGTGTGTCTCTTCCTTCCAATCAGGGTTCTAAACTCTCCTCACTGAACTCTGCAGTGTGAGGCTTCAGATCCCTGCCCCTTGCTTTTCGCTTTTCAGAGCTGAGAGATCCTATGTTAAATGTGTGTTTTGGAAAGCTGTAGAGAGGATATGGCTGCAGATCAATAGGTACAACCTACAAAGTATATAGGAGGATTTGTTTCATCTTTGTGTTTCACCTGGGACCAGTCACTTCACTGGGTATATGTAAGGGTTTATACTCACTTTAAATTAAACTGTATGGACCTTCACAGCGGCAACTCTTTACTGCAAAAAGTACCCAATATGCCACCTAGTTTTAGTTAGTCACAGTCAGGGCCGGTGCTTCCACTAGGCAAACAAGCAGCCGCCTAGGGTGCATTGCCACCTAGGGGTGCAGCCAGGAGTCGGCACTCTCTCTCCATGAATGATTATTGTGAGCTGAGGGGAGAGGTGGCGGTAGGGGAGGAAGAAGGAACAGAGAAAGATGCCAGGTGTCTTGGGCAGTGGCGGAACTATCAGGCCCTGGCTTTCCACCACTATTGGAGGGGCCCCAAGAGGCAGGAATGGAGCCCACCAGAGTGCTGCCTGCATGATGATCCTCTTCAGCTGGAGCTGAACGGCCTTAACCCCATGCAGGAAGTGACTCTTTGCACTGAGCTGGTAGGCTGCCGTTCATTTCCCTGGGTTGGTATTAAGCAGGGAGCGGAGGAGAGCTGAACCCGAGTCGAAGCTCGGCACTGGAGGGCGGAACCTTTACTGGGGCAGAAGCGACGAGGCACCGGAATGGTCTGAGGAGGTTGGTGATGAAGGACATGCGGAGCTCTCTGACTTCCCTCCACCAGGAGCCGGTTGGAGCTGTGGTGAGCACTGTGGTCCAGGAGATGAGTGTCCTGGGAGAAGGAATCAGCAGGATCACTGTGAAGGAGGGCAGAGTGGGGGCCACTCTCTTCATACCGTCCAGTTAGTGTCCCCAGAACAGGGGATCGGGGTCCCTGGGAGTTACATGGAGCATCCCTGGTATGAAAGGGAATCGGGGTCACCAGGTGTGCCATGGGGAATCAGAGTCACCAGGTGTGACATGGAGGATAGGGGTCACCGGGTGTAACAGGAGTTCGGGGTCACCAGGTATGCCATGAGGAATTGGGGTCCCTGGGTGTGCCATGGGGGATTGGGGTCCCCAAGTGTGACACGGAGGAACATCCGGGTCCCCAGGTGTGACATGGAGCAACATCAGGGTCCCCAACTGTGACACGGAAAAACATCAGGGTCTGACATAGAGGAACATTGGGGTCACTGAGTATGACAGCATGACATGGAAGAACACAGGGGTCCCTGGGTGTGACATGGAGGAACATCAGGGTCAATGGGTATGACAGCATGACATGGAGGAATATTGGGGTCCAAGGGTGTGACATAGAAAAACATCAAAATCCCTGGGTGTGACACGGAGGGACATTAGGGTCCCCGAGTGTGACATGGAGGAATATGGGGGGTCACTGGGTATAAAAGCATAACATGGAGGAACCATCGGATCAGGGTCACTGGGTATGACATAGAGGACTTTTTAACCCCTTTTTTGGGGGGGGGGGGCAAGTAGCTGGTCTTGCTTAGGGCTTAAAATAGTCTAGCACCGGCCCTGGTCACAGTCTACTGGACTTTTTCTTTAAAGTTTAAATTTTTAATATGACAGAACAAGTCCAGTTGCATGTGACTTGACTACTACTAGATATACCATGACCAAAAACAAGAGAACCTTTACAGATCGTTCCAATATTTCCCCCTTTGCAGACATTCTGAAACCAAGTATTAGAGTCTCCCCTTTCCTGCTGCCTTCTGGGAACTTGCGTTCAGAGGCATCAATACAGGAGCTCCTAAGATACACAAACTTTGAATAGACTAACACTTTAATGATCAAAACTGTATAAATAAACATACTAAACATTGTGAGCATTCATTTTTGCAACACACATTAAATAACAGTTGTTGTACCCTTACATAAGATTGAATGTGGTTATTCTTGTTTCACTGTACATAGGGTTGCCTTTTGAATGGAGTAAAAAATTATTAGAGTTAAGCAAAGAATGTAAGCAGAATATGTGAACATTTTCATGAGTCATATGTACACAGGAACAATCCTTATTACTAACAAGCAGAAACATCTCATTTGTGTTATTATAAGATCAGTCACAGATGTCTGCCTTAGGCAGCTTTTCTAAATACACAATTCAGGCTATAGCAAATCAAAGTTTTGGGGGAAAAAATCCCAGTTGCGTGTGTAACTTTCTTGCAACAACAATGTAAACCATCTAAATATAGCACACTAGGGATAGAAGTAACTATAATTTTAAATCTAACATTTTTTTAATACTGGAGTTTTCTCACTCATACACTAGTTAAAGAGGTTATAAACCCCCCTGAAATGTTTATACCTATAGGTAAGCCTATAATAAGGCTTACCTATAGGTACTGTAACTATCTCCTAAACTTTCACAGTTTAGGAGGTATTTACTGTATACTGTGCCGATGATGTCATCGGCGCATGGACTCTGAAGGAATGACTGCCTATGCCGTTTCTTCAGAGCCCTGTGCCATGAGCGGGGGCTCCCGCACGCATGGGTGTAAATGACATCACGTTATGCATTAGGATAAAAGACTTTATATGTGTAGCAGCCCCCTCAGCCCTCCTAATACTTACCTGAAGTCCCTCTAGCTCCAGCGATGTTTTAGCCGTCTGGGACTCCCCTCCTCATTGGCTGGGACAGCAGAGTGGCGCCATTGGCTCCTGTTGCTGTCAATCAGTCAGTCAGCCAAAGGAGAATAGAAAGGTGAGGGGCCGAGTCACAGTTCCGTGTCTGGATGGATACACAAAGCTGTGACTTGGCTCGGGTGCCCCCATAGCAAGCTGTGTACTGTGGGGGCACCCAACAGGAGGGAGGGGCCAGGAGAGCCGAAGAGGGACCCGAGAATAGGAGGATCTAGGCTGCTCTGTGCAAATCCACTGCACAGAGGAGGTAAGTAAAACATGTGTGTTTTATTTTATTTAAAAAAAAACAAGACTTTACAATCTCTTTAACCCAACTGAGGAGTTCCAGGTACTCCATGGAGAGAGAGCGTAGGGCCTCACCTTATTTTTTATTTTTTTTTTCCCCCTCCCCTTTCCACTCTTCCTAATCTGGTTAATTGTTTGGTTCAGCATATTACCGACAGTGCTAATATACATGTAAAAGATTTATCTACAGATATACATGGATGTGTATACTCCATCAATGCTCACCATTGTAATATATGCAATTAGTATGTACCCGTTCTCATGTTTTAAGACACTTTAGACATTTCTCAAGAAAAAGGAGGGGGTGTAACCATGATAAACTTTCACAGGAAAAGATATAACTCAGATGTACTTTCCGCTTTCTGCACCTTTGGAATGACTGATAATTTTGATATGCAGCTTTTACTAGGAATATATTGTTTTTTTAACTTTCTTTTTATTTTGAATTGATAACATATAATGTAATTTCCAAAAGGATATGGCAATGCAACATACAATGTTTGAATTTTCACAATGCAAGAATATCAAGGCATTGCATACATTAAACAATTTTGTTTATAAAAGCTGTACATCAAAAACATCAGTAGTTCCAGAGGTGCAGGAAACTAAAATTAAGTGGGAGTTATACCTTTTCCTGTAAAAGTTCACAATGGATTCATAAGCTCCTTTTCTTTTCTCTAGTCTACCTCTGTGGGTAATTGATGGTACTCAAAGTATTATAGGATCTTTAATAGTTGAGAGGTTGAGATTTACAAAAAATGTCAGCTGTCCATATTATTGAATCTATTGAACATTCCCATATGAATTTTCTGATAAAATGATCTATCAATACAGTTTTATTATTGCCCATGTTTGTGAAAGATTTACTTTAATCAGCATTGTGCAGTCCATTCCATAAGTTAATAAAAATGACATCAAGCTGGCATATACTGTATCAACTAACAACTTAAGATACAAACAAGAAGCACATTTTCAATTATATATAATTACTACCTATAATATATTTTATTTATTTGTGTGACATCTAATTTGTCGTTTTCTTTAATGACACTTTTTGCCCTGAAGAATATAAAACAAATATGAATTAGTATTTCTCAACACCATGTTCAAGAATATGGTTTAAACATGAATTTATGTTTCCTAACATCATGTTCTAGAATAGGCATGTTATTTTTGTGTAAGAAGGAGTCGGAGAGTACTTACAGATAGAATACAGTTAGAAAGCGGGTAGTATAGATGAGGTAATTAGGAACAAGGCATATGGAGACGGAACAGGTGGTGTAAAGCTGAGAATTAGAAAAGGTAGGGAGCACGGAAAAGTACCAGAGAAGCCAGGAAAGTAATAACTAACATTATGTGGACCAAGTCCAGTGAACCATAGTTTGATATAAATAGAAAGCACTCGCGCCAATCTCTATTAAAAATAAGAAAATTTTCTTAAAATATTCAAAAGTTTGACGCTAATTAAAAAATGTTGCTTTATGCAGATAACTATAAATGGTTAGCAGATTATGCAACACATGTTGCATTGTTTTCAGTTACTGTTGAATTTTGGAGAATTTGCTTTCCTCCTCTATGTAAGAGTTGGTATACATATGTTTATATCCTGATCTAATGCCTCAGCTACTGGGTGTGTCCCTGGCTGAGGCACTGAAGTTCACTGAACATTCAAAATCATCTAGATGTGCAGTGAGCCACAAAGTTCTTAGCCAGTGGCACATCCAGTCTCACGTGTATATTCTCGGTTTAGAGCAAAACTCCGGCCAATTTTTTTTTTATTTTGCATAGAGCAAGGAGGCTTTGCCCTCACTTTCTGGGCTGAGCACAGGGGTAAGATTCCCAGGAAGAAATGACATATCTCTCCAATGGGGACAGAGAAGCAGATTTTTTTTTTGTAGAGAAGGAAAAGATGAATATGGTTTGCACTGCTGTCTAGATCTTTATGTCTCAGTGACACCCAGTCCCATTTTAAGATCTTAAAATAATAATAAAAAAAAAACACATTGAAGTTCATGATAGCATTTCTTTTGGTGGTATTTGATCACCTGTGCGATTTTTGATCATGGGCTATAAACAAAAAAAGAGCGTCAATTTTTCAAAAATAACAATATTTTTCACATTTTTGTATATCAAACTCCCCCCCAAAAAAATGTAAAAAATGTAAAATCAAAATTTTTTAACATTTTCGGCCAATTTGTTTTATGCTACATATGTTTGGTAAAAAAAAATCGCAAAAAGCGTATTTTGATTGGTTTGCGCAAAAGTTATCGCGTTTACTAACAAAGGGAAAGATTTTTGTCATTTTTGTTGTTTTTTTTTAACGCGTAATGGCGGCGATCTGCGATTTTTGTACTGTGGTACTTGTGGTACTGCGACATTGCGGTGGACAGATCGGACCCTTGACTGACATTTTTGACACTTTTGGGGCTACCAGTGACATTTCTACAGTAATCAGTGCTATACATATGCACTGTTACTGTAAAATTACACTGGCAGAGAAGGAGTTAACTTTTTTTGAGAGGGAGGGGTGGTGTGTGTCCCTAGGGGTGTGATTCTAACTGTGATTGGCTGTGGCTTGAGGTGTAGGAACATTGATCAATGGTTCTACATAGTAGAACCGTATGATCCCTGTTTCTACACAGGGGAGAATGACAGGCGGCTTGTTTACATCAGCCACCTGCCTTTCTCCCTCTGCACCGGCGATCGCCGAGTGACCGGCGGACATCGGGTCCGCCGGTCACACGCGCGGGGGGGTCCATGACCATGCGGGAGCGCGTCTCCGGGGGCGCGCGCTCACTCCCTAGACCCTTACAGGCTAGCGACGTAGTACTACGTCGCTCTGCCTGTGAGGGGCTGACCGCCGCAGTAAATAGTCGTGCAGCAGTCGGCAAGCGGTTAATCATCATATCTTAGGCAAAATAAGTAGTTAACCTTACCACTGCCAGGGTAAAGATTTTTCATCCCTGAAGTTCCACCTGTTAGGTAAATTAAGGTATATTTGAAAAAAAAAAAAAAACATGCATTTACATTTTACTTTTATATCATTGCATATACAGTTTTGCTAAGTCAACATTTTTCAAACCTCTCCTCCCATAACCGAATAAAACAACACTTAGAAATGTAGCAATAACCTTAACAAAAGATTAAAAAGAGATTTTTTTTCCACATAATATTTTCAGCTGGGCACCCTAATTGATGTTACACAAGAGAAGAAATGTAGGAAGTATAAAAAAAAAAACCATAACATTCTGTTTCTCTCTTTTATTTTTTAAGCAAAAGTAATTCTAAAAAAATATTTTTCTAACAAGAATTTATATCTTGAAAATTCATGAGCTGCAGTAAATATTGCAGGAGTGAATTGGGTGAATAACTGGCAGAACAAATTTCAGAAAGCTTGCATGTCATTTATTATACATATTACTTTACTTATATTCAGAACAGAGTTAATGATCAAGCGGGGTATGATATGCAGGAGTGAATTGGGTGAATATCTGGCAGAACAAATTTCAGGAAGCTTGCATGTCATTTATTATACATATTACTTTACTTATATTCATAATAGAATTAATGATCAAGCGGGGTATGATATGCAACAGATAAAGTGAATAAAAGCATATGAACTGTTCCAAATCTGTTATAAAACAAAACATGATTTGGTGTTTGTAACTGAATTTTAATGACTCTGATTTACAAATGTAGAAAAGGAAGGCCAGGAAAATGTATCTGTTCTCTTGCAAAATAAAATGTATTTCTGTTTTGTCACTAGCCATTTTTCTTTTTTACTTTAAAGTCATCTGTTCCAAAATGATCTGTCAAAATGATTCCTTCAGTTCCCTCTGCAGCTGTCATTTTTTCCTTGTTTAAATGTTACATTTATACAGCCCCTTTGCCAGGACAGACTTCTACAACCAAATGTTGCAGTGCTATCAATATTTCTTCTTTAACTCAGTGTCTTTGATTAATTAGGTACATGGGGAAATTATAAATAATGTGTTTGACATGTGAGAAATAAGACATCATCATCATACCTATAATAGCATGCAAAACATGTGTTGATAACATGCTTTAGTTGTACAGATAGAACGATATAAAAGTAAAGGAAAAAAAAAGACACAATGGTATAACTGGCCAGTGTTGTAAAAATGCTATATTAATATCTCAAACAGATCAATCTGTTAAATAAAAAGAAAACAGCAAATCTTACAAAATACCCAGCTTATAAGCTATGTTGTCTTTATTCAATCCCACAACTGCAGATGACAATCATTACAAAAGGCGTACAGATGGACTTCCAGTATCTTTTGGTGTCCCAGGAGTCCAAACCCCTTATTAACGCCCTATAAATCATGATAACCCTAATCTTTAAAATAAGTGTGCTTCTCTATGCATTATAAGACACTCCAACAAATTACAGTTTTGACCCTGTTTACAGCAATGTGCAGACACTGCAATGTGCTGAGAAAACTAACAAATGCATGAGTTTCACTGCATCCTCCGGGGGTGATAACTGATGACAGATATCCTGGAAAGAAGAATGTCACCATGCCAGCATTGCTATGAGAACTGCATATTTGTGCTGATCTGTGCTTTTCCTTTCTTGCAGTTAGACAGAGCCCCAAGTGAATGCCTAAACAGATATTACAGAACCTTTCCAGCGTTCAAGTGCTTGTTGTTGAAAATATACTGAAACCTGGACCATCTGGCCATCATTGGAATCATCTTGCAGTAGCAGCATTTATAACCTATATTCCTTACCACTATTTCTTTTTCTACTGTTTTAGTGCCAGTGTTTGCTCTGTGGAAGAGAGGATGTCCATACTCTAAAATAATCATGTGATGGTGCCTTCACTGTACTCCTTCACTGACTCAAATTCATGGTGAGACTTAGTGGGGGTATTCAAATAGTGATGTAGAGATGGGTGTCATAACAGTCACATCTGAAACCTAACCCACCTCTGGGTTGATAGTGTGACTATATGCTCATCATAAAGCAATCCATGCTTACTGGATGTTCCTCATGGTAGAGCTACACAAGGATGTATAGAAAACCACAGTGAGGCATTATTGCGGTGGTAAGGGAAATGCCCAGCAAGGTTGGGAAAGGATTCAGTTCAAAATATTGTTTCTGTGTGCCCTTTATATTATATACTACAAATTTTGGATGAACCCTCTGCACACTGCTACACGCCCTTTCCAGCATACTATCACACATATTGAAATTTCCAAAAATGTGGTCACAGCCCTTTAGCACCTGATATTATATACATGTACAAGTTATTGGAATTTGAGCACAGGAATGTCTTATTTCTTTATATATTTAATATGTACATGGGACAAGCATATTTTCATTTAACAAACTAGCTCTGCTTCATGCTTTGCATTTCTATGCAATGGTTATGATTTACTACTCTTCATTTCCTGTGTGGCCTGTATCACATCTTAACAGTTGGTAAAATCACTCTGTCATGAACAAAGTATGGGGACTGCCATTACTGTCCTCTTTTTGTAAATGCTAGTTGCCTGCCTGTGTCTGACTTAAGTACTTTTAAGTCAAAGATCATGAATAAGTATGCTGCATATGACTGTCAGGAAAGTGTCAGAATTGTTGTACCTGTTCAGATTAGCAGCACAGACATCATTAAAGCCAAAAAGTCACCTCAACAACCAGAGCATTCTCCAATGGAGAGTTTGGCAATGGCAACCTCCATACTTGCTCATGAATCCCTTTAGGTAGGTTTCCCCTAGTGGCTACAGTAACAAACATATAGAAGAACAATTACATAACTTACATTAGCCACAAAAAGCATTGTCCCTAGGATTTGCCCATTTTTTTAATCAACGAAAGTGAATCTACTGCACAAATCATGGGTAATTATTTTCCCTTTAGGCCTCCCACAGCATAACATGGGATCTATTAAAAAAATAAAATAAAAATAACTTTGCTAATGTCTCATCATTCGTACAAATGTAATACCTAATATCCATGATGTTTGTAATATGTGAGTAATAGTTTCCTTGTTGCCTTCTTTCTCTTAAGACCGAATGTTAGGAAATGTTAAATTCACCTGGCGAAAGGCAACAATGAAACTGTTACACATATATTACAAACATGGGTATTATTCATTATATTTATGTAGCACCCTTCTAGGTAGGTGCTAGGAAAACCATAAGGGAGGCCCTGTCTGCTTATTAGGGGGGCCTGATTGTTCATCTAGGCTGTCATGTATTTTCCAGGGGTGCCTGTTGAGCTTGGAGAGTCTCCCCACTATGTCCAATAAGGGCTCTCATTGGAAAGTGGAGGAAACCTGACCAATAGCACACCAGGGCTTGTATCTATCCCAGAGGGCAGAATATTCCGCAGTGCATCCTGGGAGGGGGTATAAGTCTGAGGGGGACACATGACAGAGCGTCTTTGGTGGGAAGCAGAGTCCAAGGAGGAGGGTGACGGTTGTCTCTCCTCCTGAGACAAGTGTCCTGGGCAGTCGGCCTAGAGGACGGAAGGTTGAGCTGAGCTGCAGAGAGGGATCCAGTGTGCTGAGGACCGAGTGGAGCTGCTGGGCAGAGGTTTCCAGGAAAGCAGTGTCGTGAGTACTGTAAACTGCCCAGGGGTCTGCCTAGGATAGGGGACCACTCCAGAAGGTCAGAGGGATCCGGTAGTCAGCAAACCAGGAGAGAAGGCTTAGAAAGGGGGTGCCAGAGTCTAAGCCCTGAAGATAAGTGTGTGAAAGAGGTTGCCAGTGCGGGCCCTGAAGTATACAAGTGTTCAGCAGTGCAGCAGTAATAAAGTAGCTACCTCAGCAAGGAGTGCCAAAGGGAGCTTTAAAAGGACTTTGAGTCACAAGGAGGTGATCAGAAGTCAGTTCAGCGTTAACAGGCAGCAGGTCAGTGTTAACCAGCGTTAACCAGCGCTAACCGGCATTGACTGGCATCAAGCCAGCATCAAGTCAGCGCCAACAGGCATTTTTTCAGTTGTTCCCAGCAAATTGTGCATAGTCAAGCCAGAGGAGTATCCCACTCATCTCTTCTCCCATGCAAGTTCTCAATAAATATAAAAAACACAAAAATACTGAACTGGTCATTGTCTCAGTGCTCACACTTGGAGAACATGCTTAAATGTGCTGTTGTTGCTAGCCCAGGCGGACCCACATCCAGCACAATGGCTGGGAATGCTGCTACACATAGCTTGTATAGCACACCCCTGAAGGGACTGCTGATGAACTTGGATCACCCACTCCTGCACAGCCAGGCACACCATATCTTTACAGGCACCCCAGAGTCAGGGAACAGTCCGTGACTTTGTTTTTGTTATTTATTGAGGGTTGATAACTTGGCTAGGGATCGGAGGCTATGGGATGCCCACTTGACTTCAGCAACAACTTCAGGGACATTTTTCTAAATACAGTCTATATGCAGTCTCCTTCACTTGCCTCCTGCACACAGATGCTTGCTTGCACCAGCTGAAACACTCTAGGATGATCTCACAGGCTCCCAGTCATATTTTAGCAATAGCCCCTTACAGGCAGGAACTCAAAGCCCCTTTTTGTGTAGTATAAATGTAGTGAAACACTTTGCCACTTCTTCTCTGTGACCACATCTTCCAGCACCACCTATTCATGCACTGCCAACCCACTTTGCTGCAACTGCCCCTTTCACTAGCCCTCCAGGCTAACTCTCCACATCAGTCCTCCACACTGACTCTTCACCAGCCTACCTGACTGACTTTAAGGAGATCTCTCAGGCAACGACGGAGGCTTAAACACACCGCTGTCTTCAGGGAGACTGGCTACATGTTGCAGTCTTCCCCCTTGTCAGTCCCCAACAGTGCTAATCTACTCTGTCCTTTCTAGCTCCCATGCCTCCAGGAAGGGCTTCCTCCTGAGTGTTATGGCAGGATCCTTCCAGCACCTGGGTCCCAGGCCCGGCCTGAAGCAGGACACCCCCCCATGCATACATACCACATACAGTATGGGTTGTGTCCCATTCATCTTTATTATTTAATGGCTTTCACTTTTAAATATATATTTTTCTTAACATTGATGGCATCATAATTTTTACATTCATCCCTCTATATCCTTCCTACACATCTGCTGTCAATTTATGTCAGAAATAACAGAGAGCATTTTGTGTGTAAATGGTTGTGATCTTCCTATCCAACGAGGTTTGTAATTTTTTTTTTCAAGCAGCTCTTCACAGGGAGGGCAGAGTCAAAGTTCTCAATTTGCTTTTTGCCTGCCAGCAAACAACATTTACTATGTTCCCATTGCTCCTGTCCCTGCAGATTTACAGAAAGGATGAATGTGGAACTAGAGTTCAGATACTAGTATGACCTTATTCCCAGGGCAAAACATTAATTATATGCCCCTATGGGCTATTTTATTGTGTACTCTCACCACAAATCTCTGTGGACTCACATTTTCTGTACCTTGTATATAATTATTCGTATTATGGTTTCATTATATAGTTTTAAATTGAAAGTTTGATTGGATACTGAAACAAATGGTTACCAGTAAATGCTTAAAAGTCTGCCTGTTTAAATTTGCACTTACTTAGCCGTATGAACACATATTTATATTTATAATGTATAAACCTATGCACCCACCCATACATAAAAGATCCTTGACTAATTTATAATCTGTATTTAAAGTGGAACTTGACTCTCCTACTCAACATTGATTATTTTTAACCCTCATGCTGCAGGCAATAGCAAATGGATAGGAAAGTATATCACATTTACAGTACTTGTTTTAAACTTGTTTTTTTACATTTCTTCAGTTACGTCTTGGTTTCCTGCCTAGGCAAATTACCGTTCTTATTGGCGTATAACACGCACTTTTTCCTCCTAAAAATGGAGGAAAAAGCAATATTAAAAAAACAAAAGGACGGGAAGCAGTGCCGAGAGCAGAAGGGGGCGTGACGGGCCGAGGAGAAGGGAGAACGAGCGCTCGCTGTCATCGGAAGTCCCGCCTATGATAGACATCACACGTCTCGGCAGAGAAGGCGGGACTTCCGATGACAGCGAGCGCTCGTTCTCCCTTGTCCTCGACCCACCACGCCCCCTTCTGCGTTCGGCGCTGCTTCCCGACCTTTTTAAAAACGTATTCGTATAGTGTCAATGGCGCTTGCGAGGCAGCAAATATGGACACTGCACTGGCGAGGCTGCATTGCTGGAGAATGCTGATGAGGCTGCAATGCTGGACACTGCTGATGAGGCTGTCATTTTCATTGGGGTTTTTTTTGTTTTTTTACTAGTAATGGTGGCAATCTGCGATTTTTTGCGGGACTGCGACATTGCGGCAGACAGATCGGACCCCTAACTGACATTTTTTACACTTTTGGGGGTACCAGTGACATTACTACAGTAATCAGTGTTAAAAATATGCATTGTTACTGTAATAATGCCATTGGCAGGGAAGGGGTTAACCCTGTTTGTGATCAAGGGGTTAAATGTGAGCCTAGGGGAGTGATTCTAACTGAGGGTGGCATGGCTTCTGAGATGACCATAGAGACATGTGATCCTATATAGCAGGATCACATGAGCTCTGTGATCATCCTAGGGAGAAGGACGGTCGGCTGTGTTTACAACAGCCGACCGTCCCTTCTCTCTCAGCGGGGAATGATCACGGGTGTCAGGCAGCAATTGGAGCCATCTGCCCCATGCATCGAAGTCCCCACTGACAGCGCGCTCGCCCCTTAGACTCCTGAGAGCAAACGCCGTACATATACGGCGATTTGCCTGGGAGCGGCTGCCTGCCGCAGTACATCTGCGGCGGGCGGTCGGAAACTGGTTAAATAGTGTTTTTGGTTTGTGGTGCTCAGAGCCAGTGAAGATCCACTTTACCAAGTTCTAAGGACAGCTCCAGATATCCTCACACTAAATACATGACAGAACAAATATGAGAAAGGGAAACCCCATTCAGAAAGAAATAAGGATATGATATTGTCAATGAGGTGTGCTACCGTCTGTATATCATCACATGTTTTTATACTCAGAGTCAACTGTAGTTTTTAGCCACTTGCATACTGGGCACTTAAACCCCCTTCCTGCCCAGTCCAATTTTCAGCTTTCAGCGCTCTTGCACTTTGAATGACAATTGCGCAGTCATGCAACAATGTACCCAAACAACATTTTTTTCATTTTTTTCAAACAAATAGAGCTTTCTTTTGGTGGTATTTAATCACTACCGGGGTTTTGAAAAATGTTGAAAACGAAAAACAAATTTCAAAAAATATTTGAAAAAAATGTTTTGAAAATAAATAAAGAAACAGTTTTTAATTTGTTATAAAATTTTGGAAACAGGTACATTTTTCTCCTTCATTGATGTGCACTTATAAGGCAGCACTAATGGGCCCTGATAGGCACCAATAGGCTGCACTGATAGACTGCACTGATGGGCACTGATAGGTGACACTGATGGGCACTGATAAGGTGGCACTGGTGGGCACTGATAGGTGGCACTGATGGGTGGCGCCAATGGGCACTAATGGGAAGCACTGAAGGGCACTGGTAGGTGGCACTGATAGGGTGCACTCATGGGCACTGCTGGGTACTAATCGGTGGCACTGATGAGCACTGATAGGTGGCACTGATGGGGGGCACTGATGGACAATGATGGGCACTGGTAGGTAACACTGATAGGCAGCACTGATGATGGGGCACTGATTGGCAGTGATAGGTGGCACTGGTGGGCAGTGATAGGTGGCACTGGTGGGCACTGATAGGTAGCACTGGTAGGTGGCACTGACCTGCACTGGTAGGTGGCAGTGGTGGGCACTGGTAGGTGGCACCGGTGGGCACAGTTGCTTTTCCTCTTCGGGACAGATGTTGCTATGACAGCAGCCATCGATCAGCTTTTTTTTCTCCTCACGCTGGCAGCGTGAGAAAAAAAAAAGCTGATCGCTGGCTGTTGCTTACATCACGTGATTAGCTGTCATTGGCTGACAGCTGATCATGTGGTAAGGTAAGACTCGCTGATCACAGAGCAAGCTGCTCGCGCTCCGCAGGGAGCGTGCAGGTAGCTCATGTATGGGAGGACGTAAACGGACGCCCTCCCGGCAATTAAGGTATGCTGTTTGCATAAATAATGAATCTCTACATTGTGGAAGCTGTGTGTTTACATAGTTGAAAATCAATTGCCTAATGAGCACACAATTGCCTCAAAATTGACCTCCAACAGTAAATACAAAATTGCAAATTTTCTGGATAAAAACATCAGAGTTAAAGTCTAACTCCTAACCAACTTTTTAGTTTTGGAAAGCATGTCGAAGGATTAGAGTTATCAAAAAAAAAAAGGAGCAAGGAAAGACGTCCTAATACCACTATAGCCCACTCACCCAGCGCATATGGATAATAAAATAATGATGTAAAATGTCATAAAAACATTATAATATAGCAGCTGCTATTAAATATACACAACTCAAACAAACAATATGTGAAAAAAACAAAAAGGAGCATATATCCCCTCACAAAGAAAATCCAATAACAGCGCTAAGACTTAGTCCCTTAAGTCCTGATATATATAACAAGGAAAGTCTTTATAAGTGACAAGCAAGCTGGTAAACAGTGGTCAAGTCAGCCTTCTGTGCTCGATATATACACGTGCACCTTCACCACACCTCAGTGGCACCCCTAGGTAGTACTCACTCACCGACAGGTATCTGTAAGCTGCCCCTTTATGAAAAGACCATGGGATCCAATCCTACCACGTTCCAGTAAAAAGGAGCCTTGCTTCTCACTATCATAAGGGGATGGTCCACTGTTCTCTGGCCCTCCGTTGAAGTCCTTTGATGATGAAACGCTTTAAGGCGTGAGCACGCGGTCACCCCGGCAACCCGAAACGTCTGACGTCACACCAGGAACTACGCCGTCTAGGTGTCAAGCGGCGGAGGATAAGCGGTGTTTGACAGCCTAGATCGTAAAGGTGCTGTATTCTATACTATGCTCAATACTTTGAGATTATATGTGAGTGCAATGTAAAGGGATTGGGATGCATGTATTAATAAATTGAGTTTTACATATTACACAATGAGTCCCCCTTATAATTGCATGGCTTCTACATGAACCCGGAGTTTTCTGGTTTGAGAATCTATGTGCAGGAACAGGGAGGATCAGAGACCAGTGGACCATCCCCTTATGATAGTGAGCAGCAGGACTCCTTTTTACTGGAACGTGGTAGGATTGGATCCCACTGTGTTTTCACAAAGGCGCAGCTTACAGATACCTGTCGGTGAGTGAGTACTACCTAGGGGTGCCACTGAGGTGTGGTGAAGGTGCACGTGTATATATCGAGTACAGAAGGCTGACCTGTCCACTGTTTACCAGCTCGCATGTCACTTATAAAGACTTTCCTTGTTATATATTTATATATATCAGGTCTTAAGGGACTAATGGCCCATACACACTATAAGATTTTCTGAAGACTTTTTCCTTTAGACTTACCAAAACCATATAATATGAGGTCAAACCTAAACACTTTCAATTTGTATGCAATCTGGCAGGTCCTTGCACTACATAGAAAAGGTAAATCTGAAGGAAACCTAACCACAAAAGTTGGATAGTGTGTATCCAGCTTTAGTCTTAGCACTGCTAATGGATTTCTCTGTGAGGGGATATATGCTCCTTATTATATGCTCCTTTTTGTTTTTTTCACATATTGTTTGTTTGAAGGATTAGAGTTATCTCTGGCGATTATACCTCACAGCCAGAGCTAGCATTATTGATGTGCATTAGATTGCAATGCTTTCCTGTTCCGATATACCGTATCTAACAAAAGTGAGTACACCCCACATTTTTGTAAATATTTTATTATATCTTTTCATGTGACAACACTGAAGAAATGACACTTTGCTACAATGTAAAGTAGTGGGTGTAAAGCTTGTTTAACAGTGTAAATCTGCTGTCCCCCCAAAATAACTCAACACACAGCCAATAAGTTCTAAACTGCTAGCAACAAAAGTGAGTACACCCCTAAGTGAACATGTCCAAATTGGGTCCAATTAGCCATTCCCCCTCCCCCCCGGGTCATGTGACTCGTTAGTGTTACAAGGTCTTAGGTGTGAATGGGGAGCAGGTGTGTTAAATTTGGTGTGATCACTCTCACTCTCTCATTTTGGTCAATGGAAGTTTAACATGGCACTTCATGGCAAAGAACTCTCTGGGGATCTGAAAAAAAGAATTGTTGCTCTACATAAAGATGGCCTATGCTATAAGAAGATTTCCAAGACCCTGAAACTGAGCTGCAACACGGTGGACAAGACCATACAGCGGTTTAACAGGACAGGTTCCATTTAGAACAGGCCTCGCCATGGTCGACCAAAGGGGTTGAGTGCACATGCTCAGCGTCATATCCAGAGGTTGTCTTTGAGAAATAGACATATGAGTGCTGCCAGCATTGCAGCAGATGTTGAAGTCTTCACGGAGGAGTGGAAGAGGACTCCAGTGGCAACCTGTGAAGCTCTGGTGAACTCAATGCCCAAGAGAGTTAAGGCAGTGCTGGAAAATAATGGTGGCCACGCAAAATATTGACACTTTGGGCCCAATTTGGACATTTCCACTTACGGGTGTACTCACTTTTGTTGTCAGTGGTTTAGACAATAATGACTGTGTGTTGAGTTATTTTGAGTGGACAGCAAATGTACACTGTTATACAAGCTGTACACTCACTACTTAACATTGTAGCAAAGTGTCATTTATTCAGTGTTGTCACATGAAAAGGTACAATAAAATATTTACAAAAATGTGAGAAGTGTATTCACTTTTGTGAGATACTGTACATCCTTATATAGCATTTCTTAGTATTATCATTTAATAAGAAACTGATTACCCAGCATAAAGCATAAAGTGTGTGTATGTGTGTGTAAGGGGGGGGGGGTGCAGGATGTATCATTGTGGAGTTCTTGAAATCTAGTGTCCCCTTTTACCCACAATGCTGGATCTGCCTACTACCCTTAAAGCTCTTTATTGTAGACAGAAATAGATCTGAAAAAAGCTGCAAAAAGATCAACAATTTACACATTACTTAGAAATTACAGAATTAAAGTGAATGTTACCCCAACATTTTATATTTCTGGTACTGTATGCGTATATTGTACCATGTACTTGTGTTAAAAGTATCCTACTCTCTTTGTGTTTTTCCTGTGTATGATATACCTGGTGATCTTGCCAGTCCCTCTACTAACTGGCCATGGTAGGCATAGAAGCACATCCTTCCCAGTGTGGACAGTTTTCTGGCTGGTCTGGGAGCCCAGCCTGCCTGTCCTGCAATGGCTAAGACTGTGCTGACATGCCCCCCCCCCCCTCCTTCCTGCACAGCTCTTACCTGGGAAGATCAATGTATTGCTCTACAAATAGAGCAATCCCTAGTGTTCAGTGTGATCACAGCTCTCACTGTAGGTAGCTTGAACTTTAGCAGTAACTTACAGCATCCCCAATGGCCCTCCAGATATCAGATTTGGATTCTTATATAAAGCAACCTGACCTGATGTAAGTATGCAAAAAATATAATTCCTGGCATTCAGCTTTAAAAATAGTAAACATTCTTTAGAATTGCAGCAATATCAATTCACCTCAAATATAGACATCAGAAATATTAAAATCATGACTGTTACAAATTAACTGAAAATGAAAAACTGCATTTCTCAAAAGAAAGAAAAAAAAAAGCATTTAATGAGTTGTTTGTGACAATCATGTTGATGGGTTCTCGGCATCTGTAGAGGGAATAGAGAAGACAATAAATATTCAAAAGAAGGAGCTGAAAATTCAAGGAAAAGAATGAAAGAATCATTATTCCGAGTGCTGAGACTGAAATTATTATCTGTATTATTTTATTTGAAAAGTTATTTTCTCCTTAACACAAATGACATAAATGAACTGGAGCATTTAAACAACAACCTTTTTTTAATGGAATTTTGAGGTATATTACTAACAACAGTGAACGGCAAAAAAAAAGCTGGAGAAAAGCCTACCTAACTTCCTGGTGACCCTTATTATAATACATGCTACGGAGTTTTGCTATAAGTCTTTCAAATAATCCCCACATTTTTTTGTTCTGGGGGGAGCAGATACGGGGACAATGTGCCTTGCAAAGGGGAAGGGGGATCCAAGGCTTTGCAGCCTTCCCTTGCAAGTTCCCCTCTTCCCTCAAATGCAGAAAGCCATGTGGCACATTTGTTGCCCTTCCTTTCCTGGGCACCCAGTCTGCATGCCTGAATAAATGTTTGGTTGGAATTTTTAGCAGAATGCCATGCCATTTTGTTTTTAATTGTGTCAATACAAGGTTACAGGGTTTTCTGGGACTTTGTAGTCACTCTATAAACAAATTAACAAATAAATATCTTATATAAAAGGTTATATTCATATTCCTTGGTGTTAAACCTAAATAGCACTTTAAGTATAATGATATCCATACAGATTTACATGCCATATGCCCAACTTATTGATGTGTCACCTGATAGAAATAGACACTTAGCCATATATAGAATAAAAACTTTCCAGCATATAGGTCCAAAAATTGTCTGGGTAGGTGTGCGAGAAGTGAATACATGCAAGGACCCGAGGGTATTTCTATACACATATAGACACAGTGAAGTAGTGACGGCGGACACATTGGAGGATCCAGCCATCAGCACCGGCCTAACAATATCCATTGTAAACTTTGTAAACTTTTCTATTAAAAAACTTAATTGATAAACATTGTTAACTTAGTCCATTGAAACTTGGCACTTTCATGGTAAATTTCATAATTCAACAATTGAAAAAGATGTCTTAATATTAATGTTAAAGACATGCTTTATGAAATATTTGAAATCATTCTCCAACCAATCTTACAAAAATAATGTACTGTATATATTCAAAAGATAGGTTTTAGAACCAGAGGTAGTGCTTAACCGATTTGTTGTCAGCAGCACAGTCATCTAGGTAAGGGAACCACTTAAAAGAAGAAAAAACCCTTAGCGCAAACAGAAAGTGGACGTGTAACCCATATGAGCCAAAATGTCAATGTCTGAGGAAATGTCATTAAAAAATTCCACTGTATTTATGGCGGCAGCAATTCTTCAATGAGGGTATTGGAGGCCTCTGTAAACTGTGAATAAAATATAAAAAAGAAGGCACAGACATCTAAGTGTATCTATTTAATAAATTGAAAGCACACATATAAATGAAAGATAGCATTCACACGATTGAGAAATTTTCATGCAGATTATAATATTTCTTAGGAGACCAGTGGCTGTTGACACAAATCCAGAGGGATAGATGTAACAGTTCCGAATCACCGCTGCACCAGGCAGTGGAGGCTGTGCTGGATGGCTCAGTCAGTAACCAGGTGTCCACAAAGAGCAAGGTGTATGGTCTGGGGGTCTAGGCCGAGCGGACTGAAAACAGAGAGAGCTGTAGCCTGGAAGTGAGCCAAGCTGGAACGCAAGCCAGGACAGAGACTGGAGGAGGAGGACGTCGGGGCACATTGACTTCACAAAGTGGGTGGCAACATGTTTAGGAAGCTCCTTGGTGCAGAGACAGAGGAGATCTCCATTAAAGTAGAACTCCACACTACAATTTCATACTGAGCATGCTTAAATAAACAAAGAATAATAAACATGAATAATATCGCATAAAGGAAGGAATTGATACTGAAAAAATAAGTAAATTAAATATATTAATGAAAAAAAAAGAAAAACGAATAATTAAAATTGTTTAAAATTATTTAAAGTAGAATTCATAGTTAAATTATAGAGGGGGTCTATATTGCAAGGGAATTATACACTACAATTCAATTATTAGAAATTCATAAGGGAACAAAAAATGATAAAAAACATATTGGATTGAATTGAAATAAACAATGGTTTAGGAGGGGGAAGACCAATATAGAGGATGTAAAAAGTGTACAAATTGCATAGAATATATACGCATACACACATATACACAAATACACGTGTATATTATCACAACCATCTGCACTAATGCACACACACCTACTTGCATGCATAAGGGATATAAATGTAAGGAAAATAATATTTTGGTCGCAGATATATTAGAAGGCACCTTATGTCAGGGATGAGAGGAAAGGAAGTTGTTTTTAAAACATAATACTGTCATCTTAATTTTATATAATCGTATGTGTTTCTATTTCCTAGGACTAAATTTGATGAACACAGCAGAGCTATAGAACAAGGGGAAAAAGAGAGAAATAAAAATTACAGTGTACCTAAACACTTTAGAGAAGTACACGTTAAATTTACTGAGGGGTTAACAATATGGATTGTAGAACAAATTCCCAATACCCTTCAGATAGTAAAAAGGTATAAAAAACTATGTGAACGAGAGACTTATTGGATTTTCTCTTTGAACACTTTAGTTCCCATGGGGCTTAACGAGGAAAAAGAAACACATACGATTATATAAATTTAAGGTGACAGTATTGTGTTTTTAAAACAACTTCCTTTGCTCTCATCCCCAACATAAGGTGCCTTTTAATATATCTGTTCCCAAAGTATTACTCTCCTTACATTTATATCCTTTATGCATGCATGTAGGTGTGTGTGCAGTTTTCTTTACCATTTTTACATTCTCTATATTGGCCTTCCCCTTCCTAATATCATTGTTGATTTCAAATTATTCCAATATGTTTTTTTTATAATTTTTTGTTCCCTTTTCTAATAGTTGAATTGTGGTGTAAAATTCCCATGCAATAGAGATCCCCTCTATAATTTAACTATGAATCCTACTTTAAATCATTTTAAACAATTTTCTTTTTCATTAATATATTTAATTTACATATTTTTTCAGTATCATTTTCTTTCTTTATTTACCTTGATTCATGTTTATTATTTTTTGTTAATTTATGCATACTCAGTATGGAATTGTAGTGTGGAGTTCTAGTTTAATGGAGATTTCCTCTGTCACTGAACCACTCTCCTTTCTCCCCTTGCACTCCATAAATTAAGCTCTGATTCCCTCCCCTTCCCTATTGACTTGACGAAGGAGCTAGACTGCTCCGAAACACGTAGCCACCCACTTTGTTTCGTCAATGCGTCCCGATGTCCTCCAGCCCCAGTCTCTGTGTCGGCTTGCTCTCCAGCTTGACTCACTTCCAGGCTACAGCTTTCCCTGTTTGCAGCCCACTCAGCCAAAACCCTCAGACCACACACCTTGCTCCTTGTGGATACCTGGTTACTGACTGAGCCATCCAGTGCAGCCCCCACAGACATAGTCATCTGTGACTCTGCCTGTTGCAACGGAGATTCAGAACTGTTTTATCCATCCCTCTGGACCTGTGTCAACAGCCACTGGTCTCCTAAAAAGGATTATAATCTGCATGAAAATTTCCCAATCTTGTGAGTGCAATCTTTTATTTATATGTGAGCTTTTTCTTTATTAAATAGATACACTAAGATGGCTGCGCCTTCTTTTTTATCTTTTATTCAAAGGGAACCACTGTCCTTAATGTATTTTATCTCTGGCTGGTATAGAATGCTGTAGAACCCTGTTAGTGAGGGTGCAGAAGTGGTACTTCTTACTAGTTTGGCCAGTGAGGGAATGACTCAGTGGGAAAAAGTAGGTGGTCCATTAGTGGTCATGTTACCAGCAGCATGATTACTTCTTTGACAGGGCCTTTAGAGGTCTTCAGGATCGTAGTGGAAATCAATGCATTGTAACATTCTCTCAAAAACACTCCATTGTCTATACAACATTTATAATAGTAGATTTGAAGCACACTGAAAGATGTGCTCTGTCATCATTATCCTGGCCATTTTGTGCTGCTACCAACCATGGATGAGCTGTGTAAGAATGCTGAAGAACTATAGGGGGTAAGTGATAGCATCATGTCATGGAGAATGCTGGTGAAGCCAAATGCTTACCTATGGTAGGAATAGCCCTGTTAAATAAATCCTCTACAGACCCACCATGCCTGTTACAATTTAGAATAGAAGCAATCAGGCACTTTCTCCAATGTGTGAGCAATTCATTAGCAGGGCCTTGTCATTGCACAGAAAAAGATAAGTATAAATTGGTCATGAACTGTAATTTAACCACCGAAATCTGATGTAAGTTCAAACACTAAGCTCTGTAAGTTTTTATAACTAAAGTTTGAAAAATAACTCCTCTTTTCTGTTGTTGATGAAATACTATTTGTACAGTTCTCTCATGCTGCATGCCAAAAATGCCAGCTTTGTGATGCACTGACTGCTAATTATCTAACAGTGCTTTTTCTGGAATATAGTGTTAATTGATTTCTTTTTCAGCACATTTCGATCACGCACATAGCATATCAAGGAAAATAAACTGAATTTGTTAAATTAGAAGGCATGTTAAATGAATGCTAAGTGAAATGTCTTTATTTTATCATCCCTATCTACACATTTAAAAAATATACAGATGTGTACTGAGTGGTAGGTTTATACAAAAGTATATCATTTATTAACATTCTATGTCAAACTGAAACATTGTCATTGTACCTGTAAATAAAAACTGGTAACTAATGTTTATAGTGTTCATGATTTAAGGAACTCCACTGATAGTAAAAATGTTGTATTTAATAGAAATTTCCAGCTCAGTTCGGAAGATCTACAGATTTGTCCTGTGAATGCAAGTTAGACTTTGAAGCTCAGAATCCCAGAAGTGATCCAATGCTTCTCCCATCATCCTCTTCCCATATCAGCTTCAGATTCACTGCCTAGCTTCATTTAATCACGTTCATGGGAGACAAAACCATTAAAGTGGTTCTAAAGCCTAAACATTTTTTACCTTCATGCATTTCCTGCATGAAGGTAAAAAATGTTTAGACATTGATTTTGGCACCTCCCTAATACTTACCTGAGCCCTCATTCAATCCAGGACCCTGCATGTCTGCAGCTCTTCTCTTCCCTCACTTCCGGGTCTCACTGGCTTTGCTGGGGCAATCAAAGCCAGGGACGAGGAAGTGCGTCTGGGTCCTGAGGTCTGTGTCAATGGGCATAGCAGAGGGGCTGAGAAATGAATGAGCAGGAGTACTCCCCTGGCAAGCGGCATCTCGTAAGGGCACTGAACAGAGAGGTGGAGCCAGCAGCATCGGTGCTGGACCTAAGAAGAGGAGGTTCTATTGAGCAGAGCAGCTAAGTATAGAGATGTTTGTTATTTTAAAAAAAAAGAAAAAAACATCCCCTACAATCACTTTTTAGTATACATCCCCTGTGGTTTGCATCATCAATCTTCCCTGGGCTTACATGAGAATAGAAATAAGTGAACCCCATGATGCCACATGACCAGGCAAGTCACCAGACAGCTCAAAAAGTGTATGCATGAAGTTAGACTGGCGTTGAGGGTAAATGCATTCTACTGGCCAGAATATTAATTTATTCGGGCCATTGGAACACATTTACTCTCATAAATGTGTGTTTATGTACATATACACATGAATGTAAATATATTATGCTTATTAACTCCTCTTCAAATGCAGCTTTGGTGCGTTTTTTATGCCTTTAAATGCTGCTCCTAAAATGCTGATCTAAATGCCTGATGTGTATGGCCACATAAGCTAACATATAACTGCACTAAGAGGCATAAGATGTGTACTTTTATGACTCTGTGCATGAGGCCTATCAGATGAGTAACCACTGAATCTAATAATAGATTGAGGATTGAGGACAGTTCACCACTGACCACAAGCTTAAAGTCTTAGAGCCGGTTCACATTGCAGCGACCCGACTTGCCGGGGCGACCTGTGAGCGGCCGGCACGGACTTCGTATCATTGAAGTCAATGCAGGTCGCTCCAGGTCACCCCAAAGAAGCTCAGGACCCTTTTTCTAAGTCGGAGCGACTTGTGTCGCTCCTATTAGAACGGGTCCTGTGCTAATCTATGGCAGGCGACCCACGGCGACTTGTCAGGCGACCAGGTCGCCTGACAAGTCGCCCCAGTGTGAACCGGCTCTTACTACACCCAGGACCCTGCATTTACTATATCTGGTCTCCCACAGTACACAGAACATGGGAATGCTGTTATTTTAGTAAAGATGAACTGCTAAATACCTTTTCTCATCAGCAGTTAGAGCAGTCTTATGACTTCTATGAGTGTCTGGTTAAAGCTTGAAGGAGAAGTTTTCATTCTGCTCTGACTGTCCTATAAGGCTGCTGAATCCCTGACCCTCTGTCAGGACAATGCTGATTGGCCCTGTGCTAATCACATGCACTCTTTCAAGAAAAAAACAAAAACTATCTAGCAATACACACTAAACTGAGCATGTGCAACTTGTCCCCTATCCTCTGTTCTATCAAGAGATGGTTTGGGGACTGTGGAAGAAGGGGAAGATCAGAGAAGACAGGATCAAACAGCCTTTTTACACAATGCAGAGGATTAAGTCCTTAGGTTCCACAATTAGTACAACAAGCATACTAAACTGCATATACAGACTGATTTTACTGTTATGGGTTTAGTAACACTTTAATGAATATCAAAGGGGATTTTCTAGACTAACCTCCAATGTAAAGGTACAGTACCAATTTTAGTTGCCACCTACACCTACAGTATGTCACATACCAAAGTTTATTTTAGGACTTGTTCACTCTGCCCATATCCTAAATTCTCTGTTTTAGTGTGAGGGTGCAGATGTCAGTTTTCGCCCTGCAGTGAGTTGCAATGATGAGGTAGTGCAATGCGCATTTCAGCGCATTGCATTGTTTACTTTGTATAAACTTTAACTGACACTTCATTCATGTCTCTGCAGGGCAGTGTGGTGCATTGCCATCCAGTGGCCTGCAGGAAATATAGCATGTCTGCATTTCTGTGTTCTGCATTGCACAGCATTGTGCTGTGAATCAGGAACAAAGAAAACAATTGTTTTCTATGTGCCTTTTGTGTTGACTGGTGTTTATCCAGTGCAAAAAATGATGCCAGTTACTGCATACAGTGTAAATGAGCCCTTAGAGAAAAGCATATATTTTGTCTCATTCAATATAGAAATGCAAAGCCGCTTACAAAATGTCGATACTACCCCAACTTTTATACCTCTTTCGTGCGCTCCCTCTCACCTTCCCTAAAAAGTACTTAGATGCCTTTTCCAGGGGCATGCGTGATTTCATCTGGGGTGGTGCGAGAGCCCGTGTAGCTACCTCCACTTTATCTCTACCCAAATGTATGGGTGGCGCTAAACTCCCTGACCTCACCCTGTACCACTGGTCCACTAGATTGGTCCAGCTTAAAGCTTGGTTCTCTGCCTCTCCTGACCTTCCCTGGACCCAAATTGAATGCCACCTTACTCCGACCGGGGACCTCCGCCTGTTTCTCCTCAGTGATCTCTGGATCCCCTGGAAACTACCCCAGCTGCCTCCCACGACTCAGTCTTCTGTGTTGGCGTGGCGTAGACTGGTTCTCGCCGGTGAGAGACAGGCGGACGGGTATTCCTACGACTCCTTGTCACTCCCTCTAACCATTCTGGCTGCCCACCTGCCCTCCCTGCGGTTGCTTCAACTGGCAAAGCTGGGTCTGTTGGCACTCTCCCACTACTACAGCCAAAGTGTTCTGCGCTCCCCTGGTGCGCTGATGCAGGAACATAGTGTCCCTCCCACCCTGACTTTCACGATCCACCGCATACACAGCTTCCTTGCCAAGCACCCTCCAATGACTGGCCGCGTCCCTACGAAACCGTGGGCTTTCTACCACTCCACTGCAAAATCGACCAAGGGCATCTCCCTTTTTTATGATAGCTTTCTCCACCACTCAGACTTCCCTAAATCTATGTCAATGCTCAGGTGGGAAAAAGACTTAGCACGTGCCTTTACCACAACCCAGTGGTCATGGGCCATGATATCTACTTCTCAGCATTCACGATGCATCTCCCACTGGGAACTCATGCTCAAAATTACAAACCGGTGGTACTACATGCCCTTTCGGCTCTCAAGGTTGTTCCCCTCTACCCCAGCCCACTGCTGGCGTGAAGGTGGTGGAATAGGCACACTGGTGCACATACTCTGGGACTGCCCCTCACTCACGAGTTATTGGAACAAAATTTTCAGCTGCATAGCGGACTGTACAGGTATTCTTAGCCCCCCCAAAAAGGAACTAGCCCTGCTTAATTTGGGTATAGATGAGTATCCAGTGCAATTTCGCCAGATGGTCCTGCATATTCTCCTAGCTGCTAGAACGCTAATTATGCATAGGTGGAAATCACTGGAGATTCCAGGTTTCTCTGAGATGGTCGTGTTAGTGAACGATAATTGTCGTCTGGAAAGGCTCTGGCAAATAATGACGTTTCGCTGACTAAGTTCTCCAAGGCTTGGCAATATTGGAAGTATCATTAACACTAATTTCGGAGCTCGGTGGCCTGGTGGTCCAGCCTTCCCTCGGCGCATATGTTCCCACTGGGATGCCTGTCACTCTCCTCCATGTCCTCCTGGCCTTGCAAATTACCGCACCTCCTAGTTCCCTCCTGGGTCCTATCATCAGTGGCTGGGTCTTGGAGTTCTATCCTTTCACTGTATCTTGGTTCTATCCTTTCACTGTCTGGAGTAATGCCCCCTCTCCCTCCCTCCTCCCTCCCTCTTCCTTACCCCCTTCCTCATTGGCCTACACGTTTTTACTATGACTTGTTATTATTGTTCCTGTTTGTACCATTTTTGCAAACTTTTCAAAAAAAATTACTGTTTAAAAAAACATAGAAATGCAAAGATCAAAGAATGTTTAAAAAATACTTTAACCCTTATAAACAGGTCAAGATAAGAGCATACCATAGTCAGTTTTCCATAGCCAGAGCATTTAATGAAAAATTATAAGTATCTACAATGAATTACTGCATTTTGCTTGTTGTTTTATTGAAAATGCTCAATTTAGTTTATCATGCTTTTCCCGAAAGGCAGACTCCATGATACATTTGGTGTACTCAAAATGCTTATAGAGTTAAAATCTACCCAAATTTGACAATATAGCCTTGTGAGGGTTGCTGTAAAGTAGGATCACCTGCTGGCTTCTCTATCTTCTTGCAACTCCAGCGATGTCAGATGTTAGTCTTGTGCCAATCCTGTGATTAAGTCAAATCTTGCCACTAAAACAGAAAAAGTGAGCTTGAGCAAATGTTTTACTGAACAGAATTAAGTAAAAATAAATAAATAAATAAAAACTAACTCAGCGCTAAGACCTCACGCATACTGCAGCTGATAAACTCAAATTTTTCAAAGCTTGGGCATTTTTTTTAACAGCCCTAAACTCCCCTCTGTCCTATGTGTCCATGCACACATGGAGGTTTTTTGATGTTTATCAACAGGGGAGTTTATGGGCTGTTGTCTGAGTGCCCTAAATTAACGTTTAAGATCAGTTCTACTGACCACAAAAAACGATGAATGCTGAAGAACGCGCATAAAGGCTCATAAACGCAATTTTATCAGCGTTCAGCATTTTTTACATAGCAGAGCTGAATGTAAGCTAGTGTCATTTTACAAAAACACTGAAAAACGCTGATGCTGAAAAACACGCATGAATGTGATTAAATTATATATAATTTTTTGTCCATCTATGCTCAGTTTTGTATTTTATATCATATTGTGTTTTAGAGCCAATATATTATTATATATCTTATCCACTCTAGGTCCTTCCATTTCTGACCTATATATAGATATATACACCCAAAAGGTTTTCCTTCCTTCCTTATACATATATTTGGCAGCACCATTTACCTCCATATTTTTCCTAAAAGTTTTTTTTAAAGCAGCAGTTTCCTGCCAGCAATCCGACATCCAGAAAGACTTTTTTCCTGTGTGCATGGAGCCTAATAGATCAAGGAGCATGGTACATGCAAAAACATAAACATTTCAGCCATCAAAATAAAGAGTCATCATAGAATAGACAAAATGTGTCACTTATTAAAATGGAGAATTCTGTATGTGCCAGTCAAATAATTCCTTTTACAACTATACCAGAAACATAAATCAGTAATAAAAATGTACTGGCATTGCCATTGTCTTACAGTAATATTTCATACTGTATAAAACATTATAGCAATTCACCCTATTTTTTATTGTGACAAGGTACAGCTATAAATCAGTGTGGTAGATGAATGGCATCACAGATGTTCAGAGAGTTAAAGTGTATGCATGGATAAAACATTTTTTTTTCTCATTTTGTACAGAGTAGGGAAGGAATATAACCCCTGTCAAGTTTTTATTGCTTTTTTATCGCTAATATGTCCCTCTCTATTAGTCCTGGTGAAGACTGTCACCAAGGCTAAAAGTGATATAAGATCCAAAATTGCAGCGTCATCAGAAAATAATAGTGGGTACATGCTCCAAAGGGTTCACTCTCCTTTTTAAAACAAAGAGAAGAATTCCCCTCACTTTGCTGGGATTTCCTCTTACTTTCTGTTATTTATCTGAGACAAGTAAAGGGAAATCTCCTCAAAAGGACACCGCAGAAAATAATATAACAGTGGAATTTTTGCTTTACATTTACTTTATGGATCTTACTTTTAGCAAACAGTTTTTGAAAACACCATTTCATTAATGCTAAACTCCAGGTAACAGCTGAATATACAGCTGAAATACACATGTAGCGTTTACCCTTGATGGAGCCTGGTATGTATGAATACCCTTTTTTTAGGTGATAATGTCCCTCATGCCACACCCTCTGACATGCCAAGACTAAAGAAAAGGATTTATTTGGGTTAAACACTCAATGAGGCAACATTAACAAAAAATGGCAACAGCAATAAACAGAAACAAGATACAAAAAAATTGTAAAATACACCAAACCAGTGCGAGGACCAAATAATGCTGGACCCACTCCAGGTACTTAAATCCTCAATCTAACTTAATACTATATTACAATAAAATAATAATAAATAGAATATTCTACATGGAAGAAGATTTTCCTTTTGAAAATCAATGCACTTTGCATGGAATTGTGTGTCACAGTATTACCCATATCTTTGACAGACATCATTTTTAAAGGTACTGTGATTATAAGTATTCATTTATATTGTTTTGCTTGCACTGGTAAGGATAGCGCTATACATTAAAAGTAGAATATTATTTTTGAAACATCTGTATGCTGATATTTGTGTAGATGGCTTTCCTAGATCTGATCATTTTTGTACACTAAGGTTCATCAGTGCAGAGTTTATTTGTCTTTTATAATACTCGCCTAGAGGCTGAAAGATCCTAGAGTCTCTCCAAAACTTCTGCCAATGTGGTACTAAAGAGTGAGGTCCAGAGTCCTGCATTGGAGTGCTTGGGTAAGTTTGTATCCCATGGTAAAAAGTGTAAGGCCCATACTAAGTCCCATATTAGGATAGAGCTGTCTCTTTAGGTTGAGGGTAATGAGGTTTGCAGACAGCAGGCCCTCACCTCTGTGTCTGTGGTGAAGCCTCCTCCCATTCTCTGGTATCCAGAAACCTGGACATTCAACTCTGGAAAATATAGCAGTGATCTGTTATGAAGCCAGTGATGCCCCTCTTCCAGGGGCGTATCTACCGCAAAGAAAAAAAAGGCATTTGCCTTAAGTGGCACTTTACAGAAGGGTGGCACCATCCCCCAGGCAGAAGGGCAGAAGCAGCTCTTTAATTAGGCCTTGCAGCCATCTAATTTACCTAATTAAAAAGCCGCCTTTGCTCTTAAACAGTCAGGGTCTGAGGGCAGGGTGAGGAGAAGCAGCATGCAGGAGGCCTCCATGGAAGAAGTCACACACCGGGCAAGGTAAAGGAGGAGAGGAGGAGGTGGCTCAGTGTCACTGGTCAGGCCGCCTCTTCATATAGCAGCATCCACCATCTCCCTTCATCTCCTCTATGCCCCATTTAGCTACCACTGAGCCCCCCAAGCCAAGATAGGGGCCCAGACGATTGTTTGGGTTTATTTATTTTTCTCAATTCCTTCTTCCGTTAATACAGTCAGGGAGGGGCCGGGCAGCTTGGCGAAGATGGCTGACAGGCAGTGGTGTGGGCCAATTGGAGATGGGAAGAGGAGGGGCGGGGGGGCACAGTTCAATAAGCAAGAGGGTTTCCAGAAAAGGCAGAGTGGTGAGGGGACCAGTGACATAGAGGTTGGAGCAGTGCAGTGACAGGAGGGGGGGGGGGTGTGTGGCATGACTCATGGAGGTAAGGTATGAAACAAATGATAAATGCAGAGATGTATATAGAGATGAGTGTGTATAATGAACAGGAGGGAAAAAGACGCAGTCCTATGCCCTGCTGACCCATCCTCAGCCCGAGTAAACACATTCTTTGCCCTACTGACCCTGTCCTCTGCCCCATTGACCCCATCCTATGCCCCACTAACCCTATCCTCTGCCCCATTGACCACATGCTTTGCCCTACTGACACTGTCCTCTGCCCCACTGATCCCCTCCTATGCATTGCTGACCCCATCCTCTGCTCCATTGACTACATGCTCTGCTCTACTGACCCCAGTTGAATCATGTCTCAAGGTCTGATGAGGAAGCTGTAAATGGCTGCAACTTCCTCATCAGACCCCAAGAAAAGAACGGTATACCGCGGCTGGGATAGGATACATTTTAGATGGGGGCGCCCGATTTTAGTCTTGCTTAGGGCAGCACAAACCAAAATACACCACTGCCCTCTCCTCCAGTTCATTAGATCTCTCAGAAGGCAGCATAACAAGGCAGAACATCCTTTCCCTATCTAAAGCTAGTAGTGGCTACCCCAGAGTACCAGCACAGCAAAAGTCCTTGTAGGTGAAGTCTATAGCTGCCATGTCCCGATGGGAGAAGTTCAAGCTTGGGTAAATTCTGAAAAACGATGCTCCATAGAAGAACTGCCGATCTCAGCACAGTCCCGATCTCTCAAAGCCGACCCAACCCAACCCTTAAGATCTGAAACCCCTGCCTTTTATATATCACAGGACAGGGGACCAGACCCCAAAAGTCCAAAAAAAGTTAGCAGTGGAACATAACAGAGTTAACCCTTCCTCTCCCCAACCTGGGCAGCCACATTATTCTAACTAACATTAACAAACACTGTAGGCAACCTGCCTACCAACACAGCAGGAAACACTGGCAATAAGCATTGTTTCCTCTTCTGAGATTACCCAGAGCTTTGACTTCTCCTTCCTTTTCCTTTTCTTCACAGCACACTGTCCTTCTGCGACTTGAAGTATCTCACAGTTCTCCAATTAATAGAGGCTTTCTCCTGAGGACTACATCTCCCTTAGTTCCAAGCTCTTTCTTTCCCAGGCTGCCTTGCAGAAAATCAGCACTCTCTATATCCTGGGCAGTGGGTGAGACTCTGAAAGCAGGGGTGACAGCCCAGTCCATGTGGTTGTGGTTTAGGGAATGTCACAGATCTGGGCTACACACATGTGAGCCAGGCCTTGTCCACATCAGTGTCTGACCTCACAAATGCACTTCTACAAGAATGGTCAAACATTCGCATAGACACACTCCTAAACCTCGTGGACAGCCTTCCCAGAAGAGTTGAAGGTGTTATAGCTGCAAAGGGTGGGCCAACTCAAGATTGAACCCTACGGACTAAGACTGGGATGCCATTAAAGTTCATGTGTGTGTAAAGACAGTACTTTTGGTAATATAGTGTATGTGAACCAATTTATATACCAAAGGGTTTTTAACCACTTGCTGACCGCCGCACGACTATTTACTGCGGCGGTCAGCCCCGGCCAGGCAAAGTGACTTAGTACTACGTCGCTACTCCCCGCCGGTCTGGTGTGCACTCCCGCGCTCCCCCGCTGCCGCCGATGGCTTTATTGGGTTCAGAACCGATCAGTCATCAGGTCCAGGCCAATGATTTTTGGCCTGGACCTGTAGATCGGTCCTGCCCAATCAGAATCCATGCTGAGCCTGTGTAATGTAAACACAGGCTCAGAAAAGATGTGCTCTCCCCTCCCATGATCCTTTTTGGATTCATCTCGAGAGGAGAGCACATCTAACTGTAAGTACTGCACCAAGCACACGCACATACACTTAGATAGACACATTTAACCCCCGATCGCCCCCCCCCCAGTTAACCCCTACACCCCCTGTCACAACACACACTGTATACAGCATATAGCATTTTCCTATATACCTGTATAAGTGTGATTTGTGACCAGGTGTAGCGCTTGCGACCCCCCCTTTTTCACTTAAAATACCCGCCAGCCCCCCAATAAAGATTTAACCCCCTGATCCCCCCTGATCCCCCCCTGATCACCCCAAGTTAACCCCTTCCCCCCTGTCACATTGCACACTAATACAAACGTAATATACTGTTTTTCTGTATTTTGTATTAGTGCGATTGTGACCTGAATTAGCGCTAGCAAGTTCGTTTCTGTCCCAAGGAGGTTTAGGGTCCCCGCTACCCCCCCCCAATAAAGATTAAACCTCCTGATCCCCCCCTGATCACCCCTACACCCCCTGTCACAACACACACCGTATACAGTATATAGCATTTTCCTATATACCCGTATAAGTGTGATTTGTGACCAGGTGTAGCGCTTGCGGCCCTCCCTTTTTCACCTAAAATACCCGCCACCCCCCCAATAAAGATTTAACCCCCTGATCCCCCCCTGATCACCCACAGTTAACCCCTTCCCCCCTGTCACATTGCACACTAATAGAAACGTAATATACTGTTTTTCTGTATTTTGTATTAGTGTGTTTGTGACCTGAATAAGCGCTAGCAAGTTAGTTTCTGTCCCAAGGAGGTTAGGGTCCCCGACACCCCCCCCCAATAAAGATTTAACCCCCTGATACCCCCCTGATCACCCCAACACCCCCTGTCACAACACACACTACAGTATATAGCATTTTCTATATACTGGTATAAGTGTGACTTGTGACCAGGTTTAGCGCTTGCCACTGTTCCTTTTATCCTCAGGATACCCGCCACCCCCTCCAAATAAAGATTTAACCCCCTGATCCCCCCCTGATCACATCCAGTTAACCCCTTCCCCCCTGTCACATTGCACACTAATACACACTTAATATAGTGTTTTTACTGTATTTTGTATTAGTGTGATTGTGACTTGAGTTTGCACTAGCGAGTTAGTTTCTATCCCAAAGGAGGTTTAGGGTCCCCGCCACCCCTCCAATAAAGATTTAACCCCCTGATCCCCCTCTGATCACCCCCAGTTAACCCCTTCATTGCCCTGTCACTTTTATAGCGTACAGTATTTTTTCTGATCACTATTATTAGTGACACAGGTGACATTAGCTAGTGTTAGTGTCAGTCTAAAATAGCGCAGATCCCCGGCGCATAGTTAGAAATAACCTCTTGATTACCACACACACACGCACACACATACACACACACATACGCACGCATACACTTCCATTACTAGTATAGTGTTTGAACAGATCAATATCTGATCTGATCACAACTATACTAGCGTCCCCATAGTTGAGGGTTCCCAAAACGCTGTGTTTGCACGGTCAGCACTGATTCCTGCCAGCGACTGCGTTTAACCCCTCTGCTAAGCCCACCCCACCCAGGCAAGTGTAGTAATCAATAGATTACTGTCACTTACAAAAAAAACACAACACACAAAACCGCTGTGTTAGCAGAGTCAGGCCTGATCCCTGCTAGCATTAGCAGTTTTTTTTGGTAGCGCTTGAAATAGTCCTTGACAACCAGGTGCTTTTATTACCTGTGAGTCAACACTACTGTACAGGTAAATTTAGTTACCAAAATGTCCAAATGTTTGTACAGTGGTGAAGAGGCTTATAGTATACTGGCCATGTCAGATGAGAGCGATGGGGAAGCCTCACTGGCAGAATTAGTGTCAGTATACAAACCTGATGACAGCAGCGGCTCTCTGACAGATAGCTCCGACGACGGATGGGTCCCTGTTAGACCCAGGCGTACCCGACCCCATTCTGTAGTTGTTGAGATGCAGGAATCGCAGGGTGCTCGTATGGAGCAGAGTGTCGGTACTAGTGCCGCTCAGCCTTCTGGTGATCTGGCGAGCACCAGCGGCCTAGTACACCCTGGACCTAGTAAAACCAGCACTGCAGTAACACTTGGTGACGTGGCGAGTCCCATAAGTGCAGTTGAAGCTGGGGCGGTGGCTAGCACGAGTAGTGGCCCGCAGCCACCGCGTATTCGAAGACAGGCCCGTAGAGCCCATAGTGCCCTCCCTGATGCGCTGCTATATCCCAATTGGCAACCCACAGATTCTACAGCACCAGTACTTCCCCCATTCACTGCCCAACCTGGAATCCACGTGGAGACAGCTGGTTTTACGCCCCCAAACTTTTTTGAGCTGTTCTTCACGGAAGATCTTTTCAGATCTATTGTGGATCAATCAAATTCATACGCACAACAATTTATCGCCGCCAACCCAAATTCGCCCCTTGCCAGGCCATTCGGCTGGAAACATATAACGGTTTCCGATTTTAAAATCTTTCTGGGCCTTTCCCTGAACATGGGCATAACCAAACAGAGTGAATTGCGGCTATATTGGTCCACTAGCCCACTTCACCATATGCGCATGTACTCTGCCTCCATGTCCAGGGCAGGATACGAGCAAATTCTGCGATTTTTAAATTTCAGCGACAATGAAATCTGTCATCCTTGGGGAGACCCTGCATATGATCGGCTCCACAAAATTCGGCCCCTCATAGACCACTTCAATCAGCGGTTTGCAGCCTTGCTCACCCCCAAAAGGGTTGTCTGCGTTGACGAGTCCCTGATTAAATTTACTGGCCGCCTTGCTATGAAACAGTACCTCCCCAGCAAGCGTTCCAAGTACGGGGTCAAGCTGTATAAACTGTGTGACAGGGCCACAGGCTATACAGTTAGTTTCCGGGTCTATGAGGGAAAAGATAGCACTGTGGAGCCCCCGAACTGCCCAGACTACATAGGGAGCAGCGGCAAGATAATTTGGGACTTTGTGTCACCCTTATCCGGAAAGGGGTACCATTTGGACAACTTCTACACAAGCGTGCCGCTATTTAGTCACCTGCTCGAATTACAAATTGGCGCATGTGGCACCGTGCGACCTAATCGACGGGGCTTCCCCCAATGGCTTGTAAATTCCCGTCTTAGTCGGGGGGCGAGAGCCTGCTTGAAAACAGACAAATTGCTTGCAGTGAAGTGGAGGGATACACAGGATGTTTATGTTCTGTCCTCCCTTCACGCAGACACGACGATCCAAATTCCTACGTCAACTGGCGTTATGGAGAAACCCCTCTGTGTCCACGAATATAACCTTAATATGGGAGAGGTGGACCTTAACGACCAGCTTTTGGTGCCGTATTTAGTTGCCCGTAAAGTGGGACGCTGGTACAAAAAAGTGTATGTTTATTTATTCCAATTGGCTATGCTGAACGCCTTTGTCCTATACAGGGCGTCAGGACGAACTGGATCCTTCCAGGAATTCCAGGAAGAGATCATCCTTGCCTACCTGTACCCAGGAGGTATGCCTGCCCAACTTCCCCTTCCAGATGCAGTGAGCCGGCTGCATGAGAGACATTTTCCACATGTCCTCCCACGTATCCCTACACAAAGACACCCCCAAAGAAGATGTTGTGTCTGTAGCAGGCGCGGATTTAGGCGTGACACCCGCTTTTATTGTCCCAGATGTCCTGACCAACCTGGTCTCTGCATCAGGGAATGTTTCGAGCGCTACCATACACTAGTAGAGTATTAGTGTAGGGTACAGCACGACACAGTGTAGGGCACACAAACACAGGGTCTCGAAAGATGTTCGATGGCTATCGACATTTTGAGAGACCCAAGCTGGAAAATCACAGTTCAGAGAAAAAACAGTTAGAAAAAAAAATCCAAAAACAGTTGTCGTGTCAGTCATTTTATATGTTCTTCTACTCTTCCTACTGTACTTTTACTGTAAATGTTTGTTTTTTATTCTTTTGTTAACCTGTTTCTCTTGCAGGTACTCGGCGGCTGCCACATTGATTTTATATATTCTGACACAAACAGTGTTTGCGAACAGCATATATGGATACCTTTGCTGGCAGTAGCTGTGGTGATTTTCTGATTTCAGCACTACAGTTAAAATACTATTTAGATATACGTGGAATATTGTCATGTATACCCTTTATTAAATTCAGTGGGTGGTTGTTTGGGCGGTTAATGATGAGTAATACTACACAATATTCATGTGTTGATTTCTGATAGGTTCTCTTTTTTTTCGTTCAGCCCACAGGCTGCATGAAAAAAAAAAAACCTACACTATATGCCAAACAAGGACCAGCAATGTACTGGTACGTTGCTGGACTTTGAGTGGTTATACCAGGATGATGCCTGCAGATTTAGGCATCATCTTGGTATCGTTTTATTACAGCCAGCAGTCGGCTTACATGCAAAAGAAATCCTAGAGGATAATTGGCTGCTAGACTGCATTTACATGCAGTGGGAGGGGACCCCCCCCCCCCCACCGCCGCCTTACGTGTTTTTTCTCAGGCTCTCCTGTCCCACCGGTTAACCCGAGAGTGCAGCCAGTGGTTAAATTATCTAACCATAGAGCTAATTGGAGATGAGAATGGCTCCAATCATCTCTATAGCCTAAGATACCGGAAGCTACGAGCATTTCATGACTTCTGTTTCGCCAGAAATAAACAGCGCCATTGGGAAATTGGGAAAGTATTTTATCACACCAATTTTGGTGTGGTCAGATGCGTGTCAGAGGAGAGATCTAGAGTCTAAAAGACCCCAATTTTTTTAAAAAAGAGTACCTGTCACTACAGATTGCTATCATAGGGGATATTTAAATTCACTGTGATAACAATAAAAATGATTAAAAAAAATAAAATAAAGGAAAGGTGTCAAAAAAACATAAAAAAGCAAAATAAAAAAAAATCAAGCCCCCCCCCTCTGTCCCCCCGTGCTTGCGCGCAATGGCGCACGCAGGCGTTGGTCTAGTGTCATATGTAAACCACAATTGCAGCATGCATGTGAGGTATCGCCGCGAACACCAGGTCGAGTGCAGTAATTCTTGCAGTAATTCTTCCTGCCTCTGTAAGTCTAAAGTGGTAACCTGTAAAGACTTTTAAAGGCTTTTAAAAACGTACGTAGTTTGTTGCCGCTGCACAGGCGTGCACAATTTTTAAAGCATGTCATGTTTGGTATTTATGTACTCGGCATAAGATCATCTTTTAAATTTTACCAAACAATTTGGAATTATATAGTGTATTTGTGCAAAAAATTTTAAAAAAATGTATTTTTTTCGCAGAAATTGCGTTTGGAAAATCTGTGCGCAAATACCATGTGACAAAAAATTTTTCAACATCCACCATTTTGTTCTATAGGGCCTCTGCTTTAAAGAAATATATAATGTTTGGGGGTTCAAAGTAATTTTCTAGTAAAAAATAAATATTTTTTCATGTAAACAAAAAGTCACAGAAAAGGCTTGGTTCCAAGTGGTTAGAAGAGTGGGTGATGTGTGGCTAAGATTGAGCATAAAATGCCGGGACAGTTCAAACACCCACCCAAATAACCACTTTTTGAAAAGTAGACACCCAAAGCTATTTGCTGAGAGGCATATTGAGTCCATGGAGTACTTTATATTTTGCCCTAAGTTTCGGAAAGATGACAATTTGTTTTTTTTTTACAGAAAGTTGTCACTAAATGATATATTGCTCACACATGCCATGTGAAATGACACCCCAAAATACATTCTGATGCTTCTCCTGAGTACAGAGATACCCCATGTGTGAGACTTTTTGGGAGCCCAACTGTGTACGGGACCCCGAAAACCAATCCCCATCTTCAGGTTTTCCAATGGCGCAAATTGCTGATTTTACCACTGCACTACCTGTCACAGTTTCAGAGGCCCTGAAATTTCAAGATAGCACAAAACCCCCCCAAATGACCCCATTTTGCAAAGTGGACACTCCAAGCTATTAGCTGAGAGGCATGATGAGTCCATGGAATAGTTTATATTTTGCCACAAGTTTCGGGAAAATTATAATTATTTTTTTGTTTTGGTTTTTTTACACAAAGTTGTCAGTAAATGATATAATGCTCACACATGCCATGTGTATATGTAAAATGACACCCCAAAATACATTCTCCTGCTTCTCCTGAGTACAGGGATACCCCATGTGTGAGACTTTTTGGCAGTCTAGCCGCGTACAGGACCCGGAAAACGAATCCTCACCTTCTGGCTTTCTAAATTGTTGATCTTACTCCTTACAACCTATCACACTTTTGAAGGCCATGAAATGCCAAGATGGCATACTATCTTGACATTTCAGGGCCTCCTAAACCATTATAGGTAGTGAGAAAATGCAATGAAAAATGTACGCCCTTTGAAATTCTGATGGTGGTGATTGGTTTTAGGGCTCCCGTACACTGTCAGGCTCCCAAAAAGTCTCACATATGTGGTATCCCTGTACTCAGGAGAAGCAGCAGAATATATTTTGGGGTGTAATTACACATATACCCATGGCATGTGTGAGCAATATATAATTTCAATGACAACTTTGTGTAAAAAAAAAAATTTTTTTTTTTTTAGTCATTTTTCAAACACCTGTGACAAAAAAAATGAAATATTCAATGAGCTCAACATGCCTCTCAGGACATTCCTTAGGATGTCTACTTTCCAAAAAGTGGTAGTTTGGGGGGGTTCTGTACTGCCCTGCCATTTTAGCACTTCATGAATTGAGATAGGCAGTCAGAAATTAAAGCTGCGTAAATTTCAGTATTTACACCATAGTTTGTAGACGCTATAACTTTTGCGCAAACCAATAAAAATACGCTCATTGAAATTTTTTTGTCAAAGTCATGTAGCTAAATACATTTTGGCCAAAAAATATGACATAAATTGAGTATATTGGATATTTTTTAAAAGACAAAGTTGAAAATGTCATTTTTTCTCAACATTTTCGCTCTTTTTTTATTAATATCGCAAAAAAAGAGGTGATAAAATACCACCAAAAGAAAGCTCTGTTTGTGGGAGAAAAAGGATGTAAATTTAATTTGGTTACAGCATTGCATGACCGCGCAATTGTCAGTTAAAGTCACAAAGTGCCAAGTTGAAAAAGGGGTCTGGTCAGGAAGGGGGTAAAATCTTCCGGGGCTTAAGTGGTTAATTCTGTCCAGCCAATTTGGTGTTTCATACACTTCAGCCAGACAGCCTAACCTAAAGGGTGATCTCACTTCCTCTGTTAGAGTCGGTAGTGTCAGCTCCTTACCTGCAACCTGCATATAGACAGGTAAAGAACAGCAACACACTGATAAGTCATCTGCTCTGCCCACTTTGTTCCTTCCTCTTCTAAGCACATGTGCATACATCAGTATCCCTTGCTTTTCCAGTAGCAGTTGGAGAGTAGATTAACTAGGAGGTTAAGTTATTTCTATAGCTTTTTTTTTTTTATCATTTTGACTTTGTCACAAGTTAGCCTGTAGTTTTTGCTTGTATACTCATACCTTCTTGCTGCAGTGCTTTAACCTTGCTTCTTTTCACTTGTGTGGTTTGGCTGTGATCACCTATGTGCATCGTCTGCTTTTCTGTGGACTTTTATTTCCTGTCCCTTCATCACTTCCTGGCTCGCCTCCTAGTTGGCTTGTCTATATACAGTAAGACTTGCTCATTGCCTGAGCAACTTCACTGTTCTCTTAGCTCCCATCTGTATATCCCTAGGCTACTGTGCCTGATTTAGTGTGTACTGACCCCAGCTTAGTTTTTCCGTCTGTGTATGTTTGCTACCTGCCCTGACCTTGGCTTGTCTCTTGGATATCTTTTGGTCCGCTGCTACTCTGCATATGCCAGCGGTCTCTACATATTCAGGTGGGCCTACCTGCGGGCCTCGACCTGGTTCCAGCTTGCTGCAAGTCCATCCCCACCATCAGGGGTCCTGGTGAAGAAGCAGATTGGGGCTTAGACTCCCTACCACAGACTCGCTGACAGACTTGAACTTTGTATTTTCAAACATGTTACCATGGGCTAGTCAGACTATGATGGTAAGAACTTAAAGGAATTTTGGAAAATGCTATTTTCCCAGGGTGAGAAATACTGTGTCAGAATGTTTGTTAGATGAGTAGATAACCTGATGATTTAGTCAGAAGGTCATAGTTGCTTGTTTACATCTGAGAGAATGACTTCTTTCTTTGAAGACATCTATGGTAGCCTTTAAATCCCACCAACTCCCCCCAGCCCACACACACACACACACTGATTGGCTTAGCAGTAAGGCATATCGCTCTATACCAGCCCTTATCAACCTTTTTTTTTAAAATGGAGGAATTCTCAAAATAACGTTCTGGTCTCAGAGAACCCTGCTAATAATTTCTAAAGAACAATAACCAAAATATAAAAAGAATAACTTTTTTGGATACAGAAAGTGAACTGCAAATGTTCATTTGTGGTTGACTTTCCATATCCAAAAACACCCCTATTTTTGGTATATTTTGTTTATTATCTTATATTTAGAGTTGAGCGGACACCTGAATGTCCGTGTTCGGCGGGTTCGGCCGAACTTGAAAAAAAAGTCCGGGTCCGTGTCCCGGACTTTTTCCGAACTTTACCCGGACACCGAACCCCATTGAAGTCAATGGGGACCCGAACTTTCAGGCACTAAAATGGCTCTAAAACACCAATGGAAAGGGCTAGAGTGCTGCAAATGGCAGCAAAACGTAGTTAAGCGCATGTCAAGTGCTCTGCAAACAAATGTGGATAGGGAAATAACTTAAAACAACAAAAAAAACAGAAAAATAAAAAAATGTTCTTCATCTGTGAAGGACGAGGCCCATATGGAGTAGGAGGGAGGTTGAGGTGGTGGTGGATGTGGCGGTGTAGGTGGAAGCGGCGGTGGAAGAGGACGAGGTAGCCAACACTGCTTTTTTTCAGTCATTTTAAATGAGGGTACACCCCAAAAGAGTGAGAAAGATCAAAAGTAGAACAATGGCTGGGTAAGGTTGGTATCCATCTCTATGCTGCACAAGGTACGGAAAAGTCCTGTGGGATCCATGCCTGGTTCATTTTAATGAACGTGAGCTTGTCCACATTGTCTCTGGACAGGCGGCTGCGCTTGTCTGTGATAACGCCCCCAGCCGTGCTAAATACACGTTCAGATAATACACTGGCTGCAGGGCATGCCAGCCCCTCCAAGGCGTAAAGGGCAAGCTCAGGCCATGTGACCAATTTGGAGACCTAGAAGTTGAAGGGTTCTTCTGAGGTGCTGGCGGTGCCCTGGCTGTGTTGGCGACCTCTTCCTCCTCCTCTGCCTTGGCCTTGTGCTTCCACTGTGGCCCCGCTGTCAGGTGGGAATGCCAGCAGCATCGCGTCTACCAGTGTGCGCTTGTACTCGCGCATCTTGCGATCACGCTCCAGTGAGTGAATTAAGGATGGTACGTTGTCCTTGTAACGGGGATCCAGCAGCGTGGATTTTTGTACCCCAAAGGCAGGATGAGGAGCAGGAGGAGTTCGGAACAGGCAGGAGGCAAACTGAAACACCCTGCAATCTTCGGCGGTGTAAGATGAGCCCCAAAAATTGGAAAGGTGTATCTCACACGTACCGATACTGACTATGCCGCAATTTCATTATTTTTACCCCAAGGGTGTAGATTGAATAGCGGAATAGAAAATATGATATCAAAAGGTGTATCTATCTCACACGTACAGACCCAGACTAGGCCCCGATTACTATTTTTTGTACCTCAAAGGCAGGATGAGGAGTAGGAGGAGTTCGGAACAGGCAGGAGGCAAACTGAAACACCCTGCAATCCTTGGGGGTGTAAGATGAGCCCCAAAAATTGGAAAGGTGTATCTCACACGTACCGATACTGACTATGCCGCAATGTAATTATTTTTACCCCAAAGGGTGTAGATTGAATAGCGGAATAGAAAATATGATATAAAATTGGTGATTTTTCAATAGCACATGTGAACACAGCAGTGTCTTATGTCAGTCAGCTCTGCTGCAGGCTATGAAGGGAAAAAAAAAGGAAATTCCCCTTTAAGTTTGTAATTTTTAAATAGATTAGTACAGACTATGCCACAATTTAATTTTTTTTAACCCAAAAGGGTGTATATTGAATAGTGGAATAGAAAAAAGTGTATAAAATTTAAAATCACTCAATAGCACATGTGAACACAGCAGTGTCTTATCACAGTCAGCACTGAAGCAAAAACGCTGCACACAACTGACTGATAAAAATAGATTTTTTTTCTCCCTCCTCCTCCTCCTCCTCAGCGGGCTTAACTGAGGGCAAAACGATTGTGTTCACTGCACCAACCCCCACACAGCAAAATCGATGTAGAACACTGACCCTGCCTATTCTCCAGCCTCGCCCTAATATTCTCGATAAGATCGTTCACTGGCACTGCACAACCAACCCCCCACACCTGCCTATTCTCCAGCCTCGCCCTAAAATGCCCTAATAACTCGCCCTGCCTGCACTCCGACCTGTCCCTGCATTCTTTTCGGACACAATACAATTTTTCACTGTCTGTCCCTAATCAGCAGCCAGCACGTATGATGTGTGCTCTCTCCCTAATACTACAGCAGAATGACGCAGCACGCTGGGTCTCGAACTTATAAAGACATGGTCACATGCTTCAGATGGCCAATCACAGCTACTAATACATTAGTAGGCATGGCTGGGATGGCTTAAGGCACACCAGTTAAACGCTTGTTGATTGGCTGTTGAAAGCCCGCCATTAAAAGCGTGCCATTACATACAAAACAGGAAGTAAAATGACCAAACACGGATTTTAAACCCGAACATACAGTAACGTTTTCGGGTCTGTGTTCGGGTAACAAAAATCCAATTATTCGGTACAAACACGAATAATACAGTCCGTGTTCGCTCAACACTACTTATATTCAATAGGACAAATACTCTCAGAAATAGGAAATACAACCTATACAAATCCTAATATATTATTGGTTAATAATTACTATATCTGTTGCTCACTGTATATTAGTGTGGTAGTCAGGCGGAAGAATGCTCCATACGTTTGTGGTCAGTGGGAAGTACATATACAGTAGCTAAATAAAAATCTCTGGTGTCAGTGGGAACATACAGCATCTTAAAGGCAGAGATTGCTCACTGATTTAGGAGCCCCTTGAAACCTCTGGAGGAACCTTGGTTGAGAAAGGCTGCTCTATACCCATCTTCCTCAGGCTGACATGTCTCAGAGTTCTAATTCTCATGCTCTACCTGCCATCCTTCTAGTGTTCTGCTCTTCTCTCAAGACCACTGTGTGGCACCTAGAAGGTAAGTAGCACTGCTAAAAAAGAAGAATTCAGGCTTTGCATTGCTCCCACCACTGTACAGCAAAAGATAGGTGTCCACGTCACTGAGGCAGCAACATAAACATAAAGAATGATCCCCCTACTTGCAGTCTGAAAGATAGAAGACTTTGTACTCAGCACATAAAATGACTGCACATTTAGGTAAGTAAAAGGGGCATTTTGATTCCTTGTTTTCTAAATTGCTGCATTGAATATCTGGAGGAGGTGATGGGTAATATTTGTGCTGGGAATGGGGGTTGTCCCTGGCCATGATACGTTTACAAAAATGTCATATAAGCTTTAATGTATCAGTGCTATTTTAAAAGTTATTTTCATTTTTTTTTTTATCTGCAGTTTTCCGTGCAATAATAACCGACAATACTGCCACAAATGTCTTTGTTCAGGCATTTTTTTATAGAGTGACTTCTTATATACTATCTACCTAAAGGCCCGTACACACGTACCGATCGTCGGCATACAAACGTCGGTGGACGAAGGATCTGCCGATTGTACGCGTGTTAGTATGGTGCCTCCGACAGATGTCTGCGCACAATCCGCGGACAAAAGTCTTTCTTGCAAACATGAAAATATTTGTATGCCGACACCAGAACGGACGATTGTTCGCCTGTCAGTACACAATTCTGCCGACACACAGCTACAAATCCCAACACGCATGATCAAACCAAATGAGTTCCCGGAAGAATTTTCTCTAGTAAACTCAACATTTTATTCAGAAAGAACTTTCGGCTCGCGGAAGTCCAAGAAATAGGTGAAATGCGGAGCACATGCTCATCTTGATAAATGTGAGAAGAAGGAAGATGCTGCTCATAATGCCATACTTTTCTAATAAAAAGGCATGTGTTCTGTTATGATGAAGATAATGTTTGTCTATTCTATCTGTTCTATCAAATTTTAGAATTAAATAATTTGAACTCTTCACCATTATTTTTGTATTTTCACACCAAAGATCTAACTATTGATATGACCCTTTATTCTTTTATGAATTAATGTCTAAAACATATTTTTCAGGTTATGCACAATATTAAACATGTTAACAAATTCAGATAGGCCATTTTTTATTTTCAATTTTCTTTATTTTTTGGATCTCAGCAAAAAAAAAACAAAGCAAACATCAATACTTTCCGTATAATAAACTAAACATAAAAAAGTTCCATTTGGACAAAATTAAACTAGAAACTGGCAAACAGGGGTAAAATAAATAATAGGGGGTTACACAAATTAAAGTTGCTGGTAACTGTAATCAGGTTGCCATGAGGGCAGGTTTGGATCCTGCTGGCCATATTGCCACTGGCCATGTGGCATTTGGCGAGGTGGTGGGTGTTGTGGAGGTGGAGGTGGAGGTGGAGGTGGAGGGCACGGGTGCTCCTGGCATGCGTGGCTGTGCTCAGTAAGTATGCCGTTTTCTGCGTTTTGCAGCACATCCAGAATAATTTTTCTGGCATACTGACACTGCCTGAGGTCCACCTTATCCAGGATTTTGGCAGTCATATTCCCGAAGGACTCATTGGCCTCCGGTTTCCGACGTAGGGCTATGGTGGCCTCCTGGATAAACTCGTCGGTGATGTCATCCACGTGCTTCCTCTTTTGCCTCCGTTTGGCAGGAGGAGGTGGTGGTGGAAAGAGTTCCGCAGGCTCCTCAGGCTCCACAGGCTCCCCAGGCTCCTGGCTGCAACCTGGCTCCTCCTCAGTGACACTTCCCTGTTGATGAAATGAACAATTGATTAGAATGTTATAGTGTATATAAAAAGTCATGTTTGTTATATTATTGTGAACAAATAGCAGACTTTACATACAGTGGCATATCTAGGGTCTCCAGTGCCCTTGTTGAGGAGCTGTATTTGGCAACAACCCCCCCCCCCCCCAAGATCAATGTAAAACTGTAACCCACCCCCCCCCCCAAAAAAATTAAAGGGCATTAAAAGTTTCTAATTTGCCCCTTGTTTGCCCAGTGTAGAGCTCTCTAGTGGGCAATCATTGTCTCAGGTGTGAAAAAGAAAGAGAGGGTTGAGAGCTAGAGAGAGGGAGAGAAAGAGGGGGTGTGAGAGAGAGAGGAGGGGGTTGCAGAGAGAGAGGGGCCTGAACTTGCAGAGGACTTGATGTAGGGCATTGAGGGTGAAGCAGTGCAGGGAAACATGAATAAGGAAGCCACCTGCCTTGCTGACCCAGAGTGAGAGACCAGAGACATGGAAGCAAGGATGGATGGATCATTTGCAGGAGCTGTTAGTTTTGTATTAAAAAAGGTTGAGCCAGAGGAATGCTGAGGCTACAGCAGTGTTTGTAAGACCAGAGGTGTGCTGGGGATGCAGTGAGAGGCAGTCTCAGTCTCCTGGTCTTTTGGCTCAGCTGCTCTCAATGTTTTACACCTGCATGAAGCTGCTCTCAATGTTTTACACCTGCATGAAGCAGCTCTCAATGTTTTACACCTGCATGAAGCTGCTCTCAATGTTTTACACCTGCATGAATCCGCCTGCAAACTGGGGGTTCTGGGGTGTGCAGGCTGAGTGGATTGTTAAAATAAACAATAAAACAATGCCAATGTTTTTGTGACCCACCCCCCTTGGCCTGCGCCCCTGGCGGTTGCCTGTCATGCCAACCCCTTGCTATGCCCGTTTACATAAAGGGTCAATTATGGTTTAGCTTATAATTTTGTTACATGATTACATTTTAGCAGACAATATATTGTGAAATGCCATACCTGAGTAAAACTCTCCTCCAGGAAATCCTCATCCTGGCTTGGATCTACCGACACTGAGCCCTCTGCCGAAGTAGAAGGCAGTGTAGAAATTGACGGCCTGGATTCCATGGTGTCTGCCAGGAACCGCATGTTATCAAAGTACCACAGCCGTGGTACATATACATTCCGTGCCCCTGCTCCAGACTGGGTGGACTCCTCTATTTTTTTTAACTCCCGCCTGTAGGCAGTGCGAATACTGTTTATTTTTTTGCGGATATAAGTAAAATTTGCCCCAGGACAGACGGGCTTGTAGAAGGCCACCAAATGTTCCATGGCCTGTTTTCTGAGTTTTCGATTTTTATAATCTGCGGACTTGACTTGCCACAAACAGGGCAGTTGCCTGAACTCATCAATAAAACTTATTAAAAAGTTGTGGGTGGTGAAATTGTCCACCATATTGCAGGACAGTATATGCCTGCAAGACACAAAACAACACAAAACATATTAAAATAGCATGTATTTTGGCACATAATAAAGATATTCCTAATAAAAGCTGTATAGGGCCCAAAACACACACTTTCTATTAAAAGAGTCGTACCTTTGTTTGTGGGGAAAAGTCGTGATTCGCCGCTCGATCGTGCTCCAACTCTCGATATGTCCGCTAGCGAATCGTCGGCCGAACGATCTGGCGTCCTTTAAATACAGCGCAGGCGTCAACTCCTCCTCCAGTGGCGGGCTTGTGCAGGGGTGTGTACGTGCCGAAGATCAGGCCTACATGCGACACTCACACCTGAGGCAGTGGAATAATCATTGTTTAATTACGAACCATGTCTCAACAATCTGGGAGCTCAATTAGTGGGGGCCGAAGTGATTGGGCCACCCGAAAATCAAGGGCTACACCCATGTCAAAGCCAGAAATGGTGGAGATGGTCTCCATTTTAGAAAAAATGGATTACGATGGAAAGTTGGCAAATTACGATCGGCCCAATGCCAGGAAAGATGGCATCATGGACAAGGTGGTGGCCTGTTTGGTCAAAAAATTCGGTGTCGAGCGATCGAAAGATCAGATTCGGAAACGGTGGTCTGACCTCAAACACCGTGAGCAGGATCAGCTTTCCCAAATCCATCGGATTTTGAAAAAAAGTAAGTTTTATTTTTTCTTTATTTTTTTAATCATGCAATATGTTTTTTATAATTTTGTGTATGTTGTATTAACATGTCTAGATTATAATGTCTATGTAAAAAGTTAGATTACTCATTTTAGTTGTCATGTCGTGATTTGATCGATCTATTGTTGATGTTTTAGTATATGACATTAAAAGTCAGGAAGCCATAGTTAAAAATATATGTATTGTGTTGCAACGAACGTTCTTTCCTGCACGAATCTTCTCAGCAAACATTCCTATTAATCACAGATTATTATTCAAACCTTTAAATAGGAGAAAAACGTAAACTCCGTGCCAAACAATGGGAAAGGAGGAGGAGAGGTTTGGCAGCTCCATCGGCAGTTGTGGAAGAAGAGGAGGACATGGGCCCAGATGGTGGCACAGATTCCACTAAAGGTAATTGGTTCCTATGCACTGTCAAACATTAATGTACCATATTTTTCGTAGATAACCATGTACATGTCTTCATATTTGTTACTAAAAGAGCTATCAAGCAGGGCACCATGTCCTAACAAATGTACCTCTTGTGACTTTTATGATATGGCCAATGTTTTGTATTATGTAGATGAAGACATTATGCCTGAGGTGATTCTGGTGGAGCCTACAAGTGACCAGACACCAGAACAACAAGAAGGTTGGTAGTCACAGATTTTTGTGTAGTGGGATCATAGAAATATGTGTATTTGCAATGATTGTTTAACCTTATATTCTTGTATTCCCTTACAAATTTACATTGCAGATGTTGCGTCATGCCAGGATGTGGCATCCCCAGCCAGGTCTGAACCAATATCTCCTGGCAACTTGCCAAGCAGCATGGAAGCCACTTCAGAAACTGTGGAGGAACCAGGACCAAGTGTCCAAGAGCCAATTGTGTGCCCACGTAGGTTTTTTCAGAATGATTTTTATCAGTGTTATTTTTAGCCTCCAATTTACAACACTAGTTCCCTATGGGAGCCTCTTTATTTGAATGGAAGTCGCACCGTAAGTCGGATCAGGATGCTCTGACTTGCGGGGCCACTTGCGTTGTGAAGATTTTTGAGGGGGAACTACACCCAAAAATTGAACAACCCAACGTGGGTGTCCCCCCAAGTTCACAACCAGGCCTTTTGTGTGTGGTATTGAGTTTGAGGGTATGCCCACAACAAAAAGACAGCGTGGGTTACCCCCAAAACCCCTACCAGACCCTTATACAAGCATGCAGCTTGTCAGGCCAGGAAAGAGAACGAGCAAGCGGACCAAACACCCCCTGGACCACAGCAGGACACATGCCCTCAACATGGGGGGGTTTTGTTGCTTTGGGCCAGGGGGCCTCTGCACCGCACACCCAAAAGCACCTTACTCCCATGTAGAGGAGGACAAGAGCCTCATCCCCACAACCCTGTCTGGTGGTTTTGGGGGGTCATGCGGCCAGGGGGTTCCTAGGACTTTGGAAGCAACCTTTAACAAAGGGTGGCCCCCAGATCCCAGACCCCAATCACTATGTGAATGGGTATGGGGTACATAGTACCCCTACACATTAACCACATAAATGGAAGTGTATGTGAATAACGACAGGAGACGTTTATGAAATGTTCTTAAAGATCTTCATCCGGTCTTCTCCACTCTGCTCTTTGGATCTTCTCCTCTCCACTCTTCTGCTGTCCAATCTTCTGCTCTTATGTTGTCTGCTCTTTTGCCCTAGGCTCTTCTTCTTCCTCCTGTCCTCCTCCAATGCTGTTGCCGTGCATTCTGCCCGTCTCTGGTCTCTGCATCTTAATATATATACATTACAACCATGCCCTCACAATGACGTCATCATGCGTTCACACCCCTAATGAATATATAGTAAGCTCAGGAGACCGGCAGAATCATCAGCAACAGCATCGGAGGAGGACAGGAGGAAGAAGAAGAGCCTAGGGCAAAAGAGCATAAGAACAGGGTAGGTATTAACTCGAGAGGAATTTAAGATTACCTGGACACCAAATGTTTCTCCATTATTATGACCTCATGTAGGTGATTCACATTGACTCATTTTTTTTTAATTTTTACAGACCATGTTTTACATAGTTGCACATTAGCCAAATTGACCCGTGAGGCTCTCCAATGCTGCGCAGACCTGGAACAAATAAAGGAGACTGCAACGGCATTACAAATCAAAATGCGCAATTTTGTGGACATGATTGGCAAATTTTAAGCCACAATTTTACTAGGTTTTTAATGTTTGTATTGGGATGTTCCTGATGTTACAATTTTTTTAGAATGTTTTAGGGCATTTTAATTACACTCAGATGTTAAAGAGTGTACCCAAGTTTGGGAAAAGCACTTTACAACACCCTAACCCTAACCCTAACCCTAACCCTAACCCTAACCCTAACCCTGTGAATGTTTGATACTAAAACGTTTTTACATTCAACAATGTGTGTTCAATTCTTTATTAGACTTTAGTTGGGGGGTCGAGGTCTAAAGCTGTGTAAAGAAGCACTAAATGTATGATGGCTGTCCTATTCCCATATTTACATGTTAATGAAAGCATTTTGGTCACTGCCATATGCGAGTTGCTGGAGGTGTCAATGAAATGTTAAAGATACCCCCAGTTTTAACGCATATCACAGTGCGATCTGACATTTCACACAGGATCGGATCACACAAGTTTGAACGATTGTGCGATCCTATCCTGATGTGGCTGAATAAATGCATCATGTGCGACTTTTGTGCGAGTGCAGTGCGAATTGAGCCATACAAACTGTATAGCTGATTTTCGCATGAACATCTGATCGCATGTAATAAAGGAGCAGTGCGCTACGATATTACATGCCATCAGATGTGCAGTGTGAATTGAGACATACACTTTGTATGGCTACATTCGCACTGAACACGCATACAAGTCGCACATGACCCTTTATTTCTGATGTATCTGGATTGGATCGCACAGTGCTTAACACTTGTGGAATACAATCCTGTGCAAAAAGTAAGTGGCGGGTCACCCTTATGCAATGCTGGAAGGCTGCAAAGTCGCAGACTTCCCGCATCGCATAAGTGTGACTCAACACTCAAGGTACTAGCAGTCCTAGGATTCAATATGGCATTGATATTGCCAGTAGCAATCAGTGTAGGGAGATCAGTGTAATCTATAGTGTATTGCTTGTTCGTTGCTCTAGTTCACTTTCCATTACCTATATATATAACACTTTGAGATGAACAATGATCAAGTTTCACATAACACTGACATATCCTAACATTGGTGGGCAGTGAGAAGGATGTCATAAATGAACACAACATAACAGGTGTAGGTACTTTGTTAATACCCTAATGTATTATATGAAATATATAGTATGGGCAACTTCTGGACAATGAACACCAATGTAAGGTGACATTAGATGAACCTTGGGTGTGACCTAGTTCTCAATGTGACAGGGTTTGTGTACATTTTGTGGGGTGCAGAAGGCCCTTGTATTTACACCACTGGCTAAAAAATAACACATGGCCATCATCACTTTGGATCAGCTGGTGAGAGACTACAGTCAAGAAACACACTGATGAATGTATTAACCCTTCCAAAGTCACACATATATAACACATGATTAACCCAAATAATTGTGTTTGGCATATGTGCCCAAATGATTATAATCCACAATACAGAATCATTGCAATTTTTGTTTAATGTGTTGAAAAATAATATATCTCTGACATTTATCTTGTGTGTCCAATCTTTAACAAGATTAATGGGTGTGTGACAGTGATTGCTGCCAGGACACAGCTCCTCTCCCCACGAAATAGTCCAGATATTCCTGGCGGATCTGACGGGCCCTGTGTGATGCCAATGCTGACCGTCCAACTTCCATTGACGTCATGGACTCCACTTGGTTAGAAGGTTGGGCCTCTCCACTTGTACCTGGCATAGCAGGGTCAGTATCCAGTTGCTGCAAGACATAATTTTGTGCATTCCTGCGTAGGAAGTTGTGCAAAATGCAGCAACACAAGACCACATTATCCACTTTGTACAGTGCCAGGTTTATGGACGTCAGGAATATCCGGAACCGGTTGGCCATTATCCCGAAGGCATTCTCCACAACTCTGCGAGCTCTGGACAACCGGTAGTTGTAAATCCTTTGGTCTGGGGTGAGGTTCCTCTGAGGGTAGGGCTTCATGAGATGCTCCCCAAGCGCAAAAGCCTCATCTGCGATAAACACAAAGCTCATACCCTCAACAGTTTGCTCCCTGGATGGCAGGTTCAGAGTGCCGTTCTTTAGACGACGAGCGAACTCCGTCTGATCAATAACTCCCCCATCCGAATTGCGGCCATTTTTGCCAATATCCAAAAAAATAAACTCATAGTTTGCATTAACTATGGCTAGCATGACTATACTAAAAAAACCTTTATAATTATAATAAAATGTGCCGGAATTCGGAGGGGGGACAATGCGGACGTGCTTCCCATCAATAGCACCCCCACAATTGGGAAAATTCCACTTCTCCAGAAATTGATCAGAAATCTCCAGCCATTGCTCTGCGTTTGAAGGAAACTGTGGGGAAAAAATAAAAAAAAAAAAAAAAATAAAATTAGTGCTTGAGCACATCACATTATTAATTACACACACAGTTGTCTGTTAAATGCTTATGCAACTTGCTAAAAAAATATACAACAGGAAGGCAAAGGTTTGGATATGGGGATGTAACATCTACATACATTTCTTTTCAACCTCCTATTGTTCTTATATTGTAAAGGGCCATACACACTAGAAGATTCTCTGAAGACTTTTTCGTGCAGATTTAACTTTTCTATGTAGTGCAAGGGCCTACCAGATTGCATAGGATTTGAAAGTGTTTGTTGGACCTCATATTATTTGGTTTTGGTAAATCGGAAGGATAAATTGTTCTGACAATCTTCTAGTGTGTATGGCCCATTATACTCACCAGCTAGAGCTGAGATTTACAAACTACGGCCCTCCAGCTGTTGCAGAACTACACATCCCATGAGGCCTTGTAATTCTCTGACATTCACAGACATGACTAGGCATGATGGAAATTGAAGTTCGTGAACAACTGGTGGGCCATAGTTTGAAGACCTCTGAACTTGAGCTTTGGTATATGCTGACTTTGAGATTTAGCATGTGGGTGGGGGGATGGGTAAGTAAAACTGGGCATTTATACATCAATTAGGGCTTGTGGTCAGTGAAGGTTTTAACATCATTACATAAACATACAGAATCATAGGTGGGAATGGATGGACTGATGTATTTTAGATAAATCATTAACTAGGTACTAAAACATTGGCCAAGGAATAATTGTTTGAGGGAAAGCAATAAAATGACCCAAATTCAAAATACTGTTAACAGGCAATGCGTTTAGGGACACATAGGAGAGAATGGTGGGGTGGTTAGTGGGTAATTTTACAAATGGTTAAAGATAATCTACATCTTTACTACTATGTGCATGCGGACAGAGGGTAGTTTACAAATAATGGCCTGTGTCAATTGCTGTACATCCAAAAACATCATAATTCGGGTGAAACTAGTAATACATGTAATGTAATGTAAAAAATCAAACATACCTTGATATAGTCCTTCTGCAAGACCTTGATGATGGCAGAGCAGGTCTCAGGGATGATGACTCCAAGAGCTTGGGGGGAGATGCCTGTGGTGAACTTCAGATCCTGCAGGCTTCTCCCTGTTGCAAGATACCTCAACGTCGCAATTAACCTTTGCTCAGGAGTAATTGCAAGCCGCATACAAGTATCCTGCTTCAGAATATAGGGGGACACCAGGGCAAGAAGTCGGTAAAAGATGGGATCCGTCATCCTCAAATAATTCCTGAAGTCATCAGGATTATTTTCCTGGAGCTCCCTCAGCAAGGACATATGAGAAAATTGATCACGGTTAAGCAACCAATTTTTCGTCCAGGAGGTCCGCTTCTTCTTCCTATTGCTCGTACGTCGTCTCAGAGCCAAAACTCCAACACTAACGACAGCAACGGACGAATTCACGGTCGCCATAATAAATTCTCGAACGATGTCTCGGAAAATAGCGAAATGTCGTCAACCAAACAAATGCTACCGAAATCAGCGCGAGATGCCCAGAAGGGTCACGGCCAAACACTCACTTCCTCTTTTGTAGCGGCGAACGTGCGTGGAACGTAGTGACGTCATTTTCTGTCGGAAGACAAATGTCCTGGGCAAGTTTGGAGCACTTTTCAACAGACAAACAACAAACACACCAGCCGCGAACATTTGTAGGACGTTCCGTCGGCCGACGATCGGTACGTGTGTACGGGGCTTAACTCCCAAATGTTGCCCTGCATTGTTACCTTGTTACACTGGCAACAGGTGAAAATAAGCATTTTATTGAAAACATTTGTTTACAATGTTGGACCACTAGGATTTCAGCTGCTTATTTAACTGCTTGTTCAGAATCAGATGCCAGCTGCTGTATTGCTTCTCCGCACTAATGCATTTGCAAAAAAAAAAGCTAAAATGCACAAGCTTATGCTTACAGTTTCGCTCAATCTCCCCCACCTCCCTTTTTTTTAACTGGTGCTTTTATAAATTTTCTTTTTTGGCTATTCTTTATTCCCAGTGTTGACAACAATTGGCTCAAAAACCTTGGAAACCATGGCAACAGACAGTGATAGGCAAAGCATTTCTGCTACTGAAAGTTCTAAGTATTGTCACTGGCAAAGGTAATACCTTGGAAAATAGAAAGGGTTGAGCATTGTGTGTGTTTTTTTTTTTTTTTTTTCAGTTTAATTTTTCATTAACATACACCTTTCCAAACAATTTAGACACTACATATAAAAAATAAAGAAACAAAAACAAAACTAAATTAAAACTTTTGAAAACATTTCACAAGAATAATTTGCTCTAGTCTAGGGCAAAGACTAATAGCCCTGCAAGGCAAGGAAGAGCATTATTGAAGGTAGACTGCAATTAAATATGAAAGTTTTGTGTTTACATTCACTCAGTGGACAAAGTCTGCCTGCTGAATGGTTCTTATTTTCATCCTGGCATTCACACAGCTTCGTGTCCAGTTTGAAAATCTCCGTGGCGGGCAGTATCCTTATCTTCTAAATCCAAGCCTGCAAAAATGCCAACTCATTCCTGTTATAGAGCACCAGTGTCTGTATTCCAGAGAGAGAGAGGCTACACAATACAAATTCATGTAAAAAAAAATGTTGACGTTAAACCCATGTGAAAAGCATGCTAAATTTGGCTGTGCTAGTTTGTATCAAAATCAGATTAAAGAGATACTATCACTAAAATAAAACTGCTAATAAATGTTACCCCTGCAAAGAAGATAGAAAGTGGGGGTTCTGGGCAATGGCTAAGTTTGCCTCCCCCACCAACCCCGACCCAGTGCAACTAATAATATGGGGTACACATTATATTTGAAGTAGTATGCAGTGTGTATGGTCTGTGGTGCAGTTTTCAATGTAGGGTTGCAGTGCATGTCATATATAATGTGGTATGCAGTGTTTCTGGTCTGTGTTGAAGTTTGTAATGGGGGGAGGGGGGTGCATTATATGATACTATATATAGTATGTGGTGTGCTGTGTGTATTGTGTATGTTGCAGTTAGTAATGTGAACGTGCACGTTACACCGTACACAGTGGCGTAGCGTGGGGGGTGCAGGGGGGGCCAGCGGCACCGGGAGCAACATCTGGGGGGGGCGCATCCTGCAGTGTCACTCTGTTTGACATTATATATATTACTTACACGCCACCATCTTTAGGCTGGGAGATAGCCAGCGGGCGCTCTATGGCTGGAAATTGCGGGTCGAGGTGGGGTGGAGCTGGACTGTGCCTCCCCTGCCCGTTGGCGTAGCGTTGCAAGCAAAGCCCCGCCTGTCAGCGGCGTGTTCTGCACAGCTCAGTCAGCGCTGTCACAGGAATCATTCATCTCTATCTTTCCAGTTGTGGCACTCAGCCAGCACAGCGTGAAGAGGACTGAAGAGAGAGTTGTGAGAGGTGAGGTGAGACCATGAGAGATGTTTTTCTGGACTGACAGACACACAAGGCATCTAGGGAGGGAGGAGGAGAGGGGGGGAGCAGCCTGGACTGGAGAGCACTGACTGCAGTAAAGTGAAAGTGGAACTGTAGGGGAGGTCAGTGTAGGTGTCAGTGGGGGGTGGGTCAGTGAAGGGGGGTCAGTGTAGGTATCAGTAGGGGGGGGGGGGTTAGTGAGGGGGGGTCAGTGTAGGTGTCAATGTGGGGGGGGGGGGTCAGTGTAGGGGAGTCAGTAAAGAGGTCAGTGAAGGGGGGGTCAATGTAGGGGGGTCAGTGTAAGGGTTCAGTGAAGGGGGGTCAATGTAGGTGTCAGTGTAGGTGTCAATGTGGGGGGGTCAGTGTAGGTGTCAGTGAAGGGGGGGTCAGTGAAGGGGTCAATGTAGGGGGTCAGTGTTTGGGTTCAGTGAATGGGGGGGTCAGTGTAGGGGGGTTAATGTAGGAGGGGGGTCAGTCTAGAGGGCAGAAAAGAAGGGTCAGTGAAGGGGGGGACAGTGTATGTGTCAGTGAAGGGGTCAGTGTAGGGGGCATTCAGTCTAGGGGGGTCAGTGAAGGAGGGGCAGGGAAGAAGGGTCAGTGAAGGGGGGTCAGTGTATGTGTCAGTGTAGGTGTCAGTGAAGGGGTCAGTGTAGGGGGGGGGTTCAGTCTAGAGGGGTTAGTGAAGGAGGGGCAGGGAAGAAGGGGGGCCAGTGTAGGTGTCAGTGTAGGGGTCAGTAAAGGGGGTCAGTGTAGGGGTGTAAGTGTAGGGGTCAGTGAAGGTGTCAGGTAGGTCAGTGTAGGAATCAGGAATGTCAGTGTAGTAATCAGGGTTGGTTAGTTTGTGTAGTGGTCAGGTAGGTCTGTGTAGTGGTCAGGTAGGTCTGTGTAGTGGTCAGGTAGGTCCGTGTAAGTGTCAGTATAGTAATCAGGTAGGTTAGTGTAGGAATCAGGCAAGTCTCTGTAGTGGTCAGATTGGTCTCTGTAGTGGTCAGTATAGTTATCAGGTAGCTTAGTGCAGGAAACAGGTAGGTCAGTGTAGGGGTCAGTGTAATTGTCAGGTAGGTTTGTGTAGTGATCAGGTTGGTTAGTGCAGGAATAAGGTAGGTCAGTGTAGGTGTCTGTGTAGTGGTGAGGTAGGTGAGTGTAGGTGTCAGTATAGTAATCAGGTAGGTTAGTGTAGGAATAAGGTAGGTCTCTGTAGTGGTCAGCTAGGTCAGTGTAGGTGTCAGTGTAGTGGTCTGTGTAGATTTGTGTAGGGGGCGCAAATTATTTACCTTGCCCCGGGCACTGACAACCCACGCTACGCCACTGACCGTACATGATGTGGTGTACTGTTTGTATTGTGCATGGAGCAGTTTGTAATGTAATAGGTGCAGTGCATATAATACATAGGATTTGGTGTGCTCTGTGTACATAGTATGTGGTGCAGTTTGCAATGTGGGGGTGCATTGCTTGTATATACGACGTGGCTTGCTGTGTACATAGTTTCTGGTGCAGTTTGTAATGTGGGAGTGCAATGCATGTTTATTGTGTGTGGTGCAGTTTCTAATGTGGGGATGCATTGCATGGTTTTTAGTAGGATCTGTGCCGTATGTATTGTGTATGTTACAGTTTGTATTTTGGAGGGGCACTGCATGTTATATATGATGTGATGTGCTGTGTGTATAGTATATGTGCAGTTTTTAATGTGGGGGTGCAATGAATGTTTATTGTGTGTGGTGCAGTTTCTAATGTGGGGATGCAGTGCATAGTTTTTAGTAGGATCTGTGCTGTGTGTATTGTGTATGTTACAGTTTGTATTTTGGAGGAGCACTGCATGCTATATATGATATGATGTGCTGTGTGTATAGTTTGTGTGCAGTTTTTAATGTGGGGGTTCAATGCATGTTTATTGTGTGTGGTGCAGTTTCTAATGTGGGGATGCATTGCATGGTTTTTAGTATGATCTGTGCTGTGTGTATTGTGTATGTTACAGTTCATATTTTGGAGGTGCACTGCATGCTATATATGATGTGATGTGCTGTGTGTATAGTATGTGTGCAGTTTTTAATGTGGGGATGCAGTGCATGCTATATATACGTGGTGCACTGTGTGTATAGTGTGCTGTACAGTTTGTTATGTGGTGGTACAGTGCATGTGATATATGATTCAGTGAGCAGTGTGTAAAGTGTGCTGTCAAGTCTCTAATATGGGGGAAAAATGCATGTTATATATGATGTGGTGTGCAGTGAGTATAGTACGCAGTGCAGTTTCTATAGTACCCGATACAGTTTCTATAGTACCCTTTGCAGTTTCTAATTTGAAGGTGCAATGCATGTTATATATGATGTGTTGTGTAGAGTGTATAGTGGGTGGCGCATTCTGATATGACAGCAAGCAATACGTGTTATATAACATATTATGGTCAGTGTAAATTGAATGCATGCAGTATATAATGCAAAGGTATTACGTCTGTTATCTATCTTGTGTTGTAAAAGCAGTTTTTGGCTTTAATTACACATATAAAATAGCTGTGTCAGGTTACAATTAAGGGTTCGCCTCACAAGCCAGTGTGCGATCCCAGTATACAGCCCACTATGAAAAAATGTTGCTTAGCCCTTCATAGGAACAATGACTGGTCCCCTTTAAAGGACTGCCAATTCTTGTTTTGTTTTATAAACCTTATGGGTTTTTTCTAGGATTAACTTCCCTTTTTATTAACTTAAAACAATTAAAAAAAAAAAAATCTGAACCTAGTTTTTATCTATTCATATCTTCCTGCTTACATAGGCAGCAACAATTTACAACTGACAGACTATCCCAAGATATATAATTGTAAGCTGACAGAAAACTAGCAGAAATCCTGTTCTACATCAATGGATGCTTATCTGTGGCATTCGCACACAAGCTACCATTTATTTTACCTAGTTCATTAACTGAGCTGCGGCCTTTGACTTCTGCACTATTTACTGAAGGCTGGAAATGAATGCAAATAAAATGTACCAGGCACCTTACAAGGCCAAGTTAAAATGTTACTATTAGAAATAGAATTAACACCTTTCTGTGTAGGCCAAGTTATGTTCTACCCATACAGTATGTGTCTGTATTGTATTTGGAAAAAACAATATTCAGATTATTATTAGTAACAAGATTTTTTACTAGGGTCCCAGGCAGTCAACTAAACTTCCCAAAGTAGCTTTACAAAAATAGCCTGCTTCTGGCCCTTGGAGTAGGGATGGGCGAATGGTTCCGCCAGAGAATTAATTTGGGCCAAACATTTGCCTTTTCTGCCTCTTGCCAAACACCCGACTTTGCAGGGTGTTCGCCGGAGGGTTCACCCCGATGAACACCCTGTAATGCACAGTGCATTCTGTGCCCTGATAGGGCAAAGCTTTGCCCAATCAGGGTGCAGTGTAAGCAGCAGGGCCGGGAAGCAGGCCGCGGAATCCTTAACAACTGATGAGTCCTCCGCTGTCAATGGGTTACTTCGCTGAAAGCTGAGCAATAAAAAATAAAAAAGTGCCGGTAAAAAAAAAAAATAAAGAAAAAAACGTTGTGAGGTCCCTCCCCCATTAAAAAATGGCATTGGGTCCCCCACAAAATCTAAACCAGACCCATATTTGGGCATGCAAACACCCCCCTCCTGAATCATACCAGGCAACATGGGGGGGTGGTGCTTTGGGGCAGGGTGCTTTGCCCCCCCACCCCATAGCACCTTGCCCCTATATTGATGGGGACAAGGGCCTCTTCCCAACAACCCTGGCCTGTGATTGTCGGGGACTGTGGGCAGGGAGCTTGTCGGAATCAGAAAGCCCAATTTAAAAAGGGGGCTCCCAGATTCGGGCCTCCAACCCCATGTGAATAGGTATCGGGTACAGAGTACCTCATTCACCAAAAAAGTGTCAAAAGGTAATGCCCGCTCTGCACTTTGACATTTCTTATATAGGCCTTCTGACATCACAGACTGTGCATGACGTTCCTTATTTTTTCAATAGCTTGGTGTTGGGAATTGTAACCGCGAGTCATTTTAAAAGGGAATTGACTCATTTTTTTTCTTAGAAATGTCATTTTTGCTGCAGCATGATCCATACATGCTACATATGCGCCACTTTACAGGCACATTAGGGGATCCCCCATGCACTATATTTAAAGGAATTTTTCTTTTTTATTGTTGCACTTTAGGAATAATTAAAATCATGTCCCCCAGAGCAGTACCCAGACCCCCATACCCCTTTTATGGCCAATTACTTGCATATAAGCCTTCAAAATGGGCACTTTTGATTTCTCCTGTTCGGCTCCCATAGACTTCAATGGGGTTCGCCGTTTCGTTTAGAACATTTTCCCTGGTCAGGAGTTCTGCTGCGGGGGTGTTTGGCCTATCCCTACCTGGGAGCCCAGGCTTTGAGAAAACAAGGGAATAACAAGTATGCAAACATATCTCTCACATTCAGTAGCAGAACTTTAAGGGATGCACAGGATTTTAGAAGGATTCAAAGGATTCAACATAATTCAAGGAACATGAAACTTTTCTTGTTTTTCTTGGTTGTTGGTCTATATCAGTGGTCTCCAAACTGCGGCCCACAAGCCAGATGCAGACCTTTGCTTGCCTTTTTCTATCCCCTGAGACACTATTCTTCCAACTGATTTAAGGCCCCATTCCATTCATTTACACAAACAGCTGGGCACTATTCCTTCCACTAACTCCAATGATAGGGCACTATTCCTCCCACTGAAATCAACATTGGGGCACTATTCCTCCCACTGACACCATTGTTGAGACACTATTCATTCCACTGACACAAATGATGAAGCACTATTCCTCCCACGGACTCGTAACATTGTGACATTATTCCTTTTACTGATATAAGGCACTATTCCATCTATTATACATACAATTGGGCACTATTCCTCCCACTGACACCATTGATGAGACACTATTCCTCCCACTGACACCAACAATGGGGCAGTATTCCTTACATTGACACCATTCATGAGGCACTTTTCCTTCCACTGACACAAATGATGGGGCACTATTCCTCCCACTGACTCCAACAATCAAACACGTTTTCTTCCATTGATATAAGGCACTATTTCATACACTCGTACATACAATTTGGCACTATTGCACCCACTAACACCAATGATGGGGCACTATTCCTCCCACTGACACCAACGATGGGGAACTATTCCTCCCACTGAAACCGTTGATGGGACACTATTCCTTCAACTGACACAAACGATGGGGCACTATTCCTCTTACTGTCTTCAACAATGGGTCACTATTTCTTCCACTAATACAATGATGAGGTACTACTCCTCCTCCTACTGACTACAAGTGCTATGTCATTTTCCTACTACCACTGACAACTAAGCCTGAGAAATGATTTAATTCCACTAATGCCAGGGCATGGTCTAGCCCCTCTGAAGAACCAAAGGATTGGCCTGTTACTTAGAAAGTTTGGAGACCCTTGATTTATACAATTACCAATTGACCTCCAGAAGGTTTACCCCCCTTCATGACCAGGCCATTTTTTGCGATACGGCACTGCGTTACTTTAACTGACAATTGCGCGGTCAGGCGACACTGTACCCAAATAAAATTGTTTCCTTTTTGACAGTTTTGAAAAAAAAAACAATATTTTTTACTTTCTGTTGCAAACATGCCAAATAAAAAAAATCTAAAAAAATTTAATTTCTTCATCAATCTAGGCCAATATGAATTCTGCTACATATTTTTGGTAAAAAAAAAAAAAAAAAAACAATAAGCGTATATTGATTGGTTTGCACAAAAGTTTATGAACTATGGGATATTTTTATTTCTTTTTTTTTATTTCTTTTTTTTTACTAGTAATGGTGGTGATCAGTGACTTATATCAGGACTGTGATATTGCGGTGGACAAATCGGTACACCTAACTGACATTTTTTACACTTTTTGAGGACCAGTGACACTAATACATTGATCGGTACTACAAAAATACAGTATGCACTGTCACTGTACAAATGACACTGGCTGGGTAGGGGTTAACATCAGGGACAAGCAAAGGTTTAACTGTGTGCCTAGCCGGTGCTTACTCACTGTGTTGGAGGTGCCTTGACTAGGGGAAGGCAGAAAAACAGGATAAATACCTTCCCTTCTAACAGAACGACAATGTGCCTTGTTTACATAGGCAGATTGTCATTCTGCCTGTGTCCTGTGTAATCGGCGGATGTTTTCAGACATCGAGTCCACAGTACCCACTGCTTGGCTCACTCCTGCTGTGTGTGATCACAGCGGTAATGGATTGCCGGCGGCACGCAGACGCTCTCCAGACCTGGAAGTGTCAGATCACATACTAGGTATGTGATCTGGCACAGAGCAGCCACCCTGCTGAAGTAAATGTACGGTGGGCGGTCCCCAAGTGGTTAAAAATATAGCTCTGCATAAAAAGCAGATAACATTCTGTCTCCAGTAGCTAATTTTAGCCACTTGCCGTCCAGCCACGGTACAGATACTGCGGCAGGTAAGCTCTGGGACCGCTAGTGAGGGCACGCTCGTGCCCATTCGCCACAGGGGAAGCCAATTCGCGGGTCCGGTGGCCACAATTGCCACCGGGCACATATGATTGCTCCCCATGGAGACAGAATGGCGGTCTGTCATTGTAAACATTGCAGACCGCTTCTCTGTCAGTTATAAACACAGGGATCCTGTGTTCTTCTTATATAAGAAAACAGGTCTCTGTGTTCATGCAACAAGCCCATCCCCCACAGTTAGTACCCCCTAGGGACAAATTTAACCCTTTGATCGCCCCTGGTGTTAACCCCTTCTCTGCCAGTGTCATTAGTACAGTAACAGTGCATATTTTTAGCAATGATTACTGTAGTAATGTCACTGGTACCCCCAAAAGTGTAAGAAATGTCAGTTAGGTGTCCGATCTGTCCGCCGCAATGTGCAGTCCCGCTAATCACTGCCATTTCTAGTAAAAAAATAAATAAATAAATAAAAATGACCTAAATCTTTCCCCTAGTTTGTAGATGCAATAACTTTTGTGCAAACCAATCAATATACACTTATTGGGTTTTATTTCTACCAAAAATATGGAACAGAATAAAATATAGCCTAAAATTATGAAAAAAATAGATTTTTACTTTTTTTTTATTGGGAATGTTATATAGCAGAAAGTAAAAAAATATTTTTTTTTGTTTATATCGCAAAAAATAAAAATCGCACAGGTGATCAAACACCACCAAAAAGAAAGCTCTATTTGTGGGGAAAAAAGGACATCAGTTTTATTGGGGGAACAGGATCGCATGACTGCGCAATTGTCAGTTAAAGTAACGCAGTGCCGTTTTGCAAAAAATGGCCTGGTTATTAAGGGGGCAAATCCTTCCGGCCCAGAAGTGGTTAACAAGCACACAAGGGGTAAAACTAGGACCAAATGCTATCATTCAGGTGTGCATAGAGCTTAAGCATTAGGTTAAAAACATAATTCTGCCTTGACCTCGGGTATTGTGCTGAATAACTGTCTTCTTCAATACGATTTGGGAATTGGGAAATGGACCTGGAAAAAAATGCTTATCAGGAAATGCAGAGTAAAGACAGAAATTATTGTCTGTATATTCATTCTATGGCCGGGCTATGTGGACCAATCACAGTGCTACAGGCTCTCTCTGTTAGACACTCTTCTCTGATAATTCCCAGTCCTTTGGTTACTCAGAACATGTATAGTTCATCGGCTGCTCTTTACTTCATAAATAAAAGCTGTTTGGAAAAAGGTCTGACACTGACCAGTTATTTAGGTTTCGTCCAGCTCAGCATCATGAGGACAATGCAAATGACAACTGGTTATATTAAATTCCAAATGCTTTTAGGATAGTATCAGAATGGATATACATGTGTTGCCACTTCAGAGACACTTACTATACTGCTTATTGTTCAAGTGTTCAGTCAAACTGCTTTAATTTGCTGAACTGACATTTTCACCTGTTATGTGTCAGCAATTGTTTACTATTTCAAACAAAATGGCTGCCACAATTGACCTTTATGGGATGGCTACTAAAAAGGGAGACATATGTCAGCTTACAGAGTGTGAGACAACAGAGGGAGGGATGTTCTGCAAGACTGTGTAGGAGGAAGAGAGAACTTTCTAAAAAAAGGTAGCTGAGAGAGACTTTGGAGAGTCATATGTGCATCCATAGACACACAAAGCACTGCTTCGACCATTCTCCACTCGCTCCTCACAGGATTTGATTGACAGCAGCAGGAGCCAATGGCTTCCGCTGCCATCAAAGCCTCCTGTGAATACCTCTCTGGCTTGATGCCCATGGATGAAGTGATTAGAGTAAATGTCCTCCTGGTATTCAAACAGTTTCTTTTTTCAAGAGTAATATTGTCCCTGTTCTGTTTATATGTGATACAGTTAGGAGCAATATGTAGATATTCACCAGCACACCAAAGATCACCAATTTTGTACAAACGTTTTTTTATTAACCACTTAAGCCCCGGAAGATTTTACCCCCTTCCTGACCAGGGCCTATTTTGCGATTCGGCACTGTGTGAATTTAACGGACAATTGCGCGGTCGTTGGACGTTGTACCTCAACTAATTTGACATCCTTTTTTCCCACAAACAGAGCTTTCTTTTGGTGGTATTTTATCACCTGTGCGATTTTTGATCATGCGCTATAAACAAAAAAAGAGCGTAAATTTTGCAAAAATAACAATATTTTTCACATTTTGTTATATGAAATTCCCCAAAAAAATGTAAAAATCTAAATTTTTTAACATTTTAGGCCAATTTGTTTTATGCTACATATGTTTGGTAAAAAAAATCACAAAAAGCGTATTTTGATTGGTTTGCGCAAAAGTTATTGCGTTTACTAACTAAGGGAAAGATTTTTGTCATTTTTGTTGTTTTTTTTTTTAACGAGTAATGGTGGCGATCTGCGATTTTTTTTTGCGGGACTGCGACATTGCGGCGGACAGATCGGACCCTTGACTGAAATTTTTGACACTTTTGGGGTTACCAGTGACATTACTACAGTAATCAGTGCTATACATATGCACTGTTACTGTAAAAATGACACTGGCAGTGAAGGGGTTAACTTTATTTGAGAGGGAGGGGTTAAGTGTGTCCCTAGGGGCATGTTTCTTACTGTGATTGGATGTGGCTTGATGTGTAAGAACAGGGATAAACGGTCATACATAGGAGAACCGTGTGATCTCCATTCTTACACAGGGAAGAATGACAGGCGGCTTTGTTTACATTAGCCGCCTGCCTTTCTTCCGGTGTAACGGACGATCGCGAGTGCCCAGCAGCCATCGGGTCCGCCGGGCACATGTGCGGGGGGTGGCCGTGACCGAGCGGGAGCGCGCCTCCGTCGGCACGCGCACGCTCCCTAGAGCCTCGCAGGCTAGCGACGTAGCTCTACGTCGCTTTGCCTGTGAGGGGCTGACCGCCGCAGTAAATAGTCGGTCGGCAAATGGTTAAAGAAAGATCACATCACGAAACAGTGTAGTGCAATGTTTCGAAGCCATGTAGGACCGCTTTGTCAGGCCAGTTAGGAGCAAGACTGTACTGAAGATGTTCTGTTCATGGGGAGGACTCCAGGGTTTTCTGAGGGAACTACACCACAACCATTTAACATAGGAGTAGTTATAGACTGACACACATATACATTACATGGGTGTTTGTGAACGAATTCTCATCTCCCCTGAGGAAGAAAGAAATTTTGAGATGCATTGGGAACATTAAGTCTGTATACAACAGCTATGATTGTACATGTATATCAGTGTTTCTCAACCAGGGTTCCATGGAACCCTAGGGTTCCTCCAGAGGTTGCTAGGGGTTCCTTGAGCAATGGGCAGTTTCTGCCTCTCAGATAAGTTCCCACTGACACCATTGGTCTTTTTAGCTATCTGTAAAAGGATAATTCTTCCCAGTGTCCACAAGTGTAAGGAGCATTCCTCCCACTGACCATCACACTAATGTATCCTGAGTTGTGACTATAGTAATTTTTAGTAGGGGTTCCCTGAGACCCTGAAATTATTTCAAAGGTTCCTCTGTGTTGAAAAGATTGAGAAAGGCTGATCTATATTGTCAACCTTTTGAGATTTTTAATCTATACATGTGCTACTAGCTTTATAAAAATATGTGTTAATTAAAAAAAAAAAAAAAATACATTGAATGCCTGTAAAGCCCCATCCAGATATATCTTTTGCTGAATACAGGAAGAGGGGATAAGAGCTGCTGCAGATAGGATAGCACTATATCAGGAGAAGACTCAAATAAGTGTTCAAAGCGGAGCTGCTCTTAAAAGGAGAAATTCAGCTTTAAGCACTCCTCCCCCCAAATATGGAATATTTGGTATGTCATTGTTTTTTTTGGGGGGAGGGGGGCAGGTACCTGCTCCCACTTCCACTCAAACCGCCTTGGAAGTTCTTCTCTCCCCCTCCCTCCTTGCAATCTTCTGGGACACGTCACAGGTCCCAGAAGATTATAAAAGCAAGTGAGGTAATTGGCGCTGCCTAAAAATGTATGAAAAAATTGGGTAAAACCAATAAGACTAATAACTAGTGAGTAAAGGATGTCTCAGATAAAAATAGATATAAATGTGAAACGGCAATTCAATACATGGAGAATCTCTCAGATATAAATAGATATAAATATAAAGTGCAAAACAGTAAATCAATACAATCACAGATCAATATATATGCACATGTGATTTATAAAAACATATATAGTGCAAAATGGTGCAGGAAAGTGCGCATACCCCAAAAAATTATATATATATTAACGATCTATATAAAAAATTAATTAAAGTGAGATTAGCCAGTGGGGAATCTGGCCAGTCAATCAACAAAAGATAGATGTTGAATTTTATCTGTGAAAGGGATATCTGTGCAACAATATCATAGAAAATATATAAAATATGATAAGTGAATAGGTGCAATAAATATATAAAATACGGAATAAAATGCAGTATAATCAGAGATAATGTATAATAATAGTGGATAGTGCTAAAGTGCTAATTAGTGCAGATAACTCAATTTTAAAAGTGTTGCGGTGGTTACGCTTCTGAAGACGTCATTGATGACGAAACGCGTCAAGCGTAACTACGTCACTTCCGCATCGTTGGAGCGCAGATCCGGTGGTTGGCTAACTCGGCGTCCCGGAAGCCACCGCTAAAGAGGGTCTTGCGGTCCCTACAGTACCTGTCGCTTGTTTAATCCATTAAAATGTGAGTACGTTAACTTTTTTTGAGAGGAAGGGGTTCTGTGTGTCCCTAGGGGCGTGATTCTAACTGTGATTGGCTGTAGCTTGATGTGTAGGAACAGTGATCAACGGTCCTACATAGTAGAACCGTATGATCACTGTTGATACACAGGGGAGAATGACAGGCGGCTTGAATGACAGCCGCCTGCCTTTCTCCCACTCTAACGGACAATTACATGCGCGGGGGGGGGTCCGTGACCGCGCGGGAGCGGGAGCGCACCTCCGGTGGCACGCGCTCGCTCCCCAGAGCCTCACAGGCTAGTGACGTACCAATACGTCACTTTGCCTGTGAGGGGCTGACCGCCGCAGTATATGTACTTGCGGCGGTCGGCAAGTGGTTAATAAACACAAAAATTTGTGGAACTCCACTTTAAGGAGGGCCTGGGAGGAGCTGCAATTGAAAAGTTTTTTATCTTAAAGGTGATGTACAGCCACAGGAGTGCAGTTTGTTCTGCACTCCTGTGACCCATTTTTAGCAGAGAGCAGGCTGAAGTCCACTCTCTGCTGATGTAACAGATGTCGGTCCAGGCACCACGTCATCAAGACCATACAGTTGGTGTCCGCCAGGTGCCTGGACTGACACCCGACGCAGCCTCTCAGCGAGCTGATGAGAGCGTGAGCCTGCCACTCTCCGCCCCTCCACAGCCCAGCGCTCCAATGAGTGAGGAGGGAGCAGAACAGAAAGCTGTGACTGACAGCTCGGGGAGCTGTCAGAACCAAGTGACCGGCAGTGTTTGATCATTTAGATCTCAGTGCAGAGGCATTGGGGGACAGATTCAGCATAGGACCAATGTTGCTTGCACCTAGGTAAGTAGAAATACAGGGAAAATGCCAAACCTATAATTCTCTTTAATTGCAGAGAAAGCAAAAAACCTTTAGCCTTTGGAACCACTTTAACAATGCTGCAATAACATTAATTGGAGGAATACTGACAACTAGAGATCTGATAATGAGACCTATCACATACCACATCACAGCCTGTTTATCCAGGCATGGGTCATGAAACCGATGAAGACACCTCATAACTACCTTAACAAGCATTAAGGTATTATACATCTTTGTCTGAGTGTTTCTCTTCACGGATACTGGCTTTATGGCCTATTGTAAAAGTTTTAGCAATCGTTGAAATGAAAAATCAACATTACCTGGGTAAGCTAAAATCTATACATATTTCAGAACCTATGTTGTGCTTAAATTGAATTATTATGAATTATTCCACTAAATGTTAAAGACCACTACCATCATTTTAAAACTGTACACCCCTATCTTACAAAGTGCAATGGGGACATGAGGCACATTACTTCTTCCTGGGAAGATATACGCTATATTACTAAAAGTATTGGGACGCCTTCCTTTACATACACATGAACTTTAATGGCATCCTAGTCTTAGTCTGTAGGGTTCAATACTGAGTTTCCCCACCCTTTGAAGCTATAACAGCTTCAACTCTTCTGGGAAGGCTGTCCGCAAGGTTTAGGAGTGTGTCTATGGGAATGTTTGACCATTCTTCCAGAAGCGCATTTGTGAGGTCAGACACTGATGTAGACGAGAAGGCCTGGCTCGCAGTCTGTGCTCTAATTTATCCTAAAGGTGTTCTATCGGGTTGAGGTCAGGACTCTGTGCAGGACAGTCAAGTTCCTTCACCCTAAACTCGCTCATTCATTTCTTTATGGACCTTGCTGTGTGCACTGGTGCGCAGTCATGTTGGAGCAGAAAGGGGCCATCCCCAAACTGTTCCACCAAAGTTGGGAGCATGAAATTGTTCAAAACGTCTTGGAAACACAGCTGCAGAAAGGAGACAAACAGCGCACAGCCGACCTTGCGTGATAACGTTTATTCAAAACACATATGTCTTGGTACAAAATGTCTTGGTATGCTGATGCCTTAAGAGTTCCCTTCACTGGAACAAGGGGCCAAGCCCAACCCCTAAAAAACAACCCTACACCATAATCCCCCCTCCACCTAATGATATTGACTAGTGCACAAATCAAGGTCCATAAAGGCATGGATGAATGAGTTTGGGGTGGAGGAACTTGACTGGCCTGCACAGAGTACTGACCTCAACCCAAAAAACATCTTTGGGATAAACACGTTTGGGGATGGCCCCTTCCTGTTCCAAAATAACAGTGCACAAACAGGGTCCATAAAGACATGCCCTCAATCCAATAGAACACCTTTGAGATAAACTAGAGCAGAGACTACGAGCCAGACCTTCTCATCCAACATCAGTATTTGACCTCACAAATGTACTTCTAGAATTCAGCTTTGGTTTTTTTCATTGTTGAGTTACTCAGAGGGAAGCATCAAACTTATTTCCTAACTCTGTCACTTGAATTTCTGGACACTGGACTCTGCATTTACTAAATCTGGTCTCCCACAGTACACAGAACATGGACATGCAATTATTTTAGTTAATATAAGTTGCTAAATAACTTTTGACATCAGCAGTATATAAGTATCTCACAAAAGTGAGTACACCCCTCACATTTTTGTAAATATTTTATTATATCTTTTCATGTGACAACACTGAAGAAATGACACTTTGCTACAATGTAAATTAGTGAGTGTACAGCTTGTATGACATTGTAAATTTGCTGTACCCTCAAAACAGCTCAACACACAGCCATTCATGTCTAAACCGCTGGCAACAAAAGTGAGTATACCCCTAAGTGAAAGTGTCCAAATTGGGCCCAATTAGCCATTTTCCCTCCCCGGTGTCATGTGACTCATTCATGTTACAAGGTCTCCGGTGTGAATGTAGAGCAGGTGTGTTAAATTTGGTGTTATCGCTCTCACTCATACTGGTCACTGGAAGTTCAACATAGCACCTCATGGCAAAGAACTCTCTGAGGATCTGAAAAAAAATTGTTGCTCTACATAAACATGGCCTTGGCTATAAGAAGATTGTCAAGACCCTGAAACTGAGCTGCAGCACAGTGGCCAAGACCATACAGCAGTTTAACAGGAGAGGTTTCACTCTGAACAGGCCTCACCATGATCGACCAAAGAAGTTGAGTGCACGTGCTCAGCATCATATCCAGAAGTTTTCTATGGGAAATTGACTTATGGGTGCTGCCAGCATTGCTGCAGAGGTTTAAGGGTTGGGGGGGTCAGCCTGTCAGTTTCAGACCATATGCCGCACACTGCATCAAATTGGTCTGCATTGCTGTCGTCCCAGAAGGAAGCCTCTCCTAAAGGTGATGCACAAGAAAGCCTGCAAACAGTTTGCTAAAGACAAGCAGACTAAGGACATGGATTACTGAAACCATGTCCTGTGGTCTGATGAGACCTAGATACATTTATTTGGTTCAGATGGTGTCAAGCGTGTGTGGTAGCAACTAGGTGAGGAGTACAAAGACAAGTGTGTCTTGCCTACAGTCAAGTATGGTGGTGGGAGTGTCATGGTCTGGGGCTGCATGAGTGCTGCCGGCACTGGGGAGCTGCAGTTCATTGAGCGAACCATGACTGTCAACTGAAGCAGAGCACTATCCCCTCCCTTCGGAGACTGGGCCGCAGGGCAGTATTCCAATAGGATAATGACCCAAAACACACTTCCAAGATGACCACTGCCTTGCTAAAGAAGCTGAGGGTAAACTTAATGGACTGGCCAAGCATGTCTACAAACCTAAACCCTATTGAGCATCTGTGAGGCATCCTCAAATGGAAGGTGGCACAGAAGGTCGCAATACACACCCAACTGAGCATCTGCAGATTTGCCCCCAAGGCTCTGTAACTATCAGGAGATGAATTGGTGACTGTGGAAGAAGTTGAGGATCAGAAAAGACAGGATCAAACAACCTTTTTACACAATGCACAGAATTTACCCCGTAGGTTCCACAGTGAGTTTAACAAGCATGCTTTACTGCATATACACACTGATTTTACTGTTGTGGGTTTAGTAACGCTTTAACTCTGATTCCACATTAGGAACATTTGCATACTTTTGCTTATTCCTATTTAGATACAAAAAGGCAACAAATGGGCTCCTGTATTTAAACATGACAGTTAAACTGATCGGATGCTAGAGGAGACATACAGAGTACCATTAAAAATAAGCATTATGGTTTGTCCTGAAAGCACTGTGCAGGAGCGGACAGTGTTTCAAGTAGCCACTGTGTTGAATTTAGCTCATTAATAATGCTGCCAAAAGGATGTTTGGCTCTTGGGAAAATACTCAATCCCTGTCTGAGAAACAGTGACTTCTGGCAGTGCAGCCATGATGACTTTGCCCGTATACAAGGGACATCAATCCTCTCAAATGTTTACCAGGCAGCACAGGTGCACAAAACAACATAATGGGTAGAACAATGAGGGGACCAATATAGACGGTGACGGAATGAGTGTAACAACAAAGATAGTGGAAAAATAATTTAATGAACATTGATGGTGGAAAAATGAGTGGATCAACATAGGGGTGGAACAATGGGCCAACAAAGATGGTGGGAGAAGAAGTACACTGACATAGATGGTAGAATAAGAAATGCACCAACATAGATGATAGAAGAATAAGCGGACCAACATAGATGGTGGAAGAATGAGCAAACAAACAGACAGTGAAAGAATGAGTGGAACAACATAGATAGTGGAAAAATTAGTGGAGGAATATGCAGTTGTAGGTGGAAGAATGAGTAGACATCTGTTTGAACTGCTTCTGCAGTAAAAATATTTATGTTTTCTAAATAACTGAGAGGTACAGTAGTTTGAAAATCTAAAATTAGGCATTGGGACAATCCATGTATTCTGATATTTTACAAATGCAGTTTGCTGAGCTATATGAAGGTCGGATGTTTTCAGTTTTGTGGACTTGCCAGCACACATAGGTGCAGTGACTCCTGTATTGCATCAGTAGTTCACCAAATGATTTCACCTTATTCCTGGAGTTGCTCTTTAGAGTTGTTCTAAAATTGAACATGGTAGTCAAGTTCCACAAACAACATTTTCTAGGGAGCAAGAACAACAAAGACAAATCAGCTGTCGGACTGTGATGCCAGAAATTTAGACAGTAAGATGTGTGTTTAATGTTCCTGATACTACCCAAAGATGAATTTTCAGATTTGCCTGGAATTAGATTTTAATACAGTAAATACGTGTTTGTTGCTTTTTTTTTTTTTTTTTGGACAAGCCTCTAATGTCCAAAGTCAAATGCAACATGAAAATTACCAACCTTCTCATGTCTGGGAGAAAGGATTGTTATAATTTTTTGATTACCACTAGGCATAGGAAATGTAAATTGAGACAGATACTGGGCATGCAAATTTTGCTTTGATATATTATTATACTTAGTTTTGATGTACACATGAAATGCCTTTCATGCTGTTTTGATGTATACAGAAAAAGGACAAAAACCTGCTTTTAACATGAATGACAGTGTTACAGGTGTGTTCTTAGTTGGCTTTGGTTCACAAATGTACCAAATGGAAACACAGAAAGTAGCTTGGGATTTTTTGACAATAATGCATTATTATCTTTCGGATCTTTGAATAGTATTTCATATTCTTTGCAGACAGGGTGTTTAACTGACATAGCCAGCTGAGCATATTTAGAAACATAAAAAAAGATATTGAGGACACGTGGCTACAACTCCTAGTGGTCAATTATTTCTAAATTCAGTTTATTAAAGAGAACGTTTAGTGTTTTTTCAAATTCGGGTTATTTTATTCCATGAAGTAATTTTTGTTGTGACTTTCACATTTTACACATTTTACAAGCTTGCTCTTCTGCTTTTTTTTTTTTTATTTATTTGCATTACATACAGTATATAGATTTGTAAAGCATTTCTATGGGCATTTCAAGGTACACATTGGTTGTAAACACTACTGTAAGTTCACCTTGTACAAAAAAAAATTAGAAATGCACATCTTTTTCCAAGTAAAAAAAAAATGTCTATTTATCTTTTTGTTTTACTCTGCAGCCTGTAAGGCATTGCACCCACAATCAGCAGATTGCAATGCTAGGATCATGCAGGCTCTCAATACGCTGTCTGCCCTTACCTCCAATACGAGCAGGCAGTTACTGAATGACAGAAAGAATCAATGGACTATGAGAGCACCATGGTCGGATCTTGGGGGGGGGGTGCTAGGTTGGGCTTATCTCCCCCAGATTATAGTTGCGTCCCCCCCACAAAGTCAACAGCCCCCTTCCACCCCCAACCCAGGACAATGTGCCCAGCCACTATGCTCCTCAGGGCTGGGACAAGGAGGGAGCAGTGGTAAGAGGCTCCAGTAGCCTCCTTCTACCTCTTCTTCTAAAAGAAAACACACAAATGCACAGAGCTTTCACTGCTCTGAATCTCTATGATCTCTATGCAGCACAATCACTGCACACTGACAGTCATCACGGCAGTAAATAAAGCTGAGCTAGAATGGGCTGTGATACTTCATCTGTGCTTGCTTGACCTGTCAGCAGAGACTGGTGATATACAGTAAGCCTGGCAGTAAATAAGGCTTTGTGCAGTGAAATTTCTGTTATCAGATTGGAAGGTTTACTTTAATTTAACCCTTTATTTCTGGGTAATTCTTTGCTTGGCTACTCTTAAGGTTAAGCTTGGTACACTCTAGAATTTTTTTTTTTCTTTCAGCCCAGCAGGCTATAGAGAAAAAAAACTGAAGAGTTCAGGAGGAGCCACTATATTACCAATCAAATGTTAGAACATTGTTCTACCCCACTGAGCTATTGTGTTCTGACAGGAGGACTGCCCCCTTGCTATAACACACTGGGCAGCGCTCTCCGTCATTGGTTGGGTGCCAATCGGCTGACCTTTTTTCGGTCATGCCCCTTTTGGATTGTCAGACAGTTTATATTGAACCAGCTGATGCCTCCCAATATTCAGCCTGTGTGTACGGCCCTTTAGGCTGGCCATACTTTAAGTAATTTTGTTTCATTTAACCACCAGTTGAAGGAAAGAAAATAGATCAGTTTCTCCATTAGCACATTCAGTGTTGATGGGGGAATCCCTCCCATGGAGCTATTGTATTCTGACAACGGGAGGTTTCCTACTGCTGCTAGCTATAGCTGCGTGCAGTAATCGCACACAAAAAAAAAAACATCAGGCTGGGTTGTACTGAAGTTAATTGATATATGAACTTCAGTACAACCAGGCTGCCCATAGATGGATCCAAGTTTGGCCAGTTCAGCAGGAACTGACTGAATTTGAATCCATATTGGACAGCTTTAAAAGCACCCCTTTCCATTTATCTTACTTTTTTGTTGCCTATGATTTAAGAGGAAATCTTGGGACCCTGATGTAAGGAGGAGGGGGCCCCAGTAAATTCCCCTTTGGGATTAATAAAGCATTCTGAATCTGAATCTGATGTAAAGGGGGGACTCTGGAGACCTGATGTAACTAGGAAAACTCTGGGTGGACTCTCCTTTAAGTGACTGACTCTGGGGATCCTGATGCAAGGAGGGGGGCTCTGGGAACCCTAATGTAAGAGAGGTGTACTATGGCACCTTAACATGAGGGGGTGACTCTAGGGACCCTAATGTTAGGGGGTGACCCTGGAGATCCTGATGTAAGGTGGGTGGTTCTTGGGATCCTAATGAAAGGGGAGGGGGGTGATTCTGGGGACCCTAATGTAATGGGGATGACTCTGAAGACCATTATATAAGGGTGGCTCTGGGAACTCTGAGATAAGGCTGAGGAACCATGGAACCCTGATGTAAGGGTGGCTCTAAGGATCCTAATTTTAGGGTGGTGATTCTGGGGACCCTGATGTTAGGGGAGGACTTTTATGGAGAGGGGGGCTCTGTTTGAGGGGGGACTCTGACAGTAATTCTTGATGTAAAGGGGAATCTAATGTGAACTGATGGGCTCATCCTGATGCTGCACTCTATATGTTGTTTTGATGTTACTTACTCCTGACCCCTGAACTCTATACATTATGTTGTACATTACATAGTCCTGACCATAGTGTTATTTGTCCCAACAGTTGCTGGTATTAATGAAATCCTTCTTTAAGGTAGCCTCAGACAGACAACCTTATCCCTTTTAGTGTGCAGAAAAGCATGTGTGATGGAAACATTTACATTTTCAAAATATCCCTTGTTCTGAGGTTTATGTGTATCTGTGAGACTGTCACTTCCGACAACGTAAGTAGTATTTTGTGGATACAAGAACTGCACAATATGTGTGCAAAGTATACAACGACTAGGCACAGATTCTGTTTAATCATCCCCCTTTAAGCTCCTCTCACTGTTAGGCAAAACCTGTCTTCTGCCTCACTTACTACTGACCCCTGTTCTCTACCCTGCCCACTCCTGACATTTTTTACTGCACCCCCATATGAGACAGGATAGACCTGGCCCTGGATAGCTCTCACCAATGCCTTCGCAGTTCATTGAGAACAATAAGCTGTCAGCTACGTCCATGATGGTGCTTTTAGTTCATTAATTCACATAACTCTGTGAATGCATGATGTGGACAGGGGTGGAGCCCCACATGGCAGTGCTGTTTTCAAATTGTGACAGCAGGTGCGGGGAAATATCCCCTGCCCACTGCACAAGCAGGGAGGAGAGGAGGCAGGAGCTGGAAATGTTACATGATCCACCAAAATTTGGGTGGAACCTGTAACATGTTTCAAAGTTAAACTTATCCTTTAAAGAATGCTTTGCGAGGAGGATTAGTAAAGCACAACCATTGTGTAGCACTGCAAAGCAGGAAGCAGAACAAATATGACTGCCCCACTCTACATAATGTATGAATGTTTAAAAATTCTATGCAGAAAAACATATATACAACATTAACACAAACAGATGAGATTATTTTTTCATGTTAATTTGAGAAAATTGAAAAGGATATGCATTACCCATTAAATGTATTTATTATTTCTTACATACTTGTCTATGAGGCCATTTATGACTACAACTGATTATATACAGTGGAACTGACTATGATCTGCAATTTTTTGAAGCCGAAAGGCATCATGTAGTAAGTATAAAATTTAATAAGAAAGTGGTCTATTTATAAAAAATAACAGCAAAAAAAAAAAAAAAAACAACACTATAGCTGGCTAACGTGATTCCGATATTCAAAAAGGGTCAGAGGCATATCCCGGGAAATTATAGGCCTGTCAGTTTGACATCAATAATATGTAAACTTCTGGAGGGGATGATAAGGGACTACGTATATCGTTGAATATGCTAAAGACAACAACATCATCAGCAGTAATCAGCACGGGTTTACAAATGGGCGTTCTTGTCAAACCAATCTCTTAGCATTCTACGAGGAGGTGAGCTGGGAGCTAGATAGGGGCAGACCAGTGGATGTGGTGTACTTGGATTTCGCTAAGGCGTTTGATACAGTTCCCCACAAGCGCTTAATTTATAAAATAAGGTCTGCAGGTATCGACAGCAGGGTTTGCTCTTGGATACGGAACTGGCTAAAAGGCCGTGTCCAAAGGGTGGTAATAAACAGCGCATACTCAGACTGATCTGAGGTAGTAAGCGGGGTGCCCCAGGCCTCAGTCCTGGGACCAACCTTGTTCAATTTATTCATAAACAGCATTGAGGATGGGATGAGTAGTTCGTTATCAGTTTTTGCAGATGACACAAAATTGGCCAGGGCAATAACTGCACAGCATGAAGCAGATATCCTACAGAATGACCTGGACAAAATAACGGAGTGGGCAATGACATGGCAAATGAGGTTTAACGTGGAGAAGTGTAAGGTTTTGCACTTGGGGACTAAAAACATAAAAACACAATACACGTTAGGAGGGGAACCCTTGGGGGAATCAAAAATGGAGAAAGATCTGGGAGTCTTGGTTGATGATAGATTAGGCAACAGCATGCAATGTCAAGCAGTAGCTGCCAAAGCCAGCAGATTATTAGCATGCATAAAGAAAGGGATGTATTCCAGAGATAAGACTATAATCCTTCCACTTTATAAAACTCTGGTCCGACCGCATCTGGAGTATTCTGTCCAGTTCTGGTCGCCAGTCCTCAGGAGGGATGTGTTGTAGCTGGAGAGAGTCCAGAGAAGGGCAACTAAACTGATTAGGGGGTTGGAGGACCTTAACTATGAAGAGCGGCTGCAATCGCTCGATTTATTCTCCCTGGAGAAGAGACGTCTGAGGGGGGACATGATAGCAATTTATAAATATCTTAATGGGGACCTCAGCTTAGAAAAAAAGCTGTTCATTCGAAGGAATTGCATGAGGACTCGAGGACATACAATGCGATTAGAGGAGAAGCGTTTTAACCTCAGGCAACGAGGAGGGTTCTTTACTGTTAGGGCTACAAGGAATTGTCTACCACAAGAGGTGGTTTCTGCGGGTAGTATGGTGGCTTTCAAAAGACTCTTAGACTTACATCTCAAGGATCAGGACATTAAGGGCTATGTGAGATGATTACAACCACACACACCTACACAGGTTGAACTGGATGGACTTGTATTTATTCAACCTCACCTACTATGTATGTAACTATATGTAAGCTATTTGTTGAAGCTGCATGTACAGTCATTTTGTGCAAACTAACCAGCTGTTGTAAGAGTGAGGCAAAATTTAATTGTTTTAGCTACCTTCTTTCCTGGTAGAATGTTTTTCAAATACTGCAGAAGTAATAATAGGGTAATTCCTAACAAACATAGAGTGAATCCTGAAAATACTGCATTATGACCACACGATAGACCTTAATAAATATATACAGTACATCTCAATACAAAGAGATACAACAGTTCTAGAGAGTGCTGGAGGGAATTAGGAAAATAATGTAACCATTGCTACATTCTCTAAAACTGTTACATTGTATCTCTTATTTATATGTATGTTTTTCCTATGATCCTCAGCTCCATCTAGGGGCAATAGTATAACATTTTCCAATTCCCTGTGTTCGTTATGAATGAACCTTTTGTTATGAATGAACCATTCTATATGGCTGCACATACTAGTTGAAGAAAATTTAAACAAAAGAGAAAATAGCTAAAGAACATTTCGTTTTTCCTATTCTCACAATAGCTGGTTAGTTTGCACAGATCAAATGTACATGTGGTTTCACTGAACAAATAGATATGCATTTTTTTTAAACGATATCCCTTTTATCAGTACTTTTTGTTAATTAATCTGCATGTTCTCAGCTTAATGTAATTAATCTTATCAGTAAATGTTTAACTACTTCAGCTCTCACATCTATATATCTCTTATTGACCAGAGCAAATGTTGCATTTTCACTATGTGCTTATTGATTCTGCAATAAATTTCTATCTGCCTAAGATAACTAAATAAAACAAAATAATTTTTTTTTTTTTTTTTTAGGAGGGGGGGGGGGGGAGGTGGAGCAAAGCTTTTTTTTGCAAACATACACACATTTTTTTATTATCAATGCAATATATAGACAAAAACAATAAAATTATTTTAAAAAATGCGGTTTTAAAATTTTACCTGTGTTATGTCTCTTTAGATTAACAAAATTTAATTTTCTAATTTGTTTTGCCTAAAATAACAATTGTGGTTCTGGTTCAAAGCACCACAACATTATTCACAATGAAATAAATACTTTTTTTTTTCAATTTTGTACCTTTTTATTAATGCAACACAACCTAAAGTGACAAATACAATGCATTTAAATGACAAAAGTAACTGTTAATATTTAAAAAAAAAAAAAAAAAACAATGAGAAAAAGGCCAGAAAAATATTAGCTAAGAGGGAAAGGGAAGAAGTTGTTATTAAAAGTTAATAAGGGCTTAATAGGGAATATAACTACTGGTATGTTTGCTATAACGTAAATTTTACGCAGATCACAGATCATCCCTTGTACAGTAAATAATGTTGCTACTCTATTTCTGAATGAAGCATCTGAACAGTGTCCTGTTTTACGCAGCAGCTGCTGTGATAGAGAGTGAAATTTAGCTGACAAATTGACAGCAGGGACTTGCTCTTTATCACAGCAACCAGCAAAACCAAAAGGGGTGACTACAGCAAGAATGAGAGTGATGAGCCAATGAGAGTTCACAAGTGATTAAATCACTGCTTGCATGCATAGTTTGTAAATGTGTACACACAGAGGCAGCCACTTGTCATCATTGCATGTGTACAGGTTTTGCTACCCATTTTGTAGCACAGCACAGTGACTGTGTTTCACTATTCCTCCTCTCTCACAGTGCAAGTCTATAGGTCAAGGACTTGAATGAAGAAGATTCTCTGCATATTTGTTATTGTGGTTGCATGAATGTGTAGAGTTTGCATGTTTAGAGATTATTCAAATACATTTAGTGATCCATCAGACCTAGGCATTGCAGTATGAGCAATAAAATGACTATGCATACCTGACTGCTCTGCAAAAGCATTTATAGAATATGGCACCCCATTGCACAAGTAAAGTTGGTGCCAACAGACCAGTCCTGCCACATACCAAAATGCCGAGTGTTCCCAAGAGGGTGTCAGGTTCGAACCCTGCCAAGTTGAGTTGGGGCCATCTTATTGTGTGGGAAACTGGTCTTATTTTGACATCATATGATTTGCCAGATGTTCAGATTGTTTTCTCTTATCTCTTCTGTATGACTACCCATATGGTCTAATTGTTTGTAATATTGAGATTTTCCTATTTTCAATAAAAAAGTATGGTTAAAAAAAAATGCTAAGTTCTGTGTTGAAAATGCTGCTGGTCTTGCACTGTCCTAATGCAACACACATTCACATGCAAAAGAGGTATATTAGGACATAGTTACAATATGTACTAGTGGTTTTGGATGTGTATATGGCCATTGGGGTATAAAGGAATGATTTACATGACTCTGCTCACTGTCCTAATATAAAGAATAATCCTTTTATTGCTTAGATACAGTATGTGTTGAAGCGAGACATGTGAATACTTTCTGTTCTAGGAAGTCTCTATTGTGCTATATATTGAATTAGTTGGAGAGCTTTTTGATTACTTTAAGCCTGGTACACACTGGCCGAATATCGGGCTGTGTCGGTCAGTTTCAACAGAAACCAGCCAACATTTAACCGTGTGTACACCAGCCTATCCAACAGAAGCTGGCCGAAGATTGGCCGCCTTCTGTCAAACGGTATTCTGGAAAACTAGCACCAATGGCTGTCAGTGCTGACTGACATGTTCTGGCTGGAGAGCTGTCAGAACACAATAGTTCAGCCGGGAGATCCTTGTACTAACATAACATAGTTAGTACAGTGAGCTCCTCCCGAGCTCCTTAGATTTTTTTTCGTTCAGCCCGCTGGGTTGAGCAAAAAACAAAAACTGATAGTGTGTACCAGGCATTAGTCCTTTCTCACATTAGCATTAATGATTATACTTTCTAGTTGGGCCCAGAACCTTACTCCACAATAGCCATACTTTCCATACACTGCACTGATGGCCACAATGCCTGAAACAGCTATATTAATGAAATGCTCTATAATATTGGGCTATACGTGCACTATAAACCAGCAATTCTGGATGTGCATTTGGTCATTGGAAGGTAGAGGAATTATGTGCTCCTCCCACTGTCCTTTAATCCTATAATCCTTTTAGGATTAGGATATGTACCGGAAAGCTAGAAACAAAGGGAGACAAAAAGAGAGAAATGGGACACATAAGTGGAGGAGACATTTGTCACTAATTTTTTTTTTTCTCACTGGTGGACTGAACCCCAGAAAGGGGCACGAGGTGGAGTGATAAAATGACAGTGAAAGATATAGAAGAAAGAGGGGGGGGGGGTGGGCATGATACAGTTTCAGACACTAATGAAATAACTTAAATGGTTCAAGGAACACATATACACAGATGAGATAAATCACAAATTTTCTTTTTTTTGTCCTCCCTCTCCCTGACCTCACTCCTCTCGCACCCTCCATGCCCGCCTGGTCAGAACCCCCTTTATACGGAGGTAAAGAAAAACATTAAGTGGTCTAACAGAGGGACATCATAAGGGTTCTTGCGATAGAAATAGATAAATGGATCCCTTGAGTAAGGGCTTGGGCATGACCTGGGATGAGGGAATCAATATAGTTTGGGAACTAGACAGGAGGAAAAAACAATTTCTTAGACATATTCCTACTATTCTACCCCTATTGTCCACACATCTTTCCCCTCCCCCCCCTTCCCCCCTCTTTTTTTTTCTTTTTCTTCTTTCTCTCTCTTTCTTTTTCCTTTACTTTATTATTATTTCTCTTTATTATCCTCTTCTTGATATATAGATTGAATAATAATGATATATAGATTGTATAATGATTATATTGAATTTTTTGTGAAATGTTATCAAGGAATGTTCCCTTTGTTTCTTTGGTATAAATAAATAAAATTAAAAAAAAAGGATATGTACTGGAATGATGTATGTAACTACCTCATGTACTAAGAAGGCTCTACTAGCTACACATCTATTTATAAAATACAATGTTCAAAATATGGAAGAGCAAATAAATAAAACTGCTAAAGTCTCTTTACTACTTACTTTTAGGGAGTCATTATATCAAGCTGGCTGTTTTCACTGCCGTGTTCCCTGAGCAGGACCAAAGCAGGCCCAGGAGCTTACGAAGCTTCACACAGGGTGGCCTGATACTGTATATTTGGCACGGGAGATGATAAATATGGAGATGTAAAGGACAGCTTATTGTTAAAAGACAACTATACTTGAAGTGCAGTGGTCCTTAAAAGCTTTCCTCTCCTCCTTCAATGTAACCCACATATTTAAATACTTACCTACTCGCCTTCAAGAGATATTCACCATACAGCCTTGTCCAGTGTCACACTACCCAGGTAACTATAGGCCGGTCAGCCTAACATCTGTAGTCTGCAAGATTTTGGAGGGGATGTTAAGGGACCACATACAAGACTTTAGTAATGAAAACTGTATTATTAGTAGTAATCAGCATGGATTCATGAAAAATCGTTCTTGCCAAACCAATCTATTAACCTTCTACGATGAAGTGAGCTGCCACCTAGATAAAGGGAAGCCTGTGGATGTGGTGTATCTGGACTTTGCAAAGGCCTTTGACACCGTTCCCCACATACGCTTACTGTACAAACTAAGGAAGTTAGGTATGGACCATAAGGTGAGTACCTGGATAGAGAACTGGCTCCAGGGGAGAGTCCAGAGGGTGGTGATTAATGGGGAGTACTCGGATTGGGCGGGTGTGGAAAGTGGGGTCCCCCAGGGTTCTGTCCTGGGACAAATCCTGTTTAATTTATTCATAAATGATCTAGAGGAGGGGATATCGAGTACAATCTCAGTATTTGCGGATGATACTAAATTAAGCATGCCAATATCTTCTATGCAGGATGTGGAAACCTTACAAGCAGACCTGAACAAAATAACGGGGTGGGCAACTACATGGCAGATGAGGTTTAATGTTGAAAAATGTAAAGTAATGCACTTGGGTGCCAGAAACCAGAAAGCAAGCTACTCACTAGGGGGGGGGGGACCTCTGGGTGAGTCTAGGATGGAAAAGGACTTGGGGGTACTGGTAGACAACAGGCTTGGCAGTGGCATGCAATGCCAAGCCGCTGCAAGCAAAGCCAACAGAATACTGGGATGTATAAAAAAGGGGATTCACTCCAGAAATAAAGAGATTATTATCCCACTCTACAAAACCCTGGTCCGGCCACATTTGGAGTATGCTGTCCAGTTCTGGGCACCGGTCCTCAGGAAGGATGTGCTGGAACTGGAAAGAGTCCAGAGAAGGGCAACAAAAATAATTAGGGGAATGGAGGACATCAGCTATGAGGAAAGACTACAAGCACTGAACCTATTCTCTCTGGAGAAGAGACGATTGAGGGGGGATATGATATCAATGTACAAATACTGTACTGGCGACCCTAGCATAAGGAACAAACTATTCAGAGAGAGGAGATACAATAAGACACGTGGCCACTCACTAAAACTAGAGGAAAGGCGGTTTAACCTTAAAATGCGCAAGGGGTTCTTCACTGTAAGAGCGGTAGGGATGTGGAATTCTCTTCCACAAGCAGTCGTATCGGCTGGGAGCATTGATAGTTTCAAAAATCTATTAGATGGGCACCTTAGAGACCACAACATACAGGGGTATACAATGTATGGTTAAAAGCAAACACACACACATCATAGGTTGAACTGGATGGACTGATGTCTTTTTTCAACCTCACTAACTATGTAACTATGTAACTATGTAACCTTTGTGTGAAAAAGTCTCTGCTTAGCACCTACTGTATATGCACATTGCAGCCACATTTCTTACTTAGGCCGGATACTCAAGAATCAATTTGGGCATACCTCCCAGAAAATGGAATTAGATTTTTTCTATTTTTTTATTGCATTTGTTTTATAACAAAAAGTAAGAAATATTGTTAGTCTTTTTTTAATTATAGGGCAAAAAATAAAAGCCACAGAGGTGATAAAATACCACCAAAAGAAAGCTCTATTTGTGGGCAAAAAAGGGACATATATTTTATTACCACCACTCAGTTTTTTTAAGTTAAAGTAAAGCAGTGCCGTATCACAAAAAAATTACCTGGTCATTCCAGAGCTTAAGTGGGTAAACCCACAAGTGCTTTTGTTTACCACTATTATTCCTTTATACTGGCTTTTGACATTTACAAATGCAGCAATTTAGAAATTGGATGAAAGGTTTACCACTGTGAAACACTTTTTGAAAGCTAAATAGTGCATTTTATATACAACTATATAGATCAGACCAAAATGAGGGACAAATGAGGAAAGAGGGACATTGTGCTAAATCAAGGACAGCCCCCTAATAATTTGGTTTACCTCACCCTAAAATTGAACCTAACCCCCAGACTCCAATGCAATTCACTGGATCAAAACTGGCCAGTTTCAATAATGCTTAGTAGAAATGCCTAAAAAGCTAGTGAATGATTCAACTATTCTGTATAAAGTAAACTATTGCACTGCATAAATGTAGCAAAAATAAAGCAATTTAAAAAAAAAAAAAAAAAGTATTACCCCCTAAGAACTGTAAAATGCCTGAGTATATAATCATGAAACATATATAGCAAGAGGTTCTCACTGCATTTTTTATCACTAGTAAAAGTGAGACCCGGTCACAAGCAGACTCTAGAATAATACGTGATAAAAAGATGCAGAAAATGCTATTTCTGTTGTAATTTTGTATATTTAGAACTTATGTGATAAAAAAAATACAACTTGGGAAAGGAGTGGTACGGGGGCAAGAATAATGAGAACCTACATAACACATAAGCAGGAAGTCAATAATAATTCCTTTTTATTTTCTAAGCTTGCTTAAGGTCACAGCAAGGTCTCTCTTTTGGAATGGTTTTTGTATTCATCATTGTTCTTTAGAGATGTAATTCATTGCTAACAGAAGATGAGTTTGTACAACAGAAGAACTGAATGTGTCAGTTACAACACTGCCAAGTGCAATCAATAGCAGAGAGAGGTTTGACCTTAGAGTCACAGCTTATGGAATGTGGACAAGCCTTTTTTTATGGCCTAGTCTTGCCATTTTTAATCAGAATGTAATTTTTTACCAATAAACATATTTTTTCTACTGTGAAAAGTATGGTATTTTATTTTCAATAAGGAGGCTTGCTTTACATGAGGGTGTAACATTTTTTAACCTTAAAATATATTAATATTAGCTGTGTCCAGATATCCCAAATTGCAGGGAAAATAAGAATGGAATTTGATGCTGGTATGTTGAGTAAAGGATCATTTCTTCCTACAAATTACCAGGCAGAGGTTTTGGGAAAAGAGCTCAGGGGGCATTGTGATCAGTGTAACACTGAACCTACATCAGTAGCAGGCCTTGTAGAACATGCTTTATAGCAATAGCAGATTAGGAAAAAAATAACAAATGCGGTGCATATCCAAAGCAATAGGGACATTTAGATTATATTTACAGTTTAGCTACTCTTTCAGCTTAATCAAAAACTGCATTATAGAATGATACAAGGCTGCAGGGATTATCTCTAAAGTGTATGTGTGGGCAAAATCTACAAAAATAAAATAAAAAAAGTAGTTGCAGATTTAGTAAAACTCTCTAATAAAAGTCACAGTGTTCTATGCAGCAGTGGCACTGTTGTCAGCCCACTACAGGAACCTAGAGGCTGACTGCATTTCTGTTAGGATCATTAGACATTTTTCTGTACTTGCAGAATTTATAAAGAGACAAAACATCTGTATGTATTGAAAAGCTGTGATAAATATACAGTAGTTTTTAGATTTTGCCTGAACATACATTATTAATAGAGCCAGTTAACAGGCAGCTTATACAAACATCTAAATATTTATTCTTGATTTATTAGAACTAGGGATGAACTGAACGTACCAGGGTTCAGTTTGCTTGAGGTTCAGCAAAAATTGCAGAAGTTTGGGTGTTGAATCCAAACCCCATTGAAGTTAAAGAGAACTGAGTATTCAAAACCAGCTCTGGCCAACTCCTAGGCTAATAGGCAATGGGTCTTCAGGGTATCGCAATTTACCAGGTATGGACAGGACCATATTTGTTCAATGACATCATGGGAATTTCCATGCCCATGTCCATATTTGGTCAATGATGTCACCTGGGAGACCCTGCCCCTTTGTTTAGATCAGTTTAAATCCATCAGAGTTGGCCATTTGTGGGTGAGCAGTTGTTGGGATCGGATCATGTCAGGTTATTTTAATTTCAGTGGGTCAGTGCGTGCCATTCATCAAGGCTCTGAGGAAGAGGCCAAGCCTCGAAACGTGTAAGCCTTTCCAGCTTCAGGGGACGGTACTTCCTTTGATCTTGATGCTGATGACAATGTACCTATTTGATATGCTTTTACGAAGAACTTGTTTGTTTTTAAACCTTTTATTTGAATAAACCTTTTTTTGAGGATAATGCACAAGGCTGGTGTGCCCTTGTGTTTGTTTTTCATTTTCAGTGGTCTTAGACTACCCTGGTCTTGAAAGGGGCTGCAAGGCTGAAGTTATCCAGTGATGTTGAGTCGAAAGTTCTCAGCAGCTGCATGATTGTGGCTGAGGTGGATAGAGGATCACATTACTCTGAGTGCAGGAGATACCAAATTTTTGGCAAGCCATTCATCATGACTGATGTGGATCTGCATGTCGGGAGGATGTGATTGATAGTGGATTTACATTGTGGAACTTTTTTTTTTAAGGTCTTTAAAAAACTGTTTTGTGTTCATGTTGCTTCCTTTTTTTTGTGAATTAGTAGGGAAATGATTTACCCCTTACCCCTTCACATGTGGGGGGGGGGGCAGTATCTGGAGCCACCCACTCTTAAAATGGGTTTCAGATTCTGAAAAGTCCCCTGCCCATAGACCCCACAAAAGAGGCCCTTATCCTCATCAATATGGAACAAGAGACATTGCCAGGAGGAGTCCCCCTTGCAAGCTACCCTCATGTTGAGGGCATGTGGCCTTCTATTATTCAGGAGGGGATCAACCCCCTCCTGAACAAGACATGTAAGCTTCATGTTTGGATAAGGGCCTGGTATGGATTTTGTTTAAAAAAAAAAAACAGAAGTAAAGTGTCTGAAGCTGTCAATTTCCGGCAATTTAAACTACATTTTTTTCTTGGTAAATGTCAGTTCAACTGCATTAGGTCGTATACCTTTTACAGCTGGGCCACTTTGCAAGCTGATAATACAAAGAAACAGTGCAAAATTGATAGGCAGTAAATTGGTAAATAGGTATCGGGTACATCGTACCCCTATTAATTCACAAACAAAAAGTGTCAAAAAGTAAGAACCACAAGAAACAGTTTTTGACAAGTCCTTTAAAAAAGTCGTTTGATGTAAAATCCACCGTCAATCATGACACCCGCAGGACCCCTAAAAAAAAAAAAAAAAAAAAAGCTTCTGCCTCTTGGGAGGCGTCCTGCTGAATGCCTTTTCTCTGCTTTGACAGCTTTTAAAAAAGCAAGGGGTGGGGCCACCCAGCTACGTCACCTGGTGGCACTGCCCTCTCCTGATGTCATGTGACATCATGTGGGTGAGACGGGTGGCAATGCCCCTTGCCTATATAAGAGCTGTCAAAATGGAGAGAAGGCATTCAGCGGGACACATCCCTAGGCTTTGGCTCCAACGGGCATCGTGATTGAGAATGGATTTACATCGAGGGACACTATTTTTTTATTACGAAAGTAAAGATGAATCGGCGCTAAATTCATAAACTAAGATAATAATGAGTGTCCCACTACAGGGAAGAGTAACTAAAAAGGGGGGTTCCAGTAGTTAAAAAGTATCTTCAAACAAATTGGTGAATAACAGTATTGAATAAAAGATAACCAAGTTGTGTGCTAATATAAATATAACTAAATAAACATCAAAAATAATTCATACTGTAGACAATAAATATATTTGTGGTATATAAAATAGTGATAAATATCATGTGCAAAAAACAAGTGCAAATAAGCAGTAATAAAGTGCACTAGTGACAATCAATATTAAATCATTACTGCGTGATCAAAAAGTGATAATGACATATAAAAGTGCTGTGTTGACAAAACAGTCATCAATAGTGCAAATGTGCCAAAAGTAACGATTCCGTGGACGTGGTGTGAGTGACCCCAGGCACACTCAGCTTCTTTTTTTTTAAAAAAAAATTAATTTTTTCATCCTTTTAGGTCAATTTGTATTCTGCTGCATATTTTTGTAAAAAAAAATCCCAATAAGCGTATTTTGATTGGTTTGCACAAAAGTTATTGTGTCTACAAATTAGAGGAAAGATTTATGTCATTTTTATTTTTTTATATTTTTTACTAGTAATGGCTAGAGATGTCGCGAACATAAAATTTTATGTTTGCGAACGGCGAACGCGAACTTCCGCAAATGTTTGCGAACGGGCGAACCGGGCGAACCGCCATAGACTTCAATAGGCAGGTGAATTTTAAAACCCACAGGGACTCTTTCTGGCCACAATAGTGATGGAAAAGTTGTTTCAAGGGGACTTACACCTGGACTGTGGCATGCCGGAGGGGGATCCATGGCAACACTAAAATAATAAATAAATAAATAACTAAAATAATAAATACATAAAAGCATGAAATCACATCAATAGGAGTCCATAAAGTCCATAGGTATAAAGTGCATAGAGCAATGAAAGTGCAAACATGAAGGATCACAGGTGCGAATTATGGGGACCACCCTTACTTGCCACCACCACACAGTGCTGGGAGAAGTATCTGAAATTCAGACTCACCAGACGCCTATGCCTAACCACTCTCATGGACTAGGCAACCACAGCATATAGTAAAATCAGGTTTCCTCCAGATCTCTGATTTGTGCTGCAAAGACTCCTCTGGAAGATTTCCTGGTAAATTTATAGTGCACTATAGTCCATGAGAGGGGTGAGATTTTGTCATAGAGGTGATCAATGGCAGAGTAGAGAAGAGAAGGGTTGAGGTGGTGAAGGTTTCTACGGGTAACTGTTACATGGTTGGAGGGAGAGGAGGTGGAGGAGAGGGAGAGAGTGAAACTAATGAGGTGGATGTCAGAGAGAGGAAAAGGATATTTGTAGAGGTTGCACAGAGTACGAAGGTGAAAAAGGTCAAGGGTGTTGCCATTAGAGTGAGTATTAGTATGTATCCATTGCTTCAGGTCAAATGAGGTTAGGCTAAGAAGTTTGGAGGTAGCAGGTGTTTTAGTATGTTAGAAGCTCTGCAGACGGTGGGTCAGCAAACCAAAAGTGAAATCCACCAGTCACCTGGCCACAATCGACAGGTTGCGGACCCCTGACCTAATGTGAAAGGGAGGCCTCACAGGCCCCCTGAAGCATGGGCGGGGTCACCCCTATGATCCCTCAAGCTACATCCATGTATACATTTATAATTTATTTAGCTTTACTTTAGTTTCTGTCAGGATATCAAAGGTCAAGTGAGGTCTGACAGCAACTGCAAAAGCAGCAACTGTCAGACTTTCAAGTGACATCTGACACCCTGGCACAATCAGAAGTGTCTTAGAGCAAGGTAATCTGACTGAAAAGATTCTGAAGAGACAAAGATATAGCTTTCCTATAAGTCTGCACATTATAATATGTTAATAACATATTCTGCTACTTCCAGGTGCTGGAGTTTTGGCTTCTTAATTGACTGGCAGTGGGTGCAGTCATCCAGGAGTTAATTATTCTAGCACAGCTAAAGTGTCCCAGGAATGCACATTGAGATGGGCATGCACAGCTCAGTTTACATTCAATAGAAGTGTAGAACTTAACCTCATAGAACCCGCTGATGCTTGGATTTCCTGTTCCCAGTGCCAACTACCCTCTAGGCAGCACCACACTTTTCAACACACCAAGGCTGAGGAGGCAATAGTTATTTGTACACACTGAAAAAATCAATAAACAGAAAGACAATAACAGTCAACAATAACAATAAAAAAACTTTTGTATAATACCACAAATAACTGGAGGACCTGTACAAAACTTGAGGGCCTGTACCCTGGGACTAGGGGCAGTATCCTAAGGGCCCTTTCACACGGGCGCTCCGTATGTCCGCAAATCATCCTATTTTTTTGCGGATGATTTGCGGACATAATGTAAGTCTATGGCATTGCGGATGTCAGCAGAATACCATCCGCTGACATCCGATTTTCCTTCTTTCAGTTCTGTTCCGTTTTTACGAATGGAACGGAACCCCATTTTTCCATCCGTGTAAAAAACGGAAAGGAAGGAAAATCGGATGTCAGCGGTGTCATCCGCTGACATCCGCAATGCCATATACTTACATTATGTCCGCATATCATCCGCAAACGGATGGGATGATATGCGGGCACACGGAGCGGATGACAGAAATGTCATCCGCTCCGTGAAAAAAAAAAAAAAAGTCCCGCAGCGGACTTAAGCAGCGGAGCGGCCGTCTGAAAGGAGCCTATCTAAGGGACAGTACTTGAAACAAATGTTCAGCAGTCTCTCCAAATCTTGCCCACTGGCCACAGTATTTGTAAATGTTGGGGCCCAAAGTTCCTGCTCTGGTGCACTCAGATTTGAGTGTGTAGCACCCTCTAGTGTGTGCTAGAAGTAATGTTAGTGTAGTTGTTAGCGTAGGAACATTTTAGCTTAGCTGAAGGACTGGATGACTCATCAGGTAGCTCTATTTGGCACTTCCCCCTGGTCTTCCAGACCTGGAGGCTGGGAGTAATGAGAGGCTGTCATGCATATTTACGAGGTCCTCAACCAATCCCCAGCAAAAAGGGGCTGGAAGGGGGCAGGACACCTTATAAATAGACATGAGTCATGTCAGCAGAGTCGGGTGGAAAATGGAGACCGAGTGCTGTGCTGAAGAGCCTGTCAGTGGCTCTTCAGAATGCCCCTTAGTCTGGGGAGGGGGTGATCTCGGGCTGGAGCTCTGGTGCTGGAAAATTCCTTCCAAAACACACAGAGGAATCCCTTTCTGAAGGCACGGGAGCAAGGAGAAAGGACAGCAGGAGCAGGTCTGCATGCAGCGGAGATCTCCTGAGAGTCAGCCGAGTGGGCTGGTAAATGTCAGTCTGGAAGACTGCAGGAGAGGTTAGCCTGGAGGGCTAGTGAAAGGGGCAGCTGCAGGCAAGTGGGTTGGTAGTACCTGAAGTGGTGATGCTGGGATCAGTAGCCACAGGAGTGATGCAAGCTGGACACTGAAACTTTGCTACACAACCAAGGAGCCTCGGGTTCCTGCCTGAAATGGAACATTGCTTCATCTGACTTAGTGACTGTTGGATAATTCACAGTGTTCCAGCTGAGTTCAGTAAGCAAGTGAGTGCTGGATGAAGAAGAGGATCTGTATATTGAGACTGTAGATAGATAATGTATATAGGAAGAGTTGTCCCTGAAGTTTGTTCTGAAGTCAAGTGGGCATCTCATAATCTCCCATTTCTATCCAAATTATAAACCCTCAATAACACAAAAAAAAAACAGTCACAGACTGTTCTCTGACTCAAGTGTGCCTGTGAAGTTTTGGTGTGCCTGGCTGTCCAGGGTGGAGGATCCTAGTCTACTTACGGCTCCTTAAAGTGGAGTTCCACCCTAAATTTATACTTACCTCCATCTTCTCGCTCCGGGTCACCTGAAAAACAAATGGATAATCGCAATTTTTTTTTTTGTTACTTACCTTGTAGAGAAAATATACTTACCTTACTTCCTTCTTCCTCCCCTCGGTGGCCACGGCGATTCGTCACTTCCTGGCTTTTGCAATGATTCCTGGGAGCTGAACGTCATCGCTCCCAGGAATCAATGCGCCTGCACCGGCCCCGACGTCAGTTCCGGTGCACGCGCGTCATTCCCTTCTAAACAGCTTCTGGGCATGCCCAGAAGCTGTGGAGGGATGACGCGCGCGCACCGGAAGTGATGGCGGGGCCAGTGCAGTGCATCGTGGGACCGAAGAAGAAAGAGGACGCAGAAGAGGATCGCGCTGGCTTCAAGCTGCCCACACCTGAGATGGCAGCGCTGGACAATACTTTTTCAAGGTAAGTATTTCTCCTAAAAGGTAAGTGCAACCCGGGACAGATCAGAGGCTAGCCATTGTGGAATGTACTAGCCCTGACTGTCCCGGGGGTATTTTTATTAAAAAAAGTATTCCCAGGGTGGAACTCCGCTTTAAGGGGTGCGCTACAAGTGGATCCCACAGCAAATAAGAAATAGGGTGACACTGTCCCTTTAGGAATTGAAAAGTAAGTTGTGGCTAGTGGTCTCTCACCACCAAACAATCTGTGATTGCACCTCCTCCTGCTCTCTAATATCCAGAACCAATAACATGGGCTGTGACTCCAGACATGGCAAGGACGACCTATCAAAGACGCAATGATGTCAGCAGTAACTAAGGACTCATAAAAAATAAATTTAAAAAAAGTAATAAAAATGAAAAAATATATTTAAAGTTAACTCCTTTTTTGTTGAGAGAAAAAACATTCCCCTCTGGGTGATCTATGTACATTGCAAGGATTTTAACACACTTTGTTGCAGATTCCTACCTTTTGTTATTCTGAGGAAATCACTGTCTGTTCCTCTGCTGAGTGAGTTTAATGGGAGAGGTTTCATAATTATAAATCAGCTGCAGCAGCTGCAGAGCTCTAATGAGGAAAGCTGCAGGGCCTGTATCCCTTTAGACGTGATTTCTCATTGGGAGTATCTCACCAAATATTACATTTTTTTTGCAGGGGATACCTGAAATCTGACTTGCATCTTAGTGCAGACTTCTGGACAAATCAGTGTGCCAATCACACAAGCAGGAAATTATGTTTCTAGGGGGTGTTCTGTACAGATTCTGTGTACAGAATAGCTCCAGGTAGCCATATTGCATTGCATTACAAATGACGGCGGCTGCAAATTAAAAAGGAAAGGTATCTTTAATAACACTCTATTACAGTATGACTTATGTTGCAATTGTATATGCTATGTCATTTTTTCTTTATTTGCTTTTTTCTTCTCCACGAAAGTGGAGTTATCCCCTCATAAATGTTTTAAAAAGTATTACATTTTTTTTTTTTTTTTTTTTACATGCTGTCACCATCACCAGTCATTACCTCTGATTATGGCCACACCATTATATTATGACACTGTACTGAACATCAGTATGCAAAAAAAAAAAAAAAAAGGAAAAAAAAAATTTTTTTTTAATATCTTCATTTTCCAAAACATTGTGACAAAAACTACCACTTAAAAAAACTTCTCACCCCTTTACATAATATTTACTAAACACTTACTTACTAAATACTTTGGACAGCCTACTTTCCAAAAAGAGCCCTGGTTATTCCATTTTCCTAGGGTTTATAAGGATTGACTGTTCTGACTTTACAGTTTTTGTTTTTTTTTTTTTTAACTATACCTGCTACAGGGTTAGTGCTGCACTATTGTCATGCTGTTTATATAAATCCCATATGCCTGGGAGTGTTATTTTACCTGCTGTTCCCTTTCATAAGGTATGAAGCTGGTGCCATGTTTCTGCCGTTTGACAAGATTAACAAACCTTTAGAAGAGAACATCATTTAACCACAGGGACAAACAGCCTTTTTCCTTAGGCAGTTCACTCATGTTATGTTCAACTCTTTGAGTTTCAGTAAGCAGATTTCTTTTTCTGACCTAACTGTCTATTCAGTTAAACACACATACCATGCAAAATGACACTTCTACACATTCGCTTCTTGTTCTCTTTTGATAGAGTAGTGCAACTCAATCAGCAAATCAGCTTCCAACTTTTTTTGATTAACCACTTTAAGATCAGGTTTATCTCCGAGATTTGTTGCTAACAAGTTAAAATCAGTATTTTTGCTGGAAAATGACTTAGAACCCCAAACATTATATATATATATATATATATATATATATATATATATATATATATATATTAGTGATAGACTGATTATTGGCGGCCGATATGCACTTTCCCCGATATATCGGCCCCGGAACTGGCCGATATTGCCAATATTTTTGTGACGTCATTCTGCCTTCTTAGGCCGCCTCCCTCGCCTTGGGACAGTCTCGTCTGGAGTCGGGACTAGTCTCGCGGGAGTGTATCACAGTCATACACCCACCCACAGCAGCCAGGTGCCAGCCAGCCACCCACATCCACAGGCCCTGTATCAGCCAGCCACAGGCACTGTACCAGTGAGCCAGCCAGCCACCCACGGGCCCTGTACCAGCCAGCCACCTACAGGCCCTGTACCTGCCAGCCACAGGCACTGTTCCAGCCAGCCACCCACAGGCCCTGTATCAGCCAGCCAGCCACCCACCCACCACAGGGTGCCAGCCAACCAGCCACCCACCACAGGGTGCCAGACAGCCAGCCACCCACCACAGGGTGCCAGACAGCCAGCCACACACAGGCCCTGTACCAGCCAGCCACCCACAGCCCTTGTGCCAGTCACCCACCTACCACAGTGTGCAAGCCAGCCACCCACCACAGGGTGCCAGCCAACCAGCCACCCACCACAGGGTGCCACTCAGCCAGCCACTCACCACAGGGTGAAAGTCAGCCAGCCATCCACCACAGGGTGCCAGCCAGCCAGCCACCCACAGGCCCTGTACCAGCCAGCCACCCACAACCCCTGTGCCAGCCACCCACCTACCACAGGGTGCCAGTCAGCCACCCACCACAGGGTGCCAGCCAGCCAGCCACCCACCCATCACAGGGTGCCAGACAACCAGCCATCCACCACAGGGTGCCAGACAGCCAGCCACCCACAGGCCCTGTACCAGCCAGCCACCCACAGCCCCTGTGCCAGCCACCCACCTACCACAGGGTGCCAGCCAGCCAGCCACCCACCACAGGTTGCCAGCCAGCCACCCACCCAACACAGGATGACAGCCACCCGCCACTGGGTGCCAGCCAGCCACCCACCACAGGGTGCCAGCCAGCCAGCCACCCACCCACCACAGGGTGCCAGCCAGTCAGCCATCCACCACAGGGTCCAGCCAGCCAGTCACCCACCACAGGGTGCTGGGCAGCCAGCCAGCCACCCACCACAAGGTGCCAACCAGCCACCCACAGGCCCTGTACCAGCCAGCCACCCACAGCCCCTTTGCCAGCCACACACCACAGGGTGGCAGCCAGCCACCCACCACAGGATGCCAGCCACCCACCACAGGGTGCAAGCCAGCCAGCCACCCACCACAGGGTGCCAGCCAGCCAGCCAGCCACCCACCACAGAGTGACAGCCAGCCAGCCATCCACCACAGGGTCCAGCCAGCCACCCACCCACCACAGGGTTCCAGATAGCCAGCCATCCACCACAGGGTGCCAGACAGCCAGCCACCCACAGGCCCTGTACTAGCCAGCCACCCACCTACCACAAGGGGCCAGCCAGCCAGCCACCCACCACAGGGTGCCAGCCAGCCACCCTCCACAGGATGCCAGCCACCCACCACAGGGTGCCAGCCAGCCAGCCACCCACCCACCACAGGATGCCAGCCAGCCAGCCACCCACCACAGGGTGCCAGCCAGCCATCCACCACAGGGTGCCAGGTAGCCAGCCAGCCACCCACCACAGGGTCCAGCCAGCCAGCCACCCAGCACAGGGTGCCAGCCAGCCAGCCACCCACCACATTGTGCCAACCAGCCGACCCCCACAGGGTGCCAGCCAGCCACCCACCACAGGGTGCCAGCAAGCCAGCCATTAAGCATTAAACAAAAATTAACATGTTCAGTACCAGATTTGTGTCAAAAATTGTCTTTATTTTTCAAAACTTTAAATGTACAAAATATCGGCCCATATCAGCCAGTACCGATAGGTTGTGACCAAAATATCGGTATTGGTATCGGCCCTGAGAAAACCATATCGGTCTATCCCAAATATATATATATATTTTTTAGCAGAGACCTTGGAGAATAAAATGGCGGTCATTGCAATATTTTATGTTGCACTGTATTTGTGCAGCGATTTTTTTAACAAATTTTTTTTGGAAAAAATACACTTCCATGACAAAAAAAAAGACTATCGATAACATTCCCCTTTTTTGTTACTTCAATTTTGTGCTACTTACCAAATGTATAACATATATCTTTGTTATATCTTGTAAATTTTTCTTCTTTTTTTCCCAAAAAATGTTTGTATAATTTGCAATTTGACACACAAGTGTCATACACGTGATATATGAGACCTGTGTGTTAACCTTCTTTTTTCTCATTAAAATGTATGGAATAAAAAAGAAAAAAAACTAAACAGTAAAGTTAGGCTATTTTTTTTCTATAATGTGAAAGGTGATGTTATGCTGAACAAAGAGATACCTAACATGTCACATTTTAAAATTGCGCACACTCATGGAATGGCGACAAACTACGGTACTTAAAAATCTCCATTGGCAACGCTTTAAAAATTTTAAATGTTACCTGTTGAGATTTACAGAGGGGGTCTTGCAATAGAATTATTGCACTCACTCTAACGATCGTGGCAATACCTCACATGTGTGGTTCGAACATTGTTTACATTTGCGGGCGTGGCTTACATGTTTGCTTTGGCGCACGAGCATGGAGGGATTGGGTGCTTTAAAATTTTGTTTTTTCTTATTTATTTTTTTTTTATTTTTACACTGTCCCTTTAAAAAAATTAATCCTGCTTCATTTTTTTTCCTGTCACATTGAATGTAAACGTTGTGTCGCTTCCTGGCTACTATATGAGAGATCAGTTCAAAGCTGATTCCGGCTATGTTCGGGTCTCTGGCCAGCCAGAGGATGTCCCGGCTGGCCACTCAGGTCTCCCGGTGGGATGGAAGAGCCAGACGAGCCGTGGAGGGTGGCAGGAGGGGAGGAGGGGGACGTCCCCATCCGCTGCTTGTAACAACAGCCGAGCAGCTGCTCAGCCGCATCAGTTGTTATTACAAGTAAGCCGACCGTCGGCTCTAAAAAAATGATACCAGGGTTGTGCCTGCAGCTGCAGGCATCACTCCGGTACAACCACTTGAGCAAAATGACGTACAGGTATGTGATTTTGCGGCAAGTGGTTAATTGAACATGCTGAAGTTAGAAGCTGATTGGCCATTATGCACAGCTGTATCATATTTTGCACTCTCCAAATTTAGTAAACCAACCCCTAAGTCTAGACTGTACTTGTAGCCAGCAGCAACTGCCAGGTGTCGGCCTAGCAATCACATGATCCCTACAGCCCCTGAATAAACTCTTAGTAACCAACAAAGTTTCAAGTTATATTGCTAAAAAAAGGTATCAAATAGTGGATTAAAAAGATGACGATGACCTTAGTTAATCAAAGCTAAGCTCTAGATATTGCATAGTTAAATGGATCCATCTTGGACAAATGTAAATATGTATATGCCATACCCGGGAGACTGCTGTAGTTGCTACCTTATCAGTGATCACTGTTATCTTCCCGGTCCTGGGTCAGTCCATATTGTGACATCACGCCCAACTCTCTACTTCGTCCAATCAGAGAGATCCTTGCATCCATTGAAAAAAATGCAAAGCATTCTGTGCTTGGCACACAAGCCAAGCAAGAGACCCCCTCAGCACAAGACTCTGAAGACAGCAGCGAGCACTGTGGTAGTGGAGACTGCAACATGTATTCTACAAGCTAGACCAATGTAACTATTCAATAAAATCCAAATCCACTTTAAAGCAGAATTAAATGAAAAAAATAAAAATTGTAAACAGGCAGGCTTTTTATTGAAGAAGAGAGATACAATGTTTCTTCTGCAATAAAATACACTTATTTGCCTGTTCGCAATCATCTACAGGGTGTACAGGATGATTACAGGATGAATGACTCCTGTATATGCATGGGAATGATGTCATCCTGCACCAGCAAATCAAGACAGCTGAAGACCAGCACCTGGAGGAGGCCAGAGAGAAGATGCCAGGGAGGGTCCTCATAGGCCTTGGATCATTGAAAGATAGGTAAGGATTCCTGCCTTTATTTCCACTTGAGGTTCTAGGAATATATAGTATATGATTACACTTGATAAGCTTTAGATATTGGCTATATACCATATAGCTAGTATTAGATTGATATGTCTAACCCATTCATGATTTTTTTCCCCAAATATGCCACAAAAGAGCTTAGAAATAAGAAAGCCTTTCTATCATTAACAGAGAGAGGCATTTTTTTAACACAGTGAAAAAATACTGATATCAAGTTTATTTAGATTGTACATTGGGCTGCACATGCACAGCCCACTGATCAGTCTTGGCATGACTTGGTGCAGGAATAATTTAACTATCATGCACATTTATGTAAGTTACATCATTGCCAGCCAGCCAGGCAATTAAGATTGTCAGAGATGCGGAACCCAGAAGAAGATGACAATGGCAAAAGAAGAGCTTGTGAACATCCCATCACTGTAGAGGAGGTAGGTGCTGCAAATTTTAGTTCAACCACTTGAAGACCAGGCCTTTTTCTGACATTGCTTGTTGTTGCTCACAAGGTAAAATCAGTATTTTATGCTAGAAAATTGCTTAGAAACCCATACATTTTATTTTTTTTTGTACCAGAGACACTAGAGAATAAAATAGTGGTTGTTGCAATATTTTATGTCACGCTGTATTTGAGCAGCAGTCTTTTTTGTTTGGAAAAAATAAACTTTAATTAATTAAAAAAAAAAAAATATTAAAGTCAGCCCATTTTTTTCTATAATGTGACAGAAGATGCTATGCTGATTAAATACAAACCCAATTCCAAATAAGTTGGGACACTGTACAAATTGTGATTAAAAAAAGAACGGACTAATTTACAAATCTCATAAAATTATATTTTATTCACAATATAATATAGATAACATATCAAATGTTGAAAGGGAGAAATTGTGAAATGTCATGCCAAATATTGGGTCATTTTGGATTTCATGAGAGCTACACATTCCAAAAAAGTTTGGACGGGTAGCAATAGGAGGCCGGAAAAGTTAAATGTACATATAAGGAACAGCTAGAGGACCAATTTGCAAATTATTAGGTCAATTGGCAACATGATTGGGTATAAAAAGAGCCTCTCAGAGTGGCAGTTTCTCTCAGAAGTCAAGATGGGCAGAGGATCACCAATTCCCCCAATGCTGTGGCGAAAAATAGTGGATCAATATCAGAAAGGAGTTTCTCAGAGAAAAAATGCAAAGAGTTTGAAGTTATCATCATCTACAGTGCATAATATCATCCAAAGATTCAGAGAATCTGGAACAGTCTCTGTGTAAAAGGGTCAAGGCCAGAAAACCATACTGGATGCCCATGATCTTCGGGCCCTTAGACGGCACTGCATCACATACAGGAATGCTACTGTAATGGAAATCACAACATGGGCTCAGGAATACTTCCAGAAAACATTGTCGGTGAACACAATCCACCGTGCCATTCGCTGTTGCTGGCTAAAACTCTATAGGCCAAAAAATAAGCCATATCTAAACATGATCCAGAAGCGCAGGCGTTTTATCTGGGCCAAGGCTCATTTAAAATGGACTGTGGCAAAGTGGAAAACTGTTCTGTTGTCAGACGAATCAAAATTTGAAGTTCTTTGTGGAAAACTGGGACGCCATGTCATCCGTACTAAAGAGGACAAGGACAACCCAAGTTGTTATCAGCGCTCAGTTCAGAAGACTGCATCTCTGATAGTATGGGGTTGCATGAGTGCGTGTGGCATGGGCAGCTTACACATCTGGAAAGGCACCATCAATGCTGAAAGGTATATCCAAGTTCTAGAACCACATATGCTCCCATTCAGACATCGTCTGGATGGGAAGACCTTGCATTTTCCAACATGACAATGCCAGACCACATACTGCATCAATTACAACATCATGGCTGCAGGGCCAGATTAACATAGGGGCTATTGGAGCTGCAGCTCCAGGCCCCTACCTTAATATAGGCCCCAGGTTGGCCATATTCACTGTTACCGCTCTTCTGTCACTTGTAAACACAGAAGTCTGGCTTCTATGCTAGCTTCCCCAGGCAGCTCCCTCAGAACCTCCCCACACAGCATGAAGGCCGGACAAGGAGGGACAGTTGCCGATGCATGGATGTGTTTATGGGCTTCAGAGACAGCATCCCATGTTGAATTAGGCATGCATGGCTGCACCCTTTCTCCTCTGGATGCATGCCAAGGCACGGCCCTTAAGGCCCTTCAAAATCCTCAGCACCAAGCCCATGATGCTCTTAATCCGGCCCTGCATGGCTGCGTAGAAGAAGGATCCGGGTACTGAAATGGCCAGCCTGCAGTCCAGATCTTTCACTTATAGAAAACATTTGGCGCATCATAAAGAAGAAGATGCGACAAAGAAGACCTAAGACAGTTGAGCAGCTAGAATCCTGTATTAGACAAGAATGGGACAACATTCCTATTCCTAAACATCAGCAACTTGTCTCCTCAGTCCCCAGACATTTGCAGACTGTTATAAAAAGAAGAGGGGATGCCACACAGTGGTAAACGTGGCCTTGTCCCAACTTTTTTGAGATGTGTTGATGCCATGAAATTTAAAATCAATGTATTTTTCCCTTAAAATGATACATTTTCTCAGTTCAAACATTTGATATGTCATCTATGTTGTATTCCGAATAAAATATTGAAATTTGAAACTTCCACCTTATTGCATTCTGTTTTTATTCACAATTTGTACAGTGTCCCAACTTTTTTGGAATCGGGTTTGTAGATACCCAACGTGTCATGCTTTAAAATTACACACACTCGTGGAATGGTAACCAACTGCGGTAGTTAAACATCTCTTGACAGCCCCCTTTTTGGGGCTGCCTTTGGTGGACACGAGTAACACTGGCTGCGGTTTTATGTTGCAGCCATGCCTTTAACATTTTTGCTGGGTTTTGGGGTTAGGCTGGATACCCTGTTGCACTTTTTTTTTTTTTCAGGTTTGGGTATCACAGCGGGGATGTTTTTGTTCTTGGCTTCAGGCTCCATCCGGTGGTCACTGTTTTTTTTACTTATGTGTATATATTGCTGAATGTCTGGATGGGGTTAGAGGATCGGGTTGGTCCTCGGGCTGTGCTTGGTCCTCCGGCTCCCTCCTGATATGTACCCCTCTGCTGTTCTATGGCTGAGCTACTTAAGATTATGTCATAGAATGTGCGGGGTCTCAATGACAAGGTGAAACGCACAGCCATTTTTCGGTATATTAAATCTGTTCAACCTCATGTTATCCTCCTCCAGGAGACGCATTTGGATGGAAGCAGGGTGCTTGCTTTGAAGAGGCCTTGGATTCAGAGGATCTTCAACGCCACGTACTCCACGTATGCCCGTGGGGTGTCTATTTTTCTGGGAAGAAATGCACCCTGCTCGATTCAAAAGGTAATTACGGATCCTGGCGGACGGTATGTTATTGTTCTCCTGGAGATTTTTCACCGGCAGGTGGTACTGGTGAGTGTCTACTTACCTCCCCCGTTCCACTCCCAAATTCTGGTAGATCTCCTGGTGACCTTGGCCCCTTATATGCACCTTCCTCTAATCATGGCGGGGGATTTCAATGCTGTTCTGGACGGCGGGCTGGACTCCTCTAACCCGGGTAGACTGTCGTCCCCTGAACTTGTGTCCTGGTCTTCCGCGGCTCAGCTTACGGAGCTGTGGCGCTGGAAAAACCCTGGGGTACGTGGCTACTCCTGTTGGTCTGGGGTGCACAGAACGGCGTCCAGGATAGATTTGGCTTTTGCTAATGAGCCTTGTCTTACTTTGGTCCAGGATGCCACATATTTGGCGGGTGGTCTCTCCGATCATAACCCACTGCTGCTGACTCTGCGGGTGGGAGCGGGTGGGACTAGGGGTGCATGGCGCCTTTCGCCGGGTTGGCTGCAGACCGAAAAGGTGATGCAGCAGGTGGAGCCCCAGATGCCTGCAAATTGGGAAGATCATGCCTCGTCCACGGCTGGGGTAGTCCTGTGGGATGCTTTCAAAGCGGTTATGCGGGGTCATTACATCTCTGCGATTAAGACGTCCCGTAGGGAGGCTAATGCTGATAGAGAGGCTGTTCTGCTGGAGGTCCGTAGGTTGGAGGAAGAATACTCGGCTACTCCGGGACCGGCGGCCTATGCGGCCCTGGAGGAGGCCAGGAGGCGTTTGGCTTTGTTGGATACTGATTTTGCGCATGCCAACCTTAAACATAGAGCGGAGTCACTTTTTGAGAAGGGGGACAAAAATGGTAAGCTGTTGGCTTTTTTAGTGGCAGACCAGAGGGCTTCGGTAAGTGTTCCATGCATCAAGTCTAGTTCAGGGGAATTGGTTAGGGACCCGGAGGAGATCTCCCGGGTCTTTATGGATTACTACTCTGACACCTATTCACCCCTGCCTGCATATGACCTGGAGGAGTTGGAGCGCCTTTTGTATGGATTGCCGGTTCCGGTCTTGGAGGGTGAGGACAGCGCGTGGTTGGACAATGACATCACGTTGAAGGAAATAGAGAAAGCCATCTCATCCTTCCCCCCCAATAAATCGCCGGGCCCTGATGGGTTCCCGGTGGAGTGGTATCGGCAGTACTCGGACTCCTTGGCTCCCAGGCTCCAGCCTTTGTATGCTGCGTGTTTCGATCAGGGGGCCCTGCCGGGTTCCATGCTCGAGGCGTATGTTGTTCTCCTGCCCAAGCCGGGGAAGGACCACACACTGTGTTCCTCCTACCGCCCCATTGCCTTGCTCAATGTGGATCTCAAGATACTCACGAAGGTCTTGGCTACTAGGCTGGCAGTGGTCTTGCCTTCCCTGGTAGACATTGATCAGACCGGGTTCATGCCGGGCAAGTCCACGGACACTAACCTTCGACGCTTGTTTACTCATTTACAGGTGTCCCATGCCTCTGTTGGCACTAGAGTGGTGGTGTCGCTGGACATTGCCAAGGCCTTCGACACGGTGGATTGGATGTACATGGGGGTGGTGCTGAGGCGCATGGGGTTTGGTCCTAAATTTTGCAAATGGATTTCTTCCCACTTGCCTCCTCTTGTATTCTTCCCCACGTATGGCGTTGAAGATTGGATCCACCCTGTCTCCTTTTTTTGAGGTAGGTAGGGGGACTAGGCAGGGCTGCCCTCTTTCGCCCTTTCTGTTCTCCCTGATGATTGAACTCTTGGCTATTGCATTGCGTGCGTCTCCGGAGGTGGGGGCGCTGGAAGTGGGCTCCATTAAAGAGTGCCTGGCGCTTTATGCGGATGATATGCTTTTATTTTTGAAGGATCCCAATGCTTCCCTGCGGGCGGTATTCAATATCCTGGACACTTTTGCAAAGTTTTCCGGCCTAAGGGTTAATTGGGATAAATCCACCATGCTCCCTATTGATCCTGGTGCCATTGCTGCAGCTGATGGGGCGTTGCCATTGAAATGGGTGACTGAGTTCACCTACCTGGGAGTCAGGGTGTCGGCGAGGGTGGCGGACTATCTCAATCTGAATCTTCACCCATTGCTGGAGGTCTTTAAACGCAGGGCGGAGGTGTGGCGCGACTTACCTTTGTCGGTTCTGGGGCGCATTAATTTGGTGAAGATGAAACTCCTCCCTGTCTTTCTGTACTTCCTTAGAAATTCCCCGGTGTGGGTCCCGCGTTCTTTCTTCCGACGCGTTCATGGCCTGATAGGTTCCTTTATCTGGGGTACCTCTCCTCCTAGAATTGGTATGCAGGTGTTACAGGAGCCCTGGGGTCAGGGGGGTCTGGCTTTACCTGATCTTTATAAATATTTCCTGGCCGGGCAAAGAGTGGTGGCACGGCGCTGGCTTCCGGGGAAGATGGGGACTCTGCCACGGTGCTGGAGGCGGCTCTTTTGGGCTCCTACGAGAGTCTTCGACTTTTACTGCATCGGGGGTCCAGGGCTAAATTTGAGCTGACAGGAACGATGCGTTCCACCATCAAAGCCTGGGAACAGATGCAGGTGCTGGTGGAGCCAGGAGCAACTGGTGTTTCCCCGGCCTCCCCATTGTGGTGGAACCCCAAGTTTCCTCATTTTGCCTCGATCCCTGATCCTGCCCTCTGGGCCATTAAGGGGGTGAAGTTGCTGGGGGATATTGTCTCTGGTGGGGAGCTGTGCACCTTTGATGCCCTGAAGGCGCGTTATGATCTTCCAAATAGGTATTTTTTTCGCTATCTTCAACTTCGCCATGCATTTGTGGCACAGTTCGGTTCCTCCCGAGTTGTGATTAAAGCTTCAGCTCTTGAAACGGCGATACAGGCGGTGGATATGCGGAAGCCCCTCTCGGAATTGTACAAGGAATTGTTTGCTACCACTCCACCTGCTGTACGTAGGTGTCGGGAACGCTGGGTAGAGGAGGTGCCTGACCTGGATGGTGATGACTGGGATGATATGTGGAGTTCACCCTTCGCCTACCTGGTCTCTGCGAGGGACCGCCTGATTCACTTAAAATTTCTGCATCTGATTTATTACACGCCAGCGAGGCTGGCACGTATTTATCAGACGGCCTCGGCGGAGTGCTGGCGTTGTTCGCATTCTCCGGCGGACTTCAGCCACATCTTCTGGGGGTGCCCGGTGGTCAAGGACTATTGGGCATCCGTCTTAGCTTGCATTGTGGAGGTGGTTAAGATTCCGGTCCCCAGCTCCGTGGAGGTCTGTCTCTTGGGGTTGGTGGATGGCTTGGCCCCCGCGAGGGCCGTTTGTAATCTGGTCAGTTTACTTCTTTTCTATGCTCGCAAGGCCCTGCTCTTACACTGGAAAAGTCCCTTAGCTCCCACGATCCTCTTTCGGAAGGGCTTAGTTAATAAAGGGACTCCGCTCTATAAGGCTACGTATCTCAGTAGGGGATGCCCCCGCAAGTTTGATAAAGTGTGGAAAACATGGATAGACTCCCCGGCCTCGACCTCCGTTGCTCAGCTTTAGTGTTCTGTGTGCTGCTGTTCAGGGTTGTCTGGGGGGGGTGGTCATGCCAGTTGGTGATATTCTCATATTCATTGTGTACTTGCTGCATATGTAGAAGTCTCTCTATTTTTTGAATAAGGCATGGGGTTGCTGATTATGGGTTCTGTGCTGGACTAATCTATCTGTTCTATGACCTTGCTCCTTGATAGCTGGAGCAGACTTGAGGGGTATCTTTATTACTGATGGAAGCTTTGTTTTTGTGCTGAACGTGCTGGGTGGAGCCTGGAGTGGGAGGGTGGGTGGTATGGGGGGGTTTGACCTGTTGTCACTGTTTGTGCTTGTTGCCCTGCGTGGCATTGTCTTGTCTGTTTTTATGTGCAAAATTTCAATAAAAACTAATTTTCAAAAAAAAAAAAAAAAACATCTCTATAGGCGATCCTTTAACATTTTTTACAGATTACCTGTTAAGAGTTACAGAGGAGGTCTTACACTAGAATTATTGTACTCCCTCTAAGGATTGTGGTGATACCTCACATGTGTGGTTTGAACACAGTTTACATATGCGGGTGTGACTAACGCATGTTTTCTCTTCAGCGCACGAGCACAAAAGAATGGGGCACTTTGAATGTTTTTTCTTATTTATTTTACTTTTTCCTTTTTTATTTTTTACACTGTTTCCTTTTTTTTTTTTTTTTGATCACTTGTATTGCTGTCACAAGGAATGTAAACATCCCTGTGACAGCAATAAGCACGGGACAGGTACTCTTTATGGAGGGATCTGGGGTCCATAAGACCCCAAATCCTTCCTCTGCACTTGAAAGCATTCAAAATGCCAAGATCAACGTTATTTAAATACTTTCATTTTTTTGACACTGGCGTTGTTGTTTCCCAAGTAAACCGGAAGTGATGTCATGACGTTGCTTGCAGGTTACCATATCTGAGACCTGATCAAAACCAAATCCAGCTTTGTTCCGGTCTCCAGCTAGTGGATTTGCAGGCTTTTCACTTGAGTCTCCTGGTGGGATGGGAGAGCCCAGGAGAGTGGCGGCTCTAAAAAAACAGTACTGGGTATACAACCACTTGAAATCAAATGACGTACAGGTATGTGATTTGGCAGCAAGTGGTTAAGTGGATTCAAATTAACTCTTGTCCTGAAACATGTCAGTTGAAGACTTAAAGTGGTTCTAAAGGTTCAAGTTTTTACACACAGAGCAGTGGCGAACCTGCTTGGGTGCCCTCATAGCAAGCTGCTTACTCTGGGGGCACTTGGCAGGCGGGAGGGGCCACGAGCGCCAATGGGGGACCAAGAGGAGGAGGATTGAGCCTGCTCTGTGCAAAACTATTGCACAGGCAGGTAAGTATGACATGCTTGTCATACTTAAATAAAAATAAATCTTTTACTTTAAAGTGTAAGTATAAGCCCAACCATGTTAAAATATATGAAGCAATCTATCAATAGCATTAAAGTGTTGCTAAAACCACATCATAAATAACTATTGATAAATGGTGTATTACATGCTGTTCATACTCACTCAGTCACTGTGAGATTAATTTTCTGTATTCTGCAAAAAACCTGGTTGATCCTGTAGTTCTCTATCTACACTTTCTGTCCATGTCCTCTATTCAGCTAGGGATTTTGCAATAGACATGGCAACTCTGCACATGCTCAGTTTGCAGTGAGTTTCTGTGCTGAGCATTTCCTCCCTATCACCTCTGAGCAGCTCATATGACTATAAAGTCACACATGTGGGTGTATACACAGTGGTAAATGACAGCCCACTCCCTTCCTCTAGGGATGATCGAACGGTTCAGGTCGACCATCGGTTCGACCTGAACATTGACTGTTCGAAATTCGGCCGAATTTCGAACCTTTTGCTGAAAAAGTTCGGAATTCGGCAACTAGAACCGACCAAAATGCAATGGGACAGGAACTGGGCTTTAAAAGCCCGTGATTGGACCAGAACCATCAGTAAAAGCCAATTGAGGGGGCAGGAGGATGCTAGGAATGTAATTGGAGTCACTAGGGGGTCCAGAGGCCAATCAGTAGTGAATACGTCCCCCCAGTATATAACATAGCCCCGCCAAATCTCTAGCATTGTAATACAGGGACGTGGAAGAGAGTGGAAGCAGTTCTGTTACTCCTGCTTCAAAGTGTCATTTAGCAATTATTAGTGTGAGGAAAGGGATATGCAGTGTAGTTAGGGTACTATATACCACTATAGTTAGATTCAAAAATATAGTTTCTGTAGGGAAATTGTTAAGTGTCAGGGTGACTGTAATGTAGTGTAGGGTTAACTGACTCTGACTGCTATGGCAGGGTGACAAAACCCTTCTATTTCAGGGTGACCGCCATTGAAAGAAGATCGTTTCTATTAGAATTGCAGTAGAACAGGATAGTGGCTTCGCTACTTTCACACCTGGCCGTTTTTGTAGCAGGTGTTTTATTGGGCTTTTTTGTTGATGTCTTTGGAGGCAGGCATGACATATGAACTTCTGTGTAGGGGTATATATACACACACACATGTATGTATATATACACATACACATATATAGGTGTGAAAGTAGCAGAACCCTATGCCGGCGCTAATGAAATAATTAGCAGGCATAGGACTTCGCTCCTATCACACCTATATGTGTATATGTGTATATATACATATATGTGTGTGTGTATATATTCCCCTATACAGAAGTTCAGATGTTATGCCTGCCTCCAAATACGCCCATAAAAATGCCAAAAAAAACCACCTGCAACAACACACCTGGGCATTTTTGTTGCAGGCGTTTTTCTGGACATTTTTTTGGGCGTCTTTGGAGGCAGGCATAACATCAGAACTTCTGTGTAGGGGTATATATACACACACACATATATGTATTTATACACATACACATATATAGGTGTGAAAGTAGCAGAACCCTATGTCTGCGCTAATGAAATAATTTGCAGGCATAGGGCTATGCTCCTATCACACCTATATGTGTGTATGTGTATAAATACATATAAGTGTGTGTGTATATATACCCCTATAGAGAAGTTCAGATGTTATGCCTGCCTCCAAAGATGCCCAAAAAAATGCCCAAAAAAAAACCGCCTGCAACAACACACCTGGGCGTTTTTGTAGCAGGCGTTTTTTTGGGCATTTTTTGGGGGTCTTTGGAGGCAGGCATGACATCTGAACTTCTGTATAGGGGTATATATACACATACACGTATTTATACACATACACACATATAGGTGTGATAGGAGCGTAGCCCTATGCCTGCTAATTATTTCATTAGCGCAGGCATAGGGTTCTGCTACTTTCACACCTATATATGTGTATGTGTATAAATACATATATGTGTTTGTGTATATATACTCCTACACAGAAGTTCTGATGTTATGCCTGCCTCCAAAGATGCCCAAAAAATGCCCAAAAAACGCCTGCTACAAAAACGCCCAGGTGTGTTGTTGCAGGCGTTTTTTTGGGCATTTTTTGGGCGTCTTTGGAGGCAGGCATGACATCTGAACTTCTGTATAGGGGTATATATACACACACACTTATATGTATTTATACACATACACACATATAGGTGTGATAGGAGCGTAGCCCTATGCCTGCTAATTATTTCATTAGCGCAGGCATAGGGTTCTGCTACACACCTATATATGTGTATATATACATACATGTGTGTGTGCATATATATACCCCTACACAGAAGTTCAGATGTCATGCCTGCCTCCAAACACATCCACAAAAAAGCCCTATAAACGCCTGCAACAAAAAGCCGGGTGTGAAAATAGCGAAGCCTCTATCCTGCTCTACTGCAATTCTAATACAAACAAACTTTTTTTTTCTGGTTCTGGACATGCTACAGAGCTGAAACTTCACAGTTACACTTTTTAGACCCCCCAGACACTAAAACCAAAGAAATCTCTTTTTTTTTCAATAATTTTTTCAATAATTGGCTCTCTATCAAAAATGACAATTTTTAAGAACTTTTTTTGTGTGATTAATAGTCCCTGGGGCATGACCCAGAGCCCTAGGCACTTTTTAGGGGAATTTATTGGGTTTTAGGGCTTCAAAATTGTGTTTTTGATTACCGAAGTTCGGGTCCCATTGATTTCAATGGGGTTCTGAAATCCTTTCGGGAAGTTCGGGTGTTCTGGTCGAACCGAACTTTTCAAAAGTTTGATCATCCCTACCTTCCTCCTCCTCCATGCCCACTAACCAGCTAAACACAATGGAGGCAGGATATTACATGTAGATGTATGGAGGCTTCACCACCTTCTTATCCTAAAACACAGGATGGAGGGGTGTGACACAGCCTGTGACTGTCAGAAATCCACCCATACCATGTTATCGCCAAAAATAATAAAGATTTTATTTCAAATATATATTTGTATGCCAATTTAAAACAGTTTATTGATATTATTTATTTATGTTTACTCTGTATTCCGAAGATTTTTTTTTTTGAACGTGTGACCAGCGGCAGAGCATTAAAAGTTCCTTCTGCTTATGTTTCCCTGCAGACAGGCTGGGAAAGATCTGGGTCATTTGGCAGCTGTATATCAATAAGGAAAAAGGTACTTAGATGTTTTTTTAATTAAAATAATTATAGTGCCATCATCCACATACAGAAGGAGAAGGGACAATGTAAACTAAACAGTGTGTATTTAGTGTCGCTTTAACCACTTGTCTATAAGAAGATTTACCCCCCTTCATGATCAGCCCAGTTTTTGATTTTTGGCACTGCATTAATTTAACTGACAAATGTACAGTCCTGCAAAACTGTACACAAATTAAATTTATGTAATTTGTTTCCCCACAAATAGAGCTTTCTTTTGGTGGTATTTGATCACCACTGGGTTTTTTATTGTTTGCGCTATAAAAGAAAAAAAAACAAAAAAAAAACGAATATTTGAGAAAAAAACAATATTTTTTACTTTCTGCTATATACATATCCAATAAAAAAAATGTAGAAAATCAAAATGTCTTCATCATTTTAGGCCAATATGTTTTCTGCTACATATTTTTGTTAGAAAAATTCCCAATAAGTGTATATTGATTGGTTTACACAAACATTATAATGTCTACAAACTACTAATGACACTGACTGGGGAGGGGTAAACATCTAGGGCGATCAAATGGTTAAATGTGTGCCTAACCAGTGTTTATGTGTGTACTTTGTGATGCTTTTACTAAGGGATGTAACCATTTTTATTCCCTGCTTTGCAGGAAAACTAAAACCGCCACATCCCCACTGACAGGACAGGGCTCTGTATTGTTTACATAGACAGAGTTCTGTCCTGTCTTCATCCTAGCCGATCTTCAGGTGTATTAATGTATATTTATGTATATTGATTGGTATTTATGACATAGGAATTGTGTATTTTAAGTTGAGCACTAGCACTTTATATACAATATTTATACACAATATTTCTTTATTAGTTTGCTCTGTAAGCAGCGCAGGTATATTTTTTCACTATATACTTCTTAAAGGTACACCACCTCTTATACCAGCAGCAGCTTACTATACTGTGATATCAGAGTAATTGTAATCCTCAGCTCTAGCCTACAATCCTTACGATCTGCAGGTGCCATCAGTCATCCATTGGTCTGCGCTGATTGGCTTGTTCTGTGTCTAATGACAGTAGCAGTAGCATTGTGTTGTGTTAAAAATTAGGTAGTGTATCACTTTCATGAGGTATCAATGTTTATCAGCCACCTCCATTAATTTCAATGGTAATACACCATAACTGCATCCTAACTGAATGTTTAGCATTTATGGCACGTTAAGAAATGATAGCGTTAGTTGAGCACTGGGGTAGAGGCAGTGGAAGTTCCTGTAACCCAGAATACACTAGGAAATCATAGAGAACTATGACAGAGTAGCTTCAACCACTTCCTGCTTGTACAGAGCAGCTCTGTGCTAACACCATTTGCTTCGGTAGGCAGGGAAAGGCATCAAGTCAGACAGCAATACTGACAATGCCAGGCAGTAGCAGAGGCACTGACCATTACTACCAGTGATAAAGATAGGAAGCAGCACTAAAAAATTTAACTCAATGTTGTGAAAACACAGAAATGCATCAATATGACATCAAACTTTTTAGGTGAAAAATATGTAAAAGGAAATCACACCAAAAATATAAATAGTGTCCATAAGGGCCCATACACAAGGGCTGAAAAGAAAAAAAAATATGTGAAACAAGAAAGTCCAAAGGAAACAAATTCTCCACGATTCTCCAGTGTAACCACAATCACAATTTGTAGTGCTTCCACACCCAGGTGACACCAAGTATTAAAGCCTCTTACCGGATCCTGTGGACCATCATATAGTATGGTCAAATGCGCGTGTTACATCTCCTTATGAAAGGAAACTCCAAAGCGCCAAACGTGACCCAGTCAGGGTTGGTTCACCAGCAGGATAAAAAATAAAAAGCATAAACGCCCATAGTGTAACCCATAAAAAACATTTCTTCAAAAAATAACAAGTGAAACTTGCAAAGGGAATCACACTAAGCAAATCCTTGGGCAATAGGTTTAAAAAAACTTGCATATAGCAATAAATACAGATACAATTGCTCTCCCAAAAAACAGCAGGCTGGCTGGCTGCACCAGATTCTCTCAACAAGCGTGCGTAATTACGAAGTGTCGTAGCCATGCCCAACTAGTTTCATCAAAGAGAAGATGTTGTTGGGGGACTAAAGGTAAAGATGGGGTAATGGCGCTGCCTTTGGTAAAAATGATTATGGTGGGTGCAACAGTAAAACATGTGATGAAAGTAGGAGGATATATATAATAAATAAGCAGTAATGTATAAAACACGTAAGTATAAATTGATATATTAAAAATCTGTGTGTAAACAATAAAATAATAATAGAATGTGATGTGATGCAACAAAGAATAAATAACTTGAAAACTCCTCATATAGATAAATATGACTAGAATTTATGTATAACCATATAAATAAAGTGACTGGGTGCACCCAAATAATAAAGTGATCTAATGCAAAGAAGTGGCGGGTATTATTAGAGGGGCAATGTGCACAAATATAAGTGGATTGAATCGGTCAAAAAATGAGCAATAAAGTGAACTGTGCACATAAGAAATATGAATGCAAAATAAAGTGACAGTTAAATATAAAGTGCAATAAGGTGCACGAGAAGTGGTCTGTGCATATAAATGCAATAAAGTGGCTAAATATCAAGTGGCAAGAATGTCCGTATGGCCAGTACCAAAAAAGTGACCAAGTGACAGGTTTAGTCCATGATTAAATATAAGCAAAAGTAGGTGACTTAATCTTCATAAACGGATACTGGAGGTGACCCCGTGGTGGGTAACAAGTGAGGTGCTGGATGACCCCTAAGGTAAGCTCACTCACCAGATGTACCCACCCCACACAGGGGTATAGAGCGGGTAAGATGTAGGTGACGATCATTCAATGGGATCCTAATTTCCTCTGAAGTTGGAAGAATACCAGGGGTCCTCCGTGGGTATCCGGAGTACACAGGGGTCCTAGTGGGATGCTCAGGATCCTTGGGTGGCCCACGCTCAGAAAGGGAGTAATCTCCAGTGGTCCGCAGATAAGTTTCAGCCAAATAAGTAGGGGCAGGTGGGTCACATAGCGCAGAAAGAAAGGCTAATATTGTAAGTCTGTAAAGCCTTTATTGGTATAATATGCAGAAAATGGGTACTCACAGTAACAGCGTGCAATACAAGCGATAAACAGAGCCTTGGAACGCAATGCGTTCCACCCGAGTACCGGAACCGGAAGTGATGCAATGGCGCTGTACGCGTTTCGTCATCAGACGTCCTCGGCAGCGTTTGTTGTTGGGGGACTGGCTTACTACCAGTGGCAAAGCTGAGTTGGACCACATCAAATGCTAAAAATACCAAAGTATACAAAGCTTGCAGAAAATTTACAAAAAGGTTTGCTATTACATCATAACCTAACCACTCCTCAAAGCAGATCATTTCCTCTACATCGATTCTCTGTTAATTAAGCACTTCCCCCTGGAAAACAACACTTTCACTGTCATTTATCAAGCATTCTTGAAGCTTTTCCAGTGATTTAAAAGCACAATAGAAAACATCAAAAACAAATCATAAACCTATCATAGGTTTATTCATGAGTATTGCTTCATTCTTCAAAATTAACACACGACCTTAGAGTGGAACCACAGACAGAATTACTTACCTAAATCCCAATGGGCCAGAGCATGTGAGATCCATCACCTGCACCAGCATCTTCTCCCCGCAATTCTTTTGAGTGCTGGTCTTTGACCAGATGCTGATCTTCAGACGGCATAAAATGACGCATTTCCATGCATGCACTGGCAGTGTGCCAGAACGTAACCTGAGCTGCATATGCACATATTAGTGTACACTATATTGTCAAAAGTATTGGGACACCTGCCTTTATACGCACATGAACTTTAATGGCATCCCAGTCTTAGTCCATAGGGTTCAATATTGAGTTGGCCAACCCTTTGCAGCTATAACAGCTTCAACTCTTCTGGAAGGCTGTCCACAAGGTTTATGAATGTGTCTATGGAAATGTTTGACCATCCTTCCAGAAGCGCATTTGTGAGGTCAGGCACTGATGTTGGAAGAGAAGACCTGGCTCGCAGGCTCTGCTCTAATTCATCCCAAAAGTGTTCTATCAGATTGAGGTCGGGACTCTATGCAGGCCAGTCAAGTTCCTCCACTCCAAACTTGCTTATCCATGTCTTAATGGACCTTGCCTTGTGCACTGGTCCAAAGCATTTGGTGGATGGGGGGATTATGGTGTGGGGTTGTTTTTCAGGGGTTGGGCTTGGTCCTTAAGTTCCAGTGAAGGCAACTCTTAAGGCGACATCATACCAAGACATCTTTGACAATTTCATGCTCCTAACTTTGTGGAAACAGTTTGGGGATGGACCCTTCCTGTTCCAACATGACTGCGCACCAGTGCACAAAATAAGGTCCATAAAGACATGGATGAGCCAGGCATTCTTCTTCACATCAGTATCTGACCTCACAAATGCGCTTCTGGAAAAATAGTCAAACATTTCCAAAGACACACTCCTAAACCTTGTGAACAGTCTTCCCAGAAGAGTTGAAGATGTTATATCTGCAAAGGGCGAGCCAACTCAATATTGAACCCTACGAATTAAGACTGGGATTCAATTAAAGTTTATGTGTGTGTAAAGGTAGGAGTCCAAATACTTATGGTAATATAGTGTACTTTCCGAAGAGGAGTGTGAACAAGCAGGTAAGTGTACTTTATTGTACATTGACATTGCATGTTTATTCTGCGATAAAAAGCTTTTTTGGAAAAAAAAAAAGCTCGTCTGTTTAGAATTTTTTTATATTTAGCTTTAGTTCCGTTTTAAAGTCTATTTAAAACTACAATTCTATGTAAGAGTACCGTGTTCACGATAGTACAGGGTGACAATGCTGCCATGGAATTTCGCCACAGAACAAACAGCACTGCCACCCTGTTGCAGGAAGAGTAAAAAGGAATGGATCATCTGACAAGATCCACCCCTAATACTGTATAACCTTTTTACAAGGGGGAAAGAAAAAAAAAAGCCCCCGTGTTAATATTGGTGACAGATTGCGTGATAATGATTATGCAAATATTTTAAAAGAAATGTTCGTTTTTCCTGAAATGGTATTATTTTATATGCAGAGAGTGCCGAGTTCTTTAATTACTAACAGAAAAAATGTCCACAACACTACATTCATTTGATGTTATGATATGCCTTTACAGTGAATACTAGGAAATAATGAGGAAGACATATAAAAAACAGTATCCCTTTTAGAAACAGAGAGAATGGTTTTATGGAAATCCTCAAAAAGAGCCATTTTTGTTCTGTTTCATCCCACAGTATGTCAAAGCTATGAGTTCTGCTTGACTAAATCCTTTTTTATCACCAGGCCTTTCTCATCTGGCTAAAATAACATGCAACACGCCTTAAAAGGCACAGCGACGCAGAAAGGCCGCTGCATTTTAGTAACACACTTGTGTTAATGCACAGGTCAGAGAATAACATGTAATTTATACAATCCAGAGGTCATGTCCTAAGCCAGTTCTTTCCATGTTCTGTTTTCCTGCATATTGCCCAAACACTATCAATTATATTCTTGTGTGATGTAGACTGCATACACTTCAATGATCAGCATACACATCTTGCTAAATGCCACATCCTAATTTGTGCTTTTCTTGCTGTAGGGGAAGCAGAGTGATTTCTGGAGTAAGTCTAATCATTACCAGTCTATTTTCCCAGCCTCAGATCTTTTTCTTATATTTTTAATCATGAAAAGTCTCCTTTTATATGTTTAAAGGATTTGACAAAGCACATTCTAATACATTTTGGATTTGAAGTTGTTGATCTACATTTAGAAACAATAGCCAAGAATTTAAATTTAGACTTCTTTTAGGAGATAGAGCTTATTTGCTGAACGGCTTTCATTTTTATCCTGCTTTTCATCATATGCACCTGTTTACTCATGACTGGCAGATCCTTGTTGCTAATAGTCGTTTTTGGTTCTGAGTAGCCCTGAGTAGAGATGGGCTCGGGCGTGTTCGGGATCACACCTGTCTGATCCCACATGGAAGCCGACACTGCACACGGCTAATCCCAGGCAGTGAGACATTTCCCAATCTGTGCATCTGCGGACAGGAGAAATGTCTCACTGCCTGTGATTAGTCATGTGCAGTGTTGGCTTCCTGATGGAATCAGGTAGGGGGGATCCTAAACACGCCCAAGCCCATTCCTAGCCCTGAATTCAAGCCTTCAAAAGTACAAGCTACCATGTGCCTTGATTCAGGGCAACAGCCTTCGGAAATTTCAAAGGAGTTTGCAATGCACACAGACTCTTTCACTCTGGTGTCAATACTTACTGCATGAAAAGCAATCCGCAGTGGATCTCTTTTCAAAGGGTGGTATAGCAGCGGTCTGGTGGGTGTTCATAAGACTGCTGCCTCCGGACACCTGTATTATTTTTCTATTTTTTTTTTTTAATTATTGCTGAATGGCAATTTTACATTAAGGTGCCACGCTGCAACAGTGAGCCAAGCATTTGGCTCCCGGTTTGGGTGCAGTCCTATAGATCTCAATGGGCAATTTTGACAGCCATGCCCCCTTTTAGACTCTACAGTCTGGGTTTAAAAGAGTCCCTATTCGTTTGGCAAAAGACTGAACTCCCATCTCTAATAACTGCTAGAAGGTTTTACAAACTTGATGAAATGGCTTTGGAGTGCCAATGCCTCTGGCTCTGCTGTTCTACTGTGTGCTTCGGGTACTTGTGTGGGTAAGCTCATTCAGGAAGTGTTGTGTATTTTGATAGGAACTGTCACACATCAGGCAACTCAAAGTGCCTGAGATGTAAGAAATGGTCTCAGTCCCAGCTCCTGGCCATGCCCTCTGACATGTTTTTCCCTACCCATGCAGTGCCTGTTTTTATATGCTGCATAGCAAGCAGCATATTTGCCATTGTTATCTCTTCCACTTCCCACCTGGTACTAGTTGTTAGAGACACTGTTGGCTTCCCAGCTGACAACCTCCCAGCAACTAGTGATGCTGACAGTAGATTAGATAGTAGATGGAGCCTAAATGGGAAGCTGAGACACTAGTTCCCTATCAGGTCTGCCCTCTCCATGTGATTGACAGCATGTAGTGGGCAGATTCTATAGCAGGTTGTATACTGGCTACGGATTTGCCCACTGCCTGCTGTCAATCACAAATAGATTGTACCTAATTGGGAACTAGTGTCTCAGCTTCCCCATCAGGTTCTGTCCACCCAGCCACAAAACTCTTCTGCCTCTGCACTATCTGTATGTCCCTATGTACACCCTGGTCTGGTCTCACTGTCCCTACAATCTTGGTGTGTGCCTTAGATTTATGTACCTGTTTACAGCAAGTCTATGAATTATCTCACACACTGAAATGTGTTGTGAGGAGGCACAATAGCATTATAAGGAGTGTCTTAAACACTGACACTTCTGAATTCTGAGTAAAACCTAGTGAAAAAAAACAAGGAACTTCATAAGTACAATGTAAAGCAGTAAACATAACACAAATTTTAAACTATAAGAAATGCATGGACAAGATCAGTTTACACAAAATCAGAGGCACCAACATCCCTTAATAAAGAACGTAAAGAAAATTGGGCAAATTTGGGACTTTCAGGTGCATAAAGACATAAATACACAGAGTAATATTTTTTATAAAAATTATTTGTAACAAAATTGTATTTAATTACAAATAAATTTAGATTAAAAGCATACTGTACAGTCAGATAATGTCATTCATCACGCATGTTATTCAACATGTTTCACCTATGCAGGCTTCTTCAGGAAAATACGTGGTGATACTATTGGCAAAATAAACGGAAATAAATCAAAACATTATCAAACAAACACATATTTCTGTTTATTTCATCAGTAGTATCACCACACATTTTCATTAAGAAGCCTCAATAGACGAAACATGTTGAATAACATACGTGATGAATGACATTACATGATTGTACAGTATGCTTTTAATCTACATTTTTTGTAAATAAATACAATTTTGTAACAAATAATTTTTAGACAAAATATTTATCTGTGTAAGTATGTGTGCATGCATTTGAAAAGTCCCATATTTCCTCCATTTTATTTTCTAAACACAAATATTGTACACCAAGAGTTTTTTCATGCATGCAAGGGCCTTTGTTGCTAGGAGTGGGATAAGGGGTGTGCAATGTATGCAATGGGGCACAACGTTCTGTCTAGTGGCTGGTAGTACAGCAGTGTACATTCAAGCTGATCTCAAATGCTCAATAAGGTTCAGATGAAGAATACCACTATCATGTTTGCCTGCAGTTTTAAAAATAGGAATGACATTGATAACCTTCCCACTCCTATTAACAGTAATTGATGTTGCTTTGCATCATCTATACTTCACAACAGCCATTACCCGCAGTTTTAAATACTGTGGGAATGCCCTTCCTTTATTCCTGCAAATTGGGTGCTGCAGGTAGCAGAAACCTTAGGTCATAGGGAATGGTAAAGATGATGAGAGGGGCTTTTGATATCAAAACAAATGCAAAGGAGGCAGCAAATTGGTGCAAATCACAGTGTGCAGATTATTTATTATCTGCCTCAAAAGAATCAGTACATATTCTGATACGTACAGATCAGCTTGTCATTTCCCAATTACAATATTTAATTTGTCAAAAAGTATATTTAGGTTACATTTCAGTGAAGCTCTAAATTGGTTAAGACTGCAAGCTTTGCTCACATGGCTTTATGGTATTCTGTCTCTTAGTGTGCATATGCTATTGTGATTATTTTATTTTAATGTGGGCCCATCTTAAAGGACTGCTATATAGGTAAGTTTAAAAATAATAATGTTCATCTCCAATTATTTAGGAGAGCCCATACTATAAGCACACACCCAAAATTATTTTCCTGTCCTCAAAGCACATTGCAGACTAAAACAGTTGCCTTGGAAACAAACTGCTTCAGTCACATGTTATCAATCAACATAAAAGTGCAACTTCCAGATTCTGCAACATAGATGGGTTAATTATGTTTCATACAGGCAGTGTGAAAGATACACATCATTAGCAATACAGTGAATATATTGTATGTGTTTTTAAAATAACCTAAAAAGAAAAACACACATCTCATACAAAATACACACATATTATAATTTTCCACTGAAATGTCCTGTGGTTTTGTTTTAGGTTTACAATCATTTATTACCTTGGTAGAGAGATTGGTGTACCATGATTGCCATGTCATTGATTTTAACAAATTTTTGTTATAGCTGTCCAAATAGTGTTCTTGGATCTTTTGATATGGTATTGTACTTGTCAAACCTAAATCCACCATCAGTACCACAATGTCCCAGGATTTTTTTTTTCAATTATTACCATACAGGCAATTATTAGAGTTGAGCGAACACCTGGATGTCCGGGTTCGGCGGGTTTGGCGGAACTTGAAAAAAAAGTCTGGGTTCGTGACCTGAACTTAACCCGAACTTTACCCCGATCCCGAACCCCATTGAAGTCAATGGTGACCCGAACTTTTGAGCACTAAAATGGCTCTAAAAAAACAAGGAAAGGGCTTGAGGGCTGCAAATGGCAGCAAAATCTTCTTAAGAGCATAGCAAGTGCTCTGCAAACAAATGTGGATAGGGAAATAACTTAAAATAACATAAAAAAACAAAAAAAAAAAACATCTTGATCTAGGAGGACGAGGCACCTATTGGAGTAGGAGGTTGAGGTGGTGGTGGATGTGGCGGTGTAGGTGGAAGCGGCGGTGGAGGAGGACGAGGTAGCCAAAACTGCTTTTTGTTTTTAATTTTAAATTTCTTCTTAAATTAGGGTACACCCCAAAAGAGTGAGAAAGATCAAAAATACAACAATGGCTGGGTAAGGCCGGTATACATGTCTATTCTGCACAAGGTACGGACAAGTCCTGTGGGATCCATGCCTGGTTCATTTTAATGAACGTGAGCTTGTCCTCATTGGCTCTGGACAGGCGGCTGCGCTTGTCAGTGATAACGCCCCCAGCCGTGCTAAATACACGTTTAGGTAATACACTGGCTGCAGGGCAGGCCAGCAGCTCCAAGGCGTAAAGGGCAAGCTCAGGCCATGTGCCCAATTTGGAGACCCAGAAGTTGAATGGGGCAGACCAGTCATTCGGTATGTGTATAGTACGTAAGGAACTTTTTTCCCCCCTTCTGGGTTGAGTCTGGCCTTGGAAAAGGTATGTGTCCCTGGTTGTGGGCCGGGCTCTCCTAAAGCTGTCTAAGTTCTGAGGCCTTCTGGTAGGGACGGGGCTACACTGTTCTTGCCAGGGACCGGGATTCTGAAAAGCCTGTGGTGTATGTGCCCCTGCAGTGGCAGTCCAGGGGTGCCATAATTCACAGTGGATGGCAACACTATGAGTATGTTACCAAGGACACTGCACTTCTTACACATGTTTTTCACACCTGCCTCTAGGGCCGGGCCTTTTGGTCAGGAGTCAGGACCAGAGGAATTTTTTATTCCTGGCCGAAGGGCCTGCCATAGTATTGCAACGTGACACTAACCTTGCACTTCTCCACTATCCCTTTCCCCACTTTTATGTGTTGTGTGGGTCTTGCCAGGGACCAGGATTCTGAAAAGCCTGTGGTGTATGTGCCCCTGCAGTGGCAGTCCAGGGGTGCCATAATTCACAGAGGATGGCAACACTATGAGTATGGCACCAAGGACACTGCACTTCCTACACATGTTTTTCACACCTGCCTCTAGGGCCGGGCCTTTTGGTCAGGAGTCAAGACCAGAGGAATTTTAATTCCTGGCCGAAGAGTCTGCCATAGTATTGCAACGTGACACTAACCTTGTACTTCTCCACTATCCCTTTCCCCACTTTTATGTGTTGTGTGTCTCACGTGTTGTGTTTTTTTATTGTGGCGGTACACTTTATTTTGCACAGCGTGATTAGTAGGGTGTAGGTCCTTGGGCCTGTCCCTGAAAGTCTTGGGAAGGGGTGGATATGGCCTTCTGGCTTGGTTAGCCCTCTCTCATGGGGTCTCTCTTCAGGAGAGCCCCACCTAGTACTTGGGGTGGTCTGTTTCAGCAGACCTCCTAAAGAACGGGGCCGCCTGGTTTCGGCCAGGTTAGCCAGTGTAAGTACCCCAGTCCCGGTCAGGAGCCTTGCGCCCTGGGGGATCAGGGACCATGTGTACACCCTGTGCACTTTTTGTGTTTCACTTTTTTGGTGTGCACTTTTTTATGCACCCACCGGGTGATAGTCTGAGTGTGTTCACACACCACGGGATTGAAAAAAAAAAAAAAAACAGCTGGTGGTCCTGGTTGTTGTGGCGTGCCGACAAAGCTTTTCCACATTTCATACAAGCTAACCCTGCCTTCTGAGGTGCTGGCAGTGCCCTGGCTGCGTTGGCGACCTCCTCTGCCTTTGCCTTGTGCTTCCACTGTGCCCCCGCTGTCAGGTGGGAATGCCACCAGCATCTCTTCTCGACCTTTTGGCTAAGATCAAGTGTAGTATCTGTTGTTATCAGTTATCTGGGTGCCACCCTGCTGTGAACATGGTTCCTCCTCCTCATCCTCCACCTCGTCATCCTCCAGAACTGTGCCCTTGCTGGACAATTGTATACCTGGCATTTGTGGGTGCAGGAACCCACCTATGAGCCACTTGTGAATGACTGCCCTGAAAGCCTTGGAAATGATCACTGCTGCGGTAGTGGATAAGGATGAGGAAGCGGAGTAGGAGGAGTTAGCAACAGGAGTCAGACTGAAGCGCCCTGCAATCCTCGGTGGTGGAAGGAGATGCGCCAAACAAATTTAAAGGGTGTATCTCACAGTAACATAATCAGCAAACGCTGCAAAATTATTAATTTTCCCCTAAATGGGTGTTTATTGAATAGCAGAATAGAACAACAGTATCTAAAAGGGTGTATATCACATGTACAGATACAGACTAGACCACAATTTAATATCTTTCTTTCCCCTAAATGGGTGTTTATTGAATAGCAGAATAGAACAACAGTATCCAAAGGGTGTATATCACACGTACAGATAAAGACTAGGCCGCAATTTAATATCTTTCTTTCCCTTAAATGGGTGTTTATTGAATAGCAGAATATAACAACAGTATCCAAAGGGTGTATCTCACATGTACAGATACAGACTAGCTCGCAATTTAATATCTTTCTTTCCCCTAAATGGGTGTTTGTTCATTCATCAAATTTTTCACATATTTTTTGGAGTTGCCTTGTTATTATCAAATATTGGGAGGAGGTAATCTCTATTATTCATTATATCGCTAAGATCTCTCTGATGTCTACTGTGAGTATATGTCCATTGGGGTTGCTGGAGGAGCTGGTTCCCACAGTGGTGGGGAGGACCATGCTTAGCTCGCTTCTTTTATAGACCTGTAAGGTACAGCATATGTCATGGAAGAAGGCTACTCTTCCTTCCCTCACCTTCTGGAAACAGTTGGTAAATGTCAACCTGCCTTTGTATAAAGATATCTATTTCAATAGGGGTTGTCTGAAGAAATATGATAAAGTGTGGTCCAAATGGCTGGCCGACCTAACCACAGCCTCTATGTTCAATTCAAGATCAATCATATTACCTCTGCTATGTTAATCTTTGCTTTTTAAAATATATAATAGATGTACAAGGTGTTACTTGGGATGCCTGATAAAGTGTGGTCCAAATGGCTGGCCGACCTAACCACAGCCTCTATGTTCAATTCAAGATCAATCATATTACCTCTGCTATGTCAATCTTTGCTTTTTAAAATATATAATAGATGTACAAGGTGTTACTGGGGATGCCTTTCCTTATATCAGCATCTTTACCATGTATTAGAAGTTGTATTTTTGTGTCTGAACAAATCCCTACTTTTCCGCAAATCTGTACTGAACTCCCTACTAGAACGTCAACAATTCAAGGTATCAGACATATACTGTATAAACCTCTGAACGCTCGTCTCTGAAAACCTCTACAGGCAACATCTGTTGCATACTGGAATTCTGATCTTAATTCACCAGAAGCAGTGAATCACATCCTAAAGGGTTTCATCTCACCTGCTCTTTTGTCAAAAATGAACAACAGTTCAAAATAATGCATCGCGCCTACATCCTTTTGTGTCTTCAAAATATCAACCCCCCCAAACGCCTGTGTCCCATGTGTGGCTCAGAAAAAAATCTTCGTTACTCCACATATTCTGGCTCTGTCCTTCTATATCCCCCTTCTGGGACCAAGTTTAGAACCTCACCTCAAGGATTACGGGGCATTCCCCCCCCCCCCCCCAAAGAACATCTTCCCTTTGCTCTTTGGCTACCTTGACCTCCCCACCTCAAAATTACCTAACGCTCATCAAGCTACTATACAACACAATAAAGCCTGGCTCTCGACATGTTTCATGTGTGCAAGACTAGCAATACTCAAAAAATGGTCTACCCCTGTCCTCCTACAATACAAGATGTCAAAATCGACCTCACATCCCTGCTAAATAAAGAAAAACTGGATGCATACCTTTCCAAGCATGACCCTACCCCACGCCTCCAGCGCAAATGGTCTGCCTTTATCGACACATCACTACCATCCACTAACTACTCTGACACCTCACTGTTTACCTCTAAACCCTTTGGAATGCCCCCTCTTCCTCCAGGCCTACTTTCACCTTAAAGAACTGAGCTCCACTGTCCACCCACCTATACCCGGACTGGACAGCACCCACGTCTCTACTCCTCCTCTACTCCCCGGCATTCAACACAATTGGGTGATACTCCCATGTCTCCAAATTTGCCACTGTGAACCTATCGTCGACCACCTCCACCTTATCCCTGCTGGCAACCTACAACATTAAACATCGTACACCATCCAATACAACATTCCGGATCGATTGATAACAGTGTCACATTAACACTTCAGTGTTCCTCTTTAGACTCTTGATCCATCCATGATCTCTGATTTAGGCTAGATACCCTAGGTAATCTTGTAACCACTTATCTTTTACATTACTGTGTCATGACATGATCCATCTGGGTCTCGGGCTTGGTGCTGCCCTTTGGCGGCGGGACACTGTGCCCCTGTTCCCAGCCGACTCCCTCCCCTCCATCTCGCATCAGAGTCGAGAGGAGGGGGTTGGCGGGAATGGAGTGATTTACCCCCCGGTCACATCTCCTATCTACACTTGTTAGTTGTTATCTCTTATTATATGGTTTGCTCTTTGTACAAACACCTAAGAACCTGGCCAGTATTCTGCCCGTGAGCGGAACGAAAAAATATAAATTGTTATCTGTCTTCCATTTGGTTCAGTTTGCTTTGATATGTTCTTGCTATGTCATTGTCTTACACTGTCTATGTTGGAAAATCCAATAAAGCATTAAAAAAAAAAAAAAGAGTTGTATTTTTAGGACGTGAGCTATGATTAGAGGTTTGTCTTAGACTCATTATGGTTGCCTTGATCCTAGGGTTATATTGTGCTATATCTATGGCCCCTGAGTGGGCAACTGTTTCATTTATTGTGGCTTTTTGTTTTGTTTTTTTCTAGTTGTGTTGAGTGTTTGTACACCTGAAATACCAATAAATAAAGATATTTAAGAAAAAATACATGGCGCTATTCCTTATAATGTCAAATGAAAAGTAAGGAGTTCCCCATATGCCCTGCAATGGGCCGTGGGAAAATTTGGATTTTAATGCGCCTAAACACCGCTGAAAAAAAAAAAAAAGGATGGACAAGGATGTCCATAAAAAGGTTAGTCAACTTATTTTGAATTATGAAGGTTGCCATTGTTCCTTTCTTATCATGTCCACTAATCCAAAAAAAATGTTCTCACAGTTTTGATGAGTTACTGGGTTTACTCAGTAGTTGCTTCCAGCGAATGGACACATATTTTCGTAATTGTACACCTCCTGTGGAACGACTAATCATCACACTAAGTTAATTTTTTTTATTATAATTATTATGTTAGAACCGGTACATAAAGAAACCTGTTTGCAAAATAATATATATTTTTTTCTTTGTAGGGAACCTAGCAACTGGACAATCATTAGACAGTCTACACTACGCCTTTCGGGTTGGAAGATCTACGGCCAGTTACATAGTCCTTGACACCTGCTCTGCTATTTGGGATGTGTTGAAAGATAGTGTGTTTAAAAAACCTACAGCAGAAGAATGGTCACAGATCTCGGAAGTTTTCTGCCAACACTGCCACTTCCCCAATTGCGTTTGTGCGATCGATGGGAAGCATATTAGGATCATAAAGCCCATGGGCAGTGGAAGCCAGTATTTCAGCTACAAGAAATATTTTTCCATTGTGTTAATGGCAGTGGCTGATGCCAATTATTGCTTCTGTTATATAGACATTGGGTCGTATGGCAGCAGCGCTGACTCCAGTATTTTTGGCCATTCCTCATTTGGGCACATGCTGCGTAGCAATACTCTGGATCTTCCAGAAAACAGTCCACTCCTGGGCACAAATGGCCCTCTCCTACACAGTGTTTTTGTGGGGGATGAGGCCTTTGCTCTGGGGGAGCTTTTTCTACGACCCTATTCAGGGCACAATCTGAGTGTACAGAAGAGAGTATTCAACTATCGAATTACAAGAGTACATCATGTTGTTGAATGTTCATTTGGAATTTTGGCAAATAAATGGTGGTTCCTGCACACTCTGATTGTGTTGAACATGCAACATGCAGTCTGTGCTGTTAAAGCTGCATGTGCCTTGCATAACTTTGTAAGGCAGTGGGATGGATTCCAGTTTGAAGACTCATTAGGAAATAATATAGAAATAGCTCATTGGACTGGTGTCCGTGGAAGCAGACAGGGTACACATGTCAGGGATCAATTTGCATCCTACTTTATGTCTACAACAGGACAGATCCCATGGCAGCTTGAAGCAATTAAATAATTGTACATTTTGAGAAACATGTAAAGTTTGCCCTGTATCTGTTGGTTAATAAAATATCTTCTAAGCTGTACTGAATAATACAAAAATGTACTGATAAGAAGCCTAATTTTTGCTGTACTTTATCTATACAATATCCTTGGACTGCAGAGATCAAAAACATATAAACAACGTAATTTTGGGGTGAATAAATAGAAGGTTAAACATCACACTAAGGTAAGTTTTGTCACGAAAGAACCCCCTAATTAATGTTTGAGAATAAACACACATACACATGTTTCAGGTAACGAGAAAGCCTTTTTTTTTTCCTTTATGGACCAATCTTTCATTTTCTTTTTTTTAAAACAAAACTTTTCAAATGACCTTATAAAGTACCCATTTATAAAATATTTATTTCAAGAATTTTTTTTTCAACAATTGAGCTTAACCTCCAAGTTATTTTTTTTTTCTTAAAAACACAAAAATATAATATTTTGTATAAAAACATTTATTTTTTTTGAACAGCATCTAGTGGGTGTTGGTTGCACCCTGTTGTCCCTGAGGTAATTGCGAGCACACATGCAACACAAGGAATACTATAGTGCTGAAATTTCACAGTATGTTGGACATTATCACCACAAAAACACCGGTGTCTAAAGGTGATCATAGGTAGCTGGTGAATAAGCAGGGTCATTTGGTGCTAACACATTCATGGCCTGTAAATAATGCTGAGGTGTGGAGGAGCGACTTGTGGAATTATAAATTGGAACATTATTTATTTGAGAAATGGTGGTTGTAACTGAGGGAATGGATGGGTACGGTGGAAAAGGTTGGTGTTGGAGGCTGTCTGGAAATATTGATGTTGGTGGTGGGAGTGGTGGTGGTGGTGGAGTTGGTGTTGCTATAGATTTTGTGTAAGTTACATAAGGACCATATGGTGGTGGTCTTTTAGAATTTATGAATGAGGGGTTTTGGTCAGATAGTGGGATGAATGTGTTTATGTACCTATTTACACCTGCCCACATCATAGGCTTTAGTTCAAGGGGAACTCTAGCTATTATCCCCTCCAAACACCGGCCAAAATATTGCTCCTCTGTACGGTTTCACAACATAAGGTTAGCCATAGTGGACATAATGTCCAACATCCTGTTGAAATCCAGCACTGTTGTTCTCCCTCTATTTGCAAGTGTGGTTGTACATGGATAAGATTCACGTACACGTGTGGTTGGTGTAGGGTTAGAATCCTCATCAGGAATTGGAGTTGAGGAAGTTGATGGTAGTGTAGCTGTATCCTGTGTTATTTTATCTCCATAGTCTTCTTCTGCTTCCTGATGAGTGTCTTGTGTAGCAGAATCATCCCATCTGTTTTCTGTACTGTAAATGGAATGGAGTCGTGGACTAGCCAAAGGTGATGTGCATAAGCATCACTTAAGCTTTTCCACTTTAGCTTCAGCAGTTTAACTGTGAAAATAAAATAATTATTTTTTAGTTTATTTGTAGGTGCCTTGAAACTAGATCAATTATTGATAGCTATAGGCAGTGACAGGTACTCTTTTTTTGCTATTGGATCCCAGATCTCTCCTCTGCCCTTTTCTTTGGATCATACCAAGATAGGTATGATCAGATGCTTTTTTTAAACCCAGGTTTGTTTACCAGATGAAATGCTCCATTGCTTCTGTTTTCGTCACTGGTCTTAATTAAACACTTCCTGCGTGTCGCCTATGGAGATTTTTAAGTACCGTAGTGTGTTGCCATTCCTTGGGTGAGCGCAATTTTAAACCGTAACATGTTAGGTATCTATTTACTCGGTGTGACATCATCTTTTACAATATACAAAAATATTGGGCGAAATTTACTGTTTAGTATTTTATAAACGTGGCGAAATGTGTTTTTTCCAAAAAATGGCATTTGAAAGACCGCTGCGCAAATACCGCAAGACAACAAATATTGCAATGACCGCCATTACATTCTCCAGAGTCTTTGCTAAAAATATATATATAATGTTTGGAGGTTCTCTGTAATTTTCTAGCTAAAAATATTGATTAAAACTTGTAAACACCAAGTGTCAGAAATGGGCTCGGTCTGGAAGTGGTTAAAAGAGAATATTTGCTATATGCAGAATGATTGCTAAACTTACTTTTGTCATCTTTCACATTTGCATCAAAAGCATTCCAGTCTGTGAAAACCTACTAGCCAATATTATCCCAGGCCCTCCTCTTCTTGGCCCTGCTTTAGTAATTTGAGTCCTTCTTGTCGTTTACGCAAGGGTGCTCCTTGACCATGCGTATGAATGACTCTGGATCAAACAGGGTTAAATCCTCCATTTTTCTAGGTGTGATACCTGGGACTTCCTGCTAAAAATGTTGTCATTTCCTTTTGGGAGGTAACTTTTCATTTGTGAAAAAAAGCACCAAGTCGCGCGACAAAATGGCCAAAAATGCGCAAATCGTGCATTTCATTCTTCTATGGAAGTAAAAATGCTCCAAATATGCCCAAATCTGCCCGATTTGAGCTACAAGAAAAGCTCCAGAACTTTTTTGAGCTTCATGCTTCAGGCTTCAGGCGAAAAATAAGCAACGTCCACAAGGTGATGGTCTTCATTCCCACTCCCCTAAAAAACGTACAGTAGATTCACTTTCTCTTTCTCTTCCTTCATCTTCACAAGCCAAATTACTGACTGGATCTTTTTTTCCTATCTCCACAAGTAACACATTGGGTGATTCTCACTCTTCCACATCCACACCGAGGTTAGCTAATGCCTTCACACAGTGTGGGGGCATTACTGATACACATGAAATTCATGGTGCATCCAATTTCTCCACTGGACCTTCATGACCGACTAGCACTGATACACATACACCAGTCCCAAGTAAAGACACAACTATTACCAAGCCTATTGTGGGACCCACACAGGACTCACTGAATATCATCAATCTGTCAAAACATAATTTAACTGATATAGAGAAATTTGAGGCTATAAAAGACCTCCAATGGTTTGGAGGAAAAATACTGTTAAAAAACATCTATGGTAAGAAAACATATCCATCTGAGCAGCTCCTCCTTAAAGAAAAAAAAAAAAATCAGATGTGTACCCAGCTCCCAGTTTAAATTCCAATTTATCAGCTTTTCTCCAACTCACAAGCAAAGAAATTCAAGCATTGAAAGTCAATACCAGTAGTGACAACTTGTCTCAAAAGTCAATACCAGTAGTGACAACGTGTTACCTGGAGAAAGACAGGCTCTTTCAAATTTGACCAACTTGATGGAAATCTCTGTGAAACCATCGGAGAAGGGTGATATATGATAATGACCAATACACACGGATGTGCATGAATATCGTGAGGAACCGCAATTGGTACTTGCCGATCTCTAGCGCACATGTAAAGAAACACAGGGAGACTTTTTACAAAATGTTAGATTTAGCATATTTAAACTGCATCATACCCAAACACATTTGGGAATTCATTAGAACCACACATCTAGTCATCCCCCACTTTCTATGCCCTTCCAAAAATCCACAAAATACAAAAACAGTCCTAAGGGGAGACCAATTATATCTGGAAATGGCTCCCTTATGGAAAACCTGACAGATATGTAGATGAACATCTCAGACCATATGTCCTCAGTCTCCCCATCTACATTAGGGACACTCCATATCTACTTTAGATCATTGATGGCATCCACATTCCAGTAAATGCCTGGCTGGTTTCAGTGGACGTTGAAGCCTTATATTGCTTCATTCCCCATCATAAGGGCACCTCAGTCCTCAGACGTCTTCTTTCACAGCAGCATAAATCAGAATGGAAATGAAATGAATTCATTGTTAATGCCCTTGAGTTTATACTTACTCATAACGCATTTGTTTTCCAAGGATCCCACTTCCTTCAGGTGCAGGGGGTGGCTATGGGGATGTGTTGCGCACTCTTATATGCCAACCTGTACCTGGGGGAGTGGGAGCGGAATTTCCTCTTATTGGAAGAGTCTGCTATATTTGCTAGCCATATTAGTTTATGGTATAGATATATAGATGATGTCTTGATAATCTGGGATGGCGGCCCACTAGACATTTTACTTAAATGCCTAGAAACCATGAACTCCAATGACTTCAACTTATCTTTTACTATGAAGTATAGGACTTCATCCATAGACTTTCTTTATATCACTGTTTCAAAAGGACCTGATCAAAAACTCTCTAGCTGTTGTATCGCAGACCTACAGCAGGTAATACCATCCTTCAATCTTCCAGTTTCCATCCTAGACCTCTGGTGAGATCGATTCCTTACAGTCAGTACTTCAGGATCCAAATTGCAGCATTGGACATTTCCTTTTGGACAGAGACTGCTGCCTTGTGGGATAGACTTCTTGCCAGGGGCTATTCAAAAACTTGTCTCAAAAAGGCATACAAACGTGCCCTCCTCCCATCATGACATACGCTGCTTTATAAGATAAAAAAAACCCACAACAGATAATAACACTCAGATTATCACTCACTACTGTAACCAACACTCGCAGATCAAAAAGGTAATTAAGAAATATTGGAATTTCCTAACATCGGACCCTGAGATAGGCCCCTTTGTGACAGCCAGGCTGGCAATCACATATAGACGGGCAAGATCCATTGGAGACCAATTAGTACATAGTGAAATCAAGGGCAGTACTCAAAGTGACCTTGTAAACTTCTTGCCACCTTTCGGTGTGGCGGCTGTAACTATACAAGAAGATGCATTTACCAAATGGAACACTTTTTCAACATCATTACTACGCCAACTGTAAAACGGCGGGTGTTAGCTACCGTCTGACCTGCGAGTATGGTTGTTTCTATGTGGGAAAGACCATCCTAGAATTTTGGAAAAGAGTGTATAGGCATATGTTGAGTATACACACATACGATCCTGAGCTCCCATGGGGGTCGACATGTCTCACTGATACACAACGGTAGATTTCCCGAAATTCAGTTCTTAATTGTTGACAAAATTTACCCTCCATCCAGGGGGGAAACTGGAACAAAAAACTGCTCCAATGTGAGCTACTCTGGATACACCAATTAGCAGCTACCTCACCTCCCAGGATAAACGAAGCAATCAGGTTCAAGCGCTTTTTGGAGGGTTTTGAATCTGGGGGGTTGTAAACAATAGCACCTTAGTGATGGAAACTCCTATATTGATCCCTTTCTTATATTTAATTTGGGTAATATGTTATACATATCTGCCTTAGGTTCTGCTGTGTTTCTTCTCCATTATATAGGCACTTTTACCTAAGCCTATTGTTTTTACCATGTCTATGTGCCTCAGATGGATGTATACCTAGTAAGAGGCAAATCTTAGGCCATATTGCTCCTCATTTCGTATGCAGCTGCCCCTTGTGAGGACCCCTCCATATAGTATGCATACCTAATGATGCCCTACAGAGTGTATATTGTAATGATGTCGTTTTGCTTCTATATTAGGTCATGTTTTTACTCTTTATTTTTTGTACAAAAGATGTATATAGATTGTGTTTTGTTTATGCATTGACAGACTTCCTTGTTCTGATCTTGTTCTACTTTCTGACATCACTATTTTTGTTGCCCCCTCCACCCGGCTTGCCAAGGCCACCTGTCTGGGATCCAGTGCTGGCGGCTTTGTTTTCTCCATCTGGGAGGCTGACGGCTGATTGATCCCTCCTCGTTGGGCCATGTCCCAACCCATGGAGGTGTCTTTGGTCCATTTCTCCTCCCCTTGCCGCGTCAGTGAATGTCTAAAGTGGGACACGGGGCCGATATCATCGGGCGGTGCCGTGCCGCGCGTCATACACTCATTGACTAGGGCGAATGCAATGTGGGGAGATGGAGGATGGAAGTGCTCAGTTTGGCTCGCCTTTGTGTGGTACAAAAGGGAGATTTCTCCTTTCGTTTTCTGCAGCTGCTCCTGGATAAGCACGGGTTTTTTGGCTTTCTCCTGATGGGCAGTTTTGAAGCGAAATCCAGCAGGTATGATAATGACTTCGTAATTGCAGCCTCTATACATCATCATTATGCAATAACTAACTGGCATGGATTAGCTATATGTTTGGAGTGCGCCTTATTTTTTGTTTTTTTGCCCCTATATTAGCCATTAATTGTGTTAGACAATACTATACTAGGCATCAATGCATTATGGTGGTATTTTATATAGACATTTTTTCTAGAAGATTCTTGAAATATATCATCTATTCATCAATACTTTTTAAAAGGATTCTGGTGCATCAACACATAGTCCATCCCAATGTTATATATACTATTCTTGTGGGTGTTCTTCTTTTTACACAATATTTATATTTATAATTTTTAGCTGTTCCCATAGCAGATAGGGCTCCTATATAAATAACTATATGTTCTTATTAGGGCTCCCTGACTAATACCTTACATCCAAGCACTCTCACTCAATCTAGGTACTCTCATATACATGATATATTCAAAGATAATTCTTGCTTCACTGGTTGCTGTTGGAATTACTTAAAATATAGCAACACAATGGTACGTTATTTATCACTCTTTATTACCTATTATTTTTTATTCAATTTTGTTTATCAGATATTGTGTCCATTTATCCCTCTCTCTGGCCTATGTGGACATCTGCCAGGTCTTGTTGGAGTACATGGGGGGCAACAACAACTCTTCACAACTTGAGACACCTTTAATCTCATACGATCAGTGGAAATCTGTTTTCAATTAATTTGATGGCTTTTCTGTAGAACCTCTGCTAACAAGTGTATTTTCAAGTACAAATGGGCCACCAGAATATATATTATTATGGAGATGCTTATTTATATTCTATTTATTTTCTTTGTCTTGTAGAAACAGTCTATCAACACTACAAAACTTTACACCCCCGAAGAAGGAAGTATTCCAAAATGTGTCAGATGTCTTCTGGGTAGTGGTCCCGTGATAGGCCTTCGGCCCTCATTGGGATAGTATATCATATTGTTTATGCACCTTGAGGAGGTTTACCACTTTGTTGTTCATATTTTATACAATAGCCACGATGCATAGTTTCGATGTATGTTCTTTGTGTTTTTAATGTATTACTCAATAAATTATGTGAACTTTTAGATTATATATCTTTATTTTTCCTTACTCAGTTAGGCCATAATAGTCCCTTCCTGTTGGGGTTTTTTATCTTCACACGTACAAATTTGGGAATTTGGGATGTAGGCCAATTTTTCTTCGATCCATTCACCCTTATCTCCCTGTAAATGTCAAACTGCCTTAGTATAAAGATTCAATAGGGGTTGTCCATAGAAATTTGATGAAGTGTGGTCCAAATGGCTGGCCGACCTAACCACAGCCTCTATGTTCAATTCAGGATAAATCATATTACCTCTGCATACTGTTAAGTCACTCTTTGCTTTTTAAAACATATAATATAGGTACAAGGTGTTACTGGGGATTGGGGATTAGGGATGGTCTGGATGCTCAAGTCGAATGTAAGTCTGACTCAAACATCGGGTATTTGTGTGTTCGTCGAACACACGAACACCCGGGGCGCTCGGCGGCAAGTTTGCCTGCCGATGAGCGCCCCATAATGCACTGCGCGATTGCAGTGCATTAAGTGCTTGTGATTGGCCAAAGCATGCACCTGACCTGTATGCTTTGGCCAATCACAGCACAATATTCTGTCACAGCCATGATTGGCCAAAGGCAGGGTGCCTTTAGCCAATCATGGCTCAGGGGCTAAGTCCACGCCCCACACTATATAAGGCTGCTGCTGACATGGCAGCCGTGTATAGTGTGGGACAATGGAGATTAGGCAAGTAATTAGTTGATAGTGAGTTCAGTCAGTTTAATGCAATCGGTGTAGTGAAAAGGCATACTCTCGGTGCTCCCCAAGTTTTGTGTCCCTGTCACTTATAGTTTGTAAGCAGTACCATGCCAAGCTGACCAAGATATCCCATAGAAGCTAATGTTAAAGACAGGGAGCAGTGCCATGCCAAGCTGACCAATATTACCCATAGATGCCAATGAGCACCGAAAGCTGAAAATTGGTCTAGGCAGGAAGGAGGTGAAAGTCCCCTGTATTTAAGTGGTTAAGGGGAACCCTATGACAGAATTAAAAAAAAATGGCCCTTTGAGTCTGGTATAGATTTTAGGGGAACTCCACGCCAAAATTTAAAAAAAATAAGAGCGTGGGGTCCCCCCCAAAAATCCATACCAGGCCATTGGGGTTGGTACAGATTTTAAGGGAAACTCCATGCCAAAATTTAAAATAAAAAGGCACGGGGTCCCCCCAAAATCCATACCAGACCCTTATCCGAGCTTGCAGCCTGGCAGGCCAGGATAGGGGGGGATGAGCGAGTGCCCTCCTCCTGAACCATACCAGGCCGCTTTCCCCTCTGATGTCATGTGACGTCATGTGATGTTAGAAGGGGCGGTGCCACTAGATGACATAATCAGGTGGCCCCTGCACCTTACCTATAAAACAGCTGTTAAAGCTCAAGAGTGGCATACGGCGGGATGCTTCAGAAGCGTCAGAAGCCAGGTGAAGCATCTTTGAATTTTTTTCTATTTTTTGGGTGCGGTGAGCGTCGTGATTGATGATGGATTTACATTGAGGGACGCTATTTTTTTATTTTTATTTTTGAATAAAGGACTTGTCAAATACTGTCTTTTGTGTTTATTTTTTGTACACTCTTTTGGTGAATGGGTAGGGGTATGATGTACCCAATACCCATTCACATGGGAGGCGGCGGGATCTGGGAGCGTCCCACAACCACAGCCCATGGTTATTGGAAAGAGGCCCTTGTCCCCATCAACATGGGGACAAGGTGCTTTGGGAGCACCCCAAAGCACCCTCCCCATGTTGAGGGCAAGTGGCTTGGTATGCTTCAGGAGGGGGGGCACTTTCTCATCCCCCTATCCTGGCCTGCAGGGCTGCATGCTCAGATAAGGGTCTGGCATGGATTTTTTGGGGGGGGGGCACGCCATTTTATTTTAAATATTTTGGCATGGGGTTCCCCTTAAAATCCATACCAGACCCGAAGATGTTTTTTTATCTGTTTGGCTGGGAGCCGACCATACATTACAGCCGCAAGCAAGTTTAAATGACAATTTTCCTTTAGAAATGTCAGTATTGCTGCAGCTGGCTACATACATCGTACAGATGCGCTACTTTACAGGCACATTAAGGGGGCCCCCCAGGCAGGATATTTAAAGGAATTTTTCATTTTTATTGTTTCACTTTAAGCACTATTAAAATCACTGCTCCTTTAAAAACGATTGTTTTAAAACATTTTTTTTGCATTGATACAATTTTTTTTGCATTGCTACAATAACTTGCATTTAAGCCTTTTCAAATGAGGACTTTTGATTTTTCATTTTCGTGTCCCATAGACTTTATTAGAATTTGCATGTTCATTAGAACTTTTTCCCTGTTCAAAAAGTTCTGGTGTGAACCAAACAGGGGGGGGGGGGTGTTCGGCTCATCACTACTGGGGATGCCTTTCCTTATATCAGCATCTTTACCATATATTAAGAATTGTATTTTTAAGACGTTAGCTACAATTAGAGGTTTGTCTTAGATTCATTATGGTCGCCTTGATCCTAGAGTTATATTGTGCTATTTTTACGGCCCATGCGTGGGCAACTGTTTCATTTATTGTTGCTTTTTGTTTTGTTTTTTCTAGTTGTGTTGAGTGTGTGTACACTTGAAATACCAATAAATAAAGATATTTAAAAAAAAAATATATGGCACTATTCCTTATATGGCACTATTCCTTATAATGTCAAATGAAAAATAAGGAGTTCCTTATATGCCTTGCAAGGGGTAGTGGGAAAATGAGGATTTTAATGTGCCTAAACCCCGCTCACACTATAAAAAAATCAATAAAAACACATTTTTAATTTCCATACTAAAATTGACACATTATAAAAGCATATACTATCAGCTGCAATTCCACCCTGAAGAGTATACAACGGAACAAAGGTGAAATAGAACAGATGGATCAACGCATTTTGCCCAAAGAGTGCTTCTTCAGGATCCACTTTGTTGTTCATTCTTTATAACAGTACAGTCATAAATATTCTTGCCAAAGATAAAAGAAGAAAAGGAAAAGACAACCACTAAACTAGCAAAATCTAAGGAATGTAACTCTACAGCACCAGCCACGATGTAGTTGACCTCTAAAAACATTATGTACAGGTCCCAGTGTAGAGCACCTTCAAAATGTTTCTGAATTAATAATATAACAGTCACCACAATACAAATGACAAGATAAGCCGGATAAAGACTTAATCTCATTTATAGCAGACCACAGATGTTTGACAGGTTAATACCGGCAGAAAGGTAGCACCTGGCTAAATAGGACTAAAACATTTTCACTCACAAAGAAGTAAGGTAAAATGTCATAGCACAGCAAGGAAAAGTTCTTTCTCTTTAAAAGCATACATACTTTGCTGAGCTTGCATGTTTTTCACTTGCTCCCCAGAAGACCAAATCACACAAAGTTGTGAGTTATTAGTTTTTTTACTTTGGACAGAATAGGTCCACATGTGACTTCTTGATCACTGCCAACAGGGAGAGACTGCCTTGAAGCCTCTAAGGATATGTTACATGTATCCCAGCAGGAGGGAGGAGTGGAGACTAAGGACCACATCATCCTTGCCTAGGTAGCGAAGGAGGAATTGGGAGCTTGCTACCAAAAACAAAATAAATCCAAATGTGTAAATGGTAAGGGGGAGAATTAGGATGATGTGATGTTTTCAATGTGAATGAAGGTCCACTTTCATGGGACTAAATCTGTTTTTAATCAATTCAAAATATGATTTCCTTTCATCATCATGCAATTACGGATTTCAGCTCTCATAACCAGGCTTTTTTCTAACTTTTGGCAAATACACTGCAAATCTCTGGCATACAACACAGAAGTATTTAAAAAAAAAAAAATAGTCCATGCATTTAACACTTACGAGTGAACATTACAGCCTAAAAATGCCAGCTGATTAAACCAGGAAGTTGTTTTCATCAGCTACAAAGAAACAAACAAGTCCTTTATTCCTTATCAGACATGGGGATATTTCAATCTGAATTACGATTATTTTCTTTCCCCCTACACATACACACACACACATACACACGCACACATAAAACCATTTTCGTACATATATATTTTTGGCAGAACATTGCGTACACATTTTCAATTTCTAATTATGGTTTTGAATTGCTAGGCTACTCTGCCTTAATTTATTAATGAAAAACAAATTTGCTAATTCTCTTCCAATCTGTTTCTATATCAGCTATTTTCATTGTCCCTGAAACATGAAAGTGCTGCATTTTGAGCACACTTAGTGGAGCCGGTTTAACAAAATTATTATCCAGAATACATCTTGCCACAATGAATTGGCTATCCATTCAAGAACCAATGAGCTATTTTTCATGAAGATAGGTTGGATTTGCTAGTAGTACTCATCCCAATTAAAGCAGTATTAAACCCAAAACCAAGAATGTAATATATTGCAGCTTACCAATCATTAGAGGTTGTGGCTTTTGACACTTTTTTTTTCTCAGGCTTTTTTCTCTCTATTTTCAACAGGTGATATAGCCAATACCATACCTTCTTTATTACAGTGCCCCCCCCCCCCCCACACTGGATGAATGAGCACCAGGGGCACCTTTGGACAGCGGCATTGTCAGTCTGGGGGTGGAGGAGCGTTAGATAGACTAACATATTTAGAAGCAAATTGAAGCAAAAGCAGTTACAGCAACATTTTTTTTCCTTTTGGGATAAAGGTTTTACATGACTAAATAAAAGATGATTATTGTAAGCACCCCTATCAGTGTTAAATGGCTTGTATCATCTCTGTAACCGATACATTCTGTTGGATAGCTTGTTGCTTTGAAAAATAACAAATTATATACTGGCTAGATTGCCAGGTGAAAATAGAAAAAGGAAAACCTAAAAAAGAAAATGAATGCAACCATCACATCTGAAAATGGTAAGCTGCAATATCATGAATGTTTAATTTTGGGTTTAATAGTATTTTAAGTATTTTTGCAACCTGAATCCTCCTCTAACTAGACAAAAAAGTGTTATCACAATGGTATCTTTTAATGACCGTCCACAAATGGTAATAAAAAATAAATAAATAAATAAAAGCTTTCAGAACTTTTTTTAATATATTATTATACCTTTAGATCTAAATCTATCTAAAGCCTATCAAAATCTATGACAGGCTTAAACACCCTGCAGCTTGACACTGTTTGATGCTGTATCAAGTGGAAAATTAGTTGGGGCCATATGTTCTGAAGTATTCCTCAAATGCAGAATTCTTGTATTTGGGGCATACATGCCTGAACGCATATGGCCCTGAAGTCCTGAAGTATTCCTGAAATGCAGAATTCTTGTATTTGGGGCATACATCCCTGAATGCATATGGCCCTATACTCGAGTACTATTCAGAACAGCATCCAGCAATGTCCAACCACTGCAGGCAACTGGAACGCTGCACCTGTGCCTTCTGGTTACTCAAAGATGCCAGGGATTGACGCTGACAGGCCAAAAACATGCATTAGCCCTAAAGCTCTTAAAAGAAAGTTTATTTTTAACATTTTTATTTAGTGACTAAAAGGGAGCATTACAACAATTCCTTTGGTCCTTATTCCTTGCTAACATTGTACAGCATTTCTAAAAAAAGAAAAAAAAAAAGAAAGAAAGAAAAAAAAAAAACCTTTTACTAAAAACATGTAAAAAGTCCACAAAAATATTTATTCCCAGACAAAGATAGTGAACATCTTCCAATAATGTGGACTCTGCTAGTGTGTATTACACAAAATCAACTTGTAGGATTCATATAGATGCTACAAATACAGTGCAAAGAACCAGCCAAGTGTATGGAAGTCATTCCTGATGCAGGTGCAAATACTATCAAACAAAAATGTAAACGATGCATGTACTTTCATCCTGTTATTACAGTGGATACTGCTCCATATATAATATAGTCAATATCCACTGCAATAAAAGGATGAAAGTGCATGCAACAATCATTTTTGGTGGAATATCAATTCATCATTTGTAAAGAAACCATCAAAGCGGCCTTACCAATCATGAACACACAATAGGAGCAGTACAATGATATCTAAAGATTTAGGATCTGATGTAATGAAATCGTAGCTAACTCTAGTGTAGGGTTTTTTGGGGGATTTTAGGGATTTTATAGAAAGCTGTAGGGCTGTTGTCCAGTCTGTCTAATTGTGTATGTAAGTGTGCTCTAAGCGTAGTATATCATTTTTCTAGGTTATGGGTGTTTATTGACAATTGCCAAGCATCAGGCTTGGGGAGCCTGGTAAGTTGACTTGGAGGATACCAAATTTTTCAGACACTTCCTGACACATTGACACATAGTCTTCCCTCCTGGGCTTCTGCCTGGTGAGGATGCCAATGTGAGAACTGTCTTTTTTCCCAAGCCTTTGAGCCTAAATATTGGAGTGCTGCAGGAATTTCCCCTCTGGAAAGGAAACCTTGAGAATGCTAGTTGCAAGTGATGCCCTGTTCTGACCTGGAAGAAGCAAGCTGCAACTGCCCCCCACAAGAGAGGTGGTAAGTGACTGGTTGGGTGAAAAGTATATGTAACGGAACCACAACCCACACTGTACTTGTGGACTTCCATCATTATACGGCTTCCTCCCAGTGATGAACATCAGATTTTCCCAGCCACCCCATACAAAGCTAGCCATCAACTTAGCTTGTATACGTTTTGGAACCTTCCAAAATAAGAACTGTTTATTCAAACACAGGCACAAAGATCTACACTGTGGGGCATCCCCCCTCCCCTTAGCAACCAATCCACATACACATATACATCCCATAATATGTTGATCTTAAGGCAGACAGAAACAATAGAACAATGGGATACAGGCACTTACCAATAACAAACCCTACCCCGCCTCACTATCTAGCAAGGGTCTATGAGAGACTCCAACAATATTCAAGCAATCTAAAAAGTCAAATTGTTTATCTTTATATATTTCTTGAGGGATATTGTTCAGAAATATTATTGTCCCAAGTGAAAAAGGCCCTTCATTCTTTCAACGCAAACCAGATATATAGAACCCAGGATAACCGGGGTAACACTAAATGTGGTGTGTTGTACAGCGAGTCTGATTAGTGCAGACCCGACTGGGGTTCTTGGTTACCCTGTGCCCCTAATAGACACAGGGTGACTTACATATATTCAACCTTTTATCTCTTGCTGCACTAAGCATGTTGTTTACTTGATTAGGTGCCCATGTGGTAAGGAATATATTGGCCGAACTATTCGCAAGCTCCATATCCGATTACAGGAACATGTGGCAAATATATTGAAAGGATTCCTGAAGCACAGTGTCTCTAGGCACTATGACCTATGCCATAATCGGGATCCTAGTGGCACTGTGTTCCTAGGTATAGAATGTTTTGAGGGTAGCTGGAGGGGGAGCAATATGACTAGAGGCGTATCCAGGTTGGAAACTTTCTGGATATATAAGATGGAATCTTATGTCCCTTTCGGCCTTAATATAGACTGGGACATAAATGCTTTCATTATTAATTCTTAAACGCCCTGCCCCCTTTCAGATTTTCCTGTTTGTAGTATTTATATATTTTTATAGTATTTATTTCCTCCTAAAATGTTATGTTTTTAGCATCCGGCCTTTTATACACTAATGGATTTTAAACATCTATTTTTTATTTTATAAAATTTTTCATATATTTATTTGTATGTTATTGTATTGTATTGTATTTTATTATTGATGATTTGGCTTCAGCATTTATTCATATGTGATATTTATTTATGCACTGTCACTTTTTTATTCTGACTGTGCAATATGGTTTCCTGCCACTAGATGGAGCCGCTTCCAAGTCTGGGCATAGTTATCATTCTATGTTAATATAAGGATGAGCTATGTATGGATCGTGGCCCATTATTTGCTTCATTGTATGTGTTGGGTCTTGTTTCCAATTATTTATATATGTATTATTTTGCTGTTTAATGACCTCTGTTGTCACTTCCGGGTATTGCTCAGCCGCTCCGCCTCCCTCGACTATTTATTGGATTGCGTCTCCATCTAGCCACACCCCTGACGATGTCACTGTATGACGAAATGCGCTGGGATTGGCTGACGGCTTGACGCATGTGCAGACGAGGGACGTGGCGGCCATTTTGTTGGTGGGGAAACCAACGATTGTTACCACGCTGACACATTGAATGCTGACAACCGACCCTGAATATGTAAGCTGCTTTCTTTTACTTTATAATAAACAAATTGAAGTACTACACCATGAGGGGATTTGGTCTTTATGTTTCTTGAGTGCAGCAAGAGTCTATGGGAATTCATTTTGGTCCACAGCAAGAGGAGGTGTTCTGAGGTTACTGGATCCTGTCTGTTATGAGATATATCAGCACTTTGGGCGCTGTGTGACCCTGTGGGATCTAAGGAGCTGGTAAGAGTATTTAGTGACTCTGCTTGGTGGTGGATCTTCCTATTTGCACCTCTTCTGGATTTATTTGGACTCTCTATTTGCACATGGGACTCATGCTGTCAGCTGTATTTGTTTATTTTGATTAGCGTGACACCATTTCCTACATTGCTACTGGAAGATATTGTTTTCTTGTCTTTTCGTGTCAGCTGCTTTTCATGTATGGGGCTCAAACCCTTTATATTAAGTGTTTTATACTAGTAACATTATATTAGTACTTATATATGATTTTAACGCAGCAATTTTATCTCATTTACATATAAGAGTGGCTTGGGAAGCTGGACAAAGTTTCCCGACCTATCCAAAGTAATCTGGGTTCCACAAGCCCCCCACCCAAAGTGACTCCTGTCACAGTATATGTAGGAAACTTTCTATGCTGTCTTGCCTTGGAACATAAAGATTAGGAAACCACTTAAACCTCAAATGCCAAAGAGCTTCTTCTAAGTTAGATGTCTGACCAGCATAGTCCTGTTAGGGAAGGATCCAGAGAATTCAGGAGGATAACAGAAGATCACAGACCCTAAGGTTTGCTGTGCTCCCTCCTCCCTCTTTCCTATTCTCCATCTGTTTTGCTTGCGTCTATCTAGCAAGGTTACTTTGCGGTATAATCAAGGAAGCTCAGACCTCTGCAGTGTATAAATGTGCTTTTACTATACAAAAGCAATCTGTACATACACAACTATTACAATATTAGGAACATAATACAAGACTGGCAGATACAGAAATATCAAGAATACTTAACTTAAGATGTTTCTCGCCATGGAGTCCCATTTGCTATTATGCACATGGCACAGGGAGTCAGGATCAAGGCACTTGCTTCATGGATGTTCTGTGTGAGGCTGACTCTTAATAGCTTGGACAGTGGTAATTAGAATATACCATCCCCTCCAAACCAACACCCTTTTGTCCTGAGGAGAAAATGGCTTGCTTATCCATAGTTTGGACAGTGACTAATACTTTAAAGGGGGGGGGAGGGTAGGCTTGGTAATCATTCCTCAAGACAAGCCTTACATCAGAAAGGATTAGCTATACATATGACCTTATATGGCTTCTTGACCAGAACTTGGAGGCTACAATGCATTAGTGAGCCACTGTATTAATAAGGAAATGTGTAATATGCAATTTCCACAACACTCCACCCCCTGGCTCACAAATGTCATATAATGCCTCCAACTTTACATAAAGAAAGATGTAATAATTCTCCCACCCCTGGTTTATCTTAAATAAAAAAATAAAATAAAAAAACAATGGGGGAACTAACTAAACAATAATTTGCCTTGAATACAACCCCCTCCTATAACTGAGAAGGTGTTTCAGTCTTTGGCTAAAAGTTCATTAGAAAAGTCCAATCTAACGTTCTTTAGAAAACAAGTCCAGGCTTGTAATACATCAAAAGGCCTTGCTCTCCATAACTCTTGCGGTCTTCCATCATTCTGTTCACCATGTAACCACTTTCTCTGGTCTTCCTATGGATCAAATCGGAGACAGCCTGTGTAGTGGAAAACAAAGCGGAATATCTGTTCCTTCTAATAATACATATACAGTAGACACCGGCCTTTCAGCTACAATCTCTCCTCTAACTGACTTCTTGCCTGGATCTCTGACCAACACTTTTCCACCTGCCTGTATCCACTTCTGACCCTCCCAAAGAACATCAATAGGGAGGAAAGGAAATATACTGATATTTCCTAGAAGATCACTGCTGTTTATTTTGGAAGGTTTGATATTATAGAGCCTCTCTTTCCACTCTTGCTGAGAAGTATTCACTAACCAATCAGAGTCCCAGCCACTGTCTTGAAGCTCATCTGCCAATGCAAATATAACTTCAAACCTTCCTGTCAGATTCCCTCTCATTCCTAGATCGGCTTTAGCTTCAGATACGTCACTCTTGGTTTCTATGTCATGGGAAGCAGTAACTTGGTACCTGTTAAACCCTGTTCTTTCAGGAACCTTGTGTACCCAGTTGGCCAAGTTCATCAAGACAGGATCAATTGGCACAACTGCATTCACCTTGGCAATTTCGTCTGCCACTCTGTTATAGTTCTCAAAGTCTGGGACCAGCGGCACATGTGCATTACCATGCCCCACTTTTATGGTGCGGGAGTGAGCTTTCTTCCAGATGTAGTCCCAGACTTCCTTGCCTCCCCACACCACCTTTCCATGAATCAACCATTCATTGGACTTCCACGTGGGCATCCAAGTTGTCAGTCCTTTAAAGACCGCCCAGCTGTCAGTGTAGATAGTGACATGGGAAGAAAGATCCTCCTGAAGAGTCATCACTACAGCTTTCAACTCTGCATACTGACTGGACCCTCCAATTCCGGTCTCGTGCAGGACTGTACTCGGGTTGTAGGCTGCTGCTGTCCATTTACGCCCAGATGAGGTGACTATGGCTGAACCATCAGTGAACCATGCTGACTCCTTCATCTTATCTGACAGAGATTTAAAGGGTGGAGCCTCTTGAATGGGGGATGACTGCAGCACAGGAATTTCTTCTTCTGTATGGGTGCTGGTAAAAGTGACAAGCCCAGCCAACTGTTTTGAAATGTCTCTGACATCCCCAGCTGCAATGCCCCCTCTTTCTTGAAGGTACCACTTCCATTTCATCAGTGTTTGGTTCTGGGCTACAGCTGCCCTATTGGTTATTCCATTATCTCTTACCCATCCTGCTATTGGCAATGCTGTATGGATGGTGACTGTGTCCTTTCCTGTAATGGTTTCTACATGTTGAAGTGCTGTGTAGGCAACAAACAGGTGCTTCTCTAGGGGCGTGTATCTCTTCTGTGCCCCTGTCAGTTGTTTGGACCAAAATCCAATGGGTATTGCTCTCAGTCCCTTCTTTTCATTTGGCTGCCACAGACTCCAAGATATTGTACCATCCTGCTCAACTACACCCAGCTGAAATGGTACTCCTTGTCTCACAGGTCCCAATCCTTGATGCTGCAAAATGGCTTCTTTAGCAGCCAGGAATGCGGTCCGCTGCTCTGAACCCCATGTGAACTCAGTCTTTTTCCCTGTGACATTGTATATAGGCCTCAGAATCAGTCCAAGATGTGGGATAAACGATCTCCAGAATCCCACAACTCCAATGAACTTCTGCGCATCCTTTTTGGTAGTAGGTGGCAACAATGCCTGGATAGTTTGCACAACTGTCTCTGGAATTTTCCCGTTGTGGCCCAGTCCACATCATTCCCAGGAATTTCACCTCTGTGGCAGGTCCTTAGACTTTGTCTCTGTTCATAGCCCACCCTCTGTTCTCCATGTGCTGTATCAGCAGGTGCAGTGCTTCAGTTACATCTTCCTTTGTTCCAGAGATCATGATGCCATCAATGTAGTAAAAACACAGAGACTTTCAGATTCAGGGTGCTTAAATCTCAGGCAATCAGTCCATGACAAATCATTGGAGAATGAAGGTAGCCTTGAGGAAGGACAGCGAAAGTGTACTGGCGGCCGTCCCACACAAAGGGAAACTGGTCCTGACACTCTGGGTCTATCGAAATCGAAAAGAAAAAATAAGCCAGTTCTATCACTGCATGATATTCTCCTGCCTCTTTAGCAGTTTTCTCAATGATTGAGATCATATGAGGTACAGCTGACTTTAATGGAGGTGCCACTTTGTTTAGACCTCTGTAATCCACAGTCATTCTACATGTCCCATAAGGTTTCTTTACTGGGAACACCGGAGACGAGAATGGAATTACAGCAGGTCTAAGGATCCCTACTCTTAACAGTTCTTGAATAGTCTCCCCAATTTCTTTGTGGCCTCCAGGAAGTCTGTATTGCTTGAGACAGACTGGCTTCTCTGGTGGAGGAATAAAGACAGGGGTCCATTTTGCATGACCTCTGACCACAGCCTTTACCGCTCTGATCAGATACGTTTTATCAGGATACCCGAATGTGAATGTACCTTGTTCATTCTGAATAGACTGACCTTGAAGTACATCCATCCCAAGAATATTTTCAGGTAACTCTGATACCAAAGCATTTGTCCAAAATCCTGTTCCCTTGCCATTTTCACCCGTGTCCTAACTGCTGGTGTGGTTTGCCCTCCCAAACCTTCTACATAAATCACTTCTCCTTTGTGATGAAAATGGTCTCCTTGCAAAAGTGTAACTTCAGCTCCAGTATCCACTAAAGCCATGACATGTGTAGGAGAAGACGACTTCCCCCACCATACAGTGACAGGTGCATATGGGCGTCGGTCTCCTGCTGTCACTGCCCTCACTGCAATTACAGGAGACCTATCTTCCCTTCATAAAGGATAAGGAACCTCCCAATCCCCTTTTCTGATTCTCTCTAACTCCTCCCCAGGATAAAGGGATTTGGGTTTGGGTTCATGTGCAGTTTTGGGAATGGGTTTGGGGCTAACAGGAGGAGTCTGTTTGTTTCCTCTAAATCTAGGCTGATGTTATCTTCACTAGGAGTAGTGTTTCTAACCCTGACAGTTTTCCCCACTAAATGTTTCCACCTCTTCAACATTTCTGCAGTAGAGATCCCATCTATCTCATCTTTACGTGCCTTTAATAGGTCCACCCACATTTGTTTCCTAGAGATAACTAGCCTGGTTTTCTCTTCACCTCCTGTCTTCTCTCCCACATTCCCTTTCTTCTCTTTAAAAGTTATTTTCAGCCTGTTCTCTGCCTGTCTGACCTTATCTACTGCCCTTACAGGTTTTGTTTTAGTCTTCTCTAGCTCCCCCAACTGGCTTAAAATGGTTGTTGCTTCATGAATCTTGCTGTTTAAACCCAGGCCTTCCAGCAAAGACAATAAAGGAGCCCTAAAATTAAGTGGTGCAGACTTCATTAGCTTAGAGCGCAGAGCAGACGTGAAGGGTTCCATATCTGGACCCATCCATTCTGGAAATGTATTTAATCCGGTTATACAGCCCATCTCACGTAACCTGGAAATACCCTCTCCTAATGTTCTACACGAGTAGGTATTTTCCAGGTCACTAGGATTAGCGTATACTCGGACTATACCATCTCTCACGAGGTCTAAGAGTGAAAAATTCACACTAAACTCTCGGGCTTTTGGCATGACCTGACGCAATTGTAGATCATGGGTTAACACTCCCAAAGCCACTGCTTCCTTGCCTGACAAAACAACACTGTCCACCCCTTCATCCCACAAACATAAGAGCCAACTCAATAGGGGTTCCCCGGACCTTTGTTTGTATTGTTTTGCCAGCTCATGGAGTTCAGTTTGTGTAAACTCCCTTACTTCTTCAAATTAAACATCTCTGGGGTTGTGATAATACACCTCCTCATCTGCCATATCCTCTCTATCATGTTGCCTTTCCCTATGCTTAGTGTAAGGGATTAGCTCGGTGGTAGGCGTGGATGACTCCTTGGGGGGTGCGTTTTCACAGAGAAATAGCCCAAAAGTGCTTGCAAACAACAGGTTTATTCTTCAAACAAGTGCATGCAGCAAAAACATCAAAATAAAATAAAACAAAATAAATCCTTGCCTCTGTGGGCGGCTACCTTCTCACGCTGGAACCTACCTAAGAAGTCTTTCCAACCTACTGTTGGGCCGACACTGCTGATCCTACAGCAGACACTCAAATGTCCATTTGTTTGCTTTTCACACAGCACAAACATTGTCCATTGAACATGTCCCTTTGTTTTCTTTCACACAGCACATGTTCATTTATAACAGGATCCTTTACTCTTCAGATTCTTCACATTGAACACAGTTCATTTAACAGGTCCCTTTACTCTTCACACTCTTCACATGGAACACTTTGTCTTCTCACCTTTGAGACGTCTTCACTCGTGGTTACCCTCCTTAGCTTCACATCGCTGTAGGGGGTCTTCTCCCATGCTCACCAGCTTGTCGGGAGGCACACATCCGACTGTCCCCCTCTCCCAGCCCACACGGCGACAGGCGGCAGCAGTCCTTCTCCCATGCCCACACGGCGTCGGGAGGTACACGTATGTCTGTCCTCCTCTCCCAGCCTACACGGCGACAGGAGGCAGCACTCAATAGATTTTCTCTGGACAAATTATAGAGGCCTTGATCTCCTCATTCTGAACAGCTGAATGGTTTTCAACTTCCTGCTGGCTCTTTTTGCAGCCAACACCCTATAGTATCAGTGAATTTTTCAAAGCAGGTGGGAATGTATCTCCTTCCTGTGACTACATTCCCAGATTTACCTGACTTCCTGTCACATACCCCCCCCTCTTGTTTCAACCCTAGGGTTGGGACACATATTTCCAGGCACGCATGTGTCAGGCACTGCTGACTCACTGATAAGCCTCCTATTATCCTCAAGCTTCCGGATGAAACTGTTTCTGTCATCTTCACTGACAGATTTCTCATAAATGCCACACAGTTTGTCTCTCATCTCATATACACATTCTTCAACTGCATTTTTGGCATAATTTTGCTCCTTCTCGTTTCTGTCATCTTCATTGACAGCTTTCTCATAAATGTCAGACAGCTTGTCCCTCATAACCGTCTGTCCAATCCACCATGGAGGACCGTGATCCATAGGCAACTCAATTGGGCTAGTCTTAATGTCTTCAACATTCTTAAGACGCCTCTCTCTGCAATCCATAAATGTTTTCCACAAAACTTTGAGAACCTTTGCTTCACTAAGGCTTGTTCCAAGTAGGGACTCTTGACATCCCTCTGTGACTTGAGTTGCCTCTCCATACAGCTGTACACAATCATTGACTTTTTGTTGTAAAAGGGAATGATCTTCCTTCTTGAGCTTTGCTTGCTCTAAGATGCTGTGCAGAGGATTTTCCAATTGAGACAACAGGCTGTCACACATTTCTTCAAAGTGACCCCTGTTCCTTTTCCCAGAGATATCAATATCATTCAAACATTTCATATTCATAGGCAGATCTGAAGCATTTGCACTCATCAACTTCTTAAACTTTTCGCCCTCCTGAGCGAGTCGCAGTAAAGGCCTACTATTTGATTTGATATTCAGTTTATATTTCTTGCCAAACTCTTCACAGAAGTAGCCAACCAGAACATCATCAACTTTCCTTCCACCAACATAGGGGTTAAAGGCAACAACACAGTTGAACCCAGCGATCTGGGTGGTATCCATTATAGACCTCCTCTCTGCATCAGTGAAGAAGCATGGAACTGCAACACATTCTTTTACAGGTTTCTTCAATGCACTTTCTGCTGAACTATTTGACCGCTCAAAGTCACCTAGTTCCTTTTCTCTATCTGAATTCCACATGGAATGCATCTCAAGATCACGATCAAACTTCTGCCACCCGTCTTTCACCAGTTCCATTTTGGAAACACTCCCTGAAAGGCACTTGAAATTCATTTGCTTCACGTTTTCACCAACAGCCTTAGTTTTCTCCACTAGGTTTTCAGCCTGAACTGAGAAATCATCACATTTCTTACACAACTCTTTTGTTTGCTGAAGCTCTAATGATACATTTTCCAATGCTTGAAGTTTTTGAAGGAACGGTTTATTCCAAAGGGGTGATTCAAGCCACATGTCATCACATTTCTGAGGCTCACTCAGGACAGACCCCAAAACACTGATCCTTTTAAAAACTGCATCAGGCACACTATCCCCTCTTTGGGACAGATCCTCTGTTGCCTGGAATTCCTCTTCCAGTTCCTGCAACGGAATCTTCATCTCTTCTACTTGCTGTTCTAAGGCTCGCTTAGACTTTTCTAGCTCCTGAACTCTTTTCACAACATCATCCTTGGAGCTGACCAAATCTTCCATTTCTGTACACAGCTGTTGGTTAACTCTTTCTAGTTCAACCTTACACTCTAGAGCTTCCTCCAAAGAGCGAGCCAAGAACAGGGCTTTGCTCTCGTTATCACGCACCTCCGTTTCTGCACGGGCGCGTTCTTCTGCATATTTTGCAGACACAGTCTTCTCTTCACCAAGCATCTGATCAAACTTCTTTTTCACATCTTCAACACACTGTAATGAACCAACGCTTTCTTCCATGCGTTTTTTCATATCCGCTATCTGAGCTTGCAATGTTGCGACTTGCTCTGATAGGTTTTTCTTTGCTTCCGCCTCCTCTTTTAATTGTTCCAGGAAGCCATTTTTCTCATCTTCCATTTGTTTGAGCTTTGTGCTAAAACTCAGCCTTTGACACCTCTCTTCCTGTAAGAGTTCCTGCGTGTCTTGCAGCTGCGATTCCAAGATAGAAAAATCTTCCGCAATTTCTCTAGATTTGCTGTCTGCTTGAGAAAGCTGATTTGTAACATTGTCCAACTCAACCTGCAGTCGGTTTGCCTTCTCTGACAGCTTAGCACACAATCGGTCACCTTCTGACACCTTGACTTGCGATTCCAGAAGCTGTGCCTCTACTTTTTCCCTCTTATGTTCACAATCTCCTTTTCCCTGCATAAGAGCCTTCACCTCATTGGCTAGTTTCTGGGAATGAGACTGTAATTCTGCCACACAGGCTTCTTTCTCCTTTAACTGCTGCTGGAAACGTTGGGCTTCACCTTTCCAACTTTCACAGTCTGCACGTAATTCATCTACCACATTGCTCAAAGTGGTGAGCTCATACACAGTACTCAGTAATTTAGCCTCTCTTTCACTTTTCTCGTTGTCGCTGAGAGACAATGTCGTTTTCAGAGCGACATTCTGTTCCTGCGACTCCTGCAGGTCTATTTTTGTAGCTTCCAAACACTGAAGACTTTTTTCCAGCTGATTACGCAACTCCAACATTTCACACATGCTTTGCTTCTGCAAAGTCTGAATTTCAATTTCCTTTTCCATGAGGATGGTATCTTTCTCCTTTATAGTGTCTTGACATTTTTGCAACTCGACCAAAAGAAGAGCAGTGGATTCTTCCCACTGTAACACATGAGACTTGAGTAGTTCATTCATTTCCTGCAAGTTTCTATGCTCCATTTTAAGCAATTCCAAGGCTTGTTCCTTTTCTTCCATTTTCCGTTGCAAGGCATCCAACTCAGCCCTGCACACATACTCGGTTTCCTCCAAACCGATGGCCTCCATTGGCTGCTGGCGTCTCTGTTTCCAGCCTGCCATGCTCTCTTGATGAGCCTTTTGTTGAGCTGCAAAGCTCCGCTGTTTCAGCATCTCCCCCATTTTGGGTTTACTTTTCATCTGAGAACCCTGCGTCTCCAAAGCAGTTTCATTTGCCCCAGTGTTGCTAGGGACAACAACTTTTCTCTTTAGCCGATTCCGTTCAGGCATGGATGGGGCTGGTTCAGACGGTAACATCCCCTCCATCCATAGAATCCGGTCTCTCATTTCATCTATCTTTGCATTTTTCAGGCGTTTGGATCGCCCCATCTTCAATAACTCCACAAACAAATTTTTCACAGTCCAGCAAAAAAAATTTTCAGACCACTGTCTCTTTAACACATGTAGTTGTTCTCTCTCTTGCAAGATCTCTTTTCCTGCGCACACAGTTTGTGCAGTCACTTGCACCAGACACAACAAAGTTCATCAAATAATTTTGAGACCGCTGTCTCTTTAAAACACTTTTTTTTTTTTTTTTCTGTCAGGATCTTCTCTCCTGCACACATAGATTGTGCAATCTCATGCACCAGACAAAGTTCATCAAACATTTGCACTTCCTTGCAGGGATCTTCGCTTCTGCCCGCATCCTCCACCATATGTAAGGGATTAGCTCGGTGGTAGGCGTGGATGACTCCTTGGGGGGTGCGTTTTCACAGAGAAATAGCCCAAAAGTGCTTGCAAACAACAGGTTTATTCTTCAAACAAGTGCATGCAGCAAAAACATCAAAATAAAATAAAACAAAATAAATCCTTGCCTCTGTGGGCGGCTACCTTCTCACGCTGGAACCTACCTAAGAAGTCTTTCCAACCTACTGTTGGGCCGACACTGCTGATCCTACAGCAGACACTCAAATGTCCATTTGTTTGCTTTTCACACAGCACAAACATTGTCCATTGAACATGTCCCTTTGTTTTCTTTCACACAGCACATGTTCATTTATAACAGGATCCTTTACTCTTCAGATTCTTCACATTGAACACAGTTCATTTAACAGGTCCCTTTACTCTTCACACTCTTCACATGGAACACTTTGTCTTCTCACCTTTTAGACGTCTTCACTCGTGGTTACCCTCCTTAGCTTCACATCGCTGTAGGGGGTCTTCTCCCATGCTCACCAGCTTGTCGGGAGGCACACATCCGACTGTCCCCCTCTCCCAGCCCACACGGCGACAGGCGGCAGCAGTCCTTCTCCCATGCCCACACGGCGTCGGGAGGTACACGTATGTCTGTCCTCCTCTCCCAGCCTACACGGCGACAGGAGGCAGCACTCAATAGATTTTCTCTGGACAAATTATAGAGGCCTTGATCTCCTCATTCTGAACAGCTGAATGGTTTTCAACTTCCTGCTGGCTCTTTTTGCAGCCAACACCCTATAGTATCAGTGAATTTTTCAAAGCAGGTGGGAATGTATCTCCTTCCTGTGACTACATTCCCAGATTTACCTGACTTCCTGTCACATTAGTAATGAGAGGTCTGGCACACTTTTCCTTTCCCATTGGATGATCAGAAACATCAAAATATCTCCTCATCCTCACTATCATTGGAGGAGACATTCTCACAATCCTAGTTTTGGGATGTGACAATGGCACGTACCCTGCCTTTACTAACAGGGTTACGGGACCTTTCTTTTCCTTAAGGCATTAATTGATATGGTCATGAGGGCTGCACACCACTCTTGGAAATCATCAGCCCGACTAGCAGTTGAACACACACACTCTAAAGCAACTGCTAGTTGGCCTTTTAATACCTTAACTTCTGCCTCTGCCTTCTCCCTTCTCTGTGATTCTGTATAGAGAGCATGTAGAAAGTACCAACCCACTGTGGACACTGTCCTCTTCTCTGCTTTACTTAAATCCAACCCCTTAAGGCTAAAATCTACAAAATGATCTGAGACTTTATCACCCCAAGTCTTATTCAATGGAGAAGCATACTTTGCAAATACTTTAGCAAGAGGCTCCCACTCATTGTCTTTGGCCCAGATAGGTAAGATACACACTTCCTTCTTGAATCCATAGCACAATCCTGGCACGAGCCCCCAAATGTTTTGCTTGCATCTTTCTAGCAAGGTTACTTTGCTGTATAATCAAGGAAGCTCAGACCTCTGCAGTGTAAAAAAGTGCTTTTACTATACAAAAGCAATCTGTACATACAAAACTATTACAATATTAGGAACATAATACAAGACTGGTAGATACAGATAAAGATAAAGAAATATCAAGAATACTTAACTAAAGATGTTTCTCGCCATGGAGTCCCATTTGCTATTATGCATATTATGAATATCAAGGCACTTTGTCCTGAGGAGAAAAGGGCTTGCTTATCCATTGTTTGGACAGTGACTAATACTTTAAAAGGGGGGGAAAGGGTAGGCTTGGTAATCATTCCTCAAGCCAAGCCTTACATCAGAAAGGATTAGCTATACATATGACCTTATATGGCTTCTTGACCAGAACTTGGAGGCTACAATGCAATAGTGAGCCGCTGTATTAATAAGGAAATATGTAATATGCAATTTCCACAACACCATGCAATAGTGTATTAACCTGTTTAAAATATATTTTGACCAGTTCTGGACAGAAAAGATTTTCCCCTTTAATTACCAGGCCATTTTTTTCTATTCGGCACTGCTTTATTTTAACGGAAGATTTTGCGATCGTGAGACACTTTACTGAAATAAAATTGATGCCTTTTTTCCCACAAACAGAGCTTTCTTTTGGTGGTATTTGATCACCTCTGTGATTTTTATTTTTTGCGCTATGAACAAAAAAAGAGCGACAATTCTGAAAAAAAATAAAAAATAAAACAGTATTTTTCACATTCTGCTATATAACATTCCCCCAAGAAAATGTATAAATCAAAATTTTTCATCCTTTTAGGCTAATTTGTATTCTGCTACATATTTTTGGTAAAAAAAAAAAAAAATCGCAATAAGCGTATTTTGATTGGTTTGCGCAAATGTGATTGCGTCTTCAAACTAGGGGAAAGATTTAAGTCATTCTTATTTATTTTAATTTTCTTTTACTAGTAATGGTGGCCATCTGCAATTTTTAGCGGGACTGAGACATTGCGGCGGACAGATCGGACCCCCAAACTGACATTTTTGTCACTTTTGGGGGGACCAGTGTCATTACTACAGTAATCAGTGCTAAAAATATGCACTGTTACTGTAATAATGACATTGGCAGGGAAGGGGTTAACCTAGGGGTGATCAAAGGGTTAGGTGTGAGCCTATGTGAGTGTTTACTAACTGTATGGGAATGGGCTTGTGAAATGATCATAGAGACCTGTGATCCTATATAGCAGGATCACAGGCGCTCTGTAATCATTTCAGAGAGAAGAACGGTCAGCTGTGTTTACATCAGCTTACCATCCTTCTCTCTTAGCGGGGAGCAATCGCGGGTGCCCGGCAGCAATTGCGGCCACCGGCCCTGTGCATCTACATCCCCGCTGCCCCCCAACACCACGCGTGTGACCGATGTAGAACTACGTTGTTTCGCGCAGCCGAGCCAGCCTGCCACAGTAATACAGCAGTGGGCGGATGGCAAGTGGTTAAAATTACTGGTGCCTATGTTTCTTCTATCCTGAGAAAAGGATCACTCCCTGATATGAATGGGCCTGGGACTTTGTTGCTAAGTAGGTTGGCTTAGCTAAGATTAGTACTAAAAGACCTACACCAACAAACACCTTTCTTTTATTTTTGGATAAAGTAGGAAAGGTGTAAAACGTTTGCTGTCTCTACCCCTTTTGGGAAGTTTTTTATTTATTTATTTGAGATCACTGGAACAGAAAGAAGATGAATGCCTCTAGCAGGCTAATAACAATTATAAATAAAAACATTTTTGGAAATTGAGGTTCTATCAGTTTTACACACTATCCAAGACCCTAATGGGTACATAAACTGTGGCAAATGACCAAATAACCATTAAGTCCTATAGTAATTTATAGTTTTTTTTCATGGAGCTCTTTTGTAGCACCTATTTGATGTAGATAACATACAGTATATTTATCACTTCATATAATTATGAATGCTGAAACCTGTTTGCCTAGTACAGTGGTTTCCAACCTGTTTCAAGGCATGACATACCACAATGACATTACAAATATCCCTGACGCATAGGGGGAGATTTACAAAAACTGGGGCATACAAATTCCGGTGGAGCTGTGCATAGTTTACTTTATGTAATTTTCCTGCTGGTTGGAACTCTTTCAAAGCAAAAAAGATAAATGGCTATGAGCTCATGTACACAGGCGCAAAAAATGCAGCATCTGAAGTCCTGTGTAAGAACCATATTGTATGCTGCACACGTGTAAACATTTTTTGCCAATCCTCATTATGCAAAGCAGCCCAGCCCAGACCATTTTACAGCATCCTTGGTAGTGGGTATGCCTCTGCCTTTTCCCTTCTCTGTGATTCTGTATAGAGAGCATGTAGAAAGTACCAACCCACTGTGGACACTGTCCTCTTCTCTGCTTTACTTAAATCCAACCCCTTAAGGCTAAAATCTACAAAATGATCTGAGACTTTATCACCCCAAGTCATATTCAATGGAGAAGCATACTTTGCAAATACTTTAGCAAGAGGCTCCCACTCATTGTCTTTGGCCCAGATAGGTAAGATACACACTTCCTTCTTGAATCCATAGCACAATCCTGGCACGAGCCCCCAAATGTTTTGCTTGCATCTTTCTAGCAAGGTTACTTTGCTGTATAATCAAGGAAGCTCAGACCTCTGCAGTGTAAAAAAGTGCTTTTACTATACAAAAGCAATCTGTACATACAAAACTATTACAATATTAGGAACATAATACAAGACTGGTAGATACAGATAAAGATAAAGAAATATCAAGAATACTTAACTAAAGATGTTTCTCGCCATGGAGTCCCATTTGCTATTATGCATATTATGAATATCAAGGCACTTTGTCCTGAGGAGAAAAGGGCTTGCTTATCCATTGTTTGGACAGTGACTAATACTTTAAAAGGGGGGGAAAGGGTAGGCTTGGTAATCATTCCTCAAGCCAAGCCTTACATCAGAAAGGATTAGCTATACATATGACCTTATATGGCTTCTTGACCAGAACTTGGAGGCTACAATGCAATAGTGAGCCGCTGTATTAATAAGGAAATATGTAATATGCAATTTCCACAACACCATGCAATAGTGTATTAACCTGTTTAAAATATATTTTGACCAGTTCTGGACAGAAAAGATTTTCCCCTTTAATTACCAGGCCATTTTTTTCTATTCGGCACTGCTTTATTTTAACGGAAGATTTTGCGATCGTGAGACACTTTACTGAAATAAAATTGATGGCTTTTTTCCCACAAACAGAGCTTTCTTTTGGTGGTATTTGATCACCTCTGTGATTTTTATTTTTTGCGCTATGAACAAAAAAAGAGCGACAATTCTGAAAAAAAATAAAAAATAAAACAGTATTTTTCACATTCTGCTATATAACATTCCCCCAAGAAAATGTATAAATCAAAATTTTTCATCCTTTTAGGCTAATTTGTATTCTGCTACATATTTTTGGTAAAAAAAAAAAAAAATCGCAATAAGCGTATTTTGATTGGTTTGCGCAAATGTGATTGCGTCTTCAAACTAGGGGAAAGATTTAAGTCATTCTTATTTATTTTAATTTTCTTTTACTAGTAATGGTGGCCATCTGCAATTTTTAGCGGGACTGAGACATTGCGGCGGACAGATCGGACCCCCAAACTGACATTTTTGTCACTTTTGGGGGGACCAGTGTCATTACTACAGTAATCAGTGCTAAAAATATGCACTGTTACTGTAATAATGACATTGGCAGGGAAGGGGTTAACCTAGGGGTGATCAAAGGGTTAGGTGTGAGCCTATGTGAGTGTTTACTAACTGTATGGGAATGGGCTTGTGAAATGATCATAGAGACCTGTGATCCTATATAGCAGGATCACAGGCGCTCTGTAATCATTTCAGAGAGAAGAACGGTCAGCTGTGTTTACATCAGCTTACCATCCTTCTCTCTTAGCGGGGAGCAATCGCGGGTGCCCGGCAGCAATTGCGGCCACCGGCCCTGTGCATCTACATCCCCGCTGCCCCCCAACACCACGCGTGTGACCGATGTAGAACTACGTTGTTTCGCGCAGCCGAGCCAGCCTGCCACAGTAATACAGCAGTGGGCGGATGGCAAGTGGTTAAAATTACTGGTGCCTATGTTTCTTCTATCCTGAGAAAAGGATCACTCCCTGATATGAATGGGCCTGGGACTTTGTTGCTAAGTAGGTTGGCTTAGCTAAGATTAGTACTAAAAGACCTACACCAACAAACACCTTTCTTTTATTTTTGGATAAAGTAGGAAAGGTGTAAAACGTTTGCTGTCTCTACCCCTTTTGGGAAGTTTTTTATTTATTTATTTGAGATCACTGGAACAGAAAGAAGATGAATGCCTCTAGCAGGCTAATAACAATTATAAATAAAAACATTTTTGGAAATTGAGGTTCTATCAGTTTTACACACTATCCAAGACCCTAATGGGTACATAAACTGTGGCAAATGACCAAATAACCATTAAGTCCTATAGTAATTTATAGTTTTTTTTCATGGAGCTCTTTTGTAGCACCTATTTGATGTAGATAACATACAGTATATTTATCACTTCATATAATTATGAATGCTGAAACCTGTTTGCCTAGTACAGTGGTTTCCAACCTGTTTCAAGGCATGACATACCACAATGACATTACAAATATCCCTGACGCATAGGGGGAGATTTACAAAAACTGGGGCATACAAATTCCGGTGGAGCTGTGCATAGTTTACTTTATGTAATTTTCCTGCTGGTTGGAACTCTTTCAAAGCAAAAAAGATAAATGGCTATGAGCTCATGTACACAGGCGCAAAAAATGCAGCATCTGAAGTCCTGTGTAAGAACCATATTGTATGCTGCACACGTGTAAACATTTTTTGCCAATCCTCATTATGCAAAGCAGCCCAGCCCAGACCATTTTACAGCATCCTTGGTAGTGGGTATGCCTCTGCCTTTTCCCTTCTCTGTGATTCTGTATAGAGAGCATGTAGAAAGTACCAACCCACTGTGGACACTGTCCTCTTCTCTGCTTTACTTAAATCCAACCCCTTAAGGCTAAAATCTACAAAATGATCTGAGACTTTATCACCCCAAGTCATATTCAATGGAGAAGCATACTTTGCAAATACTTTAGCAAGAGGCTCCCACTCATTGTCTTTGGCCCAGATAGGTAAGATACACACTTCCTTCTTGAATCCATAGCACAATCCTGGCACGAGCCCCCAAATGTTTTGCTTGCATCTTTCTAGCAAGGTTACTTTGCTGTATAATCAAGGAAGCTCAGACCTCTGCAGTGTAAAAAAGTGCTTTTACTATACAAAAGCAATCTGTACATACAAAACTATTACAATATTAGGAACATAATACAAGACTGGTAGATACAGATAAAGATAAAGAAATATCAAGAATACTTAACTAAAGATGTTTCTCGCCATGGAGTCCCATTTGCTATTATGCATATTATGAATATCAAGGCACTTTGTCCTGAGGAGAAAAGGGCTTGCTTATCCATTGTTTGGACAGTGACTAATACTTTAAAAGGGGGGGAAAGGGTAGGCTTGGTAATCATTCCTCAAGCCAAGCCTTACATCAGAAAGGATTAGCTATACATATGACCTTATATGGCTTCTTGACCAGAACTTGGAGGCTACAATGCAATAGTGAGCCGCTGTATTAATAAGGAAATATGTAATATGCAATTTCCACAACACCATGCAATAGTGTATTAACCTGTTTAAAATATATTTTGACCAGTTCTGGACAGAAAAGATTTTCCCCTTTAATTACCAGGCCATTTTTTTCTATTCGGCACTGCTTTATTTTAACGGAAGATTTTGCGATCGTGAGACACTTTACTGAAATAAAATTGATGGCTTTTTTCCCACAAACAGAGCTTTCTTTTGGTGGTATTTGATCACCTCTGTGATTTTTATTTTTTGCGCTATGAACAAAAAAAGAGCGACAATTCTGAAAAAAAATAAAAAATAAAACAGTATTTTTCACATTCTGCTATATAACATTCCCCCAAGAAAATGTATAAATCAAAATTTTTCATCCTTTTAGGCTAATTTGTATTCTGCTACATATTTTTGGTAAAAAAAAAAAAAATCGCAATAAGCGTATTTTGATTGGTTTGCGCAAATGTGATTGCGTCTTCAAACTAGGGGAAAGATTTAAGTCATTCTTATTTATTTTAATTTTCTTTTACTAGTAATGGTGGCCATCTGCAATTTTTAGCGGGACTGAGACATTGCGGCGGACAGATCGGACCCCCTAACTGACATTTTTGTCACTTTTGGGGGGACCAGTGTCATTACTACAGTAATCAGTGCTAAAAATATGCACTGTTACTGTAATAATGACATTGGCAGGGAAGGGGTTAACCTAGGGGTGATCAAAGGGTTAGGTGTGAGCCTATGTGAGTGTTTACTAACTGTATGGGAATGGGCTTGTGAAATGATCATAGAGACCTGTGATCCTATATAGCAGGATCACAGGCGCTCTGTAATCATTTCAGAGAGAAGAACGGTCAGCTGTGTTTACATCAGCTTACCATCCTTCTCTCTTAGCGGGGAGCAATCGCGGGTGCCCGGCAGCAATTGCGGCCACCGGCCCTGTGCATCTACATCCCCGCTGCCCCCCAACACCACGCGTGTGACCGATGTAGAACTACGTTGTTTCGCGCAGCCGAGCCAGCCTGCCACAGTAATACAGCAGTGGGCGGATGGCAAGTGGTTAAAATTACTGGTGCCTATGTTTCTTCTATCCTGAGAAAAGGATCACTCCCTGATATGAATGGGCCTGGGACTTTGTTGCTAAGTAGGTTGGCTTAGCTAAGATTAGTACTAAAAGACCTACACCAACAAACACCTTTCTTTTATTTTTGGATAAAGTAGGAAAGGTGTAAAACGTTTGCTGTCTCTACCCCTTTTGGGAAGTTTTTTATTTATTTATTTGAGATCACTGGAACAGAAAGAAGATGAATGCCTCTAGCAGGCTAATAACAATTATAAATAAAAACATTTTTGGAAATTGAGGTTCTATCAGTTTTACACACTATCCAAGACCCTAATGGGTACATAAACTGTGGCAAATGACCAAATAACCATTAAGTCCTATAGTAATTTATAGTTTTTTTTCATGGAGCTCTTTTGTAGCACCTATTTGATGTAGATAACATACAGTATATTTATCACTTCATATAATTATGAATGCTGAAACCTGTTTGCCTAGTACAGTGGTTTCCAACCTGTTTCAAGGCATGACATACCACAATGACATTACAAATATCCCTGACGCATAGGGGGAGATTTACAAAAACTGGGGCATACAAATTCCGGTGGAGCTGTGCATAGTTTACTTTATGTAATTTTCCTGCTGGTTGGAACTCTTTCAAAGCAAAAAAGATAAATGGCTATGAGCTCATGTACACAGGCGCAAAAAATGCAGCATCTGAAGTCCTGTGTAAGAACCATATTGTATGCTGCACACGTGTAAACATTTTTTGCCAATCCTCATTATGCAAAGCAGCCCAGCCCAGACCATTTTACAGCATCCTTGGTAGTGGGTATGAGGTTCTTTTCTCCTGAAATACTGTTATTGGATTGTCCAAAACATATCTCCTGTTACTGTGGCCAAAAAACTCAGTCTTTGCCTCAGTCGTTGTCCTCTCATTCTGGAAGGTCTGGTCTTTTCCTCTATATATTTAATGGCAAACTATAATCTTTTTTTTAATGTTCCTTTTGGATTGCATGTAGTCTCTTTTTGATTATAGATGTATGATTTATACTCAATGTTACAAGAGTCACCTGCAGATACCACAATTACATTTTCGGGTTCACATAGACTCCTTTTAACATCAAATATTTGGGATGAATTTGCTAAACCGGCCAATGTTGGACAAATTCTTCATCATTTGTAGATTATTTTACTTATAGTAGATGGATTGACAAAAAATGTGGCAAATTATATATATATAGATATTTATTTTTAAATCAGAAAAGTTTATTGAAAAACGAAACGCAGTACAGAAAATATGAAACATTTGCATAGAAATAGGACAATATTAACAGGATGTCAATGAGCAATTCTGTACCAAGAGTAATTAAAAGTATCAGAAAACAAAGAAAACAGGGTAAAACAGATCAACAATCTCATGATCGTAAACATCTCCTCCCAATTCGTTAACTTTCGCCCCCGGCTGCCCCCTCCCCCATCACCATGACAGGTATGAGAACAATCAACTGTGATCACACATAGTAAATAGAAGAAACCACCTCCCACCAAGAAAATGTAGGGTACCATACACCCACAGCCGGGAACACCCATCTCCCCAGTCACCCTGTACTCTGCAATATGCATTACTGTAAAAGCCTCTGCATTACGTGCTCCCTGGGAGACATCCCAGGGTATCCAGCCAAGGAGACCACAGTTTTTCAAACTTTTGGGGCCTACCCCTATGTTGATAAACATACTTCTCCAGGCTAAGCATATCCCCCATCGAGGCCACGGCAAATTATTTGAAATCCCTTTCAGACTTATGAGCACCCGATGTGATGAGTCTGAAGCAGTATGGGTGGAAATGTACATGGGTGTGCGTAATACAAAGATTATCATTGTAGCCAATCCAGAGCGTACCATGTCACTTCCGGTCGGTGGAACGCACGCCGGAAGTACACCGGAAACCACCTCACTGCACATTCTTAGGAGGATAGCAGTTTTTCTTAATGTGAGTGGATACTTAATTTTTAAATAAATCATTTTACATACTTCACCATGGAGATCCCCTCTCTTTATCTTTGAGTCATGGTGCCACACGGCAACCCAAGCATTCTTTATTGGAGCAACATATCCCTATCAGCTGCCATTCGTATGAGACCAGGACCTTCACATAATCCCAGGCGTTTGATCTTCACCTTTCTGGTGAGTGGGGTCACCATAGGGGAGCACCTACTGGAGCAGGTTTGCAGCACTCATTCAACATTTACTTAGCACTTAAAGCACTGAGAGAACTTTACATGGACTTTTATGTATTGTATTTATTTGCTGTACTTGAACATTGATTATTGATTGTTAGTTATTCATTATTGCCAAGTAACTATAGACCTGTTAGTTTAACTTCTATAGTTGGGAAGATACTGGAGAGTTTAATAAAAGACATAGATGAATTGTTGCTGGAAAAAAAATATTTTAAGCAACAGACAGCATGGATTCATGAAAGACAGAAGTTGTCAAACAAACCTGTTTTATTTTTATGAGGAGGTAAGTAAAACCTTGGACAGAGAGGTGGATGTGGACATACTATACTTGGATTTTGCAAAAGTGTTTGACATAATTTTCCTTAGTGTCATCATTTTCAGCTAATGTGTAAGGTAAAGTCTACAGGCTTGGAAAGATCAGTTTGTAAATGGATAGAAAATTGGCTATAAGACAGAATTCAGAGAGTAGTGGTTAATGATTCTTACTCTGAATGATTTAAGGTTATCAGTGGTGTACCCCAAAGTTCAGTGTTGGGACCCTTACTTTTTAATATCTTAATAAATGTTCTAGGGTTTGGGATTAAAAGTACAATTTCAGTCTTTGCAGGTGACACCAAGCTTTACAGTGGAATAACTTCCTTACAGGATGTCTCCAACTTACAAGCTGACCTCAATGCACTGTTTTATTGGTCAGCTATATGGCAAATGAGGTTTAATGTTGATAAATGTATGTTATGCACTTGAGGGCTAAGAATAAGAATGCATCATACATACTAGGGGGAGTAGAACTGAGGGAATCCATAGAGGAGAAGGATCTGGGTGTTCTGGTAGATCCTAAGCTTAATAATAGCATGCAATGCCAAGCTGCAGTTTCCAAAGCAAGTCCTTTCTTGTATTAACAGAGGCATGGGCACCAGAGAGAGAGATATCATTTTGCCCCTGTACAAATCATTAGTAATACCTCATCTGGAATATGCAGTTCAGTTTTCGGCACCAGTTCTCAAAATAGGATATCGGGGAACTGGAGAAAGTGCAGAGAAGGGCAATCAAACTGATAAGAGGCACATACGAGCTCAGCTATGAGAAAAGATTAGAGGAACTGAATTTATTGAGAAGAGGAGATTGAGGGGGATATGATCAACATGTATAAATATATAAGGGGTCTATATAGTGAACTTGATGTTGAGTTATTCACTTTAAGGTCAACACAGAGGACAAGGGGGCACTCTTTAACACTAGTGGAAAACAGATTTAGTCTTCAAATACGGAAAGGTTTCTTCACCGTAAGAGCTGTGAAAATGTGGAATAGACTCCCTCCAGCGGTGGTTTTGGCTAGCTCACTAGATTGCTTTAAAAAAGGCCTGGATTCTTGGGTGTACATATTATAAATGGGTACTAATATTTATTTATATTTATAGGTAAAGTTGATCCAGGGAATATGGGATTGCCTCTTGGGGGATAAGGAAGGAATTTTTTTCCCCTGTCGTAGCAAATCGGATCATGCTTTGCTGGGGTTTTTTCGCCTTTCTCTGGATCAAATGTGGGTATAGGATTGTGCATGTGGGATTGAATGGTTGGGGTTTTTTTTACAGTTTTTTTTTTTTATTGATTAAGCCAAATGGACTTTTTTCAGCCTGACTAACTATGTAACTAGTATCACCCACAACCATGGCACACCACATATGTTAATAGCAGACACTGTATAACTGAGGTGTAAATAGGACAAGTTCTGCATTCACCTGCATACTTCCTAAAGTGGTTCTAATCATTGGCATCTAATCTCAAATGCATTGTTAGAATGAATACATCATGTTAATTTTATGTTTCATTTGTTCAGGTGCTGTATTACCTTTATCAGTAGGCACTGTTTGACTGAATATTTAATTTTTGACTGTTCAGATAATTAAACAAATCAACAACTTGCATGGAATGTACATACTATATTTGTTCACATGATCGTGATTGTAAATGGTATTCTCTAGCGTATTATTGTAGTCATTTTGATTCTCCAGATATTTTTTCTTTTACAGAGCCCATAGATCTTCCAGTGCTGCATGTCTCTGATTTTTTGTGCTTTTTGGGGCTTGAAAAGACAAAACAGGTATCAAGCTGTAAAACATTATCTTAAAAAAAAAGCCTATTTTTGCTTTTACTAAATCAGGCTACAGTAAATTAATTGAAGTGCATAAGGCATCCACGGAAACCAAAAATACTTAAGAGTTTCTTATTTATTGGATTTAGCTTTATTATATCCGAATTTGTTAAATGCATGAGCCAGTGATTGCATCTCCACAGAGTACCATAAACTGAATGAACTTTGTTCTTTGTTGTTGATTTGTGTTTAAAGCAGTATTGTATCAATTGTCTGGTGAATTGTGCATGGTCTTAGGACATAGATTTTGCATATAGTCCACCATTCTGTTCAAGGAAAATACTGTTATTTGAAACAAATCATTTCTTATTTTGCTATTAAAAAGTTGTCAGGGTTTTAGGTCCCTGCCCATTTTTTCTGTTTACAACCCCTATAAAAATAAATATGTGCTTTATCTATTTTACATTTAATACATACCCCTGATACCTAAATAAACATAAGTAACTAAAAAGATTAAACAACTTTTGCTATATGTATAATTAGTTACATACAAGTGGACTTGGGAAACCATAAAATCTGGTAAAGTGCCTTTTGGACTGTATAGAAGGCACCTCCAGGAGCTTGTTGCATTTCATTATCAGAGTACCACACCGTTCTTAAAAACTGGTGTACTCAGTACTGCTAATTCTGACCAAACTTTGCATGGTTGCACTCATGTCCTACTATTGGTTAGTGAGGTAATCCATCACATTTGGTGGCCACTAAGAAAGCATTTGAGTCCAATAAGAAGGCATGAGAATCCAGTGGGAGGAAGCTGGCCACACTCTAACTATGCAGCCTCCTGGCAAAGGTTTTCAGAATAGAACCCAAGGCTTTTGGATTTCTGTGGTGTTGTAGGAATAAGATAAGAATGCATGCAGGAACTTGGAGAAGCTTGCTACACAGACTTTGGATCATTTTAACAGATTTCAAATGATATTGGTATACTCCGAGAGTATTTTACAACCTTTGAAAAACTAATACAAACATTTATATATTTTGTGTTTTATTCTGTGGAACTGAAATCTACAGCATAAATCCCCTTCTTTATATGCTCACAATGCCATAATGCTCATTTAGCTGTAGTGACTGTCACACTGCTGTTATATAATAATTTGTGCACACTGACATACTACACTGTAGATATTTGTGAGATGCCCCTTCCCCTACAGTGTATCCATTGACAGTGTCTGCAATATTACCATTTGATCATATAGCCTTAGGCCTCAAAAATATTTAAAATGGAACATAAAAAGAGCAATTGTCTAAAACAACTTTTCTTGTCCAATTTCTACACTCTTTGCTTAACCTTGATGTGCACTATTACCCACATTTGGTGGGAATGTCCACTATTACCCCCATTCTGGGATATGGTTTTTGATTTATGCATAAAAGTAATTTCTGACTTAATCCCTAAAACCCTGCAAATTGGACTTCTCTCCATGCTTCCAGTTTCACTTATGAAAGTCAAGAAAGGGCTTCTTTACTTCTGCCTCCTCATAGCTTGTACTATGATTCCCAGACACTGGAAATCAACATCTTCACGTATTATAAGAGAATGGGCCCATGAGTGGAATATTCCAATGCAGTTGCAAGAACTTACAGCCAAGGCAATACAGAAAAAAAAAAGCCAAAATTAAAAAAAAAACTGGTGTGGGGTCCCCCCCCAAAATCCCTACGAGACCCCTTTCTGAGCATGCAGCTTGACAGGTAAGGAAAGCGTCCCTTCCCTCCCAAACCCTACCAGGCCACATGTCCTCAACCTGGGGACCCCAGATCCCACCCCCCCCCCTCCATGTGAATGGGTATCCGGTACCCATTCACCATAAAAGTGTAAAAAAAAAGTAAAAACCACAGGAAACAGTATTTGACAAGTCCTTTATTAAAAAGAAAAAAGGAATAGTGTCCCTTGATGTAAATCAATCACCATGCCCGCCGCACCAAAAAATAGAAAAAAATTAAAGAACGCTTTGCCTCCTAAGAGGCTACCCACTGTATGCTCTATCTTCAACTTTAACAGTTCTTTTATAGGCAAAGAGTGGGGCCACCCGGCTATGTCACACGGTGGCACCCCCTTTCTGATGTCACGTGACATCATGTGACGTCAGAAGGGGTGGTGCCACCAGGTGATGTAGCCATGTGGCCCCACCCCTTGCCTATAAAAGAACTGTCAAAGCTGAGGACTGGGCATATGGCGGGTAACCTCTTAGGAGGCAAAGCGTTTTTTTATTTTGTTTTGGGGGTGGCGGGCATCGTGAGAAACAGTGGATTTACATCAAGGGACACTATTTTTTATAAAGGACTTGTCAAAAACTGTTTCCTGTGGTTTTTACTTTTTTACACTCGTTTGGTGAATGAGTAGGGATACGATGTACCCAATACCCATTCTCATGGGGGGGTGGGAACTGGGGGCCCCCTTGTTAAAGGGGGCTTCTAGATTCCGATAAGCCCCCCGCCCCCAGACCCCCACAACCACAGCCCAGGGTTGTCAGGAAGAGGCCCTTGTCCCCATCAACATGGGGACAAGGTGCTTTGGGGGGCACCCAAAAGCATCCTCTCCATCTTGAGGGCAAGTGGCCTGGTAGGGTTTAGGAGGGGGGAATGCTCACCCCCCCTTTCCTGGCCTGCCAGTCTGCATGCTCGGATAAGGGTCTGGTATGAATTTTGTGGGGGGCTTTCCCTTAAAATCTATACCAGACCCAAAGTGCCTAGTATGAATTTTGGGGGGACCCCCACTCCATTTTTTTTAAATGATGTCATAGGGTTCCCCTTAACCACTTAAATACAGGGCACTTTCACCCCCTTCCTGCCCTGACAAATGTTCAGCTTTCAGTGCTCATTGGTGTCTATGGGAAATCTTGGTCAGCTTGACATGGCATTGCTCATGAACCATAAGTGACAGGGACACCAAACTAGGGGAGCACCGAGAAGGGGAACCAGGACTACAAGATATCCATACATTTAAAAGTGGAGTATGCCTTTTCACTACACTGACTGCATTAAACTGACTGAACTCACTATCCACTAAGTACTTGCCTAATCTCCATTGTCACACACTATACACAACTGTCGTGTATGCAGCAGCCTTATATAGCGTGGGGCATTGCCTTTGGCCAATCATGGCTTTTACAGTACATTGTGCTATAATTGGCCAAAGCATACAGGTCAGGTGCATGCTTTGGCCAATCATCAGCAATCAATGCACTGCAACAGCGCAGTGCATTATGGGACGCTTATTGACAGGTGAACTTCCCGCCGAGCGCTCCATTTGTTTGTGTGTTCTTACTTTCGGCTCGATCACAGGGCCCATCCCTGCTGTTTTATCTTGGTCATGTGACAGTTTTAGTTTATGATTTTTGGGGTTGTATTTAACATGTGTAAAGAGAAATACAAATACTTGTAAGTAGAGTTGGGTGAACAGTTCAGCCCGAGCATGGGTTCGGGCCAAACACTCAAGATACAAAGAGAGAAAACAGGCGTACAGACTGCAACATTTAATGAGCAAGGTACAATTAAAAACTTACGTCACAGTAAGTGAATGTAGGTAAAATGGGTCCTCCGGCATCCATGTTCGGCATGGGGCCACCGCTGATGGTCAAAAGTCCTCTGTGTCCTTCCGGTTCCTGTCCCGCAGGAAATGGGGTGGTGTGTCTGAAGTCAAACTGAGGCTAGGACCACAGGGTGAGACGCAGGGAGAGCCGCACTAGCCATCTATGGATCTTCCGGCGTGATGACGACGCGTTTCTGAGCATGCGCACTGTGGTGGAATACCAGCACGCGCTCCTTTTTCAAGCTAGATCTACTAGGCTTGCCCTGAGTCCATGGACTGCTTCTTTTCCCACATCAAAGACTATTAGGACAGCCTACATGGCTACCCTACGGACTACATTTTAGTGTAATGCTATCTGCTTGCGCCACCGTGTATATACTTTTTATCTCAGGCCAAACACTGGCTGTTCGCCTGCTCGGTGACCAACCGAATTATCAGGGCATTCAACTTTTTGTTTGGCCCACCGAATGATCACAATGCACTGCGCCACAGCACAGTGCATTGGAAGCTCTGATTGGCTGAAGCAATGAAAGCTTTGCCCAGTCAGGGCACAGAGCACTGTCAGAGCCATGACTGGAGAAAGTAATGATGACTATGCCCAATCATGGCTCATTGCTCTTAGTCCCACCCCACACTTAAAAAATAATTGGCATAGAGAGGGATAGAACAGGGCTCTGTTTAGTGCTACTAGCGAGTTAGTTTGCTATTGTGATTCTATTGTCAGTGTAGAATATGAGTTTAGTGTGGAACTAGTGATGTGCAGTGTGAGTGTAGTTTTACCATTCATTTTTAGTATAGTGTCAGTATATTTTGTTAGTACAGGTTTCCTGCAGTATTTTTCAGTGCGTTACTTCATGTTTAACGCAGTATATTTCAGTGTGTTAGTGCACGTTTATTGCAGTATATTTCAGTGTTACTGCACATTTAACGCAGTATATTTCAGTGTGTTACTGCATGTTTAACGCAGTATATTTCATTGCATTACTGCACATTTAACTCAGTATATTTCAGTGCGTTAGTGCATGTTTAACACAGTATATTTCAGTGTGTTAGTGCTTATTTAACGCAGTATATTTCAGTGTGTTACTGCACATTTAACACAGCATATTTTTAGAAGATTTTTGCATGTTTAATGCAGTATATTTCAGTGCATTACTGCACATTTAACACAGTATATGTCAATGCATTACTGCATATTTAACACAGTATATTTCAGTGTGTTACTGCATGTTTAATGCAGTATATTTCAGTGCATTACTGCATATTTATTGCAGTATATTTCAGTGCAATACTGCATGATTAACACAGTATATTTCAGTGCATTAGTGCATGTTTAACACAGTATATTTCAGTGTGTTAATGCTTATTTAATGCAGTATATTTCAGTGCATTACTGCACATTTAAAGCAGTATATATCAGTGCATTACTGCATGTTTACTGCAGTATATTTCAAGACATTAGTGCAAGTTCGAATCAGTATATTTCAGTGCATTACTGCACATTTAACACAATATTTTTTAGTGCGTTGGTGCACATTTACCACAGTATATTGCAATGCGTTAGCACACATTTAATGCGTGGGGTTCATGTTTAATGCAGTATATTTCAGTTCAGTATATTTCAGTGCTTTACTGCATATTTAACACTATACATTTCAAAGCATTGCTGCATGTTTAACGCAAAATACTTCAATGTGTTACTGTCTGTTTAACACCCCAGTAGGTGTGGCAAACAATATAATGCAATGGTGAACATAAATGCAATGCACGTTTAACATAGTATATTTCACTGCATAGGTTCATGTTTAATGCAGTATATTTCAGTTCAATATATTTCAGTACGTTATTGCATATTTAACACATTATATTTCAAAGCGTTGCTGCACGTTTAATGCAGTATAATTCAGTGCATTACTGTCTGTTTAACGCATTTCAGAGCATTACTGCGCGTTAAGCGCAGTATACTTCAGTGTGTTACTGCACATTTAACACAATATATTTTAGTACATTTGTGCACATTTACCACAGTATATTGCAATGCGTTCGTGCATATTTAACGCAATATATTTTATTGCTTATGTGCATGCTTACCACAGTATATTGCAGTGCATTAGTGCACATTTAATGCAGTATATTTTAGTGCGGAGGTTCATGTTTAACGCAATACATTTTGACAGCTAAGAACGTAGTATTCGGTGGCTGAAGGTACATTAGGCATTTACAGGATACAAAGTAAGTGTCGGCCATTATTGGCCCCAAAAATTAGCCCACATGGGTTTACCTGACAGCTAAGAACTTAGTATTCTGTGGCTGAAGGTACATTAGGCATTCACAGGATACAGAAGTAAGTGTCGGCCAGTATAGGCCCCAAAAATCAGCCCACATGGGTTTAATTGACAGCAAAGAATGTAGTGTGTTTGATGGCTAGAGGTACATTAGTCATTCACAATATACAGAAGTAAGTGTTGGCCTGTATAGGCCCCAAAAATTAGCCCACATGGGTTTAATTGACAGCAAAGAACATAGTGTATTTGATGGCTGGAGGTACAGTAGGCTTTCACAGTATACAGAAGTGTCGGCCTGTATAGGCTGCAAAAATTAGCTCACATGGGTTGAACTGACAGCAAAGAACTTAGTATTTGATGGCTAGAGGTACAGTAGGCATTAACAGTATACAGAAGTAAGTGTCGGCCTGTATAGGCCCAAAAAATTAGCTCACAAGGGTTGAACGGACAGAAAAGAACTTAGTATTTGATGGCTAGAGGTACATTAGGCATTCACACAGTATACAGAAGTGTCGGCCTGTATAGGCCGCAACAATTTGCTCACATGGGTTTAACTGACAGCAAAGAACTTAGTTTTTGATGGCTAGAGATACAGTAGGCATTCACAGGATACAGAAGTAAGTGTCGGACTGAATAGGCCCCAAAAATTAGCTCACATGGGTTGAACTGACAGCAAAGAACATAGTATTTGATGGCTAGAGGTACAGTATGCATTCACAGTATACAGAAGTAAGTGTCGGCCTGTATAGGCTGCAAAAATTAGCTCACATGGGTTTAACTGACAGCAAAGAACTTAGTCTTTGATGGATAGAGGTACAGTAGGCGTTCACAGGATACAGAAGTAAGTGTCGGCCTGTATAGGCCCCAAAAATAGCTCACATGGGTTGAACTGACAGCAAAGAACTTGGTATTTGATGGCTACAGGTACATTAGGCATTCACACAGTATACAGAAGTAAGTGTTGGCCTGTATAGGCCGCAAAAATTATCTCTCATGGGTTTAACTGACAGCAAAGAACATAGTATTTGATGGCTGGAGGTACAGTAGGCATTCACAGTATACAGAAGTGTCGGCCTGTATAGGCCGCAAAAATTAGCTCACATGGGTTTAACTGACAGCAAAGAACTTAGTTTTTGATGGCTAGAGGTACAGTAGGCGTTCACAGGATACAGAAGTAAGTGTCAGCCTGAATAGGCCCCAAAAATTAGCTCACATGGGTTGAACTGACAGCAAAGAACGTAGTATTTGATGGCTGGAGGTACAGTAGGCATTCACAGTATACAGAAGTGTTGGCCTGTATAGGCTCCAAAAATTAGCTCACATGGGTTGAACTGACAGCAAAGAACTTGGTATTTGATGGCTAGAGGTACAGTAGGCGTTCACAGTATACAGAAGTGTCAGCCTGTATAGGCTCCAAAAATTAGCTCACATGGGTTGAACTGACAGAAAAGAACTTGGTATTTGATGGCTAGAGCTACAGTAGGCATTCACAGTATACAGAAGTAAGTGTCGACCTGTATAGGCTCCAAAAATTAGCTTACATGGGTTTAACTGACATTAAAGAACTTAGTATTTGATGGCTAGAGGTGCATTAGGCAGTCACACAGTATACAGAAGTGTCGGCCTGTATAGGCTCCAAAAATTAGCTCACATGGGTTGAACTGACAGCAAAGAACTTAGTATTTGATGGCTAGAGGTTCATTAGGCATTCACACAGTATACAGAAGTGTCGGCCTGTATAGGCTGCAAAAATTAGCTCACATGGGTTTAACTGACAGCAAAGAACGTAGTATTTGATGGCTTGAGGTATAGTAGGCATTCACAGTATACAGAAGTAAGTGTCGGCCTGTATAGACTCCAAAAATTTGCTCATATGGGTTGAACTGACAGCAAAGAACTTAGTATTTGATGGCTAGAGTTACAGTAGGCATTCACAGTATACAGAAGTTCCGGCCTGTATAGGCTCCAAAAATTAGCTCACATGGGTTGAACTGACAGCAAAGAACATAGTATTTGATGGCTAGAGGTACATTAGGCATTCACACAGTATACAGAAGTGTCGGCCTGTATAGGTCCCAAAAATTAGCCATTCAATGGACATGAAATGCCTTTTATGCCGCTGTATTTAGTGAAGACAAGGACCAGGAATTGTTGAGGGTGGATGGCGGTCTGGCAGATATTTGTGGCCTGTGATGAGGAATTTCAATGAAACATGGTCTACTGGTGGTCACATGTGTTGAATTCCTCAGAGATCCATGCCTCATCCATTTTTATAAATGTAAGGTAGTCTACACTGTCATGAGCTAGGCGAGTGCGCTTATCGGTCACTATCCCCCCTGCTGCGCTGAACGTCCTTTTGGACAGGACACTGGACGGGGGGCAAGCCAACAGTTCCATTGCAAATTGTGCAAGCTCTGGCCAGAAGTCAAGCTTGCCCACCCAGTAGTCCAGGGGTTCATCACTCCTCAGAACGTCCACATCGGTCGTTAACCCGATGTTGTCGGACACCTGTCGGACACCTTTTTTTTACGCTCCAACATTTGAGCCACAGAAGCCTGCCTTTTTCCAAAACAACGTGATGACGGCATTATGGAAGGTGGAGTGTTGGACAGCTGTGAGAAGACATGAGAAGGAGAAGGAGAAGAGGCTGGAAGGTTAGAGCATGGAGTGTGGCTTTGTGGGTTCTGACTGTGTTGCTCCCACTGGGCTTGGTGATGGGATTTCAGGTGCCTTCTTAAGGCGGTTGTCCCTAGGTGAGTGTTTGGCTTAGTGCGACTTATGCGTTGACTGCAAAGGCTGCAGATGGCAACACTGTTTTTAGCAACGGACACATTAAAAAAAGCCCACACTGCGGAGCCATGTGCCGGCGTCCTGGGAGCGCCAGATGTGACTGTACATGGTTGATGGCTCGCTCCTGATACATTTGCAGTCTGCTTTGTACCTCTTGTGCAATGCAAGTTCTGCCTGCCTCTCCTCCCTATCTGCCGGTCCATCAGTTCCGCCAGTTCTACAAATAATTGGCCAGTAACTGTTGTCACTTTGTGTAGCACTGTTTACACAGCAAAAGGCCAAATTTTTGCAGGACTAAAATATAATCTTAGAAAATTATACTGTTAAATAACACCCCACTTCAATGTGTGGTATTGGGGGGCCATTGGTGTATCACACCAGTTCAAAAAATTGGCCAGTGAGTTTGGTGCTGTGTGTACCAGACTTCACTCAGCAAACGAGGCAATATCGTTGCAGGACACAAATACACTTGTAAAAGTTTACTCAGATAACACCCCACTTCAATATGTGGTATTGGGGGGCACAGGTTTATTACACCAGTTATACAAATAATTGGCCAGTAACATGCCAATGACACTGATTAAGTGCTTTTTGGATCTTGATTCTCTGAAAGACTGTCTAGGCTGCCTAACTTTGTGGGTGTTGATTTGATCTGGAAGAATTTTTTTGATGTAGGTTTCATGGGCACAATTAACACTCAAGGACCATTTTTTTCTCCACCTGTTTGACAGGCGCATTTTCAATTTGCAGTACAGCCTATCAGTGCCCATCAGAGCAGCCCCATCAGCGCACATCAGTCAAGGCTGAAAATTTACCTGTTTTTTTTTTTCAAAATGTTCTTTTTTTTTCATTTATTTAACGAAAATACTACAAAAAGAAAGCTCGATTTGTGTGAAAAAAAGCTAAATTTTCATACAATGTACAGTGTAGCATAAGCTGCAAATTGGCCTAGGCAGAGAGGGATAAAAGTGTAAAGTAGGCAAGTGGTTAAAACCTTAAACATACAGTACACTATATTACCAAAAGTATTGGGTCTCCTGCCTTTACACACAAATTAACTTTAATGGTATCCCAGTCTTAGTCCGTAGGGTTCAATTGAGTTGGCCCACCCTTTGCAGCTATAACAGCTTCAACTCTTCTGGAAAGGCTGTCCACAAGGTTTAGAAGTGTGTCTATGGGAATGTTTGACCATTCTTCCAGAAACGCATTTGTGAGGTCAGGCACTGATGTGGCCGAGAAGGCCTGGCTCGCAGTCTCCGCTCTAACTCATCCCAAAGGTGTTCTATTGAACCCTATGGACCAAGATAGGGATGCCATTAAAGTTAGTGTGTGTGTAAAAGCAGGCATAGCAATACTTTTTGTAATATAGTGTATATTGTTTAAAAAAAAAAAGTAGGTTTTCCTTTTCTTTTTTTCTTGGTGACAGTGGTTGAAACTCTAGCTTGGATACAGCCAGCAATAAAATTTACCAAGGGTTTAACCCTTTCAAACTCCATCCTAAAATAAAAAAGATTGACCTTTTTCTACATTTAAATAGTGGTATAGCCCTTGCTGGCAGCCCCTTAAATATATTGGGGACACAATATTGCCAGCAGCTCCTTTGGGGGCCATTGTTACGGTACATTATTAATAATAATAACAATAAAGATAATAATAATAATAGTAATCAAATACATAAAACTCACAAACACACACACATAGATACACAAAAGGTTGAACTTGGTGGACCTGTGTCTTTTTTCAACCGTATCTACTATGTAACTATTTAAAATGAACTGTGCTTTGACAATGTTGCTTTTTTATTCCAAATACATACGTCACCCATGCTCATGTTCCTTATTATAGCATACTAATAATCATCCAACAGTTATAACCTGAATAATTTGCTATTTTCATAATTGCTTTGGTAAACAACTGTATGACTAATCATTGCAAAAACATAGCTAGCATTAAAACTCCATGGTGGTTTACATATTGCTTTCATATTGTTGTTGTTATTTTATGCCACAAGAAATTTTGAGGTTAGAAAAAAAAAAAAGAATGAATGTTTTATGTTTGCCTGGGGCAGCTCTAGCTGTTGCAGCTTTCTTTTAATAAATTATATTGTCAGATTTCTTACCCAAATGTTAGCATTCTTGCTTGGTGGATTCTATTTTTACACCTTCATTGTGTATGTTTTTGATCAGCTGAGATAACGATTCCAAACACATTTACATCACTGCCAAAAATAAAACAGAAGTATAGGTATACCAAGGCAAAATAGATAGTTGATGTTCCAAGTTTATCTTGGTTTAATGACAAAAATTCTTTGTAAATGAGGCAATGACTTTGTTGTTATAGCAGAAATACGAGAAATCTTTTTCCAAGATTCCCTTATTAGTTCACAGCTCTTGGTGAGAAACACCCCAACAACAAAGAAACCTGTCATTTGATGAAATAGTCTTTTTGGAAGGAAGGTACGCTGTATACTGATATATTATGACATCCACAAATTTATATAGGTGGGGTTTATTTGAAATGATGTATATCTGCAAAGGAGACCTATTGCTACATGTCTCTCTGTTGACTTATAATATGAAGTGGTCCACACTTGTGAGCTGCTTCTCTGCAATTTGCCCACGGGAAATTTCCACAGCTATTATCTGAAAGTAGAGGTAACTCAAAAATCCCGCATTAGTCTTTTTCCTTCATGGAGACTGTGGCTTTGTGTGGTGGTGAGCTAGTGTTGTAAAGAAACTTTTCTTTGCGTGGTTCTAGGTTAGGAAGTACCCTGGGTTATTCATGGAGAAAAAAACATTGTCTAGAGATATATCTTTATATCATCCATTAATATTTGTGGACAGTGTGGAATGTAAATACTAGGGTTATTGTGCAAGTAAAATGCACAGACTGAGTAAAATAGACATTGGAAGACAAAGGTCTTTGTAGCACTTTGCTGTTTAGCCCATGTACTCAAAGCCAGAAACAGGTAAGATACGAATATGCTGCATATTCTCCTTTAACAAATGGGAATGAGGCCCTAAAGCTGCCTTGCAAAATGAGAAGGCTTTGCACTGTCAAAACCTCCACCTTTCCAATCAGAGAACACCTTATTTTCAAAAAAAAAAGAAAATACAAGGCTTTCTTTGAATGGTGGTAGTGCCAAGTGAATGACCCCCTATAGTCAGTGTGTAGTGGGTAAGCACCAAAGACACAGAACCCGGAGGATTGCAGTAATTACTGTAGCATCATTGACTACTACAGTGAGTGCCAGCTTCTACAGCTGTCCATGAGGTGTAAGATATGCATACATCAGTCCAAGCTGAATGAATGTAAGTGTGCACTTAAGAAGATCATACATAGATTTTAACTTTAGGCCTCATGCACACTGAAGCTGTCAAATGCCCTTTTTACTGACGTTTAACTTTTTTGTTTTCTGCCTCTAAACACCTCTCTATGTTAGCCTATGTGTCCATGCACACATACTGTAGTTGTTTAGAGGTGTTTAGAGGAAGAAATCTCAATGCACTAAAATCGTGTTCAGGAGAGGAAGGTTTTGGGGAAAAAATACATGAACACATATAAAAACGTCTAAACGCTCAAAAGAGTTTCTAAACTATGACAACAAAAGAAATCCTGTGTATACAGGAAGTTCCTTCTAACCCTTCCACTTCCCCTGGTGTGCTGCACACCTCCTTGCTAGCTTCCTAAAAATGATGAGGGATGTATCCCAATCTCAATTCATTTCAGCTGTGCAGATCAACCCTGAGATAAAGGATCAGTCTCACCTCCGATATGCAGGCCACATATAAAAAAACGGAACCATTGGACTGATGTTGCCCATAGCCTGATTTAAGTCTGGGAAGGTTTAAGTTATACCCAGAAAAAGGATCAACATAAGTGCATATTTCTGAATGATTTTAATGTTTGAGTATATTGTTTTACTATGAATGCTTATGTATCTCTTTTATTTATTGTTGATAGTTGCAGCTAGTGTTGAGCGAACACGACTGTATTATTCGTGTTCGTACCAAATAATTGGATTTTTGTTACCCAAACACGGACCCGAAAACTTTACTGTATGTTCGGGTTTAAAATCCATGTTCGGTCATTTTACTTCCTGTTTTGTATGTAATGGCGCGCTTTTAATGGCGGGCTTTCAACAGCCAAACAACAAGCGTTTAACTGGTGTGCCTTAAGCCATCCCAGCCATGCCTACTAATGTATTAGTAGCTGTGATTGGTCATCTGAAGCATGTGACCATGTCGTTCGAGACCCAGCCCGCTGCGTCATTCTGCTGTAGTATTAGGGAGAGAGCACACATCATACCTGCTGGCTGCTGATTAGGGACAGACAGTGAAAAATTGTATTGTGTCCGAAAAGAATGCAGGGACAGGTCGGAGTGCAGCCAGGGCGAGTTATTAGGGCATTTTAGGGCGAGGCTGGAGAATAGGCAGGGTCAGTGTTCTACATCGATTTTGCTGTGTGGGGGGGTTGGTTGTGCAGTGCCAGTGAACGATCTTATCGAGAATATTAGGGCGAGGCTGGAGAATAGGCAGAGTCAGTGTTCTACATCGATTTTGCTGTGTGGGGGTTGGTGCAGTGAACACAATCGTTTTGCCCTCAGTTAAGCCCGCTGAGGAGGAGGAGGGAGAAAAAAATCTATTTTTATCAGTCAGTTGTGTGCAGAGTTTTTGCTTCAGTGCTGACTGTGATAAGACACTGCTGTGTTCACATGTGCTATTGAGTGATTTTAAATTTTATATATTGTTTCTATTCCACTATTCAATATACACCCTTTTGGGTTAAAAGAATTTAATTGTGGCATAGTCTGTACTAATCTATTTAAATATAACAATACTTAAAGGGGAATTTTCTTTTTTTTTCCCTTCATAGCCTGCAGCAGAGCTGACTGACATAAGACACTGCTGTGTTCACATGTGCTATTGAGTGATTTTCAATTTTATACACTTTTTTCTATTCCACTATTCAATATTCACCCTTTTGGGTTAAAAAAAATTAAATTGTGGCATAGTCTGTACTAATCTATTTAAATATTACAATACTTAAAGGGGAATTTTCTTTTTTTTTCCCTTCATAGCCTGCAGCAGAGCTGACTGACATAAGACACTGCTGTGTTCACATGTGCTATTGAGTGATTTTCAATTTTATACACTTTTTTCTATTCCACTATTCAATATACACCCTTTTGGGTTAAAAAAAATAAAAAATTTAATTGTGGCATAGTCTGTACTAATCTATTTAAAAATTACAAACTTAAAGGGGAATTTTCTTTTTTTTTTCCCTTCATAGCCTGCAGCAGAGCTGACTGACATAAGACACTGCTGTGTTCACATGTGCTATTGAGTGATTTTCAATTTTATACACTTTTTTCTATTCCACTATTCAATATACACCCTTTTTGGTTAAAAAAAATTAAATTGTGGCATAGTCTGTACTAATCTATTTAAAAATTACAAACTTAAAGGGGGATTTTCTTTTTTTTCCCTTCATAGCCTGCAGCAGAGCTGACTGACATAAGACACTGCTGTGTTCACATGTGCTATTGAGTGATTTTCAATTTTATACACTTTTTCTACTCCACTATTCAATATACACCCTTTTTGGTTAAAAAAAATTAAATTGTGGTATAGTCTGTACTAATCTATTTAAAAATTACAAACTTAAAGGGGAATTTTCTTTTTTTTTTCCCTTCATAGCCTGCAGCAGAGCTGACTGACATAAGACACTGCTGTGTTCACATGTGCTATTGAAAAATCACCAATTTTATATCATATTTTCTATTCCGCTATTCAATCTACACCCTTTGAGGTAAAAAGAATTAAATTGCGGCATAGTCAGTATCGGTACGTGTGAGATACACCTTTCCAATTTTTGGGGCTCATCTTACACCGCCGAGGATTGCAGGGTGTTTCAGTTTGCCTCCTGCCTGTTCCGAACTCCTCCTACTCCTCATCCTGCCTTTGGGGTACAAAAAATAGTAATCAGGGACTAGTCTGGGTCTGTACGTGTGAGATAGATACACCATTTGATATCATATTTTCTATTCCGCTATTCAATCTACACCCTTGGGGTAAAAAGAATTAAATTGTGGCATAGTCAGTATCGGTACGTGTGAAATACACCTTTCCAATTTTTGGGGCTCATCTTACACCGCCGAGGATTGCAGGGTGTTTCAGTTTGCCTCCTGCCTGTTCCGAACTCCTCCTACTCCTCATCCTGCCTTTGGGGTACAAAAAATAGTAATCGGGGCCTAGTCTGGGTCTGTACGTGTGAGATAGATACACCTTTTGATATCATATTTTCTATTCCGCTATTCAATCTACACCCTTTAGGGTAAAAAGAATTAAATTGTGGCATAGTCAATATCGGTACGTGTGAGATACACCTTTCCAATTTTTGGGGCTCATCTTACACCGCAGGGGATTGCAGGGTGTTTCAGTTTGCCTCCTGCCTGTTCCGAACTCCTCCTACTCCTCATCCTGCCTTTGGGGTACAAAAAATAGTAATCGGGGACTAGTCTGGGTCTGTACGTGTGAGATAGATACACCTTTTGATATCATATTTTCTATTCCGCTATTCAATCTACACCCTTGGGGTAAAAATAATTAAATTGCGGCATAGTCAGTATCAGTACGTGTGAGATACACCTTTCCAATTTTTGGGGCTCATCTTACACCGCCGAGGATTGCAGGGTGTTTCAGTTTGCCTCCTGCCTGTTCCGAACTCCTCCTACTCCTCATCCTGCCTTTGGGGTACAAAAAATAGTAATCGGGGCCTAGTCTGGGTCTGTACGTGTGAGATAGATACACCTTTTGATATCATATTTTCTATTCCGCTATTCAATCTACACCCTTGGGGTAAAAAGAATTAAATTGCGGCATAGTCAGTATCGGTACGTGTGAAATACACCTTTCCAATTTTTGGGGCTCATCTTACACCGCCGAGGATTGCAGGGTGTTTTAGTTTGCCTCCTGCCTGTTCCGAACTCCTCCTCATCCTCATTCTGCCTTTAGGGTACAAAAAATTGTAATCGGGGCCTAGTCTGTGTTTGTATGTGTGAGATACACCGTTTTATAAAAAATTTTCTATTCCGCTATTCAATATACACCCTTTTTGAGTGTAAAAAATTAAATTACGGCATAGTCTGTATCGGTACATGTGAGATACACCTTTTTAAATTTGTTTGGCGCATCTCCTTCCACCGCCGAGGATTGCAGAGCGCTTCAGTTTGCCTCCTGTCCTGAACTCCTCCTACTCATCATCCTCATCCTGCCTTTAGGGTACAAAAATTGTAATCAGGGCCTAGTCTGTGTTTGTACGTGTGAGATACACCATTTTATAAATTTTTTTCCATTCTGCTATTCAATATACACCCTGTTTGAGTGTAAAAAATTAAATTACGGCATAGTCTGTATCGGTACATGTGAGATACACCTTTTAAAATTTGTTTGGCGCATCTCCTTCCACCGCAGAGGATTGCAGGGCGCTTCAGTTTGCCTCCTGTTCCGAACTCCTCCTACTCCTCTTCCTCATCCTCCCTTTAGGGTACAAAAAATTGTAATCGGGGCCTAGTCTGTGTTTGTACGTGCGAGATACACCGTTTTATATCCTTTTTTCTATTCCGCTATTCAATATACACCCTTTTGGGGTGAAAAAAAATTTAATTTGCGTCATACTTTGCATATTTGACTGTGAGATACACCCGTTGTATTTGTATACTGTTTTTCTATTCCGCTATTTAATAAACACCCTATTGGGGTAAAAAAAAATAATTTGCGGCATAGTTTGCATATTTGACTGTGAGATACACCCGTGCGATACTGTTGTTGTTTTGTTCCGCTATTCAACAAACACCTTTCTAGGGCAAGATCATAAATTACAGAAATATGAGAAGACCGTCAAATAGGGGCCGTGGCCTGGGTTGTGGTGCTGCTGGTAGAGCTCCTATTGCAAGGAGAGGACGTGGTCGATCTGTGCCAGCTACACGCACAAGTGAAACACCTTCCTCAAGTGTGAGTAGGCGACAGAACCTGCAGCAGTATTTGGTAGGGCATCATGCGCCTCTAGAAGTGATGAGGCCAGAAGAAGTACATGCGATAGTAGATTGGGTTGCTGACAGTGCCTCCAGTTCCTTCACATTGTCTCCCACCCAGTCTACTGCAGAAAGGTCAGAGTTGGCACCTGCAGCCAATGTCTAACCGTCTTTCACCTCACCCCCTTGCAAATCAGGCAAGCAGTCTGAGCCCCAAGTCATGCAGCAGTCTCTTCTTCTTTTTGATGACTCTGTCAGCAGGGTTTCCCAGGGCCATCCACCTAGCCCTGCCCCAGAAGTGGAAGAGATTGAGTGCAGCGATGCCCAACCACTTATTTCTCAAGATGAGTACATGGAAAGACCATCGCAGCACGTCTCCGATGATGACGAAACGCAGGTGCTGTAATGTTCTGGTACCTTTGGGTACCCTAATTACTCTTTCATAAGTGTATGCGCCCCACCATTCTCTTTTGGTAAGGTGCGCATACACCTTTAAGACTGATGCTGTCATCACTGAGCACCGGACTGGATGACTATTTAGATCGCCGGCTCTCACTCACATGTGTTCCTTCAAACTGCTTTGTGCCTTGATGCTAACCTGTCTTGAAGCTCTCATGCTTGCAAGCATACCTCGCTGTCGGAACCACGCTGCGCTGATCCCTGTATCCCGCTACCGGATCATCCGCTCTTGCCGAACCTCTCCTCTGCTACATTGCTATTAGTGATAAGTACCCCACAGGGGAAACCTCTATAACCTTTATACTAAAGCTTACACTATCTAGCTCTGCATACTAAGGACTATTACTACATCTGCATTATCTAAAGATTGCTAGCTCTTGAGCCTACTACCACCTGTTCTTGCACTGGGTTGATCTCTCTTGTATGTCCACCTGCTACTCTGTCATCTGCTACCATACATGATTGCTAAACCTATCTGCATCCCATCTGCTACTATCTTACTTTCAAGAACATTTCCTTTCAAGTGTCTGTCATCTACCATCTCTACCCAACCTGTCTCTTCAGCCTATCATCACTGTGTTACTATATACATAAGTCACTCTAGGAAACATCTTATTGAGTGTGTGTATTTACTTGCTGAATTGAGATCATCCACACATGATGAGTCATTGAGAGTTGGGATTGGTGTCTCAGCGTTTCTCTACATGACTACTGAAGTGGAATATTTCTGCAGCTGAAAATCCACATCATACGTAAAACACAGGAGCGTTACAGATTGAACGAACCACAAATGGATTCAGCAGAAATAACCACTCAGATGACACAATTAAAACAGCAAGTAACTGCGTTAATACACGCACTTACCACTGCTCAGTCCCCTGAACCCAAAATAAATCCTCCTTTGGTATTTACAGGCGATTGCAAAAAATTTCGCAAATTTAAAAACGCATGTGAGTTACTTTTCTTGCTAAAACCCCGTACCTACCTTACTGATCACATTAAGGTTTCTACTATTATTTCTTACCTAACAGGCGATCCTCGGGCCTGGGCAGACTCTCTTTTTGAGAAAAGCGGCCAGCTTCTCAACTCCTATGCCTTGTTCCTAGCAGAACTCACTAGCCTATATGATGATCCCAATAGGCAGAGTACTGCCGATCTTCAATTAAGATCCTTGAAACAAGGTGGGAGACCTGTAGAAGACTTTGTCGCAGAATTCAAGAGATGGACCCTTGATTCAGAATGGAATGATGCATCTCTGAAATCCCAATTTAGGCTTGGCCTATCAGAGGTCGTTAAAGACGAGCTCGCCCGAGCGGATCTGCCAAAAACCCTGGATGCATTGATACAACTCAGTATCACCATAGATAGAAGACTACGAGAAAGAAAGGCTGAGAAAATGGGAATGCCATTATCCAGTTCTTCTCGGATCTCGGCCGTTGACCCCGTTCCTATGGAGGTAGGAACCATACGCCCACCTCTATCAACTATGGAAAGAGCCAGAAGACGATCTGGTAATCTCTGCTTGTACTGTGCATCCCCGGATCACAAGATAAACGTCTGTCCCCTAGTCTACAAAAAGAAGGGTGAGTGTTCACATGTCCTCCTAGGGGGATTGACAACTTCAATCACTAACCCTTACCTTTCTGTTTGCTTAACATTACAGTGGGACCAGAACAGGATTACTACTAAGGCCATGATTGACACAGGATCTTGTGGAAATTATATTGACATACGTTTTGCTGCTTTAAATAAAGTTCCTATTATTTCTAAACTTAAACCTGTCTCAGTAAGTCTTATTAACGGCGTTCCTTTATCCTCTGGTCCGATCACTGATCAGACACAGGCACTCCTAGTCACTACTAACGGGTCTCATATGGAGACCACTACCTTCGATCTAATACCTTCACCCCACTTTCCCATTGTTTTGGGACTTCCCTGGTTGCACACACATCAACCAACCATAGATTGGAAGGAACGGACCCTGACCTTCCTCTCTTGCTATTGCGAGGGTACGTGTAACCTCCCGTATTTCGGGAAGATCCTGTCTGTGGTGACAGATGAGATTGCACCACTATGTTATCAGGATCTCTCTGAGGTTTTTCTTGAGAAAAATGCTCAAGCACTACCTCCCCATCGAGACTATGATTGTAGCATTGATCTACTCCCAAATAGCAAATTGCCGTTCGGTCATGTTTATCCTCTTTCACAGGATGAACTTTCCCATCTCAAAGACTATTTGGATGAGAATTTGGAAAAAGGTTTTATTAGACCTTCCACTTCTTCCACAGCAGCAGGACTCTTTTTTGTCCGCAATAAGGACTCAAGTCTCAGGCCTATCATCGACTATAGGCAATTGAATGCTATTACAATAAAAGATCACTATCCTCTACCGCTTATCCCTGAGCTCATTGAGCAGGTGCGTGGAGCTACCTATTTTTCAAAATTGGACCTGAAAGGAGCATACAATCTCATTCGAATCCGTGATGGACACGAGTGGAAGACTGCATTCAGAACCAGATACGGATTGTTTGAATATCTTGTAATGCCATTCGGGCTATGCAACGCCCCTGCAGTTTTTCAACGATTTATAAACAATATTTTCAGAGACTTACTAGATGTCTGTGTTGTGGTATATCTGGACGATATACTTATATATTCACGATCCCTGTCTGAACACATAAGACATGTAAGACTAGTATTATCGAGATTGCTTGCACACAACCTTTATGTGAAACTGAAAAAATGCTTGTTTCATAAAGAAGAGGTACTGTTTCTAGGCTACATCATATCCAAAACAGGAATCGAGATGGACATGAGTAAGATATCCTGCATTCAGGATTGGCCTACACCAACCACACGCAAGGCGCTACAGCGATTCCTTGGATTTTCGAATTTCTACAGGAAGTTCATTAGAAACTTCTCTGCCATTGTGAGACCCCTCACACAGCTCACTAGCATTAAAAAAAACATTCAAATGGTCAGATGAAGCAAATAAAGCTTTTCACCTGTTAAAGACAAGGTTTACTTCTGCTCCCATACTACGCCATCCAGACCCATCCCTCCAATACATTCTGGAAGTAGATGCATCAAACATGGCAGTAGGAGCAATACTCTCCCAACGACCAACTCACACTTCACCACTTCATCCAGTCGCCTTTTTTTCTAAATCCCTAAGCAGTCCAGAGATAAATTACCCCGTGGGTGAAAAGGAACTGCTTGCTATAAAATTGGCTCTGGAGAATTGGCGACATCTACTCGAAGGCACCCAATTACCAATACTTATATACACGGACCATAAAAATCTCCAATATCTTCAGACTAACAAAACTCTCTCGCACCGACAGGTACGATGGTCACTATTCTTTCTAAGGTTTAACTTCCTAGTGACCTACACACCTGCAGATAAGAACAAAAAGGCGGATGCACTATCACGACTAACTGAAGAAAACTACTTCGAAATCCCTTCCGTTCCTATAATACCTCACAAACGCATTATTGGAGTTGTCCGTTCCTTGAAGGAAGAGGTTTTGCATGGTATAAGTTTGGATACACCCCCACCACAACTAAATACTGATGCAGAAGGCTTCCTCTACTACAACGACAAACTTTACATACCACCTACCATACGCACCAAGATCTTGGAATTATCGCATGATGTGCCTATGGCAGGACATATGGGTATGACAAAGACTCTTAATCTGATTACCAGGCAATTCTGGTGGCCTAACATGAAAACAACTATACAAAAATTCGTCTCTTCATGCAATGTCTGTGCCAGGTCCAAAATTGACACTACGAGACCATCCGGTCTACTATGCAGTCTACCAATACCCCAAACTCCATGGGAAGTTGTGTCCTTGGACTTTATAGTGGAATTGCCTCCTTCCAAAGGATTTAATACCATCTTAGTGTCAGTGGACCATCTGACAAAAATGGCACATTTCATTGCTATTCGCAGACTACCTTCGTCCAAACAAACGGCAGAACTCCTGATGAAACATGTCTTTAAGTTACATGGTATCCCAAAAACTCTTCTGTCTGACCGTGGATCACAATTTATTTCCAAGTTCTGGCAAGAACTATGTCACATACTACGGATCGAGCGGAAGCTCACTTCTCCTTACCATCCGCGGACCAACGGACAGACTGAAAGAGTCAACCAATGCATCGAGCAATATTTACGTTGTTACACTTCTTACCAACAGGATGATTGGGTGGATCTTCTCCCTCTGGCAGAATTTGCCTACAACAACGCAACCCACAGTACGACCAAGCAGAGTCCGTTCTACTTGAACTATGGGTTTCATCCCTCTATTCTTCCACCACGCATCCTTCCTTCAAATAACCCAGTAGCTTCAGACTATCTTACCCAAATAAAGGACTCTCTGGGTTTGCTTAATACTACCATTACACACGCTCATAGTCAACAAAAGAAGTACTATGATCTTCGCAGAAGACCTTCTCCTCAGTACGCTATCGGGGACCTCGTTTGGCTCTCAACAAAAAATTTAAGACTGAAAATCCCTAGCAAAAAGCTTGGACCTCTGTTCTTGGGACCTTTCCCAATCAAGAAACTTATTGGAAAAGCTGCAGTACAGCTTACATTGCCAATAGACCTCAAAATACATCCCATTTTCCATGTGTCGCTACTGAAGCCCCATGTTCCTGACCAAGGAATAAGGCCTACTATCCCACCTCCTCCTCCTGTACAAGTTGAAGGTGGAGAAGAATACGAGATAAAAGAGATTCTGGATTCTCGTATCCACAGAGGAAGACTTCAGTACTTGGTTCGATGGAAGAACTATGGGCCCCAAGACGACACCTGGCTAAACACCTCTGACATACATGCCTCTAGATTAATCCGCAATTTTCATGCGAAGTACCCAGACAAACCAGCTCCAGAGGCCTTCAGGAGCCAGCCTTAAGGGGGGGGGGTACTGTAATGTTCTGGTACCTTTGGGTACCCTAATTACTCTTTCATAAGTGTATGCGCCCCCCCAGAAGTGGAAGAGATTGAGTGCAGCGATGCCCAACCACTTATTTCTCAAGATGAGTACATGGAAGGACCATCGCAGCACGTCTCCGATGATGACGAAACGCAGGTGCTGTAATGTTCTGGTACCTTTGGGTACCCTAATTACTCTTTCATAAGTGTATGCGCCCCACCATTCTCTTTTGGTAAGGTGCGCATACACCTTTAAGACTGATGCTGTCATCACTGAGCACCGGACTGGATGGCTATTTAGATCGCCGGCTCTCACTCACATGTGTTCCTTCAAACTGCTTTGTGCCTTGATGCTAACCTGTCTTGAAGCTCTCATGCTTGCAAACATACCTCGCTGTCGGAACCACGCTGCGCTGATCCCTGTATCCCGCTACCGGATCATCCGCTCTTGCCGAACCTCTCCTCTGCTACATTGCTATTAGTGATAAGTACCCCACAGGGGAAACCTCTATAACCTTTATACTAAAGCTTACACTATCTAGCTCTGCATACTAAGGACTATTACTACATCTGCATTATCTAAAGATTGCTAGCTCTTGAGCCTACTACCACCTGTTCTTGCACTGGGTTGATCTCTCTTGTATGTCCACCTGCTACTCTGTCATCTGCTACCATACATGATTGCTAAACCTATCTGCATCCCATCTGCTACTATCTTACTTTCAAGAACATTTCCTTTCAAGTGTCTGTCATCTACCATCTCTACCCAACCTGTCTCTTCAGCCTATCATCACTGTGTTACTATATACATAAGTCACTCTAGGAAACATCTTATTGAGTGTGTGTATTTACTTGCTGAATTGAGATCATCCACACATGATGAGTCATTGAGAGTTGGGATTGGTGTCTCAGCGTTTCTCTATTTCTGCAGCTGAAAATCCACATCATACGTAAAACGCAGGAGCGTTACAGGTGCCAACTGCTGCGGCACTCAGAATTGTGGAGACCAACAAGGAGGGCAGGGGTGAAGTCTGGGTGAAAGATGATGTGGAGGACGATGAGGTCCTCGACCCCACATGGAATGAAGGTCATGCAGGTGACCTGAGTAGTTTGGAGGAAGAGGCGGTGGTCGCACAGAGCCACCAGCCACAGCAGAAGAGGGAGCAGGGTGCAGAAGCGGAGCGGCCGTGCCCTAGACACTACGCCTGCTACTGCCCAACGCAGCAAGGGACCGAGCACACCAAAGCCAGCTCAAAGGAGTTCTCTAGCGTGGAAGTTCTTCAGAAAATGTGCTGATGACTGGACACGAGTGGTTTGCACCCTGTGCAATCAGAGCCTGAAGCGAGGCATAAACCTTCTCAACCTGAGCACACCCTGCATGATCAGGCATCTAAGTGCAAAGCACGAGCTGCAGTGGAGAAGACACCTTCAAAACCAAGAAAAGTCTCTGGCTCCTCCTGCTTCCTCTTCTGCTGCAGTCTCGGCCTCTCCATCCACCTCTGTAGTGATACTGGCACCTGCCACCCCGCAAACAGACGATCTGTCAGCAGCACCACCACCTGGGTCACCAACCATCTCCACAATGTCCCGTGGAAGCGTTCAGCTTTCCATCTCCCAAACACTTCAGAGGAAGAGGAAGTACCCCGCTACCCACCCACGATCCCTGGTCCTGAATGCCAGCATTTCAAAATTCTTGGCCTTTGAAATGCTGTCATTCCATCTGGTGGAGACGCACAGTTTTAAAAGCCTTATGTCGGTGGCTGTCCCACAGTACGTCATGCCCAGCCGCCACTACTTTTCCATCCCTTCCCTGCACTACCAAGTGGGTGTGCACTGCGCAACGCCATCTGTGCCAAGGTCCACCTAACTACCGATACGTGGAGCAGTAAGCACGGTCAGGGGCGTTATATCTCCCTAACGGCACACTGGGTAAATGCAGTGGCGGATGGGCCTGAGGCGGATAGCAATTTGGCGCATGTCCTTCCACCACGAGGATTGCAGGGCGCTTCAGTTTGCCTCCTGTTCCTAACTCCTCCTACTCCGCTTCCTCATCCTCTACCGACTCCTCATCTGGTCAGCGTAACACCTTCACCACCAACTTCAGCACAGCCAGGGGTAAATGACAGCAGGCAGTTTTAAAACTTGCCTGTTTGGGGGAAAAACCACACACCGCGCAGGAGTTGTGGAGGAGCATGGAACAGCAGACAAATGAGTGGTTGCTGCCAGCGAGCCTCAAGCCCGGCCTGGTGGTGTGCGATAACGGGCGAAATCTCATAGCAGCTCTGGGCCTAGCTGGTTTGACGCACATCCCTTGCCTGGCGCATGTGCTGAATTTGGTGGTGCAGAGGTTCCTTAAAAAATACCCCGATATGTTAGAGCTGCTGCAGAAAGTATGGGCCGTCTGTGCGCACTTTCGGCGTTCTCACCCTGCTGCTGCTTGCCTGTCAGCGCTGCAGCGTAACTTCGGCCTTCCCGCTCACCGCCTCATATGTGACGTGCCCACAAGGTGGAACTCCACCTTGCACATGCTGCAAAGACTGTGCGAGCAGCAGCAGGCCATAGTGGAGTTTCAGCTGCAGCACGCGTGAGTCGCTCTGTGGAACAGCACCACTTCACCACCAATAACTGGGCCTCCATGCGAGACCTGTGTGCCTTGTTGCGCTGTTTTGAGTACTCCACCAACATGGCCAGTGCCGATGACGCCGTTGTCAGCTTAACTATACCACTTCTATGCCTCCTTCAAAAAACGATTCGGGCGATGATGGAAGAGGATGTGGCACAGGATGAGGAGGAGGATGAGGTAACATTTTAAGGCTTTCAGGGCAGTCATTCGCAAGTGGCTCCGAGGGTGGGTTCCTGCACCCACAAACACCAGGGACACAATTGTCCAGCAGGGGCACAGTTCTGGAGGATGAGGAGGATGAGGAGGAGGAGATGGAACCATGTTCACAGCAGGGTGGCACCCAGGCCAGCTCATGGCCATCACTGGTGCGTGGCTGGGGGGATACAGAGGACACAGACGATACACCTCCCACAGAGGACAGCCTTTCGTTGCCTCTGGGCAGCCTGGCACACATGAGCGATTACATGCTGCAGTGTCTCCACAATGACCGCTGAGTTGCTCACATTCTAACTTGTGCTGATTACTTGGGTGGCAACGCTGCTTGATCCCCGTTACAAGGACAACGTACCGTCCTTAAATCACTCACTGGAGCGCGATCGCAAGATGCGCGAGTACAAGTGCACGCTGGTAGACGCGATGCTGCTGGCATTCCCACCTGACAGCGGGGCCACAGTGGAAGCACAAGACCAAGGCAGAGGAGGAGGAGGAAGAGGTCGCCAACGCAACCAGGGCACCGCCAGCACCTCAGAAGGCAGGGTTAGCATGGCCGAAATGTGGAAAAGCTTTGTCAGCACGCCACAACAAACAGCAGCACCAGCAGCTCATATGGAACGTCTTAGCAGGAGGCAGCATTTCACCAACATGGTGGAGCAGTATGTGTGCACACGCCTACATGTAGTGAATGACGGGTCTGCCCCCTTCAACTTCTGGGTCTCCAAATTGGGCACATGGCCTGAGCTTGCCCTTTACGCCTTGGAGGTGCTGGCGTGCCCTGCAGCCAGTGTATTATCTGAACGTGTATTTAGCACGGCTGGGGGCGTTATCACAGACAAGCGCAGCCGCCTGTCCAGAGACAATGTGGACAAGCTAACGTTCATTAAAATGAACCAGGCATGGATCCCACAGGACTTTTCCGTACCTTGTGCAGAATAGAGATGGATACCGACCTTACCCAGCCATTGTTCTACTTTTGATCTTTCTCACTCTTTTGGGGTGTACCCTCATTTAAAATGACTGAAAAAAAGCAGTGTTGGCTACCTCATCCTCCTCCACTGCCGCTTCCACCTACACCGCCACATCCACCACCACCTCAACCTCCCTCCTACTCCATTTGGGCCTCGTCCTTCACAGATAAAGATTTTTTTTATTTTTCTGTTTTTTTTGTTGTTTTAAGTTATTTCCCTATCCACATTTGTTTGCAGAGCACTTGCCATGCTCTTAACTACGTTTTCCTGCCATTTGCAGCACTCTAGCCCTTTCCTTTGGTGTTTTAGAACCATTTTAGTGCCTGAAAGTTCGGGTCCCCATTGACTTCAATGGGGTTCGGTGTCCGGGTAATGTTCGGATAAAGTCCGGGACACGGACCCGGACTTTTTTTTCAAGTTCGGCCGAACCCGCCGAACACGGACATCCAGGTGTCCGCTCAACTCTAGTTGCAGCTTTACAGACGCAGTGAAAGTCACTGTGTGACCAGGTACGCAGGGAGGTAACAAGCCAGCAGGTTGTGGATTGCAGTGGAGCACCGTTAACAATGAGGCCACATCCACTATCAGTTGGACTTTCTTTTATTTTTTTTGTTTTTTTTTTAAGTAAATAAAAATTTTAAATTTAATGTTGGTTAAAAAAAAATAAAATGTTTTAGGTTTTTCAAAAACATTTTTTTGCATTTTTTTTTACATTTCAATCTATCTACAGTATCTATCTACAGTGTCTGTCTGTCTGTCTGTCTGTATCTCTCTTATCTATCAATACATTGTTTTCTTTCTTAAAAATGACATTGGCTTTCTTTCTTCATAACAAACTCAAGTTCAGCACACCATCTCCTTCTATCTGAGGCTGTAGATGTGGTAGTCATCGTCAGCAGTGGCAGCAGATAACGACCCAATCAGAGGAGTTTATTATACAATTTCTCGGGAGTTTGAGTCAGAACAGATAAGAATGTGATGTGTTCCTGAACCACATTAACCCTAAGGTGACCTTTTGTTGCAGCTTTTACATGCTGCTTACCAGCCTTGAAGCTGATTGGGAGAAGTAGTGCATCAAAAGTATCTGCTCATTTGTCTTAACCTCTATGGCAGCACAAAGGAGTGAAAGGCCACAAACACTCTGGGCCACAGATGTACCACACCACTAATGTGGCAGGTCCTTCCTCCGCCTACTCACACAGTGTGGCAGGTCTTTTTCCCTCCTACTCACACAGTAAGGCAGTTCCCTCTTTCTCCTACTCACACAGTGTGGCAGGTTCATTCTCCTCCTACTCACAATCTGCACCTCCTGCTCATCTGCTACCACCTCGATACCAGGAAAATCGATATAGCCTGATTGATCCCTCCCTCTCCCCATACCTTGAATCTCAGGGTGATTACCCAGTGTGTCACCAACTTTAATTAAATTTTTATTTTTCTCTTTGCATGTTCTCCTAGTTGGGCATGGTTATATTTAAATTCTGTGAATTTTTATTGGCCACTTTATAGTGATGTTTTTGATTAGCCAAATGCTTTGGCCTCAGTTTGTGAAAAAGTTTTGCATATATCTCTCGTGAACATCAGATCGAGAGCAATAATTCTAGCACTAGACCTTCTCTTTAACTTTAAACAGGTAGCCTGTAAAGCGTTGCATATGGAGATTTTTGAGGATCGTAGTTTGTCACCATTTTACGAGCGTGCACAATTTTAAAGCATGACATGTTAGGTATCTATGTGCTCAGCACAAAATCTTTTATATTTTACCAAAAAAATTGGCTTATATGTTGTGTTTTTTTGCATTAAAATTCATTAAAGTGTATTGAAGGTTTTTTGCCAATATTGACTGGTATTTGGAACTGGTATTTTGAAACCTAACCCTTTAACAGGGGTGTGTAGACTTATTATATCCACTGTGTGGGAGATGTTTTGGTGTTCCAAGGGATTAGGGAGATGTAGTGTTGGAATTTTGTGTTTAGTGTTCCACTTCCTGATTCTATGCACGGTAGATTTATTGCACTTGTACATGTTCCTGTAAATACAGTGTGGAATGCGTGTATGCATTTTAGCAAGTGCTCCACAAACTGTTGGCTGAAATCTAATCCTGTGAAGTCATAATGAATAATGAAATAATGTAACTTAGCAATTTTCACCACCCCATACATACATACATGTCTTGCTTTTGGTTGCCTCATCCTGGTGATGTTTATATGTCACCCAGTCAAAAGTTTACCAGTCACAGAAAATGACACAGATGAGTCTGCATATGCCTCACTTAAAGGCTAAGTTCACTTTTCATTTTGCTAAATTCCAGCTCCTCTATGTACCACTATACCATTAATATACCTCTATTGCAAAGCAATATACAATTGCTTTAATTGAGAGAAGACCTTACCTGCGCTTTTGCTATATTTCCTTAGAACGCTTCATCTCTTGCATGCATATATCTCTTGTTTGTCTGGACATTCATACACCAGAGCGTTTTTTCTCCTTCCTCACATTCTGTTTCGGCTCCGTTTATGAACCTGCTCTGTGAGTCTTTTACATTTATTTATTGAAAAAGTACAGTGACATATACCCTATTGTCAGAGACATGGAGGATTCTTTGAATGGTCGTTCTCTCAGAAAACCCAGTATTAATCCATTAAGGACAGATGCACAGGCACTGCTTAAACAGGATAATGGAGATCAATCAAACTCCATAGGAGTTTCTTTCAAAAAGTTGGAAAAACTTATGATCAAAGAAGTGAATGCTTATTGGGAAAAGACAACGCTGGTGGAATAAACAAATGTTGAACAAATTCCTCGGGGTCTCCGTATTAAGCAATTTCCCACATTTGACCTTTATAACGAGAATCTGAAAAAACAATGGACAGACACCTTGTCCACCTGCTCTTTTGGTCTGATGAAACTGATCATTGCCTCCAGAACATTAGAGCTGGAGAAATTGCAGGAGGAAATCTCTACTCTTCAGCAAGAAATTTCCCTCTGTAAGGATCAGACATGGGAGTAAGTCACACATGTGCAAGTCACAAGCAAGTCTCAAGTCTTAACATTCAAGTCTCAAGCAAGTCCCAAGTTACTGTGGCAAAAAGCAAGCAAGTCAAATCGAGTCCCTGCTAGAAGTCAAGCAAGTCAAGTCAAGTCATTTATTTTGGTCAAGTCACAAATCAAGTCAAAATACTGATCTACCCCAATTTTTACCTTTAAATCAGTTAAAAGTCAGTGGTCAGGAAAGGTTTTGTTTTATTTTCAACATTAACAAAACTGCTTAGTGCTTTTTTCTTGGCATATTAAAGAAACAAATTCAAAAAATAACCACGCTGATACCAAACACAGAAAAAACAGCAGCTTATAGTGGGATAACACTTAAGAAATAAATAGCGTGAAGCTGCGCTAGCAGATAATGAAGTGAGTAATTATGTGATAAACAATATGTGAATGACACATAAAAAATATAAAATATGTATTAAATAACAATTGATGTGCTATTTAATATATCAGGAATCAAAAAGGATCATATAAAGAAAAGTCCCAAATTCAGTGCAACGCAAACAGAAGATGAAAAGTCCTCCACCACAACGCAGGTAAGATTTCTTCCACAGTGCATATGAAGAATCACCCAATCTGAAGGCTTACCAGATATAGAATATATTACGCCAGACAACACTCCTATGGATATTGGATAGTGGGTAGTGACCAAAACCATCAAAGGTTATCCCTCTCCCGGAGTAATGGTATACCAATACCAGGTTGATGTTATCCAAAGAGCATGTAAAACATAGGAAGATCCATAGTGTAGAACGTTTAAAGGCTTTATTATTGATAAAAGAAATGCACTCACATAAGGAAATGTAATCGCTCGTACCAAATAGCCGGTCGGATTTACAATCAGCTCAAAATCCTTCGTCTGGTCATGTTTCAACACCACAGTCACTAAAAACATGTTAAGTATTTCCATTGTTAAACAGCCAGTGTCCTAAAAATCAGAACACACTGAGGTGTTTTAAATGACTGTGGGTGTCAGAAACATAACAGGCACATTAATTTTGCTTTAACACATCTTGAGAAAATGCTAATATTTAATAACTTAAAAAAATAAAGTAATTTCGAGTCATCTGTCTCAAGTCAAAGTCAAGTCTCAAGTCACAAATACCAAGTCAAAGTCAAGTCAAGTCTTTTATTAATTTTAGTCAAGCAAGTCTCAAGTCCTCAAACTGGTGACTTAAGTCTGACTTAAGTCAAGTCATGTGACTCAAGTCCCCCACCTCTGGTAAGGATACACCTTTGTTTGTTGACTTTGATCAAAAACTTAGTACCAGAATAGACAAGCTTGAGAAGGAAACCATTAGTGGCAAAAAAGAGAAACTATTTTGTGACAAAATGGATTATGAAGCTGATAATGTGTATGTTTGGAAGAAATCGCACCAATGGAATCGTTACCAACAGAGAAAAAGAGTTTGTTTTTCAGACCCAGAAACCAGTGTCATAGACAATTCAACAGGGGCTTTTGCCTCAGACACATCGTCTGACTACTCACAGATATCTAGATCTGGAGATGCAACCAATATTACTCCATATTCAAAAAACGGTACACAAAAGAAAGGGAGACAATTTCAAAAGAAAAAATCCCAAAAAAAAACACGGAGGGGAGGAAAGAAGCATCGGAGATAAACGGGATCATCATTATTTACTCCGAACACAGAGGAAATAGAGGAAGAAGAGGAGAATTAAGACAATGTCATTAATTTTGCTAAAAAATCACTCACTACAGGTGAAATTGATCTTCTCTCAAAAGGGTTAAACTTCTGTCTGCACTCGCACTTTAATCCCTTTACCACAATCCTTGATGTCAACAAATTTATTCGTAATCTGACTCTACAGAGACATTTCTTTGACATGGCCAATGATTCTAATGAGGCTCCCGATCCCAGTGAGAGAGGTGACAAGGAAGCCGAATCGCCCAGATCATTTAGGGAACTATGTGCTATTACTGATCTAGAAGACTTGGCCATGGAGGGCATGGATATGCTAAGTACTGGAGACAAAATACAACCAAAGTCTCTTTAAATGCACCTTCACTTTTTTTATCCCATTCAGTCTCTTGTTTCCCACATGGACATGTTCCAGAAATTAATTGAGGAGGATATTTTTGAATTGGCTAACAACATTTCCTCATCTGTTCAAGTTAAAGAAGACAATTTGTCTGTGGATGAAAGAAAAGCGCTGCTCTCTCTTATAGATGATCCAACTATAGTAATTAGAAATACAGACAAGGGGGGAGCAGTGGTGGTTTTAGACAGGGATTCCTATAGAAATGAAGCGGCTAGACAATTGTTGGACAACCATACATATGCAATCTTGAATAGTGGTCCATTAAAAAAGTATAGAATTATTTTACAGAATCTCTTAGATAGAGGTGTCAGTTTGGGGTTTCTCACTCCCAAAGAGTCTGAGAAACTTATATCCGCGTTCCCTGTCACTCCCATTTTTCACCACCTCCCCAAGGTTCATAAGTGATTGAACCCGGTCCAGGGGAGACCCATTGTCTCTGGTATCGGTTCTCTCAATGAACGCTTGGGAGAATGGGTTGATGGTCAACTATAGCCCATTGTACAGGGCCTCCCTAGCTATCTCAAAAACACTACCCATTTGCTTAACATCATGAATAACTTTACATGACAGCAAGATTTTTTGTGGATCACATGTGATGTATCGAGTCTATATTCCTCAATTCCTCATTATATAGCTTTAGAGGCAATACAATATTCGCTTACACAATATACATGTTTGTCTGAGACATCCAAATTCTATATTGTGGAGGTTTTAGACTATCTTTTAAAACACAACTATTTTTTGTTTGATGGGGTGTTCTATCTCCAAAGATGTGGTGGGGCAGCCATGGGGGCTAAATCTCTTGCCAACTTGTATATGGGTTGGTGGGAGAGAACCCACATCTTTAGAGATGGGAACCCCTTTAAAGACCAAATCGCTTTATATTTTTGATATATTGACGATCTGATCTTTATTAGCAAACGGAGTGTTAATTTGAATCTTTTTTTACAATATTTGAACAATAACACTCTCAATCGAAGATTTACAGGACAACAGAATTTAGATAACATTGAATTTTCAGATGTCACTCTTAAACACCACAACAATCAGGTTGTTACGTGTCTATATAGAAAGCCTTCAGCAGGCAATAGTCTATTGCACGCTAAATCTAGCCATCCTTTTCACACCTTTAAAGGAATTCCTGTTTGACAATTCCTCCGACTTAGGAGAGTATGTAATGAATTGTCCACCTTCAAGAAAGAATCTGGTTTGTTGTATAAACGTTTTTTGGCAAGAGGCTACCCCAGGGGGATTTTGGATAGAGCCTATCATATAGCATTAAAGAAAAATAGACACAGCCTCCTTACATCTAAAAGAAATCATAACAAGGACCACACCAATTGGAGAGGCTCTATTACTTTGACAGTCCCCTATAGCCTAGAATTTGCTAAAATAAAACATATAATAAATAGACACCTACCCATTTTATATAGAAACATAGAAACATAGAATGTGTCGGCAGATAAGAACCATTTGGCCCATCTAGTCTGCCCAATATATCTGAATCCTACGAATAGTCCCTGGCCCTATCTTATATGAAGGATAGCCTTATGCCTATCCCATGCATGCTTAAACTCCTTCACTGTATTTGCAGCTACCACTTCTGCAGGAAGGTTATTCCATGCATCCACTACTCTCTCAGTAAAGTAATACTTCCTCATATTACTTTTAAACCTTTGCCCCTCTAATTTAAAACTGTGTCCTCTTGTGGTAGTTTTTCTTCTTTTAAATATGCTCTCCTCCTTTACTGAGTTGATTCCCTTTATGTATTTAAAAGTTTCTATCATATCCCCTCTGTCTCTTCTTTCTTCCAAGCTATACATGTTAAGGTCCTTTAACCTTTCCTGGTAAGTTTTTTCCTGCAATCCATGTACTAGTTTAGTAGCTCTTCTCTGAACTCTCTCTAGAGTATCTATATCCTTCTGGAGATATGGCCACCAGTACTGCGCACAATACTCCAAGTGAGGTCTCACCAGTGTTCTGTACAGCGGCATAAGCACTTCTCTCTTTCTACTGCTTATACCTCTCCCTATACATCCAAGCATTCTGCTGGCATTTCGTGCTGCTCTATTACATTGTCTTCCCACCTTTAAGTCTTCTGAAATAATTACTCCTAAATCCCTTTCCTCAGATACTGAGGTCAGGACTGTGTCAAATATTCTATATTCTGCCCTTGGGTTTTTACGTCCCAGGTGCATTATCTTGCACTTATCCACATTAAATTTCAGTTGCCAGAGTTCTGACCATTCTTCTAGTTTTCCTAAATCCTTTTCCATTTGGCGTTTCCCTCCAGGAACATCAACCCTGTTACATATCTTTGTGTCATCAGCAAAAAGACAAACCTTACCATCGAGGCCTTTTGCAATATCACTTATGAAGATATTAAACAAAATTGGTCCCAGTACAGATCCCTGAGGTACCCCACTGGTAACATGACCTTGTTCTGAATGTTCTCCATTGACTACAACCCTCTGTTGTCTGTCACTCAGCCACTGCCTAATCCACTCAACAATATGGGAGTCCATGCTCAATGACTGCAGTTTATTGATAAGTCTTCTATGTGGGACAGTGTCAAAAGCCTTACTAAAATCTAGATATGCAATGTCTACTGCACCTCCACCGTCTATTATTTTAGTCACCCAGTCAAAAAAATCTATAAGATTTGTTTGACATGATCTCCCTGAAGTAAACCCATGTTGTTTTTCATCTTGCAATCCATGGGATTTAAGAATGTTCCACAATCCTATCCTTTAATAGGGTTTCCATTAATTTGCCTACTATTGATGTCAGACTCACTGGTCTATAGTTGCTTAATTCCTCCCTACTACCTTTCTTGTGAATGGGCACGACATTTGCCAATTTCTAATCTTCCGGGACGACTCCTGTTACTAATGATTGGTTAAATAAATCTGTTAATGGTTTTGCCAGCTCACCACTAAGCTCTTTTAATAATTTTGGGTGTATCTCATCAGGACCCTGTGACTTATTTGTCTTCACTTTAGACAGCAATCTTAGAACGTCTTCCTCTGTAAAGACACATGCATCAAACGATTCATTAGTCATCCTTTCAAGTGGAGGTCCTTCTCCTTTTTCTTCTGTAAAAACTGAACAGAAGTATTCATTAAGGCAGTCGGCTAGCCCTTTATTCTCTTCTACATGCCTTCCGTCCTTTGTTTTTAATTTAGTTATTCCTTGTTTTAATTTCCTTTTTTCATTTATATATCTGAAGAATGTCTTATCCCCCTTTTTCATAGACTGAGCTAGTTTTTCTTCTGCCTGCGCTTTAGAAGTTCTTATAACTTGCTTGGCCTCTTTCTGCCTAATCTTGTAGATTTCCTTATCTTCATTGCTCTGGGTTTTTTTATAATTACAAAATGCTAGCTTTTTATTTTTAATGATTTGGGCCACTTCTGCTGAGTACCACAGTGGTCTCTTCCTTTTTTTGCTTTTACTGACAAGTCTAATACAATTTTCTGTTGCCTTCAATAATGCACCTTTTAAGTAGTCCCATTTCTCCTGGACTCCATGTAATCCATACCAGTCTGATAAGGACTCATTTATGACTAATTTCATTTTTGAAAAGTCTGTTTTTCTAAAATCTAAAACTTTTGTTTTTGTGTGGTGTGACTCTTTCACAGTTCTTATATTAAACCACACTGACTGGTGATCACTGGATCCCAAGGTTTTGCCTACAATGACATCATATACCGAATCCCCATTTGTGAATACCAGATCCAAAATGGCCTCCCTCCGGGTTGGCTCCTCAACCACTTGTTGCAGAGACAACCCCAGTAGGGAGTTTAGAATATCTGTACTCCTGGTAGAACTTGCTATTTTGGTTTTCCAGTTTATATCTGGAAGATTGAAATCTCCCATAATGATAACTTCTCCTTTCATTGTCATTTTAGCTATTTCTTCAACTAGTAGATCATCTAGTTCTTTGACTTGACCAGGTGGTCTATATATCACACCTACACGAATTACTGCATGATTAGCAAACTGCAACGTAACCCAAACTGACTCTATGTTGGCTTCACCAACTTGTATTAGGTTAGATTTAATGCTATCTTTCACATACAGGGCCACTCCTCCTCCTTTCTTGCCTTCTCTGTCTCTTCTGTATAAAGAGTACCCTGGTATGGTTATGTCCCAGTCATTTCTTTCATTAAACCATGTCTCCGTAACAGCCACTAAATCTACATTCTCAGATGCCATAATTGACCCAAGTTCATTGATTTTTTTACCTAAACTGCGAGCATTTGTAGACAGGACTCTGAGCTTATCATTTCTTAACCTCTGTGCTTCTGACCTGTTCTGGCATTGTTTCGGGGGGCAATTGGACTCTTGTAATTCCACTCTTTTGCCCCCCCTTCCTAGTTTAAATACTCTTTCGCAAATTCTTGGAGTTGTTCACTAAGTACATTGGTTCCTTTGAGAGAAAGATGCAAACCATCTTTTTCGTACAGTTCCTTTTTATTCCAAGTAGAGCTATCATGAGAAACAAAGCCAAATCCTTGCTCTTGACACCATTTACTAAGCCATATGTTGAACTCCTTTATGCGCCTCTGCCTATCATTCTGAACATTATGCACAGGCAGAACTTCAGAAAATGAAATGGTGGATGCAAAATCCTGTATGTCATTTCCAAGTGTGATAAAAGATTTTTTCACCTCTGACACTTCATTGCAAGCCAGGTCATTTGTCCCTAGATGGACAAGTACATCCACGTCCCCTTCCTGCTTTGCTTGCTTAACAATATTAATAATACGTCTTCTATCTCGTCTAGCAGTAGCACCAGGGAGACATCTCACAAAACCATTTTCTTTAAGCTCCACACTTCTTATGATTGAATCACCCAGCAACAGCTGCTTCCTTTGAGACTTCACTTTATCTTTTTTGTCCTTGGCTGCAGTCTTGCATACATTAGACATAGGAGTCGATGGTTTCTCACCCTCTGTGCTTGAGTCCATATCCATGTTGTCCTTACATTCTGAAAGTGCTGCAAATGAATTTTGGAGAACCACCGACTGTGGGACATGTCTTCTATCCACCCCTCTAAGTCTTCCTGAACCTACAGTAACCCATCTGCCATTTCTGGGGGTCCTCTGTGGCAGTGGCATTGCAGCAGTCCCAGCTGGAGTTTGTTTAACAGATAATTTAAATATCTCTGATTTCAAAAATGCAATTTCCTGCTGCAGTAAGGAGAATTGTCTACAGATCTGACAGCATCCGAATCTCCAAAGAGTGGAACATGAAATAAATGCAAAACAATTCCTGCACTGAACCAAGTCTGCCATTTTAAAGAGGAGAGAAAAAAAAAAAAAGAAAATTTGTAAATTTAAGTCAAACAAATCTTACCTTTTTTTTTTCTTTTTTCCACCTTTCAGCCTACCTCCTGACTATCTCCTGCAATATCTCATTCACTGTACTTAAAATGTTGTACTTGCAATGGAGTACTTGCAGCTAATGAATTAGGAGACAGAAAATGTGCCAAAATCTTACACAAGGGTGTAAATGTTGTGGCTAAACGTGCAAAGACTCTAGGGAACTATTTATCACCTAGCTTCTTTTCTTCCAATTCCAATGTTGACAAGTCTCAGACCTGGCTCCACTTTAGAGGCAAATTTAAGTGTGGCACCAAGGATTGCCTTACATGCCCACATATTGCATTGGGCAATACTTTTCAGTCTACATCGGATAATAGAATTTATAATATTAACAAATTCTTTAATTGGAATACTACATTCTTAATTTATTTGATGACATGTAGAGAGTGCTCCATGCAATATGTGGGTCGCACCACACGTAAGCTGAAGGACAGGTTTAGGGAACACCTTGGTCACATCAGAGGTCGCAAGTCTACCAATGTTGCTCGCCATTTCAACACGGAACATAACGGAGACTTGTCCCTTGTGTCGGCCCAGGTTTTAGAACAAGTCACACCCCCACTCAGGGGGGGTGATGCCTTTCGCCTGTGTAAGAGGGAGGTTTTTTGGATATACAGACTCCAGACCAGGTTGCCCAGGGGACTCAATTTTGAATGGGACGTCACTCATTTTCATTCATAGTCCTCTGCGCGATCTGGTGAAGGAGTTCTGTATATCCATGAATCCATCTGTAATCCATATATCCTTCTGTAATAGTTTCTATCCACATACACACATTTTTATTTTACATGTTATTTTGGATACTTTATAGTCACTAATAGGTCTCTGTCCATCATCATTTTTTGCTTTATTTTTTGCCTCTTTTTTGTTTCATGTTTTGCTCTTTGAATTTTCATTTTTTACACATATACACATGCACATGATTATTGTCATTTAGGGGGTGCAAGAGGGGGAAATTAATTCTTTGGTACTTCAGAAATATTATATATATTTTTTTTTAATATACAGCAATATATACTTTTTGTATTCCTGTTTATATATTTATTATTTTTCTGAGTCCATTGATATTCATATTATTACCTCTCAATAAAAACGGATATACATATGTATTCTTTCAAGACTAAAATGAAATATATAATAGTTCTCTTGCCCAGGGGGATTTTGCTCAATCCTCTGGTGTGAGTATATATTATCAAATCTCTGGGGGGCGCCCCTCAACATATGCTTCCGAATATCGGATATTTTGTATTTTACATTCTGGTTAGTTTTTTGGATTCTATGTGAACATACAACTTCGATAAATCTAGTCCTTTTATTTTTTATTTTATTTTTTTATTTTTTTTTTTTTGGGGATTTATTTACTCCATGGATTTACACCTTTTAATGCATGACATGTAGATTTATATGTGTTCATCACTTTTTTGATAATTTATATATCATTGCATATACATTTATGTCTATATTTCCTGTCATGCCTTTGTTCATTTTTCATTTTATGTTTGCCATTTTTAACAAACGTTATATATTGTCTCTGTATGTTCAGTCTAGGAGGGATTTGGTGCTTTTTGTGCAAGGCATTTGATTGATCATGATCGTTGGCCGATATAGTTGTCTTAGTGTCTTTGTGCCCCTTTTTCACAATGATCACTGTTTTATATATATAGATGTTATACTGGTTACATCATAACATGATCTTTTAGGGCTTTTAGGGCTTTTATGACTGGTTTTCTGACTGACTCTTAAACATCAACAGTTAGGATAAGTTTTATCCACACTGTTTACAACCAACTTTCTTCTTTGCTTTTTCTTTTCTCTCTTTTTTTCTTATCCAGTGGATCTATAACATGTACAGTATGTCTACACATCTTCTAATTGTACATATATATAATATTGAAAATATGTGGTTACACTATGTATATTATTTGTTACGATGTGGATACATGAAACAAACAAAAATAAAATTCCCAGTTAAATTCACTAGAGTTAGGACTGCAGGTAATACAGGGAGCCGTGGAGTGGCCCTGCAGCTTACACATGCGTTTGCAAATGTGTGCTACTAAACCCCTGTTTTGACGCAACCTGTTAGACAGGTTATTTTGGTTGGTAAGCAAACTGGTTAGCAAATTGAACTGGGAATTTTATTTTTGTTTGTTTCATGTGCGTTGCCCTTCCATGTGTTCTTTGCTATGAAGGCCAGTTATAGGTGGGGGCAGAGGCCATTTACGATGTGGATACATGTTTGGTTAGATGTTGCTTTATATAGGATCTGCTTAATTGGACAGTCCTTTTCTCCCTTTTTGGGGGTTAATACTATATATTTTTCCACCTATTTTTTATATCTCAGTGTGTTCAAGAGTACTTATCAGATTATATGTGTTCTTCCTTTTTTGTCTCATTTTTCATGCATGTTTTTATATTTCTATGAGACCAATACACATAGATCCCTTTCAGGTATTTCTATATATAACATAAGTATATGGATGTATACATACACATCTATACCATGTTTTCCAATTGGCAACATTTTTTTTTTCTTCTCTATATATTTTTCTTTTTCCTTTCACTCTTTCCTTTCTTTTCTTTATCTCTCTCATTATTTCCATTTACTACTATTTTTTGTTTATATTCATTTTTTATATTTTTTTATTGAGTGTGCTTTTTCTGTTTTTCTGTTTGTTTTCTTTTTTTCATTCATGTGGAGTTTTTTCTGTTTCTTTCTTTCTATCATGGAAATCTGCCCTGCTTTACTCTTGTAGGCAATCAGCATTTTATGGCTGGCAACCCTGCACTTAATTAACCGAAATTGGTTTTCGTTTGCAGTTTACTATTTAGGCAGCATCACCACATGTATCCTCACGGTTATGACTAAGTGAATATGAGTTTGTGAAACTTGTCAACTGTGTTTGTCCCCTGTCTCTGATTTTTGTCATTATGAATTTTTGGAATCTTCAATAAACGGATTTTATTCACCTTTACTTTCAAGTTGAAGTGCGGTTGCCTAACTTCTATTTATAGGGCACAAATTAGTGCTCACGCACATGGGACTGAGGATGCCTAATAGTTAAAATAAAAAAAATTTGTGAGATAAATTTCTGGGACAATGGCCCTTTAAGGCTGCAGCTTACCTGGCACGTGTAGCAATGGCGCGAAGATTGAAAAACCTGTGTATTACTAGAATGTTCTAAACCCTGTGACAGGAAGTCAGGTAAATCTGTGGAAGTAGTCACAGACAGGAGATACATTTCCACCTGGTTTAGAAAATTCACCAATTACTATAGGGTGTCAGCTGCAAAGGTAGCCAGAACTGTCTAAGGACGTTGAACAGACTTCAGCTGTTCAGAATGAGGAAATTAAGGCCTCTATAATTTGTCCAAAGGAAGTCTATTGATTGCTGCCTCCTGACGCTGTGTGAGCTGGGGAGAGCAGTCAGATAAGAGACTTCTAAAGGTGAGGTGTTGAACTTTTTCTGTGTAAAGAAAACACAAATGGACATTTGAGTGTCTGCTGTAGGATCAGCAGTGTCTGCCCAACAGTAGGTTGGGAAGACTCCTTAGGTAGGTTCCTGTGTGTAAGAAGGTAGACGCCCACAGCGGCCAGGATTTATTTTGTGTTTTATTTTGATTTTTTGATGTTTTTGCTGCATGCACTCGTTTGAAGAAATTGGAAGAATAAACCATAAACTGTTGTTTTCAACCACTCCTCGGCTATCTCCCTGTGTAACGAACCCCCCCCCCCCCAAAGGGGTCATCCACACCCGCTACCGAGCTAATCCCTCACAACCCCTATATAAAAGGGATTCCGGGCCAGGGTTATTCAATGTTGCTTGGCAGCTGCCTAGTGAGCTCCCTCAGAGCTATAACACTTAGCTTGTCGGCAGTTCCAGTCATGAAGACCCTGGTCCGGAGAGTCCTGGAAAAGGCGGCTGAAGCAGGTGGTAAAGACTGGCTGTGGAGGTGCTTACAGCATGAAGAGGAGATTCCAGCGTTGGAAAGAGCTGTGGAAGAAGAGGTCTTTCTTTTGGGAGAAACGTTACAGAATCCAGAGCCGCCCGCCATGTTGGACCCCGTGCCTTCATTGCCGCACTCAACAAGACTGAGTGCGTCATCTTGGTGGCCACAGTGGAGCCATCCCCCAGAATGCTCAGTGACCGCGTCAAGAGGAGACTTTCTGCCCAGAGGATGAAGAACAGGATGACATCAATGGAAGGTCGCAGCAGAGCCGAAGATGCCCGAAGACAGAGCTACAGGCACCTAGGCAGCTAGTGCTAGATGTGGAGGCATTAGGAAACCTGCCAGTATATCCTTCAGTACAACAGCCCTCTGTTGTTAGTGGAGTTGCAGCCTGATGTTAACCCTTCAGTGGCCATTCATAATACTTCACTGTTGGCTACTGTTGGTGAGTTATCACAGCTTAACGTATTGAATACTTTGATTGATTCTTTGTCAAGATTTGTAAATTCTCTGAATGTTACTAACATCTATGTTCCTAGTAGTGTTCAAACGCATGTTTGAATACCTATCATGGATGTTAATCATTCCACATTCAGATCTGGTGGGACTATCTTGCCCAAGTCATCTTTGGAAGTTAATTTAACCCCAATTTTTGCTACTATTAAAGGTACATAAATTACATAATCTCCCAGGTTGTACTAGTTTTTTCTCTGTTAGGCAAGCCTTAAAAGGGTACAGAAGGGCTAATATTTCTGCAGATACTCATTGACCCATTTCTTTGGACGTCTTAAGGAAGCTTTGTTTGGCCACTTCTGCAGTATGCTACTCGGGGTATGAGGCTTTACTTTTTTCTTCAGCTTTTGTTTTATGTTTTTTTGCTGCACTTCGTGTCTCCAAATAAGACTGATCAATTATCAAAAGGTCGTTGGTTTAATCTAGCTGCTTCACTCTTCAGTTGAGATCGCAGAAGAATTTAAGGTGTATTATAAAGCTCTATATAATTTGCCACCTAAAGATGTAACTAAGAACACACAGGAGAAAATCAATGTGGCGACGGCATATATACAAGCATCTGGTATGCCTCCTCTGTCGCTAGAACAGACGACAGTTATGGAGGGTAAAATTACAGAAAAAGAGTTGACCCTGGCCTTGTCTCAGTCTAAGCGACATAAGGCTCCCGGCCCTGATGGATATACCCTTCCATATTATCAACAATTTATGCAACATTTGAAGTCCCCTTTATTATTATACTTCAATTCGATTGGAGAAGGAGGAAGTATGCCTTTAGATTCTCTGAGGGCCTATATAACTTTGATACATAAGAAGGGAAAGGATCCATCACTGTGTGGGAGTTATCGCCCAATCTCCCTGCTCAATACCGACCTTAAATTGTTCGCCAAAGTGTTGACAAACCGATTAATACCTTATATCCCACAATTGGTACACTGGGATCAGGTCGGTTTTGTTCCAACTAGGGAGGCGAGGGATAATTCGACCCGAGTGGTGGATCTGATACATAGTGATCGATCAACGCAAACCCCCATGATGTTACTTTCTACAGATGCTGAAAAGGCCTTTGACAGGGTGGCCTTGGAATTTATCCAGGCCACCCTGTCATATATTGGCCTAGGACCGTGGATGTTGGGCTGCATAATGGCCCTATATACATCACCCACGTCGGCAATGCGGGTTAATGGGTGGAGATCGGATTTCTTTGAGATCAACAATGGTACGTGACAAGGCTGTCCATTATCCCCCTTGATTTTCATCCTAACCTTAGAACCATTCTTGTGTACAATACGCAGGAATGGAAATATCACAGGTGTCCAGGTGGTGGGTGAACACCACAAGGTAGCGGCGTTTGCTGATGATCTGATTTTTTTTTGTGATGAATCCTATTAAATCTTTGCCGCATATACTGGATGCACTTCAGGTATATGGCAACATATCTCACTATAAGATAAATCTCTCTAAATCTGCGGCCTTGAATGTCTCTGTGCCCCTGGACACATGGAGATCTATATGTACAGCCTTCCCTTTCCATTGGTCCACCAGCTCGAAAAAATATCTTGGGGTGAATATTACGGCGGATACTGGGAACCTTTATTCAGCAAATGTTTTACCCCTTTTGGGGATTATTCGTTCGAATATCCAGAGTTGGCAAACAATTGCACTGACTTGGTTTGGCCGATGCAGTGCACTCAAAATGAACATATTGCCACGTATTTTGTACGTTATGCAAGCTCTTCCAATATCAGTCCCTGGGTTGTTTTTCTCTCAAATACAAGCACTGTTTCGATCTTTTGTGTGAGCCACCAAATCTCCTTGGATTGGGATGCGGATCCTCACTTTCCCTAAAGATAGGGGGGGGATTGGTCTACCAGACATTCTCCAATACTATAGGGCCTTAAACTTTATGCGAGTATTGGATTGGCATTGCAATTCCACTACAAAACAATGGATATCTCTAGAGGATGGGATAGCTGGTCGGCCTGTTCCTCTGGCCCCCTGGACACCAATTATGGCGAATGATATACTTTATTCGCACCCCACAATTGGGCCTACAATACGTGAATCCCGTAAAGTACAAAGTCACCCAAAGATAGCGCCATTGATATCTCCTATGACACCAATCTTAGGCAACCCTGAATTTTTACCAGGCTGCGTGAACAACAGGGTGACTGCTTTGGCTCAGGTGGGGAGGGTGCGTCTCATGGATGTTTGGACAGAGAAAGACCCGCCATCTCATTTGGAGATTAAGGCATGGCCAGGGTTGAATCTAGATCCTTTAAGTATTCTACAAATCTGACATTTTCTTCGACATCTTCAAAGACAGGGTTATTCCCCGCGGGCATAGTCCCCATTTGAGACATTATGCAAGGGAAGATCATCTATCCCACATGTACTGTCTTTTTTTTATGCGATGTTGGGAGAAACAGTGAAGGAACAACCCCTGCTGTATATACGTCAATGAGAATATGATCTCAAAGTCTTTTTCACCCCCATACAAATCAAAAAAATCTTATCAATGGTACATAGGTCTTCCCTGGCCAGCAGATATCAGGAAACTAGTTACAAAATTCTCACTCGCTGGTACAGTCCCTGCACTCCTGCATAAAATGGATGGGTCGATTCCAGATTGTTGTTGGAGATGTGGTGCTGAGGGAGGCACAATGATGCATATTTTTTAGACATGTCCCTCTCTGAGGGATTTTTGGAGGGAGGTCGCTCTGGTGATTAAGGAACTTACCTCGGTGGAGGTGGGCGAGGATCCAGCACTGTGCCTACTTCATCTTACGAGGGGATCAATTAGGAAATATAGGAAGTCTTTGATAGCCCACTTACTCAATTCTGTGAAAAGCCTGCATTCCAACAATGTGGAGACAGACATGTCCCCCTACGTGACAAATGTGGACTGCAAGAGTAAATGAAGTACATCGCACGGAACTCCTAACCGCAGCATTAAACAATTCTGAGGAGCAAACCCGAATACGCTGGTCACCATGGTTACAATTCACAAGCTCCGATGAGTATATACAGCTAAATCTGTAATTTTGTGTATAAGGAGTGAGCCTCTAGATCCCCCTGACTCTGCTGGAGTCGATTGGGGGTTTTTTCCTTATCTTTTTCCCCCTTTTTTTTTCTCTTCCCTTCTCTCTCTCTTCCTTTTCTTTTTTTTCTTCCCTCTTTCCATCGGTCTGTAGGTGGAGCCCCCCATGGGGGGACAAATGGGATAAGTACGGAGAGGTAGAAGGAATGATACATAAAATCTGTTATATATTATTTTTTTATTTTTTATTCCTCTATAAAGTTAAATGAAACTTGTGATTGTCCTGACAACAACAGCTCTATTTGGTTCAGATGTTTTTTTTTTCTTTTTTTTTTTGGAAAAAACAGGAAAAATTTTCTCCTTGGGGTTTTTTTTTTTTTTTTTCACTTCACAAATATAATGGATCTAAAATTATACACCAAAAGATTTCACAATATTAGCCACATATGACACATATCACTAAAAATATTTACACTTTTTTTTTTAATATCAAAGAATATTAGGGAATTATCCCCTCTTTCCCCCTTTTTTTTTTTCTTTCCCTTTTTCACTTCCCACTTCAAGTTTGGATTTTGTGAGATCACTTTTCACGGATTGTTTTACACTTGTTGTTTTTAATTTTATTTTTCACGATTGGAATTGGATTACATTGAATTGTATTGAACGTGGTATTTTCCTGTTTTAAGAAACATCTGAAAAATGAAATGTACTGTATCCTTAAAGAAAAAATTTAATAAAAATGCTTTAAATTTAAAAAAAAAAAAAAAAAATCTAGCTTGTGTTGATCCTATCATTTGTCCCCTGATAGTTATTTCAAAATATTTATCCTACAGACCGACTGGTCCGTGTAATTTTTGTATTCATATGGATTTTTCTACTTTAACAAAATTCCAATTCTTTTCTGTTTTCAAGAGTTGTTTGATACATTTAGGTCTTAACCATTTGAGAATCACTCCACACTCTTTTCGTATAGGGGCAGCTACGGAAGCAGCTAGATTGGGCTTGGATGAATCTATTATTATGAAACTTGGGAGATTGGAATCTCAAAGGTTTGGTTTGTATATTCAACCTAATTTATCTTTTAATTTTCTTAGGTGAGAAGTGTTCAGTTTGGATTCTTGGACATTCCTTCATTCATTGGGCTCGGAAACGGGCATCTCACTGTTGTTACACTGAGAATTTATCTTTGCATGCAGATCAATTTCATGTTTTTTGGAAGGGTATTTGAGATTTACAATGGCCTAACCTTTATTTTTATTTTTTTTTTCCAAAATATTTTTATTGAGTGAAATTGAACAGGTCATACAGCAAGACTGGATAGGCATTGGGTGAACATAAAATATTGTAGTGAACAAGGAGAATACAATGTGTTGAGGGGGGGATGGGTGCGCTGATAGTGTGTTGAAGCTGTTCCCGGTATTCAGTGCTTGGTGAATATATAAGGTAATTGAGATGTGTGGGGGGCGCTAAACAACAATGTGTATGTGAATAAAAAATTATACATATACAAAAATTTGAATATACAAAAGCTATTCGTGAATAATCAATATGTGAAAAAACACAAAAGTTCATAAGTGTCCATAAATAAATGATGACAGGTAGGTGAAAAACTTGAATCTATTCCAACTCCAAAGTGTATCCACCACCAAGTGAAATTCTTCCTTACCAAACAGAAAAAAAGATAAGGTGCAAATATTTATATTCTGTGCTGAACAAAATCCAATCTCCTTAGTGAGCAAACGATCACCTCGTGCAAAACACCTAGGATTGGCCTCTTACCAGATGGCAATAAGTATACACTTATATCAGCGAAAGCACAGCCTCTCCTCCTCTTTAAGATTTCCTAGAGTCTATAACAGCAGCCACGCTGACGATTCCAGCTCCACCAGATGGCAATCAGTAGCGCTTGTGTCAGCAAGAAACACTGTTTCCCCCTTTCTTTAAGGTTCACAGATTCCAGCTCCACCATATAATGAAGGAAAAAGGAGGACTGATAGTGTATTACCCTTTAGGTTTTATTAAAACAAACGGTATTGCACTTACAGTTATGATGTCTTGAGATCAGCATAAAATATTAGCATTAGAATTCCTGAAGAGGCTTGCGTCCGGCTGCAGCACGGACCGCAAGTTCTATGTGACGTGTGCGCCTCCTAATCTGACCGGTTTCTTCCGATAGGACTTCTACTGAGACAGGAGTACCTGCGCACCGTCACTTCCGTTTTATTTATACAAGTTGAAGCAGACTGCCATACTTGGTGTCTTTTGGTATTCTGAAGAATAGGGCACAAACAGGGATTTCTTCAGAATACCAAAAGTCACCGGAAGTATGAGTTGTTCAAATTTTGCAATTTTATCTATTCTTTGGATCCATTCCTTTATGGAGGGTGGGGATTGAGACTTCCAATGTATGGGGATGCACGCTTTAGCGGCATTAATCAGAAATGGTGTTAGAGATTTGCAGTAGCGACGTGGAGGGGTTGTGGTGTGCTGAAGTAGAAATTGCGCCGGTGAGTAGTGTAGTGAAATATTTAGATGTGTCGTTAGGATTTCATGGATTTTTGACCAGAAAGGTTGGATTCTGGGACAAGTCCAAAAAAGATGTAAAAGCGTTCCTTGATGTTCGTGACATCTCCAGCAAGTCGGGGAGGAGTCAGGGTAGAATTTGTGTAAAGTCGTTGGGGTCCTGTACCACATGGTCAGGAGTTTGTAACAAGATTCTTGCATTGAGACGTTGAGGGAGCTTTTATGTGTGATAAAGCATATATTTTCCCAATCGCGTTTGGTGAGTTGAATGTTCAGGTCTGATTCCCAAGCATTCATAGTTTTGGCCGTGATTATCTCAGAGTCTGCGAAAAGCATATTATAGGTTGTTGAGATCATATGTCGTTGGGGAGTGTTGCTCGTGCACAGAGTTTCGAATGGAGTTAGAGATCTGGATAGGTCATTAGAGCGGTTTTGGGAGCTTAGGAAGTGTCGAATTTGGAAATAAATCCATTGGGGTATAGGGGGTGAGTCGGATTTAGTTGGAAGTTGGGATCTTTCTATGAGGGATCCATTTCTGTAAAAATGGTGTGCTTGAATTGTATCGTGTCTCCAGGTATTTGAAAGGAAGGATGGAGTCATTCCTGGGGGAAAGTCTGGATTGAGTTTTAACGGTGTGAGGGGGCCCGGTGTGGAGGAAATCAGAGAGTTCGAACAAATGTCTTTGAAAGTGAATAGGGTGGCACCTATCAAAGGGTGAGATTTAAGACACGGAGGAATGTTTTGTGGTTTTAGCCATGGTAATGATTGAATGGGGATTCCGGCGATCGAGTTTTCCAGAGAGATCCAGTCTTTATTCTCCCTGTGAAGGGACCAGTCCAGAATTCTTGTCAAGTGGCAGGCCCAATAATATTTTTTCAAATCTGGAAGGTCGATACCTCCCGCAAGTTTCGGTTTAGACAGTAGGTCAAATGAAAGTCTTGGTCTGGATTGGTGCCAAAGAAATTTAGTGCAAGAGGATTTGAAGGCTTGGAAAAAGGTGGATGGTATTTTTAAATGGGGATTGTCTGCAGTAGGTATAGGAGGCGGGGAAGGACATTCATTTTAATGATAGCTGCTCTGCCGAACCAAGAGAAGTGGGGTTTGGACCATTTACTAATGTCTTCTTTAATGGTTTTTAATACTGGGGAGAAGTTTTTGACAAAGAGGTCTTTTAAATTGGTTGGTAGATGTATGCCTAAGTATTTTATGGACTATTGTTGCCATTGGAAGGGAAAGTTACGCTTACATTGTGCAATTATCTTCGAGGTTAAGGAAATGTTCAGTGCATGGGACTTCGAGAAGTTTATTTTAAAATTAGATATACTTAGAAAAAGTTTAAATTCGTGTAAAGTCGGGATGGATAGTAGTGGTTTGCCAAGGAAAAGTAGAATGTCATCCGCGAATGCAGCTATTTTGTATATTCTGGAGCCAATTGTAATACCATGGATATCTTGATTGGTGTCTAAGGAGCGTAAGAAAGGTTCTAGAGTGAGTATAAATAAGATAGGGGACAGAGGGCAGCCCTGTCTGGTACCGTTTCCGATGGAAAAGGCGTCTGACAGGTGTCCGTTGACCTTGACTTTCGCTGAAGGTATGGAGTACAGAGACATAATAAAGCGTAATAATCTATCTGGAAAACCTAAGTGTTTTAGAACATTAGCCATATAGGTCCAGTCAAGCCTGTCAAACGCCTTTTCAGCATCTAAAGACAGCATAAAGCCTTCAAGTTTGGAAGTGGACATCCAATTGTGTACATTTATTGCTTTTATCGTATTATCGCGGGCCTCACGACCCAGGACGAAACCCACCTGGTTTTTATTGAATAAGCTTGGGATGATAGGGAGAAGTCTATTAGCGAGGATTTTAGCAAACAATTTGATATCAACATTTAATAAAGAGGGTCTATAATGCGTTACTGAGGTGGGATCTTTTCCTTCCTTATGTATGACAGTGATATAGGCTTCTAACAATCTGTTTGGAGGGAGAGGTGGAGATGACATGGAATTAAAGGTCTTTATCATGGGGCCGGAGAGAATGTCTAGAAAGGTCCTGTAGTATGGGGCGGTAAAGCCGTCTGGACCGGGGCTTTTGCCAACTTTAAGTGTTTGACTACTATACTAAGTTCATCCTGGGATATGGGTTTTTCCAGATCTTGAGCTGTTTCAGGGGTGATGGGAGCCGGGCAATGATTAAGCAGGAATTCACGGATCAGGGTGGATTTTTCAGTATCAGAAGAGGTAGGGTTAAGATTATATAGCTTAGAATAATAATGTTGGAATTGGGCAGTGATATCAGGAGAGCTAGCGAATACATGACCTTGGCCATTTTTAATATTGCGAACAGAAAGTGATGCTTTTTTGGCTTGGAGAGCTCTTGCTAGATAACGGCCGCTTTTGTTGCCATGCTCATAAAATAGTTTCTGTTGCAAGATGAATTTGCGTCTGACTTTAAGATTTAATTATTTTTCTAGGTTATCGCAAGTCTGACCATCTCCATCTATATTTATATTTTACTTAGGTGGAAATTATATTGGCAAATGAAAAACATTGGAATTGATATTCATGATTAAAAATGATTTACATCACTTTAAAATGCTATTTCCTAATGCTGTTATAATATTTTCAGAAATTGTTTCACACCTTAGATGGCTTTCTTCTCCAGAGCTTAAACCACTGAAGAAGATTAGGAGGCACATTAATCACTCCATGGAGAAGTTTGTGCCAGTGATTGATGGTTTTTCATTCCGCCATGTTGATTTAGAAGGTGGTTTCCCTGGTCTTTATAGGCAGGACAGAATTAATTTATCTGATATAGTCCTGTTCAATCTGGGCCTTCAAAGATGTTTAGAAATGGCCGCGGGTTTGGGTGGGCCAGCCCTAGTTTACAACTAGTCCTGGCTGGTGAGGACTTGTTATTCATTTTAATTAAATTTCACTTGAGTTCTGTGACAAAGCGATATTTGTTCATTAGAATATATTTCAACGTGATTTGGTTAATAAATATTTAACTATTATTATTAAACCAATAAAAGTGCCATGGCCATTTCTTTGCCAAAATGAATTGTGTGTGTGTTTTCTTTTACTTAAATAGTCTATTTTATTGATACTCAAATGCTTTAAGGTGCATCCTTCTGTCCTATGAAAAGGGGGCACAAATTAGGGCCCACGCACAAGGGACTGAGGATGCCTAATAGTTAAAATAAAATAAAAAATAAAATTTTTGTGAGGTACATTTCCGAGACAATGGCCCTTTAAGACTACAGCTTACCTGGCACGTGTAGGAATGGTGGGAAGATTGAAATACCCGTGTGTTACTGCAATGTTCTGTACCCCTATATAAAAGGGGTTCTGTTCAGGGTTATTCACTGTTGACTGGCAGCTGCCTGGCGAGCTCCCCTCCCTCCCACCCTTTGTTGCTGGCACTTTATGTGGTATGTCACCCTTGATTCAAGGGGGGACTTGGTATTAATTTTAATTATATTTCGCTTGAGTTCTGTGACTAAGCGATATTTGGTCATTAGAATATATTTCAACGTAATTTGGTTAATAAATATTTGACTATTAATATTAAACCAATAAAATTGCCGTGGCCATTTCTATGTCATTGTGTGCGTGTTTTGTTACATAAATGGTCTATTTTATTGCTACTCAAATGCTTTAAGGTGCATCCTTCTGTCCCATGTGGATATTAGACATAGAAGCCAGTAATGCTGGCCATACACTATATGAAAAATCGTTCAAACTCATTTTCCAAAACTTGGTCGTTAGAGCAAATGATTGTGCCATCATGTAATGACTGATAAATTGTTCAATGGACATAAATAAATCTGTTTTTTGTTAGTTTTTTCACATATACCTAGTGCAAACAGTTTGGACGAGAAACACATTAAACGTTCAATTTATCGTTCATTCGGCAGAAAAATTCCAAACTTGTCCTTCGTTTTTTGCCTCAAAAACATCACAACTGATTACCAATTTTTGCTCATTAACTGGCCGAAAAACGAAAGAACTGTCCAAATGACCAAATTTCGGCCGATTTTTCGTATAGTATGTGGCCACCATAAGACATAGGAAGAAAATCATCAGCTGACCTCATTAGCACACACCTGTGGCTGCGTTCCCTCCTTCCAGCAGATCCCGACCACCCCAGCGAGGTGCACGCTTTTCTAATACAATTAATCAGTGATCACTGGTGTCACGAAAAATAGACATTTTTGTTTTGTCTTAAATTCATCTTGCATAGATCTGTTCATTCGGAGAGTGCAGGAAATGAGAGATCAGATAACCACCTATACGGATAGAGCTGTACTATTGAAAACAGGAGAAGCCTGTCCTGGGTTCTGTAAAGCTCAGCATATACTATACAATCTGATCGTACAATCTCCTTTAGATCTGCCATCAATTATGTAGTGCAAGGACCTGCCTGATTGGATACAGAGTGATCAGATATCTGGTATGTCCTCCTATTATATAGTTGTTAAATGTAAAGGAGATTCTACAGAGCGTGTACAGTGAGATTGTATAGTGTATGGCCACCTTTAGCCACCTAAAATGAACTAGCTGCTAACTACTTCTAATCCTTATTTGCTTTGTAACAACATTTTTAAAAAACTACAAATCCACTTCTGTAACATTTAGAAAGTTAGGGGTAGCTCTTAATTGTGTCCAGGGAACTCTATGCAGCTTTGTAGAGTGGAGTTGTGCTGCCTGCCACAAGTTGGTGTGACAACACAAATATGATCAGAAAAAAAATCAGCGTGGGGGTCCCCCCAATCCAAACCAGACTTTTAGGTCTCTATTATATGATAAATAATTGTTAATGTTCAAATATAATTTTATTAGAATGTTGACTTCTAGTTATATATATATATATATATATATATATATATATATATATATATATACTGTTTATGTTTATGCTTTTATGGTACTACTATATAGTCTAGGTATAAATCTGATCAGCCCAGTGGTTTAGTGGTTAGTGCCCTTGTAGAGATATAACTCTTACATCAATGATAATAATATAAATATTAGCAAAAGAAGCAAAACAAGTCACATCTACTTATTTTTGTATTTTAGGGGAATATAGATTCTCTTGGTCTTTGTTCATTCCTTAATCATGGTACCACTGTATATTCCGAGCAAAAGTGTGTTCCTCCCAATTGGTTAGTTGTTAGCACTCCTACCTTGAAAGACTCAGACCAGGGGTTCAAATCCCAAGCATGGTATCACCTGCTAAAATTTTAAACAGCAGAGCATGCGGACACCTAATTGCCTCTGCCACTGCCACATCACAATGGTTGTTTCCATATATTTGCATGCAATGGTATGCTATTTAGGGTGTTAGCATGGTTGGGATTTCAAACTCATGGCCTAAGAGCTTTTTGCTCATGAGCACAGGCCACTAAGCCAATGTGCCAAATACAATTAGACTTGCATAATAGTTTAGTATGAATAAAGAATAAACTTAGATAATTAGAACTCTATAGTCTCCTAAAAAAAATAAATGTAACATATAACAGATATGTAACTGTAAATGATTAATACATGTAACACCATGGAATAGCAGACATTACTCTGTAATAATCCTTCAGAACAGCATTCATTTGCAAAAGAAGAAAACAAACTATGCACAATAATTTTAATATAAATAAATAGTCACAAACGAGGTAGAGCACACCTCATATTTATTGCCATTCATGTACATACATGATCATAGCTAAATACTGCAGTATTTTATATAGGAAACTTGTTGGCAATTGCCAGCTATGGAACCGTGACTATGCCGATTTGGAATGTACTAATGAATATTCGCCTAGTTGTACTCACTCTTCCGCATGTTCACCTAGTTAAGGTCTCAACTGTTTTAACTGGGAGTAATTAAATGTGGAATGACTATTTCTTCTCCTTATTCTTAGTGAATTAGTCCCTAAGCTTGTAAGGTGTGTGCTTCTCCCATTCTGTCAGTGCATCTAGTAGAAATAATTCTTTCTCATCATAATACTGGTGTAGTATTGAGGATGAGAAATTTAAAAAAAATATTCTTAAATTGAAGACATATACAAAATATTGATGAGAGATATGAGCTTCTGTTGTCAGGGCTTAAACAGTGAGGTTTATTGTAGGCTCCAAATATTCTGCATTATGGGTGGAGTTGATGCATAACTGGACTTGACAGAGTTTGGTACAATACACATGTGTTATAATGCAATTCTACTCCATATACTGTCTGTATACTTGTAGTCACCCAGAATGGGGTTTGTAGCTGCATTTTGGCCCCCTGGACATCCAATGGACCCTAGCCTCCTGCCTAGGTTGTCTTGTGGACTGTCAGACTATGCTTCCACACTACCACAGCCATATAGTCCACTTTAGGAAAAGATGCTTAGCTCTAGTTTTCAAAGCCTCATGACAATGCATATTTTCCAGCCTTTGTAAGAGGTTGGGTGGGATGAAGTGGGCGCATGCAGTGGGGAGCAGTGCAAGGCAGAGTACAGACAGAAGTTGGTGTCACCACCATAGTGGCACCAAATCAGGAAAGAGGCTAATATAATTAGTCCACTACTATGCCATCTCAGGTATGGGTCAGCGTACTCAAAACTTGCAGTAGTAATAGAAATAGGAGGAAAGCCTCCAAGAAAAAGTAGGTACTTAGTGCGACCCCATTAGTATGGCTAAAAAATATAAAATCTTTATTAAGGACTTCAAAAATGTAAGCAAAAAAATTGCACTCAATTCAATAAATACATTCACCCAACAGTAAAAAAGGTTTTTAACCGTTCACAACTCTACCAAAAAAGTAGCTGGTTTCATTTGTTTTCGTCACATACTAATTCTCTTCTGAAATTAAAAAGTGAATTCTCATTTTTTTCTTAGCTTGTGAGACTGGAAATAATAGCTTTAAAAATGCAAAGGGAAACAGGAAAGCAGCAAGTCAAGTTCTATAGTTCTTTGTTTGTGCCTGGAAAGAGCAAAGAAAGTGTCCGTCTTAATAATGAGCTTAGTCTAATAAGAGCTTAGTCTAATAATGAGTTTTCGAACATCTTTCTGTTGTAATTGGAAGAAAGAATGCTGCATTGTGATTTCAAGCTCATTTACCACTTAAAAATCTCTACAACTAAGTACATGTTCTTTTGTAAAGCTTGTAAAATATCTAAAAGTAGCATGATATTTAGAAAAAGTTTAACTCCACATTTGTTCATGAAACAATATCCTCCTCCAACCTAAAATTATACATTACAAAAAAATGTCAAAACTTTTTTTGTAGATCCTAACCTTTCCTTTTCTTAGATTGTACTTCCTCTGAGTTCATATGTAAATGGGATGGCCTTCCTTTATAACTCCTACCTGAAAATTATGAGTGCTGCAATACAATAAAAAAAGCTGTGGTGTTGGGGGTTGTGGCTACTGCACTACGGAATGGATGCTAGACTCTGCAGCTCTGTTCCAGTGCTGTGAATCCTCACTGATTACAGTGCCTTTCTCTACCACCTCTTGCACATCCTGTAGTGACAACTCACCTGAGGGGATGACCCGGAAATGAAAAGAGGCTTCCATACTGAGGAAGCTTTCACATTTCTATCCCCGGGACATCTTCAAGATGGTGGCAGTGGCCGCTTTCCAGCCTCATCCAGCGGCTCTCCTCCTGTTTCTCACAGCCTACGCTCTTCCTGGGCTAGGGCCAGGACACAGCCACCTTCTCCTGCAGCCTCAACACAGCTTTCAGCAAGCCCTGCTAAATCTATGTCATCAGAATCCAACAATTCAGAGGTGATGTTGATAGTAAATCTCTCTAGATGACACCAGAGAACGTGTAGACACTATAAACCCCTACCCCACCAGCAACCAGCCTGTAATAGCTACTAGTGATGGGCCGAACACCCCCCTGTTCGGTTCGCACCAGAACATCTCGAACAGGGGAAAAGTTCTAGCGAACATGCAAACTCTATTAAAGTCTATAGGACACGAACATGAAAAATCAAAAGTTCTGATTTAAAGGCTTATATGCAAGTTATTGCAATAAAAATGTATGGGGAACCGGGTACTGCCCTGGGGGACATGTATCAATGCAAAAAAAAATGTAAGCGATTGTTTTTACAGGAGCAGTGATTTTAAAAATGCTTAAAGTGAAACAATAAAAATGAAAAATTCCTTTAAATATCGTGCTTGGGGGGTCCCCTTAATGTGCCTGCAAAGTGGCACATTTGTACGATGTATGGAGCCTGCTGCAACAATACTGACATTTCTAAAGGAAAAAATGTAATATAAACTTGCTTGTGGCTGTAATGTATTGTTGGCTCCTGGCAATAAAGATAAAAAAAAACATAAAAAAAACCGCAAAAATGTAAAAAAAAAAAAAAAAACACAAGTGGAGCCCCTAAATCCACACCAGACTCTTATTCGAGCATGGAGCCTGGCAGGCCAGGATAGGGGGGGCGAGCGAGCCCCCCCTCCTAAACCATACCAGGCCGCTTGCCCTCAACATGGGGAGGGTGGTTTGGCCTCTTCCTGACAACCCTGAGCTGTGGTTGTGGGGGTCTGTGGTTGGGGGCTTATCGGAATCTGGAAGCCCTCTTTAACAAGGGGGCCCCCTGATCCTGGCCCCCCTATGTGAATGGGTATCGGGTACATCACACCCCTACCCCTACCCATTCACCAAAAAAATGTAAAAAAAAGGAAAAAGCACATAGGACAGTTTTTAACAAGACCTTCAGATGTCCAAAGACGTCAGAAGGGGCGGTGCCACTGGGTGATGTAACCAGTTGGCCCAGTCCCTTGCCTATAAAACAGCTGTCAAAGCTGAAGAACGGCATACGATGGGACACCTCAGAAGAGGAGAAACATTTTGAAATTATTTCTATTTTTCGGGTTGGCGGGCATCGTGATTGAAGATGGATTTACATCGAGGGACACTAATTTTTTTTTCTTTTTAATAAAGAACTTGTCAAAAACTGTCTTATGTGGTTTTTCCTTTTTTAAATGTATTGGGTGAATGGGTAGGGGTACTATGTACCCGATACCCATTCACATGGGGAGGGGGTCTGGGGGCCCCTTGGTAACCACTTTACCACCGGAGGATTTTGCTGTCTTCCGTCCAGGCCACTTTTTGCGATTCGGCGCTGTGCGACTTCAACTGACAATTGCGCGGTCGTGCGAGGCCGTACCCAAACAAAATTTACGTCCTTTTTTCCCACAAACAGAGCTTTCTTTTGGTGGTATTTGATCACCTGTGCGATTTTTACTTTTTGCGCTATAAACAAAAAAAGAGCATTTATTTTGAAAAAATAACAATATTTTTAACATTTTTTTATATGAAATTCCCCCCAAAAAGATGTAAAAACCAATTTTTTTAAAAATTTTTGGCCAATTTGTTTTCTGCTACCTATGTTTGGTCAAAAAAAAACACAATAAGCGTATATTGATTGGTTTGCGCAAAAGTTATTGCGTTTACTAACAAAGGGAAAGATTTCTGTCATTTTTGGTGTTTTTTTTTTTTTAACGCGTAATGGCGGCGATCTGCGATTTTTTTTGCGGGACTGCGACATTGCGGCGGACAGATCGGACCCTTGACTGACATTTTTGACACTTTTGGGGGTACCAGTGACATTACTGCAGTAATCAGTGCTATATATATGCACTGTTACTGTAAAAATGACACTGGCAGGGAAGGGGTTAATTTTATTGGAGAGGGAGGGGTTAATGTATGCCTGGTGCTTACTGACGTGTAGGGGGGGAGGTGACTGAGTGAGTCATGGACAGATCGGATGTCCAGCTATGCTGAACACTCCGATCTGTCACTCCCTGTCACTATGGAGATGCGCCCGCTTGTGTTTACACAGGCGGGCGGATCTCCACACTAGATCCCCGGCGATTGGGGCAGAGCAGCGGCGATCGCCGCTGCTCCTCCCCTGGCCCGACTCCCGCTGTGAATGAAAACAGCGGGAGCGAGCCTCTGGCGGCGCGCAAGCGCCGCCCAGAAGGGGGAGTGTCTGACGACGTAGTACTACGTCGTCAGACGATAACGAGCCACTCTGCCGCAGTAATATTACTGTGGGCGGAGGTAAAGTGGTTAAAGGGGGCTTCCAGATTCTGATAAAACAACAGCCCAGGGTTGTTGGGAAGAGGCCCTTGTCCCCATCAACATGGGGGCAAGATGCTTTAGGGGGCACCTTTCTTTTTCTATTTTCACATCTTCCTATATACAGTCTATATACAGTCTCTATATACAGCTTCAACTTCTTCCTCCAGCGCACACTTACTTGTTTCCAGCTATGTCTCTCATTTTATGCACCTTATATTAATGTTGATATTTATGCTGATATCTCGGTTCGTATAGACATTTATGAGTAATATCACACATTTCTAGATCACACATTTATATAATTTCTCCGCATAGTGGGCAAAACCTCATAGCCCACCCACAGCCAGTAGGAACCTTCAATATACTAATATTTTCCCTAATTACTGGCAGCGCCACTTCTCACTTATTATTAGAATACACCTTTTCCTAGATAATTCTCTATTGTTCCAGAAACAGGGGGAGGCACCAGAAGAGCTATCAGAATGAGTCATCCAGCCCTGACTCACAGAACCCTGACCCAGATTCAACAGCTCAGGCTTAGCCCTGAGCTAACTAAATGTTACCTACACTAACAAAACCTACACTAACTTCAGAGCACACTAGTGGGTTCTACACCAAGAAGAAGTTTATGACAACCTTTTGTAAATTCTCACAAATGCCAGGAAAAATATTCTGCAATATAGATTTATGTGTTTTCTTCCGAATATATGCTACAAAACTCAAATCCTTACTGCCTATTACCAAAGCTCGGCACAAAAACCAAAGTTCCGACCAATGAGGTTACCCCACAAAACTGTCTATCACCAAAAATGACTTAACCTCTACAATTACCACAATTGAAGAGGGCATAAAACTCCTATGTGAATTGGACCTTTCTCCTGACTATGACTCCTCTTATTCACCCCCCACAGCGTGGCTGGCAGGTGGTCACTAATAAGCTCAAAAGTAAAAAATCTTTGTTAAAACACGACAGTAACATCCTGTAATGTTTTTCTGTGACAACAGAATACCCTCCCGATACTATGTTAATCTGTGTTCAGATTCCTGTTGGATCTACCTTTTTATTTAACCACTGTTTTTAGTTTCTTGTTTCTATTCTTCAGGGTTTTTTTTGTGCTCTCTTAAGAATTATTTCACACAGTACTCTCATGCCCTCTGAATACGGACTCCAGTAAACCACATCGGGGTCGTCCTTTGTAGGGATGATCGAACGGTTCGGGTCCACCATCGTTTCGGCCCGAACATTGGGTGTTCGAGGTTCGGCCGAATTTAGAACTTTTTGCCCAAAAAGTTCGGAATTCGGCAACCAGAACCGATCAAAATGCAATGCTTCAGGAAATGGGCTTTAAAAGCCCGTGATTTGACCAGAACCATTAGCAAAAGCCAATTGAGGGGGCAGGAGAATGCTAGGAATGTGATTGGAGTGACTAGGGGGTCCCTAGACCAATCATTAGTGAATACGCCCCCCAGTATATAAGATCGCCCCCGCCAAATTCCTAGCATTCTTGTACGGGACATGGAAGAGAGTGGAATGCTGTTCTGTTCTAATGTGTTACAAAGTGTCATTTAGCTATTTTTAGTGTGATGAAAGGGATATCTAGTGTAGTTAGAGTGCTCCTTTACACTTAAGTTAGCTTCAAAAATTTAGTTTCTGTAGGGAAAGTGTTAAGTGTAAAGGGACCGTAGTGTAGTGTAGGGTTAACTGACAGTGACTGCTATGGAAGGGTGAAAAAACCCTTCCATAGCAGGGTGACCGCTATAGAGAAATGATCATTTCTCTGAGTTGCTTCGGGACAGGAATATGGCTTCTCACCAGCCAAGCATTTTTCATGCTGCAGGGGCTGCCACTGCCAGTGCTTTTTTGAGGACATGTTTGATGTCAGACATGACATCTGAACATGTGTATAGGGGGTATATATACACATACATGTCTGTATATATACCCCTAGACATATATAGGTGTGATAGTAGCAGAAATATATGCTTGCGCTAATGAAATAATTTACAGTAATATATTTCTGCTACTATCACACCTATATATGGCTAGGTGTCTATATACATATAATTATGTGTGTATATATACCACTATACACAAGTTCAGATGTTTTGCCTGCCTCAAAAGAACCCCAAAAAATGCCAAAAAAACGCTAACGTCAAAAAAAAAAAATGCCCAGGTGTGTTTTTGCTGACATTTTTTTGGGGTTTTTGGAGGAAGGCAAAACATCAGAACTTGTGTATAGTGGTGTATATACACACATCCATATATTTATATACACACCTAGACATATATAGGTGTGATAGCAGCAGAAATATATGCGTGCGCTAATGAAATCATTTACAGTAATATATTTCTGCTACTATCACACCTATATATGGCTAGGTGTCTATATATATATAATTATGTGTGTATATATACCACTATACACAAGTTCAGATGTTTTGCCTGCCTCAAAAGAACTCCAAAAAATGCCAAAAAAAAAACCGCTAGCGTCAAAAAAAAAAATGCCCAGGTGTGTTTTTGCTTGCATTTTTTGGGGGTTTTTGGAGGCAGGCAAAACATCAGAACTTGTGCACAGTACCACTATACACAAGTTCAGATGTTTTTCCTGACTGCAAAGAACCCAAAAAAATGCCTGCTTTGAAACCGGCAAGGTGTGAAAACCGAGAAGAGAAGCTAACCCCCTGAGCTGAAAGTGTTCTAATACAAACAATCTTTTTTTATGGTTCTGGACATGCTACAGAGCTGAAACTTCACAGGTACACCTTTTAGACCCCCCAGACACAAAATCACACAAAAAAGTTCTTAAAAATTGTCATTTTTGATAAAAAAGCCAATTATTGAAAACATTTAAAAAAAAAAAAGAGATTTTTTGATTTTTACTTTGGATTTCAGATCTGGGGGGTCTAAAAAGTGTACATGTGAAGTTTCGGCTCTGTAGCATGTCCAGAACCATAAAAAAAAAGGATTGTTTGTATTAGAATACTTTCAGCTCAGGGGGTTAGCTTCTCTTCTCGGTTTTCACACCTTGCTGGTTTCAAAGCAGGCATTTTTTTGGGTTCTTTGCAGTCAGGAAAAACATCTGAACTTGTGTATAGTGGTACTGTGCACAAGTTCTGATGTTTTGCCTGCCTCCAAAAACTCCCAAAAAATGCCAGCAAAAACACACCTGGGCATTTTTTTTTTGACGCTAACGTTTTTTTGGCATTTTTTGGGGTTCTTTTGAGGCCGGCAAAACATCTAAACTTGTGTATAGTGGTGTATATACACACATACATATATTTATATACACACCTAGACATATATAGGTGTGATAGTAGCAGAAATATATGCTTGGGCTAATGAAATCATTTACAGTAATATATTTCTGCTACTATCACACCTATATATGGCTAGGTGTCTATATACATATAATTATGTGTGTATATATACCACTATACACAAGTTCAGATGTTTTGCCTGCCTCAAAAGAACCCCAAAAAATGCCAAAAAAACGCTAGCGTCAAAAAAAAATGCCCAGGTGTGTTTTTGCTGGCATTTTTTGGGAGTTTTTGGAGGCAGGCAAAACATCAGAACTTGTGCACAGTACCACTATACACAAGTTCAGATGTTTTTCCTGACTGCAAAGAATCCAAAAAAATGCCTGCTTTGAAACCGGCAAGGTGTGAAAACCGAGAAGAGAAGCTAACCCCCTGAGCTGAAAGTGTTCTAATACAAACAATCTTTTTTTTTTATGGTTCTGGACATGCTACAGAGCTGAAACTTCACATGTACACTTTTTAGACCCCCTAGATCTGAAATCCCCCTTTTTTTTTTTTTAATTTTTTCAATAATTGGCTTTTTTATCAAAAAATTGTGTGATTTCATATCTGGGGGGTCTAAAAGGTGTACCTGTGAAGTTTCAGCTCTGTAGCATGTCCAGAACCATAAAAAAAGATAGTTTGTATTAGAACACTTTCAGCTCAGGGGGTTAGCTTCTCTTCTCGGTTTTCACACCTTGCCGGTTTCAAAGCAGGCATTTTTTTGGGTTCTTTGCAGTCAGGCAAAACATCTGAACTTGTGTATAGTGGTACTGTGCACAAGTTCTGATGTTTTGCCTGCCTCCAAAAACTCCCAAAAAATGCCAGCAAAAACACACCTGGGCAATTTTTTTTTGACGCTAGCGTTTTTATTTTGGCATATTCTGGGGTTCTTTTGAGGCAGGCAAAACATCTGAACTTGTGTATAGTGGTATATATACACACATAATTATATGTATATAGACACCTAGCCATATATAGATGTGATAGTAGCAGAAATATATTACTGTAAATGATTTCATTAGCGCAAGCATATATTAGTGGTGTATATATATACCACTATACACAAGTTCAGATGTTTTGCCTGCCTCCAAAAACCCCAAAAAAATGCCTGCAACAACACACCTGGGCGTTTTTTTTTTTTTTGACGCTAGTGTTTTTTTGGGCATTTTTTGGGGGTTTTTGGAGGCAGGCAAAACATCTGAACTTGTGTATAGTGGTATATATACACACATACTTATATGTATTTTACACTTAGACATATATAGGTGTTATAGGAGCGGAGCCATATTAGTGTAAATGATTTCATTAGCGCAAGCATATATTTCTGCTACTATCACACCTATATATGTCTAGGTGTGTATATACATATAAGTATGTGTGTATATATACCCGTATACACAAGTTCAGATGTTTTGCCTGCCTCCAAAGAACCCAAACAAAATGCCCAAAAAAACGCTAGCGCCAAAAAAAAAACTATATACTTATATGTATATACACACCTAGACATATATAGGTGTGGTAGTAGCAGAAATATATGCTTGCACTAATGAAATCATTTACACTAATATGGCTCCGCTCCTATAACACCTATATATGTCTAAGTGTAAAATACATATAAGTATGTGTGTATATATACCACTATACACAAGTTCAGATGTTTTGCCTGCCTCCAAAAACCCCCAAAAAATGCCTGCAACAACACACCTGGGCGTTTTTTTTTTTTTTTACGCTAGTGTTTTTTTGGGCATTTTTTTTGGTTCTTTGGAGGCAGGCAAAACATCTGAACTTGTGTATAGTGGTATATATACACACATACTTATATGTATTTTACACTTAGACATATTAGGTGTGATAGGAGCGGAGCCATATTAGTGTAAATGATTTCATTAGCGCAAGCATATATTTCTGCTACTATCACACCTATATATATCTAGGTGTATATATACATATAAGTATGTGTGTATATATACCCGTATACACAAGTTCAGATGTTTTGCCTGCCTCAAAAGACCCCAAAAAATGCCCAAAAAAACGCTTGCTACTAAACCGGCAAGGTGTGAAAAGAGAGAAGCCACTAACCTGTTCTGTAAGTGACCTAATACAAACAATCTTTTTTTTTATGGTTCTGGACATGCTACAGAACTGAAACTTCACAGACCCCCCAGATACTAAATCCAAAGACATTCTTTTTTTTTAATTTTTTTTTTTTTTTTATTTTGTCAATAATTGGCTCTCTATCAAAAATGACAATTTTTAAGAACTTTTTTGTGTGATTAATAGTCCCTGGGGTATGACCCAGAACCCTATGCACTTTTTAGGGGCATTTATTGGGTTTTAGGGCTTCAAAATAGTGTTTTTTGATTACCGAAGTTCGGGTCCAATTGATTTCAAAGGGGTTCTGAAATCCGGGCCGAACTTTCGGGAAGTTCGGATGTTCTGGCCGAACCAAACTTTTGAAAAGTTCGATCATCCCTACCAAGGAGTAGAGATTAAATTCTACCAGGATCTCTAACCTATCACACTACAGAAGAGAAGGGACCTAAGACCTCTACTGGATCTCCTAAGATCTGAAGTTTTTCCCTACAGATGGAAGTTTCCATTTTGCCTTTCAGCCTCTGCCCAGGGTTGCACAGCCTTTTTAAGAACACCTGATAATACCAGATTATTCTGTGAAATTCTCAATATACCGCTAATAGAGACACCCGCCTGGACTCGCCCCTACAATCCGTCCACGATCAGAAGGGTCTCCTCCATGGACACCATCCCTGAACGCGATGGGTTCAACACCAGAAGACGAAGATCGGCATCCCCCCAACAACATCATCACTCCACTACTCGTTCGGGTCGAAGCATTAGTCCCACTGCCCCTCCGGTTCATCTCAGACCAAGACACTAAAATGTGAGGTGAAAGTGAAGACCTACAGGACAGCGATGTCTCTCATCTTTGCTTTCCCCCGAATCCCCACCTTTTTTGGTACTACTTATGCTTTTAGTGTAGTCACAACGTACATAACTGCCTCTTAGTCAATGCAATCAGGATGGCAAACTCCAGTTTGGTGGGTCACATCTCTGCCACTATTGCTAAGCAGCAGACTAAATATTTTCCCCCCTTTTTTTTTTCTGTTTCTTTTCCCTCTTTAAGGAGAATTTAAAATGTCATTCATAGGGTTGAGCGGACACCTAGATGTCCGTGTTCGACGGGTTCGGCCGAACTTTAAAAAAAAGTCCGGGTCCGTGTCCCGGACTTTTACCGAACTTTTCCCGGACACCGAACCCCATTGAAGTCAATGGGGACCCGAACTTTAAGGCACTAAAATGGCTCTAAAACACCAAAGGAAAGGGCTAGAGTGCTGCAAATGGCAGCAAAACGTAATTAAGAGCATGGCAAGTGCTCTGCAAACAAATGTGGATAGGGAAATAACTTAAAACAACAAAAAAAAACAAAAAAATATAACAATGTTCTTCTTCATCTCTGAAGGACGAGGCCCATATGGAGTAGTAGGGAGGTTGAGGTGGTGGTGGATGTGGCGGTGACATAGGCATGCGCACAGGGTGTGCCGGGTGTGCCTGGGCACACCCTAATCACCTAGGGCACATAGCATTGCCAGTGAGGAGATGGGAAAGATCTCCCTCGGACCTGCTCTGCTCTATTTCTCTTTGCCTACAGGTACATGGCCCCGATACATTACTCTCCCTGCTGGCAAACACATGCATGTGTATTTCAACTTTGGGGTGCACACCTTAATGCAATAGGCTGCGCACACCTATGGGTGGTGTAGGTGGAAGCGGCGGTGGAGGAGGACCAGGGCCGGATTAAGAGCATCATGGGCTTGGTGCTGAGGATTTTGAAGGGCCTTAAGGGCCGTGCCTTGCCATGCACCCAGAGGAGGAAGGGTGCAGCCATGCATGCCTAATTCAACATGGGATGCTGTCTCTGAAGCCCATAAACACATCCATGCATCGGCAACTGTCCCTCCTTGTCCGGCCTTCGCGCTGTGTGGGGAGGTTCTGAGGGTGCTGCCTGGGGAAGCGAGCATAGAAGCCAGACTTCTGTGTTTTCAAGTGACAGAAGAGCGGTAACAGTGAATATGGCCAACCCGGGGCCTATATAAAAGGTAGGGGCCTGGAGCTGCAGCTCCAATAGCCCCTACGTTAATCTGGCCCTGAGGAGGAGGACGAGGTAGCCAACACTGCTTCTTTTCACAAATTTTAAATGAGGGTACACCCCAAAAGAGTGAGAAAGAGCAAAAATGGAACAATGGGTGGGTAAGGTCGGTATCCATTGCTATTCTGCACAAGGTACGGAAAAGTCCCGTGGGATCCATGCCTGGTTCATTTTAATGAACGTGAGCTTGTCCACATTGTCTCTGGACAGGCGGCTGCGCTTGTCTGTTATAACGCCCCCAGCCGTGCTAAATACCCGTTCAGATAATACACTGGCTGCAGGGCACGCCAGCACCTCCAAGGCGTAAAGGGCAAGCTCAGGCCATGTGCCCAATTTGGAGACCCAGAAGTTGAAGGGGGCAGACCCCTCATTCACTACATGTAGGCGTGTGCACACATACTGCTCCACCATGTTGGTAAAATGCTGCCTCCTGCTAAGACGTTCCATCTGAGCTGCTGGTGCTGCTGTTTGTTGTGGCGTGCTGACAAAGCTTTTCCACATTTCGGCCATGCTAACCCTGCCTTCTGAGGTGCTGGCGGTGCCCTGGTTGCGTTGGCGACCTCCTCCTCCTCCTCCTCCTCCTCCTCTGCCTTGTGCTTCCACTGCGGCCCCGCTGTCAGATGGGAATGCCAGCAGCATGGCGTCTACCAGCGTGCGCTTGTACTCGCGCATCTTGCGATCACGCTCCAGTGAGTGAATTAAGGACGGTACGTTGTCCTTGTAACGGGGATCCAGCAGCGTGGCCACCCAGTAATCAGCACAAGTTAGAATGTGGGCAACTCGGCGGTCGTTGTGGAGACACTGCAGCATGTAATCGCTCATGTGTGCCAGGCTGCCCAGAGGCAACGAAAGGCTGTCCTCTGTGGGAGGTGTATCGTCCGTGTCCTCTGTATCCCCCCAGCCACGCACCAGTGATGGCCATGAGCTGGCCTGGGTGCCACCCTGCTGTGAACATGGTTCCATCTCCTCCTCCAGCTCCTCCTCCTCCTCATCCTCCTCATCCTCCAGAACTGTGCCCCTGCTGGACAATTGTGTCCCTGGCGTTTGTGTGTGCAGAAACCCACCCTCGGAGCCCCTTGCGAATGACTGCCCTGAAAGCCTTGGAAATGTTACCTCTTCATCCTCCTCCTCCTCCTCATCCTGTGCCACATCCTCTTCCATCATCGCCCGAATTGTTTTTTCAAGGAGGCATAGAAGTGGGATAGTTAAGCTGAGAACGGCGTCATTGCCACTGGCCATGTTGGTGGAGTACTCAAAACAGCGCAACAAGGCACACAGGTCTCGCATGGAGGCCCAGTTATTGGTGGTGAAGTGGTGCTGTTCCGCAGAGCGACTCACGCGTGCGTGCTGCAGCTGAAACTCCACTATGGCCTGCTGCTGCTCGCACAGTCTTTCCAGCATGTGCAAGGTGGAGTTCCACCTTGTGGGCACGTAACATATGAGGCGGTGAGCGGGAAGGCCGAAGTTACGCTGCAGCGCTGCCAGGCGAGCAGCAGCAGGGTGAGAACGCCGAAAGTGCGCACAAACGGCCCGCACTTTCTGCAGCAGCTCTGACATATCGGGGTAGTTTTTAAGGAACCTCTGCACCACCAAATTCAGCACATGCGCCAGGCAAGGGATGTGCGTCAAACCGGCTAGGCCCAGAGCTGCTATGAGATTTCTCCCGTTATCGCACACCACCAGGCCGGGCTTGAGGCTCGCTGGCAGCAACCACTCATTTGTCTGCTGTTCCATGCTCCTCCACAACTCCTGCGCGGTGTGTGGTTTGTCCCCTAACAGGCAAGTTGTAAAACTGCCTGCTGTCGTTTACCCCTGGCCGTGCTGAAGTTGGTGGTGAAGGTGTTACGCTGTCCGGATGAGGAGGCGGTAGAGGATGAGGAAGCGGAGTAGAAGGAGTTAGGAACAGGAGGCAAACTGAAGCGCCCTGCAATCCTCGGAGGTGGAAGGACATGCGCCAAATTGCTATCCGCCTCAGGCCCATCCGCCACTGCATTTACCCAGTGTGCCGTTAGGGAGATATAACGCCCCTGACCGTGCTTACTGGTCCACGTATCGGTAGTTAGGTGGACCTTGGCACAGATGGCGTTGCGCAGTGCACACCTGATTTTTTCCCCCACTTGGTTGTGCAGGGAAGGGATGGCTTGCCTGGAAAAGTAGTGGTGGCTGGGCACGACGTACTGTGGGACAGCCACCGACATAAGGTTTTTAAAACTGTGCGTCTCCACCAGACGGAATGACAGCATTTCAAAGGCCAATAATTTTGAAATGCTGGCATTCAGGGCCAGGGATCGCGGGTGGGTAGGGGGGTACTTCCTCTTCCTCTCAAGTGTTTGGGAGATGGAAAGCTGAACGCTTCCACGGGACATTGTGGAGATGGTTGTTGGTGACCCAGGTGGTGGTGTTGCTGACAGATCGTCTGTTTGCGGGGTGGCAGGTGCCGGTATCACTACAGATGTGGCTGGAGCGGCCGAGACTGCAGCAGAAGAGGAAGCAGGATGAGCCAGAGACGTTTCTTGGTTTTGAAGGTGTGTACTCCACTGCAGCTCGTGCTTTGCACTTAGATGCCTGATCATGCAGGTTGTGCTCAGGTTGAGAAGGTTTATGCCTCGCTTCAAGCTCTGATTGCACAGGGTGCAAACCACTCGTGTCCTGTCATCAGCACATTTTCTAAAGAACTTCCACGCTAGAGAACTCCTTTGAGCTGACTTTGGTGCGCTCGTTCCCTTGCTGCGTTGGGCAGTAGCGGGCGTAGTGTCTAGGGCATGGCCGCTCCGCTTCTGCACCCTGCTCCCTCTTCTGCTGTGCTGGTGGCTCTGTGCGACCACCGCCTCTTCCTCAAAACTACTCAGGTCACCTGCATGACGTTCATTCCATGTGAGGTCGAGGACCTCATCGTCCTCCACATCATCTTCCACCCAGTCTTCACCCCTGCCCTCCTTGTCGGTCTCCACAATGCTGAACGCCGCAGCAGTTGGCACCTGCGTTTCGTCATCATCGGAGACGTGCTGCGATGATCCTTGCATGTACTCATCTTGAGAAATAAGTGGTTGGGCATCGCTGCACTCAATCTCATCCACTTCTGGGGCAGGGCTAGGTGGATGGCCCTGGTAAACCCTGCTGACAGAGTCATCAAAAAGAAGAAGAGACTGCTGTATGGCTTGGGGCTCAGACTGCTTGCCTGATTTGCAAGGGGGTGAGGTGAAAGACAGTTGGACATCGGCTGCAGGTGCCAACTGTGACCTTTCAGCAGTAGACTGGGTGGGAGACAATGTGAAGGAACTGGAGGCACTGTCAGCAGCAAACCAATCTACTATCGCCTCCACTTGTTCTGGCCTCATCACTTCTAGGGGCGTATGATGCCCTACCAAATACTGATGCAGGTTCTGTCGCCTACTCACACTTGAGGAAGGTGTTTCACTTGTGCGTGTAGCTGGCACAGATCGACCACGTCCTCTCCTTGCAACAGGAGCTCTACCAGCAGCACCACGACCCAGGCCACGGCCCTTATTTGACGGTCTCCTCATATTTCTGTAATTTAAGATCTTGCCCTAGAAAGGTTTTTATTGAATAGCGGAATAGGAAATATGATCCAAAAAAGTGTATGTATCTCGCACGTACAAAACCACACTAGGCCCCAATTACTATTGTTTGTACCCCTAAAAGGATGGTTGAGCAGTAGGAGGAGGAGTATGGAACAGGCAGCACCCTCAAATCTTCAGAAGTATGAGATGAACCCCAAAAACTTGGAAAGGTGGATCTCACACGTACCGACACAGACTATCACGCAATTTAATTGATCCCCAAAGGTTTTAATTGAATAGCGGAATAGAAAATATGATCAAAAAGAAAGTGTATGTATCTCACACGTACACCACCACACTAGGCCCCAATTACTATTGTTTGTACCCCTAAAAGGATGGTTGAGCAGTAGGAGGAGGAGTATGGAACAGGCAGCACCCTCAAATCTTCAGAAGTATGAGATGAACCCCAAAAACTTGTAAAGTTGGATCTCACACGTACCGACACAGACTATCACACAATTTAATTGATCCCCAAAGGTTTTAATTGAATAGCGGAATAGAAAATATGATCAAAAAGAAAGTGTATGTATCGCACACGTACACCACCACACTAGGCCCCAATTACTATTGTTTGTACCCCTAAAAGGATGGTTGAGGAGTAGGAGGAGGAGTATGGAACAGGCAGCACCCTCAAATCTTCAGAAGTATGAGATGAACCCCAAAAACTTGGAAAGGTGGATCTCACACGTACCGACACAGACTATCACGCAATTTAATTGATCCCCAAAGGTTTTAATTGAATAGCGGAATAGAAAATATGATCAAAAAGAAAGTGTATGTATCTCACACGTACACCACCACACTAGGCCCCAATTACTATTGTTTGTACCCCTAAAAGGATGGTTGAGCAGTAGGAGGAGGAGTATGGAACAGGCAGCACCCTCAAATCTTCAGAAGTATGAGATGAACCCCAAAAACTTGGAAAGTTGGATCTCACACGTACCGACACAGACTATCACACAATTTAATTGATCCCCAAAGGTTTTAATTGAATAGCGGAATAGAAAATATGATCAAAAAGAAAGTGTATGTATCGCACACGTACACCACCACACTAGGCCCCAATTACTATTGTTTGTACCCCTAAAAGGATGGTTGAGGAGTAGGAGGAGGAGTATGGAACAGGCAGCACCCTCAAATCTTCAGAAGTATGAGATGAACCCCAAAAACTTGGAAAGGTGGATCTCACACGTACCGACACAGGCTATCACGCAATTTAATTGATCCCCAAAGGTTTTAATTGAATAGCGGAATAGAAAATATGATCAAAAAGAAAGTGTATGTATCTCACACGTACACCACCACACTAGGCCCCAATTACTATTGTTTGTACCCCTAAAAGGATGGTTGAGCAGTAGGAGGAGGAGTATGGAACAGGCAGCACCCTCAAATCTTCAGAAGTATGAGATGAACCCCAAAAACTTGGAAAGGTGGATCTCACACGTACCGACACAGACTATCACGCAATTTAATTGATCCCCAAAGGTTTTAATTGAATAGCGGAATAGAAAATATGATCAAAAAGAAAGTGTATGTATCTCACACGTACACCACCACACTAGGCCCCAATTACTATTGTTTGTACCCCTAAAAGGATGGTTGAGGAGTAGGAGGAGGAGTATGGAACAGGCAGCACCCTCAAATCTTCAGAAGTATGAGATGAACCCCAAAAACTTGGAAAGGTGGATCTCACATGTACCGACACAGACTATCACGCAATTTAATTGATCCCCAAAGGTTTTAATTGAATAGCGGAATAGAAAATATGATCAAAAAGAAAGTGTATGTATCTCACACGTACACCACCACACTAGGCCCCAATTACTATTGTTTGTACCCCTAAAAGGATGGTTGAGGAGTAGGAGGAGGAGTATGGAACAGGCAGCACCCTCAAATCTTCAGAAGTATGAGATGAACCCCAAAAACTTGGAAAGGTGGATCTCACACGTACCGACACAGACTATCACGCAATTTAATTGATCCCCAAAGGTTTTAATTGAATAGCGGAATAGAAAATATGATCAAAAAGAAAGTGTATGTATCTCACACGTACACCACCACACTAGGCCCCAATTACTATTGTTTGTACCCCTAAAAGGATGGTTGAGGAGTAGGAGGAGGAGTATGGAACAGGCAGCACCCTCAAATCTTCAGAAGTATGAGATGAACCCCAAAAACTTGGAAAGGTGGATCTCACACGTACCGACACAGACTATCACGCAATTTAATTGATCCCCAAAGGTTTTAATTGAATAGCGGAATAGAAAATATGATCAAAAAGAAAGTGTATGTATCTCACACGTACACCACCACACTAGGCCCCAATTACTATTGTTTGTACCCCTAAAAGGATGGTTGAGCAGTAGGAGGAGGAGTATGGAACAGGCAGCACCCTCAAATCTTCAGAAGTATGAGATGAACCCCAAAAACTTGGAAAGGTGGATCTCACACGTACCGACACAGACTATCACGCAATTTAATTGATCCCCAAAGGTTTTAATTGAATAGGGGAATAGAAAATATGATCAAAAAGAAAGTGTATGTATCTCACACGTACACCACCACACTAGGCCCCAATTACTATTGTTTGTACCCCTAAAAGGATGGTTGAGGAGTAGGAGGAGGAGTATGGAACAGGCAGCACCCTCAAATCTTCAGAAGTATGAGATGAAACCCAAAAACTTGGAAAGGTGGATCTCACACGTACCGACACAGACTATCACGCAATTTAATTGATCCCCAAAGGTTTTAATTAAATAGCGGAATAGAAAATATGATCAAAAAGAAAGTGTATGTATCTCACACGTACACCACCACACTAGGCCCCAATTACTATTGTTTGTACCCCTAAAAGGATGGTTGAGCAGTAGGAGGAGGAGTATGGAACAGGCAGCACCCTCAAATCTTCAGAAGTATGAGATGAACCCCAAAAACTTGGAAAGGTGGATCTCACACGTACCGACACAGACTATCACGCAATTTAATTGATCCCCAAAGGTTTTAATTGAATAGCGGAATAGAAAATATGATCAAAAAGAAAGTGTATGTATCTCACACGTACACCACCACACTAGGCCCCAATTACTATTGTTTGTACCCCTAAAAGGATGGTTGAGGAGTAGGAGGAGGAGTATGGAACAGGTAGCACCCTCAAATCTTCAGAAGTATGAGATGAACCCCAAAAACTTGGAAAGGTGGATCTCACATGTACCGACACAGACTATCACGCAATTTAATTGATCCCCAAAGGTTTTAATTGAATAGCGGAATAGAAAATATGATCAAAAAGAAAGTGTATGTATCTCACACGTACACCACCACACTAGGCCCCAATTACTATTGTTTGTACCCCTAAAAGGATGGTTGAGGAGTAGGAGGAGGAGTATGGAACAGGCAGCACCCTCAAATCTTCAGAAGTATGAGATGAACCCCAAAAACTTGGAAAGGTGGATCTCACACGTACCGACACAGACTATCACGCAATTTAATTGATCCCCAAAGGTTTTAATTGAATAGCGGAATAGAAAATATGATCAAAAAGAAAGTGTATGTATCTCACACGTACACCACCACACTAGGCCCCAATTACTATTGTTTGTACCCCTAAAAGGATGGTTGAGGAGTAGGAGGAGGAGTATGGAACAGGCAGCACCCTCAAATCTTCAGAAGTATGAGATGAACCCCAAAAACTTGGAAAGGTGGATCTCACATGTACCGACACAGACTATCACGCAATTTAATTGATCCCCAAAGGTTTTAATTGAATAGCGGAATAGAAAATATGATCAAAAAGAAAGTGTATGTATCTCACACGTACACCACCACACTAGGCCCCAATTACTATTGTTTGTACCCCTAAAAGGATGGTTGAGGAGTAGGAGGAGGAGTATGGAACAGGCAGCACCCTCAAATCTTCAGAAGTATGAGATGAACCCCAAAAACTTGGAAAGGTGGATCTCACACGTACCGACACAGACTATCACGCAATTTAATTGATCCCCAAAGGTTTTAATTGAATAGCGGAATAGAAAATATGATCAAAAAGAAAGTGTATGTATCTCACACGTACACCACCACACTAGGCCCCAATTACTATTGTTTGTACCCCTAAAAGGATGGTTGAGGAGTAGGAGGAGGAGTATGGAACAGGCAGCACCCTCAAATCTTCAGAAGTATGAGATGAACCCCAAAAACTTGGAAAGGTGGATCTCACACGTACCGACACAGACTATCACGCAATTTAATTGATCCCCAAAGGTTTTAATTGAATAGCGGAATAGAAAATATGATCAAAAAGAAAGTGTATGTATCTCACACGTACACCACCACACTAGGCCCCAATTACTATTGTTTGTACCCCTAAAAGGATGGTTGAGCAGTAGGAGGAGGAGTATGGAACAGGCAGCACCCTCAAATCTTCAGAAATATGAGATGAACCCCAAAAACTTGGAAAGGTGGATCTCACACGTACCGACACAGACTATCACGCAATTTAATTGATCCCCAAAGGTTTTAATTGAATAGCGGAATAGAAAATATGATCAAAAAGAAAGTGTATGTATCTCACACGTACACCACCACACTAGGCCCCAATTACTATTGTTTGTACCCCTAAAAGGATGGTTGAGCAGTAGGAGGAGGAGTATGGAACAGGCAGCACCCTCAAATCTTCAGAAGTATGAGATGAACCCCAAAAACTTGGAAAGGTGGATCTCACACGTACCGACACAGACTATCACGCAATTTAATTGATCCCCAAAGGTTTTAATTGAATAGCGGAATAGAAAATATGATCAAAAAGAAAGTGTATGTATCTCACACGTACACCACCACACTAGGCCCCAATTACTATTGTTTGTACCCCTAAAAGGATGGTTGAGGAGTAGGAGGAGGAGTATGGAACAGGCAGCACCCTCAAATCTTCAGAAGTATGAGATGAAACCCAAAAACTTGGAAAGGTGGATCTCACACGTACCGACACAGACTATCACGCAATTTAATTGATCCCCAAAGGTTTTAATTAAATAGCGGAATAGAAAATATGATCAAAAAGAAAGTGTATGTATCTCACACGTACACCACCACACTAGGCCCCAATTACTATTGTTTGTACCCCTAAAAGGATGGTTGAGCAGTAGGAGGAGGAGTATGGAACAGGCAGCACCCTCAAATCTTCAGAAGTATGAGATGAACCCCAAAAACTTGGAAAGGTGGATCTCACACGTACCAACACAGACTATCACGCAATTTAATTGATCCCCAAAGGTTTTAATTGAATAGCGGAATAGAAAATATGATCAAAAAGAAAGTGTATGTATCTCACACGTACACCACCACACTAGGCCCCAATTACTATTGTTTGTACCCCTAAAAGGATGGTTGAGCAGTAGGAGGAGGAGTATGGAACAGGCAGCACCCTCAAATCTTCAGAAGTATGAGATGAACCCCAAAAACTTGGAAAGGTGGATCTCACACGTACCGACACAGACTATCACGCAATTTAATTGATCCCCAAAGGTTTTAATTGAATAGCGGAATAGAAAATATGATCAAAAAGAAAGTGTATGTATCTCACACGTACAGCACCACACTAGGCCCCAATTACTATTGTTTGTACCCCTAAAAGGATGGTTGAGCAGTAGGAGGAGGAGTATGGAACAGGCAGCACCCTCAAATCTTCAGAAGTATGAGATTGTGTTCACTGTACCCCACAAAGATTGTGTTCACTGCACCCCACAAAGATTGTGTTCACTGCACCTCAAAAAGGATTTTGTTCACTGCACCCCACAAAGATTGTGTTCACTGCACCCTAAAAGGATTTTGTTCACTGCACCCCAAAAAGATTGTGTTCACTGTACCCCCCAAAGATTGTGTTTACTGCACCCCACAAAGATTCTGTTCCCTGTACCCCACAAAGATTGTGTTCACTGCACCCCACAAAGGATTTTGTTCACTGCACCCCAAAAAGATTGTGTTCACTGCACTCCAAAAAGGATGTTGTTCACTGCACCCCAAAAAGGATTTTGTTCACTGCACCCCAAAAAGATTGTGTTCACTGCACCCCACAAAGATTGTGTTCACTGCACCCCACAAAGGATTTTGTTCACTGCACCCCAAAAAGATTGTGTTCACTGTACCCCACAAAGATTGTGTTCACTGCACCCCACAAAGGATTTTGTTCACTGCACCCCAAAAAGATTGTGTTCACTGCACCCCAAAAAGATGTTGTTCACTGCACCCCAAAAAGGATTTTGTTCACTTCACCCCAAAAAGATTGTGTTCACTGCACCCCACAAAGATTGTGTTCACTGCACCCCACAAAGGATTTTGTTCACTGCACCCCAAAAAGATTGTGTTCACTGTACCCCCCAAAGATTGTGTTCACTGCACCCCACAAAGGATTTTGTTCACTGCACCCCAAAAAGATTGTGTTCACTGTACCCCCCAAAGATTGTGTTCACTGCACCCCACAAAGATTCTGTTCACTTTACCCCACAAAGATTGTGTTCACTGCACCCCACAAAGGATTTTGTTCACTGCACCCCAAAAAGATTGTGTTCACTGCACCCCAAAAAGGATTTTATTCACTGCACCCCAAAAAGGATGTTGTTCACTTCACCCCAAAAAGGATTTTGTTCACTGCACCCCAAAAAGATTGTGTTCACTGCACCCCACAAAGATTGTGTTCACTGCACCCCACAAAGGATTTTGTTCACTGCACCCCAAAAAGATTGTGTTCACTGCACCCCAAAAAGGATTTTGTTCACTGCACCCCAAAAAGGATGTTGTTCACTGCACCCCAAAAAGGATTTTGTTCACTGCACCCCACAAAGGATTTTGTTCACTGCACCCCAAAAAGATTGTGTTCACTGCACCCCAAAAAGGATTTTGTTCACTGCACCCCAAAAAGGATGTTGTTCACTGCACCCCAAAAAGGATTTTGTTCACTGCACCCCAAAAAGATTGTGTTCACTGCACCCCACAAAGATTGTGTTCACTGCACCCCACAAAGGATTTTGTTCACTGCACCCCAAAAAGATTGTGTTCACTGCACCCCAAAAAGGATTTTGTTCACTGCACCCCAAAAAGGATGTTGTTCACTGCACCCCAAAAAGGATTTTGTTCACTCCACCCCAAAAAGATTGTGTTCACTGCACCCCACAAAGATTGTGTTCACTGCACCCCAAAAAGGATTTTGTTCACTGCACCCCAAAAAGATTGTGTTCACTGCACCCCAAAAAGGATGTTGTTCACTGAACCCCAAAAAGATTGTGTTCACTGCACCCCACAAAGATTGTGTTCACTGCACCCCACAAAGGATTTTGTTCACTGCACCCCAAAAAGATTGTGTTCACTGCACCCCAAAAAGGATGTTGTTCACTGCACCCCAAAAAGGATTTTGTTCACTGCACCCCAAAAAGATTTTGTTCACTGCACCCCAAAAAGGACGTTGTTTACTGCACCCCAAAAAGATTGTGTTCACTGCAGCCCAAAAAGATTGTGTTCACTGCAGCTCACACACAGAAAAATGGATGTGGATCACTGACACCTGCCTATCTCCTATCCCACACCACACAGCAATATCGATTGTAGTTTGTAGAACACAGTTTCCCTAAAATTCAGCAGCAGCCTCTCCCTAACAGGATTGAGAAGAGATCGTAGATCGGGACTAAGTGCAGACCCCACACAGCAATATCGATTGTAGTTTGTAGAACAATCTGACCCTAAAATTCAGCAGCAGCCTCTCCCTAACAGGATTGAGAAAAGATCGTAGATCAGGATTGAGTGCAGACCCCACCCCCCACACAGCAATATCGATTGTAGTTTGTAGAAGACACTGACCCTATAATTCAGCAGACTCTATCCCTAAAATGCCTACAACTCGCCCTGCCTAAACACTCCGACCTGTCCCTCAATTCTATCCTGACACAAATGGTTTTTTCCTGCCTGTCTTTCCCTAATCAGCAGCCAGCACGTTGATGTGTGCTCTGTCCCTGATCTAAGCAGCAGAATGAAGACGCTGCGGCTGCCTGGAACTTATAAAGACTTGGTCACATGCTTCAGACGGCCAATCACAGCTACTGAGACATTTGCAGGCATGGCTGGGATGGCTTAAGGCACACCAGTTAAACGATTGTTGATTGGCTGTTGAAAGCCCGCCATGAAAAGAGCGCCAAAGCATGCAAAACCCGGAAATAAAACGACCGAACACAGATTTTTACCCGAACATACAGTAAAGTGTCCGTGTTCGGGTACAAAAAATCCAATTATTCGGTACAAACACGAATAATACAGTCCGTGTTCGCTCAACACTAGTCATTCATTAAAATGGGACTTTAATTAACTAAAGATATTAAGCTCTGATATCCTGCTTCACTTATATAATATGGTCTGTAACAAGCCTTTCTGACTGTTACTACAACATAGGGAGCAGGGGAGAGATGTAACATCCGTTACAATCGTGATCTCACTAACCTCTCCTCCTTCCAAGTGAGATCTCTGGACTTGCCACGGGAGCCGAGGTAAACGCTACCACAAAAGTCTGCTCAGGATTCAGGCTGAATATAGATTGTGACAAAAAACACAGCGCACTTAGTTTAAGCTTGTAAAGATTATCTATTTTGTCTTATTATACCTTCATTGGTTTATGGGGAAGGAGGAAAGCAAAAAATCCTTGTTTTTCATGAGCCTCCTCTTGCAAGCTGCGAAAAGGGAGAGAGGTAAGGGGAATTCCTTTCTCATCTCCCTACTCATGACTGATTTTTCTCTTTTTGTTTTCCTTCTCTGTTCTGTTATTTTAAGCTCACAGCGTCTTTTTGTGATATTGTGACTGGCTTGGGGGTTGGGGGGCCCTTGTATATTCTTTTCTCATTTTGAAACATGAACAATATGGAAAACAGGATTGCCATCTTGTGGCTGCTTTGTATACCACACCTGCCCCCCCCCCCCCTCTAATGGGGTGATTATTATACTATATGTCTAAGCCACAGACTCTGGGATTATACATTTTTACCCCCTCTCAAGAAGCCACTGGCCACTTATATTTTGATGCATAGCCATATTAACTGCAATAGCCGAATTCCACCCCCTTGCTTTTGGTAATGGGGCTCTCCACCCTCCGAGCCACTGATTACAGATCATTTCTTGAATATTGTTCAAACTTGGTTATAATCAGTTTTTGCAAACTCTTTAAGAGAATCTTAATCTTAAGGTATTGTTACTAGGGTTGAGCGGACACCTAGATGTCCGTGTTCGACGGGTTCGGCCGAACTTTAAAAAAAAGTCCGGGTCCGTGTCCCGGACTTTTACCGAACTTTTCCCGGACACCGAACCCCATTGAAGTCAATGGGGACCCGAACTTTAAGGCACTAAAATGGCTCTAAAACACCAAAGGAAAGGGCTAGAGTGCTGCAAATGGCAGCAAAACGTAATTAAGAGCATGGCAAGTGCTCTGCAAACAAATGTGGATAGGGAAATAACTTAAAACAACAAAAAAAAACAGAAAAATAAAACAATGTTCTTCTTCATCTCTGAAGGACGAGGCCCATATGGAGTAGGAGGGAGGTTGAGGTGGTGGTGGATGTGGCGGTGACATAGGCGTGCGCACAGGGTGTGCTGGGTGTGCCTGGGCACACCCTAATCACCTAGGGCACATAGCATTGCCAGTGAGGAGATGGGAAAGATCTCCCTGGGACCTGCTCTGCTCTATTTCTCCTTGCCTACAGGTACATGGCCCCGATACATTACTCTCCCTGCTGGCAAACACATGCATGTGTATTTCAACTTTGGGGTGCACACCTTAATGCAATAGGCTGCGCACACCTATGGGCGGTGTAGGTGGAAGCGGCGGTGGAGGAGGACCAGGGCCGGATTAACAGCATCATGGGCTTGGTGCTGAGGATTTTGAAGGGCCTTAGGGCCGTGCCTTGCCATGCACCCAGAGGAGGAAGGGTGCAGCCATGCATGCCTAATTCAACATGGGATGCTGTCTCTGAAGCCCATAAACACATCCATGCATCGCCAACTGTCCCTCCTTGTCCGGCCTTCACGCTGTGTGGGGAGGTTCTGAGGGTGCTGCCTGGGGAAGCGAGCATAGAAGCCAGACTTCTGTGTTTACAAGTGACAGAAGAGCGGTAACAGTGAATATGGCCAACCCGGGGCCTATATAAAAGGTAGGGGCCTGGAGCTGCAGCTCCAATAGCCCCTACATTAATCTGGCCCTGAGGAGGAGGACGAGGTAGCCAACACTGCTTCTTTTCACAAATTTTAAATGAGGGTACACCCCAAAAGAGTGAGAAAGAGCAAAAATGGAACAATGGGTGGGTAAGGTCGGTATCCATTGCTATTCTGCACAAGGTACGGAAAAGTCCCGTGGGATCCATGCCTGGTTCATTTTAATGAACGTGAGCTTGTCCACATTGTCTCTGGACAGGCGGCTGCGCTTGTCTGTTATAACGCCCCCAGCCGTGCTAAATACCCGTTCAGATAATACACTGGCTGCAGGGCACGCCAGCACCTCCAAGGCGTAAAGGGCAAGCTCAGGCCATGTGCCCAATTTGGAGACCCAGAAGTTGAAGGGGGCAGACCCGTCATTCACTACATGTAGGCGTGTGCACACATACTGCTCCACCATGTTGGTAAAATGCTGCCTCCTGCTAAGACGTTCCATCTGAGCTGCTGGTGCTGCTGTTTGTTGTGGCGTGCTGACAAAGCTTTTCCACATTTCGGCCATGCTAACCCTGCCTTCTGAGGTGCTGGCGGTGCCCTGGTTGCGTTGGCGACCTCCTCCTCCTCCTCCTCTGCCTTGTGCTTCCACTGTGGCCCCGCTGTCAGATGGGAATGCCAGCAGCATGGCGTCTACCAGCGTGCGCTTGTACTCGCGCATCTTGCGATCGCGCTCCAGTGAGTGAATTAAGGACGGTACGTTGTCCTTGTAACGGGGATCCAGCAGCGTGGCCACCCAGTAATCAGCACAAGTTAGAATGTGGGCAACTCGGCGGTCGTTGTGGAGACACTGCAGCATGTAATCGCTCATGTGTGCCAGGCTGCCCAGAGGCAACGAAAGGCTGTCCTCTGTGGGAGGTGTATGGTCCGTGTCCTCTGTATCCCCCCAGCCACGCACCAGTGATGGCCATGAGCTGGCCTGGGTGCCACCCTGCTGTGAACATGGTTCCATCTCCTCCTCCAGCTCCTCCTCCTCCTCATCCTCCTCATCCTCCAGAACTGTGCCCCTGCTGGACAATTGCGTCCCTGGCGTTTGCGTGTGCAGGAACCCACCCTCGGAGCCCCTTGCGAATGACTGCCCTGAAAGCCTTGGAAATGTTACCTCTTCATCCTCCTCCTCCTCCTCATCCTGTGCCACATCCTCTTCCATCATCGCCCGAATTGTTTTTTCAAGGAGGCATAGAAGTGGGATAGTTAAGCTGAGAACGGCGTCATTGCCACTGGCCATGTTGGTGGAGTACTCAAAACAGCGCAACAAGGCACACAGGTCTCGCATGGAGGCCCAGTTATTGGTGGTGAAGTGGTGCTGTTCCGCAGAGCGACTCACGCGTGCGTGCTGCAGCTGAAACTCCACTATGGCCTGCTGCTGCTCGCACAGTCTTTCCAGCATGTGCAAGGTGGAGTTCCACCTTGTGGGCACGTCACATATGAGGCGGTGAGCGGGAAGGCCGAAGTTACGCTGCAGCGCTGCCAGGCGAGCAGCAGCAGGGTGAGAACGCCGAAAGTGCGCACAAACGGCCCACACTTTCTGCAGCAGCTCTGACATATCGGGGTAGTTTTTAAGGAACCTCTGCACCACCAAATTCAGCACATGCGCCAGGCAAGGGATGTGCGTCAAACCGGCTAGGCCCAGAGCTGCTATGAGATTTCGCCCGTTATCGCACACCACCAGGCCGGGCTTGAGGCTCGCTGGCAGCAACCACTCATTTGTCTGCTGTTCCATGCTCCTCCACAACTCCTGCGCGGTGTGTGGTTTGTCCCCCAAACAGGCAAGTTGTAAAACTGCCTGCTGTCGTTTACCCCTGGCCGTGCTGAAGTTGGTGGTGAAGGTGTTACGCTGTCCGGATGAGGAGGCGGTAGAGGATGAGGAAGCGGAGTAGGAGGAGTTAGGAACAGGAGGCAAACTGAAGCGCCCTGCAATCCTCGGTGGTGGAAGGACATGCGCCAAATTGCTATCCGCCTCAGGCCCATCCGCCACTGCATTTACCCAGTGTGCCGTTAGGGAGATATAACGCCCCTGACCGTGCTTACTGGTCCACGTATCCGTAGTTAGGTGGACCTTGGCACAGATGGCGTTGCGCAGTGCACACCTGATTTTTTCCCCCACTTGGTTGTGCAGGGAAGGGATGGCTTGCCTGGAAAAGTAGTGGCGGCTGGGCACGACGTACTGTGGGACAGCCACCGACATAAGGTTTTTAAAACTGTGCGTCTCCACCAGACGGAATGACAGCATTTCAAAGGCCAATAATTTTGAAATGCTGGCATTCAGGGCCAGGGATCGCGGGTGGGTAGGGGGGTACTTCCTCTTCCTCTCAAGTGTTTGGGAGATGGAAAGCTGAACGCTTCCACGGGACATTGTGGAGATGGTTGTTGGTGACCCAGGTGGTGGTGTTGCTGACAGATCGTCTGTTTGCGGGGTGGCAGGTGCCGGTATCACTACAGATGTGGCTGGAGCGGCCGAGACTGCAGCAGAAGAGGAAGCAGGATGAGCCAGAGACGTTTCTTGGTTTTGAAGGTGTGTACTCCACTGCAGCTCGTGCTTTGCACTTAGATGCCTGATCATGCAGGTTGTGCTCAGGTTGAGAAGGTTCATGCCTCGCTTCAAGCTCTGATTGCACAGGGTGCAAACCACTCGTGTCCTGTCATCAGCACATTTTCTAAAGAACTTCCACGCTAGAGAACTCCTTTGAGCTGACTTTGGTGCGCTCGTTCCCTTGCTGCGTTGGGCAGTAGCGGGCGTAGTGTCTAGGGCACGGCCGCTCCGCTTCTGCACCCTGCTCCCTCTTCTGCTGTGCTGGTGGCTCTGTGCGACCACCGCCTCTTCCTCCAAACTACTCAGTTCACCTGCATGACGTTCATTCCATGTGGGGTCGAGGACCTCATCGTCCTCCACATCATCTTCCACCCAGTCTTCACCCCTGCCCTCCTTGTCGGTCTCCACAATGCTGAACGCCGCAGCAGTTGGCACCTGCGTTTCGTCATCATCGGAGACGTGCTGCGATGATCCTTGCATGTACTCATCTTGAGAAATAAGTGGTTGGGCATCGCTGCACTCAATCTCTTCCACTTCTGGGGCAGGGCTAGGTGGATGGCCCTGGGAAACCCTGCTGACAGAGTCCTCAAAAAGAATAAGAGACTGCTGTATGGCTTGGGGCTCAGACTGCTGGCCTGATTTGCAAGGGGGTGAGGTGAAAGACGGTTGGACATTGGCTGCAGGTGCCAACTCTGACCTTTCTGCAGTAGACTGGGTGGGAGACAATGTGAAGGAACTGGAGGCACTGTCAGCAGCAAACCAATCTACTATCGCCTCAACTTGTTCTGGCCTCATCACTTCTAGGGGCGTTTGATGCCCTACCAAATACTGATGCAGGTTCTGTCGCCTACTCACACTTGAGGAAGGTGTTTCACTTGTGCGTGTAGCTGGCACAGATCGACCATGTCCTCTCCTTGCAACAGGAGCTCTACCAGCAGCACCACGACCCAGGCCACGGCCCTTATTTGACGGTCTCCTCATATTTCTGTAATTTAAGATCTTGCCCTAGAAAGGTTTTTATTGAATAGCGGAATAGAAAATATGATCCAAAAAAAGTGTATGTATATCACACGTACACAACCACACTAGGCCCCAATTACTATTGTTTGTACCCCTAAAAGGCTAGATGAGGAGTAGGGGGAGTATGGAACAGGCAGCACCCTCAAACCTTCAGAAGTATGAGATGAACCCCAACAACTTGGAAAGGTGGATCTCTCTCACACGTACCGACACAGACTATCCCGCAATTCAATTGATCCTCAAAGGTTTTTATTGAATAGCGGAATAGGAAATATGATCAAAAAAAGTGTATGTATCTCGCACGTACACAACCACACTAGGCCCCAATTACTATTGTTTGTACCCCTAAAAGGCTAGATGAGGAGTAGGGGGGGTATGGAACAGGCAGCACCCTCAAACCTTCAGAAGTATGAGATGAACCCCAACAACTTGGAAAGGTGGATCTCTCTCACACGTACCGACACAGACTATCCCGCAATTCAATTGATCCTCAAAGGTTTTTATTGAATAGCGGAATAGGAAATATGATCAAAAAAAGTGTATGTATCTCGCACGTACACAACCACACTAGGCCCCAATTACTATTGTTTGTACCCCTAAAAGGCTAGATGAGGAGAAGGGGGGGTATGGAACAGGCAGCACCCTCAAACCTTCAGAAGTATGAGATGAACCCCAACAACTTGGAAAGGTGGATCTCTCTCACACGTACCGACACAGACTATCCCGCAATTCAATTGATCCTCAAAGGTTTTTATTGAATAGCGGAATAGGAAATATGATCAAAAAAAGTGTATGTATCTCGCACGTACACAACCACACTAGGCCCCAATTACTATTGTTTGTACCCCTAAAAGGCTAGATGAGGAGTAGGGGGGGTATGGAACAGGCAGCACCCTCAAACCTTCAGAAGTATGAGATGAACCCCAACAACTTGGAAAGGTGGATCTCTCTCACACGTACCGACACAGACTATCCCGCAATTCAATTGATCCTCAAAGGTTTTTATTGAATAGCGGAATAGGAAATATGATCAAAAAAAGTGTATGTATCTCGCACGTACACAACCACACTAGGCCCCAATTACTATTGTTTGTACCCCTAAAAGGCTAGATGAGGAGTAGGGGGGGTATGGAACAGGCAGCACCCTCAAACCTTCAGAAGTATGAGATGAACCCCAACAACTTGGAAAGGTGGATCTCTCTCACACGTACCGACACAGACTATCCCGCAATTCAATTGATCCTCAAAGGTTTTTATTGAATAGCGGAATAGGAAATATGATCAAAAAAAGTGTATGTATCTCGCACGTACACAACCACACTAGGCCCCAATTACTATTGTTTGTACCCCTAAAAGGCTAGATGAGGAGTAGGGGGGGTATGGAACAGGCAGCACCCTCAAACCTTCAGAAGTATGAGATGAACCCCAACAACTTGGAAAGGTGGATCTCTCTCACACGTACCAACACAGACTATCCCCCAATTTCACTGATCCCCAAAGGTTTTTGATTAAATAGCGGAATAGAAAATATGATCCCAAAAAAGTGTATGTATATCACACGTACACAACCACACTAGGCCCCAATTACTATTGTTTGTACCCCTAAAAGGCTAGGAGTAGGGGGGGTATGGAACAGGCAGCACCCTCAAACCTTCAGAAGTATGAGATGAACCCCAACAACTTGGAAAGGTGGATCTCTCTCACACGTACCAACACAGACTATCCCCCAATTTAACTGATCCCCAAAGGTTTTTGATTAAATAGCGGAATAGAAAATATGATCCCAAAAAAGTGTATGTATATCACACGTACACAACCACACTAGGCCCCAATTACTATTGTTTGTACCCCTAAAAGGCTAGGAGTAGGGGGGGTATGGAACAGGCAGCACCCTCAAACCTTCAGAAGTATGAGATGAACCCCAACAACTTGGAAAGGTGGATCTCTCTCACACGTACCAACACAGACTATCCCCCAATTTAACTGATCCCCAAAGGTTTTTGATTAAATAGCGGAATAGAAAATATGATCCCAAAAAAGTGTATGTATATCACACGTACACAACCACACTAGGCCCCAATTACTATTGTTTGTACCCCTAAAAGGCTAGGAGTAGGGGGAGTATGGAACAGGCAGCACCCTCAAACCTTCAGAAGTATGAGATGAACCCCAACAACTTGGAAAGGTGGATCTCTCTCACACGTACCAACACAGACTATCCCCCAATTTAACTGATCCCCAAAGGTTTTTGATTAAATAGCGGAATAGAAAATATGATCCCAAAAAAGTGTATGTATATCACACGTACACAACCACACTAGGCCCCAATTACTATTGTTTGTACCCCTAAAAGGCTAGGAGTAGGGGGAGTATGGAACAGGCAGCACCCTCAAACCTTCAGAAGTATGAGATGAACCCCAACAACTTGGAAAGGTGGATCTCTCTCACACGTACCAACACAGACTATCCCCCAATTTAACTGATCCCCAAAGGTTTTTGATTAAATAGCGGAATAGAAAATATGATCCCAAAAAAGTGTATGTATATCACACGTACACAACCACACTAGGCCCCAATTACTATTGTTTGTACCCCTAAAAGGCTAGGAGTAGGGGGAGTATGGAACAGGCAGCACCCTCAAACCTTCAGAAGTATGAGATGAACCCCAACAACTTGGAAAGGTGGATCTCTCTCACACGTACCAACACAGACTATCCCCCAATTTAACTGATCCCCAAAGGTTTTTGATTAAATAGCGGAATAGAAAATATGATCCCAAAAAAGTGTATGTATATCACACGTACACAACCACACTAGGCCCCAATTACTATTGTTTGTACCCCTAAAAGGCTAGGAGTAGGGGGAGTATGGAACAGGCAGCACCCTCAAACCTTCAGAAGTATGAGATGAACCCCAACAACTTGGAAAGGTGGATCTCTCTCACACGTACCAACACAGACTATCCCCCAATTTAACTGATCCCCAAAGGTTTTTTATTAAATAGCGGAATAGAAAATATGATCCCAAAAAAGTGTATGTATATCACACGTACACAACCACACTAGGCCCCAATTACTATTGTTTGTACCCCTAAAAGGCTAGGAGTAGGGGGAGTATGGAACAGGCAGCACCCTCAAACCTTCAGAAGTATGAGATGAACCCCAACAACTTGGAAAGGTGGATCTCTCTCACACGTACCAACACAGACTATCCCCCAATTTAACTGATCCCCAAAGGTTTTTGATTAAATAGCGGAATAGAAAATATGATCCCAAAAAAGTGTATGTATATCACACGTACACAACCACACTAGGCCCCAATTACTATTGTTTGTACCCCTAAAAGGCTAGGAGTAGGGGGAGTATGGAACAGGCAGCACCCTCAAACCTTCAGAAGTATGAGATGAACCTCAACAACTTGGAAAGGTGGATCTCTCTCACACGTACCAACACAGACTATCCCCCAATTTAACTGATCCCCAAAGGTTTTTGATTAAATAGCGGAATAGAAAATATGATCCCAAAAAAGTGTATGTATATCACACGTACACAACCACACTAGGCCCCAATTACTATTGTTTGTACCCCTAAAAGGCTAGGAGTAGGGGGAGTATGGAACAGGCAGCACCCTCAAACCTTCAGAAGTATGAGATGAACCCCAACAACTTGGAAAGGTGGATCTCTCTCACACGTACCAACACAGACTATCCCCCAATTTAACTGATCCCCAAAGGTTTTTGATTAAATAGCGGAATAGAAAATATGATCCCAAAAAAGTGTATGTATATCACACGTACACAACCACACTAGGCCCCAATTACTATTGTTTGTACCCCTAAAAGGCTAGGAGTAGGGGGAGTATGGAACAGGCAGCACCCTCAAACCTTCAGAAGTATGAGATGAACCCCAACAACTTGGAAAGGTGGATCTCTCTCACACGTACCAACACAGACTATCCCCCAATTTAACTGATCCCCAAAGGTTTTTGATTAAATAGCGGAATAGAAAATATGATCCCAAAAAAGTGTATGTATATCACACGTACACAACCACACTAGGCCCCAATTACTATTGTTTGTACCCCTAAAAGGCTAGGAGTAGGGGGAGTATGGAACAGGCAGCACCCTCAAACCTTCAGAAGTATGAGATGAACCCCAACAACTTGGAAAGGTGGATCTCTCTCACACGTACCAACACAGACTATCCCCCAATTTAACTGATCCCCAAAGGTTTTTGATTAAATAGCGGAATAGAAAATATGATCCCAAAAAAGTGTATGTATATCACACGTACACAACCACACTAGGCCCCAATTACTATTGTTTGTACCCCTAAAAGGCTAGGAGTAGGGGGAGTATGGAACAGGCAGCACCCTCAAACCTTCAGAAGTATGAGATGAACCCCAACAACTTGGAAAGGTGGATCTCTCTCACACGTACCAACACAGACTATCCCCCAATTTAACTGATCCCCAAAGGTTTTTGATTAAATAGCGGAATAGAAAATATGATCCCAAAAAAGTGTATGTATATCACACGTACACAACCACACTAGGCCCCAATTACTATTGTTTGTACCCCTAAAAGGCTAGGAGTAGGGGGAGTATGGAACAGGCAGCACCCTCAAACCTTCAGAAGTATGAGATGAACCCCAACAACTTGGAAAGGTGGATCTCTCTCACACGTACCAACACAGACTATCCCCCAATTTAACTGATCCCCAAAGGTTTTTGATTAAATAGCGGAATAGAAAATATGATCCCAAAAAAGTGTATGTATATCACACGTACACAACCACACTAGGCCCCAATTACTATTGTTTGTACCCCTAAAAGGCTAGGAGTAGGGGGAGTATGGAACAGGCAGCACCCTCAAACCTTCAGAAGTATGAGATGAACCCCAACAACTTGGAAAGGTGGATCTCTCTCACACGTACCAACACAGACTATCCCCCAATTTAACTGATCCCCAAAGGTTTTTGATTAAATAGCGGAATAGAAAATATGATCCCAAAAAAGTGTATGTATATCACACGTACACAACCACACTAGGCCCCAATTACTATTGTTTGTACCCCTAAAAGGCTAGGAGTAGGGGGAGTATGGAACAGGCAGCACCCTCAAACCTTCAGAAGTATGAGATGAACCCCAACAACTTGGAAAGGTGGATCTCTCTCACACGTACCAACACAGACTATCCCCCAATTTAACTGATCCCCAAAGGTTTTTGATTAAATAGCGGAATAGAAAATATGATCCCAAAAAAGTGTATGTATATCACACGTACACAACCACACTAGGCCCCAATTACTATTGTTTGTACCCCTAAAAGGCTAGGAGTAGGGGGAGTATGGAACAGGCAGCACCCTCAAACCTTCAGAAGTATGAGATGAACCCCAACAACTTGGAAAGGTGGATCTCTCTCACACGTACCAACACAGACTATCCCCCAATTTAACTGATCCCCAAAGGTTTTTGATTAAATAGCGGAATAGAAAATATGATCCCAAAAAAGTGTATGTATATCACACGTACACAACCACACTAGGCCCCAATTACTATTGTTTGTACCCCTAAAAGGCTAGGAGTAGGGGGAGTATGGAACAGGCAGCACCCTCAAACCTTCAGAAGTATGAGATGAACCCCAACAACTTGGAAAGGTGGATCTCTCTCACACGTACCAACACAGACTATCCCCCAATTTAACTGATCCCCAAAGGTTTTTGATTAAATAGCGGAATAGAAAATATGATCCCAAAAAAGTGTATGTATATCACACGTACACAACCACACTAGGCCCCAATTACTATTGTTTGTACCCCTAAAAGGCTAGGAGTAGGGGGAGTATGGAACAGGCAGCACCCTCAAACCTTCAGAAGTATGAGATGAACCCCAACAACTTGGAAAGGTGGATCTCTCTCACACGTACCAACACAGACTATCCCCCAATTTAACTGATCCCCAAAGGTTTTTGATTAAATAGCGGAATAGAAAATATGATCCCAAAAAAGTGTATGTATATCACACGTACACAACCACACTAGGCCCCAATTACTATTGTTTGTACCCCTAAAAGGCTAGGAGTAGGGGGAGTATGGAACAGGCAGCACCCTCAAACCTTCAGAAGTATGAGATGAACCCCAACAACTTGGAAAGGTGGATCTCTCTCACACGTACCAACACAGACTATCCCCCAATTTAACTGATCCCCAAAGGTTTTTGATTAAATAGCGGAATAGAAAATATGATCCCAAAAAAGTGTATGTATATCACACGTACACAACCACACTAGGCCCCAATTACTATTGTTTGTACCCCTAAAAGGCTAGGAGTAGGGGGAGTATGGAACAGGCAGCACCCTCAAACCTTCAGAAGTATGAGATGAACCTCAACAACTTGGAAAGGTGGATCTCTCTCACACGTACCAACACAGACTATCCCCCAATTTAACTGATCCCCAAAGGTTTTTGATTAAATAGCGGAATAGAAAATATGATCCCAAAAAAGTGTATGTATATCACACGTACACAACCACACTAGGCCCCAATTACTATTGTTTGTACCCCTAAAAGGCTAGGAGTAGGGGGAGTATGGAACAGGCAGCACCCTCAAACCTTCAGAAGTATGAGATGAACCCCAACAACTTGGAAAGGTGGATCTCTCTCACACGTACCAACACAGACTATCCCCCAATTTAACTGATCCCCAAAGGTTTTTGATTAAATAGCGGAATAGAAAATATGATCCCAAAAAAGTGTATGTATATCACACGTACACAACCACACTAGGCCCCAATTACTATTGTTTGTACCCCTAAAAGGCTAGGAGTAGGGGGAGTATGGAACAGGCAGCACCCTCAAACCTTCAGAAGTATGAGATGAACCCCAACAACTTGGAAAGGTGGATCTCTCTCACACGTACCAACACAGACTATCCCCCAATTTAACTGATCCCCAAAGGTTTTTGATTAAATAGCGGAATAGAAAATATGATCCCAAAAAAGTGTATGTATATCACACGTACACAACCACACTAGGCCCCAATTACTATTGTTTGTACCCCTAAAAGGCTAGGAGTAGGGGGAGTATGGAACAGGAAGCACCCTCAAACCTTCAGAAGTATGAGATGAACCCCAACAACTTGGAAAGGTGGATCTCTCTCACACGTACCAACACAGACTATCCCCCAATTTAACTGATCCCCAAAGGTTTTTGATTAAATAGCGGAATAGAAAATATGATCCCAAAAAAGTGTATGTATATCACACGTACACAACCACACTAGGCCCCAATTACTATTGTTTGTACCCCTAAAAGGCTAGGAGTAGGGGGAGTATGGAACAGGCAGCACCCTCAAACCTTCAGAAGTATGAGATGAACCCCAACAACTTGGAAAGGTGGATCTCTCTCACACGTACCAACACAGACTATCCCCCAATTTAACTGATCCCCAAAGGTTTTTGATTAAATAGCGGAATAGAAAATATGATCCCAAAAAAGTGTATGTATATCACACGTACACAACCACACTAGGCCCCAATTACTATTGTTTGTACCCCTAAAAGGCTAGGAGTAGGGGGAGTATGGAACAGGCAGCACCCTCAAACCTTCAGAAGTATGAGATGAACCCCAACAACTTGGAAAGGTGGATCTCTCTCACACGTACCAACACAGACTATCCCCCAATTTAACTGATCCCCAAAGGTTTTTGATTAAATAGCGGAATAGAAAATATGATCCCAAAAAAGTGTATGTATATCACACGTACACAACCACACTAGGCCCCAATTACTATTGTTTGTACCCCTAAAAGGCTAGATGAGGAGTAGGGGGAGTATGGAACAGGCAGCACCCTCAAACCTTCAGTATGAGATTGTGTTCACTGTACCCCACAAAGATTGAGTTCACTGCACCCCACAATGATTGTGTTCACTGCACCCCACAAAGATTGTGTTCACTGCACCTCACAAAGATTGTGTTCACTGTACCCCCCAAAGATTGTGTTCACTGCACCCCACAAAGATTCTGTTCACTGTACCCCACAAAGATTGTGTTCACTGCACCCCAAAAAGATTGTGTTCACTGCACCCCAAAAAGGATGTTGTTCACTGCACCCCAAAAAGGATGTTGTTCACTCCACCCCAAAAAGATTGTGTTCACTGCACCCCACAAAGATTGTGTTCACTGCACCCCAAAAAGATTGTGTTCACTGCACCCCAAAAATGATTTTGTTCACTGCACCCCAAAAAGGATTTTGTTCACTGCACCCCAAAAAGGATGTTGTTCACTCCACCCCAAAAAGATTGTGTTCACTGCACCCCAAAAAGATTGTGTTCACTGCACCCCACAAATGATTTTGTTCACTGCACCCCAAAAAGATTGTGTTCACTGCACCCCAAAAAGGATGTTGTTCACTGCACCCCAAAAAGGATTTTGTTCACTGCACCCCAAAAAGATTGTGTTCACTGCACCCCACAAAGGATTTTGTTCACTGCACCCCACAAAGATTGTGTTCACTGCACACCAAAAAGGATTGTGTTCACTGCACCCCAAAAAGATTTTGTTCACTGCACCCCAAAAAGATTGTGTTCACTGCAGCCCAAAAAGATTGTGTTCACTGCAGCCCAAAAAGATTGTGTTCACTGCAGCCCAAAAAGATTGTGTTCACTGCAGCCCAAAAAGATTGTGTTCACTGCAGCTCACACACAGAAAAATGGATGTGGATCACTGACACCTGCCTATCTCCAATCCCACACCACACAGCAATATCGATTGTAGTTTGTAGAACACAGTTTCCCTAAAATTCAGCAGACTCTGTCCCTAACAGGATTGAGAAGAGATCGTAGATCAGGATTGAGTGCAGACCCCACCCCCCACACAGCAATATCGATTGTAGTTTGTAGAAGACACTGACCCTATATAATTCAGCAGACTCTATCCCTAAAATGCCTACAACTCGCCCTGCCTAAACACTCCGACCTGTCCCTCAATTCTATCCGGACACAAATGGTTTTTTCCTGCCTATCTTTCCCTAATCAGCAGCCAGCACGTTGATGTGTGCTCTGTCCCTGAATCTAAGCAGCATAATGACGCCGCTGCGGCTGCCTCGAACTTATAAAGACTTGGTCACATGCTTCAGACGGCCAATCACAGCTACTGAGACATTTGCAGGCATGGCTGGGATGGCTTAAGGCACACCAGTTAAACGATTGTTGATTGGCTGTTGAAAGCCCGCCATGAAAAGAGCGCCAAAGCATGCAAAACCCGGAAATAAAACGACCGAACACGGATTTTTACCCGAACATACAGTAAAGTGTCCGTGTCCGTGTTCGGGTACAAAAAATCCAATTATTCGGTACGAACACGAATAATACAGTCCGTGTTCGCTCAACACTAATTGTTACCCCACATATTTTTCCCTTTCCTTTCCCTTTTTTTTTATTTATTTTTTATATGTTTGTTTTAATTCTCAAGTATTTAGGCTTTTCTTTTTTGTATGTGAATATATTCCTCATGCATTCAAGAAACCCACATCCTAGAGATATTAGCATTTCCCCCAAAATTAGCTCCCCAGACAATCTTTTAAGCACACAGGTTACCCTCCTCTTGATCCATCACAATTCTCAATATAAGAAATCCCCCCCCCCCCTCTATTCTGATAGGATACAACCTCCAACAAATTCACTTCTTTGGACTTCTCGGGAGCCAGAGTCAACCACATCCACACTGCCTGTACTTCCATTGTCTCCACCCAATGATTATCCTTGAAGATACAGTTGACCCTACCTGGACTGTCCAAGACAATCACACCCTTTTCTTGTACGATTCTCTAATACATCCTACGAAGTTTGGCAACATCCTTCCTGTTGAAATACTTGTGTAGACTAACATAACATAACCCTTTCCCACTTCTCATCCTTTCCCTAACACAAGGGACCTTTCTTTTTCCCCCAGCCCCCCCCATTTTTCTTTCTTTTCCTCTCTCCAGTGGCGTACCAATAGGGGGGGCGGGGGGCGGTCCGCCCCGGGTGCCACACATTAGGGGGGTGTCAGTGTGTCAGGGAAGATCAGGGTGACACCCGGGGCCGGCCGCCAGACTGCTTCCACCGTGGAGGAGGAGGAACTGTTTAAAGCAGAGAGGATGTGAGAGACTCACTGTCACTCCCGAGCCCTGAATACACAGCGATCGGCGCTGCCGCAGTTTACTATGCTGGTTAATGAGAAGGCGATTGGTTGCTAGGACCGCCTATCAACCAATCACCTGCTCATTAACCAGCATAGTAACTCCTGCAGTTCCCGCCGAGGCGCCGATCGCTGTGTATTCAGGGCTCGGGAGTGACAGTGAGTCTCTCACATCCTCTCTGCTTTAAACAGTTCCTCCTCCTCCGCTCTCCTCCTAAAAAGGTAGGGGGGGGCGGGGGGGGCTTTGTATTGTAAAGGGGTTATTTTGAGGGGGGGGGCGGGGGGCTTTGTATTGTAAAGGGGTTATTTTGAGGGGGGCAGGGGGGGCTTTGTATTGTAAAGGGGTTATTTTGAGGGGGGGGGGCTTTGTATTGTAAAGGGGTTATTTTGAGGGGGGTGACTTTGTATTGTAAAGGGGTTCTTTTTTGGGGGGGTGGCTTTGTATTGTATAGGGGTTGTATGGGGGGGGGGGGCTTTGTATTGTATAGGGATTCTATGGGGGGATTTATTGTAGAGGGGTTCTATTGGTGGGGGCTTTGTATTGTAAAGGGGTTATATTGGGGGGCTGTGTAATGTAAAGGGTTGTATGGGGGATGGGGCTGTGTAATGTAAAGGGTTCCAATGGGGGGCTGTGTAATGTAAAGGGGTCCAGGGGTAAGGGGGCAGTTTAATGTCAAGGGGTCCAGGGGTACAAGGGCTGTGTAATGTAAAGGGGTCCAGGGGTAAGGGGGCTGTGTAATGTACAGGGGCTGTGTAATGTAAAGGGGTCCAGAGGTAAGGGGGCTGTGTAATGTAAAGGGGTCCAGGGGTAAGGGGGCTGTGTAATGTAAAGGGGTCCAGGGGTACAGGGGCTGTGTAATGTAAAGGGGTCCAGGGGTAAGGGGGCTGTGTAATGTAAAGGGGTCCAGGGGTACAGGGGCTGTGTAATGTAAAGGGGTCCAGGGGTACGGGGGCTGTGTAATGTAAAGGGGTCCAGGGGTACGGGGGCTGTGTAATGTAAAGGGGTCCAGGGGTAAGGGTTCTGTGTAATGTAAAAGGGGGTCTCCATACATTTTACACATGACACGTCAATGTTCGTTGCCTGGGGGGGGGTTGCCAGATATAGGATCCGCCCCGGGTGCCAAATGCTCTAGGTACGCCCCTGCCTCTCTCCCTCCGTTACTTTGTCCAATTTCAACAAAACGCATATACCTCATTCTCTCATTACTGCTTCTTACTCGTACGTTATAATACGGTATGGTTAGCCATAGACCAACGTGGCGCTTCCATTAAGATGTTATCCCTAAACGCAAAAAGTCTTAACTTACCCAAGAAACATTCCCAAGTTCTCTCATTGGCCCGCAAGCTAAAAACTGACATACTCTTTTTACAAGAGACACATTTTAGATCTGATACCAATCCTACATTTTCCAGCAGTCTCTATCCTACATCATACCATGTGACTAACCCATCAGAAAAAACCAAAGGGGTTTCTATCATATTATCCAAAAACCTATAATGGCAACTTATCGACTCTCACGTTGATGAGGATGGCCGCTTTATTTTTCTAAAAGGCTACATTAAAGGTCAAATCGTGACCTTAGCTAACATCTATAGCCCCAATACAAAGCAAGGTTTCTTTAGAGAGCTTTCACTCCTGCTAAAAAAATTCCAAGCAGGGATTACAGTGCTAGGAGGTGATTGTAATGTCATTATGGACCCCATTCTAGATACCTCCTCTGGTACGTCGTCCTTGACTTACAGAGCCTTGATGACAATTAAAAAAACTTTTCAATCTCTTTCCCTACATGATACATGGAGAACCCTTCACCAAAATAAAAAGGACTTCACATACTACTCCCCCCCACATAATAAATACTTGAGAATAGATTATCTTTTCCTTTCCCAAAAAGATCTTCCGAAGTTAATTGCAACTTCCATTGAATCAATGCTTATTTCAGATCACCATCCGATCACCCTTACCCTATCCATACCAGGTGTTTCACAAGAGACTAAAATATGGAGACTTCACCCCTCCCTTTTAACTAAGGAACAAGACATAATACCAACATTCAAGACTTCTTCATTACTAATGAACTCCTGATACTTCTGCCATTTCCCAATGGGAAGCACATAAGTGCACTATCAGAGGTGTGTTACTTGCAATGAAGGCAAAGAGAAATAAGGACAGGCAAGCTAAGATGTCTAACCTCTTAGATAAAATACACACACTTGAAACCACTCACAAACAATCTAGGGCAGTTCAGACATATCAGGAACTAACTCAAGCAAGATCTGATCTAAAATAACTCTTAGATCGCAAACAAAGACACAATTCAGTACTGTCACAGAAACTGTTCTATGAACAAAGTAAAAAATGTGGTAAACTCCTGGCCAAATGTATTCATGTGAGAAAAGCTAACTCAGTAGTTCACTGCATCAAAGATGCTAATGGTTCTTCCCACGTTAGTTCCCCAGACATTGCTAAGCAATTTGAGGTGTACTACCACAAACTATACAATTTGCAGACACCAACACACACCCCACACAATATTTCGAGCAGATCTCAGCTTATACAGTCCTTTCTTACACGCCCCTGCCCTAGCCCAATTTCTATAGAGGAAGCGACATAGCTTGATAATCTGATTTCGGACACTGAATTAAAAACAGCTATTAAACAGCTTAAGACAGGCAAGAGCCCGGGACCGGATGGCTTCTCTGCAACATACTACAAAACGTTCTCTGATCATCTCCTTAGCGCCCCCATTCTCAAGGCCTTTAATTCCCTTTCCTCACCTCTATCCCAACCACACCGACTCTTGGAAGCGCATATTACAGTCATACCAAAGGAAGGCAAGGATGCTACTGCTGTAACTAACTATAGACAGATTTCACTGCTGAATGTAGACATCAAAATTTTTGCCAGGATCTTAGCCAAACGTCTACAACCCTTGTTGCAGAATATCATTGCAAAGGATCAGGTTGGGTTTGTGCCTTGAAGTTAGGCGAGAGATAACACCATCAAGGCCATACACACACACCACTGGCTAACATTCAAGAAACAACAGGGATTTTTCCTCTCATTAGACACGGAGAAGGCGTTCGACAGGCTGGCATAGGACGATCTGTCTGCAGTATTAAGAAACTTGGGGTTTCTTTTTTTTAAAGAAATATTTATTGATATTTCAAAAATTTAACAATGAAGTACAGAAAGGGTATGCAATTACAAGAACTGAGAACAAGGAGCATATCAACCATCAAACAACTGTCGTAATTGCGCCCTTGAAAAGGAGTAATAATGCAAAACAGTGTAGCAAAACATTTTACTTGAAGGTGCGTTAAATGAGAGCGGAGATCCAGAAGTGGCGTCATAAGGTTGGGCTAAGAATTTTAGGCCATGGGACGCCCAGAGGGAGTATATTCGTTCCAAATGGAGGTGCATACGGGCAGGGTGTCCACTGATGGGTAGGGATGATCGAACGGTTTGGGTCGACCATTGGTTAGACCCGAACATTGGCTGTTCAAAATTCGGAGGAATTCCAAACTTTTTGCGGTAAAAGTTCGGAATTTGGCCACCAGAACTGCCCAAAATGCAATGGGACAGGAACTGGGCTTTAAAAGCCCGTGATTGGCCCAGAAACATCAGTAAAAGCAATTTGGAGTGACTCGGGGGTCCAGAGGCCAATCAGGAGTGAATACGCCCCCCATACGCTCCCCAGTATATAACATAGGGGTATATATACACACACACATATATATACACATATACACATACACACATATAGGTGTGAAAGGAGTGGAACCCCATCCCTGCGCTACTGAAATTATTTCATTAGCGCAGGGATGGGGTTCCGCTCCTTTCACACCTATATGTGTGTATGTGTATATGTGTATATATATGTGTGTGTTTATATATACCCCTATACAGAAGTTCAAATGTTATGCCTGCCTCCAAAGACGCCCAAAAAATGCCCAATAAACGCCTGCAAAAAAAACGCCCAGGTGTGAAAGGAGCGGAACCCCATCCCTGCGCTACTAAAAATTCAAAGAAAAATTATCTTTTTTTTTCTGGTTCTGGACATGCTACAGAGCTGAAACTTCACAGGTACACTTTTTAGACCCCCAGACACTAAATCCAAAGAAATCTCATTTTTTTGTTTTTTCAATAATTTTTTTCAATAATTTGCTCTCTATCAAAAACGACAATTTTTAAGAATTTTTTTTGTGTGATTAATAGTCCCTGGAGCATGACCCAGAACCCTAGGCACTTTTTAGGGGCATTTATTGGGTTTTAGGGCTTCAAAATTGTGTTTTTTGATTCCTGAAGTTCGGGTCCCATTGATTTCAATGGGGTTCTGGAATCCGAACCAAACTTTTGGGAAGTTTGGGTGTTCTGGTCGAACTGAACTTTTCAAAAGTTCGATCAACCCTACTGATGGGGAGATGTTGGGAAATGTGTTGAGGGAGACCCAATTTCTTACGAAATTCCTTCCAAGCAGCACGAGTGTCCCTAAGAAGGATATGCTGACGTAATGATAGTGGTAGATCACTCAATTTGCATTGCAGAATAGCTGCAAGAGTATAGGGTTGTACTATTTGTGATTCAAGTAGGTAATTGGAGAAGTTTGACATACTCTGGATCCAATCTAGACCTACTCTCACTAGACTACACGGGTTGTATAGTCTGATGTCTGGAAGGTTCATGCCACCCCTGAGTCTGGGAGGGTACAATTTGTGAAGGGCAATGCGGGGCTTTTTGGAGGACCACAGGAAAGTATTAAGGGATTTCCGAAACGTGATTAGATCCTTGTGTTTGATGAGAAGGGGTAGGGTCTGGAGCACGTACAGTAATTTAGGGAAGGAGACCATTTTATATAGATGACATCTGCCCATGAGGGAGAGAGGGAGTTTGGACCAGCCGGCTAGCTCTTTGGTAAGTTTGGTGAAGAGTGGGGTGTAGTTTAGATGATATAGAGAGGACGGAGTCCTGCCAATCAGGATTCGCAAATATTTAACGTGAGTCTTGGCTAATGGAAAAGGGGACGAGATTGACCAATGTGGAGGTTGTGGGGATCTCAGTGCAAGTATCTCACTTCTGGTGTAATTGATCAAAGACCAGAGCATAGTCTGAATCTATCAAAGATTTGTTTAACCATACCGACATCCTGTGTGGGATTAGAGGTGAAAAGTAAAATGTCATCGGCGAAGAGGACAGAGCGTATTTCCTCGTGGCCAATCTGGACACCTGTGATGGGGGCATGGAATGCAAGGAAACGGGATAGAGGTTCCAGGGCTAAATTGAAAAGTAGCGGGGAGAGGGGGCAGCCTTGACGGGTGCCTTTGTGAAGGGGGATATCGTTGGACAGGAGGTTGGAGGTGACTACTTTTGCAGTGGGCGATTTGTACATGGCAGTAATAAGATGTAAAAAGGGGCCAGAGAAACCAAATTTTTGAAGGGTAAGGTGAAGCCAGTGGAAGCTAACATTGTCGAATGCCTTTTCGGCGTCCAATGTAAGTATGGCAATATCAGAGTGTGGTTGGGTTTGTTGTTGGGCTAACACCGCCAAGACTTTACGAATATTAGCCGTAGCTGAGCATCCTTTAGTAAAACCTGATTGAGAGGGATGTAGGAGTGTGGGCATGATGTGTGTGAGGCGGTTTGCTATGATTTTAGATAACAATTTGGCATCTAGGTTGATCAGGGAAATCAGACGATACGAGCCTGGCTCGGAAGGATCCTTAACCGGTTTGGGGATAAGCTTAATATAGGCTTGGGCACCTGTAGGGATATAGCTGCCGCCATCTAAAATATGTTGATACATGGTGAGCAGGGTGGGAAGAGGATGTCTTTGGTTCATTTAAAGAACTCAGAAGAAAACCCGTCCGGGCCTGGGGCTTTACCAGAGGATATTGAGGTGATGGCGGTGAGAATTTCGGTAATATCAATAGGGGCATTGAGATGGGATAGTTGGGAGTCTGAGATCTTGGGCAGAGTCACTTCCCGGAGGAAGCTGTGGGCTTCCGTCTCATCAATAGGATCTTGACCATATAAGGTAGCATAAAAGCGTTCCATAATCAAGTTAATTCCCTCTGGAGTGGAAATCAAGGTTCCCATGGGATCTTTTAAGGATTTTATGGGGGTGGTAGTGTGTGGTCCCTTACAAAGGCGAGCCAATAGTTTGCCCGACTTGTTTCCGAATTTATGAAACTGAATGTCTTGGACAGACTTGTGGAACTGTTCCTGGGTCATGGCCCATTTGTCAAAATTGTGTTTTGCCTCTTTCCATGATGTGGGGAATGCTTCTGTTGAAGACGGGAGTGTGCAGATTGGAGCGCAGCACTGGCCGTTTTATAGCTAACCGCTGCCCTCTTTTTATAAGCGGAGGCGAATGCAATGATTCGCCCTCTCAGGACCGCTTTGCCCATCTCCCACAGCAGCACAGGGTCATCAACATGCTGGGCATTGTCTGTCAAGAAATTTTGCCATGTTTCAGCTAAAACAATTATGCATTGTCTGCTAAATAGGAGGGAAAACGCCAGGGCTTGAAGGTAGATGTCGGGGGGGAAAGGGTGAGGGTGACCGATAAAGGAGAATGGTATGATATGACCAAGTCATTGATCTCCGGGGTTTGTAGTGAGTGGAGTATAGATGAGTTCCCGAAGAAAAAGTCTATGCATGAGAACGAATCATGGGGAGGGGCATAATATGTGTATGTCTTGTCAATGGAATTGGCTAGGCGCCAGACATCAGTAAGGTGGAGGCTATCAGCAAAATTTGAAAGGTAGGAGGAGGACGTAGCGGGTGATGGGCAAGAGTTGGGGGTACGTAGCGATCTATCTGTAAGTGAGTTCTTCACCGCAGGAGGAGTGGTAGGTGGATGTGAGGGGCTAGGAGCCCGGTCAGGTGTTGGAAGAATGGGGCTGAGGAGGGGGTGGGAGCATATATGTTTGCCAAGATGTGAGAGTCGGAGTTAGTGGTCAGGTTAAGTATCTGTTTTCTGCCTTCATCATCTGAGTATAAGGGAGAAATATCAAAAGTAACCCGTTTATGAACCAGTATGAGAACGCCAGCCTTGCCCTTGGGGGAGGCCGAGCCAAAAACCTGGCCTACCCACAATTTTTTCATGTGATCCAGATCTGTCTGGGTGAGGTGGGATTCCTGGAGTAGCGCTATATCAGTGCCTAAGCGGCGTAGATGGCGTAACACAGCCATTAGTTTATGGGGAGAACGGAGACCCTTTACGTTCCAGGAAACTATTTTCAAATCAAGGGGGATCAAGTAGGGGGAATAGTAGCTTGCAGGTATGCACAATCATGGTAATCAGATGATATAGCACTCGGATAAGGCCAAATAAGGGAAAGGGGAAAAACACAGGGATGGCATGAAGGAGGGGAGTTTGTTGAGGGTGAGTTTTGTGCCGTCTACATTCCAGAGAGCCCGGAATGGAAAGGGGGGAAACAAACAATAAAATAAAAGTAAAACAAAAACATACCATAACAAATGTAGACTTCTCTTTTTTCCGCATGGAACTTAAACCTCCGACAGCGTTACTATATGGTAGCTGGTTCCGCGTGCTTTTGTCTCAGGGATGATGCGCTGCAGAGAAGGAAATAGAAGATATTCCAGGCATGGCAGCCCCAATAAGAGATGCGAAAAGGAATCAGGAACCTTGGCAAGGCTGTATGGGTAGATACAACAAAGAAGAGAAAAAAGTATAAACATTATAACCCAAATACTTAAGTCAGAAAAGGAATGTGGCCCGTCTTTTCTTTAGTCCCTTCTGGGCACATTGTGACTCAGGGAGCAGCGTTTAGTAGGATATGAGCAGGTAGTAGTGGAGCTACTCTATGACGGTAAAACAGCATATCGTGATAGGCCCAGGGTAGAACTGTTGTGGCTTGAGTATGGGTGTTAACTTCAGCGAAGCTTGTCCCTGTTGAAGAATTTGCAGAGAAACGGCCCCTCTTGGGGGATTCTTTTCGAGGACTGCGAGGATCTCTATGAGAAGGGGAGGTGGAGGGAGCAGCAGGGGGGTGCGTATCCATAGATAAGTGCAGGCGGGAGTGGATGTAATCCATGGCTTCCTCTAGGTGGGTGAAGGCCTTTGATTCGCCACATTGATCTGTGAACCTGAGGGTTGCTGGATAAGCAAGGGTGAATTTCAGACCCTTTTGGTACAAGGTATTGCAGGCTGGTTGGAAGGCCTTGCATCTGCGCGCCACTTCCTGGGAGTAATCCGCAAAAAATAGTAATTTGCTGCCATCTAGGGTAAGTGACTTAGCGTTTTTAAAAGACTTTAGGATGGCCAGTCTATCAGCATAATTCAGGTAGCGGACTATGACTGGGCGGGGGGTCTTGCGGTCATTGGAGGGTGCACCCAGGCGATGAGCTCTTTCAATGGTGCATGGGGTTGTTATACCAAGAGCCTGGGGTATGAACAGACTTCAGAAAGGAGACCCGTATTAAAGAATTCAGGCAGGCCAATAATCCGCAGATTGTTCCTGAGAGATCTATTCTCTAGATCGTCTATCTTGTCCAGCAAGTATTGCTGCGTCTGTGCTGATTTGGCTTCATTTGTGAAGGAGGATTGCAATTCATCCTCCAGATTGTATACTCTGTGTTCCACCTCTGAAAGTCTTTTGGCCTGATCTCCCAGTTCTTTGCGGAGCTGGGAGATCCCTGCTGCAACCGCCCGCTCTACAGCTTCAGTGATGGTGGGAGAAAATGTAGAGGCCACCGCTTGTGCCATCAAGTGGGTTTGGGGGTCCATTTCAGAGGCAATTATGGGCGCTGTATGTACCGGGACCGCGCCATCCGGGAGGTCGCAGCGGCCATATTGCCTGGAGGCTGGGGAGTGGCCTGGAGAAAGGCATTATGTTGCAGCGGAGCTGTAACACCGGCTGCTCCGTGGACTAGGAAGCGGTCCATGGGTGCAGGACGGTGCGGTGAGACTCACCGGTAGTGTAGGAGCCGTGAGCGAGGCTCAGTGAGCGGGTTGAGGCAGTTTTACAAGCGGGATTAGTCGGAGCCGCTGTGACTCACTCCCTCTCCATACGGAGCCGGAACCGGAAGTGACACTTGGGGTTTCAAAACAAAATGATTTCTTACATCTTGTCCCTATATGATTCTCCGACCGCTAAAATTAGAGTTAACAGCAGCCTGTCGGATGCCTTCTCCATAAGTAACAGTACCAGACAGGGTTGTCCCCTTTCTCCGATCCCTTTCATGCTAACCTTGGAACCCCTATTGAATTGTCTGCGAGCTAACACCAATATTAAAGGTATCGATGCTGGTCACCACACTTATAAACTTGCCGCCTTTGCGGATGATATACTTCTTTTTCTCCAAGAACCCCACATCTCCATTCCTAAGCTACTTGTAGACTTTGTGTTGTTCCAAAAACTATCCAATCTCAAAATAAACTTTAATAAATCCCAAGCTTTGAATGTCTCTCTTCCCACCACAGTGGTCCAACAGTGCAAATCTAACTTTCCATTTAAATGGGAAACACATGCAATTAAATATCTAGGAATTTACCTCCCTGTAACTCAATCTGATCAGTTCAAGGAAAACTTTTTGCCTATCTTGAAAACTGTTACAGAAGACTTACGTAAATGGGATAGCTCCTTTTTTTCTTTGTTTGGGAGGGCAGCTTTAAATAAAATGAATGTCCTATCAAGACTCTTATATGTCCTCCAGGCCATTCCCATTGCACTCCCATCAACGTTTTTTACCCAATTTAAATCTACGTGTATTAAGTTTCTTTGGCACCAAAAGAAAGCTACAGTTAGCTTTGATCAGCTTTCCAGACCTAAGCAGAAAGGAAGCATTGGCCTCCCTAATCTACAGCAATACTACTGGGCATGTTATCTAGCTAGAATTGTAGACTGGAACGTCCATTCCCACATCAAAGATTGGGTAGCTCTAGAAGACTCTTTCTGCCTCTTCTCCCTGAAGAATACCCTCTGAATCCTTCCACGTCTCTTACCCAAGCCATTAAGGACCACCCACTAATTGCCCCAATGCTAGCATGCTTTAAAACAGTATGCTTAAAATGTAAACTATCCTCCATCCCAGGCCCTCTAACTCCCATTTTTAACAATCCAGCATTCTCGCCAGACCCACATCTACCCGAGCTCGATAGCATCTGGCCATACCCTAAACTACAAGAACATAGTTTTTTTCACAAATGGCAACTTTCGTGAACTGTCCAATGTTGCCACGTTAACAAAAGATAAAACATTCCCACCCTGGCTCTACCAAGAAATTGTTCAACTCCTCAAAGATATTAACCGATCTAATCAGACCTCCCACCCTTTTTCCTCTTTCGAATCTCTATGTATACAAACCGTTCCCCAAAGACATGTAATTTCCCTGATCTATGGAATGTTTTTTGAGAATACCTCCTCAAAATCTGGAAGGGCTTGCTACTCTTGGGAACGTGATTTACAATTAGATCTCTCAGAAAAAGTTTGGGAAAGAATATTTTCAATTGCACACAAAGGGTCAATCAACGTTACTACACAAGAGAACAATAACAAACTTCTAACAAGGTGGTACAGAACTCCTTGGATACTACATATCTTCCAACCTACCACATCTGATAACTGTTGGCGATGTTCTCAGGAACTAGGATCTTTATTGCACATTTGGTGGTCCTGCCCACACATTCAGACATTCTGGAAACAAGTCCATCGGATTACATCTCAAGTAACAGCACAACCCATTGAATATACGCCTGTGCGTTTGCTATTTCACCATTCTAATATACCGCTTAGCTCTTACTGCAAATCTCTCTCAATTCATATGATCAATACAGCCAAACTTTGCATCCCCTTACAGTGGGGTTCCAGCAGTGTCCCCTCATTGACAGAATGGTTGAAAAAGATCAACAAAATCGCTGAGATGGAGGAGCTCATCCATATAGCCCCTGATAGACCAACAAAATTCTATGATACTTGGGCCGATTGGATCCATTTCCAAAATTTGAGTCTTTATTCTACAACACTATCACCTAATAACTCATAAAGCTCAGGATAGATGACCGTCAACCTGCTTTGACACCCCTAATGTTAAAAGTGGAGCCACCCCCCCCCTAAACTAGGGTTGTGTGGGGAGACTCCATTCTAATTTAAGTCCTTTTCTATTTTTAGGCATTCTGTTTATGTGACCTGTAAACCATATTTCCATGTTCATCCAGTCTTGCGTTCACAATATCCCTATTTGCATAGTCTAAAGGATAAAGCCAAAATTGGTATTCATTTTTATTTGCTTTCAGATACATACAATTTCTTTCTTTGCTCACTTAAGAAATGTGTTTCCTAATTCAAGTTTGTAATGTTTTTCAGGTATAGCAATAGTATTACCGAAACATTGAACTTCTTTGAAGTATATTCTTACACTAGCTTTAACTATCTGTTTTGGTGAACAATTGTGTCATTATCTGCTCTCACCTCCCTTCCCGAGACCCCCCCCCCCCCTTCCCGCCCCCTTCTACCCTCTCCCCAAATCTGCCAACTTTCCTTTTTGTTACATACAGTTTAAAAAAAAGAAAAAAGAAGAGCTTTGTTTTACCTGTTCTCTGCACCTCAACAAAGGAGTGCTACTTTGTTATCCACCCTATGCTATTTCCATACATTGTATTGTTTTTTATTATTATGTATTGTTTTCCTTTATTTAAAATAAAAATCTTTAATGGAAAAAAAAAATAAAAATGGGCATACAGCAATTGTTCTGCTCTGCGATGCAATATAGTTATGTGCACTGTGGTGGAGTTAAGTTACCTTAGGGTTGTGTTTACAAAGAGCACATGTACCACAACACATTGGATTGCAAATAGTGTCTTTTGGCCCACAGGGAATTTAATTATTTTCTTCTACATCCAAAACTAAAAAAAAAAGTTTGGTTTTGCATATTCTTTAAGAATAATGTAGACTGGCTTTAATTTGACTAGTACAGGTAGTATTTTAAAATGTAAAATATGTCTGTTAAATTGAAAGTGAAAGCTTTATATATAATAGTAAAATACTGTAATCTGTTAAAGTATACATCTACGCACTGTACGGCAGGTTTCATTGCATGTTATAAAGCAAATAATAGCTGTAATATCAATAGACTGGTGTAATTACAATCTGAAAAACAGAATAATCCAGACTCAAAGGCAGCACAAATTAAATATCAGTGGTGCATTCAATGACATTAAGTACAAGAATGTGAACATGAGAGAACCACCTGCAGGCAATCTATTCACTGAAATGTTATAAGCTAATTAAAGATCAGGTGTCAATGACCACTGAATGTGTTGCTTGTAACTCACCCTGCTAATTATTTCTGATTGCTATAAAAATATATTTGGTTTGTTTTTTTTTATCAGATGAGCCACAAAAGTTTTGCTAGGTATAGAAATCTATATTTTTCAGGTTTATATAAATGTCATACAAGTATCTTCATTGAACATGCTTAGAAAAGCAAGTCCTGCTTACTTATGATAGTTTATCTCCCTCTTGCATTTTTTGAGATATTATTTCTTGCCTGTTATGTTTGGATAGGGCTGTAATGTTTGACCACATTAACACACATTATACACATTACCAAATATTCAACAAATTTGGCTAAAGTTCCTTGTATGAACCAATCAGACTTTATTCTTAGAATGCTTTTTATACAGTCATAGCTGCAACAACCATTCTCATTTTGAGATTGAAAGGCGGTAATAAGTCCATTGGTGAAACAAATGGATGCCGAATTCAGGGGTCAGGGGTGTGAAATGCACAGAATGCTAGGGTCAGGGTTATGTAACACACAGTGTGCTGCAGTCAGGGCCGTCCTAAATATTGACTGGACCCAGAGCAAACATTTTCTTGTCTCTCTCCCCCCCCCCAAGGGCTCAGTCCCACCCCCTGATCCCTCCTCACTGGCTGTGATTGACAACTGTGGGAGCTAATGCCTCCCACTGCTATGTCTGAGTTAGGGTTGCCACCTCATCCCTTTAAACCAGGACACACATTAATTACACAGGTTCTGTGACTGATTAAGGTGGTAAATAAACTCACTTGGTGCCTGATGTGCATTATATTAGCCTCATAACCTGTGTGATTAAGTGTCCTGGTTTAAAGGGATGAGGTGGCAACCCTAGTCTGAGCCAATAAGAAGGGAGAGACCTGGGAGAGCAGAGGCTCATTGCTGGATCGGCTCAGGTAAGTTGGAGGGGGGGGGGGCTGTACACTGAAAGGTTGAAAAGGTTCACTGAAGGTAAAAAATATTCACCCTTTACAGCCACTTTAGGCCTTAATAAGGCTTAGACATCCATTTCTAAGAGATGACAATAGATAGAAACACTGAATGCCGGGCAGTACCGCTCTTGTTCTGGGAGGATGTCATATGACATCCTTCCATTAATGCCATGCATGCACACCCCCGGCATGGCGATCAGTGGTGAGCTGTGTCCCTTGTAATATGAGGTCAAACCTAAACACTTTCAATATGTATGCAATCAGGCAGGCCCTTGCACTACATAGTTGAAGGTAAATCTAAAGTAAATAGAGTAACAAGAGTTGTATAGTGTGTATCCAGCTTTAGGGCCCATGCACACTGGGCTCAAAATCACCACTTTTACAGATGTTTGGTAATTTTTTCAGCCTGTAAAATCACTTCTATGTAAGTCTATATGCTCATGCACACGTGTATATGTGTTTACAGGCATATAAGAAGGGGAGCACTTACAGCCTAAAAGAAAAAAAAAACACCAAAGGCGCATTCAAAAGAGGAGATGAAATGCAGAAAAAACGCTAAACATGCAAAAAGCATCTAAACATATCTAAACATGCCTAAACGCTAGACACCTAGACTTTATGCACTTCAATGACCAGAATAAATTAATACACTGTCCATTGAAATCCATTAATGCTCAAATGTATGATGCAACTAAAAGCAGCTTTTATTGTATTTTTTATCAGCTTTTCTCCTGTCAGGAGTTCTGGAGTTCAGTGGGGCTAAAGAAACACCCCATGTGCAGGAGGCCCTATTCAAGCTGTAGGGAGACTCACCTGTATAAAGTTTAGGATGGGAATCAAGGAGTTTGAAATTAATCTCACTTCCTACTGACCATTGTGTTAACTCCACTTGACTCAGATCCAGGCACCTAATAAGCAGTTTTGACAAGATCTGTGCTAAACACACTATCATAAAGTCTGTTTTTTTATTGTGACATCTGCCAGTTGTAGTGCTTGTTACCAGAGCCAAATGATGTCCCAACTCAAGCTCTCCTTGGCTGCTATAGGATGATGAAAACATAAACTATGTTCTTGTAGATTTATTATTTTATGCATATGTAGCACCCTCCTAGGTAGGTGCTAGGAAGAAGCATATGGTGGCCCTGTCTGCCTATCAGAAGGGCCTGATCATTTGGTTAGACTGTCATGTGCTTCCAAGGGTGTCTGTTGAGTCTGGGGAGTCTCCCCACTGTGTCCAATGAGGGTTCTTATTGGACAGTGGAGGAAACCTGACCAATAGCACACCGGGGCTTGTATCCATCTCAGAGGGCAGAATCTGCCGCAAAGCATCCTGGGATAGGGTACAAGTCTGAGGTGAGATCATGACACAGTGTCTTTGGCGGGAAGCAGAGCCCAAGAGGGAGGGTGACGGCTGTCTCTCCTCCTGTCAGCGCAAATGAGAGTGTCCTGGGCGGTCGGCCTAGAGGACGAAGGTTGAGCTGGGCTGCAGAGAGGGATCCAGAGTGCTGTGAACCGAGTGGAGCTACTTAAGACTGCCCAGGGGTCTGCATAGGACAGGGGACCACTCCAGAAGGTCAGGGGGATCCAGGAGCCAGCTAACCTGTGATAAAGGTTTAGAGAAAGGGGGTGCCAGTGTTTAAGCCCTGAAGATAAGTGAGAGGAAGAGGGTGACGGTGTGGGCCCTGAAGTGTTTAGCAGTGCAGCGGCAGTACAAGTAGCTACCTCAGCAAGGAGTGCTTAAGGAAGCTATAGAAAGGACTTCTTTATGTGAGAAAGCACTCCAAGGTCAGTTTGAAGTTAACAGGCAGCAAGCCAGTGTTAACCAGCATCAACCCACGTTGACCGGCATCTAGCCAGCGTCAAGTCAACGCCAAGAAGTGTTTTCAGTTGTCCCTAGCAAATTGTGCATAGTTGAGCCAAAGGAGTATCCCACTCATTCACTTCTCCCATCCAAGTTCTCAATAAATACAAAAAACCCAAAGGTTTTGTCTCAGTTGTCTCAGTGCTCACACATGGAGGAATATGCACAGGGGTACTTTTGTTGCACCCAGTGGCCCAGGGGGACCCATATCCAGCAAAATTGCTGGGAATCCTGCAACACATAATCAAAGACATCAAACTTTAGGAAAGCCTGATGTCAGAAAGAATGAAGCTATGGTGACCCCTGTTTCTACACCACCTATACCCCATAGATCTAGATAATTATTTTCTTGAGGCATAATCATCTAAAAGTAGTGTATTATCTTAAAAAAAAACACAGGCAGGCAAGAAAAATGTCTGTTTTAGGATATAGTCATCATAATACAATTGATAACTGTATTCTACAGTCCAATAATATGATGCTGTTATGTGTTTGTTCTGTCCTTAAAAGACCTGTGCTCTTTCATGTGCTGTTAACCTTTCTTATCCATGCTATTATGCATCAGCGTAGTCCACAAGACTATGAATCATTTTTCATGTGGAAATGTATAAATGTCTGTTTAAATACACTATTAGCAGTCCATTAAATATATCTACTGGGTTGACTTGTAATATCTTCCTAAAATGCAGGTTTCCCATGAATATAGAGACATCTTTAATACACATATTGACTATTTTGAAAGAGCTAAGTGTTTAAATAAGTGCATAGCTGTCAAAATCAGACCATCGTTTATCTTACATAGTGATGAATAGCAATATGCGCACAACTGATGGGGCATTTACTGCCTGTCTTATCATGAACACTCTCCATCTGATGTTCGACTACTTGTGACAGTACTAAATTCATCAACTAGAAAACAAAGAGAAATGTGATGATTAAGTGTTCTCCTTGTTTCTTTGCTTTTCTTGTTTTGTAGATCGACTGATTATCAGTAAGAAATGATGAATACAGCTACTCTCTATCTCTCACAACAGTACAGTACACAATGGGCACTGCTTCTCAACAACACTATTCCTCTATTGGGAATGTTCCAGCTTCAAGAAAAAAAGCATGAATAATCAAAGGTAATTTTGGAGGGGAAAAAAAACTAAACATACATAACCTTTTTCACTTGAAGGCCTTATGCATACGGGCAGAAAAAATACTGCTTTAAGAAGCATTTTTCTTTTTTTTAATTTCAATCATTTTTATTAGGTTTTAAGAAACATACAGTAACAACCATGGCATTGTAATAAGTACACAATTAACATTATAACAGGTAGGGATTACAACAATGAGACGTGCATTGAAAAGTCCTTCCAGGGGAGAGCGAACTTATCTGCCCCAAATTGCTCATAGGATCCCTGGCTGGTCTCTCACAATGGCCAAGGGGACTTGCTGTGATGGAATTGGGGAAGTTCAATCTGATCCCAGTTGGAGTAAGCAGGTATTTGAGCTCTGTCTGCTGTGTAATGTGTGCGCAAAGTCTTAATGGTACCCATGGTACAGATATAACTAATGTAAAGAAGGAAGTGAAGAAGGAGATACAACAGGGTTGTGTGATTGGGATACAGCACCAAATGAAATTGAATGTGTTGTCCAGGGATAGAAGATCTGGTGGGTTGAGCCCTATTGACCAGTGCTATGTCGGAGGTAGAGCTTACTCCATGTCAATTCAGTTGGGGGTTATACTTGCATGAGCGAGGGCGGTATGCATGTGTTTTAGCAATCAAGGATTAGAGGTGGAGTGGGAGGTATGTGAGATCAACGGGACCATGCGGATAGAAAGTTCTGGAGATTGTCATTTTGTTGAGCGGGTAAGCGTTCTTGGGAGCAGATATGGTTTAAGTCTGAAATAACGTCAGAAACATTAGGGGTATTTTATCGATTTCATTTTTCTTTTTTTATGCCTCTAAAATGCAGCTCTCTTTTGCATGTTCATGTACATTTGTAGTATTTTGATTTGTATTTTAGAATAGTGTTTAGGGGCATAAAGAAAGCATCAAACCGGTGTTCAGAGAGATGTTTACTGGCATAATTCAATGCATATACCCACATTTTGTGTGTAATTTCATTCTGGTGGCTGGAACAAATTAATAATATAGCCACTAGAATGAATTCATGCACAAAAGCTTCAATATATAAATGCCAGACTGAGCACTTTTTACACTGAAATTTGTACCAGCTCCTAGCAGGAAGACCTAATGTAAATTGGATTTATTTAAATATACGGTATGCATGCAGCCTCAAGCCCAACCACAGGTTTCCTAAAAAAGATAAAAAAATGACATTAACTGGACAGATACAGTGGGCATAGGACAACAATACAATTAGTGGACCCAGTCATTATAAATCCAGAGTGCATTGAAGTGGTTGTGAACCTGTACATATACCCAGTGAAGTGACTGGCTTCAGGTGATACACAGAGATGAGATAAATCCTCTTACATGAGTTGTACCTGTCTATCTGCAGTTTTCTCTCCTATACATTCATTCAAAGTACAGAATTTATAAAGTTTGTCTGAGCTGTCAGGAAAAAAGGTGCATAGAACTGAAATTACACACTGCAGAGCTCAGTGAGGAGAGTACTGAGAACTGATTGGAGGGAAGGAACATCCCCCTCCCATATGGGAACAGAGCTGAGTCTGTCAATCAACCTTTTTTCTCTTGGTGTCAAGAATTTGTCAGTGATTTATGCAGATAGCAGAGGAACGAAGCAGCAAACAGAATTTAAACTTAGTATTTTTAATTGCAGCAAGTACACACTATAGAGGGATGTGCTTTCTTCATATTTCATGTCTGAGGTTTAAAACTGCTTTAAGGCTTTATGCACACCGGCATATTAAAATCTTCCCATCTAATGCTGGACCTTTCTACCAGGAGCTGCTTGTTCTGGCACATTATTAGGCATATTTTTTGGAGTGTTGAGTTTAGAAGCATATGAGCATAAACTCATTCATTTAATATAGCCACTGGAATGAGTTTACAGTTACACACATACTGTACATGTGGGTATGAGATGAATGAATAAATTCCTTCTGCACTGAATGAATGCAGAAGCACTAATTTCCGATTTCGAGCTAATAAACACTGGCCACACAATCTATGCTTATTCTACTTCAACAGGGGGGGGAACATTTGGTGCCTAATAGAAGTACATTGTAGCATGCGTTTAAAATTCTTTAATTTTTTTCTGTGCTTTTATCTCCAATCTTTACATTTTTTTCTTATAAGATGACTCTTTGAATTTTTGTTTGGACTTGACATATCACACATAGCTGTTAGCGATTCTAAGTACATTGCTCTCTGGACCACGGGAGTTATGATCCAATGTAACAGATTATAACCATTATTAGTGTTTTTCTTTTTGATTTGCAATATTGTTTTTCATTATTCAGCTATCACTGATTTCATAGCAGAACACAAGGGTAAGTGTGTGCGTGGGGGTGGTTGTGGATTTTGCTGCACTGGGGGCCTCTTCATGACTGTGGCTACCACCATACCTCCCATTTTGTTGGTTAGATTTAGATGTGTACATCTAAACCGTTTCTCTGAAGAGGATTGGCAGGCAATGAGAAGACAGTTTGACAAATGTGATGCATTTGGCAGGCTTGCTACCTGCTAATCGCAACATGTTTTCACCGTGGGTACAAAGTGAAGCATTATTACTGCAATATGTACACGTCCCTGTCCACTGCCATTGTAGCTTAAGGGAGGAGGCGGTGGGGGGCACTAAAAATGTGGCTTAACTGCACATTTTTACTGCCCCTCTAGCCGCACATTGAAACTTAGCCTCTGAGGTGAGACGGAAGGACACCTTTTAGCACAATGTACAGTGCATCCGGAAAGTATTCACAGCGCTTCACTTTTTCCACATTTTGTTATGTTACAGCCTTATTCCAAAATGGATTAATGTCATTATTTTCCTCAAAATTCTACAAACAATACCCCATAATCACAATGTGAAAGATGCTTGTTTGAAATCTTTGCAAATTTATTAAAAATAAAAGACGGAAAAAAATCACATGTACATAAGTATTTACAGCCTTTGCTCAATATTTTGTGAAACACCTTTGGCACCAATTACAGCCTCAAGTATTTTTGAATATGATTCTACAAACTTGGCACACCTAGTTTTGGGAAGTTTCTCCCATTCTTCTTTGCAGAACCTCTCAAGAGCCATCAGCTTGGATGGGGAGTGTGGGTGCACAGCCATTTTCAGATATCTTCAGAGATGTTCAATCAAGTTCAAGTCTGGGCTCTGGCTGGGCCACTCAAGGACATTCAGAGTTGTCCCATAGCCACTTCTTTGTTATCTTGGCTGTGTGCTTAGGGTCGTTGTCCTGTTGGAAGATGAGGTCCAGAGTGCTCTATAACAGGTGTACATTGCTGCATTCATCTTTCCCTTGATCCTGACTAGTCTCCCAGTTCCTGCCATTGAAAAACATCCCCACAGCATGATGCTGCTACCACCATGCTTCACTGTAGGGATGGTATTGGCCAGGTGATGCCTGGTTCCCTCTGAACATGATGCCTGCTATTCAGGCAAAGGAGTTCAATCTTTGTTTCATCAGACAAGAGAATATTGTTTCCCATGGTCTGAGAGTCTTTAAGGTGCCTTCTGGCAAACTCTAGGTGGGCTGTCATGTGCCTTTTACTGAGGAGTGGCTTCCGTCTGGCCACTCTACCATACAGGCCTGATTGGTGGATTGCTGCAGAGATGGTTGCTCTTCTGGAAGGTTCTCCTCTCTCCACAGAGAATTGCTGGAGCTCTGTCAGAGTGACCATCAAGTTCTTGATCACCTCCCTGACTAAGGCCCTTCTCCCCTGATTGCTCAGTTTGGGCGGGCGGCCCACTCTAGGAAGAGTTTTGGTGGTTCCAAACTTCTTCCATTTACAAACGATGGAGGCCACTGTGCTCATTGGGACCTTCAATGCTCCAGAAATTTTTCTTTACCCTTCCCCAGATCTGTACCTCGATTAATCCTGTCTTATCGAGGCACAGACAGCTCATTGGATTCCATGGCTTGGTTTGTAGTCTGACATGCGCGATTAATGGTGGGACCCTATACAGACAGGTGTGTGCCTTTCCAAATCATGTCCAATCAACTGAATTTACCACAGGTGGACTCCAATCAAATTCTAGAAACATCTCAAGGATGATCAGTGGAAACAGGATGCACCTGAGCTCAATTTTGAGTGCCATTGCAAAGGCTGTGAATACTTATGTACATGTGATTTTTTTTTTTTTAATAAATTTGCAAAGATATCAAACTTTTTTCACGTTGTCAATATGGGGTATTGTTTGTAGAATTTTGAGAAAAATAATGAATTTAATCCATTTTGGAACAAGGCTGTACCATAACAAAATTTGGAAAAAATGAAGCACTGTGAATACTTTCCGGATGCACTGTATTTAACCACTTGCCGACCGCCGCACGACTATCTACGGCGGCGGTCAGCCCCTCACAGGCAAAGTGACGTAGGTCTACGTCGCTCGCTTGTGAGGGTTTAGGGAGCGAGCGCGCGCCGCCGGAGGCGCGCTCCCGCTCCCGCGTGGTCACGGACCCCCCCGCGCGTGTGACCGGCGGACCCGATCGCCGCCGGCCACTCTGCGATCGGCGGGGGAGAGGGAGAAAGTCAGGCAGCTTGTGTAAACAAGCTGCCTGTCATTCTCCTCTCTGTATGAGAGCTGATCACATGGATCTACTATGTAGATCCATTGATCACTCTGCATACAGTTGAAGCCACAGCCAATCACAGTTAGAATCACGCCCCTAGGGACACACACAGCCCCTCCCTCTCAAATAAAGTTAACCCCTTCACTACCAGTGTATTTTTACAGTAACAGTGCATATGTATAGCACTGATTACTGTAGAAATGTCACTGGTAACCCCAAAAGTGTCAAAAATGTCAGTCAAGGGTCCGATCTGTCCGCCGCAATGTCGCAGTACCGCAAAAAAAATCGCAGATCGCCGCCATTACGCGTTAAAAAAAAAAACAACAAAAATGACAAAAATCTTTCCCTTTGTTAGTAAACGCAATAACTTTTGCGCAAACCAATCAAAATACGCTTTTTGCGATTTTTTTTACCAAACATAGGTAGCATAAAACAAATTGGCCGAAAATATTAAAAAATTTTGATTTTTACATTTTTTTTTGGGGGAATTTCATATAAAAAAAAGGGAAAAATATTGCTATTTTTGCAAAATTGACGCTCTTTTTTTGTTTATAGCGCGTGATCAAAAAATCGCACAGGTGATCAAATACCGCCAAAAGAAAGCTCTGTTTGTGGGAAAAAAAGGACGCCAAATTCGTTTAGGTACAGCGTCGCACGACCGCGCAATTGTCCGTTAAAGTCACGCAGTGCCGAATCGCAAAATAGCCTCTGGTCGTTTAGCAGCCAAATCCTCCGGGGCTTAAGTGGTTAAGCCATGAACACACCCCTTTTCACACTATCAGTTATGCAGACTATTAGGAATGTAGATGCCAAAAAAATTGGTTATACCCAAAATTGTTTTTTTTTCCACCATTATTCTTTTCCTTTTACTGGCTTTTCAAAATGGCAAACAAGATAATTATAGGATAGGATAAAGGTTTAGTGCAGAATAAACCGGTTAGTAGTTGAATAGTACATTTTCATAGATATCTGTACATCAGACCAAAAAGAGGGAAATTGGCAAAGAAAAAGGGACAGTCCCTCCAAAAGAGGGACAGTTTGGAGGTGTGCGCTACTGTTTAACCTTGACCTTAATAGCTAAAATTTTGAAAGATGAACACAAACCAAACCTTCTCGGAAAATTTGCAATAACACACATTTTTTAAAAAAATAATAGAAAATGTGAAATGGTTAGCATCCACATATTTTATAGATGTTGCTATGTACTTTGTTATGGTCCATTTTCTCTATGCATAAGTATGTTTGGCAATACTTGTCTGACCATTGAATGAACACATTATTAAAGCGGAGTTACACCTACATTTCCATGTTTGCACCATCCGCTTCAAAAACAGCAAAGTAAAACCACATTGGAGTTTTTTTTTGTTGGCTTAATTTACCTTGTTTCCATGGGGTTATCTCGCCGCGGCGAGGTACATTATTTATGCGATCGAATTGTGCCCTCCTCCTCCCCCCACCCCCACTGCATTCTGGAACCTGTGCGTGTCCCAGAAGACGACAGGACCATTCAGAAAGCACTGCGTGACTCGTGCATCCGCAGTAGGAAACCGGCTGTGAAGCCTGAAGGCTTCACTGCCGTCTTCCCTTACTAGCAATGCCAGCGTCTGCACCCAAAGCTGATGGACGGACCGGCTTGGGGTGCCGACATCCCGGGCTCCCTGGAAAGGTAAGTGTCCTAGCAGCTACAGTATTTGTAGCTGTTGACTTTAAATTGTTTTTCCCCCCAGTCTAGAACTTCGCTTTAAAAATGTTACATGTAAAGGTCACTTTCACATCCCTGGATGAAAATCCCGGGACAAAATAGAGTAAATCCTTTAAACAAACCCATTCAGGCAAAAGTTAAAATTTTGCATTAATCCTCCGCTCCTTCCCAGCATATGCTTTCTTTTTATGAGACAGCGGGGTTTATTCACTAAAGGCAAAAAGACTGCAGAGCTTAGTAAATGAGCAGAAGCTCTGCTGACTTCCATCATCCAATCAGGTGCAAGCAAAAATGCTGTTTTTTAAATCTTCCTTGCACGTGATTGGGTATTCTTTGTAAAGTGAAACTCATTTACTAAGCTCTGGAGCAACTGCACTTGCAGAGGGCAACTGCAAAGTGCACAGTCTATTTGCCTTTAGCAAATGAGCCCCAGTATATCCACCCCTTTTCAGCTTACCCCCCCATCTTCCTCTATGATTACTGGATGCAATCAAGTGCATCATTTTACCACAACTGAAATGCTAACCATCTAGTTTGGCTTTTTGAGAATTTGAAATCAATGCTGCTGCTGAAGCTGTCTGTAAGCAAAGCGCTCCATGCCTGGAGCGTATGTCTCTCCATGTATTGTAAATTGTAAGTGCCTTTGTTCATATACCAAGTACACGTTAACTGCCTCCCAGAATCACTTTGTGGACCAAGACAAAATGCTTGTGTTCTATAACCTATTGTAGATTCTCAAAGAAAGAAACAGGAAAAAGAACAAGGTAGAATGACACAGATAAAGCAAAATAAATTCATCCAAGAATACTTATTTGACATTTATTATACAAACCAGAGAAAAAAAAAAAGCCAAATATAGGAATATAGTTTTGCTTTGATAGAGGCAATAAGAGAAATAAAAACTAAAAATGTCAAGAAATAGATCAATATTTCAGCTTCACATTAATGTGTAGCCTCAAGCTTACACAGAACAGGAGTATACAAGAAGTGAACTGACATTATTAAACCCTGTCAAAGCTTTCATAGAAGATAACATCCTACTAGGAAGCTGTCCCATTAAAAACAGTAATACCAGTTTATGGGAAAAACAAGAATGATATTTACAGGCAATCCTATGCTGGCAAAGTGTTTAAAAATCAATGTATGTTAACATCAAATGTACATTCAGCTGACGCTGCATAAAACTATTGTTTTTAATGGATGTTATTTTTAGCAAGGGCACACAACTTCATTTTCAGGGTTACTCACTGAATTTAAGAATTTGGGGCACAGTGTTTTTATTTTTACTTAAGCATAAATGTGACTTAAAGCGTATCCACACTATTGTTGAGAAAAAAAAAACCTTCCCTCTGGGTGATCTTTGTACATTACAAGGATTTTAACAAACGTTGTTGCAGATTCCTACCTTTTGTTATTCTGAAGAAATCATTCTTTGTTCCTCTCTGCCTCTGTACTGAGTGGGTCTAATGGGAGTGGTTTCATAAGTATCTATTAGCTGTGGCAGCTGCAGGGCTCTAATGAGGAAAGCTGCTGGGCCTGCATCCCTTTAGACATGTTCCTATTGGGAGTATCTCACCAAAAATGAGATTTTGAAACAAGCAGAGAAAACATGATTAAAAACATATTAAAAAGATCCTTCTCCAGACCTGAAAATTAAAGTGGTTGTAATCCTAAAAAGAAAAAAAAAAAAAGAAATCATGCCCTGTCCTTTTAAAAAGTACATTTTAGCAGCAGCAGATTCTCCCTCTTAACTGTGTGAGAAAAACATGGGATTATGGGTAAACCTTATACCCATAAACCCTTCTTCTTCTTTCTTTGAAGTTAAGAGGGCTGGGCTGGAAGGGAGCATTTGTCTTTTAGACACACGCCCCCTTCTATGACACTGCAGTGAGAGGAGAGCTTCCACTGCAACATTTTTTTTGGACAGCTTGGACCACTGGTGCTTTTACCATTATTGCATGAAGGGGATTTAAACATTATTTGCACATTGAAGCTTTGCAGTTTCTCAGAATATTTTCGCAGAGGGGGGTGACACCATAACTACTATATTGCAATACATTGGTTGATTTGCACTGGATATTCATTTATAGGTTCTACTATTGCACTTATAAGTCCATTTGTAGAATTGTATAAAGGAAGTTTAGGGTTTTTTGGCTTTTTGTTGGTATACAGAGGCCAGGACATACTAACCACCATTGTACGCCATGAAGAAACCTTCACTTGCTGACCATGCCCACTTGGCAGCCACACCCACTTTTTGGCCACGCCCACAGGTGTGCAGTAGCACGTCGCATTACCACCCTCACTTTTACCGCAACACGCCCGCAGGTGTGCAGTAGCACTTCGCATTACCACCCTCACTTTTACCGCAAGCACCACCATAGCACCCCCAAAAAAAGTTGTCTGGAGCCGCCCCTGCCCGGATTGGATTTGAATTTTGCCGCCCCATCCCTCCCTCCAAGTTTTTTCTCTATCGTATATTCTTAACATTTGGTAGTCATATCCCAAAAAATTCTAAGAAGTATCTTTTTTTTTATCTCCTGGACGAAATGTGAGAAATAAGGTATATATCATAAATCATTCCATAAACACATACCACATACACTGTATATATTATTTGAGGAAAATATGCTGATCAAACAGTTTACCATTTGCCAATAAAGAAAAATATGTCCCCAGATTTCATTTTAAAAATCTGGTCACCTTATTGTTCGGTTGTGCTGCAGGACTGTATGCAGTCAGACGAAAGCCTCTCCACCACCTAGGAAAACAAAGAAGGCAGTAATGCTGGTGCTGTTCAGCTTAGGAAAGGACAGAGCCTGCTGGAAGGAGCTAGGCCTTGTAGGTGATGTAGTCCTAAGTGAGAATGAGCTGCAAAGTGGCAATGGTACAACAGATCCCAGTATTACCAGAGCTATAAAGAAGAGGAAATAGAAGGACTGTTCCTGGGCTCAGGGTAGCTGTTCGGAGGTGCAGCAGACTTGTTATGGGACAATTACCTATCGTGTTGAGAAAGCAATGAGGTTTACATCTCTTGGTTGGTGGGGGAACTCTACTGTTAACCACTTTAGCCCCAGCCGCCGCAGATGTACTGCGGCAGGCTGGCTCTCCCAGGCAAAGTCCCGTTCATGTACGGCGCTCGCCTGGGAGGAGCTAGGGGTCAAGCGTGCGCCGCCAGTGGCGCACTCCTGCCCCCGCTTGTCAGCTGGGGAGCCAGTGTGTGTGACAGGCGGCTCCGATGGCCGCTGGCCTTTCGTGATCTCTCCCCGCTGACAGAGAAGGACAAACAGCTGATGTAAACACAGCCGTCCTTCCTTATCCCTCGGATAATCATAGAGACTATGTGATCCTGCTATATAGGATCGCACGTCTCTATGGTCATCTCACAAGCCCAACGCCCACACAGTTAGAATCACTACCCTAGGCTTACATTTATCCCCTTGATCAACCTCTTCCCTGCCAGTGTCATTATTACAGTAACAGTGCATACTTTTAGCACTGATTACTGTAGTAGTGTCACTGATACCACCAAAAGTGTCAAAAATGTCAGTTAGGGGTCCGATCTGTCTGACGCAATGTCGCAGTCCCGCTAAAAATCACAGATTGCCACCATTACTTGCAAAAAAAAAAACAATAAAAATTACATAAGTCTTTCCTGTAGTTAGTAAACGCAAAAACTTTTGTGCAAACCGATCAAAATATGCTTATTGCGATTTTTTTCTACCAAAAATATGTAGCAGAAATCAAATTGGCCTAAAATGTTAAAAAATTTTGATTTTTACATTTTTTGGGGGGGAATGTTATATAGCAGAATTTGAAAAATATTGTTTTTTTTTTTTTTTCAAAAGTGTCGCTCTTTTTTTGTTTATAGCGCAATAAATAAAATTCGCAGAGGTGATCAAGTACCACCAAAAGAAAGCTCTATTTGTAGGAAAAAAAGGACGTCAATTTTGTTTGTGCACAGCATCGCATGACCGCGCAATTGTCCATTAAATTCACGCAATGCCAAATCGCAAAATAGGGCCTGGTTTTTAAGCAGCAAAATCTTCCGGTCTTAAAGTGGTTAAAATGATTGTAAAGTCTAATTTTTTGGGGGGTTAAAAATAACAAACATCGTATACTTACCTGCTCTGTGCAGTGGTTTTGCACAGAGTAGCCCGGATCCTACTCTTTTTGGGTTCCTCTTCACTGCTCCTGCCCAACCCTGCCCCCTCTATCTCCTGATTGTCTTACTGAATTTATTTGACAGCAGTGGAAACCAATGGCGCCACGTGGCCGTGTCAGACAATCAGGAGGGAGATTCTCGGGCAGCTGAGACACTCCTGCAACATCGCTGGATAGGGATTGGCTCAGGTAATTGTTAAAAGAGCTGAGGGGGGCTGCTGCACACAGAAGGCTTTTTATCTTAATGCTTAGAATGCGTTAAGATAAAAAACCTTCTGACTTTACAACCACTTTAAGCTTGTTGTCACCATCGGATCATGGAAAGGGAGTCACTACAGCTGGCATTGCTAAGTCCTGGACAGAGAGCAAGAGGAGACAAGTTGTAATTCTAGAGCAGGGGTCCCCAAACTTTCTAAGCAAAGGACCAGGTTAATGTCCTTTAGACTTTAGGAGGGTCGGACTGAGGTGTGAGGTCCGGGTCACACTTATGCGATGCGGGAAGGCTGCGAATTTGCAGCCTGTTCCCGCATTGCAAACGCACCCCTGTCAGTTCACACTGCCATATGCGATACGCTGGGGGTGTCAATGAAATGTTAACGACACCCCCAGTTTGATCGCATATCGCAGTGCAATCTTTACAGTTCACACAGGATCGGATCGCACAAGTGTGAACCACTGTGCAATCCGATCCTGATGTGGCTGAAAAAAAGGGTCCTGTGCAGCTTTGGTGCGGGTGCAGTGCGAATCTAGCCATACAAAGTGTATGGCTGAAGGTAATGAAGGAGCAGTGCGCTCCGATATTACATGCGATCGCCGCAGCCGCAAGAATGTGAACCGGCACTGAGTGCAGATTTTCCTGGCATCAGTGGTGTAAACATTGCCACTTTGGTATTAGGAGGAGGAATAGAGGCATTGTTGGCATCATAGAGGGGAATAGGGGCCCATTATTGGTGTCAGTGTGAGTTTTTTTCCTTTACCACTTCCCGATCATCCGCACCACAATGTACTGTGGACGGGTGGCCAGTGTAGGCAAAGTGATGTACCCGTACGTCACTGCCTACTCCTGGATTTAGGATACGCACCCCCTGGCCCGCACCCGCTTTGATTGTACACAGCAGGAGCCTGTCAGCAAGTCCCAGCCACTGATTTAACGCTGGGACCTGCTGATCGACTGTGTACAATCACAGCCCAGAGCTTTGTGTTCAGAATCAACGCAGAGTTCTAAACAGAGATAACAATCCCGCTGTTTCTCATCTCGCAGTAAAAGATCTAGCAGTAAAAGCAGCACACTTAACACAAATTACACATAGTTAGGCACACATTTAACCCCTCAATTGCCCTAGATGTTTACCCTTTCCCAGCCAGCGTCATTAGCACAATGACAGCGTATAATAAAATCACTGATAATTGTAATTATGTCACTGATGATATCAGTGGTGGTTAGGCAGTTCCCCCCCAGAGTCAGTAGGGGGTTGATTTATTAATGGCAATAGACTGTGCACTTTGCAAACTGCAACTGCACTCTGCAAGTGCAGCTGCTCCAGAACATAGTAACTGAGGTAAAGCTTCACTTTGCAAAAAAAAATGCCCAATCACGTGCAAGGAAAATTTAAAAAAATGCATTTTTGCTTGCACATGATTGGATGTCAGCAGAGCTTCTGCTCATTTACTAAGCTGTGAAGCAACTGCTCTTGCAGAGTGCACAGTCTTTTTGCATTTAGTAAATCAACCCCTAAGTGTCAGATTGCCCGTCGCACTATTGCAGTCCCATTATACAGTAAGTCACCAATCTACCATTAGTTGTATAAAAAATAAATAAAAGAAAAATCTGCTATATATATACCATAGCTTGTAGACATTAACTTTCATGCAAACCAGTGACATTGGGCATTTTTCCCTCCCACTGACAGTGGCACACGGGTATTAATTTGTCCTCCCACTGACAGGGACATGGGGCATTTTTCCCTCCCACTGGCAGCAATGAAGGGCCATTTTTCCTTCCAGTTATATTACCAATACAGGGACATTTTTCCTCACACTGTATTGGGGACACTTCTTCTTCACCACTGTTAGCCCCATATTCTTGTAAGATTAAAACTCTTGCAAATTTTGCAAGAAACCTTAAATCCATAGAAAAACTCAGATCCATTTCATTACGCTGCTGTCTGCTTCCACCCCTTTTTTAGTGCTGTTGCTTACAATAAAACATTATTTTTCATTTTCAGTCTTTAGAATGCTGGCACTTATTTTACTCTCACCTTACGAGCCATACACCGTGATGTGTATGCCTCCAGATACATTCAAGGCGTCCCCCCTAACTTTGTGTGCATATCCTGGTGCCTTCATTTCAAAACTGTTTATTCTGTCTTTTAACTATGAATGTATGCCTACCGTTTCAAAAATGAATGCCTCTGTTACCAGTGGTTTGAGGGTGTGTTAAAAAAGTGGTGCTTGACATTGTGGGTGTGGCTACAATCGGGACATATTATGTGGGTGTGGTTCAAAGTGGCCATATTCAATAAGATGTCCCTGGATTTCATTTTGAAAATCTTTTTACCTTAAAGTAAAGGGAATTACTCAAGTAGGGATACAGACAGCAACTATAGCAGTTAGGTTATTAACCGGTTCCGGACAGCCCGCCACAGAAATACTGCGGCAGGCAGCCCCTCCTGTGCCAACCGCCATAGGTATACGTCGGTTGCGTGCGGGGTTTGGGGGCGCCCGGGAGCGCACCCTCCGTCCCTGCGATGGTCTGATTCAGCACAGAACTGATCAGTAGAGTTGAGCGAACACCTGGATGTCTGGGTTCGGCGGGTTGAACTTGAAAAAAAAGTCTGGGTTCGTGACCCGAACTTAATCCGAACTTTACCCCAATCCCAAACCCCATTGAAGTCAATGGTGACCCGAACTTTTGAGCACTAAAATGGCTCTAAAGAAAACATGGAAAGGGCTAGAGGGCTGCAAATGGCAGCAAAATCTTCTTAAGAGCATGGCAAGTGCTCTGCAAACAAATGTGGATGAGGAAATAACTTAAAATAACATAAAAAACATAAAAATAAAAAATAATCATCTTGATCTAGGAGGACGAGGCCCATACGGAGTAGGAGGTTGAGGTGGTGGTGGATGTGGCGGTGTAGGTGGAAGCGGCGGTGGTGGATGTGGCGGTGTAGGTGGAAGCGGCGGTGGAGGAGAACGAGGTAGCCAACACTGGTTTTTGTTTTTAATTTTAAATTTCTTTTTAAATTAGGGTACACCCCAAAAGAGTGAGAAAGATCAAAAATACAACAATGGCTGGGTAAGGCCGGTGTACATGTCTATTCTGCACAAGGTACGGACAAGTCCTGTGGGATCCATGCCTGGTTCATTTTAATGAATGTGAGCTTGTCCACATTGGCTCTGGACAGGCGGCTGTGCTTGTCTGTGATAACGCCCCCAGCCGTGCTAAATACACGTTCAGGTAATACACTGGCTGCAGGGCAGGCCAGCACCTCCAAGGCGTAAAGGGCAAGCTCAGGTCATGTGCCCAATTTGGAGACCCAGAAGTTGAAGGGGGCAGACCCTTCATTCAGTACGTGCAAGGAAAGGTAAGAAACTGTATATGGTGTATGGTAAGGAACGGTGATGGACGCGGGGGGGCTTTTTTCCCCCTTCTGGGTTGAGTCTGGCCTTGGAAAAGGTATGTCCCTGGTTGTGGGCCAGGCTCTCCCAAAGCTGTCTAAGTTCTGAGGCCTTCTGGTAGGGACGGGGCTGCACTGGTCTTGCCAGGAACCGGAATTCTGAAAAGCCTGTGGTGTATGTGTCCCTGGAGTGGCAGGCCAGGGGTGCCATAATTCACAGTGGATGGCAACACTATGAGTATGGCACCAAGGACACTGCACTTCCTACACACGTTTTTCACACCTGCCTCTAGGGCCGGGCCTTTTGGTCAGGAGTCAGGACCAGAGGAATTTCTTATTCCTGGCCGAAGGGCCTGCCATAGTATTGCAATGTGGCACTAACCTTGCACTTCTTCTTCACTATCCCTTTCCCCACTGTTATGTGTTGTGTGTATCACGTTTTGTGTTTTTTATTGTGGCGGTACACTTTATTTTGCACAGTGTGATTAGTAGGGTGTAGGTCCTTGGGCCTGTCCCTGAAAATCTTGGGAGGGGGTGGATATGGACTTCTGGCTTGGTTCGCCCTCTCTCATGGGGTCTCTCTTCGGGAGAGCCCGACCTAGTACTTGGGGTGGTCTGTTTCAGCAGACCTCCTAAAGAACGGGGCTGCCTGGTTTCAGCCAGGTTAGCCAGTGTAAGTATCCCAGTCCCTGTCAGGAGCCTTGCGCCCCAGGGGATCAGGGTCAGGGACCATGTGTACACCCTGTGCACTTTTTGTGTTTCATTTTTTGATTTGCACTTTTGTATGCACCCACCTGGTGATAGTCTGAGTGTGTTCACACACCACGGGCTTAAAAAAAGCCTTCTGAGGTGCTGGTGGTGCCCTGGCTGCGTTGGCGACCTCCTCCTCTTCTGCCTTCACCTTGTGCTTCCACTGTGCCCCCGCTGTCAGGTGGGAATGCCACCAGCATCGCTTCTCGACCTTTTGGCTAAGATCAAGTGTAGTATCTGTTGTTATCAGTTATCTGGGTGCCACCCTGCTTTGAACATGGTTCCTCCTTCTCCATCTCCTCCTCGTCATCCTCCAGAACTGTGCCCTTGCTGGACAATTGTGTACATGGCGTTTGTGGGTGCAGGAACCCACCCTCGGAGCCACTTGTGAATGACTGCCCTGAAAGCCTTGGAAATGATCACTGCTCCGGATGCGGAGGCGGTAATGGATGAGGAAGCGGAGTAGGAGGAGTTAGCAACAGGAGTCGAACTGAAGCGCCCTGCAATCCTCGTTAGTGGAAGGAGATGCACCAAACAAATTTAAAGGGTATATCTCACAGTAACATAATTCAGCAAACGCTACAAAATTATTTATTTCCCCTAAATGGGTGTTTATTGAATAGCAGAATAGAACAACAGTATCCAAAGGGTGTATCTCACACGTACAGATACAGACTAGGCCGCAATGTAATATATTTCTTTCCCCTAAATGGGTGTTTATTGAATAGCAGAATAGAACAACAGTATCCAAAGGGTGTATCTTACACATACAGATACAGACTAGGCTGCAATTTAATATCTTTCTTTCCCCTAAATGGGTGTTTATTGAATAGCAGAATAGAACAACAGTATCCAAAGGGTGTATCTTACACATACAGATACAGACTAGGCCGCAATTTAATATCTTTCTTTCCCCTAAATGGGTGTTTATTGAATAGCAGAATAGAACAACAGTATCCAAAGGGTGTATCTCACACGTACAGATACAGACTAGGCCGCAATTTAATACCTTTCTTTGCCCTAAATGGGTGTTTATTGAATAGCAGAATAGAACAACAGTATCCAAAGGGTGTATCTCACACGTACAGATACAGACTAGGCCGCAACTTAATATCTTTTCCCTAAATGGGGTTTTCATTGAAAAGCAGAATAGAACAGTATCCAACGGGTGTATCTCACAGTAAAATATGCAGACTAGGCCGCAATTTTTTTTTTCCCTAAATGGGTTTTTATTGAAAAGCGGAATAGGACAACAGTATCCAATGGGTGTATCTCACAGTAAAATATGCAGACTAGGCCACAATTATTTTTTTTTTCCCTAAATGGATTTTTATTGAAAAGCGGAAAAGAACAACAGTATCCAACGGGTGTATCTCACAGTGAAATATGCAGACTAGGCTGCAATTTTTTTTTTTCCCTAAATGGGTGTTTATTGAATAGCAGAAGAGAACAACAGTATCCAAAGAATGTATCTGACAGTAAAATATGCAGACTAGGCCACAATTATTTTTTTTTTTCCCTAAATGGATTTTTATTGAAAAGCGGAAAAGAACAACAGTATCCAACGGGTGTATCTCACAGTGAAATATGCAGACTAGGCTGCAATTTTTTTTTTTCCCTAAATGGGTGTTTATTGAATAGCAGAAGAGAACAACAGTATCCAAAGGATGTATCTCACAGTAACTTATGAATGAAACATTTTTATTTTTCCCTTAAATTGTTGATTTTTGAATAGCAGATTAGAACAACAGTGTCAAAACACTGTATGTCACAGTAAAATATGAAGGAAAAAAGTTTTTTTTTTAAAATCTAGATTAAGCAGACACATATGCACTGAGCTTGCATTACATGGCAGCTACACGCCGCACACGGCCCCCCTAACACACTAAAAAAGTTTTTTTTTCCTCCCTCCTCCTCACTGTGCTTAAGGCAGACAAAAAGATTGTGCACTGCACCTTCACACAATAAAATCGATGTAGATCGCTGTCTGATTAAAGAAGATTTTCATATTCTTTCCCTGAAAGCAATCTCCAGCCTGCCCCTACAATAATCTCTTATCTCTCCCTCATATCAGCAGCAGCAGGAACCTGACCCTACAGTAGTTAGAGCAGAGTGACGTGCCACGCTACGTGACTCCAGCTTATATAGAGGCTGGGTCACATGCTGCACTGGCCAATCACAGCCATGCCATTAGTAGGCATGGCTGTGATGGCTTCTAAGGGCACACTAGTTAAACGCTTGTTGATTGGCTGCCCTGCAGCTGTTGAAACCGCGCTATTAAAACCACACCAAAACATTAAAACCACGCCAAAACATGAACTAAAATTACCGAATATACGGACTGTATCCCGAATATACAGAAAAATGTTCGGGTCCGTGTCCGGGTTCCGAACACCCAAAACTCCGGTACGATCCCGAACAATACAGTTTGTGTTCGCTCAACCCGACTGATCAGTCATCAGGTCCAGGGCCAGGCCAATGATTTTTGGCCTGGTCCTGGCGATCGGTTCTGACCAATGGCAGACCATCCTGTGTCTGTGTTTTGTAAACACAGGCACAGGAAATGGTGCTCTCTCCCCTCATGGAGCCCTTTTCGGTTCCAGCTTGAGAGTAGAGAGCTTCTAACTGTGAGTACACCAAGCACTACATTACACCACCTCAGATAAGTACATTTAACCCCCTGATCCCCCCCCCCCAGTAAACCCTTTCACTCCCTGTCACAGTGCACACTATATACAGTATATAGATGTTTTGCTGATTTCTGTAATAATGTGCCTTGTGACTCCATTTAGCGTTAGCGACCGCTAGTTTCTGTCCCAAATAGGTTTAGTGTTACCCCCCCCAATAAAGATTTAATCCCCTGATCACCCCCAGTTAACCCCTTCATGGCCCTGTCACAGTGTCACTTTTATAGTGTACAGATCTTTTTTCTGATCACTATATTAGTGTCACAGGTGACATTAGTTAGGGTTAAAGCTAGTTAGCATAAATCTAGGAAAGCGTCAGATCTGCATATTTAGATATATAATTTAACCATTTGATTGCCAGTGACACACACATACACACACTAAACACCTCCAATACTAGTGAATGGATCAATTCACTGTAAATTCAAGTGAAACTACTGAATGGATCAATATCTTTGATCTGATCAGAACTATACTAGCATCCCCAATAGTTTAGGGTTCCCAAAATGCAGCATTAGCAGGATCGGCCACGACACTTGCTAGCACCTGCATTTAGCCCCTCCGACCAGCCCACCCCACCCCACCCAAGCAAGTGCAGTAATCAACAGATTACTGTCACTTCCAAAAACACAATACACAGGCCTGATCTCTGCTAGCACTAGCAGTTTTTTTTCAAACAGTCCTCAACAACCAGGTGCTTTTTTACCTGTGAGTCGCACTAGTGTACCTATAATTTTATTGGCCAAAATGTCCAAACGAAGATACACTAGTGAAGAGGCCTACAGGATACTGACCATGTCAGATGAGAGTGATGGGGAAGCCTCACTGGCAGAATCAGGGTCAGTAAATGAACCTGTAGAGAGCAGTGTCACCCTGACAGATAGCTCTGACGACGGAGCTGTCCCTGCAAAGGTCAGGTGTACCCGACCCCGTTCTGGAGTTGCTGAAGTGCAACAATTGCAGGGTGTTCGTATGGAGCAGAGTGTTGGTACTAGTGCCGCTCAACCTTCTGGCAAGCACCAGTGGCCTAGTACATCCTGGTCGTAGACAAACCAGCACTGCAGTAAGACTTGGTGACGTGGCAAGTCCCATAAGTGCAATTCAAGCTGGTGCGATGGCGAGCACAAGTAGTGTCCCATACAGTATCTCACAAAAATGAGTACACCCCTCTTATTTTTGTAAATATTTTATTACATCTTTTCATGTGACAACACTGAAAAAATTACACTTTGCTACAATGTAAAGTAGTGAGTGCACAGCTTGTATAACAGTATAAATTTGCTGTCCCCTCAAAATAACCCAACACACAGCCAATGATGTCTAAACCGCCAGAAACAAAATTGAGTCCACCCCTAAGTCAAAATGTCCAAATTGGGCCCAAAATGTCAATATTTTGTGTGGCCACCATTATTTTCCAGCACTGCCTTAACCCTCTTGGGCATGGAGTTCCCCAGAGCTTCACAGGTTGCCACTGGAGTCCTCTTCCACTTCTCCATGACGACATCACGGTGCTAGTGGATTTTAGAGACCTTGCGCTCCTCCGCCGTTCTTTTGACAATGCCCCACAGATGCTTAATAAGGTTTAGGTCTGGAGACATTCTTGGCCAGGCCATCACCTTTATCCTCAGCTTCTTTAGCAAGGCAGTGGTCGTCTTGGAGATGTGTTTGGGGTCATTATCATGTTGGAATACTGCCCTGCAGTCTCCAAAGGGAGGGGATCATGCTCTGCTTCACTATGTCACAGTACATGTTGGCATTCATTATTCCCTCAATGAATTGTAGCTCCCCAGTGCTGGCAGCACTCATGCAGCCCCAGACCATGACACTCCCACCACCATGCTTGACTGTAGGCAAGACACACTTGTCCTTGTACTCCTCACCTGGTTGCTGCCACACACGCTTGACACCAACTGAAACAAGTTGACTCAAACAAGTTTAGCTTGGTCTCATCAGACCACAGGACATGGTTCCAGTAATCCATGTCCTTAGTCTACTTGTCTTCAGCAAACTGTTTGCAGGCTTTCTTGTGCATCATCTTTAGAAGAGGCTTCCTTCTGGGACGACAACCATGCAGACCAATTTGATGCAGTGTGTGGCGTATAGTCTGAGCACTGACAGGCTGACCTCCCCACCCCTTCAACCTCTGCACCAATGCTGGCACCACTTATACCTCTATTTCCCAAACACAACCTCTGTATATGACGCTGAGCATGTGCACTCAACTTCTTTGGTCGATCATAACGAGGCCTGTTCTGAGTGGAACCTGTCCTGTTAAACCACTGTATGGTCTTGGCCTCCGTGTTGCAGCTCAATTTCAGGGACTTGGAAATCTTCTTATAGCCTAGGCCATCTTTATGTAGAGCAACAATTCTTTTTTTCAGATCCTCAGAATTCTTTGCCATGAGGTGCCATGTTGAACTTCCAGTGACCAGCATGAGAGAGTGAGTGCGATAACACCAAATTTAACACTAACGAGTCACATGACACCGGGGAGAGAAAATGGCTAATTGGGCCCACTTTGGACATTTTCACTTAGGGGTGTACTCACTTTTGTTGTCAGCGTTTTAGACATTAATGGCTGTGTGTTGAGTTATTTTGAGGGGACAGCAAATTTACACTGTTATACAAACTGTACACTCACTACTTTACATTGTAGCAAAGTGTCATTTCTTCAGTGTTGTCACATAAAAAGATAGAAGAAAATATTTTCAAAATTGTTAGGGGTGTACTCACTTTTGTGAGATACTATACATATTTCCACATATTTATTACATGTTGTTAATAAGCAACATGTCTGGGAGGCAAACAAGGAGAGGCAGATGTTCCCATGGCACTGTGAGGGGGCCATCAGCGTATGTGTCCACAGGCAAAGGTGGATATGGTTTTTCCTCAGGCAGGGCATAATTTCCTCTGTTTAGTGACGTTGCCCGTGCTATCTAGCCATAGCATGCAGAGGAGGTGGTAGACTGGCTTACTAAACCATCCTCATCTTCCTCATCCTCCGTCACCCAAGCAGAGACTAGTGCACAGTCCACTGCAGCTGCCAGAGTGGCTACATTTGCCTCCTTGTCCACAGCTATTCCTGCAATAGGCCCAGCATCAGGCATGGAGGGGTCAGCTGAGTTATTTGAACACAGCGCCAGCCACTTTCTCCTTGAAGATGATCAGCCATTACTTGATTCAGATGTTGGTTCTGAGGTTGAGGAAGGTAGGAACATGAGCCTATAGAGAGGGGAGAACACTGATACACAAATTGACAGTCATGTTCCCTGAGCTGCAGCGTATTGCCAAGTTTTCTCCAGTGACCAATTTTACACCTGTTACTTCTATCCAAAGTCTGTGGAAGAGACACCAGAATGTATCTGAAAAATCTCTAATCTTGTTCCCAGTGCACTATATTGTGGCCTCATCATACAGACTGGCTCCTCAAGCCATTGTTTACAAAATAAAGAAAGCTTGCAGGGAAAATGTCCTTTTTTGTTTACTTTATAAATCAAGCTTCTATAGAAGCAGCAGCTTCTATACACAGTACAGATGTGCCACTTTACAGGTAGACTAAGAGGACCCTCCAGGCACTATATTGAAAGGAATTGGTAATTTGTATAGTTATTTCTCATTTTGATGCTTTCACTTTAAGCATCAGTAAATCAATGCTTTTTTTAAAATGACATTTTTAACAAACTTTTTTATTATTGATACATGTCCCCCAGGGCGATACCCGGACCCCCATAACCATTGTATGCCCAATTACTTGCAGATAAGCCTTCAAAATTTGCACTTTTGATTTTTCCAGTTCGGGCCCTATAGACTTCAATGGGGTTCGTTATTCGGGTTCCGAACTTTCACAATGTTCGAAAGTTCTAGCGAACCAAACAGGGGATCATTTGGCACATCCCTGGTTAACATGGTAGTAAAGGCTGATACTGACTATTCTAGGAAATGTTCCTCCTACTTCTCCTGCACACCTTGAATTAAAAAAAAGATCTTTTTACTTACCTAGTTTAAACCTGCTCTAATCCAGTCACATAATCCTGCAGCTCCGGATCCCCTGTGTAAGGGAGCCCTCTACACAACTATGAATTCCTGGAGCCATTACATCACCCATAGGCTTCCATGACCCAGCCATTGTAGGTGCACCCCCCTCTCCCCTGCAGCAACAACACTGACACAGGAGAGCCGGAGCTGCAGGATCACATGACTGGACCGAAGCAGATTTAAAATAGATGAGTACGCAGATTTTTTTATACATGGTATGCAGGATAGGTAGGATCAGGGGAGGGACATTTTTAAGAATAATTAGCATTATCCTTATCTTGCACTTTAAGGGTCCATGTACACTGCAACTTGTAAACGGCCATTTAGGAGCAGTTGGGCATTTTTTTCAGAAGCCCCTGAACCCACCTCTATGTTATCTTATCTGTCCATGTACACAGGGTCGTTTACAGTCATTTGCAGGCAGTTGAGTTCAGGGACGTTTTTTGGAAAGCAATTATGTGCGTTCGAATGTGTGTTTCCTGGCGTTTCAAATGCGACCGAACGCGATGACCCGCGTTTAGCGCTCGCGTTTTTCCATTTTAAAGGCTAATGATTTTTTTTGACCTCTAGAAACGGTTTTAAACGCAAATGCCCACAAACGCCCACTAAATGCGGGTGCAAACACGACACAACGGACGTTTTAAACGTCTGAAAAATTCCAGCATTTCAAGGGACTTTTTATCGTGTCCTGTTTACATGGAGCCTAAGGCAGCTCACTCATGTAAACCAATGCTTAGTGTTAGAAAAGCTATAGACAATTTGCAGCATAGGAGCAGTTTGGGGAGCTGCAAGATTTATACAGTGCCACACAGAAAACTACTGGTGTAGAAAAATCTCCACATATGCATCGACACTTTACATTTACTTATTTACTGCCCAGTAATATTCAGGCTATAAAATGTTTACTTCCAGAAACATGTGCTAATTTCTGTTGCACAGCCGCTTGTTTTTACAATGTTCATTTTTGAGACACAGTATTAATTTACTGCACTAAATCAGTCAGTACTTATACAGTATGACAAATCACATTCATTTATTTTGCATTTGCAAGAGTACTTACATAAAGATTTAATGATTTTCATTAAATCCCTCTGATCAGCGATAGCATTTTTTTACTGTCTTCTAAGACAGGATATTATTTTATATTTGTACAGTAGGTTTGTTTTTTTTCCCCTTCACGCACATCTAAAGCAGATGCCTATATGGAGCTTTTATATCTGTCCACTTTATTTAACAGGTACACTTTGAAGTGGAATGAATTGATTTATGCAGTGAGCAATTCCAGAATAATACTGCTCGCAGCTACTTGAAAACTTACAGACCACAAAAGCTTTTTTCTATCCTTTTTTTTTTTTCAGTAAATGTTTGCAAAAATAAAATAAAAAAATAGTCTGCTATAGTTTTCAAATGTATTTTTATTTTTTTTGCAGGAGTGCCCAAAGGCATATACATGATCATTTTGTATCCCTATTAGCTAAAAGATGAAAAGCACGTCTTAGATGTTTCCAGTTAATCCATATTTATATTCTCAAACCAACACACATCTTTCTTAGCAAGAGGTTTATGGTCCTCTTTTCATTACCAAGGCTTTTTTTTTTTTTTTGCATTATAGCATAGCAGTGCCTTCAAATTCAAATCTTATTTATTTATACCCTTGTATTTGGAAAGCTGAAGTCACACATTCAGTTGGAACATACACTATGGTATTTTGTGCCACATCTGGAAAATAGTAATATGGGAAATTGCCCCCCTCGTAAACACATCCTATAGCAGTGATGGCGAACCTTGGCACCCCAGATGTTTTGGAACTACATTTCCCATGGTGCTCAACTACACTGCAGAGTGCATGAGCAGATGTTTGAAATGTAGTTCCAAAACATCTGGAGTGCCAAGGTTCACCATCACTGTCCTATAGGGAGAGTTGTAATGTCAAACCTGTAAAATGCAGCTTATATATGGTGTCTGCTTAATAAAACTCAGCTCACATATGTGAGTAATGATAGACCTGTGTTAGGTAGGTAAGTTGATGTTAGACTCAGGGGTTCCATTTTTTAATGGATGCATGTCAAAGTGGGTAAGAGTAAGTAAAGCGGTATTTAGGAATTAGGTTGAGTTGTAGGGATAGGGGCAGCTATTAGGGAAAATTTAAAGGTGAGCCTGTCAGGGTATCAAAAAATCTTAAAACAAAGCACAAAGGTTTTATACGTACCTCTGCACAGATTGTCTCCTACATTCCTTTTGTTCTAGTGCTGCAGTCTCCCTCACTGTTTTCAGCATTCAACACTTCCAGGAGTGTCGAATGTCCCCTGCCATATGCCATGGTTCTATACGCTGACTACTATGTCACTACAAGACTCAGCAGTGATGTAGGTATTGAAGGATGAAGCCATGGTGGAGACACAGGTATCTGACACTCCAGGTACTGTTGAATGCCAAAAGCAACTGAGGAGCTGAGATCTCTTCTTTTGCAGGGCACCCTCTTTTAGAATTTTCCATAATTTCCAATTAACGACAGCGTTATGCCTTCCTCGAAAGTAGAACAACAAATAAATGGGGAGTCCAGCTGTGGGGCACTGACACAGTGTTTTTGAGGAAAATCCTATTATCTTTGTCTAATGGTGTCCATACACACATTGGGGTTGATGTACTAAAGGCAAATAGACGGTGCACTTTCCAAAGTGCAGTTGCACTTTGTAAGAGCAATTGCTCCAGAGCTTAATAAATGAGCAGAAGCTCTAATGACTTCTATCATCCAATTATGTGCAAGCAAAAAATATATTTTTTTTTTTTAAATTTTCCTTGCATGTGATAGGGTATTCTTTGCAAAGAGAAGCTTTACCTCATTTGCTCATTTGTCTAAGCTCTGGAGAAAACTGCCCTTGCAGAGTGCAATTGCCCTCTATTTGCTGTCTATTTGCTGTCTATTTCCCTTTAGTAAACCAACCCCAGTATTTTTTCATGCACAATTTGATTTCATCATTTTGATTGATCAGATTTATTTCATCTTCATTCTGATTCATTGGACAGAAATGGTAGTAAAAAGTAGTCAATAGTTAATAGACTATTCATAGAAAACAATTGGACTAGTATGTCTATAGCTTGCATTAATTATAGAAGCTGGTGAGTAATTTAAACTGGTGGAGCCAATCCGAAATTAAAAAATTCAATTCTGAGAGGAGTTGGCTTTTTTTTTTTTTTTTTTTTAATTCTTACAAGCATCATCCTCCTTTCCTAAAGGATTTGTAAAGTCAGAAGGTTTTTTTTTTTTTTCCTTAATGCATATAGCAGCCTTCCCAGCATTCCCTAATACTTACCTAAGCCCCATCTCTCTCCAGCAATGTGCCCAAGTCCCTCAGCCATCCGGGACTCTCTCTCCTGATTGGATGAGACACATCAGCGGCGCCATTGGCCAATCAGGAGAGAGGGGGTGGGGCCATACGGCAGCTCCGTGTCTGAATGGACACAGGGAGCTGTGACTAAGCTTGAGTGCCCCCATAGCAAGCTGCTTGCTGTGGGGGTACTGGGCAGTAGGGAGGGGCCAGGATCACAGAAGAGGGACCTGAAAAGAGGAGGATCCGGGCTGCTCTGTGCAAATCCACTGCAAAAGAGCAGGTAAGTATAAAAGTTTGTTATTTTTATGGGAAAAAAATGAGACTTTACAATCACTTTAAAGCTCCCCCTAAGCACTTCCTCTTATTCTTATTTATGGGGCATTTCCATGATGGTCTGGGTTACCAAGGGTGGATTTGATTGGCATCTAACCAGGAAGAGGACCAGCCCTGGATCAGCTGAGTGTCTCGGGGACAGCACCAAAGAGGAGGTGAGTACAGCCCGAGTTGCTTTTTAACACCTTTTTTTTTTGTCAAAGGCATAGGCCTTAAACTCATTGTGAACATACTATGTTATAGACACTTTCTAATACAGTTATCACTATGCAGGCGCCATTCCTGATTTTGCTTAGTTTAAAAAATGATCGTTATTTTCTTTTTTTACATGGTTAAAAACGTTCTGTCATGTGACCATGAATCTTTCTGATAGTAGAGGGTGGGGTTACAGGACACTGTGCAGACACACACACTGAGCCTGTATTGCATAGTCTGTCCAGCCTGAGGCAACATGCAGGTTGTGCTTGTGTAGGGGGTGTGTTCAAGAGTCAGGCTGTACCTGAGAGGGCGGGGGGTGTGCAATAGGCAGGCTGTGATTGATTGTGGGGGTGTTGTAGCTGAACAAAATACCCAAAAAAGGCATGCTGTGTGTCTGCACAGTGTCCTGTACCTTTGAATTGCCAGCCAAAAGATGGAAACTGACCATGCAAGAACAGATTAGCTTCTGTATTTTCTGTGAACAGGAAGAAAGGTGGCAGACAGAATCAACCTGGTAGTTCAGATGGAAGAAGTTCATAAAAATAAAATAGACTACTATGTTTTATAAAATACACACGCATACAAGGAAAAATATTTAGCGTAACATACACTTTAACACCCAATCTCAGTCCCATAGAGTACACTTCTGGATCTTTCTTCACATTCACTTTCCACGTCTTGGTAAAAGTTATTTGTTTCTAAAAATGTCCAACAATTTGACAGTCAGAACTCTTCTGTGCAGATATTCTAGAATGATAAATGCCACACAATCAGACTTTTTTTTCTCCTCTGTGTGCATAAATGCAATCTGTAAAAACTCAACTGCTGGTATTGTTGGGCTCTCTTCACACCTAAGCATTTTTAATTGCTTTTTGCAGAATCTTACTACAGTCCATTTAACGTGGTTTTCTATGGGACACGTTCATATCTACACTTTTTTCAGCTGCTGCATTTTTGTAAAGGGTTAGGGACTTGTGTTTTGGTCAATAAACTTCAATAGAGAAGCTGCAGAAAAGCATGTAGTGCAACAACAAACAACACATTGGCCAAAAAATTAAAAAAAGCATAAAAAATGCATAAATAAAATGAGAAATAAGCCAAAAACTCAAAATGCACTGCAAAAAGCATTGCATAAATGGATCAAAAGCAAACTGAATAGGTGTGAACCAAGCCTTAGGAAACTGTTTTGCCCTGGCCCTTTGCCCCTGCTCATATCATCACTGATACAGCCACTTCCACTATTACATTTGAATAATCCCATGATGATTTATTGTACAGAAAGCCATAGAGCTTTAACAATATGTTTGCATTCCTATATTCAAATGCTTATGACATGACCTTCCTCTAAGCAAGGATATAGTCAATAAAGCAAGCACTGCATGTTCAAAATCTTAACTTACTGGATACAACTTCACTGGAATAATACATTCTCCATCTCATCACAGACTTATACAGAGTATATGAATAGACATCCACTAATAAAAATAACAGCATAAGTATTTACAGTGCAATCCAATATACCCATATAGCGGAACAGGAACAAGTGACAATGATGCATCTGGTCCACAAGTATCAAAGTAAGAAAACAAATTAGACATTCACAAAGCATGAACTTTACTGATGACTCAGACAGAGGCTTTGCAGTCATAATGGTTTTTAAGCTGACACTGAGTCATACATCACAACTTTGTTTAAAGCACTTCTTTAGATATTTAGAAAAATTAGAAGAAGAAGATTTAATACATGAAAGAAAAGGAGCAGCCATCACTTTCTTATTATATATTTATAGCAGAGAAACAATATTACACACGTGACATAACAAATATCCTGTAGCCATGTATCTGTTAAGTTGTAATGACATTTACTGTATATCTGGTCAGTAGTAAAACCATACATAGTATTTTATTTAAATAATAAATGATTTTAAAGAGTATAAAGATCAAATTACACAAAAACTTTGCTCTACAGGCAAATTTATGGAAATATGTATGTTATAGGGAATGTATAGTCTTTTCAATATTTTTTTTTTTTTAAATATACACGACATGTGATTTAATTGTTTTTAGATAATATTTTATGTACGGTTTGTAAGGTTTTTTATATGCTGTAGGAGCAGCCTAATTCATTCATTATAAATACAGACTATAGTACTACTATACTACTACTTTTCCTGTACTACTTTAAAATTCTGCTCCACTGGTCCTTTTGACTGTGCAAGCCTATGAGTTGGCCAACTCATTAGAAAGTATGCACTCCACGAGTGGCTCTTATCATGTTGGGAAGGATGCATAGTGGTTTCAAACTATAGTTGGTTGCTCTCTCTAGTGCAGTGGTTCTTAACCTGGGTTTGATCGAACCCCAGGGGTTCGGTGGGTCAGTCTCGAGGGTTTGGCACACCCTCCGCTAGTACCACTTCGCTGTCAGGGACTATTTCTCCAGTTTCGGGCATGTCCTTCCGCTCCCGCTCTGCTCGCACTCGCAGCTCTCTCTGCCCCTGGCTCACTCTTACTGCTGGCTGTGCAGCTCTGCTCCTGGCCGAATCCGATCCAGCTGGAGCCGGCTTCGCCCACTGTGGAGTGGTTTTGGGGGGGTTTTGGAGACAGGCCAGACGTGCGGTGCGGAGAGGGACTGTCTGGGGGAGGGACTAACCTGTGCAGCGGCCGCCCAGCGCAGCGCGGGAGAGAACCACCAGGCCAGGCAGCCGCAGCAGCAGAAGAAGCCGGCAGGTGAGAGAGCCAGTGGTGACAGTGGTGCTGCAGCCTGCAGGAGGAAAGCCTAGCCTGTGATCGGGAGTCGGGACACAGGTGAAAAAAAAGGTAGGACTAGAGTAGTACTGGCTGTACTAGTCTAGTGACTGACTGTGTGAGAACACTGAGAAGACTATGTAAAGGGGATCTATTTTATGGGGAACCTGGCCTGCTGTAAGGGGGGAGATCTAAATGGGGGACAGGACCTCACCTCACCCTGGCCTGCTGTAAGGGGGGATCTATATGGGGGGACATGATCCCCCATATAGATCCCCCCTTACAGTAGGCCAGGGTGAGATGAGGTCCCCCATATAGATCCCCCCTACAGCAGGCCAGGGTGAGGTTAGGTCACTCTGCGGTCCCCCATATAGATTCCCCCCTACAGCAGGCCAGGGTCTGGACCTCACCTCACCCTGTCCTGCTGTAAGGGGGGAGATCTATATGGGGGACGGGACCTCACCTCACCCTGGCCTGCTGTAAGGGGGATCTATATGGGGGACCTGGGATCCATATGGGGGACCTCACCCTGGCCTGCTGTAAGGGGGATCTATATGGGGGACCAGGTCCCCCATATAGATCCCCCCTTACAGCAGGCCAGGGTGAGGTGAGGTCCCATCGCCCATATAGATCTCCCCCCTTACAGCAGGGTGAGGTCCCGCCCCCCATATAGATCCCCCCTTACAGCAGGCCAGGGTGACGTGACATGAGACATGATAATGACATGAGAGTGGCACTTGCCAAGATAAAGCCGCGCATTTCTGAACTGGTCTCTGAAAGACAACAGCAGAAGTCACACTAATTTGCAGTAAATATTCATTATTGTGTGAAAATCATGTTTTAATGGTTTTGTTCTTTTTTCTTAATGGTTTTGTTCATTTTGTGCACCTATGTATAAATATATACCTAAAATAATATATACCTATGTTTTGAATTTGAAAAAATCATATTTTATTTTTCCAATTAAGAAGGGTTCGGTGAAGGCGCATATGAAACTGGTGGGGTTCAGTACCTCCAACAAGGTTAAGAACCACTGCTCTAGTGGCTAATCATCAAATTGCTACAATCATCAGGATCTCAGCCCAATAGGGAATTTGTGAATGGACTGGAAAAATGTTATTCACTCACAGTCTCCATGGCACCTGACAGGGATGGAATCTATTTGTATTGATCAAGGTAAAAATTACAAAATTTAATTAAAAGGGATTCATAATTATCTGACAATAAACATGAACATTTTCTAAGGGGGTAATCATTCTGTATGTTTAATGCATCCCCACAACAAAAGGTTCCATATTATTTCTAGAATTTGTGATATGTGAAAATCCAGGATCATCAGCCAGCTATTTTGGTAAAAGCAAACAGTCAGGCAAACAGAAAACAGCTATTGGAAAACCAAATATAAATAGCTTCCTTCAGAAAAACAAAGGAAACCAGTTCATAATTCTGGTGTGAAGAAAATAAATGGTTCACCACCAGTACACCAATCCCACACCAGGGTTTTAAGGGTTTCGACTGTTCCAGGGTGCCGCAAAGGCTGCAGAAGGCCACCTTTTCCCACAGCTGTGATATGCCTCACATTCCACCTCACCGACAGGTGCTGTTTTCTTCCTGCTGCCTTTCAAGACCCCTTTGCAGGTAGCTTAACTCCTTCATGAACAAGGTCCCAGTAATCGAGTTTGGGGGTTCTTTTCAACCCAAAGGTCTCCTTGAACCCCCAAATTCCAGGTCCCAAAATGAGGACTTACTTATCCAGATATTACTGACAATGTCTCTTGAGGTCTCTCTTAAAAGGAATCACCACCCAAATAGTAAAGAATATACATTCCCCCCATATAGGATCCATTATTATTATACAGGGTTTATATAGCGCCAACAGTTTGCGCAGCGCTTTACAATGTGGGGGAAAACAATACAGTTACAATACAATCAATACAGGAGGAACTAGAGAGCCCTGGTCATTAGAGGTTACAATCTAGAAGGGAGGGTCAAGTGAAACAAAAGGCAATAACCGTGGGGGATGAGCTTATGGAGAAAATGGAGGTTTATTTGTTAAGTGTGGGTAGGATAGGCTTTTCTGAAGAGGAGGGTTTTCAGAGATGGTCTAAAAGCTAATAGAGTAGGAGATTGTAAGAAATTAATGATATCCCAGCGGTGCCTCCATTTAATATGTCGTGCGTTTTACACGTTCGAGAATATTATTCTGAACGAATATAACGAGTTCTTTTTAATCTATTAATTTCTTTTTTTTGTATAATCAATTTTAAAAATGTTGCAAAAACAAACAATGTAATACATAAACAACAGAAAAAGAAGAATCAACACAGTACATACAGGTCATCAGAGCATAATTGTGCTGGACAACAAGAACTAGATGATCCGCAATAAAAGTGCATGCCATTAAATCAACTGGATGGTACGGGGATCCCAGAGTGGGAGCGAGGCCGGCTTATGCTAAAGCGGGGGACAGGGCTCTCCCAGGTCTGAGCATTCGGCCCCAGTTGACCCTCCCCTCCCCCTCCTAGGAGGGGAGAGAGAGAGAGCCCACGTTGCCAAACAAAACACCATGGCCCTTTAGGTCCGCCTCAACGGGGGGAGCCCCCATCAAGGGCATCAAAAATTAAAAAAAGGCTTGTAAAAATAGGTGAGTAAATAAGACACCAAAACAGGGAAAGAAAAAAAAAGGGGGGGAGGAGAGGGTCTCTGCCAACCCTGCGGAAGTTTCAGGTCATCAGAAGGTGTGCCCGCGCCCGGCTCTGATTAATTTATTTTTAACAGCATATACCAATATTTGTGAATACAGACTACAGTAGGGAATATATAAGTATATTTATTCACAAGACATGTATTCACAATAAATGGTTAGACTTGAGGTGACACAAAGAGATAACTGTTACATAAAATACAAACTTAAAACGATAAATGCAATGTGATATGTAGTTCAATGATGAAATTAAAAAGAAAACAAGATTACGTTTTCCCCAGGTATAGAAGGAACCATAGATAAGTGTTCTATATAATCAGACCACAATTGTCTGGGAATTGCGTAGCCAACAGTCACTCCGCTGCAGTTGGAGTGAGAATAGGCTATGCAAAACGGGAGACTAAATCACTAATATTGCGCTAAAATTGATATTAATAAAAACGTATAAAAACAAAAATTAGTTTTTAGAGAAAAATCTAATATGGTTCATACGGCTGGGACTGTAATCTCGTTACCCTTTAACATGAAATTTAAAACATATAAGGAAGAAAATAAACGATAAAAAATAATAATCAGATAAACAGCAAGGTATCTTTACCACACTTAAAATGGCTGCTAGCTTAAAATGGTCGTTACCAGAGTCCTTAAGAAGGCTGCCTTTCCTAAAATGGTGGCCGGTTAGGGAGGAGTTTCGTCTGGCGTCAAGTTTCAGATAAGGGATGGAGCGAGATGGAGTATGTATAGATGAGTATATGTATGGATGTAAGTAGCGTGTGTGTTGAAGTGTAATGAATGTTGTTGTAATGTGTGTGTGTGTGTCCTATCACATCTGGGGTTCCCTTTTTATATTGTGTTGAACAAAAGGGCAGTAAAAATTACCATAAGCCGAACCCAGAAGGTGGAACTTTATCCCCAATCTGTCCATACTCTCATGGTATATACTGTACGTGTCCATCTAATATTTCCATCATGTATCTAGATAGGGATTGGACCTGGTAACGCCGTTAAATAAGGATATATTATTAATACGATATATATATATTGATTGGAAATAGCTGATTTACCCAGATACTATATATTTACATTTAGTAGCAGTCACCAGAGGGCAGTGTTGTATTACTATTAGATTCAGTATATAGAATACAATTGCATTATTTTCCCACAGATAACCATTTGACCTTAGGCTGGGTAAAAGCTTTAAATTACCAAAATCCTGTCAAACACTTCAAACTTTGTGGCGAGAGTATAGTATTTATGGTGACTATAAAACTTAAAGAGCCTTAATACCTTAAAATGAAGTAATTAGTTCCACCTATGTTTATTACTTAGCAAGAATATAAAACCAAAATATGGTATACAAAGCATTCCCAAATGTATATGTATATATTTTACACACACGCATAATTATTGCTAATATTTTCTCACACATGATTATAATTAGAGTTGAGCGGACACCTGGATGTCCGTGTTCGGCGGGTTCGGCCAAACTTGGAAAAAAAAGTCCGGGTCCGTGACTTTTTCCGAACTTTACCCGGACACCGAACCCCATTGAAGTCAATGGGGACCCGAACTTTCAGGCACTAAAATGGCTCTAAAAAACCAATGGAAAGGGCTAGAGTGCTGCAAATGGCAGCAAAATGTAGTTAAGAGCATGGCAAGTGCTCTTAAAAAAAATTCCCCTTTAAATTTGTAATTTTTAAATAGCAGATTAGAATTGCACTCTGTAGTAAAATATAGCTGAACGCTGCACACAACAGACTGATAAAAATATTTTTTTTTTCTCCCTCCTCCTTAGTGGGCTCAAGTGAGGGCAAAAAGATCGTTCACTGCACCACCCCCACACAGCAAAATTGATGTAGATCGCTAATGGACGATTGTTCTGTCCTGTGTCTCCTAATCTCTCCCTGCCTACTCTCTCCAGCCTGTCCCTAAAATGCTCAAATATCTTTCCCTGCCTACACTCCGACCTGTCCCGGCATTCTTTTCGGGCACAATGTTGTTTTTCCCTGTCTGTCCCTAATCAGCAGCAGCCAGCACCGTTATGTGTGCTCTCTCCCTACACTACAGCAGACTGACGCACAGCGTGCTGTGTCTCGAGCTTATAAAGACCTGGATCACATGCTTCAGCTGGCCAATCACAGCCATTCCATTAGTAGGCATGGCTGTGATGGCTTCTATGGCACACCAGTTAAACACTTGTTGATTGGCTGTTTAAAGCCCGCCATTAAAACCGCGCCATTACATATAGGAAATAAAATTACCGAACACGGATTTTAAACCCGAACATACAGTAAAGTTTTCGGGTCCGTGTCCGGGTAACAAAAATCCAATTATCCGGTACGGACCCGAACAATACAGTCCGTGTTCGCTCAACACTAATTATAATGTATCTTTAAAACTTAGTTTAAATGAATCTAATAGAATACACTAAACTATTGTTCATTGTTATACACAGATAAGATTATAAGCATAATTAGTCATTAGTGTCTTGTATAGCGTCTGGCTAACTGACTATTATCTAAACCAAACGTCAATGTACCACCTATTTATTACCAAAGAAAAACAGAAATATCTGCTGAAATTATAAGATCCTTTTGTAAGAGACATTTTGTTCAAAAGAACATGAACTTTCAATGATCTCATACAAGATGGATGCTGTACTGTTCAGAATTTCTCTATGTATAACATTATATGTATGGCTTTATATAATTCCATTTTTCTTTTATTTAATCCCCCCAATAATCCTGACAAGATAGTTGGACAGATAAGGGTAAGGCGTTCCATAGGATTTGAGAGGCTCTGGAAAAGTCCTGGAGGGAAGCATGGGAGGAGGTGACGAGGGAGCTAGAAAGCAGGAGGTTTTGAGAGGAACAAAGCTAGCGATTAGGTTGGTATTTTGAGACTAGGCTAGTGATGTAGCTGGGGGCTAAGCTGTGGATTGCTTTGTAAGCTGTTGTAAGTATTTTTAATTTAATTTGTTGGGTGAGCGGAAGCCAGTGGAGGGCTTGACAGAGAGGAGCAGCGGACACTGAGCGATTGGTAAGGTAGATGAGTCTGGCGGCAGCATTCATGATGGATTGAACGGGGGATGGCCTGTGTAGAGGTAAGCCAATGAGAAGGGAATTGCAGTAGTCGAGGTGCGAGATGACCAAGGAGTGAACTAGGAGCTTTGTTGTGTCTTTGGTTAAAAAGGGGCGTATTTTGGAGTGGTGTGGAGGTTGAGGCGGCAAGATTTGGACAGCGATTGGATGTGGGGCTTGAAGGAGAGTTCAGAGTCCAGGACAACACCTAAGACCTTGTCATGCGGGGATGGGCTGATAGTAATGCCATCGATATTGACAGAGAGATCAGGGGAAGGGGCACGTGGTGGAGGAAAAATTATAAGCTTGGTTTTGGATGGATTGAGTTTGAGGAAGTGGTGTGACATTCAGACTGAGATATCTGTTAGTAAATTAGTGATACGTGAGGAGACTGAGGGAGAGAGTTGAGGGGTGGATAGATAGATCTGGGTATCGTCAGCATAGAGATGGTATTGGAAGCCGTGGGAGGCTATCAGCTGACCCAGAGAGGAGGTGTAGATTGAAAATAGGAGGGGTCCAAGAACAGAGCCTTGGGGGACCCCAACAGAGAAGGAAATAGGAGAGGAGGAAGTAGAATTGTACATAACGCTAATGGTGCAGTTGAATAAGTAGGAAGATAACCAATCCATCCCTGGCATCCCTTACACATTTTATTTAGATGAATAGCTTAATCTGAATCCCGCAGCTGTCAATCACAGCCAGAGCAAAGAGGGGGGTGGGGCCGAGCCATGACTCGAGCCATAATTGCAGATAAACATACATGTTTGCCAGCACACCGTGGATCTTGCAAAGTAGTCCAAAAATAACTTTTTATTGCAAAGGATCACATCACATCAGGATAAGTGCAACATTTCAGAGACACGCAGGACCCCTTCGTCAGGCATGCCTGACGAAGGGGTCCTGTGTGGCTCCGAAATGTTGCACTTATGTTGCACTTATCCTGATTTGATGTGATCCTTTGGAATATAAAAAGTTTTTTTGGACTGCTTTGCAAGATCCATGGTGTGCTGGCAAACATGTATGTTTATCTGTGATGGATCCAGTGTCCAGCTGGTGATCACTGCAGCACCCACAACAGATGTCCCTATATCCAGGAAGGTGTGTGATAGGAATATGACCTATTCTGAACATAATTGCAAACTGTTTGCTCTGGAGGCACTCGGCAGGAGGGAGGGGCCGAGAGCACCAGCGGGGGACCCTAGAAAAGGCGAATCGGGGCTGCTCTGTGTAAACCATTGCACAGAGCAAGTAAGTATAACATGTTTGTTATTTTTTTAAGCCTTTATTATCACTTTAACTTCTTGCTGCATGCTAAATGAGCAATGCTTTTTCAATATTTACAGCCTCCAACTGTCACAGGTCAGCATTTGACACCAGGACGGGCGCTCCATAGGGGGCGCAGGGGAGCCACCCCCTAATTTGCATGCGGGGTTGCATGAAGGGGCGCTGGACTCATAGGTTCCTATCCTGAGGTTTTTTTTAACCACTTCTGGACAGGAAGGATTACCCCCCCCCCCTAATAACCAGGCCATTTTTTGCGATTTGGCACTGCTATACTTTAACAGAAAATTGTGCGTTGCTGTACCCAAATACAATTGATGTCCTTTTTTCCCACAAATAGAGTTTTCTTTTGGTGGTATTTGATCATTTGTGCGATTTTTATTTTTTGTGCTATAAACAAAAAAAGAGGGACATTTCTGAAAAAAAAAACAATATTTTTCACATTCTGCTATATAACATTCCCAAAATTTAAAAATCAAAATTTTGCATCCTTTTAGGCCAATTTGTATTCTGCTACTTATTTTTGGTAAAACAAAATTGCAATAGCCGTATTTTGATTGGTTTGCGCAAAAGTTATCGCGTCTAAAAACTAGGGGAAAGATTTATGTCATTTTTTGATTTTATTTTTTTTTACTAGTAATTGCACTGGTCTGCGATTTTTAGTGGGACTGCGACATTGCGGCGGACAGATCGGACCCCTAACTGACATTTTTTACACTTTTGGGGGACCAGTAACATTGCTACAATAATCAGTGCTAAAAATATGCACTGTTACTGTAATAATGACATTGGCAGGGAAGGGGTTAACCCAGGGGTGATCAAAGGGTTAAGTGTGAGCCTAGGGGAGTATTTTCTAACTGTACTGGGGATGGGCTTGTGAAATGACCACAGAGACCTGTGATCCTATATAGAAGGATCACAGCGCTCTGTGATCGTTTCAGAGAGAAGAATGGTCAGCTGTGTTTACAACATCTGACAGTCCTTCTCTCGGGGGAACGATTGCGAGTGCCCGACACCACACGCGCGACCGACGTAGGGCTACATTAGTTCATGCAGGAGAGGCTGCATGCCACAGTAAATCTGCGGCGGGTGGTCTTAAAGGTGTTAAGCACATGATTAGAGCCAGAGGCTTTAATTGGCTTGAAAAAGGTTGGGCTTTTGCACTCCAAACCCCCCCACTTGTGACACTAGCGAATCAATATTTGCAATTGGTTTCTGGCTTCTCCTCCTGGCCAATCAGGACAGGAGGTGGATCTAAAGAAGACTGGGCTGGTCGGGAGGAGAAGCTGGGGAAGCTGCTGTGCTGCGAACCTGAAGGGGTGAGTGCGGACCTGGGGGGGTTTGTTTGCTGCCCCCCCCCAAAAAAAAAGTTTAGCACCAGCCACCACTGACTGATACCATAAATACCTCAGAAGATCACTGCAGTTTGGTTGCAACGGTGCTTATTAGGCAAACATACTTTAAATGGATTCACAATAATAGTACACAGCATATAAACATTGTGGTATATATTGTGAACTTATAAATAAATCATTTATTGAAAATGTTATTCTTCATTGAGCATTTTTTAATACAATCACTGTTATTTGGCAACATATAGATCCTTTCTAACATCAATAGTTGAAAGTGTTTTTGATAATAATCCCATTAAAATAAAAATTGACCAGAACATTTATTAAGCTCCAAAATGCTTAAAATTGGTTGTCACTACCTTCCCTGGATACAGCACATAGCAACAGAACAGTTTCAAATCATTATGGGTGTTTTTTTTAAATAATCAGACTTAACAAAGTGGTAAAACAGAGCGCTACAGACGGATTTTTTAAAATAATTGGAAACAAAACAAGTTTATTTTAAAAAGCCTATATAGCAGAAAGTAAAATGCATCTGGGAGTATGTAAGTGAAGCAACACAGAACATCAAACATTTGATCTACACTCAGTCTTCTGGCTTTGGAAGATTTTGAAGCTTACATTTTTAGGACCCACACACCACATCCATTGCACATCCATAAGCCATCTAACTCAAACTTTGTTATTTGGGGAAAGGGTGGGGAACTACTGCATAACACATCTTGTGGGAACCAGATATCGGTATAGAATTCCCTGGGTAAGAAACACTTGTAGCAGTGTTAATTAAATAAGCCATTATGCTTTATATCTGAAGGGCTGCTGCAAGGAGTACAAGGCTGTGCAACAAGAAACTGGTCCTTCATCAAAACAAGCAGATGTATTAAATGTAGTTCCTACCAAAAGAAGGAAAGAACAGTTTCTTTAATAATCTGTATATAAACTGAGGCTAGGAAACCTTTTGCAAGTAGTAGTAATGGTGGCTAAACTATCTAGATGACTGTGGGCTGATGCATACTAAAAAAATATTATAAATCCTTTTGTAACCCTTTCAAGTCACCCATTCTATGTTTGAGGTCTTTTATTCTATTTAAACTAGAAAAAGGCAGAAGTTGGGACTTTAAATGGAGCACCGAAAATAGTGCCCGCATCCCTGGTTACATGAATAAAGGAAAGGTTTGGGACTTTGAGTGAGGTGGAGACCAGAACGCTGGGAGACATGGGTAATAAAAACATTTTATTACTGTACACCATCAATAGACAAAGTACAACATGTAAAATAGCAATTCATGTATAAACAGCATATTACAAACATATCGGTCAGTCTGATGCATTTGCAGGTACACAAAATATGCATAAAGAGTATAGGGACTATGGCACTTCGTATTGGCCACACAGTCCAAAGTTGCTACATTATTGCAATACTGTAGGCGGTCTGCAGGGTGCACCATGGAAATGAATGTTGAATCAAAAACTTGCTGCAGCAGTCATGGACCTAATATATATCATGTGTTGAATCACACAGAATTGCAATAAACGTTCAGTAGGTAAGTAACCGTTTAAATTGATTGAGTAGCGATTAATTCCTGTATAGTATAAAAATTGATGACATCCTTGTAGCTCTACGCGTTTCATGGCTAAATACCACTCTTCAGGAACGGATGCCAAAAACTAGGATGGCTGTCATTAACAATTTAAACAGGAGCCAGTTAACCTGCCTTTGGAGTGTGCGAGAAAACCAGAGTACCTGGAGGAAACCCACGCAGGCACAGTGAGGACATACAAACCACTTAGCCATTGTGCTACCCTTATCATTTGGCCAATGTGGCCTTTAGTAGAACTACAGTTTTAATAAACTGTACTGATAACAATATCTGCTTTTTTTATTATGGTAGAGCAAGAAAAGTCAACACCTGGTTTGGCTGAAACACCTGACTTGAGTTAGGGGAATTTTTGAAACTTATTAGTTTTCAGCTCAGCCTAATCCTTCCACCTACTCTGCCTTCCTTTATGTTAATGGGGTATGTTTGTTGGTTTCAAGAGGGCAAGCCAAAGGTTTACAGCAGAAACAATTTTCTCTATTTAATATTATGACCTTAATGGGGAAAAAAAAATAAATTGGAAGGATAATCAACACATCTGATTGAACAAAATGGTCCACCTCCAAGGATGTATAAGGTCTCAACCCAATTATTAAACCCCAAAGCATTTTCTAAAGGTTCATAATGGGAACACCTTTAGATTTGTGTTATGTGTAATGGGAGGTTTTCCTTTGGTAACAGGAGTGGGAATCTGACATACAGGTTGCTGGCACATTGGACATTCATCTGTTGCTTTAATTCCAAGATAGGATAGTGATCTAAATGCTGATTCAATTCCTTTTCCCATTACTTAGGATATATTAATGTAGCACCCTCCTAGGTATGTGCTAGAAGAGAGTATCATTTTTGGGTCTTTCTGCCTTCCAGGAAGATTGCCAGGTAAATGTATAGTGCTCTCTGCCTACCAGGGTGCAGGTTCCATTAGTAGGGTCTGCTCATGGTGCTCAGGTGCAGTTCCGCTTGTCTGAATGTTTCACACTGGTCCAACAGGGAGGCATATTGGACAGTGGGAGGAAACCTGACAAGTGAAGGCACAGGCGTTGTTACAGCCCTGGTGATTGTCAGAGTAAAGTGCCTCAATGCATGCTGGGTGACTGTATAAATGGCAAGGGCACATGTTCTTGGGGTCTTCGGCTGGAGAGCGGGGTCCCGGAGGGAGTGGCCGGCTGCCCTTCCTCTGTAGAAGCTGCAATGCAGCCTTGGGTAGTCGACCCGAGGGCCTGAAAGTCAGATAGGAGCTGAACCCAGATGTCCTGCAGACCTGACTGGAAAGGAGACACTGGAAAGGATCTGTTTCTGCCTACAGTGAGTACAGATCTTTGGCATGGGGCCTGTCATGTGAGGGCCATCCCTTCAGGTGGAAGAGTCAGTGGATAGGTGTCAGTCAAGGGAATGCTAGAGAGTGTCCTGAAGATAAGGTAGTTGCATCAAGTCTGCTGCTAAAGAGAGGAAGAAGACTTAAATCTTCCATGCAAGTGACAGTATGGTCAAAGCAGTCTGTCTGCTTCCACAAATAATCTGGTGAGGCCAAGTGAGAATGTCCTTGCCTACTGTGTGAATAGTTCAGTTGGAGTATCCCACTATTCCCTTCTCCCATTCAAGTTCCACAATAAATACAAACAAACAAATATTTCTGGACTGTTTATTGAGTAAGGAGAAAAACGGTAGTAAGGAGGGATATGTGAAAAACCCCCAGCAACTGTCTGCATGTAATCAGAGGGAGACCCAAGAAGTCAACACACTGCAAGCCTTATGGGGACAGTGCTACAGTAAAAGAGTGTAAAATCCACGCTTGGCGTAAACAAGGAAAAACAACAGCCACTTAGCATACCATAATACCAGTTAGTAAATTATAAAGGGAAAAACAGCAGCGCTCCGAATAGTGCAACATCATATAACATTCAGTTGTACATAAAAAGTGAAAAAGTGTCCATGTGCAAAATAGAATTAAATCTTAATAATGCAACACAAAAAATCATAAACAGTCCATAAGTGAAAAACAATCCAATGAAGGAATGATCCGTGCAGAGTAAAAGAAAAGGGATCCGTCACCAGCAGCACCCTCATACACAAGCTTCTTACCAGATGTCCAGGACCATAAATTATAATGGTCAAACAGGCAGCGGCAAGTTCACCAGGAGGGTAACATTCAAATGGATCACAGATGGTACAGTATAAGGGAGACTCACAATGATAAAAAAGGAAAACTCCCATAGTGAAGCCCATCATGATAAAAAAAAAGGATTTATTTAAAAGATGGTTACAATTACTTTCATACAAAACATAAAAAGCATTTGTATTGTATAACAGAAGAGCAGCAGGCTGACGGCTTCAAACACTACCGCTGGTAAGCAATCGGGCATGCGAGATGTTGTCACTGGTAGGCCACTCTCTGCTGCATTTTGTCATTAACAAGACGTGTTCGTAGGATGGGCCAAATGATGAGCATCACGCATTGGGGAATATATATAGTGCCAAAGTCAACACCTGGTTTGGCTGAAACACCTGACTTGACTGAAACCTATTCGTGTCAGGTCTGTCAGGAGACTCTAACCATCCCTCCGGTTTCCTGACCAGTAGTCTTCTTATCCCAGTATCAGGTGGAAGGGCGGTTGAGAGCCTACAGCCAGAAATATAGGACCTCAATAGAAAGTGCACACAGGCTATATCAAGGAACACCAAACAAGCACTCACGGTTAGTAGAGAGAGAAGTCAGCGAACCAAGATCAGAGAAAATCCAAAGGAGTAGTCCACAAGGCAAGGTCAGGAATCGGCAGAGTCGGCAACAGCAATCAGCGAAATCCAAAATAGTAGTCCAAGAGACAAGGTCGGGAACAGGCAGAGTCGGCAACAGCAATCAACCAAATCCAAAAGAGTAGTCCAAGAGACAAGGTCGGGAACAGGCAGAGTCAGCAACAGCAATCAACGAAATACAAGTTTACCACCAACAACCAGGAACAAGACCTATATTAGGGCGAATACAGGAAGGGGAAGTGAAGATTTATAGGATCATTAGATTAGATGACAGCCAACCACTGGGCACAGGGTGGGGCCCAGCATCCAAATTCAAGGAGTAGACAAACAAGGTGTTGCTCAAAAGGACGTTCCCCAGTGGCACAGGCAATAGGGAACCATCCAAGGAACACCAGGTCTCAGGATCAAATCCCAGACACAGTGTGACAGTACCCCCCCTCCCCCACACAAAGATGCCCCCTGCCCACTTTGGGATTGGATGGATGCCTATCATGGAAAGACTTGACCAGCCGTGGGGCATGAACATCATGAGCAGGCACCCAAGTCCCTTCTGCAACAGAGTAGCCCTTCATGTCCACTATATACTGCAATTGTCTACACCTACATCGGGAATCCAAGATTTCAATAACTTCATATTCCCGATGGTAATCCACCAAGGGACAGATGTCTCGAGGGTAGAGAGAACCTATTCTTAACAAAGGGTTTAAGCAAGGACACGTGAAATGTATTGGAGATACGGAGGTGAGGGGGTAAGCAAAGTTTATAAGCCACAGGATTAACTTGCAGAAGAATGCAAAAAGGCCCTAGTATAATGTCAGGTCGGTCAGGAGACTCTAACCGTCCCTCCAGTTTCCTGACCGGTAGTTTTCTTATACCAGTATCAGGTGTAAGGGCGGTTGAAATCCTACAGCCAGAAATATGGGACCTCAATAGAAAGTACACACAGGCTATATCAAGGAACACCAAACAAGCACTCACAGTTAGTAGAGTAGTAGAGAGAGAAGTCAGCGAACCAAGATCAGCGAAAATCCAATGGAGTAGTCCACAAGGAAAGGTCGGGAACAGGCAGAGTTGGCAACAGCAATTAACGAAATAAAAGTTTACCACCAACACCCAGGAACAAGATCTATACTAGGGCGAAGACAGGAAGGGAGAAGTGAAGATTTATAGGATCACTAGATCAGATCACAGCCAACAGCTGGACACAGGGTGGGGCCAGCATCCAAACTCAAGGAGTAGAAAAACAAGGGTGTTGCTCAAAAGGAGGTTCCCCAGTGGCACAGGCAGTAGGGAACCTTCCAAGGAACACCAGGTCTCAGGATCGCATTCCCAGACACGGCGTGACAATTCGTTTTCAGCTCAGCCTAATCCTTCCACCTACTCGGCCTCCCTTTAGGTTAATGGAGTATGTTTGTTAGTTTCAAGAGGGCAAGCCGAAGGTTTACAATGGAAACAATTGTCTCTATTTAATGTTATGACCTTGATGGGAAAAAAAATACATTGGAAGGAAAATCAACTCACCTGATTGAACAAATGGTCCACTTCCAAGGATGCATAAGGTCTCAACCCGATTATTAAACTCCAAAGCATTTTCTCACGGTTCATATTGGAAACACTTTTTAGATTTGTGTTATGTGTAATGGGAGGTTTTCCTTTGGTAACAGGAGTGGGAATCTGACATACAGGTTGCTGGCACATTGGGCATTCATCTGTTGCTTTAATTCCAAGATAGGATAGTGATCTAAATGCTGATTCAATTCCTTTTCCCATTACTTAGGATATAGTAATGTAGCGCCCTCCTAGGTATGTGCTAGAAGAGAGTATAGTTTCGCCTGTACACCAGCCTCCGGCCGGCGCCGCGAGACAGGAGACCGGCACCAGGGAGAATGGTAGGGCTTGCTAATCATCCTCATCGAGGATGCCCGCTCGATGAACCACCCCTCCTGCAATCAGACTTTTATCTGCCAGAGACCCACACCCCGGGTGCGGGCACCCTCCTCCTCAGTCCCGGTCGCCATCTTGCCCGGGCCTACACCTATTCTGGACTTATACCCTGTGTATGCTGCCTCCCTGGGGACAAAACCAGGCCCTATACACCCCTACGGCCCAGAGTGTGCAGCCAATAGACATCTGACCTGCTGGAGATACATGAAACGGCCCACCTCTCCTGCATTCTAAAAGGCCTGCAGAACAGCAGGGTGACCCCTATACATTATTCTGCTCTGAAACTGCCCTGCTAGTCAGACAACACTACCATCTTAGCTACTAACACCTTAGCTGTAAGTGTTTGCATGCTCATGTCCATCTCACTGTGGTGGAATTGAACTACGTATGCTGCAGTGTTTGTTACTGGAGGATCCCACCACTCTTCCACACTGACTGCAGCACGTTGCACCTGAGCTCCATTGACTGTTCACCTCCAACCAACTCTGCATCCAGCTCCTATAATCTCAGCGCATACTAGGGTCATTTTTATTATCCTATCTGACAGCGGGTGCCTCACATCATCCTTTCCCTGATTCTCATTCTGCCTACGGAGTATTGCACCCAAATCTCAGTAGTGTCTGCTCTCAGCTCCTGGCCGTCTACTCCCTTATATGTTTAGGTCCTGAACCACTCCACATTCCATACAAGTTGTGACTCTGTTAATTTCATAAGTTTTGGGGTGTGGTCTGCACATGATGGCCTGAACCCCTGCACTGGCTGGCTTCTCACCCTCTGGCTATGCCTTCTAAAACACCCAACCTCCGCTCCCTGTCGGGTAAACACTCCGGGACCGGCTCCGCATCTAAGAAGCAAACTCCAGTCGCTATGAAACGCTTCCTCTCTGCCGGCGGCTCCAGCTTATAGTCGCGCGGTGCCCAGGCCGGAACCCCACACTCGAGTAGAGGGGCTTCTGCACATGCGTCCACTCCCAGAGACGGATCGTCTTCCTCCTCCTACTGCTCTGAACTGTTGGAGGAGCCACCATCACCAGCTGCCTCAGATATGACCTCCCTCCTCCAGTGTATTAAGCAAGAACTTGGTGGCATGTTCCGCAGCCTGGAAGAATCTATTAAGAAGGATATTGCTGCAGTCCGCTCTGACATGTCCCACCTCCTTGTCAGAGTAGAGGACACTGAGCGCCGCCAGGACTCACAAGAAGGAGAAAGAGCTCCAGGACAAGGTAACGCAGCTTGCCACGGCCCATCGTGCGGCCCTCTATAAATTAGAGGATCTGGAAAATCGCAATCAAAGAAATAATTTACGCATCCAGGGTCTGCCCGAAGCTTCCAGAGATAATGTAGACATGTAGAGATGTGTTGAACAAACATATCCAACTCTCAGGACTCATCACCGTGCACAGCCTGTTTTATGCAAATATACATACACTCAATATGATGTTCCTGGAGTGATAGGATGTATATGATAGTATAGAGGTGAGAGACAGGCGTTAGAAATGGTGAGCACTCAGTAGTAATATTCAGGAGAGTGGTAGGTGATGATAGGTAGTATGCAGATAGGTTTAGCAATCATGTATAGTAACAGGTGGTAGGGGACAGCAGATGAAGTATACAAGAGAGAGTAACCTAGTGCAATGATGTAGATGATGGTAGGCTCAAGAGCTAGCAATCTATGAAGTTATGCAGATGATAGGAATAGTGCTTACATAGTAACAGTCCTTAGTATGCAGAGGTAGATAGTGTAAGTTAGTTAGGAAGAAATCCCCTGTGGGGTACTTATCACAAGTTGGGTTAGTAGTAGCAAGGTCCAGTAGCAAGAGAGTGATCCGGTAGCGAGATACGGGATCGGTAGCGAGGTTCCGGTTTTGTTCAGGCAAAGGAATAGCTAGAAGCTCCGGCAGCATAGGACAAGACTGGTCAAGCATGCAGTTTGAACGAGCAATGAGTGAGAGAAAACCGGCGATTGAAATAGCCGCTCATAGCGGCGCTCGGCGATGATGTCATCGTTCTTAAAGGTGTATGCGTTCCACCTAGTTAGCAAGGTGGGACGCAATATTAAGGTAGAAATAGGAAAGAAGGGTACCAAAGGTACCAGAATCTTACAGTACCCCCCCTTAAGGCCGGCTCCGGAAGGCCTATAGCACTGGTTTTTCCGGGTATTTCGAGTGAAATGTTCGTATAAGCCTAGGTGCGTGAACATCAGCAGTATCCAACCAGGTGTCGTCTTGGGGTCCATAGTTCTTCCATCTTATGAGATATTGGAGTCTTCCTCTGTGGATACGAGAATCCAGAATCTCCTTGATCTCATATTCTTCTCCGCCTTCAACTTGTGCTGGAGGTGGAGGCAAGATGGTAGGCCTTATTCCTTGGTTAGGAACATGTGGTTTTAGTAGCGACACATGAAAGATGGGATGTATTTCATAGTTGTTATTTTTGTTATTTTTGTATGTTGGTGGTCGTGATTCACTGTTCTCCACCAGGGTAGATGGCATTGGCTTGTTGTTGTCACGGAACCATGAACCAGACGTACAACAACAGATAAGTGAAAATAAGAAGGCTTTATTGAAAATCAAGCTGTAAAGCAAAAGTCCAAACGGATGGCAAAACCGAAGCAGAGTGTTTGCGAAGCCAGAGGTCAGGAGCCAGGAGGGTAGTCAGACGAAGCCGGGATCAGGAACCAGCAGGGTAGTCAGACGAAGCCAGGATCAGGAACCAGCAGGGTAGTCAGAAGAAGCCAGGATCAGGAACCAGCAGGGTAATCAGACGAAGCCAGGATCAGGAACCAGAAGCAGCAGCAGTCTTAGAAGCATGTGAACACAGGTGAACACAGGAGGACCAAGCAAGGAACTGAAGCCACAGACCTCCTATATATATGAGCTAGGCATCCAGCTCCTCCCAGTGGGAAGGAGGAGCCGCAGAGTGGGAGGCTACAAGAAACCCAGAAACCAAGATGGCCGCCAGCACATGTCAAACGAAGGAGAACAGCAAGAAGGTAAGACCATGACAGTACCTCCCCCTCAAGGGCCCCTCCTCCGCGGAGTAAAGAACGGTTTCTGAGGGAAGCGTGCGTGGAAGGCACGGAGCAAGGCAGGAGCATGGACCTCTGCGGAGGGAACCCAGGAACGCTCCTCTGGACCATAACCACGCCAATGAACCAAAAACTGCACCCGACCGCGGACCAGGCGTGAGTCCAGGATATTGCTCACCTCATACTCCTCACGATTGCCCACTTGGACCGGACGAGGCAGAGGAACTGAGGAAGTGAAACGATTACACACCAGTGGCTTCAACAGGGAGACATGAAACACGTTGGAGATCCGCATGCCAGGAGGAAGCGCAAGGGCATAGGCTACCGGGTTTACCCTGCGAAGCACTCGGAAGGGACCAACAAAGCGAGGCGCCAGCTTGGGAGTGGGCACTCGAAGGTTGAGGTTGCGGGTGGACAACCATACACGGTCTCCAGCCTGGTAGGAAGGAGCAGGCGCTCGACTGCGATCAGCCTGGAGTTTCTGGCGCTGCGCAGAGACCTCAAGGGACTTCTGGATCTGTACCCAAGAAGCACGTAGGACGGAAAGGTGATCCTCCACAGCCGGAATATCCTGGGGAGAGAATACCTCCGGTAACACGGCAGGTTGGAACCCATAATTGGCCATGAAGGGAGACGTCCCAGAGGAAGAGTTCACCGCCGTGTTCCTGGCAAACTCAGCCCAAGGCAGGAGGTCAACCCAATTGTCTTGGTGATCGGAGACATAGCAACGAAGGAATTGCTCCAAGGCCTGATTAGATCGTTCTGCGGCCCCATTGGACTGAGGGTGGTAGGCCGAGGAGAAGGAGAGATGAATCCCCAACTGGGAGCAAAAGGCGCGCCAGAACCTGGACACGAACTGACTCCCCCGATCCGACACAATCTCCTTGGGCAAACCGTGCAACCGGAAAACCTCCCTGGCAAAAATCGTGGCCAACTCCTGTGCAGAGGGTAACTTCTTAAGAGGAACACAGTGGCACATTTTGGAAAACCGATCCACAATCATGAGAATGACCGTATGGCCTCGGGATGCAGGGAGGTCCACAATGAAATCCATCCCCAGGTGTGACCATGGGCGCTCCCCGGTGGCTATGGGTTGCAGAAGGCCTAACGGAAGGTGCCGAGGGGACTTACTCTGGGCACAAACGGAGCATGCCGCTACATATGCGGCGATGTCGGAACGTAGGGAAGGCCACCAGAACAGACGTGAAACAGCCCAGGACAGCTGATTCTTTCCAGGATGCCCCGCGGTCTTGGAGTTATGGTAGGTTAGCAACAACCGAGTGCGCAACTCCTCAGGCACAAAACATCTGCCGTTGGGTCTCCCAGAGGGAGCACCAGGTTGAGCCGCCAAAATCTGCTCACCCAGGGGAGAGGTCAGGCTGGTGCGAATGGCGGCCAGGATCTGATTCGGAGGTATGACCGAAGTCGGAATCGACTCCTCCCTGGACAGGTCGGAGTACTGCCGTGATAAGGCATCCGCCCTGATGTTCTTGGAACCGGGTAGGTAGGAGACCACGTAATTAAAACGTGACAAGAACAGAGCCCATCTGGCCTGATGTGGTGTCAATCTCTTGGCCTCAGAAAGGTAGGTCAGATTCTTGTGGTCCGTCAGGATGAGGACCGGAACCACCGAACCCTCGAGCAAGTGCCTCCATTCTTTAAGGGCCTGCACGATGGCCAATAACTCCCTGTCACCAATCTGATAGTTGCACTCCGCGGAAGACAGTTTCCGGGAGTAAAACCCACAAGGAAGCAGAGGACCCTCTGGTGTTCTACGCTGAGACAGAAGGGCGCCTACTCCCGTCTCAGACGCGTCCACCTCGAGGACAAAGGGCAACCCAGGGTTGGGATGCGACAGAATCGGAGCCGACACAAAGGCGGACTTTAGAGCCTCAAAAGCTCGGATGGCCTCGAGCGGCCAGACCTGGGAATTACTGCCCTTCCTGGTCAGATCCGTGAGAGGCTTGGCTAGCATGGAAAAGTCCCTGATGAACTTCCGATAATAATTGGCGAAGCCCAAAAAGCGCTGCAGGGAGCGAAGACCACTGGGCTGGGGCCACTGTAAGACAGCCGAAACCCTCTCAGGATCCATGGAGAACCCCTCAGCGGAAATGATGTAACCTAAGAAGGTTACCTGGGATCGGTGAAATTCGCATTTCTCAAGCTTACCGAACAGCTTGTTCTCTCGTAACCGTTGCAACACTCGTCTGACATCCAGAATGTGGGTCTCCATGGATTCAGAATATACCAAGATGTCATCCAAATAGACCACCACACACTGCTGCAACAGGTCACGGAAAACATTGTTGATGAATTCCTGAAAGACTGCGGGCGCATTGCACAACCCAAAGGGCATAACCAAGGATTCATAATGACCGGTCCTGGTGTTAAACGCGGTCTTCCACTCATCGCCCGCCTTGATCCTTACGAGGTTATATGCCGCCCTCAGGTCGAGTTTGGTAAAGACCGTGGCCCCTTTAAGGCGATCGAACAGCTCGGAAATCAAGGGTATCGGGTAAGCGTTCTTGATCGTGATGCGATTGAGACCCCTGTAATCGATGCAAGGCCTCAACTCACCGCCCTTCTTTTTCACAAAGAAAAATCCAGCCCCTGCCGGGGACGAGGATTTGCGAATGTGTCCGCGTGAAAGCGCCTCCTTCACGTACTCCTCCATGGCCTCATTCTCCGCTACCGACAGTGGATAGACCTTGCCACGAGGAGGAACGGCACCAGGTTGTAACTCGATGGCACAATCGTATGGGCGGTGCGGAGGGAGGGCAACCGCGCGCACCTTATCGAATACATCCCGGTACTCCTCGTATTCAGGAGGCAACAGAGAGTCCGAGGAAGTACACAGCAACTTGACAGGCCCATGGATGCAACTAGCCCCACACTGTGGTGACCACGAGAGGATCTCGGCCGATCTCCAATCGAAAGTCGGATTATGCTTCTGGAGCCAGGGGTACCCCAAGACCACCGAGTAGTGTGGAGACGAAATAACCTGGAAGCAGACCGACTCTCTGTGAACAGCACCAATGGCTATCCCCACTGGAAGGGTCTCATGAGTCACGTGTGGCGGCAGAAGGGGTCTGCCGTCTATCGCCTCAAGAGCTAGTGGAGAACCTCGGGCCTGCAGAGGAATTGAATTGGCGGCAGCGAACACACTATCAATGAACAAACCACCAGCACCAGAGTCCACCAACGCCTGGGTCGTCACTGAGCCCCCGACCCAGGAGAGGACAACAGTGATCAGTGGTTTGTCAACACGGGAAACCGGGGACGAGGAGACTCCACCCAAGATCTGCCCCCGACAGGATCTCAGGTGCGAGCGTTTCCCGGACGGTTCGGACATGCCAACCGAAAATGCCCACCGAGACCACAGTACATGCATCGGCCCTCGCGTCTCCGGAGTACCCTCTCCCCCTCGGACAGGCGAGCAAAGCCCAGCTGCATGGGTTCTTCCCCAGCCAAGTCATCCCCAGGAGGCGTGGGAGGAGAGGGAGGCACGGGTGGGACAACAAAGGTAGGCGCCAATCTGTTAGGAGGCCTCCGCAGACTCTCCTTAAAGGAAGGTCTCTCCCTGAGTCTGGTGTCAATCAAAATCAGGAAAGAAATAAGAGACTCGAGCTCCACTGGTAGGTCCTTAGCTGCAACCTCATCCTTCAAGGCATCCGAGAGACCATGAGAGAAAGCAGCGACCAGAGCCTCATTATTCCAGCCCACCTCTGCTGCCAGGGTACGAAACTCAATGGCGTATTCAGCTACGGATCGTGAACCCTGTCTGATGGACATAAGGAGCTTCGCAGAAGAGGCAGCACGAGCCAGCACATCGAATACCCTCCGAAGAGAAACAACAAAACCGGAAAACTCGGCAACCACCGGATTGTTGTTCTCCCATAAAGGGCTGGCCCAGGCCAAGGCCTTGTCCGAGAGCAGCGAAATTAAGAAGCCCACCTTTGATCTCTCAGTAGGAAAGGCATGTGGCAGCAACTCGAAATAAATGCCCACCTGGTTGAGGAAACCTCGGCACTGAGTTGGCTCTCCCCCAAAGCGCTGTGGAAGGGGGGCAGAACCGGTCATACCCCGAAACACCGCAGGCGCAACAACAGGTGTCATGGGAAGACTCTGGCGCAACAACCGGAGCGGCAGTAGGAGCGGGCCCAGGAGCGACAACCGACCCATCGGCAACAGGAGCGAAATGAGCCGTGCGTTCAAGCAGGATTTGCAACGCCACGGCGAACTGACCCAACAGGTGATCCTGCTGATCAAGTCTGGCAACCAGCGTGGGTAGCGAGGATGGCCCTGTACCGTCAGAATTCATGGCTTGGTCCTAATGTCACGGAACCATGAACCAGACGTACAACAACAGATAAGTGAAAATAAGAAGGCTTTATTGAAAATCAAGCTGTAAAGCAAAAGTCCAAACGGATGGCAAAACCGAAGCAGAGTGTTTGCGAAGCCAGAGGTCAGGAGCCAGGAGGGTAGTCAGACGAAGCCGGGATCAGGAACCAGCAGGGTAGTCAGACGAAGCCAGGATCAGGAACCAGCAGGGTAGTCAGACGAAGCCAGGATCAGGAACCAGCAGGGTAATCAGACGAAGCCAGGATCAGGAACCAGAAGCAGCAGCAGTCTTAGAAGCATGTGAACACAGGTGAACACAGGAGGACCAAGCAAGGAACTGAAGCCACAGACCTCCTATATATATGAGCTAGGCATCCAGCTCCTCCCAGTGGGAAGGAGGAGCTGCAGAGTGGGAGGCTACAAGAAACCCAGAAACCAAGATGGCCGCCAGCACATGTCAAACGAAGGAGAACAGCAAGAAGGTAAGACCATGACAGTTGTATACATATCCCAGTTTTCCTGAGATGTAATGCACTATGTTTGCTGGTTATGTCACGGATTGTTTCCATTGTACATGCCTTTCTTGGTTTCAATAAACATATATTAAACAAAAAAAGATTTGTGTTATGTGTAATGGAAAGTTTTCCTTTGGTAACAGGAGTGGGAATCTGATATACAGGTTCCTGGCACCTGAGATATTTTGCTTTAGTTCCAAGATAGGATAGTGATCCACATGCTGATAAAGTTCCTTTTCCCATTACTTAGGATATACATTATTTTGGATGGATCAAGTGGAAAGACATTTGTTAGGCAATTTTTTTCAGAAGTACCTACAATAATATTTATCTGGTTACAATGTGTATTTCAAGTGATATTTTAACACCTAGCTCTTGTAGCCCCACCACTGCCGGAGCTACTTGGTATGATGGGTCCTCTGTTCTGCCATGACTTTTTAAACTTCTCGTTCATTACTGGCACAGCTGATTATACAGTAAGTTGAAGGCTGCTCACTCCTGTGTAACTTAAGGGTTAGTATGCTACCACTTTGTAACAGTACACAGATAATAGGCCATGAGCAAACCAATATTCAGGTCAAAGATTATATTAGAATACATTAGACTAAATAACGTAAGTGCTAGCCTCAGCTTTTGCAATTGACCTAAACCACAATGAATCTAGATCACATTAAACCAATATACACAGCATTGATAAGAGCAACATCAACCGTGAAAGCATACATGGTGATGTCACTTCAAGGGAGGCTGATGGGCTGCTAAATAAAGGGAAGTCTCTACTGGCAATAATTGTGGGCAGTTAGGGTTTAAGCTCAGTTATTCCGCTCACTACTTCTGATATGCAATGGATCTGGTCCTTTACAATTGGTTGTCTGTTGTTCCAGAAGGATCCTCACAATCAGGTCCTTACAAGGCTCAGTTCCAGAGTCCCATTCTCTCTGAATGTGGGCACAGGCAGGTAGGATCAGCAGGTGGAAGGTAAACCGGATTCCCAGCACCAGAAAACCAGTGCAGGCCTATGCTTTTGCACATATGATCATATTTATGAGTGAAGAGGCAACGTTAAGTGTACTATTCCAGTTCGCCATGCTCACGTTCACATGCACATACCAATTAGCATGTGCACTTAGCGACCACCAGCCTAATTAAAACGGTCTGTTACTATGAGCAGTTGCTGAATGGTCTTCAGCTTGTTCCCATGTTCCTAAGGCCAGATCTGCTGTACCTGCTTATCTGTGTATGACTTGGCTTGCCCTTGTACTCCGCTTCTGCTCATCTCTCAGCTCTATTCATCTGATTACTCTGACCTCAGCCTGTGTACTGGACTTGTCTTTGCCTGCTGATTCTGTACTGCTTTTCCCTGTTGTTACTGGATTTGGTCTGCTTGTCAATATAGTCCCAGTTGTTGCCGACCACTGCCTGTCTCCTGGTCCTGCTTCTGTTTTCTCTGGCTCTCCTACATCCTGTTCTGAGGACTGAGACTACCATCTCTACCCACATACAGAGTGGACCTCACCAGCCAGCTACTCCGGGACTTGTGTCACTCCTGGCCCTTACACTCTCTGTCTCCACCTTCAGGAGTGTTGGGCAGGAGGTGCAAGAGAGGCCTCCACAACATTTTAGTCTTCACTAGGTACGTGATAGCAGGTCTGTACCCCTTAGTGGCTCATTCCTCAGCCTCTATGGACACGCACCAGACACCCACAGCAACAGTTCCACACTCTCTGGCTTCCCATGCTGTTTTGCCCCACTCTCTTCAAAATTGCTTGGGAAAAGTCCTGTGTGCTCCTTCCGTGGTGTACAGGGAATGCTAGGTATTGACTTTTTTAACTGTATTTAACTGTACTGACTATGTATTCCCAGTAGCACTGGCATGGGTCTGAGCTCTTTGGACTATATGTCCCATGATCTCCTCCTTTTTGCTGATTTATTCATTACTGCTGCTGCCGCCAGGAGGACAGAAAGAACCAAGAGCAAGCCGGATGATGACACATAGCCTGCAGCACAGCCACTCTGCACCCAGTGCAATCACAGGAAGAAGAGACTGAGAGCAGGCACACATCCACAGCCCACACAGTGGCGGAAGGGGGAGAAAGTAGGAGAGTGGCACAGAACCACACAGCCCACTCCTCCATAAGCCAGCATTACAGAATTTCAGTGGTAGGGGAAGAAAAGGCCTGCAGCAAACCTCCAGCCAGCGGGCACCAGGGTACACTGTACATATTTTCATGAAGTTAAGTTAGGGATTTAGATGTAGTGCATGTTTGTATATGTAGTTGGATTGTCTTTGTTCAAACCTAAGCAGAACATAAGCATAGCACACTTTTAATCTGTTTTACAGACATATTGTGGGCATTATCAAAGGCAGGGCAAGGGGAGGAGAAATGTTTTTATAGGTGGAGAGAAATTACTCAGAAATAAAACATACACTTTTACATGTGCTCCCATTGTAGTCTATCGGGCCAAAAACACCTGAATACACTAAAAATAAAAACACATTCTTATTTTCCTGAGAACAGAGCATAAGTGTGAACAGGGACAATTAATTAATTAATGCTCAAATGTAAATGGTGACTAAAGCTGAAATCCAGGAAAAGAGCTAAACACAGATGTTGAAATATATATTTTAAAGCTGTGTTATCTGCCAAAGGATTTGTATTTTTATCTATCAATACCTGAGATTTATACAGCTCTAGCAGAGAGCACATTCTGCCTCCTGACCTCTTTTTTTCCCTGCTGCAATTAGGCTACACAGCTAGGTCACCTTCCAGCAGCCCCCTCCTATGATTAGACATTAAAAGACGATAACGGACTGATGAAGTCATCTTTTGCTTGGTCATCCAGTAAGCATTTTGCTTTTTAGAATATGTTACTTCACAAAATACTTCACTGGCCTCAACTACTGTTCCTCCCTCTCACAGTCTGAGTGTTGAGGTACAGGGGATGACTTAAAATAAAGCACAGGCATTTATCTGAGTTACATTTAAATTACGGTTTTTACTCGCATAAAATATGACTAAAATAAATACATTCATCTTTATTTTTTGAATTGTTTTCCCAGATGGCAGCTTTAAATGTAAGTCTATTGCTAAGAACTCCTTCATTCAACACATATACTGTAGCTGATGATGCTCTTTTCAATTGAAATTTAATAAATGATGGCCTATTCTTGAAATCGCAAGCAGTGCTGGTTTTAAGATTTAACATGTTCATACATGTTATGAAGAGTAAAGTGCGCTGGTCTGTGATATGCTGCTACCAGATGAAAAAATATGTGATAGAATAATTAATGGTGCGCTATATCAAAAAATGTAAAGTGTGTATTCCAATCAATACAAAAACAATTTCAAATATAAACAAAATATATATGCAGAAATGGTGAAGAAAAGTCCCACGACACAACTGTGTCAATAGTGGGACCACCAACAGTGATGGTGACAAGTGAGTGTGTCTTCTATACAATACAAATCAATGTATAAATATAAATAAACGGTGTATAAGTCCCAACACAATTGTATCAATGGTGAAACCACCAGCAATGGTGAGGTGCTGACAGGTGATGGTTAATTCACTTCGTGAATTGAAGTTCCCTCCACCTGCTGGAAAGCCTCCTTACCGGACGGAATAGGGTAAGTGCTTTTCTATAGTGAAAATAAACAATCCTGGTGCCCAAACTGAACAAAGTGCTCCCCGCCGTGCATTCACAAGAGCCCGTCAGGCCTCTTACCAGATCAAATGGGTATATCAAGCACTGCTCACTGCTCTCAGGTTCAACCGATATTGGCAGCCACAATGGATGTAGAAGTCATATGCCACTCCACTGTTCACAGTCGGGTAGATTTCTGTGTTCAGATAGTACTCATGGCCACTTGTTATGGGTGATTATGAGGATCATTTCGCTCCAGCATTAACATGTAAAAGAATAACTGCCCATGGTGCATTACCCTTGATATTGCTTTATTAAATAAAAATTGCACTTACATGTATGCGGAATAGACTTCACATAAAGTTAGAAAGCGTTGAGGGATTCCTAGATGCCTGGGTCCGGCTGCAGCTCGGATCCTAAGCGACGTGGTAATGCAATTTGAAATTATTTTGTATTGATTGGAATACACACTTTACATTTTTTGATATAGCGCACCATTAATTATTCTATGTTCATACATGTGGTCCTGTGTGAATAGGATTGTCCTTGCAGAAGTTATAGTGTTTAGCCACTTAAGCCCCGGAGGATTTTCCTGCTCAAAGACCAGGGCATATTTTGCAATTCAGCACTGCGTGGTTTTAACAGACAATTGCGCGGTCGTGCGGCGCTATACCCAAATTAAATTGACGTCCTTTTTTCCCACAAACAGAGCTTTCTTTTGGTGGTATTTGATCACCTGTGCAATTTTTACTTTTTGCGCTATAAACAAAAAAAGAGCGACAATTTTGGAAAAAATAACAATATTTTTCAAACTTTTTTATATGAAATCCCCCCCCCCCAAAAAAAATGGAAAAATCAAAGTTTTTTAACATTTTAGGCCAATTTGTTTTCTGCTACATATGTTTGGTTAAAAAAAATCGCAATAAGCGTATTTTGATTGGTTTGCGCAAAGGTTATTGCGTTTACTAACTAAGGGAAAGATTTCTGTCATTTTTATTGTTTTTTTTAAACCAGTAATGGCGGCGATCTGCGATTGTTTTTGCAGGACTGCGACATTGCAGCGGACAGATCGGACCCCTAACCAACATTTTTGACACTTTTGGGGGTACCAGTGACATTACTACAGTAATCAGTGCTATACATATGCACTGTTACTGTAAAAATGACACTGACAGGGAAGGGGTTAACTTTATTAGTGATCAAGGGGTTAAGTGTGTCCCTAGGGGCATGATTCTAACTGTAAAGGGGCGTGGCTAGTGATGTAACCACAGAGACATACGATCCTACATAGCAGGATCGTGTAGTCTCTGCAGTTAGATCAGGGAGAATGACAGGTGGCTTTGTTTACATTAGCCACCTGCCTTTCTCCCTCTCCACCGGGAGATTGCGGGTGACCGGCGGACATCGGAGCCGCCGGGCACTCGCACGGACATGTCAGGGAATGAGCAGGGGCGGGAGCGCGCCTCCGGCAGTGTGCGCTTGCCCCTAGAGGCTCATAGGTGAGCGACATAGCCCTACATCGTTTTTCCTGTACGGGCTGACTGCCGCAGTAAATTATCGTGCGGCGGTCGGCAAGCGGTTAAAGATACTAAGGAAGCATAAAACTGAATTATTCATATTCAAGTCCAGCTATTTTTTTTATTTTTGTGTTTTGTATAGACTTAGGAAGAATTAACACATTCGTCAATTTTTATTGTTATCTGTGTTCCTGATAATGAATAAGATAAGAGCAAGGATGATAGTGATATACGATTATAACAGAAGTGTTTTGTTACTCTCTATGTCACCACTAGAAAGATTTCCTGCCACTACTTGTCCTGAAAAATGTCACCAATGGGGTCACAGACCATTGTAAAAACTTGACAGTGGTATTTTGGAGCTTCCCCTTAGGGAAGAAGGAGGGGAGGAAAGATACAGAACTATTGGGACTACTCTCATTACCTTTAGATGGGATGCAGGACACTGGCAAAACTCCCTAAAAGGTTTGTGCGTCTTGACTCAACTTTCTTCTTGTTACTGCGCTCTTTATTATTTGCAACTTAAAAATAAATGTGCTGTCACCTCTGGTGACTGAAGTATGTAAATTTGTAAATCAACTGCAATCATTAAACAGTTCAAAGGCTTCTGTTGTTAGAAATTCTCCTTGTCCTAAACACTGGAACCAGATGGTGCTTGGTGAGGCTCCTATTGAGATCCATTGCTGTAAGGCCTGAGAAAGTTGTGGGATGGACTACGTGGTGGGTACTGGTTAGGCCAGCCTGGGACCTTCCCAGGGTGTGTTTGTGTATTGGCAGGTTCCAAGGGGTTTCCTGAGAAGAATCCCATGTCCAAAGGGCCTGGTAGGTCTAGGGGACCATCCTGCATCTAGGCAAGAATGGGTTAAAGATGGCACGTGCTCTCCCACCACTTGGTTAGCTGTACATGTGGAGAACATGTAGCCCAGCACATGACTCCAATTTCCCAAGAAATGTACAAGGAAATACAAGCTGTTCAGACAACAGGCTAAAGATAAAGACTGCTGCTCTCTATGTGCAATAGTCTGTCTTCAGCAGTGTTGGAAGTAACTGCGTTTAAGTAAACGGCGTTACTTAACGCAGTTACTTTTCAGGGTAACGAGTAATCTATCAGATTACTCATTGTCTTCCTGTAACTCCGCTGCCGCTACTTCCGGCTGCGTTACCGCAATTACATCTACCGCCACTAGATGGCAGTAGATGTAATTGTATTCCCCCTCTCCGAGTCCTCTATGACCGCTGTCCGCGGTCCTGGAGAGAGATGAGGAGGAGACTCATTGAGTGAGTCATGTGACGTCACGCGGCGCCAGCCCAGGACAGGAGTGGACGCTGTCTCACAGGCACGGCAGCAACAGAACAGCGCGCCAGCAGCAAGAGGACAGGGGAGAGCGGGCATAGAGTCCGGCGGCGAGGCGGCAAGGAGCTGGCCACTCACTGTCATTTCTGGGTAGGGGCTGTCTCAGGTGAGTTTTGCTCAGTCATAAAGAGACAGCCGGAATCCTGGTACTGACACAGGGGAACAAGAAATGGGAAATTCTCCACTCTCCACTTGCTTATGCTCAATTGGTCAATTTTGCTGTGCCTAAATGAAAACTGGACAAATTGGTCACCACAGACAGCATTTGAAGGACCAAAGATTTCAGCTTTTTAATCTTGTCCAAAGAAAGCCAAAATTCTCTGTAGACCAAGAATTATTGGAAGCTTCTTTCAACTGCATGCTAACAGCTCCTCTGAACTTCTTTTAACAGGTACCAGGAGCTGTGTGTCAGGACTCTTGAGGGAATGGGGATTAATGGCTGATTCACAAGGAGCACGGTGATGACAACAGGCAAGTGCACTAATGACTCCAGCCCAGGCCAGGAGGAGACTCCACCACCAGTCCACCACCACCACAGGGCAGTAGGGCACTGGTGGGCAGTGGGCAGCAGCCAGCAGGAAGACCACCACCAGTCCACCAACGAGTCCAGTCCAACGCACACAGCCAGCCCAGAAGAGGAGAGAGGCACAGAGACAGGCAGGCCTGAGGCCTGCAGGAGGAAGGAGCCAGAGGGACCCGGACAACAGTGTGCCTGCCAGGCCAGAGGCCACACCACCACCAGCAAGCCCAGCACAGCAGGTAACAAAAAAAAAAAAACTCACAGACAGTCAGGACTCAGACCCCCACCAGCCACCACCACACCACCACCAGTGTGCCACATCACCACCAGTGTGCCAAGCACCCACGCCACCACCAGCCAGGCAGCCGCCCACCACCAGTGTGCCGCCCAAGTCACCACCAGTGTGCCAAGCGCCCACGCCACCACCAGTGTGCCAAGCGCCCACGCCACCACCAGTGTGCCACGCCACCACCAGCCAGGCAGCTGCCCCCCACCAGTGTGCCACACCCACGTCACCACCAGTGTGCCACTCCCACATCACCACCAGTCTGCCACGTCACCACCAGTGTGCCACGCCACCACCAGAGTGCCACGTCACCACCAGTGTGCCAAGCGCCCACGCCACCACCAGCCAGGCAGCCACCCACCACCAGTGTGCCGCCCACGTCACCACCAGTGTGCCAAGCGCCCACGCCACCACCAGTGTGCCATGCCACCACCAGCCAGGCAGCCACCCAACACCAGTGTGCCAAACCCACGTCACCACCAGTGTGCCAAGCGCCCACGCCACTGCTATTAAAGATGTTATAGAACGTGATTGCATTATAGAATATTAAAAAAAAAGTCAGTTACTTTGCTGAGTAACTAATTACTTTTTCTATGTGGTAACGGAGTCAGTAACTCAATTACTTTTTGGGAGAAGTAATTTGTAACTGTAACTTATTACTTTTTTAAACTAAGATGAGCAACACTGGTCTTCAGAAGTCTGACACATCCCCTGCACAGTCATATCTACTACCCTCCAATCAGCAAGGAGCATTAGCATTGCAGATTGTAGAACAATAGTTGTTACTGTGCACAGGGCACGTTGGACCTCTAGATATAGACCACTGCTGTCACACCGAGTGTGTGCTGCTTTATTGTGCTGCCAGGGAAGGGAATTTTGAGGATGCAGGAGCTGCAAATAAAAAAAAACATATTTATGCGCTCCCACTTTCTATAATATGATGTCTGTAATCACTTTCTTTAAGTGCAATTGTGCTTTAAAAAGGAAAGACCTTACAAAAATATATTTGCCGTTATGCACTGGTTAAAATATAGAATAGAACTTAACATTACATCAAACGTTGCTCAGTGATATTTCACACTGATGTTAACAGCTTCTATTCCTAAAAGAAAAGAGGTAATTTGTGGATGATTTTGCCGTGAACATGTTGCATGAATCAAATCAAAGACGTGATCAAGTTGAAAGAATTACTTCTGTTTTCTCGCGTACATTTCAAATGCCTTCATACTTTTCTAATTGATTGCTGATCTAACTTCCAGGTCAACGTTTTAATGGTGTATAAGTTACAACAATGTATATTAAAAAAGAATAGCGCACACATGCAAAAGAAATGACTATCAAATATGGAGACAATCCATAAATAAAAATGGGGATTTAGTCCCACCATATGGCCATATCGTGCTCAAGCCCACCACTGCGTCAAAGTACCCCATTATCAGTGGGTCCTACACTATCCATAAAAAAAAGGGGTGAATCCAGCCTCTCTTACCCTTGGAGACAACACTCCTTGCTGGGAAGGTGTGCTAATGCACTACAGGGGACTCCTCCTATATCTACTTGATAGTGGACACCAATAGAGTACAGGTGTGTGTGGGGGATGGGATGCTCAACCTCAGAAGTCTGGTCTGACTGAATACATAATAAACAAGCAAAAAATTGGGGGAGCAAACCCTGAACGTGTATATCTAAAGCCAGTGCAGCTATGGACCAAGCAACATGTATATTAAGAAAGAATAGCGCACACATGCAAAAGAAATGACTATCAAATATGGAGACAATCCATAAATAAAAATGGGGATTTAGTCCCACCATATGGCCATATCGTGCTCAAGCCCACCACTGCGTCAAAGTACCCCATTATCAGTGGGTCCTACACTATCCAAAAAAAAGGGGTGAATCCAGCCTCTCTTACCCTTGGAGACAACACTCCTTGCTGGGAAGGTGTGCTAATGCACTACAGGGGACTCCTCCTATATCTACTTGATAGTGGAGAAGAAGAATCCCATGTCCAAAGGGCCTGGTAGGTCTAGGGGACCATCCTGCGTCTAGGCAAGAATGGGTTAAAGATGGCACGTGCTCTCCCACCACTTGGTTAGCTGTACATGTGGAGAACATGTAGCCCAGCACATGACTCCAATTTCCCAAGAAATGTACAAGGAAATACAAGCTGTTCAGACAACAGGCTAAAGATAAAGACTGCTGCTCTCTATGTGCAATAGTCTGTCTTCAGAAGTCTGACACATTCCCTGCAGTCATATCTACTACCCTCCAATCAGCAAGGAGCATTAGCATTGCAGATTGTAGAACAATAGTTGTTACTGTGCACAGGGCACGTTGGACCTCTAGATATAGACCACTGCTATCACACCGAGTGTGTGCTGCTTTATTGTGCTGTCAGGGAAGGGAATTTTGAGGATGCAGGAGCTGCAAATAAAAAAAAAAACATATTTATGCGCTCCCACTTTCTATAATATGATGTCTGTATTCACTTTCTTTAAGTGCAATTGTGCTTTAAAAGAGGAAAGACCTTACAAAAATATATTTGCCGTTATGCACTGGTTAAAATATAGAATAGAACTTAACAGTTCTTAACACTTAAAGACGTGATCAAGTTGAAAGAATTACTTCTGTTTTCTCGCGTACAAATGCCTTGATACTTTTCTAATTGATTGCTTATCTAACTTCCAGGTCAACGTTTTAATGGTGTATAAGTTACAACAACCAAGTAAGATAAATCAATAGGGCTACCGAGAACACTAAAATCTCTTGTTGCTCATAATAATCCAGTTATGAAGCGTTATCGGTAGGGTTGAGCGGACACCTAGATGTCCGTGTTCGACGGGTTCGGCCGAACTTTAAAAAAAAGTCCGGGTCCGTGTCCCGGACTTTTACCGAACTTTTCCCGGACACCGAACCCCATTGAAGTCAATGGGGACCCGAACTTTAAGGCACTAAAATGGCTCTAAAACACCAAAGGAAAGGGCTAGAGTGCTGCAAATGGCAGCAAAACGTAATTAAGAGCATGGCAAGTGCTCTGCAAACAAATGTGGATAGGGAAATAACTTAAAACAACAAAAAAAAACAGAAAAATAAAACAATGTTCTTCTTCATCTCTGAAGGACGAGGCCCATATGGAGTAGGAGGGAGGTTGAGGTGGTGGTGGATGTGGCGGTGACATAGGCGTGCGCACAGGGTGTGCTGGGTGTGCCTGGGCACACCCTAATCACCTAGGGCACATAGCATTGCCAGTGAGGAGATGGGAAAGATCTCCCTGGGACCTGCTCTGCTCTATTTCTCCTTGCCTACAGGTACATGGCCCCGATACATTACTCTCCCTGCTGGCAAACACATGCATGTGTATTTCAACTTTGGGGTGCACACCTTAATGCAATAGGCTGCGCACACCTATGGGCGGTGTAGGTGGAAGCGGCGGTGGAGGAGGACCAGGGCCGGATTAACAGCATCATGGGCTTGGTGCTGAGGATTTTGAAGGGCCTTAGGGCCGTGCCTTGCCATGCACCCAGAGGAGGAAGGGTGCAGCCATGCATGCCTAATTCAACATGGGATGCTGTCTCTGAAGCCCATAAACACATCCATGCATCGCCAACTGTCCCTCCTTGTCCGGCCTTCACGCTGTGTGGGGAGGTTCTGAGGGTGCTGCCTGGGGAAGCGAGCATAGAAGCCAGACTTCTGTGTTTACAAGTGACAGAAGAGCGGTAACAGTGAATATGGCCAACCCGGGGCCTATATAAAAGGTAGGGGCCTGGAGCTGCAGCTCCAATAGCCCCTACATTAATCTGGCCCTGAGGAGGAGGACGAGGTAGCCAACACTGCTTCTTTTCACAAATTTTAAATGAGGGTACACCCCAAAAGAGTGAGAAAGAGCAAAAATGGAACAATGGGTGGGTAAGGTCGGTATCCATTGCTATTCTGCATAAGGTACGGAAAAGTCCCGTGGGATCCATGCCTGGTTCATTTTAATGAACGTGAGCTTGTCCACATTGTCTCTGGACAGGCGGCTGCGCTTGTCTGTTATAACGCCCCCAGCCGTGCTAAATACCCGTTCAGATAATACACTGGCTGCAGGGCACGCCAGCACCTCCAAGGCGTAAAGGGCAAGCTCAGGCCATGTGCCCAATTTGGAGACCCAGAAGTTGAAGGGGGCAGACCCGTCATTCACTACATGTAGGCGTGTGCACACATACTGCTCCACCATGTTGGTAAAATGCTGCCTCCTGCTAAGACGTTCCATCTGAGCTGCTGGTGCTGCTGTTTGTTGTGGCGTGCTGACAAAGCTTTTCCACATTTCGGCCATGCTAACCCTGCCTTCTGAGGTGCTGGCGGTGCCCTGGTTGCGTTGGCGACCTCCTCCTCCTCCTCCTCTGCCTTGTGCTTCCACTGTGGCCCCGCTGTCAGATGGGAATGCCAGCAGCATGGCGTCTACCAGCGTGCGCTTGTACTCGCGCATCTTGCGATCGCGCTCCAGTGAGTGAATTAAGGACGGTACGTTGTCCTTGTAACGGGGATCCAGCAGCGTGGCCACCCAGTAATCAGCACAAGTTAGAATGTGGGCAACTCGGCGGTCGTTGTGGAGACACTGCAGCATGTAATCGCTCATGTGTGCCAGGCTGCCCAGAGGCAACGAAAGGCTGTCCTCTGTGGGAGGTGTATGGTCCGTGTCCTCTGTATCCCCCCAGCCACGCACCAGTGATGGCCATGAGCTGGCCTGGGTGCCACCCTGCTGTGAACATGGTTCCATCTCCTCCTCCAGCTCCTCCTCCTCCTCATCCTCCTCATCCTCCAGAACTGTGCCCCTGCTGGACAATTGCGTCCCTGGCGTTTGCGTGTGCAGGAACCCACCCTCGGAGCCCCTTGCGAATGACTGCCCTGAAAGCCTTGGAAATGTTACCTCTTCATCCTCCTCCTCCTCCTCATCCTGTGCCACATCCTCTTCCATCATCGCCCGAATTGTTTTTTCAAGGAGGCATAGAAGTGGGATAGTTAAGCTGAGAACGGCGTCATTGCCACTGGCCATGTTGGTGGAGTACTCAAAACAGCGCAACAAGGCACACAGGTCTCGCATGGAGGCCCAGTTATTGGTGGTGAAGTGGTGCTGTTCCGCAGAGCGACTCACGCGTGCGTGCTGCAGCTGAAACTCCACTATGGCCTGCTGCTGCTCGCACAGTCTTTCCAGCATGTGCAAGGTGGAGTTCCACCTTGTGGGCACGTCACATATGAGGCGGTGAGCGGGAAGGCCGAAGTTACGCTGCAGCGCTGCCAGGCGAGCAGCAGCAGGGTGAGAACGCCGAAAGTGCGCACAAACGGCCCGCACTTTCTGCAGCAGCTCTGACATATCGGGGTAGTTTTTAAGGAACCTCTGCACCACCAAATTCAGCACATGCGCCAGGCAAGGGATGTGCGTCAAACCGGCTAGGCCCAGAGCTGCTATGAGATTTCGCCCGTTATCGCACACCACCAGGCCGGGCTTGAGGCTCGCTGGCAGCAACCACTCATTTGTCTGCTGTTCCATGCTCCTCCACAACTCCTGCGCGGTGTGTGGTTTGTCCCCCAAACAGGCAAGTTGTAAAACTGCCTGCTGTCGTTTACCCCTGGCCGTGCTGAAGTTGGTGGTGAAGGTGTTACGCTGTCCGGATGAGGAGGCGGTAGAGGATGAGGAAGCGGAGTAGGAGGAGTTAGGAACAGGAGGCAAACTGAAGCGCCCTGCAATCCTCGGTGGTGGAAGGACATGCGCCAAATTGCTATCCGCCTCAGGCCCATCCGCCACTGCATTTACCCAGTGTGCCGTTAGGGAGATATAACGCCCCTGACCGTGCTTACTGGTCCACGTATCCGTAGTTAGGTGGACCTTGGCACAGATGGCGTTGCGCAGTGCACACCTGATTTTTTCCCCCACTTGGTTGTGCAGGGAAGGGATGGCTTGCCTGGAAAAGTAGTGGCGGCTGGGCACGACGTACTGTGGGACAGCCACCGACATAAGGTTTTTAAAACTGTGCGTCTCCACCAGACGGAATGACAGCATTTCAAAGGCCAATAATTTTGAAATGCTGGCATTCAGGGCCAGGGATCGCGGGTGGGTAGGGGGGTACTTCCTCTTCCTCTCAAGTGTTTGGGAGATGGAAAGCTGAACGCTTCCACGGGACATTGTGGAGATGGTTGTTGGTGACCCAGGTGGTGGTGTTGCTGACAGATCGTCTGTTTGCGGGGTGGCAGGTGCCGGTATCACTACAGATGTGGCTGGAGCGGCCGAGACTGCAGCAGAAGAGGAAGCAGGATGAGCCAGAGACGTTTCTTGGTTTTGAAGGTGTGTACTCCACTGCAGCTCGTGCTTTGCACTTAGATGCCTGATCATGCAGGTTGTGCTCAGGTTGAGAAGGTTCATGCCTCGCTTCAAGCTCTGATTGCACAGGGTGCAAACCACTCGTGTCCTGTCATCAGCACATTTTCTAAAGAACTTCCACGCTAGAGAACTCCTTTGAGCTGACTTTGGTGCGCTCGTTCCCTTGCTGCGTTGGGCAGTAGCGGGCGTAGTGTCTAGGGCACGGCCGCTCCGCTTCTGCACCCTGCTCCCTCTTCTGCTGTGCTGGTGGCTCTGTGCGACCACCGCCTCTTCCTCCAAACTACTCAGTTCACCTGCATGACGTTCATTCCATGTGGGGTCGAGGACCTCATCGTCCTCCACATCATCTTCCACCCAGTCTTCACCCCTGCCCTCCTTGTCGGTCTCCACAATGCTGAACGCCGCAGCAGTTGGCACCTGCGTTTCGTCATCATCGGAGACGTGCTGCGATGATCCTTGCATGTACTCATCTTGAGAAATAAGTGGTTGGGCATCGCTGCACTCAATCTCTTCCACTTCTGGGGCAGGGCTAGGTGGATGGCCCTGGGAAACCCTGCTGACAGAGTCCTCAAAAAGAATAAGAGACTGCTGTATGGCTTGGGGCTCAGACTGCTGGCCTGATTTGCAAGGGGGTGAGGTGAAAGACGGTTGGACATTGGCTGCAGGTGCCAACTCTGACCTTTCTGCAGTAGACTGGGTGGGAGACAATGTGAAGGAACTGGAGGCACTGTCAGCAGCAAACCAATCTACTATCGCCTCAACTTGTTCTGGCCTCATCACTTCTAGGGGCGTTTGATGCCCTACCAAATACTGATGCAGGTTCTGTCGCCTACTCACACTTGAGGAAGGTGTTTCACTTGTGCGTGTAGCTGGCACAGATCGACCATGTCCTCTCCTTGCAACAGGAGCTCTACCAGCAGCACCACGACCCAGGCCACGGCCCTTATTTGACGGTCTCCTCATATTTCTGTAATTTAAGATCTTGCCCTAGAAAGGTTTTTATTGAATAGCGGAATAGAAAATATGATCCAAAAAAAGTGTATGTATATCACACGTACACAACCACACTAGGCCCCAATTACTATTGTTTGTACCCCTAAAAGGCTAGATGAGGAGTAGGGGGAGTATGGAACAGGCAGCACCCTCAAACCTTCAGAAGTATGAGATGAACCCCAACAACTTGGAAAGGTGGATCTCTCTCACACGTACCGACACAGACTATCCCGCAATTCAATTGATCCTCAAAGGTTTTTATTGAATAGCGGAATAGGAAATATGATCAAAAAAAGTGTATGTATCTCGCACGTACACAACCACACTAGGCCCCAATTACTATTGTTTGTACCCCTAAAAGGCTAGATGAGGAGTAGGGGGGGGGTATGGAACAGGCAGCACCCTCAAACCTTCAGAAGTATGAGATGAACCCCAACAACTTGGAAAGGTGGATCTCTCTCACACGTACCGACACAGACTATCCCGCAATTCAATTGATCCTCAAAGGTTTTTATTGAATAGCGGAATAGGAAATATGATCAAAAAAAGTGTATGTATCTCGCACGTACACAACCACACTAGGCCCCAATTACTATTGTTTGTACCCCTAAAAGGCTAGATGAGGAGTAGGGGGGGTATGGAACAGGCAGCACCCTCAAACCTTCAGAAGTATGAGATGAACCCCAACAACTTGGAAAGGTGGATCTCTCTCACACGTACCAACACAGACTATCCCCCAATTTAACTGATCCCCAAAGGTTTTTGATTAAATAGCGGAATAGAAAATATGATCCCAAAAAAGTGTATGTATATCACACGTACACAACCACACTAGGCCCCAATTACTATTGTTTGTACCCCTAAAAGGCTAGGAGTAGGGGGAGTATGGAACAGGCAGCACCCTCAAACCTTCAGAAGTATGAGATGAACCTCAACAACTTGGAAAGGTGGATCTCTCTCACACGTACCAACACAGACTATCCCCCAATTTAACTGATCCCCAAAGGTTTTTGATTAAATAGCGGAATAGAAAATATGATCCCAAAAAAGTGTATGTATATCACACGTACACAACCACACTAGGCCCCAATTACTATTGTTTGTACCCCTAAAAGGCTAGGAGTAGGGGGAGTATGGAACAGGCAGCACCCTCAAACCTTCAGAAGTATGAGATGAACCCCAACAACTTGGAAAGGTGGATCTCTCTCACACGTACCAACACAGACTATCCCCCAATTTAACTGATCCCCAAAGGTTTTTGATTAAATAGCGGAATAGAAAATATGATCCCAAAAAAGTGTATGTATATCACACGTACACAACCACACTAGGCCCCAATTACTATTGTTTGTACCCCTAAAAGGCTAGGAGTAGGGGGGGTATGGAACAGGCAGCACCCTCAAACCTTCAGAAGTATGAGATGAACCCCAACAACTTGGAAAGGTGGATCTCTCTCACACGTACCAACACAGACTATCCCCCAATTTAACTGATCCCCAAAGGTTTTTGATTAAATAGCGGAATAGAAAATATGATCCCAAAAAAGTGTATGTATATCACACGTACACAACCACACTAGGCCCCAATTACTATTGTTTGTACCCCTAAAAGGCTAGGAGTAGGGGGAGTATGGAACAGGCAGCACCCTCAAACCTTCAGAAGTATGAGATGAACCCCAACAACTTGGAAAGGTGGATCTCTCTCACACGTACCAACACAGACTATCCCCCAATTTAACTGATCCCCAAAGGTTTTTGATTAAATAGCGGAATAGAAAATATGATCCCAAAAAAGTGTATGTATATCACACGTACACAACCACACTAGGCCCCAATTACTATTGTTTGTACCCCTAAAAGGCTAGGAGTAGGGGGAGTATGGAACAGGCAGCACCCTCAAACCTTCAGAAGTATGAGATGAACCCCAACAACTTGGAAAGGTGGATCTCTCTCACACGTACCAACACAGACTATCCCCCAATTTAACTGATCCCCAAAGGTTTTTGATTAAATAGCGGAATAGAAAATATGATCCCAAAAAAGTGTATGTATATCACACGTACACAACCACACTAGGCCCCAATTACTATTGTTTGTACCCCTAAAAGGCTAGGAGTAGGGGGGGTATGGAACAGGCAGCACCCTCAAACCTTCAGAAGTATGAGATGAACCCCAACAACTTGGAAAGGTGGATCTCTCTCACACGTACCAACACAGACTATCCCCCAATTTAACTGATCCCCAAAGGTTTTTGATTAAATAGCGGAATAGAAAATATGATCCCAAAAAAGTGTATGTATATCACACGTACACAACCACACTAGGCCCCAATTACTATTGTTTGTACCCCTAAAAGGCTAGGAGTAGGGGGAGTATGGAACAGGCAGCACCCTCAAACCTTCAGAAGTATGAGATGAACCCCAACAACTTGGAAAGGTGGATCTCTCTCACACGTACCAACACAGACTATCCCCCAATTTAACTGATCCCCAAAGGTTTTTGATTAAATAGCGGAATAGAAAATATGATCCCAAAAAAGTGTATGTATATCACACGTACACAACCACACTAGGCCCCAATTACTATTGTTTGTACCCCTAAAAGGCTAGGAGTAGGGGGAGTATGGAACAGGCAGCACCCTCAAACCTTCAGAAGTATGAGATGAACCCCAACAACTTGGAAAGGTGGATCTCTCTCACACATACCAACACAGACTATCCCCCAATTTAACTGATCCCCAAAGGTTTTTGATTAAATAGCGGAATAGAAAATATGATCCCAAAAAAGTGTATGTATATCACACGTACACAACCACACTAGGCCCCAATTACTATTGTTTGTACCCCTAAAAGGCTAGGAGTAGGGGGAGTATGGAACAGGCAGCACCCTCAAACCTTCAGAAGTATGAGATGAACCTCAACAACTTGGAAAGGTGGATCTCTCTCACACGTACCAACACAGACTATCCCCCAATTTAACTGATCCCCAAAGGTTTTTGATTAAATAGCGGAATAGAAAATATGATCCCAAAAAAGTGTATGTATATCACACGTACACAACCACACTAGGCCCCAATTACTATTGTTTGTACCCCTAAAAGGCTAGGAGTAGGGGGAGTATGGAACAGGCAGCACCCTCAAACCTTCAGAAGTATGAGATGAACCCCAACAACTTGGAAAGGTGGATCTCTCTCACACGTACCAACACAGACTATCCCCCAATTTAACTGATCCCCAAAGGTTTTTGATTAAATAGCGGAATAGAAAATATGATCCCAAAAAAGTGTATGTATATCACACGTACACAACCACACTAGGCCCCAATTACTATTGTTTGTACCCCTAAAAGGCTAGGAGTAGGGGGAGTATGGAACAGGCAGCACCCTCAAACCTTCAGAAGTATGAGATGAACCCCAACAACTTGGAAAGGTGGATCTCTCTCACACGTACCAACACAGACTATCCCCCAATTTAACTGATCCCCAAAGGTTTTTGATTAAATAGCGGAATAGAAAATATGATCCCAAAAAAGTGTATGTATATCACACGTACACAACCACACTAGGCCCCAATTACTATTGTTTGTACCCCTAAAAGGCTAGGAGTAGGGGGGGTATGGAACAGGCAGCACCCTCAAACCTTCAGAAGTATGAGATGAACCCCAACAACTTGGAAAGGTGGATCTCTCTCACACGTACCAACACAGACTATCCCCCAATTTAACTGATCCCCAAAGGTTTTTGATTAAATAGCGGAATAGAAAATATGATCCCAAAAAAGTGTATGTATATCACACGTACACAACCACACTAGGCCCCAATTACTATTGTTTGTACCCCTAAAAGGCTAGGAGTAGGGGGAGTATGGAACAGGCAGCACCCTCAAACCTTCAGAAGTATGAGATGAACCCCAACAACTTGGAAAGGTGGATCTCTCTCACACGTACCAACACAGACTATCCCCCAATTTAACTGATCCCCAAAGGTTTTTGATTAAATAGCGGAATAGAAAATATGATCCCAAAAAAGTGTATGTATATCACACGTACACAACCACACTAGGCCCCAATTACTATTGTTTGTACCCCTAAAAGGCTAGGAGTAGGGGGAGTATGGAACAGGCAGCACCCTCAAACCTTCAGAAGTATGAGATGAACCCCAACAACTTGGAAAGGTGGATCTCTCTCACACGTACCAACACAGACTATCCCCCAATTTAACTGATCCCCAAAGGTTTTTGATTAAATAGCGGAATAGAAAATATGATCCCAAAAAAGTGTATGTATATCACACGTACACAACCACACTAGGCCCCAATTACTATTGTTTGTACCCCTAAAAGGCTAGGAGTAGGGGGGGTATGGAACAGGCAGCACCCTCAAACCTTCAGAAGTATGAGATGAACCCCAACAACTTGGAAAGGTGGATCTCTCTCACACGTACCAACACAGACTATCCCCCAATTTAACTGATCCCCAAAGGTTTTTGATTAAATAGCGGAATAGAAAATATGATCCCAAAAAAGTGTATGTATATCACACGTACACAACCACACTAGGCCCCAATTACTATTGTTTGTACCCCTAAAAGGCTAGGAGTAGGGGGAGTATGGAACAGGCAGCACCCTCAAACCTTCAGAAGTATGAGATGAACCCCAACAACTTGGAAAGGTGGATCTCTCTCACACGTACCAACACAGACTATCCCCCAATTTAACTGATCCCCAAAGGTTTTTGATTAAATAGCGGAATAGAAAATATGATCCCAAAAAAGTGTATGTATATCACACGTACACAACCACACTAGGCCCCAATTACTATTGTTTGTACCCCTAAAAGGCTAGGAGTAGGGGGAGTATGGAACAGGCAGCACCCTCAAACCTTCAGAAGTATGAGATGAACCCCAACAACTTGGAAAGGTGGATCTCTCTCACACGTACCAACACAGACTATCCCCCAATTTAACTGATCCCCAAAGGTTTTTGATTAAATAGCGGAATAGAAAATATGATCCCAAAAAAGTGTATGTATATCACACGTACACAACCACACTAGGCCCCAATTACTATTGTTTGTACCCCTAAAAGGCTAGGAGTAGGGGGAGTATGGAACAGGCAGCACCCTCAAACCTTCAGAAGTATGAGATGAACCTCAACAACTTGGAAAGGTGGATCTCTCTCACACGTACCAACACAGACTATCCCCCAATTTAACTGATCCCCAAAGGTTTTTGATTAAATAGCGGAATAGAAAATATGATCCCAAAAAAGTGTATGTATATCACACGTACACAACCACACTAGGCCCCAATTACTATTGTTTGTACCCCTAAAAGGCTAGGAGTAGGGGGAGTATGGAACAGGCAGCACCCTCAAACCTTCAGAAGTATGAGATGAACCCCAACAACTTGGAAAGGTGGATCTCTCTCACACGTACCAACACAGACTATCCCCCAATTTAACTGATCCCCAAAGGTTTTTGATTAAATAGCGGAATAGAAAATATGATCCCAAAAAAGTGTATGTATATCACACGTACACAACCACACTAGGCCCCAATTACTATTGTTTGTACCCCTAAAAGGCTAGGAGTAGGGGGGGTATGGAACAGGCAGCACCCTCAAACCTTCAGAAGTATGAGATGAACCCCAACAACTTGGAAAGGTGGATCTCTCTCACACGTACCAACACAGACTATCCCCCAATTTAACTGATCCCCAAAGGTTTTTGATTAAATAGCGGAATAGAAAATATGATCCCAAAAAAGTGTATGTATATCACACGTACACAACCACACTAGGCCCCAATTACTATTGTTTGTACCCCTAAAAGGCTAGGAGTAGGGGGAGTATGGAACAGGCAGCACCCTCAAACCTTCAGAAGTATGAGATGAACCCCAACAACTTGGAAAGGTGGATCTCTCTCACACGTACCAACACAGACTATCCCCCAATTTAACTGATCCCCAAAGGTTTTTGATTAAATAGCGGAATAGAAAATATGATCCCAAAAAAGTGTATGTATATCACACGTACACAACCACACTAGGCCCCAATTACTATTGTTTGTACCCCTAAAAGGCTAGGAGTAGGGGGAGTATGGAACAGGCAGCACCCTCAAACCTTCAGAAGTATGAGATGAACCCCAACAACTTGGAAAGGTGGATCTCTCTCACACGTACCAACACAGACTATCCCCCAATTTAACTGATCCCCAAAGGTTTTTGATTAAATAGCGGAATAGAAAATATGATCCCAAAAAAGTGTATGTATATCACACGTACACAACCACACTAGGCCCCAATTACTATTGTTTGTACCCCTAAAAGGCTAGGAGTAGGGGGAGTATGGAACAGGCAGCACCCTCAAACCTTCAGAAGTATGAGATGAACCTCAACAACTTGGAAAGGTGGATCTCTCTCACACGTACCAACACAGACTATCCCCCAATTTAACTGATCCCCAAAGGTTTTTGATTAAATAGCGGAATAGAAAATATGATCCCAAAAAAGTGTATGTATATCACACGTACACAACCACACTAGGCCCCAATTACTATTGTTTGTACCCCTAAAAGGCTAGGAGTAGGGGGAGTATGGAACAGGCAGCACCCTCAAACCTTCAGAAGTATGAGATGAACCCCAACAACTTGGAAAGGTGGATCTCTCTCACACGTACCAACACAGACTATCCCCCAATTTAACTGATCCCCAAAGGTTTTTGATTAAATAGCGGAATAGAAAATATGATCCCAAAAAAGTGTATGTATATCACACGTACACAACCACACTAGGCCCCAATTACTATTGTTTGTACCCCTAAAAGGCTAGGAGTAGGGGGGGTATGGAACAGGCAGCACCCTCAAACCTTCAGAAGTATGAGATGAACCCCAACAACTTGGAAAGGTGGATCTCTCTCACACGTACCAACACAGACTATCCCCCAATTTAACTGATCCCCAAAGGTTTTTGATTAAATAGCGGAATAGAAAATATGATCCCAAAAAAGTGTATGTATATCACACGTACACAACCACACTAGGCCCCAATTACTATTGTTTGTACCCCTAAAAGGCTAGGAGTAGGGGGAGTATGGAACAGGCAGCACCCTCAAACCTTCAGAAGTATGAGATGAACCCCAACAACTTGGAAAGGTGGATCTCTCTCACACGTACCAACACAGACTATCCCCCAATTTAACTGATCCCCAAAGGTTTTTGATTAAATAGCGGAATAGAAAATATGATCCCAAAAAAGTGTATGTATATCACACGTACACAACCACACTAGGCCCCAATTACTATTGTTTGTACCCCTAAAAGGCTAGGAGTAGGGGGAGTATGGAACAGGCAGCACCCTCAAACCTTCAGAAGTATGAGATGAACCCCAACAACTTGGAAAGGTGGATCTCTCTCACACGTACCAACACAGACTATCCCCCAATTTAACTGATCCCCAAAGGTTTTTGATTAAATAGCGGAATAGAAAATATGATCCCAAAAAAGTGTATGTATATCACACGTACACAACCACACTAGGCCCCAATTACTATTGTTTGTACCCCTAAAAGGCTAGGAGTAGGGGGAGTATGGAACAGGCAGCACCCTCAAACCTTCAGAAGTATGAGATGAACCTCAACAACTTGGAAAGGTGGATCTCTCTCACACGTACCAACACAGACTATCCCCCAATTTAACTGATCCCCAAAGGTTTTTGATTAAATAGCGGAATAGAAAATATGATCCCAAAAAAGTGTATGTATATCACACGTACACAACCACACTAGGCCCCAATTACTATTGTTTGTACCCCTAAAAGGCTAGGAGTAGGGGGAGTATGGAACAGGCAGCACCCTCAAACCTTCAGAAGTATGAGATGAACCCCAACAACTTGGAAAGGTGGATCTCTCTCACACGTACCAACACAGACTATCCCCCAATTTAACTGATCCCCAAAGGTTTTTGATTAAATAGCGGAATAGAAAATATGATCCCAAAAAAGTGTATGTATATCACACGTACACAACCACACTAGGCCCCAATTACTATTGTTTGTACCCCTAAAAGGCTAGGAGTAGGGGGAGTATGGAACAGGCAGCACCCTCAAACCTTCAGAAGTATGAGATGAACCCCAACAACTTGGAAAGGTGGATCTCTCTCACACGTACCAACACAGACTATCCCCCAATTTAACTGATCCCCAAAGGTTTTTGATTAAATAGCGGAATAGAAAATATGATCCCAAAAAAGTGTATGTATATCACACGTACACAACCACACTAGGCCCCAATTACTATTGTTTGTACCCCTAAAAGGCTAGGAGTAGGGGGAGTATGGAACAGGCAGCACCCTCAAACCTTCAGAAGTATGAGATGAACCCCAACAACTTGGAAAGGTGGATCTCTCTCACACGTACCAACACAGACTATCCCCCAATTTAACTGATCCCCAAAGGTTTTTGATTAAATAGCGGAATAGAAAATATGATCCCAAAAAAGTGTATGTATATCACACGTACACAACCACACTAGGCCCCAATTACTATTGTTTGTACCCCTAAAAGGCTAGGAGTAGGGGGAGTATGGAACAGGCAGCACCCTCAAACCTTCAGAAGTATGAGATGAACCCCAACAACTTGGAAAGGTGGATCTCTCTCACACGTACCAACACAGACTATCCCCCAATTTAACTGATCCCCAAAGGTTTTTGATTAAATAGCGGAATAGAAAATATGATCCCAAAAAAGTGTATGTATATCACACGTACACAACCACACTAGGCCCCAATTACTATTGTTTGTACCCCTAAAAGGCTAGGAGTAGGGGGAGTATGGAACAGGCAGCACCCTCAAACCTTCAGAAGTATGAGATGAACCCCAACAACTTGGAAAGGTGGATCTCTCTCACACGTACCAACACAGACTATCCCCCAATTTAACTGATCCCCAAAGGTTTTTGATTAAATAGCGGAATAGAAAATATGATCCCAAAAAAGTGTATGTATATCACACGTACACAACCACACTAGGCCCCAATTACTATTGTTTGTACCCCTAAAAGGCTAGGAGTAGGGGGAGTATGGAACAGGCAGCACCCTCAAACCTTCAGAAGTATGAGATGAACCCCAACAACTTGGAAAGGTGGATCTCTCTCACACGTACCAACACAGACTATCCCCCAATTTAACTGATCCCCAAAGGTTTTTGATTAAATAGCGGAATAGAAAATATGATCCCAAAAAAGTGTATGTATATCACACGTACACAACCACACTAGGCCCCAATTACTATTGTTTGTACCCCTAAAAGGCTAGGAGTAGGGGGAGTATGGAACAGGCAGCACCCTCAAACCTTCAGAAGTATGAGATGAACCCCAACAACTTGGAAAGGTGGATCTCTCTCACACGTACCAACACAGACTATCCCCCAATTTAACTGATCCCCAAAGGTTTTTGATTAAATAGCGGAATAGAAAATATGATCCCAAAAAAGTGTATGTATATCACACGTACACAACCACACTAGGCCCCAATTACTATTGTTTGTACCCCTAAAAGGCTAGGAGTAGGGGGAGTATGGAACAGGCAGCACCCTCAAACCTTCAGAAGTATGAGATGAACCCCAACAACTTGGAAAGGTGGATCTCTCTCACACGTACCAACACAGACTATCCCCCAATTTAACTGATCCCCAAAGGTTTTTGATTAAATAGCGGAATAGAAAATATGATCCCAAAAAAGTGTATGTATATCACACGTACACAACCACACTAGGCCCCAATTACTATTGTTTGTACCCCTAAAAGGCTAGATGAGGAGTAGGGGGAGTATGGAACAGGCAGCACCCTCAAACCTTCAGTATGAGATTGTGTTCACTGTACCCCACAAAGATTGAGTTCACTGCACCCCACAATGATTGTGTTCACTGCACCCCACAAAGATTGTGTTCACTGCACCTCACAAAGATTGTGTTCACTGTACCCCCCAAAGATTGTGTTCACTGCACCCCACAAAGATTCTGTTCACTGTACCCCACAAAGATTGTGTTCACTGCACCCCAAAAAGATTGTGTTCACTGCACCCCAAAAAGGATGTTGTTCACTGCACCCCAAAAAGGATGTTGTTCACTCCACCCCAAAAAGATTGTGTTCACTGCACCCCACAAAGATTGTGTTCACTGCACCCCAAAAATGATTTTGTTCACTGCACCCCAAAAAGGATTTTGTTCACTGCACCCCAAAAAGGATGTTGTTCACTCCACCCCAAAAAGATTGTGTTCACTGCACCCCAAAAAGATTGTGTTCACTGCACCCCACAAAGGATTTTGTTCACTGCACCCCAAAAAGATTGTGTTCACTGCACCCCAAAAAGGATGTTGTTCACTGCACCCCAAAAAGGATTTTGTTCACTGCACCCCAAAAAGATTGTGTTCACTGCACCCCACAAAGGATTTTGTTCACTGCACCCCACAAAGATTGTGTTCACTGCACACCAAAAAGGATTGTGTTCACTGCACCCCAAAAAGATTTTGTTCACTGCACCCCAAAAAGATTGTGTTCACTGCAGCCCAAAAAGATTGTGTTCACTGCAGCCCAAAAAGATTGTGTTCACTGCAGCCCAAAAAGATTGTGTTCACTGCAGCCCAAAAAGATTGTGTTCACTGCAGCTCACACACAGAAAAATGGATGTGGATCACTGACACCTGCCTATCTCCAATCCCACACCACACAGCAATATCGATTGTAGTTTGTAGAACACAGTTTCCCTAAAATTCAGCAGACTCTGTCCCTAACAGGATTGAGAAGAGATCGTAGATCAGGATTGAGTGCAGACCCCACCCCCCACACAGCAATATCGATTGTAGTTTGTAGAAGACACTGACCCTATATAATTCAGCAGACTCTATCCCTAAAATGCCTACAACTCGCCCTGCCTAAACACTCCGACCTGTCCCTCAATTCTATCCGGACACAAATGGTTTTTTCCTGCCTATCTTTCCCTAATCAGCAGCCAGCACGTTGATGTGTGCTCTGTCCCTGAATCTAAGCAGCATAATGACGCCGCTGCGGCTGCCTCGAACTTATAAAGACTTGGTCACATGCTTCAGACGGCCAATCACAGCTACTGAGACATTTGCAGGCATGGCTGGGATGGCTTAAGGCACACCAGTTAAACGATTGTTGATTGGCTGTTGAAAGCCCGCCATGAAAAGAGCGCCAAAGCATGCAAAACCCGGAAATAAAACGACCGAACACGGATTTTTACCCGAACATACAGTAAAGTGTCCGTGTCCGTGTTCGGGTACAAAAAATCCAATTATTCGGTACGAACACGAATAATACAGTCCGTGTTCGCTCAACACTAGTTATCGGTGATCTAAACTGGAAACTAAATGGCATTAGGTCAAATCAATAGAGCTGGACAAAATAATTAAGATCTGTTTGTAGTAGAAGCTGTATGGTCAAGTAGTGGATTGAGTAAAAGGACATTGGATGTTTTCTCAAAGAGAATTCCAGTTTTGTTGTTTGTATATTGTTTTTATTATGTTTTCTTCTTATGAGAGTGGGAGGGTTGTATGCTAATTGTCCTGTAAAGGCTGAACAATGTCACAACAAAAACATTTGTTGCAGTAAAATGGCAAGGCAGGTGTGTTGAAATTTCTGGGTGATATCCACAATTTCTGAATAAGCCATATCTATGTGAGATAGGTTAAAGTGATTGTAAAAAATAATAATTATGTTATACTTACCTCCTCTGCGCAGTTGGTTTGCACAGAGCAACCCAGATCCTCCTCTTTCTCGGGTCCCTCTTCTGTAATCCTAGCCCCCTCCCTCCTGTTCAGTGCCCCCACAGGAAGCAGTTTGCTATGGGGACACCCAAGCTGAGTCACAGCTTCCTGTGTCCATTCAGACACGGGGCTCCAACCCGGCCCCGTCCCCTTACTCCCCTGATTGGCTAGCTACTTTGATTGACAGCAGCAGCCAATGGCGCCACTGCTGTGTCTCAGCCAAACAGGAAGGATAATCTCAGAGGGCTGAGACACTCGTGAACATGGCTGAACAGAGTGGAACCTCTGTAGGGGGCTGCTACACACAGAAGGCTTTTTTTTTTCAATCCGATAATTTTTATTAAAGAAGAATTAACAACAAGATAGGTACAATAATTACACATATTTATATACCAGTATAATAACAGATCTATGCACATCCATCAATACATATATATGTGATCATCATTAGGGATGATCGAACTTTTGAAAAGTTTGGTTCAACCAGAACACCCGAATTTCCCGAAAGTTCGGTTCGGATTCCAGAACCCCATTGAAATCAATGGGACCCGAACTTCGGGAATCAAAAAACACAATTTGAAGCCCTAAAACCCAACAAATGCCCCTAAAAAGTGCATAGGGTTCTGGGTCGTGCCCCAGGGACTATTAATCACACAAAAAAAGTTCTTAAAAATTTTAATTTTTGATAGAGAGCCAATTATTGAAAAAAATTATTGGAAAAAAAAAAAAGAGCTTTCTTTGGATGGGGGGCCGGATTTAAAGAAACTGCAGCTTCAAACATCTATGACGTGTTTCAGTTTCGCCGCGTTCAAATCAATTAACTGGCGCTGCGGCGAATTGGCGAGTAAAACAGCAATAATGAATTCCGCCGTCAGCGGGATTCACTTACGATCGCGGCTTCGCCAATTCGCAAACTTATGTCTTCCTGCTTATAGCAGTTTCACATAGCGATGTGGGCTAGTGGATTAGTGCACACATCACATGTCTGTAATTCATCTCCCTCTGCTGTAGGTTCGAGGCTTACCATCTCCACCTACTTTTTTTATTTTCTTTTTTTGTTTATATTGCTAAAATGGAACGGATTACATCATATATATTGCTAAATAATGTTACACTCAGAAGCGCTTGCAAGCTTACACCATTTTAAGTGTTTTTTTGATCTTGTCTGTGTGTCGAATCGATCTTATGAAGGAAAGTACCAAAGGCAAGTGACCAAACCCCTACCCTACTTCAGGGCAAGATGAAACCTCACAATTTTACCATGGTCTTCTTCCCACATTCCATACAATGTTTAGTTCTTTAGCTATATGTGCTTTTTAGCCTTAACACACTCCATTTTTTCCACCATACAGCTTTATTCTGCACAATAGCTAAGTGCTTTGCAACTTCACTGCAGTTCACAACGTCATGGGTTCAAATCACATCACTACACTTGGGATCTCTTTTCACTCTCATTTTTTTAAACAGTTTTTTTAAACTATCTTGAATTTGGGGGGGGAGGGGGGTGTCCTACCCAAATTTCAAGCACATCAATGGAAACAACACAATTTTGATTTTATGAGTGTGGTCCTAGTTTTATCGAGATGCAATTCTTTACATATTTACCATGGTTCTTACAATTTCTTGACCAATAAACATAGGTGTCTGATATTGGACTCTCTCCATATTTCAACAACACAGGCCCTCATAGTCCAACACTACATTTGCCTCACACCTCAACACAACACTGTCACATCCCTACTCTACATTACAACCCCTCACATCACCAGTACAAGCAGCATGCAAAGTGCAAAACTCCGGCCTTGGCAGCTTAATGGGCCATACACTAACAATTTGTCTAGACTTTTTCCTGTAGACTTAACCAAACCATATAATAGAAGCTCAAACCTCAACACTTTCAATTTGGATGCAATCAGGCAGGCCCTTGCACTACATAGAAAATGTCAATCGGAAGGATAAAGTCTTCTCTAAATCTTACAGTGTGGATGGCCCTTTTGTCTGTAGGCACCCACACAAAACAAAAAAACACATGTTCAATTCTAATGTATTTATTTATTTGAGAATGACAGCAGAAGGAGGGATGCAGCAAAAGAATATTGTCACTCTCCAGTCCGTGTGCCTTTACAGCGCCAGACCACGATCTTTGCTCCATGGCTACGGGATTCTGATGTCTTCCACAACTTCCGGCAGAGTTCAGAATCCATTCTGCACCTCTACCAGCTCATAGGGGACAGGCATGGCAAGGTTGCTGGGCAGCTTCCAAGCCACTTTCGAAGTTCCAGGGTGTTCATGTTGGTCATTGGCCATGTGCCTTACCAAATATCCACTGACCACAAAAGAAAATGAGTGGAGTCCATCAAGGTGGGTTTCTACCACCTACACCCGCAAGCAGTACCACTCCTGGAAAAATAAAACAAAGGATAAGACATTTCATTATGAAAATCACATCTTAATGCCTGTTTGCTTCATTCTGAACTTCATTTAATTTCGACATCACGAGTGAAATAACACATTTTATGCCAACTTACACAAACCAGAAATCATTAATGTAAACATTTGAATACACACCTGTGACGCCAGACAGCCCATCACCACAGGCTTCCCATGGTACGTGCCATGATTCCAAGATGTTGATGTTCTGGAAAATTACAACACCATAAGATACCAAGCAGCCGTTCATGTTATCAATAACTACACAGGTGGCATAGACACAAATAAACACCTGCCAGCTCTTCTCAGCCCTTTACACTATTCACAATACCAACATGTTTATGGTTAGAGGTGCATGTTTTTGCTCAAGTAACACAATTTTACCAATGTTGACTACACTTTATCTACAATGGCAAGTGTCATTGGCAGATGATAATCACCCTCTGTCTCCCTGTGAGTGGCACCTCTGCTAACTAGCTAATTAATACACATGCCCTATCTTGACCGGTTACAGTACTTACATGTAAAGTGGCTAGCAACCAGGGTATTCCGGGTGGCCATACCGGCAGCGGTGCTCCGCCGCCTGGGGGCCGCCGGCTGACGGACCTCTGGCTCCCTCTCCTCCGTCAGCTCCCAAGAATCATCCCGGGCAACGCACATGTTGTGCAACACGCAGCACGCCAGGATGATCTTGGAAGCCTTTGTAGGAGAGTACAGGAGTTCACCCCCAGGCCGGGCCAAGCAGAGAAACCGGGACTTGAGAAGACCTATGGTCAACTCAATGATACTCCGGCTTCTCCGCAAGGCCCTGTTGTAATTCCTCTCTGCTGGGCCCTGGGGGTACCTGATTGGAGCCATCAGCCACGTCAGCTGCGGGTAACCAGCATCCCCTGAAAAATAAGAAAAATATACATTAGTTATTCATATCATGTGACTTTAGATGACTCCTCAAAATGGGAGACAATTAGGCATTTTACTAAACAACCTGCTCGTCTGTTTGCAAAAAATCATATGAAACATCTCAACTCTGTCTAACTGCCTAAATCACTAATACAAATGGGAAAAAGGACACACAAAGTGGTGGGTTTCTCTTGCAAGTTACAACTTGGCCCCTATTCTGTTCCTATTACATTAGCCTAGGTCTTACTTCTGGAATATATCTGCAACTAGAGTGAGGAAACCAATATTGACTCACTTATGCAAAGTACTTTGGGGATATGGCAATACCATTGGAATCATTTGTAGGTTTTCTTTGGGTGGCTAGAGGACACCATTTACACATTGGTTAACCACCTTCATTGGACTCAAAGACAACTTTGCAAATCTTTCTTTTGTGAGCTGCTAAGCTGCTGATCTGGTTGTGTGTGAACAGCCTGACAACTAATAACACATCCATTTTAGGTAGGCTTTGCTTAAATCAGGGTGTACACCGATGTAGCTTATTCCTATGTCTATGTAATCTTACAGTTTATGTTGTTAAGACAAAATACTTTACCAATAAGCCACCCTTCGGGCATTTGTCCACTTTCAAACACCTCGTACAGAGTACTTGTTCTTAACATACTGGAATCATGGCACGACCCTGGGTGACCAGTGTTGACACTCATGATGCGCTGTTTGGCGTCACACACTAATTGGACGTTCACAGAGTGGTACTGCTTGCGGTTCCGGTATTCACTTTCGTGGCTCCTTGGGGGCCTAATGGCTATGTGGGTGCCATCGATTGCCCCTAGGATTTGCGGCATGTGTGCCCGCCGGTAGAAACCCAACTTGACTTCATTCCACTCATTTTCATTCTGTGGCCAGTGGATAAAATTGGGCACTATATCCACTATGGCATTAATGACCAACATGAACACCCTTGAAACTGTGGGCTGGCTAATGCCCATGATACTTCCCGAAGTGGCTTGGAAGCTGCCACGCCCTAAAATATACAAAGTGGCCAGCAATCTGGCCATGCCGGGCACCGCATGGCCGCGCTGTGTGTCCGGGTCAATTTTCTCTGCTATGAGCTGGTAGAGGTGTAGAATAGTTCCTCGCTCGAGCCGGAACTTCCTCCTGACATCAGAATCCCGCAGCTTGTCCAAATAGATCCTTGGAGCAAAAATGCGTGGCTGGCGAGGTAAGGGCACACGGACTGGAGGTGCTGCTGCTGAAGGTGCTGCTGCTGCTGCTGCTGCAGCTTCCCCACCTTCTGCTGCCTCCTGTGCCAGGGCCTCCTCAAACAAGGCACCAATAAATGCCAGCATTGCACCATCTAATGCGTCTGGGATATCGTCCTCCATTTTGAACGCGCAAATTCGCGAATGCGCAGATATATATAGAAACGGCCGCTAATTATCACACCTGTGAGCCAGCTATAAAAGGAGCACATGGCCAATATGGCTGCTGGATGTTATAGATCGATGTTTCTTATGTGCTAGCAAGACCCTGTGACCCACAACCTACATTATCTGGAGGTAAGACAATTGTATCTCTCTCTCCCAAAAAAAAGGAAGGAGACAATTTGTACTTATCTTGGGTGTGCTTAAGTTGTCTATGGTGAATCCCCTCCAACCCACAATAGCTTGGGAACCCCTCAAGTGTCTTTTAATCATTGGCAGTTGGCCCCATGTGCATGTGGTTTGGACATGTGTTTTCTCATGTTTGTTAAAGGTGTGCAGTCTAGATTTGGCATCTAAACCTGCCCCCTTACCTTCCCAGCTTCCAAAGACACCATTTTTGCTTTCCTGATAACTGTAATTTATTATGTGCACGTATGTAGGTCATGCGATTTCTCATGTATGTTTAATGTTTGCAGCCTCCTTTTGCCTATAAAGGATTACACCACCACCACCACCACCACCACTGTGTTTGTGACATTAGGTAAGTGTTTGGAGGGCCTCGTGTGATTTGTACCCCTATGCGTTTTCTTATGTGTTTTTTTTTTACATTTCTTTGCAGCCTCTTCTGCTCTTTAACACCACCACCACCACCACCACCACCACTGTGTTTGTGCCATTAGGTAAGTGTTTGGAGGGCCTCGTGTGATTTGTACCCCTATGAGTTTTCTTATGTGTATTTTTTGTACATTTCTTTGCAGCCTCTTCTGCTCTTTGCCACCACCACCACCACCACCACCACCACCACTGTGTTTGTGCCATTAGGTAAGTGTTTGGAGGGCCTCGTGTGATTTGTACCCCTATGCGTTTTCTTATGTGTTTTTTTTTTACATTTCTTTGCAGCCTCTTCTGCTCTTTGCCACCACCACCACCACCACCACCACTGTGTTTGTGCCATTAGGTAAGTGTTTGGAGGGCCTCGTGTGATTTGTACCCCTATGCGTTTTCTTATGTGTTTTTTTTTTACATTTCTTTGCAGCCTCTTCTGCTCTTTGCCACCACCACCACCACCACCACCACTGTGTTTGTGCCATTAGGTAAGTGTTTGGAGGGCCTCGTGTGATTTGTACCCCTATGAGTTTTCTTATGTGTTTTTTTTTTACATTTCTTTGCAGCCTCTTCTGCTCTTTGCCACCACCACCACCACCACCACCACCACCACCACCACCACCACCACTGTGTTTGTGCCATTAGGTAAGTGTTTGGAGGGCCTCGTGTGATTTGTACCCCTATGCGTTTTCTTATGTGTTTTTTTTTTACATTTCTTTGCAGCCTCTTCTGCTCTTTGCCACCACCACCACCACCACCACCACTGTGTTTGTGCCATTAGGTAAGTGTTTGGAGGGCCTCGTGTGATTTGTACCCCTATGAGTTTTCTTATGTGTTTTTTTTTTTACATTTCTTTGCAGCCTCTTCTGCTCTTTGCCACCACCACCACCACCACCACCACTGTGTTTGTGCCATTAGGTAAGTGTTTGGAGGGCCTCGTGTGATTTGTACCCCTATGCGTTTTCTTATGTGTTTTTTTTTTACATTTCTTTGCAGCCTCTTCTGCTCTTTGCCACCACCACCACCACCACCACCACTGTGTTTGTGCCATTAGGTAAGTGTTTGGAGGGCCTCGTGTGATTTGTACCCCTATGCGTTTTCTTATGTGTTTTTTTTGTACATTTCTTTGCAACCTCTTCTGCTTTTTTTGCCACCACCACCACCACCACCGTGTTTGTGCCATTAGGTAAGTGTTTGGAGGGCCTCGTGTGATTTGTACCCATATGCGTTTTCTTATGTGTTTTTTTTTTTTCCTTTTCTTTGCAGCCTCTTCTGCTCTTTGCCCACTACTACCACCACCACCACGACCAAGTCTGTTTGTGCCATTAGGTAAGTGTGTTCTGTAACTGTTCACTAATTATACTGTATATGAAGAGCAATCTGCAAATCCTGTTTTTTCTGTTTTCTCTTTTGTCATTTCAGATTTAGGAGTTTGGGGCTCTTTGCTGCTGCTGGACAGCCAGATTCTCTGCCCACCTCGTGCTCCCATGGCCCCACCCACTGGAAGGATGAGAAGGGCCAGGGGGGCCAGGGGGGCCAGGGGGGCCAGGGGGGCCAGGGGGGGCAGGGTGGGCAGATCGTCTGGCTCTGGTGTGAGGGAGGCTCCAGCTGTATCCATGAGGGAGTCCACCATCCCCATCCCGGAGGAGGAAGCCGGGGGAGGTGTTAACACACCAAGTGGACAAGCTGGCTCTTCTGACAGTAGTCCTGGAGCGGGTCCGTCCACCAGAGTCAGCTTGTCCACATTAACCCGGCTTCCCCGTTTCACCCACAATCAGTGCTGTGCCCTGGTCCACGCCTATATGGCCAGATATCAGGCGATACATGGGACCAGGGCCGCGTCTTACTCAGTAACAGAGAAGAACAGATTGTGGGATGAAATCCGGGATGCTGTAAATGCACTGGGTGAAGCACCTCGCCACCGTGACAGTGTGCGGAAGAAGGTCAACGACATCTGTGGGTCCGTTCGGAAGAAGCTAATTGCATGGGCTGCGGAGGGTCTTTATGACCGTCAAGGTCGGCTGGATGAACGTGCACGAAGTTCTCTCTGGGATTATCAATTACCTTTCTTGAACATCATAGGACCCGATACCATCTTTCCCAGAGAGGACTTAGATTCGGATGCTTTGCACCGAGGTAGGATATTATCTTGGATGTCAATTGTGTGAGTTGTTTGGAAAAGATTAACTACTATCCTATGTGTGACATTAAGAGAATGTGATACTTGCCCTTCCAATTGTCCTTTTTTTGTTTTCCCCAACCTGCAATTTGTTCATCTGTAGCACGGATCTCAGCCCCTCCACAGCCCATGCAGCTTGGCGAACCAGACGGACTCACAGGTGTTGACATCAGTGCTGACCCTCCTCCTGGTAGGTCCAATATCATACTGTGCCAAACAATGTAGATGTTTTTTTTTGGCCAAGATAGCTCATATTGCTATGTCCTTTACAGAAGATCCGCAGCAGGGAACACACCCAGTGCAGCTAGGCCTGGAGGAAGGTGTTGGTATGTCTAGTCAAATAATGTTTTTTTGAATCTTATTAACCCCATTAACACACATGTTTTTTCTTAGGAAAGAGTGTTGCCTTTTAGATGTTTACCCTGCAAAACACAGTTGACAGCATTAATGGGTGCCGTCATTAGTAGGCAGACCAAGCCTTCTTAACCTTTGGGAGGGTTTAGCAAGTGTCCTATGAGCCCAGGAAAGCACTTTTGAATGTTTGGCCTCAATGCTTCATTCATGAAGCTAGGAGGGCAATCTGGCCATAATCATTACTGACTAAGGTTATGTACTAAACATGTTTTTTTTTTTTGTTTTTAAAAGAACATCAGGCCCCTCTTGACGTTGCAGCTGGAGTTGGATCAGGAGCTGGCGACGATTCTGCATCCAGTGCTGTGGTATGTGATATAAGGGAACAAGGTGCACATGTAACATTTCAATGGTAGCATTGATTTTGGACTAGATGTGGCTTACATTGTGTGTGTTAAATTAGTGCTATGACATTCTGACGATGCACCAGCACAACAAGAGTTCTATCTTGAACATCAGGGAATTATGTTATAATTTGGTGTGCCACTAATGTTCCAAAAACATCCAGGATCTTTAAAGTCCGGCCCGTCTTTGATTTTCCAGGTCCAAATTCATGGGTATCGTTTGGTTGGGTTGTCCTCTAGCCGATTGATGGCAAGATTTTAGACAACATACGTAGATGTATAAAGTCATTGGTGTAGTAACAGATTTACCAAAAGCATAAACAACCTACCACACCAGGGTTAATTGGGAACACCTTCATGTTGAATCTTTTTTGCCTTTGTCATATTAGTCCTACCAATATAATATGTACCCATTATCAGAAGTGTTGCTAGCTTGGATAATCTTACAATGAACAAGTACTCATTAGAAGCACATCAAACTTTTCAACGTTCTGCTTGGGGTGTTAAGTTGTCAAACTAATCTGAAATATTTAGTCATGATGTTTGATAATGATTTGGTCTATTTCTTCTGCTTTCAGGTAGCCTTAGATGCAGAGGGATTGTCACCTACCCAACTTCGTCCATCTATGCTGGATGTAGCCGAGAGGCTGCTTGATGAGTATCAGGTCCAAAATGAGTTAAGGAGGCGTACTCAGCAATCTACTGAGGCAGTACGTCTGCTCGGGCTCATACAGGAATCTGTAGCAACAATGGTACAGGTTCACCAGGATATGTTACAGGTTCAACAGGATATGCGTAACAGCTTGGTAAGTTTAGCAGACCAGCATCAACGGGATCGGCAAAGTGTTGACACTCAGGTGCTGGCCACACGCCAATGCCTGTTTGGATCTGAAGATGCCCCATTGGCAGAGCCCTCCCAAACATCTCACTCACCTGCCACTGCAGGTTGTGGTAGTGGGAGGGTAATGCCAGTGTTGGCCACTTGTCAGGCAGCTGGGGATGGGACAATTCCTCCTGTAGCCACTCCTAGCACTTCACACTCCGTTCGGACTCCCACACCCCTCAATGAGCAATCCTCCTGCACAACCTCAATGCGCACTGGTTCCACAGTACCCCTTCCACCTGACTACATTCCCTCCACACCTTTATCACTTCACTCCTCCCCAGGCCGTTCTTCTTTTTTGTCACCAATGCGACATGTCGTTTGCCCCCGCACCGTGGACCACAACAACCAATCAACCACCACTCCCCACACATCTTCACAACCCTTGCACCACCAGCAGCATCAAATAGCCTTGGAGCAGCAACGATCCCATCTCATGGTAATGGCACACGTTACCCAAATTCTTAGGCTGAGCACAGAGCAGATGGGACTATTGGCACAAGATCTTCAGTCTGGGACATTTCCAGGGTTCAACACCCTGCATCAGCAGCAGCCTCAGACACAAGATCTGATTCTAATGGGCCACTTTACCAGAACTCTAAGGCTAACCCCAGAGCAGATGGGACTATTGGCCCACCATTTGATGGCAGGAACCTTTCCATTGCTCACCACACTGCTTCAGTCACCACCACCACCACCAACTTAATTTCTTTTTTTTTTTTTTTTTTGGTTTTGTTAATGATTGTTACATTGGCCAATTTGTGGGGCCATTTTTTTTTTAAATTTGAGGGTGGCACAATATGATTTCTTATAGTGCTTTTTTTGGGGATGAAATAAAATTTTATGCAAAATGATTAGTTTGTGTTTGCTCTTTGGTTTTTTAGGAGTGTTGGTGGCCAAGTAATGGCCCTGGTTAATGTAGGCATTTATACACACGTGCTTCTCGATCTCCAAACATATGATTTCATGTAAATTTAGATAACTCAATGTTCACATAACGACCCAAGAAAAGGTCTCCCTTCAAATGTAGCTTCAAAACAAGTCTCAAGGCTAACATAAACCAAAGCCAACATACTAACAATTACAGACCACACCACTCAAGTAAACAAATACAACACAAAAGACATTCGATGTGTACACCAAAAAGAAAACTTGGGTAATAAAATAAATGTTTTAATAACACATGTGGGTGTCTACCAACTGTAGCGTACAAAAAATATATTACAATATATAATAGAATGAACTAAATTGCCAATGTAACATTTGTGTTGCAAAGAGCAACATACTTAAATTTAATTTAGATAAACATTTTAAACATTTTTTATGTTTTGACATCATTTTTTGGAAGGTTTTCACAAAAACAATTCTTTTTTGTAAACATTTGTGGTTTTTTCCGTTGCCATAAAAACAACAAGGCTTATTTGTAAACATTTTTGGTTTTGTCGGTTGCCATAAAAACAACAAGGCTTATTTGTAAACATTTGTGGTTTAGTTTGTTACCAAAAACAACAAGGCTTTTTTGTAAACATTTTTGGTTTAGTTTGTTACCAAAAACAACAAGGCTTTTTTGTAAACATTTTTGGTTTTGTCGGTTGCCATAAAAACAACAAGGCTTTTTTGTAAACATTTTTGGTTTTGTCGGTTGCCATAAAAACAACAAGGCTTTTTTGTAAACATTTTTGGTTTTGTCGGTTGCCATAAAAACAACAAGGCTTTTTTGTAAACATTTTTGGTTTAGTTTGTTACCAAAAACAACAAGGCTTTTTTGTAAACATTTTTGGTTTTGTCGGTTGCCATAAAAACAACAAGGCTTTTTTGTAAACATTTTTGGTTTAGTTTGTTACCAAAAACAACAAGGCTTTTTTGTAAACATTTTTGGTTTTGTCGGTTGCCATAAAAACAACAAGGCTTTTTTGTAAACATTTGTGGTTTTGTCGGTTGCCATAAAAACAACAAGGCTTTTTTGTAAACATTTGTGGTTTTGTCCGTTGCCATAAAAACAACAAGGCTTTTTTGTAAACATTTGTGGTTTTGTCCGTTGCCATAAAAACAACAAGGCTTTTTTGTAAACATTTTTGGTTTTGTCCGTTGCCATAAAAACAACAAGGCTTTTTTGTAAACATTTTTGGTTTAGTTTGTTACCAAAAACAACAAGGCTTTTTTGTAAACATTTTTGGTTTTGTCGGTTGCCATAAAAACAACAAGGCTTTTTTGTAAACATTTTTGGTTTAGTTTGTTACCAAAAACAACAAGGCTTTTTTGTAAACATTTTTGGTTTTGTCGGTTGCCATAAAAACAACAAGGCTTTTTTGTAAACATTTTTGGTTTTGTCGGTTGCCATAAAAACAACAAGGCTTTTTTGTAAACATTTGTGGTTTTGTCCGTTGCCATAAAAACAACAAGGCTTTTTTGTAAACATTTGTGGTTTTGTCCGTTGCCATAAAAACAACAAGGCTTTTTTGTAAACATTTTTGGTTTTGTCGGTTGCCATAAAAACAACAAGGCTTTTTTGTAAACATTTTTGGTTTAGTTTGTTACCAAAAACAACAAGGCTTTTTTGTAAACATTTTTGGTTTTGTCCGTTGCCATAAAAACAACAAGGCTTTTTTGTAAACATTTTTGGTTTTGTCGGTTGCCATAAAAACAACAAGGCTTTTTTGTAAACATTTTTGGTTTAGTTTGTTACCAAAAACAACAAGGCTTTTTTGTAAACATTTTTGGTTTTGTCGGTTGCCATAAAAACAACAAGGCTTTTTTGTAAACATTTTTGGTTTAGTTTGTTACCAAAAACAACAAGGCTTTTTTGTAAACATTTTTGGTTTTGTCGGTTGCCATAAAAACAACAAGGCTTTTTTGTAAACATTTTTGGTTTTGTCGGTTGCCATAAAAACAACAAGGCTTTTTTGTAAACATTTGTGGTTTTGTCCGTTGCCATAAAAACAACAAGGCTTTTTTGTAAACATTTGTGGTTTTGTCCGTTGCCATAAAAACAACAAGGCTTTTTTGTAAACATTTTTGGTTTAGTTTGTTACCAAAAACAACAAGGCTTTTTTGTAAACATTTTTGGTTTTGTCGGTTGCCATAAAAACAACAAGGCTTTTTTGTAAACATTTTTGGTTTAGTTTGTTACCAAAAACAACAAGGCTTTTTTGTAAACATTTTTGGTTTTGTCGGTTGCCATAAAAACAACAAGGCTTTTTTGTAAACATTTTTTTTTTGGTTGCCAAAAACAAGGCTTTTTTTTTTTTTTTTTGGTTTTTTTGGTTCCCAAAAAAAGGGTTTTTTATAAATTTTTATATTTTTTTTGGTTGCCAAAAACAAGGCTTTTTTTGTTTTTTTGTTTTTTTGGGTCCCCAAAAAAAGGGTTTTTTATAAATTTTTATATTTTTTTTGGTTGCCAAAAACAAGGCTTTTTTTGTTTTTTTTTTTTTTTTGGGTCCCCAAAAAAAGGGTTTTTTATAAATTTTTATATTTTTTTTGGTTGCCAAAAACAAGGCTTTTTTTGTTTTTTTTTTTTTTTGGGTCCCAAAAAAAGGGTTTTTTTTTAAACTGTTTTTGATTTTTTTGTTAGATTTTTGTTTATAATGGGCAACAATTACAAATGTGACATTTCTTTGTGTTGCAACGTGCAACATAAGTAAACAAACCACAAAAAAAAAATACTAGGATCTTTTTAAAGGTGTGACATTCCTAACGAATGGCTCCTTAGGGTCTGGATCCACGCCACAAAGGTGTTCCAAATATAGAATTCGGTCTCCGCACCACCTCATATAATCCAGGAGGACCTCGTAGGTGAGGTGGGTGTGCCCTGGGTAGAAAAAAACATGACAATTAGTTTTAGGCAAAATGATCCAAACAAGGATTGTAATTAATGTGCCTCAACAAATATGCTTAGGAGTCTATTGGTTGGCTTTTATCAACACTCTGAAGCAAATATGCTAAATTGCTGTTGTAAACCTTAAACTCAAACTTTCACAGCAAATTGTTCAAAAGGTTACATAAGATGGCTTGGAATGTTAGTAGCAGTTCCACCAAAGCTAAGTAAAATGCTTTTCTGCATGTAAACACAAGCAATCATTTTGAAGAATGTAAGGTGTTTTGGGTTCAATTGGTCAACACGATACATGTGCACACATTTATCTCTATCACCATTGGAATCTGTGGAGCGTTCTCTCTCACTCTTACTGTCTATAGATTGAACCTGACACATAGTAGAGACTCACCCTTAGGAATTTTGAGGGCCAGTTCTGGACGGAGCAGATGTGTCTGCTCCCCTGATCTCCTTTCCGCCATCCCAGCTGTGTTAAGAGAGAAGAAAAAGTTTATCAACAAATGGACTCACGCTAACTGTAGGTTACGCAGTCATGAAAACGCTCTAACACCCACTCATTACCCCTCCACATTTCCCTGAAAGTTTTATTTAGACATTGATATGGTGGTGATGCAGATTTGTACAGTGCAAGCGTCATTCTTCTGGGTGAAGCTTGTAGCGTTAAGGATACGTACTCCCTGCTTTTGTGCTGATTGTGTTTTTCTGATGTTTTTGGTGCCTCAGCCCTGCCTGTTCTAAGTGTTGGAAACATATCATTTTGGGAGGGCTGCGGAAAACTAATCAGGTTAGACTTACACTCTCTAGGTTTTTGGGGACAAGAGAAATAACAATCCTCCTTTTTACATGGCCCCTGTACACACCTCTAGGCACCTCCCTCCTGTTGTTTGACCCCACAGCAGGCAGCTTGCTATGGAGGCACATGAGATGAAGCCAAGCACCCTGTGCCTGTTCAGGCACTAGGCTGTGAGCCAGCCTTGCCCCCCTCCCTTCCAATGGTCTCAATGATTAGGAGTGACAGCATCAGGAGGCAATATTGGCATGCTGTCACCTCAGTTAAGGAGGAGGGGGAGTCTGTTCCAGACAAGTATTAGTGCAAAAATTTGGACCGTAAAAAATGGTCCCAGTAAGTCTTAGGGGGAATATGCACACCTATCACTTGGAATACTAATGCATAGAATGCATTCACATAAAGAACCCGCTGCCTTTAGAACAACTTGAAGCCTGAGCGGGGACATACACAGTTAGCATTTCTCCACTTACTAAGTAGACACATTACTGGAAAAGCACACAACTTACCATCATCAGGTTTTTTTGGGGCCCCTGAAGTGGATGGCGTGGCTGGCTCTGGAGAAACTGCACAAAAAGAACACAAATTGTGAACTGGAATGTGGTACATTACCGAGGAAGAGTATTTATGAAAGATTGACAAACACACATTTTCAGTGTTGACTAAATCAGGACATGATTAAATTACAATGTCCCCTAAAAATTTACAAGTACAAAGCACACCATTTCCAATGTAGAGAAACTAACACCAATTTAGAATAGGGTGGCTTGAGATAACTTACAAAAGATAACATGTCCTGTAAAGCTCCCCAAAACCACCTTTCAAACATGAAGGTTAAGCAAGAGTGTTTCATGACCAACCTTCCTGTCACATATAGCAAAACTACACTTGCTTTGACTCCAACTTAGATTATCCTAGATACACATCATCCTAGCACACACAATTCATGTGAGAATCTAATTTTAGGTACTTACAGACTAGTTCAGGGGAGCCTGGAGTGGGGGAGGATGGGGGAGACCCTACATGGGGGGATGGTGTCCCTTCATGGGGGGATGGCGTTGTATCTCCTAGAAACACAAAGACACAAATACAATCCTTGAACAAAAGCTATTTGATAAAGGCACACAGAAAGTAGTCTGGAAACATTGAAGGTAGTAGTTACAGTGGACTGGGTAAGCAGTGGCCCCTCTTCCCCAGTCCTCCACAACAAACATCCTCAATGTCAGCTGCTACAAAACCCCAATGTCAAAATATATATATTACAGCCCTTATATTTACCAGGACACATTGAACACACAAACACATGTAGAATACTTACTTCCCCTTTGAGGAGAGCCCAGGTCCTCATCCGAGTCGGACCAATTGGCCTCTTCTTGGCCAACAGTTTGTTCCTGGCCCGGATCCAGGCGACTTGGCCCTGCCTGAGGCTCCTCTCTTGCTGAAGTTACATCAACCACAAAAGAAAACAAAACAAACAATCATTCCTCCAAGTTCGACCTAATACACAACACACCAGCACATCCACATTACTTACAGGGGGCCTGAGAAGGCTGAGCCGCAACATCCTGATCACTGGTTTCTAAAATAAAAGAAAAACATTATATATTATTTATGGACACAAATAGGCAGTAACCTCTCATCATGCTAGCACCATACTCAATGCCCCTACAATTCAGAACATAGAAGTGCACTTACACCAATGAGATGCATTGACCATGTTTTAAAACAGGAGGGCACCATGCAAATTAAGCGGGCGCCTAAGGCCTCGCACCTACAGGGGCCTTGCGGCCAGTGGCGGAGCACCAACATTTCGAAGGGCGCAGTCAGGGAAATCTCCCAAGTAAAAGATTGCTTTCAATCCTCGGATCAAAAAGTTGCAGCAGTGTGCTGCAGTCCCTTCACTGCGTCTGCCAGGTGTCTGTTGTCCGCTGACACTTACTCCTCCTTCTCTGCCTGGGGATTGGCCGTCTGATCATGTTATCCTAAGATGTGGAGGAATCGGTAGGTGTGTACCTGCACCAGTAGGAAGTGACTGGCCGGTCAACTCACTCTGCTATCATCAGTTGTTGCTCTGGGAGGAGAGCTCCGCCCTGGACCCGGAACATACAGGTAACCAGGCCCAGACTTGATATTTTGCAGGCTGGTCATAGATTTGTTGTGTCCACTATGCAAAGTGGTTGAGTAGCCCCAGGGAAGTTGGAAGAGTCTGAAAATGGTTGGTGGAGGAGGAGGAGAAGAAGGCCCTGGGTGGCTGGGGGACAAGGAGAGGGCCCCTGGGGGTTTTCTAGAGGAGGAAAGATCCACAATGACGCCAGAGTCAATTGCCAAGGAAGAGAGTGGAGCTGAGCAAGTCCTGCCTATCTGACATGAAAGCCAAACATGGTGTAGATGGAGCCCTTTGCCCTACACAATGACAGCACCAGAGGTGGAAGGTGAGTGGTAGCGGGTCTTTGACATTATAGAGCATATGGACTCTGTCCATTATTGGTAGTTTTGTTTGGAGTTGTCCTTTAGATGTTTAACTGTGTTGTTTTTGACCCGAGCTGTGAGGGACTGAGGTATGACAGCCCACTATGCTGAGACTTATAGTGCCCTAGAATGTTGAGGACTGAGGAATCCTTAGTCCCTAACAGAGGGCACTACAAGTCTTAGCATAGCAGGCAGTATTTCCTCATTCCCCTACAGAGAGGATTACAAGTCCAAGCAGGTAGCCTTCTGCAGTGGGACTTGTTGTGCCCTTGACTGTGGTGGACTGAGGAAGGGAAGTGTAAGAGGGTCTCTGTAAGCTCAGATGTATGGGGGAGCTTTGGGGAACACAGAGTTCCCTTTTACACCAGAGTCCCCAGCTTCCCCCCTCAAATAATGGTTCCCAAACTCTCCTTATATCAGAGTCTTCACACTTCCCTCTTACAGTGTAGTAAGTCTGGAGACTCCGATGTAAAGGGGGCTCTGTAAAATGTGATTAGAGATTAGAAATTTCTAACATTTTTATTTTCTACTTACGATCCACAATTTTCAGCTGCTCAAATGGCTCGCTGCCTCTGACTGCATATTGGAGTGTGGCCGTCCTCCTCCTCCCCTTCTTCACCAAAAGCACAAGAGGGTGCCGTCCGTCCGCTTTGGCTAGAAGCAGAAGAAAAAAAAAAACATAAAAAATACGAATGTACATAGTAGTATTAAAGGTTGTGAAGAGACACTTGATGGAGGTAGGAAAGGTAGGAGCGAGAGGGAGGGGGGGGGGGGTGTTGGTATTAGTGTTGTTGCATAGCTAAACACATGTCCACCTACCCAAAAAATTGTAACCTATCTGGTCACATGTAATGTATATTTTTACTTACCGGAGATTTGCTCCACAGCCTTTAGCAGGAGCCTGGGTGAGCGCCTTTTGGCATCACTCCAGGCCCGCTGCAGATCCACTATCTCAGGCAGAAACTGAAATCTCCGCTGCAGCCTCATCCGGAGACGACACATCATCTTGTGCTTTTGGTGAAGATGCGTATAAACTTTATCATACCCCCAGAGGAGGAGGAGCTGTGGAAAGAGCAGTGTATGTTTGAGTCCAAGTATGTCCAAAATAGTACAGTCTTCAAATAACATGCTAGGTCGTCTTTGAGATATTGTAGAACAAAGAATTCCATTTCTGGTGATACATATACATCGATGTCCAAATCTACCTCCATGACATAGGTTGCCCCACACTGGTGATTTCCTCTACATGATATAGCCATTTTCTCAATTGGCCTTTCATGACACACCCAGGGCCGCCATCAGGGGGGACAGGCAGTCACTGTATTTACAACCTTATTGCTGTCCATTTAGCAGGGTGCAAGTAACTTTACACACATGTAGCATAGGTATCAACTTTTGTCACCATGTTAAAAGGACAGCAGTATGGGTAGCATTACAGTGACTGTTATTAGTCCAGGCTCACTAAACTAGCCAATGCTTGGAAAAGCAAGCCATGCAGATTGCTTTTCAGGTCCCTTTTAACACGAGCTGTCTGATTGGGTGTGGCTGTTAATTTTTGACGCAGACCTGATAAGCCCCTCAATTCTCCTTTATGGAGTGTTATATGTAAATGGGATTGCTTCATTTGAGATGCAGATTTAAACTGTGTATGGCCAGGCTGAAGGTACCCAAGTTGATTGGTCGATCACCTGGAGGACAACGTACAACCAGTCTGTCAGATTTTACACACACTTATCGCTAGCATCTCTTGTAGCCACTAGCAATAATCACTGTGTTTTCCTGGCAGGGGCAGCACCAGGAGAACACAATGGCTCCGCAGGAGGGTTTCCCCTGTCTGTGTTGATGGTGGAATCAAGGCAAAATGTTTTTCCTGCAAGCCACGGGACAAACAAAGATATTTTTTTAATGAATCCATGATTTTGCCAAAATGGAAAAAAAAAGATGTTTGCTTTGTATATTCTTAAGTTTGCTACATAACTAGAACATGTAACAGTGTTATATCATTGCAGGAGATTTCCCTTCACTTCCTGTCTTGGTGTCACCAGGACAGGAAGTGAGGGAATCTCCCGTGGGGATACAGCCAGCAATTCTTTCCTTTTATATATACTATGGACATTATAAGGCAACAATTGCAAGCTATTTCCCCACAGTGATATTCCCCTCACTTCCTGTCTTGGTGACACTAAGACAGGAAGTGAGGGAAAATCTCATGCAATGATATCACCCTACTAGAAATTGTAGTTCCGTCTAAAAAGTATACATAAAGTAAGCACTTGGTTTCCAAAGTGGCAAAATTATGGAGGAGTTAAAACCCCATAGTGTGATCGGGTAATCTGACGGTGTGTTCCTACACTCCTCAATGTGTCTGTTCATTAAGCTGTGCTGAATTATCCTTGATTCACAATTCCTGCAAGAGTTGCACATGGTATGTGGGAGATGCAAATTTAAGGTGGCATAATTATCCACACAATCACACATAATCCTTTTTAAAGGTCACCAGCAGAATTTGATGGCATAGTGGTTCACAGCAGTGCCATCATATTCCAGTTAGATCTGTCAATTAACAAAGCAATGGGATCTGGGGGTGTATTTAACTTGCAATGGACACCCCCATTCATTATCATATGGCAGTGTGAGATGGGTCTGTTGGGAATGTGATCCATTGAGACAAGTGATTATACACTCATGTGTTTCTTTTAGAGGTGATTTGTTCAAGGCAATCCTTTGAAGACATGACCATTCCAGATTTTTGTGATCACTGATTCCATCTCAGGTGAACCAATTAGCTGCTGTGTGCAGATCCAGCTTATGATGGTAAGAGTGTCAGACAAGACAAACGGGGCCGAGCTTGCAGTGTGTATGGATGTATGTAAGGCAATAATTTTTTGCATTATGCATTTAGGGAATATAATGTTTCTAATCTTGCATATATGAAAAGGGTCAATACATTTGTCTTTATCTAGATAGATTCCAAAGCGTCAGAGCAATCTGTCACAGATAATTGGGTTTCATTTTGTGTAAAAGTTGAAACGAATCAAATCTATCTATATACAGGCATAGCCCACTTTAAGTACACAATGGGACCAGGGCATGTATGGAAACTGAAAATGTACTTAAAGTGAAGCAATCCCTTTTTTCTTTTCTCGATGCATGAAAATACACCAGCTCCATTGTAAATTTTGGCCACATTGACATAGCCTTACTCCCAAACCATGTGGGAGCATGTTAAGGGGATCCAGGACTATGACATGATAGATTACCTAGGCAAGCTGGCCAGCCACAAAATGGATATGGTGTAGTCCTGGGTACCTGGGTACCCTGTCGTTGCTCCCTAAGTTTGTTATCCCTGTCACTTATGGTTTGTGAGCAGTGTCATGGCAAGCTGAACAAGCTGTGTCCTTACTCACGATTGTATATAAAGTGAGTGTACTTAAAGCAGGGTATGCCTATCTATATCTATATAGAAAGTTCAGAGATGTGAACCTGTTCCCTATTATATACACTAATATATGGTATATAACATATTCTATAATGTATCTAATGTATATATATTGTATATAATATATACATAGTATATATATTGTCTAATATATATATTTTTTAGATACACATACATACATCTATATATATATACACATAATATATATATATATATATACATATATATACATATAATATATATATATATATATATAATATATATATATATATATATATATATACATATAATATATATATATATATATACATATAATATATATATATATACATATAATATATATATATATATATATATACATATAATATATATATATATACATATAATATATATATATATATATATACATATAATATATATATATATATATACATATAATATATATATATATATATACATATAATATATATATATATATATATATACATATAATATATATATATATATATACATATAATATATATATATATATATATATATATACATATAATATATATATATATACATATAATATATATATATATATATATATATATATATATATATACATATAATATATATATATATATATATATATATACATATAATATATATATATATATATATATATATACATATAATATATATATATATATATATATATATATATATATATATATACATATAATATATATATACACATATATATATATATACACATATATATATAAACACACATACATATATATATATATATATATAGGGAACAGGTTCACATCTAGGAAGTTTCTATAACAGGAAGCTTCTAGATCACGTCTAATAGGCAGAAAGTGCATGCGCAGATCAGCAGACCAAAAGTTTCTTGCACACCCGCTAGATAAGCGACCCACCCTGCCACCATCCCCCATCCCGCACCCTGCACACTCACACCCCCTCCTTACCTTACACACAAATGCCACGATTTCGTCTGTAAACAGTGCAGGAGCCATGATGCACACTTACGACAGGGCCTGGACAATTTCCGGAAACGTGTGCACGCAGCAAAAGTTTCGTTTCCGGTTTCATGTATAAATGTGAGAACGCGGTTTTGTATATTCGCGAATTCGCGAATAGTGAACATACACAACCATTAAGCAGATTTAACTTAGAAAAAGAAATACAAATACATACATTTGTGGACACCAGAAAACTTTATTTAGACACATGAAGACATTTTCAAAAAAAAATTGGAAACATGCTGTTTATTACATTTGTATTTTTCAAACCAAAACAACCTTTGTACAACATTTAGACCATATACATCGACAAAGAGCCCATAATCAACAGATGCATGTGCAGATTGACAGAATTATGTTAACAGCAATAAATACTTACAGAGAGTCAACACACAACACAGCCAAATCTCACCTCCATAAATAACAAAGGGCCAAAAATGTTACCCATAAAACATGTGACACACAAATATATTGGACCTCTTCGTAGGTCAAATCTTTCCTGATGTCTGAGTGAGCTATATATAATCCAAGCAAACACACCCAGAATGGTAACGCCCAGTCCAAAAATTAACTGTGTGTATCCTGTGTGTTTTGGAGCATGCTCAGTTGCCAAAACAAGGGAAATAGAAATGAGGAATAGAAATGTATGTAGGTGTGTATAGTATATGTGAATTGAAAAAATTCTCTCTTGAAGTTTGCTAGTCATTATTTAGAATGTTTAGATACAGGAATACATACATATATATACAATTACGTGAGAGAGAGAGAAATATATATTTAGGGAAACAATTGAAACACACCTTTTGGGATTTGAGAAGTGAGATTGTGACGATTGACCAGATATGTAAGCCAACAATCTGACTCATCACTCATGAACATCCCTAAATTTGGCGTGGCAATTATATCAGGCGTTCTTATGTGCATTTTGGCTGGCGTTTTCCCAGGCGTTTTGACATGCATTTTTTGGGCAGGCATTGTTATATGAAATCACCTACAAAAGCCCCAAAAACAGACCACAAACACGTACATGTGAACGTAGCCCGTTTGGGGGCGTTTGAGGGGGATTTGTCCAGCTCAAGGATCAGCTCCCAAAACAGGCAAAAAATCCAATCCTATTCAGTTCAATGGCCCCTGTTCCCATGTGAGCATTTTGACGGCATGAGGAAAACACCCAACGCTCACTGAGAAATAGCACAATGATTAGGGAGTCTGCCTTCCTGCTGTAGGTTTGTAAGTTCGAATCCGGAAGGTGCCCTCTGTATGGGCAACACTTGGATATCTCCAATCCTCCAAATGTTGACATCATTAATTTTGTTCATGTTTGAAAAAGGCATGTGTATCAGCAAACTTTTAATCCAAAGACATGAACAAAATACAAAAGATGCCCCATAAAGTCAATATGTAGCAATATTGTGAGCTAAAGCTCTATTTGTTTGTTGGGCATACTTTGCTAATTAGCCAAGTATAAGGGATATATATATATATACCTTCAGTTAAATGTGTAGTAAAATGGTAACACTTGGCCATACCCATATGGAAGAAAAGGTAGTATTTGCAATATATTTCTAAAAACATTCTTTGGAAACACATAAAATATTGTCAAAATTGTGACATTTCCTTGATATGTGTGAAATGCTAATAATCTTTCTTTGAAATATGTTTTACATCTATTTTTTTTCTATCTGACGACCAATTCCCCAATGTAATATTTTGTGGGTTTTTTCAGAGAATGTGGAGGTTCTATATAAACACTGTAGATTTGACTGCTATGATTTCGGAGTTAGCAGGAAAGGTGTATGGAATGTGATGGTGTTTACTAAAGGATCCCTTGTTGGAAGTGTGCATGTTTTTCCAATTCCGCCGGTTTTTGCCATTTTCTATGGGCGAGACAGCGGATTTGCAAGCGGTATTCAAAAAAAAATTGACCCAAAATCGCGCTGGCGAAATTTTTTGAGCCAATTTGACGTTGCGCATGCGCACATTCGCGAGTTCGCAGCTCGCGGCTGGAGGAGCTGTTTAACCTTTCCACACTTTCGCAGATATCTCTCTTTCTAAGTCAGTTTTTGAGATTTTTTAAACGCAAGTCATCTCCAAATTGACTTCCACACCTTCCACAGTGATTTGGGATTTTTGGGGGTACAGGGGAAAATTTGGCTAAACTTTAGTCGAGCTTTTAGCTGGCGTGGTTTTAAGTCGCGCTCTGACCATATTGCATCTTAATGAATCTCACACTAGGCGCTATTTTCCGCCCGCCGTTCTTTGAATGCCAATTTCAGACTTAAATAATCGCCGCTTCGCAAAATCACGCCGAAACGCCAATTCGCCGTACTATGAATCAGGCCCTTAGTGTCGGGGGATCTAAAGGTGTACCTGTGAAGTTTCAGCTCTGTAGCATGTCCAGAACCAGAATTATAGCATGCCAAACCTTCAAAAAATGACTTTTTTGCTTAACCGCGCCTTTCTTTTGCTCCTAATCAACTGCACAGCCAATGTGTATGATGGGGACATAATGCAGTGCACAGGGAACAAGATTAGAGTTTTTTTTTTTTTGGGGCTATTATTACCAAATGTTTTCAAGATGTCAAAAGATGTATGTAGATGCACTTTATTGGTGTTTGGTGCACTTTAACTTGAATTCTCACAAGGAACAGACATATATACACGGATACATTGAGGGTTAGGGTTAGGGGTAGGGGCCACAATGTAGTGCAGAGTGAACAAGATTAGAGATGTTTTGGATGAATACTGTTGTCTCTTGACTTTGAATAGAAGTAAAGGATGCTTAAAAATTGGGCCTTTGGTGGTGCCGACGATGCCTTGACACCATAACCCTATGAAAGTGCTGGTCATGAAGGCAATAATTGCCTTTGTAAGGAAAAAAATTGCAATGATATGCATCTGTGTGACAGGTGCGCAAAAATTGTTGTTTGGGTGTTGGCAGAGCCATACCACTGTAAGCCCAAAGAGCTGGTGTTGAAGAAGGCGTAAAAATTATAAAGGTGTGCACCTGTTGAACAGGTGCGCAAACATGGTATTTTTTGTTTAGCGTAGCCTCCCCACCGTAAGCCCAAAGAGCTGGTGTTGAAGGAGGCCAAAAAATTATAAAGGTGTGCACCTGTGGAACAGGTGCGCAAACATGGTATTTTTGGTGTTGGCGGAGCCTCCCCACCGTAACCCCAAAGAGCTGGTGTTGAAGGAGGCCAAAAAATTATAAAGGTGTGCACCTGTGGAACAGGTGCGCAAACATGGTATTTTTGGTGTTGGCGGAGCCTCCCCACCGTAACCCCAAAGAGCTGGTGTTGAAGGAGGCCAAAAAATTATAAAGGTGTGCACCTGTGGAACAGGTGCGCAAACAAGGGATTTTTTGTTTAGCGTAGCCTCCCCACCGTAAGCCCAAAGAGCTGGTGTTGAAGGAGGCTCAAAAATTATAAAGGTGTGCACCTGTGGAACAGGTGCGCAGACATGGTATTTTTTGTTTAGCGTAGCCTTTCCACCTTAACCCCAAAGAGCTGGTGTTGAAGGAGGCCAAAAAATTATAAAGGTGTGCACCTGTGGAGCAGGTGTGCAAACATGGTATTTTTGTTATAACTAAAATGAGGTTCTGTGAACCTAAACAGAATGAGAGGAGGGTTTAAGGGTGGCACTATGGTCCAGGCTTAAACTGAGGCTCAGCAGCCACATCGCAACGATAGACTAGTCTACAAGGTCTGCATCAGGTGCATCAAAGCTTGATATCCACGACTGATTCATTTTAATGAATGTCAAACGGTCGACTGAGTCGGTGGAGAGTCTCGTTTGATGGTCTGTGACGAATCCTCCTGCTGCGCTGAATGCCCGTTCCGATAGGACACTGGAAGCAGGGCAGGCCAACAACTCCATGGCATACTGGGCCAGTTCTGGCCAGTGGTCTAATCTTAAGACCCAGTATGCCAGTGGATCGGCTTCGTCACATGAAAAGCCCTCTGTGTCACTTTGTGCCCTGACGTAATCGTCCATCATGTGATGCAGACGCTGTCGATGCGATGTGGCAGCTGAGAGGCCTGGGCGGTGAGGACTAAAAAAAGACCGAAAGGCATCCGTCAACCGCATGCCTTCTCCAACGCTCCACTCGTTACCAGCAGTAGAGTCCATGGTAGGTTGTCCCCACCCCTTCACCCTACGGGAGTCGGGGAACGTGTTCACCAGAATCCTCTTGAGACTGTCCTCAAGGGATTTGATCCTGTGGAATCTCTGGGTGGATGGGAAAAGCTCAGAGACTTTTGACTTGTATCGGTGGTCAAGTAGGGTGGCCAACCAATAGTGGTCAGTCTGTTTATTGGCCTTGATTCTGGGGTCCTTTCCTAGGCTCTGAAGCATGATGTTTGCCATGTGTCGCAAATTAGCAAAGGCCTCAGAAGCTGACTCCTCGGGGTCACTCAAAACGACATTATCTTCAATGGGCTCCTCCTCCTCCCAGCCACGTACTACTCCAAAGTGTCCCGAGGGAGTCAAACAAGGCCTTGCAGATTGCCGCATGTCTTCCTCCTCCTCCTCAAAGCCTGAAAAAGTTCCCAAAGAATCGTCCTCCTCCTCTTCCACCCCTGGATCCTGCTCGGGCCTCTGGGAGCTAGGCATAATGGGGTCAGGATTCTCAGGATAAAGAGGGCCTTGAGAGGCAAGGAAGTCCTCCTCTTCCTCCTGCTGCTCTGCCTCCAGTGCCCTGTCCATAATGCCACGCAGAGTGTGCTCCAACAAAAACAGTACTGGTAGGGTGTCACTGATGCATGCGCTGTCCCGGCTGACCATACTTGTGGCCTCCTCAAATGGCGAGAGGACAGCGCATGCATCCTTAATCAAAAGCCACTGCCGCGGCAAAAAGACTCATTATCCCATTATCGGTAACCACCATTCCTGGCTGCAGCTGGCGTGGTGTCAACCACCTCTGGGCCTGTGCCTGCAGAGCCCCAAGAATCACAGGGGCAGTGTGCTGCCTGTCCCCTAGACACACAAGCTGCAGCACTGCGTGACTCCTTTTGGCCTGAGACATAGAATAGCCCTTTGAACGCTTACGTGGTACCTCATCATATTCAAAGGACCATTCTGCAGAGGAGGGCATGGAGGAGGATGAGGAGGAGGAGCAGGAGGGGGTAGAAGTGATCGACCTACCCGGATCAGCGACACCACCAGCTGTTTGCAGACGTGGGGGCAACACTGGCTGCAGCACCAAGCTCTGGCTACAATCCCTTCCGCTGGCAAGCAGTGTCACCCAATGAGCAGTGACAGAAATGAACCGTCCCTGCCCATGTTTGCTTGATCAAGTGTCAGCCGTCAGGTGTATCTCACGGCTGACTGACTTGGCCAGGGACGACACTACATTGCCTTCCACATGTTGGTATAGGGATGGCAGGGCCGTACGGGCAAAGTAATGCCGACTTGGCACCTGCCACTGTGGAACTGCACATTTTGCAAAGTCACGGGAAGGGAGCAGACTCTACCAGGTTAAATGGTAACAGTTGCAGAGCCAGTAGTTTTGCCAAACTACTGTTTAGATGCTGGGCATGTGGGTGGCGGGGAGTATACATTTTTTTTCGTTCCAGCATGTGTGAAATCGAAATTTGGCATCTAGATGTTACAGCTGGTGGTGTGCTGGAGGTAGATCCGACATTGCCTGCTATATCATCATCCCTGTCAGTGGAGGCTGCCAACAGGTGACGAGTGACTATAGCAGGGACAGACTGATGTGCAGGTGGAGCACGAGGAGGAGCACGAGGAGGACTAGGAGGCCGACTGACCGATCTTTGGCCCTTTTGTGGGTTCTTCAAATGCTCCTGCCAACGGGCCAAGTAGTGGGTTGTCAAATGCCTGTTTAGGCAGCTTGTACCCAGGTGGTTGACATTTTTGCCACGTTTTATACCCTTCTGACAAATCTTGCAGATTGCAACTGTTCGGTCTGCATGGGAGGTCTCAAAAAAAGCCCAGCAAGAAGAGGTATGTATAGTGGCCCGGGAGACAACAGGTGTGGCCTTAGATGGAGAGGGCCATCTGCTCTCCCCTCTTGCTTGCTCTGCCTCCTCCTCAACCTCAGACCCAACATCTGACTCCATAAAGGACTGAGCATCAGACGTGGCCCAGGAGACAACAGGTGCGGCCTTAGATGGAGCGGGCCATCTGCTCTCCCCTCTTGCTTGCTCTGCCTCCTCCTCAACCTCAGACCCAACATCAGACTCCATTAAGGACTGAGCATCAGGCTGGAGTAGATGGCTGACACTGTGGTCAAACAGCTCAGCTGACTCCTCTGTCATGTCTGAAGTTGGGTCTAAGGGAGGACGTGAGGTGGACATGGACTCATCTCTATTTGTTCTGCCAACTGCAGAAGACTGACCACTTTTCTCTGCCTGGGTCACTGTAGTTGCAGATGATGCCGATGATGAGGGTTTGGTCATATAGTCCACCACCTCCTGTACATACTGTGGACGTATAGCTTGGCCACTGCCGGAGAACAATCAAAATGGTGGCCTGGCTGAGGACTGACCACCACGTCCACCCCTGCCTCTAGACACCCTAGAAGCTGTGCCCCTTTCCGCAGCAGGGCCACGTATGCCTTTTCTTGGTCTACCTGGCATATTTGTCACTGAGGCGTTGGCAACTCTGTGCGGTGAAAAACGCACACTGCTATGCGACCCACAGTTGTCACTGAATATAGCACAGCAGATGCGTGTCACGCACAGTAGCAAAGCCTTTTGCACAGTGGACCTAACGCTTTGAAGAACAGGCGTTAAGTTGTCACTGAGGCGTTGGCAACTCTGTGCGGTGAAAAACGCACACTGCTATACGACCCACAGTTGTCGCTGAATACAGCACAGCAGATGCGTGTCACGCACAGTTGCAAAGCCTTTTGCACAGTGGACCTAACGCTTTCAAGAACAGGCGTTAAGTTGTCACTGAGGCGTTGGCAACTCTGTGCGGTGAAAAACGCACACTGCTATGCGACCCACAGTTGTCGCTGACTACAGCAGATGCGTGTCAGGCACAGTAGCAAAGCCTTTTGCACAGTGGACCTAACGCTTTCAAGAACAGGCGTTAAGTTGTCACTGAGGCGTTGGCAACTCTGTGCGGTGAAAAACGCACACTGCTATGCGGCCCACAGTTGTCCCTGTATACAGCACAGCAGATGAGTGTCACACACAGTTGCAAAGCCTTTTGCACAGTGGACCTAACGCTTTCAAGAACGGGCGTTAAGTTGTCACTGAGGCGTTGGCAACTCTGTGCGGTGAAAAACGCACACTGCTATGCGACCCACAGTTGTCGATGAATACAGCACAGCAGATGCGTGTCACACACAGTTGCAAAGCCTTTTGCACAGTGGACCTAACGCTTTCAAGAACAGGCGTTAAGTTGTCACTGAGGCGTTGGCAACTCTGTGCGGTGAAAAACGCACACTGCTATGCGACCCACAGTTGTCGCTGAATACAGCACAGCAGATGCGTGTCACGCACAGTTGCAAAGCCTTTTGCACAGTGGACCTAACGCTTTCAAGAACAGGCGTTAAGTTGTCACTGAGGTGTTGGCAACTCTGTGCGGTGAAAAACGCACACTGCTATGCGACCCACAGTTGTCGCTGAATCCAGCACAGCAGATGCATGTCACGCACAGTTGCAAAGCCTTTTGCACAGTGGACCTAACGCTTTCAAGAACAGGCGTTAAGTTGTCACTGAGGCAATGTATTTTGCTGACTAGCAAGCACGTAAACCTGCTGTAGCTATATCAGCAGTGCAGCGTGCTCACTACACAGAACCCTCACACTTTCACTTTCCCTACAGAAACTAGATTATTAAATCTAACTACTGTGGTACAAAGTTCCCTAACTACACTAGATATCCCTTTCCTCACACTAAAAGAACAGCTCCATACAGCAGAAGACTGACACTGTCCCTTTAATTTTTTTATTTTTTTTTTTCTAACTCAAAAAACCAGCACAATCGCTGTATTTCTAACTATACTGACTGGCTGTAAACTGAATGCAATTCTGCTATATGGAGCTTTAGAAGCACTCGTCTATGCAGAAAACGTAGTGTAGCAAAGCAGGAGTAAGAGAAATACTTCCACTCTCTTCAACAGACTCTGTATCACTGTGCTAGGGGTTAGGCGGGGCTATCTTATATACAGTGGGGCGTATTCACTCCTGATTGGCCTCTGGTCCCCGTAGTCACTCCAATCACGTTCCTAGCAGACTCCTGCCCCCTCATTGGCTTTTGCTGACGTTTCTGGGCCAATCACGGGCTTTTAAAGCCCAGTTCCTGTCCCAGTGCATTTTGGGCGGTTCTGGTGGCCGAATTCTGAACTTTTACCGCAAAAAGTTCGGAATTCGGCCGAATTTCAAACACCCAATGTTCGGGTCGAACCGATGGTCGACCCGAACCGTTCGATCATCCCTAATCATCATTTAACTCTATTCAAAAATACCTTCATCTCATCACAAGCACATACTCTGGTATATAACTATTTTTTTCATTTTGATCCCTAACTAACTACTTTCTTAACACAACCGAAAAAAAAAACTCTCTCTTTTTGCCTCTATATTAACCATCTAGTTCACCTCATTCTCTGCCAAGACCGGTATTCTCGAGATCAATATAGTTTTCTCCTAACATATTACATTTGTCTTCTTTTTAGGGCCTTCAAGATTAAGTAGTTTTCTAGACTTAAAAAGGACATGCCTCCCAAAATTCTAATATAATGCATTAGGATAAAAAACCTTATGCCTTTACAACCCCTTTAAGTTTAAGTAACTTAAGCTCACACACTTTAGACTCTTTAGAATCTTTAAATGGACCTGTGGACCTATCTTACATCCTAAAGTGACCCCAGGTGCTTAATGAAAGAGCCTGCAAGTGCCCAAAGGCATTCATAAATCACTTTGAAACACTAGGATCTTCAAAATATGCAGCTGGAATGGTTACGCTCTGGCTCTGCCTCCCCATCAAACACCAAATGTAAATTGTGGATACAAGGGGCAATACAAAACCCCAGGGGTAAGGGGTAAAGAATTGACCATGCCAGCTGTGGTTACTATTAGCATAATTAATCACCTAAGACATCAATCTGTACATGCCTGTAGGCACCTAAGTTTTCTCGATTTCAAGACTGGAGGATGGCACCAAAATCTAAAACTGTATCAATATGTCCTGGAGACATTCCTTAATTCTATGAAAGTTCGAGGTACACGGCTTATTGTGGTGCCATGATAAACTTCATAAATAGAAACATGGCCAACAGTCCAATGAGTAAAGATGCTAACAAATTTTACTTACAATCAAATGCCATAAAGCTTAAATACTACACCAGACATTTGTATTTTAGCTTAATGGCATGTGATTGCAATTTTTTTTTTTTTTTTCGCAATAACCTTTGTGGCATTTTGCATGTAAATGGCAGTTTGCAAATTATGATGATATCACATGCTTCTAGCAAATTAAGCTGATCTCTTTCCAGGTTGAAGGCATCCAGCACAGTGAGTGCTAGCCTTAAAGTGGCTGTAAACCTGATTCATGAAATTTGACCTAGGCCCATATATCTGCAGTGTTTTCTTATCTCTTTCCAAAGCCCTGAGTCCCGTTTGTCTTTGCTGACAAGTTCTCTGACAACTAAGATAAAAACAGACTGAAATTTGTGTCGGGTGGGTGCTATAAATAGAATAGCAGAGATCTTGTCTATTCACAGCACATTTGTTTCTTCCTTTGCCTATGTGTAGTGGAGGGTTTGTGCCTTTCCTCCAATCGCACAGTGTCTGCCAAGACTACACTCTCAGTGCTGAACAGGAAGAGAAAAATTCTAACAGTGTTCACTTTCTAAAGAATATAGCAAACTGTAGATAGCAGTTATACATGAACAACTTATTTAGGGAGATTTGTTTAATCTCTATGTATCATCTGAGGCTGTTCACTCCACTTGGAGACTGTCCTTGTCACCTTTGGGAGAGCTCACTACAGTTTGTTGACTCAGGTTATACCTTTGAAAAGAGGTCTCCTGAGTTGTAGTTCACCAAATTCTGAATGCAAGGGGGTGGTGGCACCCAGAAGAGTCAGAACAGTTTGAAGTGTCCTCCGTTGTGTATTTGTTAGTTTGGCCCAAGGCTCACCCACACCCTACCAAAGTTATACCAGCAAATAAACTGCAAAAAAAGACATGCTCTGATTGTTTTCTTAATTTGAGTGACTGTGAACTACTGTGTGCCTGGCTGCCATGTGCCTTACAGGGAATTGGACCTGGGATATTAAAGGCAGCTAAGTTTGTGGTCTGTGCTACATACATAAAGGAGAAAGAATGATAACATCAAAGGTAATCAAACATAGGGGCCCTGTCAGCCTATAGGGGCCCCTTATGTCTATTTTATTACCAACTTGTAAAATGTTTTAACTGCTCTCAGTAAAATAAAATGCTAATATAGTAGGCTATCATGGCAATTTTTCACACTTGGAATATTTTTGTTGACTACAAGTTATTTCTGAAGCTACTGTATCTCACAATAGTTTAAATATTAGGGGTATGAGAAAAAATATTTAGTTACCATAAAAAGAAACAGGGTAGCTGCTGAACGCTAACAAAAACAGCAGATTGTCATGCCTATGTCAAAGCATAATGATGAATGAGATAAGAACTTACTACAGAAAGAGGCTTAAGAAAAAATATAGCCAGGGGCTAAAAAGCTAACTTCCAACCAAACAGCTAAACACACATTTGAAATACCCGTATGGAAACCGCTCTACCTTCTGAAATATGTGTCATTTTGCTTAACCACTTGCCGACCAGCCGTCATACTTATACTGCAGCAGGTCATCTCTTTCCTGCAAAACGACATACCTGTATGTCGCTTAGTGAGACAGCTAGTGGGGACAGCCGCAGGGAGAGCCAATCAGCGGGTCCAGCAGACGCGATGTCCGCCAGGCACCCACAATCACTCCCTGTGGAGTCAGAACGGTGGTCTGCCGATGTAAACATGGGTCTCTGTGTTCATCCAGCAAGTCCATCCTCCAAACAGTTAGAAAGCATCCCCTAGGGACAGATTTAACCCTTTGATCGCCCCTGGTGTTAACCCCTTCCCTGTCAGTGTCATTAGTACAGTAACAGTGCATAATAATGTCACTGGTCCCCCCCCCCCCCCAAATTGTCAAAAATGTCAGTTAGGTGTCCGATCTGTCCGCTGCAATGTCGCAGTCTCGCTAAAAATCGCTCATCACTGCCATCACTAGTAAAAATAAATAAATAAATAAAAATGACATAATTCTTTCCCCTAGTTTGTAGACGCGATCAATTTTGTGCAAACCAATCAATATATACTTATTGGGATTTTTTTACCAAAAATATGTAGCAGAATACAATACATATTGGCCTAAAAATGATGAAAAAAAAATAGATTTTTTTTTTCTATTATTTTTATTGGGAATGTTTTATAAAAACGTAACATAAAAAAAAACCAAAAAAGTAAAAAAATATTTTTTTTTTTCAGAATTGTCACTCTTTTTTTGTTTATAGTGCAAAAAATAAAAATCGCAAACGTGATCAAATACCACTAAATGAAAACTCTATTTGTGGGGAAAAAAGGACATAAATTTTATTTAGGTACAGTGTCAGTTAAACTAACGCAGTACCTTATCGATCCGCCAATCCCCGCTGAGCTGGATGACAGGTCCATGTCCGCTTACTTTGCAGAGACGGACCTGTCAGATTCCTGCTCTCCTCTGTGGGAGATCGGATGAAAACGGACCGCCTGTCCGTATTCATCCGATCCTATCCGATCCTCCGGATGGATGGAAAATAGGGTTTTCTCCATCCATGCTTCCTTATGCTATAGTACATTTTTGTTTTTTGTTATGTATCTGTTGCCTTGGGGTACTAGGTACTTACTGTTAAGTAATTCTTAGCATTGTCATCTTTCCCAGTAATGTCCTTTGGGTATTAATGCATCTTTTTGTGGCAATGACAATTCTTGCTAATACTTTGGTATCACTTTTCTATTTTCTCCTTTTGTATTTTCTTTGACAGTACAGCAGCTTGTAATTTTGTTTGCTTGATTACTGCTGAAGGCTATAGGAGCCAGCAGTGATCATTGTATTCTTCCCCACAAACACAGTTGCACTGTGGGAGGGACTTCCCCAACAACCCTGAGTGTGTTGATATCAGAATCAAGCAATTTTCCTGGTTGAAGAAAAGAAAATTCTATAATGTATGGCCTGCCTTAGGCTAGGAACCCCCATAGACTGCATTTAATCAATGAAGAAGCAGCAGCATGCTGATCATCTGGTCACTGAGTTCTCAGTATTAGACAGAGATCCTTGTGCAATACAGTAGAGCCTGGCTGCTTTTAATGCTCCCTTTTTAAGCCTTCTGTGATTGTGCTAGAAGTAGTTAATCCCCATTCACAAAAAAAGGCAGTTGTAAATTACCACACTCAAGGTTTTGACAAGGTTTTAAGCCCTTTAATAAAAATATAGAAAAGTCCCCAAAAATTTAGCATTTTAAATCCAGCACCAATCACAATGAATGTTAACCACTAACCTTCTAAAGAAAAAACTGTTGAAACGCCAACCTATTCACTTGCAGGTTCTCCCACCAGTAATGACAGCACTCAAGAGCTGTCATTAGGCTTAATGTATATAAACAATAGTGTGGGGATGTACTGAACTTTAAACTCATCCCTAAACAGGAGTATATAATGTACAATAAAGCAAGGGACAATGCCGACACACGTAGGGGAGGGGCAAGGATGGTGAAGGCAGTCGGGGTCATACAATGATTAGGAGTCTGATCATTATAACGGCTGTGCAGCTTTGGAGACCTATGGTTTTAACATTTGTTGGACACAGTTTGGTGCGCTGGAAGCACCTTCAATATGTGAGTACTCAATTTATAGTATTAAGAAAGGCAGTTTTAAAAATGGTATAAGCACTATTTGGAGTTTCATTTCATGTGTCATCACATCTGATCGGGAGATCAGAATATGTTTGAGTAGAGCATCTGTGAGATCTACATCATACTAACTGAACCCAGGGTGGTTCACAGGCACAATCTGACCTAGCTTAATTGTGGGATCACATCTTATGAGGTGAGCCTTCAATCAGGAGGGGGGAGCACGAGTGGGGTGGCAGATCACTCTTTGCTATGGGAGCGCTTTTTGGAGCACCTAATTGGATTTAAGGACACTGATCACGATTATATTGAAATAATCACTGCATATGGGAATTAATGAACTATGGACTACACTATACCTATTTTGCATGTTTGCAACATTTAACATAGGACACTGTACACAATTTATTTTGTTTAATTTTTTGTTGTTTATGTCTACACATTAATGGGAATGAAGCGCAACACTTATATGTTTTAAATAAATATAAAATTATTTTTTTGATTTTTAACTGGATTACAATGAACCTAAACTTAAAGTTTAGGTTTGTTTTTGAATAGGTAACATCTACAAATGTTAATTATGTCTAAGTAGTACCCAAAAAAATTTTCTTTTTTGTCTTTTGTCATAATGGTATTTCCTGTGCCTAGATACTCCTGCGCCTTGAGCCTGTGTTGCGTTTGATATAAATAAATATATATTATATATACTGTGTATATATATATATATATATCTATATATATATATATATATATATATATATATATATATATAGATATATATATCTATATATATATATATATATATATATATATATATATATATATATATATATATATATATATAATGTGTGTTTTTTTATTTTATTCTCAGACTTACCATATACTGTATAAAAGAATATGTTTGACTTAGGCTGGCCATACATGTTCAATTTACATGTAAATTTTCCTTTAGATTTACCTTAAAACAGAGTTCCAGTCTGGAGGCAAAAAAAAAAAGCCATCAGCTACAAATACTGTAGCTGCTGACTTCTAATATAAGGATACTTACCTGTCCAAGTATCCCACGATGTAGGCATCTGAAGCCAACCCGTTCATCGGCTCCGGGTGCAGGTGTCAGCATCCTAAGGGAAACAGGAAGTTAAGCCTCGCGGCTTCACAGCCTGTTTGGTACTGCACATGTAGAAGGCAGCGGGGGCGGGGGGTACGGTCGTAAATGATGTACTGTAGGTCGCAGCGGCGCCCTTCCACTGTAGGGTGGAGCTCCGCTTTTAACTATGTAGTGCAAGAGCCTGCATTATTGGATACAATTCATTGTTTGACCTCATAATATATGGTTTTTAGTAAATCCAAAGGAAAATTGTACAATGTGATTGAACATGTATGGCGAGCCTAAGTATGACTTAGAAATGGAAATCAAGTTTGTTTGAGGGGATACTTTTAAAACAAATGCTGTTGGTGTTGGATACAATGGAACAATGAAATATTGTATTTGAGGTGACAGTTAGATGTTTATTTATTGCCTCTGTAACTACGCTAAATAGGTCCATTACCATGTGGGGATGGTAAGATTTGCAAATAAAATGTCACCAGGCATAAGCTGAAAAAGGACTCCATAATGACCTAACACCAAGAAAGGTGTTAGGCTGGTCTTCACCCGGAAGATGCTATACCTGAAAACGTTTGACACCTGATCACCAGCAACTACTTGTAGATTAAGCCTGGGATCATCGTTGCCTACAGAGAACCCACTGTAACCTGTGTTAAGAAACTTTTAAGCGTATTTCTACTGTTTACAGACCATAGTTTCTGCTTATTTGCTAGGAAGTAGGTAACATTTTATTTTTTATATGTACAGTATATCTACTAGTCTTGTATTGTTTTTCCTATAATTGTAGCATTTTTATTACATCATTTTTGTGTAATAAAGGCACATTATTACACTGCAGAGATCTGAGCTTCCTTGCTTATAATGCAAAGTAACCCTAACAGACAAAAGCAAAACAGCAATATAGCTGTATATCTGCAGTGTGAGATCATCTAAGGCACCAGTTCCAGTGGCTACTAGTCTTCTTAGATTTTTAGTAAAATTTGATGAATTTACTACTGTGCTGCTCACAGTTCTCCTTGCTGGGGAGAAGGATATACAGTATTTGAGGATCTGTACCATTAACTTGCAGGGGGACTTTTTTTTTTTTTTTTTATGACTTTACTACCGCTTTAAAGACAGCAATACCAATTGGGTTTGTGCCATTTTGAAAAAAAGATACCATTACTACTACTACTACTGTTACTAATAGTAATAACAATAGCACTCATGTGATTTAAAGAACATAATCCTACTATATTTAATAATTTATTGCAGCCCTTACTTTATTTCTTATAATGCACTGAAAGTAATGTTAGACAGGTAGATATTAATAGACACAGACAGTAAAACCATGTAGAGTGAAATTCATTGCCAAAGACTTTGACAGACAAGTCACAAACAGTCTGAGTGTTTCTTTTATGCTGTTCCATTAATAACGATTATTAAAGTGTTTTTTCTAACTGGACAGATACTGAAATGCTGATAATGCAGACCAATATACCAGAGGTAATTCTATGAAACATGTCTCAAATTAGACTTCTCTGTCTAGTGCCCCCCAAATACAGTATATCTCCAGAGACCATACAGTGTAAAGTTAGGAATCAATCTAGTGTCTTGCAGAGTATCAATAATATATAGTACATACAGGATCTACTGTACCAATTTCCCATTTCAACTTGTCAGGATGTTTGGACATGTGGATTTAGATTAAGCACTTTAAGTTAAAGAATCGCTGGCTGGCTGTAAAGGTACCCTTGGAGATTAGATGACAGTCTCCTGATCTGGATATTTGGGCTGGATTAGGCAATAATCTAACATTTATAAGTTTAGCAAGGTTTCCAGGCCTATGGCCTGATGTGGGTCTGCCATTAGTACCAGAATCCTCTCCAGCCCATGTGAGCTGAGTCCCTGGGTGTGACAACTGAAGCAGCGACAACTCCGGCATCTTTGTTTGTGGTTTTTATTATAAATTAAGGGGATGGGAGAAGGGAATGAGTGGGATACTCCTTTCGGCTTCACCTAATTACAATTGGGATTTCGATCCTGAAAATGCCCGTTGGCACTTCCTAGATGCCAGCCGGCGCCAGCCAATGCTTACTGACTCTGAGAACACTCTGTATAACAGAAGAAGTGTTGAATCCCCAACCTATTGTCCAGTAGATCCAAGACTGAGAACTGTAGAACTCCTGACACTGTTTCACTGTGTAAGTCTCTGAATACTTTCCCCCGCCTGGCACAGCTTGAGGTAGTATTTTGTAGAACTCCAAATAACTATCACTGTAACTGGCACACGCAATACAATTCAGGGCCCAGACTGCAGGTGCCCCCTTTATCCTTGAACTCTTCAGGATCCACTGACTATGTACCCCCTTTACAACTTCAGGGTCCTCAACCTAGGTACCCCCTTTACATCTAGCTGACACTGGATCCCAGAACCTCTTCCGGAGTGGTCCCCTCTTCCCCTCTGACTCTAGGCAGACCCTCAGGGGCAATCCGCAGTATTTACAACCTGTGTAGGCTCTCCTGGGACTGGACCCCTTTCTCTCCCAGCAGGCTCTTGGTACACCGGATCCCCTCAGCTCAACTCAGCACTCTCTGGATTCTCAGGCGACACCCCGAGATATCCACCTTCCTCAGACAGGAGGAGAGACAGCCGCACTCTCCTTCCTGGGAGTCTGATCCTGCCAAAGACACCATGCCACACACTTCCCCCTAAACTTATACCCACTCCCAGAATCCCTTGCCGCATAATCTACCTTCTGGGGTAGTTACAAGCTGGGATGTGTCCCCTGATTGGGCTTCCCACACTGCCCTATGGGAAGCCTCTCACAGGAGCCAGTGGGGCTACTTCTCCTTTCAGCAGGCACATCTGGAAGCCCTGACACCCTAACTAGATAAATCACAGCCCTGCTATTAGGCAGACAAGGGCCACTATAGTTTTACCTAGCACCTACCTGTACGGTGCTACATAAGGTATCCACAGACATGACCAGCCAGTAGTGCTTAGCAAGCAAAAGACTGATTTAACAAGTTACAAATCATGTCAAGTTGTCTTTTCTTTCTTTTTTACTGATAAGCTGGTGCTAGATAGGCCTGCTTTTCTCACCCTCTACCCTGCTCCATAGGTCAACCCTAAACAATTATTGTGCCCTATACACCTTTCAGTTTTTAGGGGTATGGTCAGGTCTGCATGTTTAAACATCCACAGCCTCAACTGCACTTCCTCTGCAACCCCAGGCCTCCACTACATTTCTCGGGCACATGCAGCCTCTAACCTCTGCTATGTCACCAATGAACCTGCAGACGTCTTCTGCACTACATCTGCACTAGCAGCCTCTGGCTTTTGCTTTAGTTCTTCTGCACCCACAGCCTCGAGCCTCCAGTGCTCAGGGTCAAATATGGGTTCCCAACCTGGCCAGCAGGGGGCGGTTGGGGAAAGCTGGGACAGCTCAGTTGGGGCTGACTGGTGGAGAAGAGTCTCTAGTGGGGCATGGAACCAGCCTCTGCTCAAACACAGTTTACACCATTCATACTGGGGAAGGGGGGGAGGCCTGCACTCTGTCCTTGTCTTCAACCCGCACTTAGTAGGTCAGCAGCAGGGACTTTTTTACTTCTCTTCACCAGGAATCCCTTAAGGCATGCCTGTGGCAGAAGCGGTGAAGCCTTTTTTATAATGGCATCAGAGCAGGCCACGGGACAATTGCCCTCCAGCCCCCTGGCCCAGTCCTCCCCTGCCAGTTCACCATCTATGTACCCACAACTGCTCCACTTTTGCACATGCAACCTGTGTCATCTGCTGTGTCTTTTCTGCATGTGCATTCTTAAGCCTCAACTTCTGCTTCCAGTTTCCCAGTGCCGCCTCTCTCATGCTCCAATTCCTTGTTACCCAGCACCTACAGTACACTCATTCGCAACTGAAAGTATCTGATGAGTGGCGTGTCCACTGATTTCATTAGGAAACCCTTTAAGACCTGGGGCTCACATTGCAATCCATCTTCACACCTGTTTCTGTGTGGGCTATTGATAGCACTCTACTTTCCAATGGGTCCACACAACAGCAAATGGTGCCCCTTGAGATGTTCTTCGGAGTGCTACATCAGGGAACCCTCATGTTCCTAGTTTTGCCATGGGCCACTTTCTCCATTATCCTGGGCCTTCTTTGGCTGAGGCAGCACTGGTCTACCCTTGAAGTTCTGGCTTGTGAGCCTCTCTGCCATTCCTGATTATTTGATTTAAACTTTATTGGTGGCCAGGCGTGAATAATGACGTTAAAGTCATGTGCTACTCAAACCCTTCATTTAAACTAAAGCTGGATACAGTGTGTCTCTGCTAGAGCAAAGTGTTGGTTTGCACCTCTGAGCTATTTAGCCTATGTTTAATATGTGTGTACCCGCGCTATAAGAATGTGATAATTCAAAATATATGTGAATAATGGATATGGGACAGCTGCTGAAATAAAAGGAAAAACCTTTCTAAGATAACAGTATGAAAATCCCAGTATTGTCCTACAGATATACAAATTGGAAATTTATATGCAAAAAATCAAATATAAAATATATATATATAATAAAAAAAATTGTATAATATATATACAGTTATGCTATTCTTATAAAGTCAAATTTAAATGTGAATTAATAAAGTCCTTAAACAAGGTGCAAACGTTCAGTTGTTCATCAAAGTGCAAATCCAAAAGTGCAAGTGGCATTGTTATTCTTCACAGTGCTGATGACAGGGTGCTGTGCTCCCCTCCTATGTGCCCCCACTCACCTACAATTGTTGACTCTAAGTTTAGGAGTCTATGTGCGCTTTTGGTTGAGTTATTCTCATCCATTGCTGTTGGTCCTCTATCTCCTCTGCTCCATTCAGTAAATGGCATGTTTTAATTATATGTTTTTATTCCAATTTTTAGATTTGATGGCTGCATTTATTTTTAGGCTTTCTGAGTGCATGTGGCCTGGTATGGTCTGCATGCTTGGATAATAGTTCGGTAATGGATTTGGTTAGACGGGGCCATGCCTTTTTTTCTTTCATTTTGGCACGGGGTTCCTCTTAAAATCCATACCAGACCCGTATTGCCTAGTATGGATCGGGGGGGGGGGGCACGCTGTTTTCTTCTCCTTGTATGGGGGGGGAGACACACTGTTTTCTTCTCCTTGTATTATTTCCGGCAATTGTTTAGTTTACATTTACTGTATGTTTCCCTGCTGACAGCTGATGAGTCATCCATTGTTAAGGACGCTATTCACTGGCTGTTAAAGACGCTGGCAGCTGCCCACACCTTAACAAAAATGCTACTGCTCCTAAACACTTGTGAAGACTATCTTAAACACTGTTAAAAAGCTGGCAAAAAAACGTTAAATATCAGTGGTTTTTATCCAGCGTTTTTCAGAGGTTGTTCAGCATCTAGTATGCATGGAGCCGGGTCCACTTCATCCGCAGCCTAGCCTCTGCTGCATTGATAGTCAAGTCTCTGCTGCACTTGCAGCAAAGTTGCTGCTGCACCTCTGGTCTAGTTTATGCTGCCACTAACTGCCAAGCCTTCACAGCACCCACATCCAAGTCTCTACTGCATCCACAGTCTGAAACTTTGCAGCATCTGTGGTCTCTGCTGCATCCATTGACTGTACCTCCACTGGTTCTCCACTTTATCTACAGTCTCAACTGCTGCTGCACCAGCATACTATAGTGTCTGCTGTTCCATTGCTGCATCTGTGGCCTCAAGCCTCCACTATGCCACCTCTGCCCCCATCCCCTCTATGGATTCCTGGTAGTGTGGCTCCCCCTGCATGGCTCCACATTTCATGAGTTCCACTGTCCCATCCCCTTGGTTTGTGTCACTGGGTAGAATCCTGGGAGACCAGTAAACAGCCACACATTAACTGAGAGGTTGTGATTCATTTGGGCCATGTGGTTGCACACACTGATAGGCCTTAGGCCCGAAAAACCTCAAAATGGAGGTATCCCAACCTCTCGTGCCCATAATCTACCGTAGACCACTGGCTTATCAACTGCTAAAAAGGGCTACAAGTGGCCAAGTTAATGCCAGTAGCAAAGCCAGGTACAGAACTCCCAATTTCCTGTATGGGTATCGCAGGGACAGTGAGTGAAATAGGTTCACAGAAATAAAAATTATCAGAAATGTTAACTTTTCACACAAAAAAAAGGGGCAGACGTTATCTGCCTTAAGACCGCCTTCCACACCTCATACAGCCTTGTGTTACAGCCAGCTGCAGTCTGGTCACGGTGCCAGCCATCCATTCATCCACAGGCCCTGACCTCAGCCACCCACATCAGGGTTGCCAGCCGCCAGTCATCTGACCCACAACAGAAAAGGGTGCCAGCAGGTCAGCGTCCAGCCACCCACTCCACAACAGGGTTCCAGCGAGCAAAGCAGCCACCCAGATGACACCAAGCCAGCCACCGTGACCAGTGACCACACAGTGTTCCAGCAAGCCAGCTACCCACAACAGGATAGGGTGAGTGAGTGACACCAAGCCAGCCACCCACACAACACGGTGACCCCAAGTCAGCCACCCACTAGAGTGTTCCAGGAAGCCACCCACCCACCACAGTGCTCCAGCAAGCAAGCCACCCACAACAGGGTGACACCAAGCCAGCCAGCCACCACAGTGTTCCTACAAGCCAGCCACCCATAACAGCGTGACACCAAGCCAGCCAGCCACCCACCACAGACTGTTCCTGCAAGCCAGCCACCCATAACAGGGTGACACCAAGCTAGCCAGCCACCACAGTGTTCCTGCAAGCCAGCCACCCATAACAGGGTGACACCAAGCCAGCCAGCCACCCACCACAGTGTGTCTGCAAGCTAGCCACCCAGAACAGGGTGATACCAAGCCAGCCACCCACCACAGTGTTTCTGCAAGCCAGCCACCTATAACAGGGTGACACCAAGCCAGCCAGCCACCACAGTGTTCCTACAAGCCAGCCACCCATAACAGCGTGACACCAAGCCAGCCAGCCACCCACCACAGACTGTTCCTGCAAGCCAGCCACCCATAACAGGGTGACACCAAGCTAGCCAGCCACCACAGTGTTCCTGCAAGCCAGCCACCCATAACAGGGTGACACCAAGCCAGCCAGCCACCCACCACAGTGTGTCTGCAAGCTAGCCACCCAGAACAGGGTGATACCAAGCCAGCCACCCACCACAGTGTTCCTGCAAGCCAGCCACCCATAACAGGGCGACACCAAGCCGGCTAGCCACCCACCACAGTGTTCCTGCAAGCCAGCCACCCAGAACAGGGTAACACCAAGAAAGCCAGCCACCATTGTGTTCCTGCAAGCCAGCCACCCAGAACAGGGTAACACCAAGCCAGCCACCCACCACAGTGTCCCTGCAAGCCAGCTACCCAGAACAGGGTGACACCAAGCCAGCCAGCCACCACAGTGTTCCTGCAAGACAGCCACCCATAACAGGGTGACAGCAAGCCAGCCACCCAAAACAGAGTGACACTAAGCCAGTCAGCCACCCACCACAGACAGTTCCTGCGAGCCAGCCACCCATAGCAGGGTGACACCAAGCAAGCCAGCCACCCACCACAGTGTCCCTGCAAGCCAGCTACCCAGAACAGGGTGACACCAAGCCAGCCAGCCACCACAGTGTTCCCGCAAGCCAGCCACCTAGAACAGGGTGACACCAAGCCAGCCACCCACCACAGTGTTTCTGCAAGCCAGCCACCCATAACAGGGTGACACCAAGCCAGCCAACCAGCCAGCCAACACAGTGTTCCTGCAAGCCAGCCACCCAGAACAGGGTGACACCAAGCCAGCCAGCCACCATTGTGTTCCTGCAGGCCAGCCACCCAGAACAGGGTAACACCAAGCCAGCCACCCACCACAGTGTTCCTGCAAGCCAGCCACCAAGAGAAGGGTGACACCAAGCCAGCCAGCAACCACGGTGTCCCTGCAAGCCAGCCACCCAGAACAGGGTGAAACCAAGCCAGCCAGCCACTACCGTGTTCTGCAAGCCAGCCACCCATAACAGGGTGACAGCAAGCCAGTCAGCCACCACAGTGTTCCTGAAAGCCAGCCACCCAGAACAGGGTGACACCAAGCCAGCCAGCCACCACAGACTGTTCCTGCAAGCAAGCCACCCAAAACAGGGTGACACCAAGCCAGCCAGCCACCATTGTGTTCCTGCAGGCCAGCCACCCAGAACAGGGTAACACCAAGCCAGCCACCCACCACATTGTTCCTGCAAGCCAGCCACCAAGAAAAGGGTGACACCAAGCCAGCCAGCAACCACAGTGTTCCTGCAAGCCAGCCACCCATAACAGGGTGACAGCAAGCCAGCCAGTCACCACAATGTTTCTGCAAGCCAGCCACCCATAACAAGGTGACACCAAGCCAGCCAGCCAGCCAACACAGTGTTCCTGCAAGCCAGCCACCCAGAACAGGGTGAAACCAAGCCAACCAGCCACCACAGTGTTCCTGCAAGCCAGCCACCCGGAACAGGGTGACACCAAGCCAGCCAGCCACCATTGTTTTCCTGCAAGCCAGCCACCCAGAACAGGGTAACACCAAGCCAGCCACCCACCACAGTGTTCCTGCAAGCCAGCCACCAAGAGAAGGGTGACACCAAGCCAGCCAGCAACCACGGTGTCCCTGCAAGCCAGCCACCCAGAACAGGGTGAAACCAAGCCAGCCAGCCACTACAGTGTTCCTGCAAGCCAGCCGCCCATAACATGGTGACAGCAAGCCAGTCAGCCACCACAGTGTTCCTGCAAGCCAGCCACCCAGAACAGGGTGACACCAAGCCAGCCAGCCACCACAGACTGTTCCTGCAAGCCAGCCACCCAAAACAGAGTGACACCAAGCCAGCCAGCCACCACAGTGTTCCTGCAAGCCAGCCACCCATAACAGGATGACACAGAGCCAGCCACCCACCACAGTGTTCCTGCAAGCCAGCCACCCATAACAAGGTGACACCAAGCCAGCCAGTCACCACAGTGTTTCTGCAAGCCAGCCACCCATAACAGGGTGACACCAAGCCAGCCAGCCAGCCAACACAGTGTTCCTGCAAGCCAGCCACCCAGAACAGGGTGACACCAAGCCAGCCAGCCACCATTGTGTTCCTGCAGGCCAGCCACCCAGAGCAGGGTAACACCAAGCCAGCCACCCACCACAGTGTTCCTGCAGGCCAGCCACCCAGAGCAGGGTAACACCAAGCCAGCCACCCACCACAGTGTTCCTGAAAGCCAGCCAGCAACCACAGTGTTCCTGCAAGCCAGCCACCCATAACAGGATGACACAAAGCCAGCCACCCACCACAGTGTTCCTGCAAGCCAGCCACCCATAAAAAGGTGACACCAAGCCAGCCAGTCACCACAGTGTTTCTGCAAGCCAGCCACCCTAACAGGGTGACACCAAGCCAGCCAGCCACCCACCACAGTGTTCCTGCAAGCCAGCCACCCAGAACAGGGTGACACCAAGCCAGCCAGCCACCATTGTGTTCCTGCAGGCCAGCCACCCAGAGCAGGGTAACACCAAGCCAGCCACCCACCACAGTGTTCCTGCAAGCCAGCCAGCAACCACAGTGTTCCTGCAGGCCAGCCACCCAGAACAGGGTAACACCAAGCCAGCCACCCACCACAGTGTTTCTGCAAGCCAGCCACCCATAACAGGGTGACACCAAGCCAGCCAACCAGCCAGCCACCACAGTGTTCCTGAAAGCCAGCCACCCATAACAGGATGACACCAAGCCAGCCACCCACCACAGTGTTCCTGCAAGCCAGCCACCCATAACAAGGTGACACCAAGCCAGCCAGTCACCACAGTGTTTCTGCAAGCCAGCCACCCATAACAGGGTGACACCAAGCCAGCCGGCCAGCCAACACAGTGTTCCTGCAAGCCAGCCACCCATAACAGGGTGACACCAAGCCAGCCAGCCACCCACCACAGTGTTCCTGCAAGCCAGCCACCCAGAACAGGGTGACACCAAGCCAGCCAGCCACCATTGTGTTCCTGCAGGCCAGCCACCCAGAGCAGGGTAACACCAAGCCAGCCACCCACCACAGTGTTCCTGCAAGCCAGCCAGCAACCACAGTGTCCCTGCAAGCCAGCCACCCAGAACAGGGTGAAACCAAGCCAACCAGCCACCACAGTGTCCCTGCAAGTCAGCCACCCATAACAGGGTGACAGCAAGCCAGCCACCCACCACAGTGTTCCCGCAAGCCAGCCACCCATAACAAGGTGACACCAAGCCAGCCAGTCACCACAGTGTTTCTGCAAGCCAGCCACTCATAACAGGGTGACACCAAGCCAGCCAGTCAGCCAGCCAACACAGTGTTCCTGCAAGCCAGCCACCCAGAACAGGGTGAAACCAAGCCAACCAGCCACCACAGTGTTCCTGCAAGTCAGCCACCCATAACAGGGTGACAGCAAGCCAGCCACCCACCACAGTGTTCCTGCAAGCCAGCCACCCATAACAAGATGACACCAAGCCAGCCAGTCACCACAGTGTTTCTGCAGGCCAGCCACCCAGAAAGGGGGAAAACCAAGTCAGCCACCCACCACAGTGTTCCTGCAAGCCAGCCACCAAGAGAAGGGTGACACCAAGCCAGCCAGCAACCACAGTGTCCCTGCAAGCCAGCCACCCAGAACAGGTTGAAACCAAGCCAACCAGCCACCACAGTGTTCCTGCAAGCCAGCCACACATAACAGGGTGACAGCAAGCCAGCCAGCCAACACAGTGTTCCTGCAAGCCAGCCACCCAGAACAGGGTGACACCAAGCCAGCCAGCCACCACAGACTGTTCCTGCAAGCCAGACGCCCAAAACAGAGTGACACTAAGCCAGTCAGCCACCCACCACAGTGTTACTGCAAGCCAGCCACCCATAACAGGGTGACACCATGCCAGCCAGCCACCCACCACAGTGTTCCTGCAAGCCAGCCACCCAGAACAGGGTAACACCAAGCCAGCCACCCACCACAGTGTTTCTGCAAGCCAGCCACCCATAACAGGGTGACACCAAGCCAGCCAACCAGCCAGCCAACACAGTGTTCCTGCAAGCCAGCCACCCAGAACAGGGTGACACCAAGCCAGCCAGCCACCATTGTGTTCCTGCAGGCCAGCCACCCAGAACAGGGTAACACCAAGCCAGCCACCCACCACAGTGTTCCTGCAAGCCAGCCACCCAGAACAGGGTGACACCAAGCCAGCCAGCCACCACAGACTGTTCCTGCAAGCCAGCCACCCAAAACAGAGTGACACTAAGCCAGTCAGCCAGCCACCACAGACTGTTCCTGCAAGCCAGCCACCCATAGCAGGGTGACACCAAGCCAGCCAGCCACCACAGTGTTCCTGCAAGCCAGCCACCCATAACAGGATGACACCAAGCCAGCCACCCACCACAGTGTTCCTGCAAGCCAGCCACCCATAACAAGGTCACACCAAGCCAGCCAGTCACCACAGTGTTTCTGCAAGCCAGCCACCCATAACAGGGTGACACCAAGCCAGCCAGCCAGCCAACACAGTGTTCCTGCAAGCCAGCCACCCATAACAGGGTGACACCAAGCCAGCCAGCCACCCACCACAGTGTTCCTGCAAGCCAGCCACCCAGAACAGGGTGACACCAAGCCAGCCAGCCACCATTGTGTTCCTGCAGGCCAGCCACCCAGAACAGGGTAACACCAAGCCAGCCACCCACCACAGTGTTCCTGCAAGCCAGCCAGCAACCACAGTGTCCCTGCAAGCCAGCCACCCAGAACAGGGTGAAACCAAGCCAACCAGCCACCACAGTGTCCCTGCAAGCCAGCCACCCATTACAGGGTGACAGCAAGCCAGCCACCCACCACAGTGTTCCCGCAAGCCAGCCACCCATAACAAGGTGACACCAAGCCAGCCAGTCACCACAGTGTTTCTGCAAGCCAGCCACCCATAACAGGGTGACACCAAGCCAGCCAGCCAGCCAGCCAACACAGTGTTCCTGCAAGCCAGCCACCCAGAACAGGGTGAAACCAAGCCAACCAGCCACCACAGTGTTCCTGCAAGCCAGCCACCCATAACAGGGTGACAGCAAGCCAGCCACCCACCACAGTGTTCCTGCAAGCCAGCCACCCATAACAAGATGACACCAAGCCAGCCAGTCACCACAGTGTTTCTGCAGGCCAGCCACCCAGAAAAGGGTAACACCAAGCCAGCCACCCACCACAGTGTTCCTGCAAGCCAGCCACCAAGAGAAGGGTGACACCAAGCCAGCCAGCAACCACAGTGTCCCTGCAAGCCAGCCACCCAGAACAGGGTGAAACCAAGCCAACCAGCCACCACAGTGTCCCTGCAAGTCAGCCACCCATAACAGGGTGACAGCAAGCCAGCCACCCACCACAGTGTTCCCGCAAGCCAGCCACCCATAACAAGGTGACACCAAGCCAGCCAGTCACCACAGTGTTTCTGCAAGCCAGCCACCCATAACAGGGTGACACCAAGCCAGCCAGTCAGCCAGCCAACACAGTGTTCCTGCAAGCCAGCCACCCAGAACAGGGTGAAACCAAGCCAACCAGCCACCACAGTGTTCCTGCAAGTCAGCCACCCATAACAGGGTGACAGCAAGCCAGCCACCCACCACAGTGTTCCTGCAAGCCAGCCACCCATAACAAGATGACACCAAGCCAGCCAGTCACCACAGTGTTTCTGCAGGCCAGCCACCCAGAAAAGGGTAACACCAAGTCAGCCACCCACCAGAGTGTTCCTGCAAGCCAGCCACCAAGAGAAGGGTGACACCAAGCCAGCCAGCAACCACAGTGTCCCTGCAAGCCAGCCACCCAGAACAGGTTGAAACCAAGCCAACCAGCCACCACAGTGTTCCTACAAGCCAGCCACCCATAACAGGGTGACAGCAAGCCAGCCAGCCAAGACAGTGTTCCTGCAAGCCAGCCACCCAGAACAGGGTGACACCAAGCTAGCCAGCCACCACAGACTGTTCCTGCAAGCCAGATGCCCAAAACAGAGTGACACTAAGCCAGTCAGCCATCCACCACAGTGTTCCTGCAAGCCAGCCACCCATAACAGGGTGACACCATGCCAGCCAGCCACCCACCACAGTGTTCCTGCAAGCCAGCCACCCAGAACAGGGTGACACCAAGCCAGCCCGCCACCATTGTGTTCCTGCAGGCCAGCCACCCAGAACAGGGTAACACCAAGCCAGCCACCCACCACAGTGTTTCTGCAAGCCAGCCACCCATAACAGGGTGACACCAAGCCAGCCAACCAGCCAGCCAACACAGTGTTCCTGCAAGCCAGCCACCCAGAACAGGGTGACACAAAGCCAGCCAGCCACCATTGTGTTCCTGAAGGCCAGCCACCCAGAACAGGGTAACACCAAGCCAGCCACCCACCACAGTGTTCCTGCAAGCCAGCCACCCAGAACAGGGTGACACCAAGCCAGCCAGCCACCACAGACTGTTCCTGCAAGCCAGCCACCCAAAACAGAGTGACACTAAGCCAGTCAGCCACCCACCACAGACTGTTCCTGCAAGCCAGCCACCCATAGCAGGGTGACACCAAGCCAGCCAGCCACCACAGTGTTCCTGCAAACCAGCCACCCATAACTGGATGACACCAAGCCAGCCACCCACCACAGTGTTCCTGCAAGCCAGCCACCCATAACAAGGTGACACCAAGCCAGCCAGTCACCACAGTGTTCCTGCAAGCCAGCCACCCATAACAGGGTGACACCAAGCCAGCCAGCCAGCCAACACAGTGTTCCTGCAAGCCAGCCACCCATAACAGGGTGACACCAAGCCAGCCAGCCACCCACCACAGTGTTCCTGCAAGCCAGCCACCCAGAACAGGGTGACACCAAGCCAGCCAGCCACCATTGTGTTCCTGCAGGCCAGCCACCCAGAACAGGGTAACACCAAGCCAGCCACCCACCACAGTGTTCCTGCAAGCCAGCCAGCAACCACAGTGTCCCTGCAAGCCAGCCACCCAGAACAGGGTGAAACCAAGCCAACCAGCCACCACAGTGTCCCTGCAAGCCAGCCACCCATAACAGGGTGACAGCAAGCCAGCCACCCACCACAGTGTTCCCGCAAGCCAGCCACCCATAACAAGGTGACACCAAGCCAGCCAGTCACCACAGTGTTTCTGCAAGCCAGCCACCCATAACAGGGTGACACCAAGCCAGCCAGCCAGCCAGCCAACACAGTGTTCCTGCAAGCCAGCCACCCAGAACAGGGTGAAACCAAGCCAACCAGCCACCACAGTGTTCCTGCAAGCCAGCCACCCATAACAGGGTGACAGCAAGCCAGCCACCCACCACAGTGTTCCTGCAAGCTAGCCACCCATAACAAGATGACACCAAGCCAGCCAGTCACCACAGTGTTTCTGCAGGCCAGCCACCCAGAAAAGGGTAACACCAAGCCAGCCACCCACCACAGTGTTCCTGCAAGCCAGCCACCAAGAGAAGGGTGACACCAAGCCAGCCAGCAACCACAGTGTCCCTGCAAGCCAGCCACCCAGAACAGGTTGAAACCAAGCCAACCAGCCACCACAGTGTTCCTGCAAGCCAGCCACCCATAACAGGGTGACAGCAAGCCAGCTAGCCAAGACAGTGTTCCTGCAAGCCAGCCACCCAGAACAGGGTGACACCAAGCCAGCCAGCCACCACAGACTGTTCCTACAAGCCAGCCGCCCAAAACAGAGTGACACTAAGCCAGTCAGCCACCCACCACAGACTGTTCCTGCAAGCCAGCCACCCATAGCAGGGTGACACCAAGCCAGCCACCCATCACAGTGTTCCTGAAAGCCAGCCACCCATAACAGGGTGACACCAAGCCAGCCACCCACCACAGTGTTCCTGCAAGCCAGCCACCCATAACAAGGTGACACCAAGCCAGCCAGTCGCCACAGTGTTCCTGCAAGCCAGCCACCCATAACAGGGTGACACCAAGCCAGCCAGCCACCACAGTGTTCCTGCAAGCCAGCCACCCAGAACAGGGTGACACCAAGCCAGCCAGTCACCACAGTGTTCCTGCAAGCCAGCCACCCATCACAGGGTGATAGCCAGCCAACCACCACAGTGTTCCTGCAAGCCAGCCACCCATAACAGGGTGACACTATGCCAGCCAGCCAGTCACCACAGACTGTTCCTCTAAGCCAGCCAACCAGAACAGGATGACACCAAGCCAGCCAGCCTGCCACCAGTGTTCTGGCAATCAAGCCACCCACAATAGGGTAACACCAAGTCACCCACACTTCTAGGCGTCATCCGCCAACCCACACTGCCAGGCGTCAGCAACCAACCCACAACAGGGTGCCAGCAAGAAACCCACACTGGCAGGCTTTAGCCACCAACCCACAACAGGGTGCCAGCAAGCAACCACCCACACTGCCAGGCGTCAGCCACCAACCCACAACAGGATGCCAGCAAGTAACACACACTGCCAGGCGTCAGCCACCATTCCACAACAGGGTGCCAGCAAGCAACCACCCACACTGCCAGGCGTCAGCCACCAACCCACAACAGGGTGCCAGCAAACAACCCACACTGCCAGGCATCAGCCACCAACCCACAACAGGGTGCCAGCAAGCAACCACCCACACTGCCAGGCATCAGCCACCAACCCACAACAGGGTATCAGCAAGCAACCACCCACACTGCCAGGCTTCAGCCACCAACCCACAACAGGGTGCCAGCAAGCAACCACCCACACTGCCAGGTGTCAGCCACCAACCCACAACAGGGTGCCAGCAAGCAACCACCCACACTGCCAGGCATCAGCCACCAACCCACAACAGGGTGCCAGCAAGCAACCCACACTGCCAGGTGTCAGCCACCAACCCACAACAGGGTGCCAGCAAGCAACCCACACTGCCAGGCGTCAGCCACCAACCCACAACAGGGTGCCAGTGCCAGCAGCAGCAGCAACTTCAGCAAGCCATTTTTTAAATCTTTTTTGTGTCTTTTAATTTGAAATGGAGATGGATGAGGAGAGGAAAAGTAAAAGTGTGGTATGGGACTATTTCTCGTCTCAACCTTCTCCAGGAAAAGCAGCAGTGTGCAACACATGTACAAACAACATAAGCATGGGATCAGTAACTGCAAAAAACAAAAATATGTCAAATCTTTGGGCCCATCTAAGAGTTCATTATACTGAATTGTATCATGCAGCACAGAAAAAAACAAAATGAATATACCTCCTCCACTATCCCAGGCAACAATAACAGATATGTTTGTGAAAAAAACAGATGTCACTGTCTAGATTCAGATGGAAGATCCCAACTGCTGTAAAGAGTATTCACAGAGATCATTGTCACTGATTACCACTGACCAGCCATTTACAATGGTGTCTGACTCAGGATTGTCCGTAGTTGAGCCAAGCTACACACTGAAGAGTGAGAAGTATTATCAAACCAAAATGCTGGCAAAGCTTCACCAAAAGGTCATTGACAAAGTAAAGGCTATGCTGCAACCAGAGAATCCTGGCAACTCACTCTCATTCACAACGGACTGCTGGTCACAAACAGATTCAGAGTCACTAATCATTCTTACATGCCACTTCATTGACAGCGGATGGACAAAAAGGCAATTGGTGTTGCAAGGATCACACACTGAGTACAGTAGAGACATTTTTCTAGGCATGCTTGAAGAATGGGGAATCAACAAAGACTTTGAGACAGTGGAGAAAACATGCGGAAAGGAATGAGGCTTACTGATATGTCAGACCTCTGTGTCATGGCACACAACACCCTCCAACGTTCAAATGATGGTCTGTCAAGCCAAAGAGCTTTGATTGATACAGCTGCATGAAAAAGTATGTGAACCCTTTGGAATGATATGGATTTCTGCACAAATTGGTCATAAAATGTGATCTGATCATCATCTAAGTCACAACAATAGTCAATCACAGTCTGCTTAAACTAATAACACACAAAGAATGAAATGTTGCCATGTTTTTAACATACCATGTAAACATTCACAGTGCAGGTGGAAAAAGTATAGGAACCCCTAGACTAATGACATCTCCAAGAGCTAATTGGAGTGAGATGTCTGCCAACTGGAGTCCAATCAATGAGATGAGATTGGAGGTGTTGGTTACAGCTGCCCTGCCCTATAATAAACACACACCAGTTCTGGGTTTGCTTTTCACAAGAAGCATTGCTTGATGTGAATGATGCCTCGCACAAAAGAGCTCTTAGAAGACCTATGATTAAGAATTGTTGACTGGCATAAATATGGAAAGGGTTATAAAAGTATCTCCAAAAGCCTTGCTGTTCATCAGTCCACGGTAAGACAAATTGTCTATAAATGGAGAAAGTTGAGCACTGCTGCTACTCTCCCTGGGAGTGGCCATCCTGTAAAGATAACTGCAAGAGCACAGCGCAGACTGCTCAATGAGGTGAAGAAGAATCCTAGAGTGTCAGCTAAAGACTTACAAAAGTCACTGGCAAATGCTAACATGTTAGCGAATCTACAATACGTAAAACACTAGACAAGAATGGATTTCATGGGAGGATACCACAGAGGAAGCCACTGTTGTCCAAACAAAACATTGCTGTACGTTAACAGTTTGCACAAGAGCACCTGGATGTTCCACAGCAGTACTGGCAAAATATTCTGTGGCCAGATGAAACCAAAGTTGAGTTGTTTGGAAGAAACACACAACAGTATGTGTGGCGAAAAAGAGGCACAGCATACCAACATCAAAACCTCATCCCAACTGTGAAGTATGGTGGTGGGGGCATCATGGTTTGGGGCTTTTCTTGCGTCAGGGTCTGGACGGATTGCTATCAGCGAAGGAAAAATGAATTCCCAAGTTTATCAAGACATTTTGCAGGAGAACTTAAAGCCATCTGTCTACCAGCTGAAGCTCAACAGAAGATGGTGTTGCAACAGGACAATGACCCAAAGCATAGAACTAAATCAACAACAGAATGGCTTAAACAGAAGAAAATACGCCTTCTGAAGTGGCCCAATCAGAGTCCTGACCTCAACCCGATTGAGATGCTGTGGCATGACCTCAAGAAAGTGATTCACACCAGACATCCCAAGAATATTGCTGAACTGAAACAGTTCTGTAAAGAGGAATTGTCATGAATTACTCCTGACCATTGTGCACGTCTGATCTGCAACTACAGGAAACGTTTGGTTGAAGTTATTGCTGCCAAAGGAGGTTCAACCAGTTATTAAATCCAAGGGTTCACATACTTTTTCCACCTGCACTGTGAATGTTTACATGGTGTGTTCAATAAAAACATGGCAACATTTCATTCTTTGTGTGTTTTTAGTTTAAGCAGACTGTGATTGTCTATTGTTGTGACTTAGATGATGATGATCAGATCACATTTTATGACCAATTTGTGCAGAAATCCATATAATTCCAAAGGGTTCACATACTTTTTCTTGCAGCTGTATATAGTTTGAGAAGCATGAAGAGATTAAAAATGTTGTGCTTGCAGGTCTTTTGAATGCTCGATACAAGAACCATGCTTTCTCTTCTGATGATGTATTGGCTAAGGCGAAACAATGGCTGACAGAAGATATTCAACAGGAAGTGCAGGAGGGTTCTGCCAAAAAGACAAGTCCAGAACACTATTTTTATGAAGAGCAGCATGCTGCAAAAACAGACAAATGTCCAAAAATACATCTACGAACAGAAGAGAAATGTCTTCATCGTGGTCAAATTTATCAGGACATTTTCAGTGTTTTATTGGGGCCTCATGCGGAGGATTCAATTTCTTCTGAATCTGCAACTATGAGCCTGGATGATGAACTTCTCTATTTGAAAGAAGCAGTAATTGACAGAAGAAAATGAGGCATGCTACAAAAGACTTGCTTCCCATGCTAGAAGATACCTCTCTCTCTCTGCTCCAAAAGACTTGCTTCCCATGCTAGAAGATACCGCTCTCTCTCTCTCTCTGCTCCTCTGTCCTCCACTCCTCCTGTTTATGAAGTGGCAACAATGAATGAACAAAACAGAAGACCTTTAACAGGTGACGATGGACATGCTGAAATGTTCTGATTTCTGCATTATATTATTGTTCTATTTAACTGGGAGTATTGAAAAGAGTAGTGTCCACTCATATCCACTGTGTAGCTGTTGTTTGGCTTTTTTTCTAGCAGTTTTGCACTGCCTGCAGTAAATCATTGCAGTGAGTGCACTACTTCAGCAGTAGTCCCCTGACTCCAGCCCAGCTCCAATCCACTGTTTTGCTGTTGTCTAGCTTTTTTTCTAGCAGTTTTGCATTGACTGCTGTAGTTGCAGTGAGTGCCCTACTGCAGAGGTAGTCCACTGACTCCAATCCTATCCACTGTATAGCTGTTGCCTAGCTTTTTTTCTAGCAGTTTAGCACAGACTGCAGTAGTTGCAGTGAGTGCCATACTGCAGAGGTAGTCCACTGATTCCAATCCACTGTGTAGCTGTTGCCTAGCTTTTTTCTAGCAGTTTTGCACTGACTGCTGTAGTTGCAGTGCGTGCCCTACTGCAGCGGTAGTCCACTGAGTGACTCCAATCCAATCCACTGTCTAGCTGTTGCCTAGCTTTTTCTAGCAGTTTTGCACTGACTGCTGTAGTAGCAGTGAGTGCCCTAATGCAGAGGTAGTCCACTGAGTGACTCCAATTCAATCCACTGTCTAGCTGTTGCCTAGCTTTTTTTCTAGCAGTTTTGCACTGACTGCAGTAGTTGCAGTGAGTGCTTTACTGCAGAGGTAGTCCTCCACTGACTCCAGTCCAATCCATTGTGACATGTGTAGCTGTTGCCTTGCTCTTTTTCCAGCAGTTTTGCACTGACTGCACTGCAGTAGTTGCAGTGAGTGCCTTACTGCAGAGGTTGTCCTCCACTGACTCTAGTCCAATGATCCACTGTGACATGTGTAGCTGTTGCCTTACTATTTTTCTAGCAGTTTTGCACTGACTGCAGTAGTTGCAGTGAGTGCCTTACTGCAGAGGTAGTCCTCCACTGACTCCAGTCCAATCCACTGTAACATGTGTAGCTGTTGCCTTTCTCTTTTTCTAGCAGTTTTGCACTGACTGCACTGCAGTAGTTGCAGTGAGTGCCTTACTGCAGAGGTAGTCCTCCACTGACTCCAGTCCAATCCACTGTGTATGTATGTGTATTGTGTAGCTGTTGTTGTTGCCTAGCTTTTTTTCCAGCAGTTTTGCACTGACTGCTGCAGTTGCAGTGAGTGCCATACTGCAGAGGTAGTCCACTGACTCCAGTCCAATCCACTGTATAGCTGTTTTTTTCTAGCAGTTTTGGACTGACTGCACTGCAGTAGTGAATTAAAAATATTGCAGGGGGTGAGTCCACTACTGCAGCACTTTATTATATGCATTAATGCGCAATCAGATGATGTGAAATGCAAATGTCCCTGCGAGTGCACTTTTCCTATCAGTTTTCATGCAGTTAAGGTGTTAAGAATGTTAAAAATGTTAATACACAAAGATTAACATGTTTATTAAGAGATTTGTGCTGAAAATTTGTGGGTTTTTTTGCAAACTTTTACGTGTGTGAAAATATCGGCCAATATCAGCCGATACCGATATGCGATCGGCAAAATATCGGTATCGGCAACGAAAAACTGATACCGGTCGATCACCATTTCTAACCGTATAACACGTATTTCTGATCTCCTCCGTGATTTGAGCATTAGAAGCCATTCCTTCGCTTGCAGGGAAAAAAGAAAATTATGAAATAAGCACTCCTAGTGAGTATGACAAATATGGAAGTTCCCAGAAGTGAGACCTGGATGATGTGATAATAATAACAAACCAGGTACCATCTATTATTCATCATTTCATTCCTATGTGTATTGGTTATTAGTTATCTTTAAATTTAAAATAGTAATTTAACTATCACGATCTTCTTACAAAATAAACCGTCTAGACTTTTTTTTTTTTTTTATGGACACTATTAAAAAGGATTGCCGCAGGCACTAAATAGAGAGGGAGTATTAGGGAAATGATCATAATGCACACCAATTGCTTTCATCTGACAGACGTGTCGGTATTGCATTTACATTCATTTTAACCAAATGCTAATGCTGCCTGGATACTGTACATTATAAATTAAACAGACAGTACAGATCCCCCCCAGTGGATCCAAAAGCATTCAATTGTTTCCATGGTTATCATTACACCCTTATTGGTAGGTGTTGCATATATACAAAAAAGAAAGTTCACTAATAATACAAAATATGAATAGTAACACAAGCTTCATCTGAATCAGCTACATTTACAGTCTGAAACACCGACCCTTGTGTATATTCTTTTCATGTGCTCTAGTAGTTTTGAAACCATCACTAAAAATTACCATGTGCAGATATTTCTGTTGTAAGGATGCACCCTGGGATTAAATATGTCTTTCCAATGTATTATATATTTTGCTTATTTTCTTCCATTTTTAGACATCACTGGTTTCAGAGTGCACCTGATTAATTTGTATCATGAACAGATGACAGACATGATTGCAACATGACTGTACTTCACTGCACAGTAAGAGCGCAATCTTCTTTTGAATATTTATTGCATTACATAGTTGCAAAAACTCACAGGATGCCCTCCTTTTTGGCAGAAAATCAAGCTTTATTGGGTTTTCATCTGCTGTGTGTTTGGTGGTTCCACACTGCCAATTTGCGCAGTTGTGATTTGAAGCTACAATACTGACATCTAGTGGTATTTGCACTTAGCTACAAATTCCTAATGACCACAGACTGAGAACTTTACACATTCACTTCCAGTTTCCAATCAAAGTTGAACACACAATTTTTCAACTAGTTGAGAATTGCGAAATAAGCACTCCTAGTGAATATGACAAATATGGAAGCTTCCAGAAGTGAAACCTAGAGGATGTGATAATAATAACAAACCAGGTACAGACAAACAATGTTATAGGTTTATATCCATCAGGTAGGCACTCACACTATATAATTTTAGGTAAAGATAAAATAAATTGTATAGTCAGATTATCCCTTTGTGATTATTAAAGTATTCTGAATCTGAATAATGTACATGGACAGCTTCAACTTGGACAGATTCAAAACCTGAATCTGAATAATGCACTTGGACAGCTTTAGGCTTATGTGGTTAAAAATGTTCTTAAAAATATCATATAAACTGTTTGGGGTGTTTTGTACTTATTCACTACCACTTAACTATCTATGTAAATTTAAAGTGGAACTTTACTCATAACACATTGATGAAAAATAATGTTCTTTAGCTGGGAACATACATTCCATATTGATAATTACACAAAGATAGTTGACAGCGCATAGGAACTGACAAACATCAATTCCAGAGGAGGATTCGGAATCAGCAATAAATGGACAATGAAATAGTTTAATAAAAATATATGTAGCACCCTCCTAGGTAGGTGCTAGGAAAAGCATATTGTGGCCCTGTCTGCTTATTAGGGGGGCCTGATCATTCAGCTAGGCTGTCATGTGTTTCCAGGTGTGTCTGTTGAGTCTGGGGAGTCTCCCCACTTTGTCCAATGAGGGCTCCTATTGGACAGTGGAGGAAACCTGGCCAATAGAACACCAGGGCTTATATCTATCCCAGAGGGTAGAGTCTGCCGCAATGCACCCTGGGATGGGGTATAAGTCTGAGGGGAGCACATGACAGAGCGTCTTTGGGGGGAAGCAGAGTCCTTGGAGGAGGCTGACGGCTGTCACTCCTCCTGTCAAGGGAAGCAAGTGTGTCCTGGGCAGTCGGCCTAGAGGACCCGAGATTGAGCTGTGCTGCCGGAAGGGATCCAGAGTGTTGTGGACCGAGTGAAGCTGCTGGGCTGAAGTATCCAGGAAAAACAGTGTTGTGAGTACTCAAAACTGCTCAGGGGTCTGCCTAGGACCACTCCAGAAGGTCAAAGGGATCCGGGAGCCAGCTAACCAGTAGAGAGGTTTAGAGAAAGGGGGTGCCTGTGTCTAAAAATCAAAGAGAAGTGAGAGAAAGGGGGCGCCGGTGTGGGCGCTGAAGTGTTCAGCAGTGCAGCAGTGTATACAAATAGCTATCTCAGCAAGGGAGCTTAAAGAGGACTTCTTTATTCAGAAAAGCAGTCACAAGTCAGTTTAGCGTTAACAGGCATCAGGCCAGCGTTAACCAGCGTTAACCAGCGTTAACCGGCGTTGACCGGCATCCTGCCAGCGTCAAGTCAGCACCGATCTGCATTTTTCAAGTGTCTCCGCCAAGTTGTGCATAGTTGAGCCAAAGGAGTTTCCCACTCATCCCTTCTGCTATCCAAGTTACAAAATAAATACAAAAACCCAAAGATACTGGACTGGTCATTGTCTCAGTGCTCACACTTGGAGAACATGCTTAAACGTGCTGTTGTTGCTAGCGGTAACCCAGGGGGGCCCATATCCAGCAAAATGGCTGGGAATCTTGCTACATATACAGTATATTAAAAAAGAGTAAATTTAAAGTGTAACTTTACTCGTAACACGTTGATGAAAAATAATGTTCTTTAGCCGGGAACATACATTCCATATTAACAATTACACAACGATAGTTGACAGCATACGGGAACTGACAATCATCAATGCCAGAGGAGGATCCAGAATCAGCAATCAATGGACAATAAAAATAGTTTATTAAAAATATACAGTATATAAAAAAAAGAGAAAACCAGGAACATGGAGGTACATTACCACACCGGGTCTTGGAGAGTAAATTTAAAGTGGAACTTAACTCATAACACGTTGATGAAAAATAATGTTCTTTAGCCGGGAACATACATTCCATATTAATAATTACTGTATGCTACCAAAATTAGTGTGTGCTGTAAATTGCTTCTAGCATTGTTCCTGTTTCTTCTTGCTGGAGGCTGCCATTTTGCTGAAGCCAATTGCCCTTGAGCAGCAGTAAATCTTTAGGCTGTCAGCAGATCGGCCTCTACAAATTTGCCACAGTGCCGAAAATTAGAGAGCAACTGAGCATGTGCAGAGCAGGGTGAGACAGTGTATTACTGGATATTAAACAGTATAAGCACTTATTTTTAATGTTTTACATAGCTTTAACTGCAAAAGGGGCCAGCCTGAAGTGATCTACTAGGACTTCATTTTCTGACTAATGTTCCACTTTAAGAGCAAGAGAGCAGTGGGTGTCATTGAACAGTTCAGAGTGCTGACTCAATATAGAGAGTCACTCTGAGCAGCTCTGTACTTTGTGATTGCTGTGATGATCTATCACAGAGATCACAAATTTAAACATCATAGAGCCTTCCCCTTCTTCTCACAATTGAGAAAGGAGCAAAAGTCATAGCTCCAACCAGAGGCGTAACTAGAACCTTAAGGGTCCCCGGTGCAAGAAACCATGAAGAGCCCCCCCTGACCCCCCCCCCTCCATCTGAGCCCCAGGCTTCCTGTTCTGCAAGGGCGTCCATGGACATCCTCCCAGAATCCTGCCTCCCAAGTGCCCCCTGGGGAATGCATCCAGTATGCTCTGTGACTGCTGTGTCCTTCGGACAATCACAGTGGCCCCTTACCATGTGATCAGCTGATCATATGTAAACAGACTTGTCTGTTATGGGCACTCCTTTCTTCCCATGTGGTGTCTGTGTGAGGAAAGGAGAGTCGTTAACCAGCAAGACTGTCAGTACATTGTTTACACTGATAATCAGGGCTCTGATCATCAGTGTCCTGATTATCAGTGCAGCCCCATCAGTGCTGCCTATCAGTGCTGCCTATCAGTGCTCATGAATGCCGTCTATCAGTGCTCATCAATGCCACCTATCAGTGCCCATCAGTGCTGCATATCAGAGCTCATAAATGCCGCCTATCAGTGCTCATATGTGCCGTCTATCAGTGCCCATCAGTGCTGACTATCAGTGCCACCAATCAATGCTCATCAATACCGCCTATCAGTGCCCATCAGTGCTGCCAATCAGTGCTTATCAATGCCCATCAGTGCTGCCTATCAGTGTCACCTATCAGTGCTCATCAATGCCACCTATCAGTGCTCATCAATGATGTATATCAGTGCCATCTATCAGGACTCATCAATGCCACCTATCAGTGCCCATCAATGCTGCCTATCAGTGCCATCTATCAAGACTCATCAATGCCGCCTATCAGTGCCCATCAATGTTGCCTATCAGTGCCACTTATCAGTCATCATCAATGCCGCCTATCAGTGCTCATCAGTGCCACTTATCAGTGCTCACAAATGCCGCCTATCAATGCTCATCAATGTTGCCTATCAGTGCCGCCTATCAGTGCTCATAAATGCCACCTATAAGTGCTCATCAATGCCACCTATCAGTGCCCATCAATTCTGCCTATCAGTGCCACTTATCAGTGCTCATTAATGCCGCCTATCAGTGCCCATCAGTGCTCATCAATGCCACCTATCAATGCTCATCAATGTTGCCTATCAGTGCCACCTATCAGTGCTCATCAATGCTGCCTATCAGTGCTCATCAACGCTGCCTATCAATGCCACTTATCAGTGCTCATCAATGCTGCCTATCAGTGCCCATCAGTGCCCCTTAGCAGTGTTCATCAATGCTACCTATCAGTGTTGCCTATTAGTGCCACATAGTGCTCAGCAATGCCACTTATCACTGCCTATCAGTGCCACTTATCAGTGCCTCATCAATGTTGCCTATCAGTGCCTATCAGCAGTACTCTGAGAGTGTCCCTCTCATACGGTTCAGACTCAGAGCCTGTACTGACAGTTCCCCCTCTCTCCTACCTCGCACAGATGGGATAGGAGACAGCCGATTTGCTCCTTCTCCTCCCAACCCTCTCCTGTGTGCCCTGCGGGAATTGTGAATGATCAAATTCAACTGCTTAGATTCACATATCCCAGAGTGCACACAGGAGATGGGGTGGGAGGAGAAGGAGCAGATCGGCTGTTTCCTATCTGTGCGATGGAGGAGGGACTGTCAGTACGGCTCTGAGCCAGTGAAAGAATGGGCAGGCGGGCGGGTGGGGAGGACCTTCCCAGTGACAGAACAGATGGGCGAGCAGGGGCGGACCCCTCCTGGTGACAGAATAGCGGGCGGATCCCCTCAAAGTGGCGGAACGGGCAGATGGCCCTACCACAATGGCAGAGTGGCGCCCCCCGCAGTGGCGGAACTCCAGTGCCCAGTTGCAAGTGCGACTGCTGCGACCCTGGTAGTTCCGCCACTGGCTCCAACTATCCCTTGTTTGGAGGAACTGTCCCTCTTTTCAGACCAAATCCCTCTGTCGCTCAAGCAGACTCAGTTGTCCATCTTTTTGGTTTAACATGTACATCTCTAAAATGTACTATTTTACCTATAACAAGTATAATGTTTGAAAAGCCAAAATAAATAAATTATAGATAAAAGAGCACTTTTCTGGTTTGTGAGATAAAGAGGGAGTCATTATCAGTGAAGATATGTAAATGAAGGTGTCAGCAGCAGTAGGTAATTCATAGCGGGGGGCTTGTAATTGATTGTGGGATTGTTTCTGTAACCCTTTTGCACCCTACCTCTCCTGTACATCTCATTTCAATGGTTTCTCTATGTGATATCAACTCTATTAACTCCCTTATCCTGCACATTCACACCCTCATCCCCATCCTTCCACTGAGTATGACCTGAACATTCCCCCTTTTACTTCATCCTCCCTCTATGTATGACCTGTATGTACTGTGCAACTAGCACATCATCATCAAGTTCCATGTTTTACCACCTCAAAACCATCATATTTCTTCATCTCCAAAAAATTGCTGCAAGAAGGTTAATTTGGGGAAATATTGTTTGATATGTTTTATAACAGGAAATAAGAAAACAGTTTTTACTGGAAAAAAAAAAAAAAAGAAACAGTGGTTGTTAAATACCACAAAAAAGCCCTATCTGCAACACATAGAGAGCAGAGGTCAAGGATAAGTAACATATAGAGTGCAGGGCTCAGGAGTGCTGAAAGTGTTTTCTTTTTTTTTTTTTTTAGGCTTTTTTCCCCTCTGTTTTCACCTGCTGACCTAGCCATTAACACACATGTTGTATTAGAGTGCCTCCACTCTGGGTGAAGGAGCACAGGAGCACCTTTGGGTGACAGTATTGTCAATCTGGGGGGAAGGGAATGTTAGATGCATTAGCAGATTTACTGTCGATATACTAGCAAATTGAAGCTGAACTCCAGCTAATGCTTTAAAGGCAGCTAAAGCAAACATTTTTTTTTTACTTTTAGTATAAAGGTTATACATTATTGAATAAGAGCTGATAGTTTTAAACACCCCTGTCAGTAGTAAACGGTTTGTCTATAACTGTTCCATCTGCAGAACAGCTTGATCTTTTGAAAAACAACAGACTTACTGGCCAGATTAACAGGTGAAAATAAAGGAAAGAAAGCCAAAAAAGCAAACGAATGCAGCCATCACATATAAGAATCGGAGCCCATTATAGACCAATATCCCTCTTAAATGTTGATATCAATTTTTTTTCCAAAATCTTAGCCAACAGGCTTCTCCCACTCCTCCCTTCAATTATATCCAAAGATCAAGTAGGCTTCATTCCCATCCGCAAAAGCAGGGATAATACCATCAAGGCTATTAACCTACACCATGCACTCACCCACTCAAACCAAAAGGCATTCTTCCTATTGCCGGATGAGGAGAAGGCATTTAACAGGGTAGCCTGGGACTATATGGAAGCTGCCCTCAAGGCTATTGGCCTAGGCTCATACCTTTTAGGATTTATCATGTCCCTCTAAACAAACCCATCAGCAAGAGTACGTGTTAACAATACCTTGTCAAATGCCTTCTACATCAGTAATGGAACAAGACAGGTATGCCCACTTTCCTCTATTTTCTTTGTACTCACCCTCGTGCCTTTCCTACACTGTCTTAGACATAATGTGGATATTAAGGGTATCCGCGTAGCCAACCAAGTTTACAAATTTGCGGCTTTCGCAGACGATATCCTATTATCTTTAACCAAACCCCTTACCACACTCCTATTTTTATAAGCGGAATCCAACACTTCCAATCCATTTCTAACCTCGAAATATTTTTTTCCAAATCTTCTGCACTTAACATTACCCTCCCACAAGCAGCAGTCGACCAATGCAAAGTAAACTTCCCTTTCCAATGAAAATCAAACTCCATAAAGTACTTAGGGATTCAACTTCCTTCTAAACTACAAAACTTGTACTCCAAAAATTACATTTGCAACCTAAATACCATAAAAGCTGACCTCAAACGATGGAACAAAGCCCATCTTCTTTTGGTTCGGTAGAGCGGCAAATTTAAAAGTGAATGCTCTCCCCTGCCTACTATATATATACTACGAACAATATACCTCCCCCCAGCTTTTTTTAAGACATACAGCAGCTCCTGCTCCAAGTTTCTCTGGGGGGATGGAAAACCCAGGATTAGTTATACTCAACTTTTGATACTAAGATATTTAGGAGGGATAGGCCTTCCAGATTTACAAAATTACTGCCAAGCCTGTCATCTATCAAAGATAATTGATTGAAACATTCACAATTCTATCAAAGACTGGGTAAATCTAGAAGCCTCATTTACCTTCCTATCCTTGGGCACACTACCCTGACTGTTTGATAAATGGACCTGCGCCTACACCCACTAAATGGTCCCACCCTATGTTGTTTCTGGATGGTAGGCAAGAATACCTCCATTTCATCTGTTCAAGATCCACTCACCCCACTCCGGATGAATTTGGACTTTCCCCTGGGTATTCACAGTCATTTTCTGCCAACCATTGGTCCCACAAAAAGGGTACTAGCACACCGTTTCTTTGAAAATGATATAATACTCTCCAGCACACACCAACCCTTGCAGATGGATAAACCTCCCATTCCTCCACGGACATATCTCCTAATCAATCACTACCTGCGCTCCTTAGATAAGCTGTCCTCCTGTTCCAAGAAACTGACTCCATTTGAAACAATATGCAAACTACAAACCCCGCAATGTCATCTCATATCTATTATGCACTCTATGCTATTCTCTGACACCCCCTCAAATAACAGTAGATTCTGCCCATGATGAATGGGAATGTATTTTCCCAAATATACATAAAGGCTTGACAAACATGTCTACTCAGGAAAACAGATATAAAATCTTATCACGTTGCTACCGAACCCCTGACCTACTACATAAATACCTCCCAACAATCTCAGAGAACTGTTGGAGATGCCAATCAGACCGAAGCACGCTACTACATATCTGGTGGTCATGCCCACGCATTCAAATCTTTTGGACTAAAGTTCGCCATATCATCTCGCTGATAACCTCCTACAACCTAGACCTCTTCCCGGCTCTATTCCTTCTACATCAACCTTCGCTTCCACACAAAACATACTATAAATCTTTAGCCATGCATTTGATTAATGCGGCAAAACAATGCATCCAGTCCCCCCCCCCCCTCCCAGTCCCCCCAGTTAAGGAATGGCTCAACAAGATTAAAAAAATGGCAAGATGGAAGAACTAATACACGTTGCATGAGACACACCATCTAAATTTGGGACCAAATGGGTCTGCTGGATACATTTCCTAACTACTGCAGAATTCGCCAGACTATACCACTCCTCCGACCAAACCTCAGATGAATAAACTTGATGACCCGACACCATTATCTAAACTTCCCCTTCTTTTTCTATTTTGTTCTAATCTATTTACAAGATCCTGGCCCACAACCTTTCTCCCCTTGAAGATGGTCCCCCTCCATCATTCACATATACTCCTTGAGGGGTTGCTGATCCATACTGTTATACCAGGGAGGGGAATGAGAGACAGTACCCCCCCTCCTCTCCTCTCCACCCCCCTCCTTTCTTATCACCCTTACCCCTCTCTCTTCCCTCTTATCCTTTTCTTTCTTTTCCCATGTTAGTGTCCCATATTTCTCTCCTAGTAAAACTCCAATTTAAACAAATAGGAGCTGTACGCATTCATTACTTAATTACATACACCTTTAAGGTATCCCACACCAAATAACTGCAAACCATCTGACACACTGGGACCTACCTCGCCTTCCATTTCAACCGAGCAGACCTAGATTATTCATAAAAACCATTCACTGCCATAACTACCCCTTTAACCGATGGTATCTAGTAAATGATTTACTCAGATTCATTCAATACTGTCCTTCTATTAGGCCACCACCTCGATAACTAAAGACCCACACAATCTGTTACAACAACTACGAACATATTAATATTCTACCTACACGGTCTGTTAGCCTTGTCTCACCCCAGTACCTGAACCTTTTCCATACTAATGGAATAAGCCATATTTCCATTGGTTTATGTACGCTCATTGCAAATGTACCATTTATATGGCTTTGTTGTACTGTTTTTTTTTATTGATCTTTGTACTACTTTATTTTGTTAACACAATTTGTTCATGCAAACTGTATACTCTATCTTACATAAATAAAAATGTCTTTATGGAAAAGAAAAAGAATTGGAAAGCTGCAATATAATAAATGTATGCTTTTGGGTTTAATACCAATTTATTTCACAGAGTGCAGGGGTCAGAAGTGCATAATTCATGGAGTGCAGGGGCTAGGAGTAAGTAACACACAGAGTGCAGTAATCAGGAGTAAGTAATGCACAAAGTGCAGAGGTTAGGAGTAAATAACACATGTAGAGCAGAGGTCAGGAATAACTAATGTACAGAGTGCAGAGATCAGGAGTGTGTAATGCACAGAGTGCAGGGGTCAGAAGTGCCTAAAGCACAGAATGCGAGGGTCAGGAGAATGTAATGCAAAGAGTGTAGATGTCAGGAATAAGTAATGCACCAGAGCAGAGGTCAGAATTAACTAATGCACAGAGTGCATGGGTTAGGAGTGCATGATGCATGGGGAGCAAAGGTCAAGGGAACGTGACATACAGGAGTGCAGAGGTCATGAATGCATAAAGCACATAGTGCAGAGGTCAAGAGTAAGTAATGTACAGAATGTCGGCCTCAGAAGCGCATAACAAACAAAGTGCAAAGGTTCAGAGTGCATAACACTTAGAGTGCAGGGGTCAGGAGTGCATTGCTCACTGAGTGCATAAGTCAGGATTTCAAAATGCACAGAGTGCAAGGTTCAAGAGTGCGTAATGCATAGAGATCAAGGGTCAGGAGTAAGTAACATATGAAGAGCAGATGTCAAGAGTAAAGAATATACTGAGTACAGGGGCTGGGAGTAAAGCCTGGAGGGTAAAGGTCAGGAGTAAGTAATGCAAGGAATGCAGGGGCCAGGAATAAATGACACACAGAGCACAGAGGTGTAGGAGCATCTAATGCACTGAGTGTAGGGGGGCAGGAACAAGTAATGTATGAAGAGAAGAGGACAGTGGGGGTCTGCAGGCGGGGGGGCTTATCGGAATCTAGAAGCCCCATTTAACAATGGGGCATCCAGATCTTGCCCCCCCCCCTTATGTGAATGAATATGGGGTACATAGTATCTCTACCCATTCACCAAAAAAGTGTAAACAGTGAATAAAGACAGTACACAAGATTTTGACAATTCCTTAATTAAAAAGTCAAAATCAAATCATAAAAAACAATGTCCCTCTGTGTAGATCCATCGTCAATCATGCTGCCTGCCGTTAGAAATTAATAAAAAAAAAAAAAAAATTAAACAAAATCAACTCAATGAAACAACCAAACGAATCAACAAAACTAAATTAGCAACATAAAAAATCTATCTCAAAGGAAACAAAACAAATGTTTCCGTTCTGCACATGTCTAGCAGCATCAATAATTATACAGGGGTTCAGATAGCTGCTGAGAGTCTGTATAAATACCTCGAGACACAGGGCTTCCAGGTCTTTTTCTGTAGAAGAGGAATGCAGCAATGCAGCCTAAGAGGGGCTGCTTTCCCATGTAGGCTATCCTGCCATGTGGTTTCAAGGTGGCCTTAGGTGGGTAACCTGAGGGCCCGCTTTGCTGAAGTTGTGGAGAGCTGACTGAAGGGCTGTCATCTGAAGATCTAGTCTGATATCACAGGAAAAAAGGTGTCACATGGATGTTGGAAGGGGGCAAGAAACATTCCAAGGGCATTTGTGAGTACATGACAAGCTTTCTGGGTATGTCCCCTTCTTCAAGGTCTCAGCAGTACTCATATGCAGCTATTCAGGGGTTGGCTGTCAGTGGTGGTGGGGAGTTTATATATATATTCAAAACATTTTTGGATGTGTTTCATAGCAAACACATGTACAAGGATTTAAAAAATGTCAGTGACATAAACACATACCTACACACACACACACACACTCACACACACAAACACACACACACTCACACACACACACTGATCTGGACTGGATAGACCAGTGTCTTTTTTCAATCTTACCAATTATGTAACTATGTAATAATGGCTAAATCCTCGCATTCAAATCTTTTGAACTGAAGTTCGCTGTACTATCTCGCTGATAACCCCTTGCATCTGTCCCCAGCCAGCTCTGTAGTGAGAACTGAGAGATCAAATACCGCTAATCGCTCAGTTCTCCCCCTCTGCTATGAGTAGAGAGCTGTCAGTCAACAGCTATCTGCTCTCCCCTCCAGCAGTCACTGGAGCGCTGAGCTATGGAGTGAATGGGAGGGGCTGACTCAGGCTTTCAGCGGATCACTGAGAGGCTGAGCCAGGTGCCGGTCCAGGGTTCTGGTTGGATCCTGACCATATGGTCAGGATCTTTTCAGAGCCTGGACAGGCTCTATGACATCAGCCGACAGCAGGCTTCAGTTGTCTGCTTAAAATGGGTCACAAGAGTGCAGAACAAACTTACATAGCTACATAGTTAGTCAGGTTAAAAAAAGACACAAGTCTGTCCAATTAAAAACAAAAAAGAAAACACAACAATACAATTCCATATAAATAAATCCCAAGGGGAATTTGGGATTCAATAGCGCTTGCTAGTAGGAAATAGTGATAATAAATAAACAGTAAATATTCATATAGGCTAAAATGTCACTAAAAAAAAACACTAAAAATTACATTAAAAATTAATAAATTCATAAATAGTATACCCAATAAATAACATACAGTATTAAATCAAATAAGTGTCATAAAAGTGCATAGTAGTGCCAAAAAATAGTCCAATAAGAGATCATATGTGACTTGGTGAGAGTAGATTGCACTTCAGTGCAAAACAAGGTGCAACATACAGTATTAAATCATGTAGGTGTCATAAAAGTGCATAATAGTGCCAAGAAATAGTCCAATAAAAGTTCATATGTGACTTGGTGAAAGTAGATTGCACTTCAGTGCAAAACAAGGTGCAAGTGCTCAGTGCTGGATCCTCCAATGGTCCGATAACCAATTGAATGAGGTGACTTTTAAGATAAATAAGATGTGAGCTTACCAGAAATAGTGGGTCTAAATTACCTTACGGTAAAAAGACCAATAGTGCTTGATGGCCCTCCTGGCCTCAGATCCGGTACCTGCTGGGCTTGTCCCCCACTGACCGAAGTCCCTTCCTGGGTAAACGATATCCTCCAGGTCCAATTAGGGAAAAATAAAATTGCTCCAGATGGTGTAGTACCGTTTAAAAAGGGTTTTATTGGAGTTATAAGGTAAAATATATACGCAAAGTAAGTTAAAATAGGAACCGCGCCCAAGTCTGTAGCGTGGAGAGCGGTAGTTACCGAGCTGCGTTCTGCTGGAACGCAGCTCAGTAGCTACTGCTCTCCCCGCTACAGACTTCATACTAGCGGGCGCGGTTCCTATTTTAACTTACTTTGCGTATATATTTTACCTTATAAAATGCATAGGAGATGCATAGGAGAAGTACAGCCAAACAAGCTTTGACTATACTTCCCCTTTAATTTAATGAAGTAAAGCTGTTTTCACTTCAGTCATCCAATCATACGTGAGACAAAATGTATTTTAAGCACTTGAATATTGAATTCATAGTAGGCACATTGCAAACTAAGGATTCACTTTATTAAAGCACTCATCTTACTGGAATTTCTGCCTGCAGTGACCACCTTTTCAATATATAATTATCCTAGAGGCTCTTGTATTGTTTCTATAATTTACCTTGATTACCCCATTTCCTTGAAAAATATCTAGTAACAAAAAATATTATGTGTGTTGCCTTTTAACAAAGGAGATATTTCTCATTCTAATCTGTATCGAGATCTGGTTGAATTTTAGGTATGACTCATGCAAAATAATAGCTCCTATGTGTCACACTGGGCATTGTTACTGAAAATGCAGAACTTTATTTGCCCACAAGATGGCAGTGTGTTACTGTCTTGCCTTGCCATAGCTCTAATTCAAGTGCTCAGAGGATTCTGAGAAATGTAGTCTTGGAAGAGAACATCACTTACAATTAGGCAGGGCCAACTATACGGCCCATAAGTACCTGCAAAGGGGAGAGACGGGATATAAAACAAAAAGCCCAGGAAGGAGCTAGAGAGGCATCCCAACTACAGAGGTGGATGAAAGAGCTGTGCTATGCTGAGTTAGACCTGGCTGGGCTGGACTGCACCTAACGGGTGGGCTGTATCCAAGTCATTATCTGGAACTGCCACTGAGGTCCATTCATTGAGATTGATGCTGTTACTTTGCCAACTAAATGGGGCCCCTCCACTGCCCAGAGAGAGTACTCCAGCATCCAGAACCTGCTGCACAGGGATCTGGTGAGAGTGTCCCAGACCCACATAACAACTTTAATTAAAAACTGACTTACCTTTGCAATGCATACCCAGAGAGTACCTTTTCCCTCCTTTTGTCCGATTTCCCTTAGAAAGAGTGGAATAATCCCTTGCTGCCATTCCCCACTGCAAGCAGCAAACCCCAAGGCCAAAGACAATTTCCATAGTTGCTATTATCCCAAAGTGCTAACTCTGTTATTACCCCTGTTAAAACTGCAATTTGATGCACAGTGTCCTAAAGTTAACTCCTTAAAGTCCTCTGTATACAGTGCACCACAACTTTCTGCACGCCTCTTAACAGGCCATCTTACCTATTAGTACCTGTAAAACACTCTAACCTTATACCTGATCTATATTCTCTGGTTAACCTCTTACTTCTGTTTACAATGGATGTCAGTATGATGTTTAAAGTTTATTTCCGCATACAATCATCTTATACAAAACTGTATTACAGGATGCAATGATGCTCAGTACAGGATATCACATGACAATTAAAGGTGGTACTCAACCATGGTATCTCTTGATAGGATATAATTCCCCCTCCCATAGGTGGGTACATTTAACCCTTCTAATTACCTCCCCCTCTGCACTGATCACCAGAATCGAATTCTAACCTATTGCAAACTATTGCTAAATATTGCTAAATATTGCTTACTTGCAGGCATTGTATCAGTTTGCACATTTGCAGTAAGTTAGGACATGAAAATATTTCCTCATTCCTAGGCAAGTAATTTCCTCTACACACTTTTACACATATTCTCATGATCTTAAAGTGGTATTCCAACCCTCATCTTCATAAAGCATAATACATGTAATTTATCAATGTCTGCATACAATCCATATTAAAATAGATCAATATCCTATCACCCCTGCTTGACTTCTAAGGGTGCACCCTTAGAGTTACATGGGTTAATTGTATTAAAACAGTTTCTCTCGTGGTTTCTCATGTGTTAATTGTAAACTATGGATTTACTGTGTTGCTTTTCTACTTTGGTTTGCCAATACAAACTGTTTATCTCCTAAAAACCAGAGTGCACCATTTTTGTGTGACCGCTGGGAGTTCCCAGCCGAGATATTTTGGTAGTGCCAGTGATAATAAGGGTCCTGACTAAGGAGAGAGAATGAGCAGAGAACCCCATATCTCCAGCGACTCTTACGGGGGTAGTGGTACATAGTCTTTACTGTAAAAATCCTTCCTTCAGTAATGCTTATCCTCTCTTGCACTCTCTAAATGGAGGGGAAGCAGATGAATGGCAAAGTCCCCCTCCTCTATTCACAGAATACTTTGAATTCTGTGGAAATAATACAAGGAGTTGGGCAGGAAAAAAAGCTGTAGCTTTTACTAAAATATTCCCATTACACAAGGGGCAGAACTTGTAGAGGGGGGCATTAGTATTCAGTAAGTGCACCATGATGTGGCCTTGATAGTATTGCCTTTAATAGTTTTCAGTAGAGATAGGCCGAACAACATCCTGTTCGGTTCGCACCAGAACATCTCGAACAGGGAAAAGTTCTTGCGAACATGCAAATTCTATTAAAGTCTATAGGACACAAACATGAAAAATCAAAAGTCCTAATTTTAAAGGCTTATATGCAAGTTAATGCCATAATAAGTGTATGGGGAACTGGGTACTGCCCTGGGGGACATGTATCAAAGCAAAAAAAAATTTTTAAAACCATTGTTTAAAACGTTTAAAGGAGCAGTGATTTTAATGTAATGATGCTTAAAGTGAAACAATAAAAATGAAAAATTCCTTTAAATATGGTGCCTGGGGTGGGGGTCCGCTAATGTGGCTGTAAAGTGGCACATCTGTACGACGTATGGAGCCTGCTGCAGCAATACTGACATTTCTAATGTCATTTAAAATTACTTGCGGCTGTAATGTATTGAAAGCTGAGGGTAAAGGTGATGGACTGGCCAAGCATGTCTCCAGACCCAAACCCTATTGAGCATCTGAGGGGCTTCCTCATATAGAGGGTGGACGAGTGCAAGGTCTCTAACATCCACCAGCTCTTTGATGTTGTCATGGAGGAGTGGAAGAGGACTCCAGTGACAACCTGTGAAGCTCTGGTGAACTCCATGCCCAAGAGGGTTAAGGCAGTGCTGGAAAATAATGGTGGCCACACAAAATATTGACACTTTGGGCCCAATTTGGACATTTCCACTTAGGGGTGTACTCACTTTTGTTGCCAGCGGTTTAGACATTAACCAGTTCCCGACCACCCGCCGCCTTTTTACTGCAGCAGGGTGGCTCGTACAGGCAGAACGGCATAGACCTACGTCACTCGTCTGAGAGGAACTGGGGGGCGAGCGCATGCCGGCGGCGGAGCGCTTCCACCCCGATCGTCAGCGGGGAAGCCGATTCGTGTGTCAGGCGGCTCCGATTGCTGCCTGACACTCTCGATTGTTCCCTGCTGAGAGACGGACGGTTGACTGTTGACTGTTGTAAACACAGCCGACCATCCTGCTACCTTGAGAGCTCATGTGATCCTGCTATATAGGATCACATGTCTCTATGGTCATCTCAGAAGCCACGACCCCCCACAGTTAGAATCACTCCCCTAGGGTCATTTAACCCCTTGATCACCTCTACTGTTAACCCCTTCCCTGCCAGTATCATTATTACAGTAACAGTGCATATTTTTAGCACTGGTTACTGTAGTAATGTCACTGGTACCCCCAAAAGTGTCAAAAATTTCGCCGCCATTACTAGTTAAAAAAAAAAACAATAAAAAATGACATAAATCTTTCCCGTAGTTAATAAACCTTTGCGCAAACCACTCAAAATACGCTTATTGCAATTTTTTTTTACCAAGAATATGTAGCAGAAAACAAATTGGCCTAAAATATTTGATTTTAAATTTTTTTTTTGGGAATGTCATATAGCAGAAAGTGTAAAATATTGGATTTTTTTTTTTCAAAATTGTTGCTTTTTTTTGTTTATAACGCAAAAAATAAAAATCGCACAGGTGATCAAATACCACCAAAAGAAAGCACTATTTGTGGGAAAAAAAACTTACATTTTGTTTGGATACAGTGTCGCATGACCGTGCAATTGTCCGTTAAAATGTGTGGGAGCGACCCATGATACACTCTGTCGGAGGGACATCGGTATACCTTTCCTCAGACCCCCGCAAGAGATTGGCAGACGCTGGAAGCTGGAGTGCTCTGTCTTGCAAGCCAGCTGTTAACAGTGAAGAGAAAGGATTACCTGCGTTTACCAGGCTTTGTCTTTGGCCAAGACTATAGCCATACATCTGTGACAGGCAGTGAAAGGTGCACAATCTCGCTGGGGTCATGTGATTGCATATTGTTTTTATTATTATTTCTTCAATAAAAGTTTTAATTGCTCTAGTAGTGCACTTCCCTTGTGTTCCCTTTTGTTTTTAGCAGTATCCTGCATCACCTTGTGAGGTGTAACATGGACAGCTGCAGATGTACTAGCACCTACAATGCTTATATGTGACTGCCTAAATGACATCCAAAAAAACTCAGAAAGTGGAGACATTTTTTTTTAAGGTTTGTGAGGTATGCCATTAGGTGAGAGAGTCTTTAATTTAATCGTTAAAAACATATTGAAAAAATAATAGCAGACTAGGTGAAAACTGGGTGCAAAAATCAGAGGCATTGCCCGTATTTTAATTATACACTAGAATAGAAGCTAGTATCACAAATCCATCAGTTTCCATAATATTACTTCCATTAACCAAAGGTTTTGGCAAGTTCTAATAGAGAAAATCACATGTTAAAAATATTAAATTGCTTTTTACCGTGACTACTGGTGCTGATAATCGTCAGTGAAAGTGCATTTATTTTTCATAGTTTAGCCAGATATGAAGTATCAGACTTAACACATCTGATTTGTAAAATAAAAGGAAGCAATGATAAAATTTCTTACAGCTTAGTACAAAACACATTCAACCTTCCTGAAACAACTTGTGCTAGAACGATTATCAACTTTCCACAATTCATCTGCAGAGGTCAGCAAAGGCAGTGAATTGTAGAATCTTCATGCTGTGCAATGTGAATGCTGTGTGACCCTTTTTAGAATCACTCATAACCCTGCCAAAGAAAAGATGCCAGGAGTTTTTAATCTTCATTTTTCACAAATCTTGTTTTAAAGATGTTTCTTTTCCAGTAGCATGAAAGAGAAGCTAGAAGCCCTTTATATTTCCTAGTAGAGAAAGTCTAAATCAATTACAGGTGAACACGTAAGCCAAAAAAAAAAAAAAACAGAACTACAAGTCCTAGATATAAGCAGATATAACAAATAATTTGTGTTTTGGGTTGGTGCTTGATGGTGCTTCAATGAACATGCAACTGAGGATCCTTCTGGGGAGATCCTTGACAGTTGTTTGGGATTCTAGATCTATCCAGTAGAAGAAAAAAAGGGGGTTGCAGGGCTACACTTCAGTAGTAACTGTTGAAAATCTATTTGGTTTTATTACATTCTGGACATGTAGAAATCTAAAGAGGACCGAAGGATTGAAGAGGGTTATAACATAGCTCCCAACTGTCCCTAATTTCTGTGGGACTGTCCCTTATTTGGAATAAAGTTCCTCTGTCCCTCTTTCCTCCTTATTTGTCCCTCATTTTAATCTAATCTATATAGTTGTATATAAAATTCACTTTTTATCTTTCAAAAAGTGTTTCCCAGTGCTAAACCTTTCATCCAATTTGTAAATTGCTGCATTTGTAAATTTCAAAAGCCAATATAAAGGAAATGAAGAGGTAAAAAAAGCACTTGTGAGTTTAACTAGTCACTCTATTTTATAATTCTCCTTTAAGGGGGCGTGTCAGAGGGTGTGTCCTATGCCTACATGTTTTTGTTAATAGGTGTCCCTCATTTCCATCTCAAAAAGTTGGCAGGTATGTCATGATTACATAGGGCTCTTTCTATCTGTCGGCATCTTCCAATCAAGCTTTAAAAAAGTAGGTTTTTGTCAGGTCACCTGTGGCCAGGTGACAACTGCACCCTGTTAGGGACAGGGGTGCACCACAAGGTAGTGAACCCAATAGCTGACTGCTGCGGATGGACAGGAAACGTGAGCCCAAGATTCCCCAGGGCGTGGAGTCTAAGGCCCAGCAGGTGTTCACCAGAGCCTCTAATGGTGAGGATGGCCTTCGCTGCAGCTGAACCCAGGTCGCGGCCCCTGGAGTCCCCCAGGTCACAAGGGATAGTGATGGGTCAGCCGAGGTTGAGGCAAACAGGCAGACGAGGGTAACCAAGAGACAGGCCAAAGGTCAGGGTCACAGGCAAACAAGAGTAGTCAGAGATGAGCCAAAAATCGGTACACAGCAAGATAGACATAGCACACAGCAGACAGGAATACAAGCTAACAAACAAAGTTGAACAGCAAAGCAGACCTGCAGTGCACTAGTTAATATAGACTTCCTGGAATGGCCTGGGGTGGAGCCATACAGGGAGGAGAGACGATAAAAGGCAGCCAGAAGGAGATTCAGGCCTCTAATGGAGACATGGAGGAGAAGGTAAGCTGCCGGACACTATTGCATGTCCATGACAGTACTCTCCCTCTTACGAGGCCTACCCCTTCCCCGCCTGGGCCCGGGTTTAGAGGGAAACTTCAGATAAAAGTTTTTTAACAGACAAGGTGCAAAGACCTCCGATGCATGGACCAAGGACCTCTCCTCAGGGCTAAAGCCTTTCCAATGAACAAGGTACTGAAGAACACCTCTACAGAGTCAGGAATCCAGAACTTGACTGACCTCGTATTCCTGATTATCCTCAGAGACCGGTGCCATGGTAGGGAGAGGACGAGAGAACTTATTGAGGACTAAAGGCTTCAGACGGGCAACATGGAAGGAGTTAGCGATTCTGGGGCTTTTGGGAATCTGAAGTTTGAAACAAACCAAATTCAGTTTCGAAGTTATAGTGTATGGGCCAATGAATCTTGGAGCAAACTTCAGAGAAGGAACTTGAAGGTTGATGTTCCTGGTGGAGAGCCAAACTTTGTCCCCTGGCTGAAGAGAAAGTGGTTTAGGCCTGCGGCGGTCAGCAAAGCCTTTGAATTTGTCGGCAGCTGCCCGGAGGGAATCATGAACGTCACTCCAGATAGAATTGAAGGACTCCTGAGCTGAAGCCAAAGCTGGGATATCCGGAGAACAGGTCATGGGAAGCAGAAGCTGAGGATGTCTTCCATAAACTGAGAAAAAGGGTGTTTTCTCCGAACTGGTATTTACGTGATTGTTATAAGAAAATTCCACCCACAGAAATAGAGAGGACCTATCGTCATGATGAGAGGAGACTAAGGTGCGAAGAAAACCCTCTAACTCCTGATTGACCCTCTCCAAAGCAATCCAAGGCACTATTGAGGGATTTACAAAAGGCTCTCCAGAAATGAGACGTAAATTGAACGCCCCTGTCGGAAACAATATGAGAAGGAACCCCATGGAGGCGGAAAATCTCTCGAACAAAAATGGGAACCAAGGCAGGAGCAGAAGGAAGACCAGGAAGGGGAAAAAGATGAGCCATCTTGGAAAACCGTTAGACTACCACCCAAATGACCGTATTACCATCAGACAGTGGGAGATCGGTGATGAAATCCATGGCAATATGAGCCCAGGGCTCCTTAGGACTGGGCAAGGGCATGAGGAGACCAGCAGGAGCTTGTGTGGAGGATTTAGACTGAGCACAAACATGACAAGCCTTGACATAGTCTTTGACCTCCGAGCGGAGATTAGGCCACCAGTAGTGACGGCTGATGAGAAAGAAGGATCGGAGAGATCCAGCGTGGCACACCACCTTGGAATCATGTCCCCAATGAAGGATCTTAGCTCTTAGCTCAGTGGGGACAAAGGTCTTACCAGGAGGAATTTTTGAGTCCAGGGTGGTAGAATGGGTAACAATGCATGAAGTTGGGAAAATCTGCTCAGGTTCAGGAGTGGACTCTTTGTCCAAAGTGTCAAAGGACCTAGAAAGAGCATCAGCCCGACCGTTGCAGGAACCAGGTTTGTACGTAATTGTGAAATTAAAACGGGAAAAGAAGAGACTCCACCTGGCCTGTCTGGGATTCAGACGTTTAGCATTCTGTAGGTACTGTAAATTCTTGTGATCGGTGAAGATCGTTATGGAGTGAGGAGAACCCTCCAAAAGATGACGCCACTCTTCTAGCGCCAATTTGATTGCGGGAAGTTCTCGGTCGCCAATAGCATAGTTCCTCTCTGCCTGGGAAATTTTTTTGGAAAAGAACGCACATGGTTGAAGAAGCACAGCTCCCACCCCCAGTGAAGAAGCATCCACTTTAATAAAGAATGCATCCCCAGGATTAGGTCTCCTCAAGAGAGGCCCAGAGACAAAGGCCTGTTTCAGATCGTGAAACGCAGCGACAGCTTCAGGGGGCCAGACTTTGGCATTAGAACCCTTCTTGGTCAAAGCGATAATAGGCGCGGCAATGGAAGAGTAATTCCTTATGAACTGCCTATAATAATTTGTGAAGCCAAGAAAGCACTGTGTAGCTTTAAGGCTAGCAGGGAGAGGCCAGTTAGTAATGGCTAAGACCTTCCCAGGATCCATACGAAGGCCCAAACTTAAGACAAAGCACCCTAGAAATAGGACCTCAGAACATTCAAAGGAACATTTCTCAAGCTTGGCATAGAGATTATTTTCTCTAAGACTCTGGAGTACAGTGCGGACATGGTTTCTGTGGACACACAGATTTTCCGAAAAGATAAGAATGTCATCCAGATAGATGACAACAAACTGGTACAACAGGTCCCTGAAGATTTAATTGACAAAGTTTTGAAACACAGCTGGGGCATTACACAGCCCAAAAGGCATGACCAGGTATTCGTAATGGCCGTCTCGAGTGTTAAACGCAGTCTTCCATTCATCACCTTCTTGAATTTGAATGAGATTGTATGCCCCTCTGAGATCCAATTTGGTGAAAATGGAGGCACCCTTCAACCTATCGAATAGCTCAGATATTAAGGGTAAAGGGTATCGATTCTTAATAGTAACAGCGTTTAAGCCTTGATAATCAATGCAGGGTCTCAAGGAACCATCCTTCTTGGCAACAAAAAAAAACCCTGCTCCTGCAGACGATGAGGATTTCCGGATGAAACCTCTCTCAAGATTCTCTGCGACATCCTCAGACATGGCCTGGGTCTCTGGGATGGACAAAGGGTAGGTACGGCCCCTGGGCAGAGTTGCCCAGGGAACAGGGTCAATACTGGCACAGTCAAAAGACCTGTGGGGAGGGAGCACCTCACCTGATTTCTTACAGAATACATCCCGGTAATCGCTGTATGCAGTGGGAAGATCAGAAGATACCGATGTGGTAGAAACCGGAAGTCTCTCTCCTTTGGGGTCACCTTGGAAAGACATGACGAGAAACATGAGGGGCCCCATGCCAGGATCTGCCCGAAGACCCAGTCCACATGGGGAGAGTGGAGCTATAGCCAAGCAAGGCCCAATACAATGGGGGTAGAGGCTTTGGGTAGGATGAGAAAGGATATCCATTCCTGGTGGAGAAAACTACCGACATTCTAATAGGTAGTGTCTGGAAGCGAATAGGGCCCCCTGGGAGGACAGTGCCATCAATTGCCGAGACTACCAACGGCCTAGAGAGGGGTGAGAGGGTGAACTTCATAGAAGAAGTAGTTCTCCAGTCCATAAAGTTGCCGGCAGCCCCGGAATCCAGATATGCAAGGGTAGATTGGGGAGAAGTGCTTACATGAAGGGACACCGGAAGAAGAAGATGGGAAGGTAATGTTTCTGGGTCCAATACTCCAACTTCTAAATGTATTAGACCCGAGCGTTTCCCTGGCGAAGCGAGCAGGAGTCACGAAAGTGGCCTTTGCCTCCACAGTAGAGGCACAAGCCCAAAGTTCTGCGCCTAGCACATTCTTCGGGTGTTAGTCTGGTCCGACCCAGCTGCATAGGTTCCTCAGCAGGCAGAGGATGCTCCATGGGATGAAGTGAAGGAAGCTCAGACTGGCTAGGGCCTAGGGAGAGTTGGCGTCTTTTTTCTATGGACCTCTCCTGAAAACGAATATCGATCTGGTTGCATAAGGAGATGACACTTCCGGTTCCGGCGCTGTATGACAGGGTAGCTCCCAGCAGCAGCTCCCGCTATGAACTGCCCTGAAACCTGCATACAAAGCCTCCCCAGCTGCCTACCTTGGTCCCGGAAGCCGCCTGTCACTCGCCAGACCCTCATGGAGTGTTTTCTGGAGAAAGGCAGCTTGAGATCGCTCCCGCCCGCCTAACTAATTGAGCCCGGGGATACGGCCTGTTCCCGCGATGTGGCAGCACAGTCATCTATGGAGGTGAGTGGTGATCTCTCTCCTGCTCCCTCCACACAAGGGGACTCTAACACCCAGCAGATTGCCCAGGCAGTGGCTGCCATTCTGACTCCCACTATCACTGCCAGAATGGAGAGAGCCCTTACAGCAGCATTACAAGTTCTAAGGAAGGAGCTTGGGGAGCATACCACCCGTCTGAATGAGGTGGAGAACAGGGTTCCTAGTATTGAAGAGGAGGTATACCAGGCCCAAGCTACTGAACAGAAGCAGGACAAAACCAATCAATATATTCTGCAAAAGCTTGAGCACTTGGAAAATAGGTCCAGACGCAGTAATCTGCGATTTATTGGTGTCCCGGAAACATTACAGTCTCAGGATATTCTGCATTTCTGTTCTACTCGTATACCCGAGGCTCTGGGCATTGCTCACCCTTGCACGGTTGAGCGCGCTCACCGGTTAGGTGCCCCATCCACTGATCGCACCATGCCAAGACCCATTATTGCCAAGTTTCTCAACTATGCAGACAAAACACTTATTATTCAGAAATTTAGGCAATCTACCTCCCTTGTGGTGGACAGCGTAAAACTTTTAATCTTTGCAGACTATTCCAGTGACGTCTCTAAAAAGCGCAAGGCCTTCCAACACATCTGCTCCGAACTCTTCCACCGTCGCATCAAGTTTACTCTAGCGTTTCCCGCTGTTCTTCGCTTTAAGGCTCCTAACAGTAAACAACTTACCTTCCAGGATCCCTCCACTGCTGAAACCTATCTGCGATCCAATACATCTGATGCTTGTAACAATTTGTCCTCCCGAGCTCCACCACTTGCTCGACCCCTGGATCAATGCAGCCCACGCAAGGACTCTCCCAAACGACCGCAGTTTTCAGGCCCCACTTCTCGACACACCCAGCGTTGAAGCTCTATGCATTGTACTTACTGCTTTGTTTCCTCTTTCAGGTTCCTGACAGCCTTTGCTCACAAACCCAGCAACCTTCCCAGAACCCGGCGGTGTCAACCCACTTGCTATGTTGTTAACATCCTCGACGCACAGGTCTGTTACGATTATCAATATTGTGTATTCTTCTAGTTGTTCTTTGACACCACTGGGCTGTCAGGCCGGGCCACCACCTCATACTGACTGTAACCGTTACCCAGCCTGGGGTTACTTACACTCAGTTCGGGCTCGCCGCTGCTTTGGGGCTTGTTTGTGGTGTCTGTCATGCGGAAAAAAGTTAAATTGACTAAATGTTACGTTTTTACTGAGATTTTGTTCTTATTGTTTTATTTCCCTTTCCTCTTCACACCCATCTGCTATACCCTCCTCCCCTCCCTTACATTCGCACACCCGGTGCATTTCCCACTACATGTCCTCCTCCCCTATGTCAGGCTCACCACCTCTTTCGCCACGCTTGTCAACCCTTTGTCTTACCCACCACATCCGGCCCAGACCTCTCCTTGGCGTACACTTTCATGAAAATAGTTTCATGGAACATTAAGGGGTTGAGATCCCCTACTAAACGCACTAAAATCCTCAGTCACCTCAAACGGTTGAAAACTGATATGGCCCTTTTGCAAGAATCCCACCTGACATCATCTGATTTCCACAGAATGAAAAAATTATGGATGGGCTCAGTTATAGGTTCCGACGCAGTAGGGCGGAAAGCAGGGGTCCTGATTTTGATTAATAAAAACCTTCCTTGCGAAACAATCTCGACGGTAACCGATGCTGCGGGTCGTTTTGTTTCCTCTCATATTCGCCTTTACAACAGGGACCTCCTCATATCCAATGTGTATGCCTCTAACGCCCCCAACCCTCAGTTTTTTGCTGATCTCTCCTCTAGACTCCTACAACTCCCTCATCTCCCACATACAGTGGGAGGCGACTTCAATTGAATTCTCAATGAAGCCGATGACCGCTTCCCCCCCCCCCCCAAACGTCCAACTCGCCACCCGGTCTCCGCGTCTCCCACCATTCTCAGCTCCACTATGGACTCTCTGCACCTTCTAGATACCTGGAGGCTTTTCCACCCTGTGGACAGAGATTACACCTTTTATTCCAACCCTCATAACGCTTTTACCAGGATTGACTATATATTTTGCACGGATAATATCATTTCTTCCATAATAACCGCAACGGACATTGACATCATAGCCATTTCCGACCATGCCCCAGTATCCGTTACTTTAACTCTTTCTCACTCTTCGCCCGGTCCCCCCCCCCCGGCGTTTCCCAGCCTTCCTATGTCGTAATACCGACTTTAAAGCCTACATCACCCAAGCATGGGAAGAATTCTCCATCACTAACGCCCCACACAGAAACAATCCCAACCTCTTTTGGGATGCTGCCAAATCCTTTCTCCGCGGCAAAATAATTGCTTATACGGTCTCCCACAAGAAATCGGCCCTGATCAACTATAAGTCGGCTAGCGCTAGCCTCCACAAAGCTCAACATCTGCTCAGCACTAATCCCTCTGACATAAACAAAAATTTATGGCACAAGGCCAAACATGACTTTGACACCTGGGCGTATGAACGGGAACTCACAAAACAATCGCTTACAAACGCAACTTTCTTCAAACATGGCAATAAAGCAGGTAAACTCCTGCCCCGACTCTGCAGGGGCCCATACACCCCCACACACATCACGGCCCTGAAGGACCCCACTGGCAATGTTGGGAGAACCCCAGATGTCATCACAAACATTATGCATCAATTTTACTCCTCCCTTTATGCACCGGACCCCATAGACGCGACAGAAGCACATTGTTTCCTAGATAAGTTGGCCCTCCCTAAGATCACATCAGCTCAAAGTGCTTCCCTCAACGCCCCTATTATGGCACTCGAACTAGCTACAGCGATTTCCCACCTAGCCCCTAATAAAGCCCCCAGACCCGACAGATTCACTGGGAATTTTACAAGACCCTTCATGAGCCACTGGGACCCACCCTTTTATCGGTATACAATTCTATTTGGTCGGGCGGCCCTTACTTACCGACTGGACACCAAGCCACCATTAAACTGCTGAGCAAAAAAAATAAAGATCCTCTAATGCCAGGTTCTACAGGCCCATATCCATTCTAAACATTGAAATCAAGCTACTCTCCAAAATCATTGCCACCAGACTTTCTGACATCCTCCCTAATCTAATTCACCCTGCCCAGTCAGGTCTCGTTAAAGGTAGAATGGCCACCCTTAACATTCGGAAAGTCTTACTGGTCCTAGACCCCCCTAAACGTCACCCAAATCAGGATTTTGCTATTATAACCCTTGATGCGGAGAAAGCCTTTGATAATGTGAATTTTCAATGGCTCTGCATGGTCCTCTCTACATTAGGCTTCTCTGGTACTTTTCTGTCCTTCATTCAATCCATGTACTCCAATCCTACAGCCAGTATGAAGGTAGCGGGCCTTTTATCAGACGAATTCCGCCTACACAAAAGGCACTAGGCAGGGCTGTCCCTGCTGCTATTACATAGTAGGTGACATAGTAGGTGAGATTGAATAAAGACCATAGTCCATCCAGTTCAACCTGTGTAGGTGTGTGTGGCCGTAATCATCTCCCATACCCCTAAATGTTTTTCTCCTTGAGATGTACATCTAAGAGTCTTTTGAAAGCCACCATACCTCCCGCAGAAACCACCTCTTGTGGTAGAGAATTCCACAATCTTGTAGCCCTAACAGTAAAGAACCCCCCACGTTGCCTGAGGTTAAAACGCTTCTCCTCCAATCGCATTGTATGCCCCCGAGTCCTCATGCAATCCTTTCGACTGAAAAGCTTTTTTTATATGCTGAGATCACCATTGAGATATTTATAAATTGCTATCATGTCCCCTCTCAGGCGTCTCTTCTCCAGTGGAAATAAATCAAGCTATTGCAGACGCTCTTCGTAATTAAGGTCCTCCAATCCCCTAATTAGTTTAGTTGCCCTTCTCTGGACTCTCTCCAGCTCCAACACATCCCTCCTGAGGACTGGTGACCAGAACTGGACAGAGTACTCCAGATGTGGTCGGACCAGAGTTTTATAAAGTGGAAGGATTATAGTTTTATCTCTGGAATACATCCCTTTTTTATGCATGCTAATATTCTGCCGGCTTTGGCAGCTGCCGCTTGACATTGCATGCTATTGCCTAGTCTATCCTCTACCAAGACTCCCAGATCTTTCTCCATTTTTGATTCCCCCAAAGGTTCCCCCCCTAAAGTGTTTTGTGCTTTTAAGTTTTTAGTCCCCAAGTGCAAAACCTTACACTTCTCCACATTAAACCTCATTTGCCATGTCGTTGCCCACTCTGTTATTTTGTCCAGGTCATTCTGTAGGATATCTGCTTCATTCTGTGCAGTTATTCCCCTGCCCAATTTTGTGTCATCTGCAAAAACTGATATAGAACTACTGACCCCGTCCTCAATGCTGTTTATGAATAAATTGAACAAGGTTGGTCCCAGGACTGAGCCTTGGGGGACCCCACTTACCACCTCAGACCAGTCTGAGTATGCGCTATTTATTACCACCCTTTGGACACGCCCTTTTAGCTAGTTCCGTATCCAAGAGCAAACCCTGTGGTCGATGCCTGCAGACCTTTTTTTATAAATTAAGTGCTTGTGGGGAACTGTATCAAACGCCTTAGCGAAATCCAGGTACACCACATCCACTGGTCTCCCCCTATCTAGCTCACAGCTCACCTCCTCATAGAATGTTAAGAGATTGGTTTGACAAGAACTCCCATTTGTAAACCCGTGCTGATTACTGCTGATGATGTTGTTGTCTTTAGCAAACTCTACGATATAGTCCCTTATCATCCCCTCCAGAAGTTTACATACTATCGATGTCAGACTGACAGGCCTATAGTTTCCCAGGACATGCCTCTGCCCTTTTTTGAATATCGGTACCACGTTTGCTTTCCTCCAACCCCCTGGTACATTTCCTGTCATAATACTGTCAGCAAAGATCACGAACAGTGGTCTAGATATAACCTTACTAAGTTCTTTGAGTACTCTTAGATGTACCCCATCCAGGCCTGGTGATTTATTTGTGTTAATTTTATCCAGCCTTTTCCTGATTTCAGCCTCTGTTAGCCATAGCGGCAAGTCCTGTGAATTACTACTAACCATACAGTCATGGTCAGTGTACCCCTCCTTTTCATGTGTAAAGACTGACGAGAAAAAAGCATTCAGCACGGTTGCTTTTTCAGTGTCCTCTGTAGTCATCCTCCCATCATCGTTAATTATGTGTGCAACATGCTCTGCCCTAGTTTTTTTGCTGTTGATATATTTAAAGAAATTCTTTGGGTTCTTTTTACTATCCTCCGCTATTTGTCTCTCAAAGTTGATTTTAGCCATTTTGATTTCGTATTGACTTTTCTTATTTGCCTCCTTGTATTGCTTGAAAGCCGATACTGTGACCTTTCTTGAAGGCCACTTTTTTTCCCCTAATAAGTTTTTTAACATTACGGATTAGCCAGCCAGGTTTGGCTTTGTCTCTTCTTAATTTATTTTCCGTAGGAATGCTCTGCAAGATGCATTTGTTTAATATGTTCCTAAAGCATTCCCATTTTTCCTAGGGTTTGGTCCCAGTTTACCCTTTCTATCATGGAGCACAATTTGGGAAAGTTTGCCCCTTCTGAAGTTTAGGGTTCTTAAGTTCCCCTCTTGCCTTGTTATATTGTTATTTACGCTAAATGTGATCATCCTGTGATCGCTAGAGCCCAGGTTGTCCTGGACTCCTACCTCCGAGATTAGATCTGGGTCATTAGTGATCAATAGATCCAGGACTGCATTTTCTCTAGTAGGAGAATTCACCAACTGAGACATGTAGTTGTCCTGTAACGTTTCCATGAATAGACCGGCCTTCTGTGAGTGTGTAGTCCCCTCTTCCCAGTCAATGTCGGGATAATTGAAGTCCCCCAATATGATGACTGATCCCAGTTTTGCCACTTTACCCAACAGTGATATAAATTCCAGCTCTACCTCCTCCCTTTGGTTGGGTGGCCTATAGCAAACCCCCAAAATTACTTTTCCCTTTACTTTTTCCCTATGGAGTTCTACCCACATGGATTTTAACTCCATACTCATCCCTTCCATAATATCACTCCTCTCTATCACCCTTACATTATTCTTGACATAGAGACATACCCCTCCGAATACCCTTGGATATTGGCCAGCCAGTCATGTGAGGGGTCGAACCAAGTTTCCGTTATTCCCACAAGGTCTATGTCCTCCTCATGTACTAACATTTCCAACTCATCCATTTTATTAGCTAGGCTCCTGGCATTTGCATATACCCCTCTTAGTTTTGTGGAAGTTGATAGTGAATGGTGATTATTTTTATTTCTGTTTGAGGTTTTCCTGCACAGACCCCCCAATTGACGTTATGGAACTACTGTCACTGCTGACTCTACTACTACCTTCTGTCCTTTGCTCCCTCCTGACTGACTCTAATTCTGAGCCCTATTCAATCTGACTTTAGAACCCCCTATCGAGATTTCTACTCGATCATGCTCCACTTCATGGCATGAATGTTGGCGGACATGCCCTCTTTGCGGACGATATCCTTATATTCACCGCCAACCCTGCTGCCGACATGCCCCTCATATGCTGTCTCAGAAATCTACAAACAACTAGTGAAGGAAACCGTCCCCTTGTTTCCATCCTCTCCAAACACCTAGTCCAAGGACTTCCCAGTCCACGATATTTCCTCCAAATTATTACAAGGCTAAATTGGAACTATACGTCTTACCCAAAGCTAGCAATGGCGGGAAACGCAGATTAAAATTCTTCACAGAGCCTACATTCCTTTCCTTGTGGACAAGAACAATCCAAACTCAGCATCCTGCCCCTTTTGTAAACTCCTGAGACCACCTCTTTCACACCGTTTCTGGTCATGCTCCTTTATAGCAACATTTTGGGATCAAGTAATCTCGTTTATTCACTGTGTCACGCTGTTGCACCTGCCGAAAGACCCCCTCTTACTGATCTTCGGATACTGGGACAAACAGATCCTTATTTGGTCAGCATCACACCGTTATTCCAGTAAAGACTGGATCCTGCTAACTCTCCTCTCTGCCCGTTGAGTAATCCTGCGAAATTGGACTGCAACGCCACATCCTTCTATCCCCCAACTCAAACAAGAACTCACTTTGCTATTACATAGAGAAAGGTTAACCACGGATTTAAACCACCCCCTTTCACATAAACGCTTTTGCAAACCATGGACTAGGCTTTTCCGAATCAGTCGTTGGACTCTTTAAATTGTTCTTTCTGATATGACAGAAATAATGCCTCGATCCATAGCCCCCTACAAGGTAATGGGTGAGCCCCCCCTCCCCTTATGGTCCCTCTCCATGTTATCCCCCCCCCCCTATGCTATCCAGATCCATCCAGTTTTACTCTTTCTGATATAGGTCTTTGTATCGCTACATCTGCAATTGAGTTGTTTCTCCTTGCTTTGTTATTTGTTCCCTGTATTTTTGCAAAATTCTAATAAAAATATTAAAAAAAAAAAAAAAGGAGATGACATTGTCCAGACCGACGGGGATGGTTCTTCCTGCTAATTAATCTTTCACTCGTTCAGAGAGGCCATGCAAAAAGGTAGCGACCAGGGCCTCATTGTTCCAGCTCAATTCAGCTGAGAGGATATGGAACTGGAGAGCATATTGTCCCACTTAACGGGATTCTTGGCGGAGACGTAAAAGAGCACTAGCCGCTGAAGAAACCCGAGCCGGCTCCTCGAAGAGCTTCAAGAAGTCGGACAGGTTGGAAACTACCGGATCATTCTTCTCCCACAGGGGGCAGAACAGGCTAGAGCTTCACAGTAAAGGAGGGAAATAATATAGGCTACCTTTGCCCAATCTGATAGGAAGTTTTGAGGATGAAGCTCAAAATTGATGGTGCATTGGCTAAGAAACCCCCTGCAGGCCTTGGTGTCTCCAGAAAAACGGATTGGAGGTGGTAGTTTCAGCGAATGCGAGTCTGCGACTGGCGCGGCAGGCGCAGCCCCTGGTTGTACTTGGGGTTGCAGATTCAGGGTTCCCAACGAGGTCTGAAGCTGTTTAAAGTGGGAAGCCAGATCCTGCGGGAATCGCATCACCTGAGTCTGATTAGCTTTTTGCTTCTCGAGACTGCGAACTATGCCCTGTAATGGATCGTCTGCAGGGCACGGCTCGTCGGCCGGGTTAATGGCTGTTCAAACTTTCAGGTCACCTGTGGCCAGGTGACAACTGCACCCTGTTGGGGACAGGGGTGCACCACAAGGTAGTGAACCCAATAGCTGACTGCTGCGGATGGACAGGAAACGTGAGCCCAAGATTCCCCAGGGCACGGAATCTAAGGCCCAGCAGGTGTTCACCAGAGCCTCTAATGGTGAGGATGGCCTTCGCTGCAGCTGAACCCAGGTCGCGGCCCCTGGAGTCCCCCAGGTCATGCTCCATAGGAAGAGAGGGGAAGCAGCCACTCAGGACACAAGGGATAGTGATGGGTCAGCTGAGGTCGGGGGCAAACAGGCAGACAAGGGTAACCAAGAGACAGGCCAAAGGTCAGGGTCACAGGCAAACAGGAGTAGCCAGAGACGAGCCAAAGATCGGTACACAGCAAGGTAGACGTAGCACACGGCAGACAGGAATACAAGCTAACAAACAAAGTTGAACAGCAAAGCAGACCTGCACTGTGCTAGTTAATATAGACTTCCTGGAATGGCCTGGGGTGGAGCCATACAGGGAGGAGAGACGCTAAAAGGCAGCCAGAAGGAGAGTCAGGCCTCTAATGGAGACATGGAGGAGAAGGTAAGCTGGCGGACACTATTGCATGTCCATAACAGTTTTTATGTGAAAAAGAATCAATATATATTCAATATGATATGATATGATATGATATGATATGATATGAGAAACTGTCCTGTTATATAGACAGTCTTGCTTTCAAGAGAGACTGCTTTGTCTGTAGAAAGCTGTTGTGTTAGAGAGTGCACTGTTAAAGAGTAACTGACATGTGGGCAGCTTATTTAGTACATTATGATTTACTGTATGTAATGTGTGCATCTGCCCTGTTAGACACAGACTGCTTTGTGAGGGAGTGACCTGTAAAGAGACTGACACGTGATCACACTGATACAATATTCAGTGCTGCGCAGAAATAGGTACACCCCAACATATTTGTCAGAAAATCTTTACTTTCCTTTCGGAATCAACATATTCTATGGGACACTATACTACAAAATACTCCCACAAATGCATGCCATTGATTGCAACCAAGATTTGGTAATTTGCACAAACAAAAAAAGTGTTTTTCCTAACAAATTCATTCAAGACCATGTTGCAAAAATGAATACACCCCAATGAAAGTCTTAGGCCCCTTTCACACTACGTCAGTTGTCATCCGTTTTTCGTCAGTTGTTATCCGTTTTTCGTCAGTTGTTATCCGTCTTTCATCCGTTGTCATCAGTTTTTACATAGAGATGCATTGATGTCCGTTTTTCATCCGTCAACGGATTGGATGAAAAACGGACAAACGGACAGCGTGTGTGAAAGGGGCCTAAGGAGCAAGGCAAAATTTTAGAAAACAAAATCCTAATTAACAAGAATTCAACCTACAGATGAGTCTAATTATTATGTAAACATGTGTCCAGCAGGCAATTGATTATAAAATGGTGTTACAAAACAAAGAAAACCCCTTCCAGTTTCATTCTGTTAGCAATGGCATCACATGGAAGAGAAATGTCACAAGGCCTGAGAAAGAAAATAATTTCTTTATACAAGAAAGGTGAAGGCTACAAGAAGATCAGCAACGCTTTGCTTATCAGTCAGAATACTGTAACAAAAGTGATACAAACATTGAACAAAAATGAAACTGCAACCATCTCACAGAGATTTCCAGGCCATCCACGGAAATGAACACCTTTACAAGAATGTCTTCTGATGAGAAGGGTTGAAGAAAATCACAGTGTAAGTTCGCTGCAGTTAGCTAAAGAAGTAGAAAGCCAAACTGGGGTGATTGTTTCCCGTGACACAAAATGGTGTACACTGCAGAGGAATAGCATGCATGGATGTCATCCATGAAGAACCTCTCCTAAAGCTCATGCACAAAAAAGCCCACCTAGAATTTTCCAGGGCCCATGCTGAAAAAAACCAAGACTACTGGGACTGATGGAGTAATGAGACTAAGATAAATGTGTTTGGAGCTGATGGCTTCAAAACTGTATGGTATTGCAAAGGTGAGAAGTACAAAGAAAAATGAATAGTGTCTACAGTGAAACATGGTGGTGGCAGTGTCCTTCTGTGGGGCTGTATGAGTGCTGCTGGTGTTGGGGAGCTGCATTTCATTCATGGTATCATGAATTTACAGATGTACTGCTCTATATTGAAAGAGAAGATGCTACCATGACTCCATGCCCTTGGTCGTCGTGCCCTTTTCTACATAACAATGATCCAAAACACACATCTAAGGCCACTGTTGCATTTCTGAAGAACAGGGTGAATTGATTCAGTGGCCAAGTATGTCCCCTGATCTGAACCCAATCAAACACCTATGGGGATTTATGAAGAGACAAATTGAGCATCAATCACCATCCAGCATTCAGGCTCTAAAAGAGGTCGTGCTTCAAGAATGGAAAAAGATAGATATTGCAATATGTCACCAGTTTGTTCATTCAATGCCTAGAAGACTTGGCGCTGTCCTTACAAATCATGGAGGTCATATAAAATACTAGATGTAGTAGTTTTTGTTGTGGGGTGTATTCAATTTTGCATCAACTAATTTGGGTAAAACTGAAGATTTTGTAATCTAAGTTATATTATTAACCTTGCTTTCATGTAATAGAGCTAAACAAATGTTCTATAAAATTCAGTTTTGTCAAACATTTGGAAATTGTTCATGTGTTCATTGAGATATTGATTAAAATCATACTTTTCAAAAGGGGTGTACCCATTTATGCTGAGCACTGTAATATAATTCTACGTTCCTGAATCCCCAGCTAGAGGGAAATCTGGTGCCAGTGGAGGCATGTCTATCAGAGAGTGTGGGATAAGATTAATTGATGTATCTACTGGTTCAGATAGATGAGTAAAATGAAGGTGGTTCTTCAAATAGCAGTATTATTTAGGGTGCTTTTGCTGAAGGATTGGGCTTGAGAAATAAAGCGGCTATGCATTTTTACCCACCCTGAAAGCACTAAGAGGGCAGGGAAAATAAATCTCCTCTGCTGGACGATAATTTGCTGTATTCCTTCTGTCTTCTTAGGGCCATTAGTATTACTTTCTCTTTAAATCAAAACTAGCATTTGCAGTGCTTACATACCTCCAGCCATGTAATGTCCACAATCTCATATACCACCGCTGATACCTTCTTCTGGTCTTCTTCCGGCTTTGTCATGTTCAATCCAGAGTAACATAACTTTCATGCATTTGCATGGAAGTTGATTCATCCCAGAACCATGACATGCAGAGAATGCACACAGGGCTGTGCATGCACAATCAGTGTACTTGCTCGCAGGAGGGCAGGAAGCTTTTGTTGCAGAAAAGATATAGAATACTTTCTGCAATAACATTTGTTTCCCTTTAAAGCTCCACCTAACATTACTATATCAAACATTGTGTAGCACAGTAAAACCTTTGCCTTAACAAAAAAATGATTTACATGGCTCCACCCACTGTCCTGAAATTTGGGGTAATCCTCTTATTTTTGGGATATGTAATGGAATTAGACATGTTCTAAGAAGGGTTTAGTGTGCTACGCAATGATTTAGCTATAGGCCTTTTTAAATCCTTTAGTCCCTTTTCACCATAACCTATAGAAGTATACTGTCTGTTTCAAATATTGTGATTAGTTGGATTTATCATATTTAATTTCAATGTTACTGATGCACATTTAAAGTAGTATAGAGCCACTAACTATCTCCCACCAACAGCCTGGAACCTGCGCAGAAAAAGATCTAAGTATCTAAGAAACTGAACCAAAGTTAATTTATATATGGAAGGAATATAGATGTTATACAAGGCAGAAAACATATCCCTGCCGTCTTCAATTCTTTCAACATTCAAAGAATATTATCTAAAGAAATGCAACCATCACTCTTCCATAACATGATGTATTCTGCTGTGATAGAGTAATTAATTAGTTTTTTTGCTGTTTACAGTTACTAAATCAATTACTTTCTCATAATCCCAGCCTGAGTCATTGGCACACTGCACAGTCTGTATGGCAGTGGGAGTTCAGCATTCTTGGCCAACATCTAATCTCTGATTAAAACATGTGAGTGTTAGAAAATTTCAAGAATACACATACTTCCCATGGAAAACTCAAAGGTACTGTAAAAGTGGAAATCAGTGCAAAAGCAGAAAATCTTGGTCAACACATAGACAATAAACAATAAAGAATAACTCCTCCCAAAAATGAATCTCAGGCAGAGTTCAATACTTCTCTAAAACATTGGTAGGGTCTTCCTCAAGCCTTGGCACAATATGACTAGAAACAGATATGCAACCACCTGTCCTGTAGTGGATTCTCCATAAAAATACATTGTGACTTCAGTTATGCCAAAGATAGCAGCCTGGCTGAAAATCAGACCTAAGCAAAGTGCATCTATAGAAGTGGGAGATTTCTAACAGTAAAGGCTCAACTGGAGCCACCTGCAAAGAAGAAAAGCTTTACTTAATTGATCTATAGTTATCAGAATAATTATGTCATTGCTATATTAAGTGTAATTCATCTTCTGCACACCTGCTTACATTTCAAATCAGGATAATATGGCAGTCCCTGCATTAGATGGTGAGAGAAGCACTGAAAAAAGCTTCTATCTAAAGTCCCTACTTCTCAACTGGGAGTGTGTTTGGGAAGGTGTTTAGGTGGTACTCAGAGATCAGACACAATTCAGAATGTAGGCATGAGACTTCATAGAGAAAACAACTTAAGTTTTATACAACATGGAGATACTGACAGTGCAGTCAATCACTGAAGTTCCTAAAAAAAAGGTTCCATTATAATAAAAGCAGCAATAAATCAGGTATGATCTATACTAGCTTAGTGGAATCTGATTTGTCTAAGCTAGATATCCTGCACAACCCATTTCATTTTCTATTACTGTAAATGATCATACCTGATGTAGTGCCTCAGACAGGGCTGCTGTTAAAAATCAAAGGACCCCATAAAGCCTACCTGAAAGGACCATGCAAAAGTCAAAACATAATATTCACAAAAAATACACTAAAATCATTATTCATGGAAATAAACACAAAATTAATTCCAAGATTCCAGCCAAATCTAAAAGATAAAATTGTATTGAGTTAATGAAAAAAACTCTGTGTGTGAATAAGGTCACATTCACATGTGCTCTGTGGCCTGTATAGTGTGAATCAGTATTTTTTGGTGGCTGCAGCTGTGTGCAGGCAGCCCATGTTATGCTATGAGGATGCAGCAGCTGTACAAACATGATAAGGTGTATGAGTGCAGGTGTACAGTCTGCATTTAGGGCCATTCAGTCTCACCTGTACACCTCTCAAATTAATGTATAACTTTTTATTGTAAAAAAAAGAAATACATAAAAAAATTAATGTATACAGTAACTAAAGCCAAAACTTTCTTTTTTTTTAGTTTTGGATAAAGATGAATTAGAACCCCTGTCAGTTATTATTGTGGTCTGTGACCCCATTAGGGAGATTGACCCTCTCTATTTGTCCTGTTTACCATTATCATTGAAAGTAAAAGAAAATCCCAAATGTTGGGTTATCTCCAGAAAAGTAATAGAGAGGAATTTTCTAATGGGGACACTAGTTTTGGTGACCTGGGTGCCCCTAAGGAATTCCCTTAATCTTCTATAACAGAGAAGGAGATTGAGAATATAGATCCCCAATTCTTTCTCTGCAGCCTCAGCTGCACTGCATTTGAATGATTTGAATGATCAGGAGGTGCTGTTTACAGAGACTCCCTGTTCATTTACAAACTAAAGTATAGAAAACACAGTTTAGACAGGAATGATCACTCACTGTGTCCATTCTGAAAGGAAAGGGGCCCATAAATATGACATAATTACCTCCCCTTCTCCATTCTCGATCCTGAAACGATTTCCACTAAGATCAGCACATGCTAGATGCCCATAAAGTCCCAATATATTTGAGGGGTGAGGAGACCCCACTACTCTGTGAGGCTCTCTCATCCTCCTCTTCTTTTTTCCATTACTACAGTAATCAGTGCTATACATATGCACTGTTACTGTAAAAATGACACTGGCAGGGAAGGGGTTAACTTTATTGGGGAAGGAGGGGTTACGTATGTCCCTAGGGGCGTGTTTCTAACTGTGATTGGACATGGCTACTGGTGTAAGAACAGAGATCAACGGTCCTACATAGTAGAACTGAGAATGACAGACGGCTTTGTTTACATTAGCCACCTGCCTTTCTCCCTTCACGGCGGACGATCTCGAGTGACCGGCGGACATCAGGTCCGCCGGTCACACGCGCGGACTCGTTAGGGAAAGATCCGGGCGGGAGCGCGCCTTCGGGGGCAGGAGCGCGCCTTCGGGGGCGCGCGCTCGCCGCTATTGGCTCACAGGCTAGTGACGTACCGATACGTCACTTTGCCTGGCCGGGGCTGACCGCCGCAATATATGTACTTGCGGCAGTCGGCAAGCGGTTAATATTGTTTATTTGCACTTTGATTGTTTATATTACACATTTTGAAGCAGCGCTTTATCTTTATGGGCTTAGTATCTTGAGGTTTTAGCACCTTGTATAATAGCAGCAGCTTCTCCGTTATCTTGTACATTTATTTTAGTATTTACTTTAGCACATTACTCACTACCATAGCGTGGGTCTATTTATATTTTTTGTCACTGATGTACTGACGGCCTATCTAATTTCTTGAGGCCCTAACATGTCAAGACAGTACTGATACCCCCCAAATTACCCCTTTTTGGAAAGCAGACAGTCCAGGGTATATAGTAAGAGGCATAACAAGTTTTTTGAAGTTGTAATTTTTTTCCCACAATTCTTTGGAAAATTAAGAAATTATTATTATTAATTTTTTCACAAAAATGTCATATCAACAAGTTATTTCTCATACACGGCATTACCATTCTCGCAACTACACCCCAAAACACATTCTACTACTCCTCCCGAGTATGGCGATACCACACGTGTGAGACTTTTTCACAGCCTGGCCACATAGATAGGCGAAACATCCACATAGCACCTTCAGCCATAATCCACTTTAAGGCCAGGGCTTCTGCTTACCCTTTTTGTTTACAAGTAAAAATCTGTATTTTTGTTAGAAAAGGACTTAGAATTCCCAAACATTATATATTTTTGTAGCAGAGGCCCTGGAGAACAAAATGGTGGGTTTTGCAAATTTTTATGTCACACGGTATTTGCGCAGCAGTTTTTCGAACGCAATTTTACACACTAATAAATAAATACATTTTAATCAATTTCAATGCAAACAGAGACAATATAATACCCACATTTTCAGTAAAATATAAAATATGGCGTTGCGCTGGGTAAATAGATACCAAACATATCACGCTTTAAAATTGCGCATCCTTGTGAAATGGCACTAAACTTCGGTATTTGAAAACGTCCATAGGTGACGCTTTATAAGCCTTTATTGGTTACCAGTTTAGAGTTACACAGGTGGTCTGGTGTTAGAATTATTGCTCTCTCTCTCACATTTGCGGCAATACCTCACATGTGTGGTGCTCTTGCTGTTTAGATATGCGTACAGGACCAACATGTGTATTTGCCTTTACACGCGAGCATGGGGGCGCTCTACATGTTTTATTTATTTATTGGTGGGACACTGGTACAACTGACAGATGTTGATCGGCCAACAGCTGACACTGACAGATGTTGATGTCACAATGGTACACTTTTGCAAAATTGCAGATGTTTTGTGCACTGGTACAGATATGATGGGGACTGACAGATGTTCTGTACACTGGTACAGATGTGATGGGGGACTGACAGATGTTTGTGCACTAGTACAGATGTTTTATGGGGACACTGACAGATGTGTATAGGGAGAGAGGTGACAGTGGTGCCTAGTGTACTGTTTGTGGGGGATCTGTGACAGCTCTGTGTGTAAAATCCTCCGTACACACAAAGATCTTGCAGATTCCCTCGCTCCCCCCCCTGTACTAAGCTCTCACCGAGCAGGGAGACAGGAACGTCCACTCAGAATGACAGAGCTCCCACCCGGCCGGTGGGAGGAGGTTAAAAAATAAAAAATACTGTCCCCCTCCATTGTCAAACATGACGCCCGCCAGACCCGAAAAATTAAAAAAAAAATTAAAATGCTCCGCCTCCTGGGAGGCCTCCTGCCATCTGACCGCTCTGTGCTTTGATAGTTCTCATATAGGCAAGAGGCGGGGCCATCCGCCTACATCACCCAGTGGCACCGCCCCTTCTGACATCACAAGGACTTGTCAAAAACTGTTTCCTGTGGTTCTTACTTTTTGACACTTTTTTTAAACGTTTTTCTATTGCCGAGTAATTGACAGCATTCTTTTCTTTCAATTCATCTGTCAGTGATGAAGCCTGCTGACAGATGATGATTCATGGTTGTTAAGGATGCAGGCGGCCAGCTTTCTGGCCCGCTGCTTAACAACTAGCTATTTCTTCACACAGAATATGAAACAGTCAATCATTTTTCGACCGTTCCAAATTCTAATCTTTCTGAAATGTTGGAATTCACTAGAAAACAAGTTTCTCATGCACAGCATAGGCATACTTGCAATTACACCCCACAATATATTCTACTATTCCTCCTGAGTATGGCGATACCACATGTATGAGACTTTTACACAGCCTGGCCACACACAGAGGCCCAACATCCAAGTAACACCTCTGGGGGTTCTAGGAGCATAAATTACACATCTAATTGCATTCCTACCTATCACACTTCTGAAGGCCCTGGAGCACCAGGACAATGATAACGCTGAAAAATTACCCTATTTTGGAAAGCAAACACTCCAACATATATTCTACGAGGCATTATGAGTCTTTTGAACATGTTATTTTTTTCCATAAGTTTTTGGAAAACATGGAAAGAAAATTAAAACGTATTTTTTTTTACACAAAGTTGTCAATTTTTAAGCTATTTCTAACGCATAGCATGTACATAGCAAATATTACACCCCAAAATACATTCTGCTACTCCTCTTGAGTATGGCGATACAACATGTGAGACTTTTACACAGCCTAACCATATACAGAGGCCCAACATCCAAGTAGCACCTCCAGGCATTCTAGGAGCATAAGTTACACATCTAATTTCATGACGTCATATCACACTTTTGAAGGCCCTGGAGCACCAGTACAATGGAAACACCCACAAAACGACCCCTTTTTGGAAAGCAAACACCCCAACATATATTCTATGAGGCATTATGAGTCTTTTGAACGTGTCATTTTTTCCACAAGTTTTTGGAAAACGTGGAAAGAAACATATTTTTCTTTACACAAAGTTGTCAGTTTATACAATATTTCTAACACATAGCATGTACATAGCAAAAATTACACCCCAAAATACATTCTGCTACTCTTCCTAAGTAAAGCAATATCACATGTGTGAGACTTTTACACAGCCTGGCCACATACAGAGGCCCAACATTTAAGTAACACCTCCAGGCGTTCTAGGAGCATAAATTACACATATAATTTTATGACGACCTACCACACTTTTGAAGACCCTTCATATTTCTAACACATAGCATGTAGATACCAATTACACCCCAAAATACTTTCTGCTGAGCAAAGGGTAAACAAAAGATTACCTGTGGTTTTAGTAGAGCAGTGGTCCACAGAGGAGAGCATCCAGGTAGCAGGCAGGGATGTGGTCAGTGACAGCAAAAGCAATCAAACAGGCAGCAGGCAGAAATACTGTCCATAGTCAGTAAAGACAGAAGGCAGAGCTACTGTCAGCACAGCCAAAGCATTGGTCCAGGTAGCAGGCAGAGATGTGGTCTATAAAGTCCTTTTTTTTTTTTAATTTGATAATTTTTATTAATTTTTTACATATACCAGACAGATTTGCATACACAAACATCAAATCAATACACAAAAATAGCGACACATTTCATACCCTCCCAAAAAAAAAAAAATATATATATATATACCCCCCCCCCGAGGGGAGGGATAAGAGGAGGGCCCGTATCTGGGACCTTCACCCTACTCATTGAGTAACCCACCACCAATGACGCTAATCGCATTCCAAGAATATACCTGTGTTAAAAAAAAAAAAAAAAACCCAATTGTGTATGTGTTTATCCCCCAAATAATCAATATATACATATATATTTACACTCGTGAAAATAAACCAACGTGCAGAAGAAGGGGCAGACGCCCCTACAAACTTGTGAATACATTATCACCAATGAAGTTTTTAACTCATTAACTTCTCACACACAGACAAAAAAAAAAAAAAAAGGAAAAAAAAAAAAGGGGGAAGGGGAATCCCCCATCCCCTAGGCCCCCTGTGAAAACTAACCCCCACTATCCCCGTGTATCAGTAAGGGAGAATTAGTAACAGTCAGATCCTCCAGTATCCCTTCCCAAAAAAAAATAAATAAATAAATTTTAAAACAGAGGGGAGAGAGGAGAGGAGACCACGCGACACTTCTTATATTGTCACCAGGTCCATAAAATGAACCCATGGTAGCCATCTAGCTCTAATTTCTTCCTCTGTGTTTTTCAAGGAGGATGTAAGTTCCTCCATCTTATAGATTTCTCTTACTTTAGAGTACCATAATTCCACCGTGGGCGACTGGGTTTGTCTCCACAAAGCAGGTATACACGCCTTTGCAGCATTCAAAAGTCTAATTGTCAGTGATTTTCGATATCTTTTAAAAGAAATTTTTGTAAGATGCAATAAACAAAAAGCTGGGTCCCCCTGTATTTCTACCGCTGTTAAAGAGGTTGTACACCGAGATTTTTTTTTTCCTCTTCTTTAAATCCTGAAAGAGAAACCCATAATGAGCTAGTATGCATCGCATACTAGCTCATTATGAAATACTTACCTTAGAACGAGCCCCCGCCGTGCCGTCCGCTTACCTGTATGACGGGCGACATGTATAGTCGCCCGTCTTCCGGGATCGCGGCATCCGGCCATCTGATTGGCCGGAGCCGCGGTGACGTCACTCCCGCGCACGCGCGCGGGAGCCGACGGTCACGGCACGGGGCTCTGAAGGAACGGCACGATCTGCCGTTCCTTCAGAGCGCATGCGCCAGTGACGTCACTGGCTGCATTAAAGGTAAATATCTCCTAAACGGTGCATGTTTAGGAGATATTTACAGTACCTATAGGTAAGCCTTAATATAGGCTTACCTATAGGTACAACTTCCTGAGGAGGGTTTACTTCCTCTTTAATTGTTTAATAACCGAAGCGATTTTTGTCCAGAACTCCTCTATTCGAGGACATGACCAAAAAATATGCATCATGGACCCTACCTCCGATCCACAACGCCAACAGTTTTCCGAGATATTCTCGTCCATTTTGTGTAACACCTCCGGGACCCTATACCACCGCGTTAGTATTTTGTAACCCGTTTCCTGCGTTTTGCACTCCATTGAGGATTTGTGTACTGTAGATAGAATCTGATTTACCTGGCCAGGAGTAAAAGACACTGCCAAATTCCGTTCCCATTGGCGCATAAATGGTAAGTGCTGGTTGTCTTGTTCTTCTATTAACCATGAATAGAATAAAGATATCATATGTTTAGGTGGTGTATTTGAAATACATATCTTTTCAAAGGGTGTTAAGTTCCGAGGAACGTACCCCCTTTGATGATATGTCTTGAGAAAGTGTCTCAGTTGCTGTATACTAAGATAGTCAACACTACTATCTGGCCATGATTTTAATTCTTCCTGGGAAGGAATTTGTTCTCTCTGCCATTCGTCATGTAGGCGCGTCTTTCCCATCTGTGCCAGGCGTCTGATTTTACCATTCATACAACCCGGGGGGAATTCCGGGTTGCCTATGATGGGTATCAATGGAGAAGGGGCTGGGGCTATTTTCCCGTACTGCTGAATATGTCGGGTTTCTCTTAATGTCATCCCTATAACCGGATGAGAGAAAATCCTATCCGTAGGTGAGTAAATTGACCACGGTGCTGGGGGGGTCAACTGGCCCGCCTCAACAACTTCCAACCCAACCCAACGCTTATTAGCCTTGTTACAGTTCCAATCCACTACCCGAGTTAAGTGGATAGCTCTGTAATACCGGAATACATCTGGTAGCCCTATCCCGCCCTGTGATTTTGGCAAGGATAGGGTCTGTAGTCGTATTCGAGGAGTCCTAGAGGCCCAGATAAACGAACGGAACAAAACCTTCATCTGACGAAAAAAAGTCTGTGGTAAAGTTATTGGAAGAGTCTGCATTACATACAGAATCCTGGGCAATATATTCATTTTTAATGCATTACACCAATAAAGTCCTGGGTCATTACATGCAGAGATATGGTCAGCATAGCCAAAGTATTAGGCCAGGCAGCAGGAAGAACCATCAAGCTTTGGGCCTCTGTCAGGAAAGAATGGGGACAGAAGTAGAGGCTTCTTTCTCCCACCCAAATCTTTTTGAAGCCTCCAGACTCCAGACCCTGTTCTGAGAACACAGAAAACCAAAAACAGTTTTTCCCTACTCAGAACACTATTCTGAAACCCCTCACATATGTGAGACCCCTGTGTACTAAAGTAGAAGGGAAAAAGATCAGTCCAAGATTCAGGCAAAAAGCGTGGTCAATTAACAGGCTGAGGTCGGTGCACGTGGAAGTCAGAAACTTGGTTTAAAAGGGCAGGCAAAAGCATCATCAGTAAACAGGCTGAGGTCGGTGCACATGGAAGTCAGAAATGTGGTTTAAAACGGCAGGCAAATGCATCGTCGGTAAACAGGGCAGGATCAGTTAATGTGGAAGGTACAAACGTGGTAGCAGGCAAATGATCCACACAGGTATTTGAAACTGGGAAACGGCAGTCTGTTAAAAATAGGGGGAACTACTATCTTACAGATGTGTGATAAATTCTGAAGCATTCTCCAATGCATAGGCCAGGTTGGGAGGGACACTGGGGACAATGATAACTAGTGTTTCTTCTAACTCCTCCTCTGCTGCACACAGAACATTTCTTTTGGCGCCTTCTTCCTGATTTTCTGGGGGGGAATGTTATAGGGAAAATGTTGCTCAAGAAGTCGACTCACACTATCAAAGCGAACGCTTCCTAGGACCAGTCCTTGCTCATAAATTAGGGCAGTGATAATGTCTTCAATATATTTGAGGTAGGTGCTGGGTTGGTTTTCTGGTGACTTTTGATAGCAGATAAACAAATTAAACATGGCCATATGAAAGAGATGAAATGCAACTTTTTTATACCAGTTACAGGACTTTCGGGTTGATAAGTATGGTTGCAGCATCTGCTCATTTAAATCCATCCCCCCATGAACTGATTATAATCTTGGACACATTCAGGCTTTACAATGGGGCCTCATCTTCTGTGAATCTCCACCAAGGTGTCATTGTGGATGGTGGACATGATGTAAACATCTTTCTTGTCCCTCTACTTCATGTCCAACTCTTCCTCATTCCTTATAAATGCGGATTCCCTCTGTTGTAGCCTGTTTGTTACTAAATTTTGTGGGAAGCCCTTCCTATTTCTTCTGGAGGTACTGCAGGCCAGGGTTTTTTCAGGGTACAGGTGACGAAAAAGAGGCAAGCTGGTGTAGTAATTGTACACATATATATGATAGCCTTTTTTGAACAGGGGGTATGCCAGGTCCCAGACAATTTTACCACTGGTTCCGATATACAGTATCTCACAAAATTGAGTACACCCCTCACATTTTTGTAAATATTTTTTTACATTCATGTGACAACACTGAAGAAATTACACTTTGCTACAATGTAAAGTAGAGTGTACAGCTTGTATAACAGTGTAAATTTGCTGTCCCCTCAAAATAACTCAACACACAGCCGTTAATGTCTAAACCGCTGGCAACAAAAGTGAGTACACCCCTAAGTGATAATGTCTAAATTGGGCCCAAAGTGTCAATATTTTGTGTGGCCACTATTATTTTCCAGCACTGCTTTAACCCTCTTGGGCATAGAGTTCACCAGAGCATCACAGGTTGCCACTGGAGTCCTCTTCCACACCTCCATAACGACATTGTGGAGCTGGTGGATGTTAGAGACCTTGCACTCCTCCACCTTCCATTTAAGGGTGCCCCACAGATGTTCAATAGGGTTTAGGTCTGAGGACATGCTTGGCCAGTCTATCACCTTTACCCTCAGCTTCTTTAGCAAGGCAGTGGTCATCTTGGAGGTGTGTTTGAGGTTGTTATGTTGCAATACTGCCCTGCAGTATGTAAAAAAGAAAGCGGCACTTCCAGTCTCAGGAAAATAGAAACTTGAGTTTATTTCTTCAAATCAAAAGGTCCAACATCAAACATGTAGCAAGACAAACAGGATAGCAGACACGTTTCACACCATGTGCTTATTCAAGCAATGAATAAGCACATGGTGTGAAACGCGTCTGCTATCCTGTTTGTCTTGCTACATGTTTGATGTTGGACCTTTTGATTTGAAGAAATAAACTCAAGTTTCTATTTTCCTGAGACTGGAAGTGCCGCTTTCTTTTCTACATACATATGGACTTCTCAGGCTGCGGACCTTGGTGAGCACCCAGTCCTGCAGGATTGCCACAGTTTGCTTAGGATTTCTCCTGGTTCAGCTGACAGCCTTCTGAGCGGTGATTTGTTTCTTTGCTTCTTTATACTGCCCTGCAGCCCAGTCTTTGAAGTGAGGGCATCATGTTCTGCTTCAGTATGTCGAAGTACATGTTGGCATTCATGGTTCCCTCAATGAACTGTAACTCCTCAGTGCCGGGAGAACTCATGCAGCCCCAGACAATGACACTCCCACCACCATGCTTGACTGTAGGCAAGACACACTTGCCTTTGTACTCCTCACCTGGTTGTTGCCACATACGCTTGACACCATCTGAACCAAATAAGTTTATATTGGACTTCTCAGACCACAGGACATGGTTCCAGTAATCCATGTTCTTAGCCTGCTTTTCTTCAGCAAACTGTTTGCGGGCTTTCTTTTGCATCATCAGAGGCTTCCTTCTGGGATGACAGCCATGCAGACCAATTTAATGCAGTGTGCAGCGTATGGTCTGAGCACTAACAGGCTGACCCCCCCCCCTTCAACCTCTGCAGCAATGCTGGCAGCACTCGTACGTCTATTTCCCAAAGAAAACCTCTGGATATGACGCTGAGCATGTGCACTCAACAGCTTTGGTCGACCATGGTGAGGCCTGTTCTGAGTGGAACCTGTCCTGTTAAACTGCTGTATGGTCTTGGCCACTGTGCTGCAGCTCAGTTTCAGGATCTTGGCAAACTTCTTATGGCCTAAGCCATCTTTATGTAGAGCAACAATTATTTTTTTTTCAGATCCTCAGAGAGTTGTTTGCCATGAGGTACCAAGTTGAACTTCCAGTGACCAGTATGAAAGATTGAGAGTGATAACACCAAACCTAACACATCTGCTCCCCATTCACACCTGATACCTTGTAACACTAACGAGTCACATGACACTGGGGAGGGAAAATGGCTTATCGGGCGCAATTCAGACATGATCACATAGGGGTGTACTCACATTTGTTGCCAATGCTATAGACATTATCGGCTGTGTGTTGAGTTATTTTGAGGGGATAGCAAATTTACACTCTTATACAAGCTGTACACTCACTACTTTATATTGTAGCAAAGTGTCATTTCTTCAGTGTTGTCACATGAAAAGATATAATAAAATATTGACAAAAAAAGTGAGGGGTGTACTCACTTTTGTGAGATACTGTATGTTGGGCATTCAGGGGGCAGGAGCTAGGAGTCTTTGCCTTCATACACGCAGAAGGCATGTACATATACAGTGGCTCTGTCGCAGAGTTTATTCAGTTTCAACCTGGCTCTCTTACTGGGAATATACTGTTTGAAGTGCAGCCAGCCAGTAAAGTGGATAAGGGATTCATACACACAAATATTTTGGTCTGGGACATACACTTCAGCAAATCGCTGAAAGCCTGTGTTACAAGTCACTGATGGCAGTATAGATGGTGGGACTGAAGGCCTGTGTAACAGGTCACTAATGGTGGTTCTAATGGCATGACTGAAGGTCTGTGTAAGAGGTTACTGATGGTGGGCCTGTGTGACAGTACCAGATGGACTGTGTGACAGGTGACTTGTTTGACAGATCCAGATGAGCTGTGTGACAGATGGGCTGTGTGAAAGATTCAGACAGATCCAGCGGTGGTGTGTGACAGATCCATATGTGCTGTGTGACAGCTTCAGATGTGGTGTGTGACAGCTTCAGATGTGGTGTGACAGATCCACATGGGCTGTGACAGATCCCTGGTGACAGGTTCTCTTTACTGGGGGGGAGGGGGGCATATGGTGCACAGTAAGGTGTAATGATACAGTAAAAAAAAAAAAAAAAAACACTTACTCACAGATCATCTAGACACATCCAGACTCATACAGATGTGGTCACTGATGGTGGACCTGTGTGACAGATTCAGACAGATCCAGATGTGGTATGGGACAGATTCAGATGTGCTGTGTGACAGATCCAGATGGGCTGTGACAGATCCCTGGTGACAGGTTCTCTTTATTGGGGGGAGGGGGAAGGGGCATGTGGTGCACAATAGGGTGTAATGAGACAGTAAAAAAAGTAGTCACTCACAGATCCTAGCTCTCCCCCACACACAATCGGTGTGTGAGGAGAAGAAGCTGGGATCACTGGTAACAGCTTCTCTGTTTACATTTGTGACCGGCTGTGATTGGACACAGCCGATCCTGTGGTAAACAGCCAATTTCAATTTAATTTGCTATTTACCCTGATTGGGGATGGTCTGTGTCCGAGGGACATGCGTCATTCCTGATCGCCACAATGCGCACCACCGGGGCGTGCATTAGCGGTACATCCTGCTGGACGTTATATGACACCCAGTCAGGATAGTTTAACCACTTTACGGCTGTCATTCTGTTATATGGTGGGTGGGAAGTGGTTAAGTCTGAAGTAGCTGAAGTGTCCCAAAGAGTAACACACATTGAAAGCAAGATGGGGGGAATTTTCTTCCACCTTAAATGAGATGGTTGATTCCCAGAATGACAGAGATGAAGAGATGCACTGGATCAAATCCAAACTGGCAGATTTGGAGGAAAGGTCCAGACGCAACAACATTAAAATCTGAGGTATCTCCAAATTTGTAAAGCAGTCGGATCTAAAATCTTACTTTACCAACATACTAAAGGAGGCCCTTCCTGAGGCTCCCTTAGAGGATCTAATAATTGACCGTATTCATAAACTGCCTAAACTCAAACATATTCCTGATAATGTGCCTCGCGACACAATAGTCAGAATTAGAGTTGAGCGAACACCTGGATGTCCGGGGTCGGCCGGTCCGGCTGAACTTGGAAAAAAAAGTCCGGGTTCGTGACCCGGACTTAACCCGAACTTTACCCCGATCCCGAACCCAATTGAAGTCAATGGTGACCCGAACTTTTGAGCACTAAAATGGCTCTAAAACAAACATGGAAAGGGCTAGAGGGCTGCAAATGGCAGCAAAATCATCTTAAGAGCATGGCAAGTGTTCTGCAAACAAATGTGGATAGGGAAATAACTTAAAATAACATAAAAAAACTAAAAGATAAAAAATAAAAGTCTTGAATGATGTAGGAGGAGGACGAGGCCCATATGGAGTAGGAGGTTGGGGTGGCGGAGGATATGGCGGTGGATATGGTGGTGTAGGTGGAAGCGGCGGCGGCGGTGGAGGAGGAGGACGAGGTAGCCAAAACTAGTTTTGGTTTTTAATTACATTTTTTTTTAAATTAGGGTACACCCCAAAAGAGTAAGAAAGATCAAATACAACAATGTCTGGGTAAGCCCGGTATACATGTCTATTCTGCACAAGGTACGGACAAGTCCTGTGGGATCCATGCCTGGTTCATTTTAACGAACATGAGCTTGTCCACATTGGCTCTGGACAGGCAGCTGCGCTTGTCTGTGATAATGCCCCCAGCCGTGCTAAATACCCGTTCAGATAATACACTGGCTGCAGGGCTGGCCAGTACCTCCAAGGTTTAAAGGGCAAGCTCGGGCCATGTGCCCAACTTGGAGACCCAGAAGTTGAAGGGGGCAGACCCGTCATTCAGTACGTCTAGGCGTGTGCACACATACTGCTCCACCATGTTAGTGAAATGCTGCCTCCTGCTAAGACGTTCCATATCAGCTGGTGGTGCTGCTGCTTTTCCACATTTCGGCCATGCTAACCCTGCCTTCTGAGGTGCTGGCGGTGCCCTGGCTGCGTTGGCGACCTCTTCCTCCTCCTCCCCTGCCTTGGCCTTGTGCTTCCACTGTGACCCGCTTTCAGGTGGGAATGCCAGCGTGAGCTTGTACTCGCGCATCTTCTGATGACGCTCCAGTGTGGGAATTAAGGACGGTACGTTGTCCTTGTAACGGGGATCCAGCAGGGTGGCCACCCAGTAATCAGCACAAGTTACTATGTGGGAAACTCGGCGGTTGTTGCGGAGACACTGCAGCATGTAATTGCTCATGTGTGCCAGGCTGCCCAGAGGCAATGAAAAGCTGTCCTCTGTGGGAGGTGTATCCTCTGTGTCCTCCGTATCCCCCAGCCATGCACCAGTGATGGCCATGAGCTGACCTGGGTGCCACCCTGCTGTGAACATGGTTCCATATCATCCTCCATCTCCTCCTCCTCATCATCCTCCAGAACTGTGCCCCTGCTGGACAATTGTGTCCCTGGTGTTTGTGGGTGCAGGAACCCACCCTCTGAGACACTTGCCAATGACTGCCCTGAAAGCCTTGGAAATGATACCTCTTCATCCTCCTCCTCATCCTGTGCCACATTCTCTTCCATCATCGCCCAAAGTGTTTTTTCAAGAAGGCATAGAAGTGGGATAGTTAAGCAGAGAATGGCGTCATCGGCACTGGCCATGTTGGTGGAGTACTCGAAACAGCACAACAAGGCACACAGGTCTCGCATGGTGGCCCAGTTATTGGTGGTGAAGAGGTGCTGTTCCGCCGAGTGACTAACGCGAGCGTGCTGCAGCTGAAACTCCACTATGGCCTGCTGCTGCTGCTCGCACAGTCTGGCCAACATGTGCAAGCTGTAGTTCCATATGAGGCGCTGAGCGGGAAGGCCAGAAGTTACGCTGCAGCAATGACAGGCGAGCAGCAGCAGGGTGAGAACGCCAAAAGTGCGCACAGACAGCCCGCACTTTCTGCAGCAGCTCTGACATATCGGGGTAATTTCTAAGGAACCTCTGCACCACCAAATTCAGCACATGCGCCAGGCAAGGGATGTGTGTCAAAACGCCTAGGCCCAGAGCTGCTATGAGATTTCGCCCATTATCGCACACCACCAGGCCGGGCTTGAGGCTCACTGGCATTAACCACTCATCGGTCTGCTGTTCAATGTCCCTCCACAACTCCTGCACGGTGTGTGGTTTTTCCACCAAACAGGCAAGTTTTAAAACTGCCTGCTGTCATTTACCTCTGGCTGTGCAGAAGTTGGTGGTGAAGGTGTTATGCTGACCGGAAGAGGAGGCGGTAGAGGATGAGGAAGCAGAGTAGGAGGAGTTAGGAACAGGAGGCAAACTGAAGCGCCCTGCAATCCTCGGTGGTGGAAGGACATGTGCCAAATTGCTATCCACCTCAGGCCCAGCCGCCACTGCATTTACCCAGTGTGCTGTTAGGGAGATATAACGTCCCTGACCGTGCTTACTGGTCCACGTATCCATAGTTAGGTGGACCTTGCCACAGATGGCGTTGCGCAGTGCACACCTGATTTTGTCACCCACTTGCTTGTGCAGGGAAGGGATGGCTTGCATGGAAAAGTAGTGGGGGCTGGGCACGATGTACTGTGGGACAGCCACCTCCATAAGGCTTTAAAAAACTCTGCGTCAACACCAGCCGGAATGACAGCATTTCAAAGGCCAGGAATTTTGAAATGCTGGCATTTAGGGCCAGGGATCGCAGGTGGGTAGGGGGTTACTTCCTCTTGCGCTCCAGTGTTTGGGAGATAGAAAGCCGAACGCTTCCATGGGACATTGTGGAGATGGTTGTTGGTGACCCAGGTGGTGGTGTTGCTGGTGGATCCTCTGCTTGCGGGGTGGCAGGTGCCACTGTCACTACAGAGGTGGATGAAGAGGCCGAGACTGCAGCAGCAGAAGAGGAAGCAGGAGGAGCGAGAGACCTTTCTTGATTTTTGAGGTGTGCACTCCACTGCAGCTCGTGCTTTGCACTTAGATGCCTTATCATGCAGGTTGTGCTCAGGTTGAGAAGGTTTATGCCTCGCTTCAGGCTCTGATTGCAAAGCGTGCAAACTAAGGATGATCGAACTTTTGAAAAGTTCGGTTCGACCAGAACACCCGAATTTTCCAAAAGTTCGGTTCGGATTTCAGAACCCCATTGAAATCAATGGGACCCAAACTTCGGTAATCAAAAAACACCATTTTGAAGCCCTAAAACCCAATAAATGCCCCTAAAAAGTGCCTAGGGTTCTGGGTCATGCCCCATTAACTTTTAATCACACAAAAAAAGTTCTGAAAAATTGTCATTTTTGATAAAAAAGCCAATTATTGAAAAATTAAAAAAAAAAGAGATTTTTACTTTGGATTTAGTATCTGGGGGGTCTAAAAGGTGTGCATGTGAAGTTTCAGCTCTGTAGCATGTCCAGAACCATGAAAAAAAAAAAAAGATAATTTTTCAGTAGAACAGGGATGTGGGTCGGGACCCTCCTTTAACTTTAACACCTATATGATCTTTTTTTCTGGTTCTGGACATGCTACAGAGCTGAAACTTCACAGGTACACCTTTTAGACCCCCCAGACACAAAATCACACAAAAAAAAGTTCTTAAAAATTGTCATTTTTGATAAAAAAGCCAATTATTGAAAAATTTAAAAAAAAGAGATTTTTTGATTTTTACTTTGGATTTAGTATCTGGGGGGTCTAAAAGGTGTACATGTGAAGTTTCAGCTCTGTAGCATGTCCAGAACCAGAAAAAAAAGATTGTTTGTATTAGAAAACTTTCTGACAGGGGGTTTGCTTCGCTCCTGTAACACCTTGCCGGTTTAATAGAAGGCATTTTTTTGGGATCTTTGCAGTCAGGAAAAACATCTGAACTTGTGTATAGTGGTACTGTGCACAAGTTCTGATGTTTTGCCTGCCTCCAAAAACCCCCAAAAAATGCCAGCAAAAACACACCTGGGCATTTTTTTTTTTTACGCTAGCGGTTTTTTTTGGCATTTTTTGGGGTTCTTTTGAGGCAGGCAAAACATCTGAACTTGTGTATAGTGGTATATATACACACATACATATATTTATATACACACCTAGACATATATAGGTGTGATAGTAGCAGAAATATATTACTGTAAATGATTTCATTAGCGCAAGCATTTATTTCCGCTACTATCACACCTATATATGTCTAGGGGTATATATTCAGACATATATGTCTATATATACCCCCTATACACATGTTCAGATGTCATGTCTGACATCAAACATGTCCTCAAAAAAGCACTGGCAGTGGCAGCCCCTGCAGCATAAAAAATGCTTGGCTGGTGAGAAGCCATATTCCAGTTCCGAAGCTATTCAGAGAAATGATCATTTCTCTATAGCGGTCACCCTGCTATGGAAGGGTTTTGTCACCCTGCCATAGCAGTCACTGCCAGTTAACCCTACACTACACTACGGTCCCCTGACACTTAACACTTTCCCTTACAGAAACTAAATTTTTGAAGCTAACTAAAGTGTAAAGGAGAACTCTAACTACACTAGATATCCCTTTCCTCACACTAATAAATAGCTAAATGACACTTTTAAAGTAAAATTAACAGAACTGCTTCCACTCTCTTCCATGTCCAGTATAACAATGCTAGGAATATGGCGGGGGCGATCTTATATACTGGGGGGCGTATTCACTAATGATTGGTCTAGGGACCCCCTAGTCACTCCAATCACATTCCTAGCATTCTCCTGCCCCCTCAATTGGCTTTTGCTAATGGTTCTGGTCCAATCACGGGCTTTTAAAGCCCATTTCCTGAAGCATTGCATTTTGGGCGGTTCTGGTTGCCGAATTCCAAACTTTTTGGGCAAAAAGTTCTAAATTCGGCCGAACCTCGAACACCCAATGTTCGGGCTGAACCGATGGTGGACCCAAACCGTTCGATCATCCCTAGTGCAAACCACTCGTGTCCTGTCATCATCACATTTTCTGAATAACTGCCATGCTAGGGAACTCCTTTGAGCTGGCTTTTGTGTGCTCGGTCCCTTGCTGTGTTGGGCAGTTGCAGGCGTAGTGTCTAGGGCACGGCCGCTCCGCTTTTGCACCCTGCTCCCTCTTCTGCTGTGCTGGTGGCTCTGTGCGACCACCGCCTCTTCCTCCAAACTACTCAGGTCACCTGCAGGATGTTCATTCCATATGGGGTCGAGGACCTCATCGTCCTCCACATCGTCTTCCACCCAGTCTTCACCCCTGCCCTCCTTGTCGGTCTCCGCAATTCAGAATTCCGCAGCAATTGGCACCTGTGTTTCATCATCATCCGAGACGTGCTGCGATGGTCCTCCCATGTACTCATCTGGAGACATAAGTGGTTGAGCATCGGTGCACTCAATCTCTTCCACTTCTGGGGCAGGGCTAGGTGGATGGCCCTGGGAAACCATGCTAACAGAGTCATCAAAAAGAAGAGACTGCTGCATGACTTGGGGCTCAGACTGCTTGGCTGATTTGCAAGGGGGTGAGGTGAAAGATTGATGGACATCGGCTGCAGAAGACAATGGGAGACAATGTGAAGGAACTGGAGGCACTGTCAGCAACCCAATCTACTATCGCCTGTACTTGTTCTGGCCTCAACATTTATAGAGGCTTATTAGGCCCTGCCAAATACTGCTGCAGATTCTGTCGCCTACTCGCAGCTGAGAAAGGTGTTTCACCTGTGCGTGTAGCTGGCACAGATCGACCAAATCCTCTCCTCGCAACAGGAGCTCCACCAGCAACACCACGACACAGGCCACGTCCCTTATTTGACCTTCTCCTCATATTTATCGAATTTTTGATCTTCCCCTAAATGGGTTTTTATTGTAAAGCGGAATACGACATTATGCAATGGGTGTATCTCACTGTATCTCACTGTCCATATGCAGACTAGGACGCAATTAACTTTTTATCCCCTAAATTGGTTTTTATTGCAAAGCGGAACACAACAGTATGCAATGGGTGTATCTCACTGTAACATATGCAGACTAGGCCGCAATTAACTTTTTATCCCCTAAATGGGTTTTTATTGCAAAGCGGAATTCAACAGTATGCAATGGGTGTATCTCACTGTAACATATGCAGACTAGGCCGCAATTAACTTTTATCTCCTAAATGGGTTTTTATTGCAAAGCAGAATACAACAGTATGCAATGGGTGTATATCACTGTAACATATGCAGACTAGGCCGCAATCAACTTTTTATCCCCTAAATGGGTTTTTATTGCAAAGCAGAATACAACAGTATGCAATGGGTGTATCTCACTGTAACATATGCAGACTAGGCCGCAATTAACTTTTTATCCCCTAGGGTTTTTATTGCAAAGCCGAAAACAACAGTATGCAATGGGTGTATCTCACTGTAACATATGCATACTAGGCTGCAATTAACTTTTTATCCCCTAAATAGGTTTTTATTGGAAAGTGGAATACAACAGTATGCAATGGGTGTATCTCACTGTAAAATATGCAGACTAGGCCGCAATTAACTTTTTATCCCCTAAATGGGTATTTATTGCAAAGCGGAATACAACAGTATGCAATGGGTGTATCTCACTGTAACATATGCAGACTAGGCCGCAATTAACTTTTTATCCCCTAAATGAGTTTTTATTGCAAAGCGGAATACAACAGTATGCAATGGGTGTATCTCACTGTAACATATGCAGACTAGGCAGAAAATAACTTTTTATCCCCTAAATGGGTTTTTATTGCAAAGCAGAATACAACAGTATGCAATGGGTGTATCTCACTGTAACATATGCAGACTAGGCCGCAATTAACTTTTTATCCCCTAAATGGGTTTTTATTGCAAAGCGGAATACAACAGTATGCAATGGGTGTATCTCATTGTAACATATGCTGACTAGGCCGCAATTTTTTTTCCCCTAAATAGGTTTTTCTTGCAAAGCGGAATACAACAGTATGCAATGGATGTATCTCACTGTACCATATGCAGACTAGGCCGCAATTAACTTTTTATCCCCTAAATGGGTTTTTATTGTAAAGCGGAATACGACAGTATGCAATGGATGTATCTCACTGTAACATATGCAGACTAGGCCGCAATTAACTTTTTATCCCCTTAATGGGTTTTTATTGCAAAGCGGAATTCAACAGTATGCAATGGGTGTATCTCACTGTAACATATGCTGACTAGGCCGCAATTAACTTTTTATCCCCTAAATGGGTTTTTATTGCAAAGCGGAATACAACAGTATGCAATGGGTGTATCTCACTGTACCATATGCAGACTAGGCCGCAATTAACTTTTTATCCCCTAAATGGGTTTTTATTGCAAAGCGGAATACAACGGTATGCAATGGGTGTATCTCACTGTAACATATGCAGACTAGGCAGCAATTAACATTTTATCCCCTAAATGGGTTTTTATTGCAAAGCAGAATACAACAGTATGCAATGGGTGTATCTCACTGTAACATATGCAGACTAGGCCGCAATTAACTTTTCATCCCCTAAATGGGTTTTTATTGCAAAGCGGAATACAACAGTATGCAATGGGTGTATCTCACTGTAACATATGCAGACTAGGCCGCAATTTTTTTTCCCCCTAAATGGGTTAAAACGGTTCTCCTCTAATCGCATTGTATGCCCTCGAGTCCTCATGCAATCCCTTCGACTGAACAGCTTTTTTTCTATGCTGAGATCCCCATTGAGATATTTAAAAATTGCTATCATGTCCCCCCTCAGGCTTCTCTTCTCCAGGGAGATTAATTCAAGCGTTTGCAGACGCTCTTCATAATTAAGGTCCTCCAATCCCCTAATTAGTTTAGTTGCCCTTCTCTGGACTCTCTCCAGCTCCAACACATCCCTCCTGAGGACTGGCGACCAGAACTGGATAGAATACTCCAGATACGGTCGGACCAGAGTTTTATAAAGTGGAAGGATTATAGACTTATCTCTGGAATACATCCCTTTCTTTATGCATGCTAATATTCTGCTGGCTTTGCCAGCTGCCGCTTGACATTGCATGCTATTGCCTAATCTATCATCAACCAAGACTCCCAGGTCTTTCTCGATTTTTGATTCCCCCAAGGGTTCCCATCCTAATGTGTATTGTGCTTTTATGTTTCTAGTCCCCAAGTGCAAAACCTTACACTTCTCCACATTAAACCTCATTTGCCAAGCCATTGCCCACTCCGTTATTTTGTCTAGGTCATTCTGTAGGGTGTCTGCTTCATGCTGTGCAGTTATTGCCCTGGCCAATTTTGTGCCATCTGCAAAAACTGATAACGAACTACTAATCCCATCCTGTATCTCACTGTACCATATGCAGACTAGGCTTCAATTTGTTTTTTTTCCCCTAAATGGGTTTTTATTGCAAAGCGGAATACAACAGCAGTATCCAATGGTTGTATCTCACTGTACCATATGCAGACTAGGCCGCAATTAACTTTTTATCCCCTAAATGGGTTTTTATTGCAAAGCGGAATACAATAGTATGCAATGGGTGTATCTCACTGTAACATATGCAGACTAGGCTGCAATTTTTTTTCCCCCTAAATGGGTTTTTATTGCAAAGTGGAATACAACAGTATGCAATGGGTGTATCTCACTGTACCATATGCAGACTAGGCCGCAATTAACTTTTTATCCCCTAAATGGGTTTTTATTGCAAAGCGGAATACAATAGTATGCAATGGGTGTATCTCACTGTAACATATGCAGACTAGGCCGCAATTTTTTTTCCCCTAAATGGGTTTTTATTGCAAAGTGGAATACATCAGTATGCAATGGGTGTATCTCACTGTACCATATGCAGACTAGGCCGCAATTAACTTTTTATCCCCTAAATGGGTTTTTTTTGCAAAGTGGAATACAACAGTATGCAATGGGTGTTACATAGTTACATAGTTATATAGTAGGTGAGGTTGAATAAAGACAATAGTCCATCCAGTTCAACCTGTGTAGGTGTGTGTGGCTGTAATCATCTCACATAGCCCTGAATGTTCTGATCCTTGAGCTGTACGTCTAAGAGTCTTTTGAAAGCCACCATACTACTCGCAGAAACCACCTCTTGTGGTAGAGAATTCCACAATCTTGTAGCCCTAACAGTAAAGAACACCCCCCCCCCCCCCGTTGCCTGAGGTTAAAACGCTTCTCCTCTAATCGCATTGTATGCCCTCGAGTCCTCATGCAATCCCTTCGACTGAACAGCTTTTTTTCTATGCTGAGATCCCCATTGAGATATTTAAAAATTGCTATCATGTCTCCCCACAGGCGTCTCTTCTCCAGGGAGAATAAATCAAGCGTTTGCAAACGCTCTTCATAATTAAGGTCCTCCAATCCCCTAATTAGTTTAGTTGCCCTTCTCTGGACTCTCTCCAGCTCCAACACATCCCTCCTGAGGACTGGTGACCAGAACTAGACAGAATACTCCAGATGCGGTCGGACCAGAGTTTTATAAAGTGGAAGGATTATAGACTTATCTCTGGAATACATCCCTTTCTTTATGCATGCTAATATTCTGCTGGCTTTGGAAGCTGCCACTTGACATTGCATGCTATTGCCTAATCTATCATCAACCAAGACTCCCAGATCTTTCTCCATTTTTGATTCCCCCAAGGGTTCCCCTCCTAATGTGTATTGTGCTTTTATGTTTCTAGTCCCCAAGTGCAAAACCTTACACTTCTCCACGTTAAACCTCATTTGCCAAGCCATTGCCCACTCCGTTATTTTGTCTAGGTCATTCTGTAGGGTGTCTGCTTCATGCTGTGCAGTTATTGCCCTGGCCAATTTTTTGTCATCTGCAAAAACTGATAGCGAACTACTGATCCCGTCCTGTATCTCACTGTACCATATGCAGACTAGGCTTCAATTTGTTTTTTCCCCTAAATGGGTTTTTATTGCAAAGCGGAATACAACAGCAGTATCCAATGGGTGTATCTCACTGTAACATATGCAGACTAGGCCGCAATTAACTTTTTATCCCCTTAGTGGGTTTTTATTGCAAAGCGGAATTCAACAGTATGCAATGGGTGTATCTCACTGTAACATATGCAGAATAGGCCGCAATTAACTTTTTATCCCCTAAATGGGTTTTTATTGCAAAGCGGAATACAATAGTATGCAATGGGTGTATCTCACTGTAACATATGCAGACTAGGCCGCAATTAACTTTTTATCCCCTAAATGGGTTTTTATTGCAAAGCGGAATACAACAGTATGCAATGGGTGTATCTCACTGTAACATATGCAGACTAGGTCGCAATTAGCTTTTTATCCCCTAAATGGATTTTTATTGCAAAATGGAATACAACAGTATGCAATGGGTGTATCTCACTGTACCATATGTAGACTAGGCTTCAATTTTTTTTTCCCCTAAATGGGTTTTTATTGCAAAGCGGAATACAACAGCAGTATCCAATGGGTGTATCTCACTGTACCATATGCAGACTAGGCCGCAATTAACTTTTTATCCCCTTAATGGGTTTTTATTGCAAAGCGGAATTCAACAGTATGCAATGGATGTATCTCACTGTAACATATGCAGACTAGGCCAAAATGAACTTTTTATCTCCTAAATGGGTTTTTATTGCAAAGCGGAATACAACAGTATGCAATGGGTGTATCTCACTGTAACATATGCAGACTAGGCTGCAATTAACTTTTTATCCCCTAAATGGGTTTTTATTGCAAAGTGGAATACAACAGTATGCAATGGGTGTATCTCACTGTAACATATGCAGACTATTCCGCAATTAACTTTTTTTTTTTTTTGTTCAAAAATTATTTTTTTAGAATAAAGGGTGAACAAGTGCGACATTGAGCACAACATATGGCAGTAGGTACCAACGATATATGAAATCAGTAACAATGAATCATACAACTGTGGTGTAAAAATACAGAGTGGAACAAAATCGTTAATAGTAACATCTTATAACAGGGATGTAGATTAACAAGCAGGAGGAAGAGTGCAAGTTATTGGTGAGATTAAATTGTAGTGTCGTCCTCCATAAGAGACGCAAAATGACAACACAAATAAAGCCCCTTGGCACCCCAACGGGGGACAATGCCAAAGAGCCCGAGGAGTCTGGGAGACCATGATACATGGGTGGGTGGGAATAATCAAGGGCCGCCTAAAAGGCGGGGAGGGAGAAGCAGAAGGTAGAGGGGGAGAGAAAAAAAATATATATATAAAAGTAAAAAATAAAAGAACGGGGGGGGGAGAAGGGGGAAAGGTCAAGTGAAGGGGGGGAAGAAGTGGGGTGCATGTTTCCCCCAGGGGAGGACCGACTAGAGAACCGCAGGTTGAATAAGTTTGGGTTCATGGCCCAGGGTACGATCATGGGCGCAGCAAGGCGATGTCAAGACCAGGGGGCAAAAAATGGGTGATCCAAGGAGTCCATAATTTTTCAAACTTCGGGACCGTGTCCTGAAGGACAGCCTCTATTTTGGCATGGATCATGGCTTGGGTTATCCTGTGTTTAGTGGCCAGTACGCATAATGAGGGGGTTTTCCAAGCCTTAGCTATGGTCTGCTTGGAGGAGGTGGTGACATGGAGAAGAAGCTTAAATTGGCGGTGCGTCAGAGCGGCAGGTTTCAGGTTCAAGAGGGCAATGGAGGGATCAGGAGATAAAGACATGTCAAAGAGTTGTGAAAGGATCTGGAATATTGTAGACCAAAAAGATTGAACGATGGAGCAATCCCACCAAACATGCAAATGTGTGCCCGCTGCATCACAGCCTCTGAAGCATTGCGGGGGGTAGCTGGGGAGAAATTTGTGTATTATAGCGGGGACTAGATACCATCTAGTGAGAACCTTATAGTTCGTTTCCAGAGCGACGATGTTGGGTGTGGAGGATTTAGTAGCCTGCCAGATGTGTGCGCAATTAACTTTTTATCCCCTAAATGGGTTTTTACTGCAAAGCGGAATACAACAGTATGCAATGGGTGTATATGACTGTAACATATGCAGACTAGGCCGCAATTAACTTTTTATCCCCTAAATGGGTTTTTATTGCAAAGCAGAATACAACAGTATGCAATGGGTGTATATCACTGTAACATATGCAGACTAGGCCGCAATTAACTTTTTATCCCCTAAATGGGTTTTTATTGCAAAGCGGAATACAACAGTATGCAATGGGTGTATCTCACTGTACCATATGCAGACTAGGCTGCAATTTATTTTTTTTCCCCCTAAATGGGTTTTTTTTTGCAAAGCGGAATACAACAGCAGTATCCAATGGGTGTATCTCACTGTAACATATGCAGACTAGGCTTCAATTAATTTGTTTTCCCCTAAATGGGTTTTTATTGCAAAGCGGAATACAACAACAGTATGCAAAGGGTGTATCTCACTGTAACATATGAATGAAAATCTGAAAAATAATTGTCCCCTAATTGGTGCTTGTTGAATACCAGATTTGAACTGCAGTGTCTAAACGCTGTAAGTCACAGTAAAATATGAAGGAAAAAAGTTTTTTTCTTTTTTAAATGCAGATTAAGCAGACCCATATGCACTGAGCTTGCATGAAATGGCCGCTACACACCGCACACCTAACAGGTTGGATACTGTTGTTGCTCTATTGAATAAAATATTGAATAAAAAAAAAACATTTGAATGAAAAACTGAAAAATATTTTTTTTCCCCTTAACCCCTTCCCATCCGCGCTACAGCCTATATACGGCTGCAGCGCGGACTCGAATTTTCGGGAGGCCGTTTTTAAACGGCCTCCAGTGACACGCCCCCCCCGCGCGCTCCTGCGAGCGCGCATCGGGGGGAATCTGTGTCGGCCGTGTCCCTTGGACACGGCCGATCACAGATCGTGGTGAATGGCCAATCACAGCGGCCATTCACCACGTGATCAAGCCGTCCAATGAGAGATGATCTCATATGTAAACATATGAGATCATCTCTCATCGCCGGCGCTCCTTCCTCACACAGACACTGCAGTGTGAGGAAGGAGGGGGAGCCGACAGCCGCTGGGGACACAGACAAATGTAATCAGGGCACTGATCACCAGTGCCCTGATTACTGAAGGTAAAAAAACACACACACTGCCCCCACCATCAGTGCCCACAGTGCCCGCCATCAGTGCCCCCATCAATGCCCACAATCAGTGCCCATAGTGCTGCCAGTCAGTGCCCATCAGTGCCTGCTCATCTAGGCACTGATGAGCACTGACTGGCAGCACTATGGGCACTGAGTGTGGGCACTGATGGTGCTGCCCATCAGTGCTCATCAGTGCCGCCCGTCAGTGCTCATCACTGTCACCCGTCAGTGTCCATCAGTGCCATCCGCCAGTGCCCATCAGTGCCGCCTATCAGTGCCGCCCGTCAGTGCCGCCTCTCAGTGCCCAGCAGTGCCACCTCTCAGTGCCCAGCAGTGCCACCTCTCAGTGCCCAGCAGTGCCATCTCTCAGTGCCCAGCAGTGCCACCTCTCAGTGCCCAGCAGTGCCGCCTATCAGTGCCGCCTATCAGTGCCGCCTATCAGTGCTCATCAGTGCGGCATATTAGTACCTCCTCATCAGTGCCCATAAGTACCACCTCATCAGTGCCCATAAGTGCCACCTCATCAGTGCCCATCAGTGCAGCCTATCAGTGCCCATCAGTGCCGCCTCATCAGCGCACATCAGTGAGGGAGAAAAATTTATTTTCAAAATTTACTCGCAGAAAATAAGAAAAACTTTTTTTTTTTTTTCAAAATTTTCTGTCTTTTTTCTTTTTTTTTGTAAAAAATAAAAAACCCAGAGATGATTAAATACCACCAAAAGAAAGCTCTGTTTGTGTGAAAAAAATGATAAAAATTTCATATGGGTACAGTGTAGCATGACCGCGCAATTGTCATTCAAAGTGTGAGAGCGCTGAAAGCTGAAAATTGGCCTGGATGGGAAGGGTGTTTAAGTGCACAGTAGGCAAGTGGTTAATACTGAAAAATAATTATTTTCCCCTTACATTGGTGCTTTTTGAAGAGCAAGTTAGAAAAGCAGTGTCTGTCTAAACACTGTATGTCAAAGTAAAATATGAAGGAAAAAAGTTTTTTCCTTTTTTAAATGCAGATTAAGCAGACACATATGCACTTAGCTTGCATTAAATGTGCAGCACCGCACGCCGCCCACCTAACAGACTGATAAAAGTTTTTTTTTTCTCCTTTCTCCTCCTCACTGTGCTTAGGTCAGGGCATAAAGATCGTGCACTGCACCCCAACACAATACAATCAATGTAGATCGCTGTCTGATTAAAGAAGATTCTTCCTATTCTTTCCCTCAAAGCAATCTCCAGCCTGACCCTACAATAATATCCTATCTCTCCCTCCGGGCAAAAAAATTGTGCACTGCACCCCCACACAATAAAATCAATGTAGATTGCTGTCTTATTAAAGAGGATTCTTCCTATTCTTTCCCTCAAAGCAATCTCCAGCCTGACCCTACAATAATCTCCTATCTCTCCCTCAGTAGCAGCATCAGGAACCTCTCCCTAGTATAGTTTGAGCAGAGTGACGCGCGGCGCATGTACCAGCTCCTCCAAAGCTTCCCATGCACAATCGGATGTGGATGCAGGTTGAACCCGTGCAACTATACACCTTTATGTTTCCTAAAGATCTCGTGAGCTTTTGAATATGTTAGCTCGTTGTCTGTTACCTCCAGTTTATATGGCGATATTTACTCTGCCCGGATTCCAGTGTGAATCGTCATTTTTACACTTACTAGTCCTGTTCATATTCTGTAGCTGGGTCGGACTAACACTGTTCCACATTTTGTTATTTTGTTCTTATCGCAATTTTTTTACTTCTTTTTTCTTTTTCTGACCTTCCAAGACTGTCCTCCTCATAGAATCTTCGCCTCCCCAAACCTTAATACTCTGAGACATTCTCTTCAACCCCGACAAAAGACGCCATGGTCCTATTTGGTGTTATTCATCCCCACTGTTACTTCCCAAGGACATAGTTTATCATGGCCTTCAAAATATCATCATTTAATGTGAAAGGCCTGAACAGCTCAGCTAAACAGGGTATGACGGTCTAAGACTAAATGCTTAAAATGTGATATACTTGTTTACAGGAGACACATTTTGATTTCCTCTTCCCCTTTACGAACTGTTATTTCCCACACATTTTTTTTCTCAAATGCGCCAAAGAAAAAAGGGGGAGTTGCCTTTTGTGGTAAGAGACTCTGTCTCCTTTAAACAACAAGATATATATTGTGATGCCCTAGGCAGATACATTATTCTTCTCTGTGAGATTATTCATGTACTGTATACCTTGATTAATGTATACCTTCCTAATGTAAAGCAACTTAAATTTCTCAACAAACTGTGGAAGAGGGCCTTCTCCATATGTCAAGGGCATGTGATCGTACCCATTGTCCCAAACAAAGACATGGATTGCAGTAAAACTCACGTTTCCAATAGGTGTAGAGCCACGCTTACCAATTTCATAACCTCAACTAACATGTTTGACCTGTTGAGGTGCCAACACTCTTCTGAAAAGGACTTTACCTTTTTCTCATCAGCCCACCACACATACTCAAGAATAGATTTATTTTTAGTAGACAAATTCCTACTTCAAAAAATTAGGAAAGCCAAAATACATACCATTATGTGGTCTGATCATGCCCCAGTTTTCATTACAGTGGGAGAGATCAGGACTGAAACAAGGTGGCGAAACAACGCGTCTCTGGTTTCTGAGCTTTGTATTAACTATTTTAACCAATGCCCCGTCGGTGTCGGATCCTTCCACTCTATGGAATTCTCATAGAGAGCAAGAGAAGAGAACTATTCATGCCAAGCCATGCCAAGAGAACTATTCACATTCATAAGGTTATCATATTTACTAGCATCTAATCCCCTCTGCCCAATAAAGGTTCCTTCTCAGGCGTGGAAGGTCTGGAATTCTCCTCATCCCACATATAAATCCCCCTTCACTAAAACACCACCAATACTCAAATGGGAGAAAGACCTAATTTGTTAATTCTCTGATAAACAATGGTTGAAATCTATTAGGTGTAATTTCCAGTTTTTACTTTGCTCTAATTATTGAGAAACAGCCCAAAAACTTCAACAAAGATGCTACTTCACTCCTTACTTAATGGCTAAATTCACACCTAAGAGCTGAAACCAATGTTGGAGAGGCTGTGGGCAAACAGGTGCCTTACTCCACATGACATGGTCATGCCTACATCTCCATAGCTTTTGCGCTAAAGTGTTCAAGTTAATATCAAGCATTACTGGCCTCCTCATCAAACCAGATGTTTAATGATATTTATGCACATTTTACATGCTGCTAGAGCTTCACTTATGAGAAAATGGAAATCGAATGATGTCCCGGAAGTGAGAGAGGTGATGAAGCAGGTCAATTAAGTACACAATTACACAAGGGAACAAATAATGGCCTCAAAGGAGAGAAAATCGATAAATTTTGGGCAACAATGGCAACCTTGGTGTTCCTATTTTAGGATAAAGTAAAATAACCCATCAATGACCCATCTCCTTACTCCCATTTTGCCTCCAAACTCCTTGAACGTATAGTCTACAACCGACTGAGCAAGCATCTCATTGAGATTTACCTTCCTGATCCCCTTCAGTCTGGATTTCGCTGGCAGCACTCCACAGAAACTTCTCTTCTGAAACAAACAAATGACTTACTAACAGCTAAAACCAACGGTCACTACTCTGTACTCTTACTCTTGGACCTCTCTGCTGCCTTTAATACAGTTGATCACCCCTCCTCCTCAAAAAACGAAACTTGCTTGGTCTTCGTGACTGCGCTCTCCATTTTTTCTAATCTTACCTATCTCACTGCACCTTCAGTGTCACTTGCAATTCCACTTACTCCTCTGAAACTCTTCTTACCTTTGGGGTTCCCCAAGGTTCTGTCCTTGGTCTTCTACCGTTCTCGATCTACACCTCCTCCCTGAGTCACTAACCTGATTTCAAAATATCAGCCATACCGCTCTCTTCGGTCCTCCCAAGACCTCCTGCTCTCTAGCTCCCTTGTCACCTCCTCCCATGCTCACCTCCAGGATTTCTCCAGAGCTTCTCCCATTCTTTGGAACTCTCTACCCCAATCTGTCCGAATGTCCCCTAATCTATCCATCTTTAGACGATCCCTGAAAAGCCTTCTCTTTAAAGTGGCTCATCCGGCTTCCAACTAATACACTGTTTCACTTTCTGCATCAGCTCATCCCCCACAGCTATTACCTTTTGTATCATTTGACCCTCCCTTTTAGATTGCAAGCTCTAACGAGGGCCCTCTGATTCCTTTTGTACCAAATTGTATTGTATCTGTAATGTCTGCCTTCATTTTGTTAGGCGCTGCACAAACTGTTGGCCCTATATAAATCCTGTATAATAATAATAATAACAATAATAATAATAATGTACATCTGGTTCCTTGGTATACTATAGACATACATTTCATACTCTTCCACTTGTGGTATTTCTTTGTGTATTGATCATGTTGACTATTTTTCTTTCTTTTGAATCTTTATACATATTGCTAGAGCCCATTGGTAATATAGTATACTAGCAAACTACCATTTTCACATAAGCAGGTCAAACTGGACAACATGGATACTTACAAATAGACATCTAGTTTATGATATACATTTGATAAAACAACACATAGTTCCACTTAGATATATGCTGCCTGCTATGTACCTCTGGTATTCCCACCATTTTGTTTTTTTGTTTTTTTTTGTTAACCTGTGTGAATCTTACAGCTGCAAGAAAAAGTATGTTAACCCTTTGGAATGATATGGATTTCTGCACAAATTGGTCATAAAATGTGATCTGATCATCATCTAAGTCACAACAATAGACAATCACAGTCTGCTTAAACTAATAACACACAAAGAATGAAATGTTGCCATGCTTTTATTGAACACACCATGTAAACATTCACAGTGCAGGTGGAAAAAGTACAAAGTATGTGAACCCCTAGACTAATGACATCTCCAAGAGCTAATTGGAGTGAGATGTAAGCCAACTGGAGTCCAATCAATGAGATGAGATTGGAGGTGTTGGTTACAGCTGCCCTGCCCTATAAAAAACACACACCAGTTCTGGGTTTGCTTTTCACAAGAAGCATTGCCCGATGTGAATGATGCCTCGCACAAAAAAGCTCTCAAAAGACCTACAATTAAGAATTGTTGACTTGCAAAAAGCTGGAAAGGGTTATAAAATTATCTCCAAAAGCCTTGCTGTTCATCAGTCCACGGTAAGACAAATTGTCTATAAATGGAGAAAGTTCAGCACTGCTGCTACTCTCCCTAGGAGTGACCGTCCTGTAAAGATGACTGCAAGAGCACAGCACAGACTGCTCAATGAGGTGAAGAAGAATCCTAGAGTGTCAGCTAAAGACTTACAAAAGTCACTGGCAAATGCTAACATCCCTGTTAGCAAATCTACAATACGTAAAACACTAAACAAGAATGGATTTCATGGGAGGATACCACAGAGGAAGCCACTGCTGTCCAAAAAAAAACATTGCTGCACGTTCACAGTTTGCACAAGAGCACCTGGATGTTCCACGGCAGTACTGGCAAAATATTCTGTGGACAGATGAAACCAAAGTTGAGTTGTTTGGAAGAAACACACAACACTCTGTGTGGCGAAAAAGAGGCACAGCACACCAACATCAAAACCTCATTCCAACTGTGAAGTATGGTGGTGGGGGCATCATGGTTTGGGGCTGCTTTGCTGCATCAGGGCCTGGACGGATTGCTATCGTCGAAGGAAAAATGAATTCCCAAGTTTATCAAGACATTTTGCAGTAGAACTTAAGGTCATCTGTCTACCAGCTGAAGCTCAACAGAAGATTGGTGTTGCAACAGGACAATGACCCAAAGCATAGAAGTAAATCAACAACTGATTGGCTTAAACAGAAGAAAATACGCCTTCTGAAGTGGCCCAGTCAGAGTCCTGACCTCAACCCGATTGAGATGCTGTGGCATAACCTCAAGAAAGTGATTCACACCAAGAATATTGCTGAACTGAAACAGTTCTGTAATGAATTACTCCTGACCGTTGTGCACGTCTGATCTGCAACTACAGGAAATGTTTGGTTGAAATTATTGCTGCCAAAGGAGGTTCAACCAGTTATTAAATCCAAGGCTTCACATACTTTTTCCACCTGCACTGTGAATGTTTACATGGTGTGTTCAATAAAAACATGGCAACATTTCATTCTTTGTGTGTTATTAGTTTAAGCAGACTGTGATTGTCTATTGTTGTGACTTAGATGATGATCAGATCACATTTTATGACCAATTTGTGCAGAAATCCATATCATTCCAGGGTTCACATACTTTTTCTTGCAGCTGTATACATTATGTATTATGCTTATTTGTTTATTTTGAAAATCCTCAATAAAAATCTACTGAATTAAAAAAAAAAAATTGTTGGCAAGTAGTGGATTCTTCCTCCCCTCAACTTCAAGGGCATTGGTGGTCTGTAGGAAACAGTGCAGTCATTTACACTTACCTATGTGCTGTTCTGTGTGCCACACTGCTGTTCATGTGGTGAACAGGGATGAGACAATCATATCTGGCTGGTTTGCAACATCAGTTAGCCACTTTAAGACCGAAGGATTTTCCTGCTTAATGACCTGGCCACTTTTTTCAACTTGGTACTGTGTGAATTTAAATGAAAATTGCGCAGTCATGCAATGCTTTACCCAAACAAAATTTACATCCTGTTTTTCCCACAAACAGAGCTTTCTTTTGGTGGTATTTGATCACCTCTGTGCTTTTTATTTTTTGCGATATTAATAAAAAAGAGCAAGCATTTTGCAAAAAATTGACATTTTCTACTTTGACAGGTAAAAAATATCCAATATATTCAATTTTTGTCATATATTTAGGGCAAAATGTATTTAGCTACATGTCTTTGACAAAAACATTCTCAATTAGCGTATTTTTATTGGTTTGCGCAAAAGTTATAGTGTCTACAAACTATGGTGTAAATACTGGATTTTACGCAGCTTTAACTCCTGACTGCCTATCTCAATTCTTGAAGTGCTAAAACGGCAGGGCAGTACTACCCCCCCCCCCCCCCCCACAAATTACCACATTTTTTTTAAAGTAGACATCCTAAGGAATGTAGTGAAAGGCATGTTGAGCTCATTGAATATTTTTTTTTTGTCACAGGTGTTTGAAAAATGACTAAAAAAAATATATGTATATTTTTTTTTTTACAAAAAGTTGTCAATGAAATGATATATTGCTCACACATGCCATGGGCATATGTGTAATTACACCCCAAATTATATTATGCTGCTTCTCCTGAGTACAGGGATACCACATGTGAGACTTTTTGGGAGCCTAGCTGTGTACAGGACCCCGAAAACCAATCACCACCTTCAGAATTTGAAGGGGCGTAAATTTCTCATTGCACTTTCTCACTGCCTATCACGGTTTCGGAGGCCCTGAAAAGTCAAGATAGCACAAACCCCCCCCAACTGACCCCATTTTGCAAAGTAGACACTCCAAGCTATTTGCTGAGAGGCATGGTGAGGCCATGGAATATTTTATATTTTGCCACAAGTTCCAGGAAAATTATTTATTTATTTTTTTGTTTTTTTACACAAAGTTGTCACTAATAGGGATGATCGAACTTTTGAAAAGTTCGGTTCGACCAGAACACCCGAATTTCAGGAAAGTTCGGTTCGGATTCCAGAACCCCATTGAAATCAATGGGACCCGAACTTCTGGAATCAAAAAACACCATTTTGAAGCCCTAAAACCCAATAAATGCCCCTAAAAAGTGCCTAGGGTTCTGGGTCATGCCACATTAACTATTAATCACACAAAAAAAGTTCTTAAAAATTGTCATTTTTGATAAAAAAGCCAATTATTGAAAAAAAAAAAAAAAAAAAGAGAGAGAGAGATTTTGATTTTTCTGTAGCATGTCCAGAACCATGAAAAAAAAAAAGATACATTTTCAGTAGAACAGGGATGTGGGACCCTCCTTTAACACCTATATGATCTTTTTTTCTGGTTCTGGACATGCTACAGAGCTGAAACTTCACAGGTACACCTTTTAGACCCCCCCCCCCCCAGACACAAAATCACACAAAAAAAGTTCTTAAAAATTGTCATTTTTGATAAAAAAGCCAATTATTGAAAAATTAAAAAAAAAAAGAGAGATTTTTTGATTTTTAACTCTAAAACGTGTACATGTGAAGTTTCAGCTCTGTAGCATGTCCAGAACCATAAAAAAAAGATTGTTTGTATTAGAAAACTTTCAGCACAGGAGGTTGACTTAGCTGCTGTAACACCTTGCCGGTTTAATAGCAGGCATTTTTTTGGGTTCTTTGCAGTCAGGAAAAACATCTGAACTTGTGTATAGTGGTACTGTGCACAAGTTCTGATGTTTTGCCTGCCTCCAAAAACCCCCAAAAAATGCCAGCAAAAACACACCTGGGCATTTTTTTTTGACGCTAGCGTTTTTTTGGCATTTTTTGGGGTTCTTTTGAGGCAGGCAAAACATCTGAACTTGTGTATAGTGGTGTATATACACATATACATATATTTATATACACACCTAGACATATATAGGTGTGATAGTAGCAGAAATATATGCTTGCGCTAATGAAATCATTTACAGTAATATATTTCTTCTACTATCACACCTATATATGGCTAGGTATCTATATACATATTATTATGTGTGTATATATACCACTATACACAAGTTCAGATGTTTTGCCTGCCTCAAAAGAACCCCAAAAAATGCCAAAAAAAACGCTAGTGTCAAAAAAAAAATGCCCAGGTGTGTTTTTGCTGGCATTTTTTGGGAGTTTTTGGAGGCAGGCAAAACATCAGAACTTGTGCACAGTACCACTATACACAAGTTCAGATGTTTTTCCTGACTGCAAAGAACCCAAAAAAATGCCTTCTATTAAACCGGCAAGGTGTTACAGCAGCGAAGCCATACTCCTGTGCTGAAAGTTTTCTAATACAAACAATCTTTTTTTTATGGTTCTGGACATGCTACAGAGCTGAAACTTCACATGTACACTTTTTAGACCCCCCAGATACGAAATCCCAAAAAAAATCAAAACATCTCTCTTTTTTTTTTTTTTTTTAATTTGTTCAATAATTGGCTTTTTTATCAAAAATGACAATTTTTAAGAACTTTTTTGTGTGATTTTGTGTCTGAGGGGTCTAAAAGGTGTACCTGTGAAGTTTCAGCTCTGTAGCATGTCCAGAACCATAAAAAAAAAAAAAGGATTGTTTGTATTAGAAAACTTTCAGCACAAACAATCGCTTCTCTGCTGTAACACCTTGCCGGTTTAATAGCAGGCATTTTTTGGGTTCTTTGCAGTCAGGAAAAACATCTGAACTTGTGTATAGTGTTACTGCCTGCCTCCAAAACCCCCCAAAAAATGCCAGCAAAAACACACCTGGGCATTTTTTTTTTGATGCTAGCGTTTTTTTGTCATTTTTTGGGGTTCTTTTGAGGCAGGCAAAACATCTGAACTTGTGTATAGTGGTATATATACACACATAATTATATGTATATAGACACCTAGCCATATATAGGTGTGATAGTAGCAGAAATATATTACTGTAAATGATTTCATTAGCGCAAGCATATATTTCTGCTACTATCACACCTATATATGTCTAGGTGTGTATATAAATATATGGATGTGTGTATATACACCACTATACACAAGTTCAGATGTTTTGCCTGCCTCCAAAACCCCCCACAAATGCCAGCAAAAACACACCTGGGCATTTTTTTTTTTGACGCTAGCATTTTTTGGCATTTTTTTGGGTTCTTTTGAGGCAGGCAAAACATCTGAACTTGTGTATAGTGGTATATATACACACATAATTATATGTATTTAGACACCTAGCCATATATAGGTGTGATAGTAGCAGAAATATATTACTGTAAATGATTTCATTAGCGCAAGCATTTATTTCTGCTACTATCACACCTATATACTGTATGTCTAGGGGTATATATACAGACATATATGTGTATATATACCCCCTATACACATGTTCAGATGTCATGTCTGACATCAAACATGTCCTCAAAAAAGCACTGGCAGTGGCAGCCCCTGCAGCATAAAAAATGCTTGGCTGGTGAGAAGCCTTATTCCAGTTCCGAAGCAACTCAGAGAAATGATCATTTCTCTATAGCGGTCACCCTGCTATGGAAGGGTTTTGTCACCCTGCCATAGCAGTCACTGCCAGTTAACCCTACACTACACTACGGTCCCTTTACACTTAACACTTTCCCTACAGAAACTAAATTTTTGAAACTAACTTAAGTGTAAAGGAGCACTCTAACTACACTAGATATCCCTTTCCTCACACTAATAAATAGCTAAATGACACATTTAAAGTAAAATTAACAGAACTGCTTCCGCTCTCTTCCATGTCCAGTATAACAATGCTAGGAATATGGCGGGGGCGATCTTATATACTGGGGGGCGTATTCACTAATGATTGGTCTAGGGACCCCCTAGTCACTCCAATCACATTCCTAGCATTCTCCTGCCCCCTCAATTGGCTTTTGCTAATGGTTCTGGTCCAATCACAGGCTTTTAAAGCCCATTTCCTGAAGCATTGCATTTTGGTCGGTTCTGGTTGCCGAATTCCGAACTTTTTGGGCAAAAAGTTCTAAATTCGGCCGAACCTCGAACACCCAATGTTCGGGCCGAACCGATAGTCGACCCGAACCGTTTGATCATCCCTAGTCACTAAATGATATATTGCTCACACATGCCATGGGTATATGTGAAATGACACCCCAAAATACATTCTGCTGCTTCTCCTGAGTATGGGGATACCCCATGTGTGAGACTTTTTTGCAGTCTAGCCACGTACAGGACCCCGAAAACCAATCACCACCTTCAGGCTTTCCAAGTGCGTAAATTGTTGATTTCACTCCTTGCTACCTATCACAGTTTTGAAGGCCATGAAATGCCAAGATAGCACAACCCCCCCCCCCCCCCCCCCAAATGATCCCATTTTGCAAAGTAGACACTCAAAGCTATTTGCTGAGAGGCATGTTGAGTGTTTTGCAGATCTCACTTTTTGTCACAAAGTTTTGGAAATTAAAAAAAGAGGAATAAAAAATGAATTTTCCTTTTTTACTTAATTTTCCAAAATAAATGAGAGCTGCAAAATACTCACCATGCCTCTCAGCAAATAGCTTGGAGTGTCTACTTTGCAAAATGGGGTAATTTGGGGGGTTTTGTGCTATCTTGGCATTTCATGGCCTTCAAAAATGTGATAGGTAATAAGGAATGAAATCAACAATTTACGCCCTTAGAAAGCCTGAAGGTGGTGATTGGTTTCTGGGCCCTTTACACAGCTAGACTGCCAAAAAGTCTCACACATGGGGTATCCCCATACTCAGGAGCAGCAGCAGAATGTATTTTGGGGTGTCATTTCACATATACCCATAGCATGTGTGAGCAATATATAATTTAATGACAACTTTGTGTAAAAAAAACAAAACAAAAAAAAGACTTCCGGTTCCGGCGCCAGATGTGAAGGAGCAGGAAGTAGCGGCTCCGGACACATCACTATAAAAAACTGGCTAATCCGCCCGATCGGCGGGTCCGCGGCACCCCCCGCAGCCACTACCAATTAGGGGAACACCCCATGGACAAGTTTCTGGTCCACGGACCTCCCGCAGCTCCTCCGCCCGACCTCACGGACTGTTCGTCTGCCGCCTCACAGACAGGCAAGATGGCGGAGGGCACGACCCTGCATCCCAGCCAGCATCCACCCGGACCTAGCTATGCCGCTGTTGTGGCCAACTCAGCCTCTAGTGCGGTGTCACCTGAGCACTATAGTGGCATTGCTCAAGCTGTCGCAGCCCTGCTATCCCCAACGATCACAGCAGCTGTTGATAAAGCTATGGCTGCAGGCATTGCTCAGATCAGGAAGGATCTGAGTGAACATGCATTCCGCTTAACTGAGCTTGAGAGTAGGGTGACTGACATAGAGGAAGAAACACAGGCATCTTTCCATTCTGAGAAACAATTCAAACAGACCCAACAATATCTCTTAGAAAAAGTGGATGATCTTGAAAATCGTTCACGTAGAAATAATCTGCGCATAATAGGTCTCCCGGAATCCTTTGGTGCGGATTCCCTGATGGAACTGTGTTCTCAGCGAGTACCTCAGGCATTAGGACTCACTGCCCCCTGCATTGCTGAAAGGGCTCACAGAGTGGGACGCCCCTCTAATGAAAGGCGCACTCCACGTCCAGTGATAGTGAAATACCTGAATTTTGCTGACAGGAATAATTTGATGAAATCCTATCGTAATTCCAAAGCTCTGAAAATTGATGGCCACAAATTACTGCTGTTCGCAGATTACTCACAGGAGGTCTCCCGCCGCCGTAAGGCCCTACAACCAATCTGCAATGCCCTCTATCAGCAGGGTATAAAGTTCACTCTGGCTTATCCTGCGACTTTGCGATTCACAGACCCTACAGGCCTCTCCAAGTCCTTCACTCACCCGGATGACGCCTGGGATTACCTTAATTCCCACCTGAGACTGCCAATGGATACCTCCGCACCACCTGCACAATCCTCTGCCAGGTACCAACACCCCAGAGATCAACGGAGCCCCCGCAAGGAGCCTGCTAAAAAACTGCGACTCACTGATCTTTCCGGGAAGTATAATCCTGTGTGACCTACGTTAACGTTGACGAACCCCATCTCTGTTCCTCGGTTCGCTTTCTGTTTTACATTGCTCCATCAACGCACTAAGGATTGCCAATGGGAGCCCCTGAAGCCACTGCTTAGCTCCATTTCCACCCGCCTGTAACATTCCTAGTGGTTTGAATACACCTCTACCTATCTACAGGTGGGGTCGAACATCCTAGATGGCATACCCATGTCTCGTTCTCACCCCCTACCTTACATTGATGGATTGGTTCGTATATATATTTTGATAGATTATGTGCACTGTTTTAACTGACTGTTTTCTTTTACCCACCTCCTCACAGGGTGCTACCGCGGATAGTCTGCTCCTTTACAGCTGGTTGTGGTCACTCTGCTGTTGTTGGAGATGTCTGGGCTGGACCTCATCTACACTCTCATCTACCTGTGGATGGGGCTGCGGACTCGCCACTTGGGCCAGATCGTCGACCTTCCCCGGTAGCGCTACTGTAGGCGATAGTCACATGTGGGAAGAAGCGAAGTTCAGGCTTCCACGGACACGTAAGTGTCTTTTCACTGCTCTGTATTGTTTGTTTTCTGTTGTACAAGCTCTGCCAGTTTTCCATCCACCTATCACTACTCGCTTACACCATTGCCAACTTTCTTTATATATCTTTCCAAATACAACGCTCTGCAGTTTTACTCACTCCACAGTACGAGATTTTAACTCTACAATATCCGCATCATTTTACTTGTTTAGCACTCACCTATGGTTAGGATAATTTCATGGAACGTTAAGGGCCTACGATCCCCCCACAAAAGAATGGCGATCCTTCGCCATCTGAAACGACTTCGTGCAGAAATTGCAGTCCTTCAAGAGACTCATCTCTCTGAACAGGACTTTAAACGTATGCAGAAACTATGGGTAGGCCAGGTTTTGGGCTCTCCCGCAGTTAAGGGGAAGGCAGGGGTTCTTGTCCTCATCCACAAGCGCTTCACTGGTACTGTCCTTTCCTCTCACACTGATACGGAGGGTAGATTCATTGCTATCACTTTGTCCTCTGGTTCGAAGGAATGGGTTCTGGCAACTACATATGCCCCCAATTCCCCATCAAAACAATACTTTCAAGACATTGCCTCCCAATTGGCACGTTCCCTTCATGCCCCTTTGATCCTTGCAGGTGATATGAACACAGTCATGGATGAAAGGGAAGACAGGGCACGTCCGACTTATCACCGCCCGTTGGATAGAACTCCCCACCCCAGCCATCTGGCCGCTTTTGCAGAACATATCCAACTTACGGATATATGGCGCCTCCTGCACCCTACGGGACGTGACTTCACTTTCTTTTCTAACCCACACAACTCCCTCTCCCGCATCGATTATTTTTTCACTAATTCCCTCTCACAACCCTTGATTACGGACTCCACAATTCACGACATAGTCATTTCTGACCACGCTCCAGTGTCCATTGACCTCTTGGAAGCATTCCCCAAACCGCCCTCAAGCAGCTGGCGGTTCCCGTCCTTCCTGGCACGGGACGCTCAACTAGCGACGATAATTGAAAACACCTGGCAGGAAATTGCACACACTAATGCTTCCCACACCTCCAATCCTGCTTTATTTTGGGAAACGGGGAAGGCTGTGTTGAGGGGTCGTATTCTCTCCTACGCCGCCGGTCGCAAGCGGGTCATCAAAAAAGCATATGTTTATGCAAGTACCCAGCTACGCCTCGCACACGTGGCTCTATCTCAATCCAATACACAATCTAACAGATAAAAGTGGCAAGAGGCGAAACTAGTTTTTGATACTTGGGCAGCGGCGCAGGAGAGGCTATACTCTTCCATCCAGGATCTCCAATACCACAAATATGGTAATAAACCAGGCAAACTGCTATCCAAATTATGCAAAAGTCAGTTCACTCAGACACAAATTAGGGTGCTGAAATCAAGTGCTGGCACATTGACTACCTCACCGACGGAAATAGCTGCTTCTCTTTCTAACTTCTTCTCAGACCTCTACAGTTTGGAGAAACATGACACCCAAGCTGCAGAATCTTGGTTGACTTCTGTAACCCTCCCCACCATTACGGAAGACCAACTTTCCCTTCTGAATGCCCCCATTTCTTTAGAGGAAATCAAATCCACCATAGCAAAATTGCCATTGGGTAAAGCGCCCGGTCCTGACGGCTTCACCTCTGACTTTTACAAAGCGTCTGTAGACACTATAGCGCCGACCCTTCAATCACTGTACCAACATGTTCTGGAGGGCCATCCCTATTTCCCTACGGGCCTCCAGGCACACGTCAAATTGATACCTAAACCCGGGAAGGATCCAACCGAACCAGGATCCTATCGGCCTATCTCACTTCTAAATCTGGACGGTAAAATACTATCCAAAATCATTGCCAATAGGCTTGCCCCTATCATGCCCACCTTGATTCACCCTGCCCAAGCAGGTTTCACCTCTGGAAGGTCAGCAACGACCAATATCAGAAAGGTTCTAGCAGCCCTGGAAGAGTCCCAAGCTCACCCCTTGTCCGACATGGCCATTATATCCCTGGACGCTGAGAAGGCCTTTGATAGGGTGGACATTGAATGGCTCCATTTGGTCATACAACGTTTCGGGTTCCGAGGTCCCTTTGTCCACCTTATCAAAGCCATGTACACAAACCCATCCGCCTGTGTTGTGGCCAACGGTCATGTGTCCGCACCATTTTCCCTACGCCGGGGAACCAGACAGGGATGCCCACTGTCCCCACTATTGTTCAACTTGGCTCTAGAACCCCTTGCCAGCTTCATTCTTCACCATCCCGATCTCCATGGTATCCGTATAGGCGACTCTGATTTGCACATAGCCCTATTTGCTGATGACATACTCATATTTACATCTGACCCTGTCAGGGACTCCACATTAGTCCATAAAATATTTAATGACTTCCGCCTATGTTCCGATCTAAAAATAAACTTTTCCAAAAGCGAGCTTCTCCCTCTCCATCACGCCACACATAATCCCTGGCCTACCACGCCTCTCTTTTCTATAGCCAAGTCCTCTATCACGTACCTGGGCATCAAAATTGGCCGCTCCCCTTCATCTATATACCACCTCAATATCCCACCTACTATCTCCAAAATAATATCTTCGTTAGACACGTGGATGGGCCTTCCCCTCTCCCTCTTCGGCAGATGTCATTTGTATAAGATGGTAGGCTTCCCCAAACTGCTGTATCCTCTTCAGACGATTCCTCTTCTGGTGAGGCATGCGGATATGCAAAAGTTGACTAGAGCTGTATCCAACTTCATATGGCAAGGCAAAAGGCCCCGCATTGCCCTCCAGAAACTGTATCTGCCGAGGAGGGAGGGTGGGGTGGCACTCCCTAATGCTCGGTTGTACAACCTTGCATGTGTGTTCAGAGTAGGGCTGGATTGGATTGGCAAAGCTTCCAGATATTCTAATCTCATACTAGAATCCCACCAGTCCTCACCTTATGACCTGGCTGCCATATTAGATTGTAAACACAGTGCCCTACCACCTGCTCTGAAGAACAATGTCCTGATTAGGGACACTAACATAGCTTGGAGGGAAATCCACCGCAAAAACCGATCTTCACCCACCATGTCTCCTCATCTCCCAATCTGTGGACATACTCTCTTCACACAGGCGCAGTGCTATTTACCTTTCCGGGACTGGCATACCCGGGGTCTTCGCTATTTCTCTCAATTGACCCCGTCCGAGGTACACCTTTACCCATCTCAGTGATTAGAGAGCGTTTTCACCTTTCGAAGGGACACACTCTGGGAATCTTGCAAGCTATCAGTTTCATAGTCAAAACTTGTCCCGACCCTTTACTTAGTTTCCAACCTACCTTGGTCGACCAATTTCTGGGCCAAGGCCTCCACAAAATTTCGGACATATATAAAGCTTTCCTGTCTTCCCCAGATATCAGCAAATCTTCTTATCATAATTCCACCTGGGCCAAAGACTTCCCTAACCCTGACGCCCACTCACTTATTTTATCAGGCTACTTGGCCACTCACAAAGCCATCACCAACGAATTTTGGAGGGAGCAACAGTTCAAGATTATGCACCGCAGCTATGTCCCATTCTCCAGGAACTCCCATCCAACTCATTTGACTGGCTGCCTGCTTTGCAATGCCCCCAAACCTACTCTCGCGCACAGACTCTGGTCATGTCCACGTATCTCAGCCTTTTGGACCTCAGTGGAAGCCTATGTTAGTACAAAAACGGGTCTGACACCCCTGAATGATCCTTACGCACTCCTCTTTGGACATCTGGACTCTTCTATCATCAACCTGCCTAAGAGCCAAGGCTTCATCATCAAAACACATAAAACATGGCTCTTAACCTGCTATATGATAGCCAGAAGAACTATCCTGGCCAAATGGATACAAGACTTACCTCCAACCCTGACTGAAGTGATCTCCAACCTGCAACGACTGCAAGCTAAGGAAGCCCTCGAACTTACAACTGCCTCGTCTCCCAATCTTGTCAAGTTCAATCGCAAGTGGAATTCTTTCTTGCGCACATTACCGCCTACATGTTCTTCATAGATGACCAGTAGCTCCCACTTATGCCAAAGATACCCTACGGATTGAATTACCGCTTGCTTGAACATTTCAATACTCTGGTCAACATCTCATATTTAATGATTATATCTACACCGCTGCATTTGGCACTTGCTGATATGTCCATCTTCTCATCAGCTGGTATCCCTATTACCTTGCGCTTCTCAAGATTGGGACTCCCCATCCACATGAATTGTCTCGAGAGATCTAGGCAATAGTTTGGGCCCTTTTCTCCTACCCATTTGTCAGACTCTAAGTACTTAGTATGCTGTGTTAAAATGTACTGCTGGTTAATGCGTTGACTTGCTATCATGAGATGGTGTTCCTCTCTTCTCCTCCCTTCTCTTCTCATCCTTTCTCTACTCTTCTTTCCTTCCCCTCTCTTTCCCTCCCCCTCCCACCTCTCTTCTCCCACTCAACCCCCCCCTCCCCTCTTTACCTGCACGTTCTATTTCCCTCCCACCCCCACCCTACTATTTCACTGCTAGATACAATGCATGTTTATGGTCTGTTGCCTCCCATCAGGTCCACATATCGAGGCTACGAACCCGAATCTATGGGACCTGTTCGGGACGCCTACTTTGGTTTATTACTTTGGTTTATTACTTGAATTTTGATTTACATGATACTGTTGTACTCTGCATTGCATTGTTTGTGCAAATTCTGTTCATTTCTTGAAAAAACATCAATAAAATGTGTTTAAAAAAAAAAAAAATGACAATTTTCCCGAAACTTGTGGCAAAATATAAAATATTCCATGGACTCACCATGCCTCTCAGCAAATAGCTTGAAGCGTCTACTTTGCAAAATGGGGTTGTTTGGGGGGGTTTTGTGCTATCTTGAAATTTCAGGGCCTCTGAAACTGTGACAGGTAGTGCGGAGGTAAAATAAGCAATTTACGCCATTAGAAAACCTGAAGGTGGGGATTGGTTTTCAGGGTCCCATACACAGCTAGGCTGCCAAAAAGTCTCACACATGTGGTATCCTTGTACTCAGGAGAAGCAGCAGAATGTATTTTGGGGTGTCATTTCCCATATACCCATGGCATGCGTGAGCAATATATCATTTAGTGACAACTTTGTGTAAAAATAAAACAAAAAAAAAACAAATTGTCATTTTCCTGAAACTTAGGGCAAAATATAAATAACTCCATGGACTCAATATGCCTCTAAGCAAATAGCTTTGGGTGTCTTCTTTCCAAAAAGGGGTCATTTGGGGGGTGTTTGAACTGTCCTGGCATTTTATGCTCAATCTTAGCCACACATCACCCACTCTTCTAATCACTTGAAGACCAAGCCTTTTCTGTGACTTTTTGTTTACATGAAAAAATATTTTTTTTTACTAGAAAATTACTTTGAACCCCGAAACATTATATATTTTTTTTAAAGCAGAGGCCCTACAGAACAAAATGGTGGATGTTGCATTTTTTTTCGTCACACGGTATTTGTGCACAGAGTTTCCAAATGCAATTTTTGCAGAAAAAAAACACTTTTTTTATATTTAATGCCGAAATACACTATATCATTTCTAATTGGTTGGTAAAATTTAAAAGATGATCGTATGCCGAGTACATAGATACCAAACATGACATGCTTTAAAAAATTGTGCACGCCCGTGCAGCGGCAACAAACTATCTATGTTTTTAAAAGCCTTTAAAAGTCTTTACAGGTTACCACTTTGGACTTACAGAGGAGGTCTACTGCAAGAATTACTGCCCTCTACCTGACGTTCACGGCGATACATCACATGCATGCTGCAATTGCAATTTACATATGACACTAGACCAACGCTTGCGTGCGCCTTTGCGCGCAAGCACGGGGGGACAGGGGGGCTTGATTTTTTATTTATTTATTTATTTATTTTGCGTTTTTTATGTTATTTTGACACCTTTCCTTAATTTTTTTTTTTTTTTAATCATTTTTATTGTTATCACAGTGAATTTAAATATCCCATATGATAGCAATCTGTAGTGACAGGTACTCTTTTTTAAAAAATTGGGGTCTTTTAGACTCTAGATCTCTCCTCTGACCTTAACACATCTGACCACACCAAAATTGGTGTGATAAAATGCTTTCCCAATTTCTCAATGGCGCTGTTTATTTCTGGTGAAACAGAAGTAATAAAATGCTCATAGCTTCAGATATCTTAGGCCATAGAGATGATTGGAGCCATTCTTGTCTCCAATCAGCTCCATTGTTAGATAACTGAACCATCGGCTGCACTCTCGGGTTAACCGGTGGGACAGGAGAGCCAGAGAAAAACCACAGAAGGCGGCAGGGGGGGAGTCCCCTCCCACTGCTTGTAAAAGCAGTCTAGCGGTCAATTATCTGCTAGGATTGCTTTTACATGTAAGCTGACCGCTGGCTGTAAAAAACCATACCAGGATGATGCCTAAATCTGCAGGCATCATCCTGGTATAACCACTCAAAGTCCAGTAACGTACCAGTACATTGCTTGTCCTTGTTTGGCATATAATGTAGTTTTTTTTTTTTTTCCATGCAGCCTGTGGGCTGAACGAAAAAAGAGAACCTAACAGAAATCTCTGCAGGAAAATTGTGTAGTATACGCACCATTAACCGCCCAACATCCAAACCCACTTCTTAATGGCGGGTATACATGACAAAATTCCACGTATACCTAAAGGTATTTTAACTGCAGTGGTGAAATCAACCTACCACAGCGCTGCCATCAGAGGTATCCACAAACGCTGTTTGTGTCAGAATATATAAAATCAGTGTGGCAGCCGATGAGTACCTGCAAGGCAAAGTGAACAGTAAACATAAAACCTTACATTGGTACCTGAAAAGTACCAATGAAAAACAGTAAAAGTAGGATGAGTATACGTAGAAGAGCAGAGTAAGAACAGAAAAATAACTCAGGCGACAACTATTTTTGGCTTTTTTATTTTATGTTTTTTTGTAATTTTTATTTTATGTTTTTTTTTTTTTTTTTTTTTTACACTTTTTTTTCTTCAATGTTAAAGTTCCAGGTTAGGGTCTCTCAAAATGACGATAGCCATCGAACATCATTTGAGACCCTGTGTCATTGTTCCCTAAACTGTGCCGTGCTGTACCCTAGGCTAATAATCCACTAGTGTGTGGTAGCGATGGAAACAGTCACCGTGGCAAATACCAGGTCGGTCAGAACAGTCAGGACAATAATTAGAGGTGTCACGCCTAAATCCATGCTTGCTGCAGACACAGCATCTTTTTTGGGAGTATCTTTGGGTAGGGGTACTCAGGAGGAATTCCGGAAAATGCCTCTCATGCAGCCGGCTCATTGCATCTGGTTGGGGAAGTTGGGCAGGAGCACCTGCTGGAAACAGAAGGGCTCTGATTATCTCTTCTTGGGAAGGAAGAAAGGAGGAAGGATAATGTTCCAGTAGACGCTTGGTATAAGACAAAAGCGTTGTAAATAGCCAATATAAGTATACAGATACTTTTTTGTACCAGCGTCTGGCCTTACGGGCAATTAAGTACGGTCCCATCATCTGGTCGTTGAAGTCCACCCCTCCCATTTTACGGTTATAGTCATGGACACACAGGGGCTTCTCAACAACAACACCGGTGACCGTAGTAATTTTGACTGCCATGTCTGGGTGAATGAAGGACAGAACGAAAACGTTCCATTTGTCCCTCCCCTTCACTGCAAGCAATTCATTGCACCTCAAGCAGGCTCTCTCCCCCGGACTCAGTGGGGCATTTACTAGCCGTTGGGGGAAGCCCCAGCGATTAGATCGCACGGTGCCACATGCGCCAATTTGTAATTGAAAGAGGTGTCTGAAAAGTGGCACGCTCAAATAAAAATTGTCCACATACAATTGGTACCCCTTTCTGAATAAGGGTGACACCAAGTCCCAAACTATTTTGCCGCTGCTCCCTATGTAGTCTGGGCAGTTGGGGGGGGTCCACAGTGCTATCTTTTCCCTCCTAGACATGGAAACGAACTGTATAGCCTGTGGCCCCATCACACAGCTTATACAGCTTGACCCCGTATCTGGCTGGGGAGATACTGTTTGATAGCAAGGCGGCCAGTAAACTTAATCAGGGACTCATTAATGCAGACATCTTGTTCGGGGATAAACAAGGCTGCAAACCGCTAATTGAAGTGGTCTACGAGGGGCCGAATTTTGTGGAGCCGGTCAAATTCAGGGTCTCCCTGAGGACGACAAAGTTCATTGTCGTTGAAATGCATGAACCAAAATATTTGTTCGTATCGAACCCTGGACATAGCAGCAGAGAACATGCGCATTTGGTGAATTGGGTTAGTGGACCAATATAACCGCAATTCACTGTTTTTGTAATGCCCATGTTGAAGGATAGGCCCAGAAATATCTTAAATTCGGAAACCGTTATAGGATTCCAGCCGAATTCTCTGGCAAGGGGCGAATTTGGATTGGCGGTAATAAATTGACTAGCATACAAATTACTTTGATCCATAAAAGGATCTGTAAAGATCTCCAGTGAAAAACAGCTCAAAAAAATTAAGGGGATTAAAACCAGCTGTTTCCACTTGAATTTCGGGTTTGGCAGTGAATGGGGGAAGTACGGGCGCTGTAGTTTCAGTGGGCTGCCAATTAGGATATGCCAGCACTTCAGGGAGGGCGCTATGGGCTCTACAGGCCTGTCTTCGAATACGCAGTGGCTGCAGGCCACTACCTGTGCTAGCCACCACACCAGCTTCAACTGCACTTATGGAACTCGCCACGTCACCAAGTCTTACTGCAGTGCTGGTATGTCTAGGTCCAGGGTGTACTAGGCCGCTCATGCTTGCCAGATGAAGTGTGAGCAGCACTAGTACTGGCATTCTGCTGCATACGACAAACATCCTGTTCTTGCATCTCAGCAACTCCAAAATGGAGTCGGGTACGCCTGATCTTAACAAGACCCATCCGTCGTTGGAGCTATCTGTCAGGGAGCCGCTGTGCTCTAAAGGTTCGTATACTGACCCTGATTCTGCCAGTGAGGCTTCCCCATCGCTCTCATCTGACATGGTCAGTATACTGTAGGCCTCTGCACTACTGTACCACCATTTGGACATTTTAGTAACTAAATTTAAAGGTACAGTAGTGTGACTAACAGGAAAAAAAGCACCTGGATGTCAAAGACTATTTGGTCGCTACAAAAAAAACTGCTAGTGCTAGATCAGGCCTGATTCTGCTAACACAGCGGTTTTGTGTGATTTGTGTTTTTTAGAAGTGACAGTAATCTATTGATTACTGCACTTGCCTGGGTAGGGTGGGCTGGGTGGAGGGGCTAAACGCAGGAGCTGGCAGGAATTAGTGCTTATCATGCAAACATTGCGTTTTAGGAACACTAATGGCACTTTTCCACTGCATAGTACCGAACGGTTCGGCTCGCTTTTGTGCTTTTCCACTGCATGGTACCGCATGGTACGGTGTTGGAACGGTTCGGTACGGTACAGTACTGCTGCGCTTTTCCACTACATGGACCCGAACGGTACGGCTCGCTTAAACAGTACCACCTCATTGTGGTTCCAAGAGGGCCGTACCGGTACCATATCCCACAATCCTTTGCATGCAGCCTTGACTGTTTGTCACTACTAGCCACTGATTGGTCAGAGAATTGTTGTTATCCCACCAACTTACTATTAGTGGAAAAGCAAACTGTACCAAACCGTACCGAACCGTTCCAACACCATACCATGCGGTACCATGCAGTGGAAAACCAAACAGAGCCAAGCAGGGCCGAGTGGAACCGAGCCGGTACTTGCAGTGGAAAAGTTCCATAAACTATGGGGGCGCTAGTATAGTTCTGATCAGATCAGATATTGATCTGTTCAAACACTATACTAGTAATGGAGGTGTATGTATGTGTGTGTGTGTGTGTGTGTGTGTGATCGTGTAATTGACTCTAACTGATGCTAAATAACGGTGGTGTGGTGGGACCCTAACGCTAACTAGCCTAACTAGCGTCACCAGTGACACTAATGCAGTGATCTGTAATCACTGTATATAGTGAACACTGTGACAGGGCAGTGAAGGGGTTAACTGGGGGAGATCAAGGGGTTGAAAGTTTATTAGGGGATAGATGGCGGGTGCCCTAAACCTATTTGGGCCTAGCTCAAATGCAAATTAGGGTCACAAGTGACACTAAATACAGTGATCAGTAGTTACCTATATACTATATTTAGTGCACAGTGTGATAGGGAGTAAAGGGGTTAACTAGGGGTGATCAAGGGGTTAAAACTTTATTAGGGGATAGATGGCGGGTCCCCTAAATCTATTTGGGCCTAGTGCAAGCGCGATTTAGGGTCACAAGTGACACTAAATACAGTGATCAGTAAAAGATCTGTATACCACTGTATATAATGTACACTGTGAGGGGTTTGGGGGGTGATCAGGGGTGATCAAGGGGTCAAAGTGTGCCTATGTGTGGTGGTGTTAGCGTGGTGTTGGTGGAACTCACGTTTTAGATGTCTCTCCTTCTTCTCCTGGAACCAAAAGGGCTCCAGGAGGGGACATTACATCACTTCCACTGCCTGTGTTTACATTAAACAGGCAGGGGACGTGATGCCATTGGGCAGGACCGATCACCAGATCCAGATCAAAAATCATTGGTCTGCATCAGGTGACTGATTGCTTCTGAGCCAAATCACACCAGGATCGGCTCACAGGGTGCACGGGAGCGCGCCCTGGAGCCGGGAATGCCTCTCTGCTGCAGTAGAGCAGTGAATGCGCCTCCGAGCTGCTCTGCTGCAGTAGAAGCAATGTGAGCAGTCGGCAAGTGGTTAAGTTTTAGTGCCAAATCTAAAACCCAAGTTGATGGCCATTTTCTTGGTTAATAGTATGGAATTAGGATACAAATGGCATGGAGCTGGGCCCTTGCCATAGACAAAATGTAACAAGGCAAAAAAAAAAGATTAATTTTGGCAGAGAAGCAGCGATTTTAATAATGCTTTAAGAATTTAAGCATTAAAATTGCCCATTTTTTATCAATAACAAGCCTGGGGGATTTCCTTAACTAGCTTGTAAAGTGGTGCATCTGTATGATGTATACAACCGACTGCTGCAAAAGTCATATTTACTAAGAAAAACATGTCCTTTATTTGTCATCAATAGCCTTTACTTCTGTTTGCAAACAGATGGTCAGGGATTCACCTCATCATTACCAGACCATTATCATAATTGAGAGTCTGATATAGATGGTAAAGAGGGTCCACTAATAATAAACGCCAGACTTATACTGTAGTGTTTAGGAGAAGAATTTTGAGCATATCCTGCTCTTCACCAGCACATTGCATCTCCCTATGACACCACCTGTTGTGCACATCTGAAAGGATTTTCTTCCTATACTAAGCTCATACCAACCTTGGGACACAGCAGGCTCCAGAATAGAGACCAGTATGCAGAGTGGGGACATTTGACACCTCAGTTCCTCACCACATCAGGGATGGCAACACTCGCCACAGCCACCCACTCACATCTCCAGTTGGCTGCTAATGCTCATATACAGATAGCCACTCCAGTATGCCAAATCACAAGGGTTAACTGATACCCTAATTATGTATGAGCTCACATCGCTCAATTCAGAGGGTTTCATGGCTTGTGCTCCCTGTATTCAGATTCTTTAAATACACCATAGCTACACTTGTTTGTTATAGATAATTCTGAGGGACACAAACAACTTCTCCACCTAAAAAGAGTACTTTTTACTTGCGGACATACTGTATATTATTATCCACATACATCTACAATTAATAGAGATTAATAGATATTCAATGGGCTGTGTGATTTAGATGGGGTAATATGGCTGTGCTTCTTTCCCTAGCGGTTTACACACAATAGGTGCATAGAAAACTTAGTAAGGCCCATACTTAGGATGGAGAATAGTCCATTGGCATTCAATTCCATGTAACTGAGATCCCTGCAAACGGGCCCATTGGGGGGGAAGGTGGCAAAAACAAGAAACTACATCAAAGCACTTGGTACTTACTGAACTTCTCCATAGTTGAGAACCCCCCTTAATGTCAGTCCTCTACAAATTCTGATCGACTTGCTGCCAATCGACGTACCGGTACCTCGTTTGAATTCAAGTGGTTGTACTGGGATGAATCCTGCAGCTGCAAGCATCACCCTAGTACTGTTTTTTAGATCTGGGGGTTGGTTTGCTTGTAAGTGCAATTGGAGTGACTAGCTAACCACTAAGTTGTTGTTACAAGCAATGGGAGGGAACTTTCCCCCTCCCACTGCTTTCCGCGGCTTGCTCAAGCTCTTCTGTCCAACAGGGAGACCCGAGTAAACATCTGGCACATCTGCCAGCTGGTCGGACACCTGAACAAAGTTGGGATTGGCTTTGATCTGGTTTCCATATCGGTAACCCGGAAATCATGAACAAACATAATTTCCGGTTGACCCAGATGTCATCTGTGCCATTTAAAGAAAAAAAAAAAAAAAACACTCAAAAACGTGGATGTTGGTGTTTCGAATGCTTTTAAGTGCTGAGTTGTGATTTGGGGTCTTTTTGACCTCAGATCCTCAGATGCTGTTACAATAGCAATAGAAGTGATAAAAAAAGAAATCAATTTAAAGCAACAGTTTAAAAAAAAAAATGAATGAATTCATAATTAAAAAAATAAAAAATAAAGTGCCCCCTCCACCCGTGCATGTGGCAAAGGCGAATGCACGCGTTGCTCCCACACACGCACAAACAGCGATCGGTCTACACATGTCAGGTATCACCACGAACATCAGATCATGGACAGTAATTTCTAGCACTAGACCTTGTCATTAAATTTAATAAGGTAACCTGTAAAAGATTTTAAATCTTGGCCCATTGATAGTAAAATTTGTGTTGTTTGTCCCCGTTGCGCAGCTGTTTACATCTGACTGCCTATAGAGGAAACCGGGCTGTGTCTGTGTCCACTCTGCATAAGTGGAGTGGACATGGACCAACCATCCGCCTGCTCAGCGGGTATCAGCGGACAGATTCCCCACTTAGCAGGTGGATCTGCTTGCGAAGTCCGACAGTGTGAAAGAGCCCTAAGGCTCCGTTCACATGTGGGCGTAGTGGATCGCGGGCAGAATCACCGCAATTCTGCCTGCGATCCGGAAATCATTGCAAATTGCGGGACGCCTGTGCGACACCCATGATTTGCAATGGCACCCCAAACGCTGTGTGATGTTGCCGCGATTTCTGCCTGCTGAATCACGGTAACATCGCGCAAACAGAATCGTGGGATACACGGCGCCCAAAAAAGGTACAAGAGCTTCTTTTATGCATCATGCGTCCCGCGATTCTGTTTGATCGATGTTACCCCGATTCGGCAGGCGGAAATTGCGGCAACATTCGCACAGCGTTTGGGGTGCCATTGCAAACCATGGGCATTGCACAGGCGTCCCGCGATTTGCAATGATTTCCGGATCGCGGGCAGAATCGCTGTGATTCTGCCCGCGATCCGCTACACCAACATGTGAACGGAGCCTTAAACTTGTTAACTTGTTGTTTATCTATTTACAAGCCACAATTTACATTTTATATGTAGGCAAGACCTTTGTTTAGATTTTTACCTGCTATTATAATAGAAGAATGAGTGTTCCTTGAGGTAACAAACTCTGGTTTGAAAAAAAATATTCACAATTTATTCAAGTATGTATTCTTAACTGGTAAGAACCTTCTACTGCTCTCAGCCCTCTCTAAATCACCAGATTCCTTTGTTTTTTTGCTGCTTTGATGCAACTTTCTGTTAGAAGGTGGCTACGCTACATTTATTCTCCATGGTCCTACTATATGTAGGAACATATGCCACTCTCTCTTGCTTACTTCTGAGATAGACTAGGGACTCTGGGATTTGTAGTGTGCATGGAACAGTGCACATGACTGCTACTAACATGCACTGCTCATTCCAAACAAATGGAAGTGGAGGTGAAAGAAGTTTGGGAACTCAAGGAGGTGGCAGAAAGACAGAATAAGAAATTATTTATTAAAAACAGTCTACCGTTTCTAAACTGTCTTTCTGAAAATGATTGCTCCCTGGCTGTCAGGCTATTCTAATGCTTTCAATACTTTTGAAACGCCCAACAATGTGCATGAATACAGATCAGGAGCTCTGCCTTTATAGACTGCACACTTGTACTCAGTGACTTGGAAAGTTTTGAAGCTATAAGAACCACATGACATCCAAACTACTGAGATTTTCATTAATGGACAGCCTCTGTATTTCTCTCAACACAGGTTTCCTTTTGAGAGCAATGTTTAAAAGTGTGCACCTGATCACAAATGTGTGATAATGCAACTATTATATTTACCCCACTTGCTTATAATTATCAAAATGTGTGCAGCTTTACAAGTTGAATCTTATTAAATATTGACTTAGACAATTTTCAACTGTGCTTCTAAATAATTAGCAGGGCTGCTGGGAAAATCTCGAGTCATTTTCATCTTTCCAGGAATAGATATTCTCTGAGGTCATTATCAATCATGATGGTTTTATCACAAATTAAAGATTCTAAAATAAAGCCTTCGAAAACAATGTGAGGCCCATGGGAAAAGTGCATAGGAATCCGGATCAATGTACTGCTGGAATATAGTAATCCCAAATGAATCATAACTGACACTACAATGACTAAGCAGACACTGGGCTTTGTTCTGGTACAGCAAAGAGTTAAAAGAGCTTTTTACTTATTCATTTGAGTCAGCCATCGTATTCATCAACTACACGTAGACAATAATATTGAAACCTTCTTATGGTTAGGTGATGAGATCCTGTAGGATTTACTCTTGTTCTTTCTCCCACTTTTAAGTCAGAGTTTTAATCATGCCAAGGACTTTTTGAATACTGAAAATCTCACCTCATGATCACTGCACAGTTTTATTGTGGAAGTCAATGGAAAATACTCCAATCCTATAAGACAGACAGCAGGTTTTCTGTCTGACCGGACCAGAAGTATAATATATCAGCAGGGGCTTGCCAATGTGTTTTCACCCTTCTAGGCTCAAGAGGAAATATGCATTGATGTGTTAACAGCTGGTTTATTTTGTCATTTGTATTTGCGCAGCACTTTACAAAACAAAATAAAAAATCCAGTTTAATTCAAGTGGAACCAGAACGCCTTGCTCGGTAAAGCTTAACATTTAAGATAGACATCTGATACATGCCACCCAACAAATTCGATTCCTTGCTTTGTGCACTGGTCCAAATCATTTGGTGGAAGGGGGACTATGGTGTGAGGTTGATTTTCAGGGGTTGGGCTTTGCCCCTAATTCCAGTGAAGGGAACTCTTATGGCGTCAGAATATCAAGACATTTTGGACAATTTAAACTTTGTGGGAACAGTTCCAACATGACTGCACACAGGTGAACAAAGCAAGATCCATAAAGACATGGACGAGCGAGTTTGGGGTGGAGGAACTTGACTGGCCTTCACAGAGTCCTGGCCTCAACCACATAGAACACCTTTGGGATAAATAAGACAGGAAGACTGCCAGCCAAGCCTTCTCATCCAACATGAGTACCTGACCTCATAAATGCACTTCTGGAAGAATGGTCAAACATTCGCATAGACATACTCCTAAACCTTGTGGACAGCCTTCCCAAAAAAGTTGAAGCTCTTTTAGCTGCAAAGGGTGGGCCAACTAAATATTAAACCCTACAGACTAAGACTGGGATGCCATTAAAGTTCATGTGCGTGTAAAGGTAGGCTTGCCAATATTTTTGACAATATAGGGTATATACTATAACTATATATATAAAACTAAAGGAACAATTTGAAAACCCATCAGATCTCAATAGGGAAAAATATCATGCTGGATATCTATACTGATTTGGACTGGGTAATGTGTTAGGAACAAAAGGATACCACATCATTTGATGGAAATGAAAATTATCACCCTACAGAGGGCTGAATTCAAAGACACCCCAAAAATCAAAGTGAAAAAAATGATGCAGCAGGCTGGTCCATTTTTCTGAAATTTCTTTGCAGCAACTCAAAATGGTACAAAGTGGTTTGTATGGCCCAAACATTCTTATATGCGTGCCTGACAACGTCAGGGCATGCTCCTAATGAGACAATGGATGGTGTCCTGGGGTATTTCCTCCCAGATCTGGACCAGGCATCACTGAGCTCCTGAACAGACTGAGGTGCAACCTGGCGTCAGATGAACCGAACTAGAATATCCCAGAGGTGTTCTACTGGATTTAGGTCAGGCAGGCGTGGAGGCCATTTATCGGTATCAATTCCTTCATTCTCTAGAAACTGGCTGCATACTCTTACCACATAAGGCCGGGCATTGCTGTGCATGAGGAGGAACCCAGCACCCACTGCACTAACATAGGGTCTGACAATGGGTCCAAGAATTTTATCCCAATACCTAATGACAGTCAGGGTGCCATTGTCTAGTCTGTAGAAGTCTGTGCGTCCCTCCATGGATATGCATGCCCAGACCATCACTGACCCACCACCAAACCGGTCACGCTGAACGATGTTACAGGCAGCATAACGTTCGCCATGGTTTCTCCAGAATGTCTGTCACATGTGTTCAGGGTACACCTGCTCTCATCTGTGAAAAGCACAGGGTGCCAGTGGCAGACCTGCCTATACTGGTGTTCAATGGCAAATGCCAATCAAGCTCCTCGAGCACAGGGCCCACTAGAGGACATCAGGTCCTTAGGCCACCCTCATGAAGTCTGTTTGTAATTCTTTGGTCAGAGAAATTCACCCCAGTGGCCTGCTGGAGATCATTTTGTAGGGCTCTGGCAGTGCTTATACTGTTCCTCCTTGCACAAAGGAGCAGATACTGGTCCTGCTGATAAGTTAAGGATCTTCTACGGCCCTGTCCAGCTCTCCTAGAGTAACTGCCAGTCTCCTGGAATCTCCTCCATGCTCTTGAGACTGTGCTGGGAGACACAGCAAACCTTCTGGCAATGGCACGTATTGATGTGCTATTTTGGAGGAGTTGGACTGCTTGTGCAACCTCTATAGGGTCCAGGTATCGCCTTATGCTACCAATAGTGACACTGACCCTAGTCAAATGCAAAACTACTGAAAAATAGTCAGAAAAGATGAGTAGGGGAAAAAATGGCAGGGGCCTCCACCTGTAAAACCATTCCTGTTTTGGGGGTCATCTCATTGTTGCCCATCTAGTGCACCTGTTGTTAATCTCATGAACTCCAAAGCAGCTGAAACTGATTAATAACCCCCTCTGCTACTTAACTGACCAGATCAACATCCCAGGAGTTGAATTGACTTGATGCTATTCTCTGATTAAAAAGTGTTCCTTTAATTTTTGTGGAGCAGTGTGTATATCTATATATATATATACATACACACACACACACACACACACACACAGTGCTCAGCATAAAGTGCCGGTTCACACTTATGCGCTTGCGCTTGCAATGCGAATTTGCAGTGCGAGTTTCCCTTGTGTTTTTCAATAGTACCAGCGCAATTGTAATGAAAATTTTATTGCGTTGATTATGTTAATTAAGCTCAGGAGGGGTGGAGCTGAGGGGAAAATGAAACAAAAAATAAAAATTCGCACATAAGAATTCGCACATATCTGAACTGATAATGCGAGTCCAGACCGATTTACATTGATGTCTATGGAGACTAAATTCGCAACGCAACTCTGTAAACTCGCACAAGACCCTTTTTATCATCGCATCACATTCGCATCTGGATCGCAACGCATGGATGTGAACGAGCGTCACGAATTCAATGAATTTTGTAAATGCATGCGATTGGAGACTATTTAGAACGCATCGCATTCGCAGTACAAGCGCATAAGTGTGAACCGGCACTAAATGAGTATGCCCCTCTTAAAAAGTAAGATTTTAATCAATATCTCAATGAACACAAGAACAATTTCCAAAATGTTGGCAAAACTGAGTTTTATAGAACATTTGTTTAGCTCATTACTTGAAAGTAAGGTTAATAATTTAACTTAGATTACAAAATTTTCAGTTTTACTCAAATTAGTTGATGCAAAAATGAATACACCCCACAACAAAAATGACTACATCTATTATTTTATATGACCTCCATGATTTGTAAGGACAGCACCAAGTCTTCTCGGCAGTTGGGGACATATTGAAACATCTATCTTTTTTCCATTCTTCAAGAACAACCTCTTTTAGAGCCTGGATGCTGTAATTCCCCATAGGGTCCAGATCAGAAGACATACAGTACTTGGCCACTGAATCACTTTCAACCTGTTTTTCTTAAGAAATGCAACAGTGTCATATTGGAAAAGTGCACGACGACCAAGGGCACGGAGTGATGGTAGCATCTTCTCTTTCAATATAGAGCAGTACATCTGTGAATTCATGAAACCATCAATGAAATGTAGCTCCCCGACACCAGCAGTACTCATGCAGCCCCACAGAAGGACACTGCCACCACCAGGTTTCACTGTAGGCACCATGCATTTTTCTTTGTACCTCAACTTTGTGACGCCATACAGTTTTGAAGCCACCAGTTCTATAATCATTTATCTTGGTCTCATCACTCCGGAGTACATAGTCCCTGTAGTCTTCTTTTTCAGCATGGGCCCTGGCAAATTCTAGGCAGGCTTTTTGGTGCATGGGTTTTAGGAGAGGCTTTCTTTGTGGACGACACCAATGCATGCCATTCCTCTGCAGTGTACACCATTTTGTGTCACGGGAAACAATCAGTTTGGCTTTCTACTTCTTTAGCTAACTGCAGTGAACTTCAACCCTTCTCATCAGAAGACACCCTTGTCGAGGTGTTAACTTCCATGGACAGCCTGGACATCTCTATGAGATGGTTGCATCTTTGTTAAATGTTTGTATCACTTTTGCTATGGTATTCTGACTAATAAGAAAGTTTTGCTGATCTTCTTGAAGCCTTCACCTTAACTGTGTAAAGAAATGATTTTCTTTCTTTCATGTGGTGCCATTGCTGACAGCATGGAATGGGAAGAGGTTTTCTTTGTTAAGTAACGCCCTTTTATATTCATCTGTCTGCTGGACACCTGTTTAATGAACAATTAGACTCACCTGTAGTTGAATTCTTGTTAATTAGAACTTTGTTGTCTATTTAGCTTTGCTCCTAAGGCCCCTTTTACACGGGCTTTCCGATCAGGTCCCCCAGCAAGTTTTTCAGGCAGACCTGATTGGGTGTTCCATGCACTACTATGGGGCAGCAGATGTCAGCGGTGACATATCCCCTGACAACCGCTGCTATCCAATCCTGTTCATGAAATCCAGATGGATATTTTCCATCTGTCTGAAGGATCGGATCGGATGGGATCAGATCAAAACTGACAGACGGTCTGTTTTCATCCAATCTCCCAATAGAGGAGAGCGGGGCTCTGACAGGTCCATCTCTGCACAGTGATCAGAGACTGACCCGTCATCCGCCTGCTCAGCGGGGATCAGCAGATCGATCCCCCGCTGAGCAAAGCAGAGTCCGCCGGGCGGAAAGCCCATGTGAAGGGACCCTTTAACTTTAATAGGGGTGTATTCATTTTTGCCACATAGTCTTAAATGAATTTGTTAGGAAAAATACTTTTTTGTGTGTGCAAATTAACTACTTGACCTCCAGAAGGTTTACACCCTTCATAACCAGGCCATTTTTTGCGATATGGCACTGTGCTATTTTAACTGACAATTACACGGTCATGCAACAATGTACCTAAAAACAAAATTTATGTCCTTTTTTTTCCCCACAAATATAGCTTTCTGTTGGGGTATTTGCTCACCTCTGCAGTTTTTATTTTTTGTGTTATAGATGGAAAAAAATAGGACAATTTTGAAAAAAAATATATATATTTTTTACTTTCTGCTATAAAACATATCCAATAAAAAAATGGGTGTTTTTAAATCACCCAAATGGAGGGATGAATATAGAAATAAAGTGGTTGTAAAGTCAGAAGGTTTTTTACCTTAATGTATTCTATGCATTAAGATAAACCTTCTGTGTGCAGAAGCTGCCCTCCAGCACCCCCTAGTACGTACCTGAGCCCCATCTTCCTCTAGCGATGTCCACGAGTTCCTCGACCGCCCAGGACTCTCCTCCTGATTGGCTGAGACACAGCAGTGGCGCCATTGGCTCCCATGCTGTCAAGTCAGTTAGCCAATCAGGAGAAAGAGGGGACAGGGCAAAAACGGGGCTCTGTGTCTGAATGGACACAGGGAGCTGTGACTCAGAGACAAGCAGCTTGCTATGGGGTCACTTGACAGGAGGGAGGGGCCAGGAGAGCCGAAGAGGGACCCAAGAAGAGGAGGATCCAGGTTGCTCTGTGCAAAACCAACTGCGCAAAGGAGGTAAGCATAACATGTTTGTTATTTTAAGAGAAAACAAAATAGTACCATACTTGTCAGTCATCTTTTTTTATTTGCATGATTAAAGTGTTTGTTATCCTAAAAAATAAAAAAAATAGAGATTATGTTTCCTTATAGAAGGTAAAACAGCATAGTGCTTGTGCTGTCTAACCGGCCCCTCTGGAAACTGTAAAAAAAACCTGGCTGATCCTGCCACTTCCTGTGTCCCCCTCCTTGTGCTGACCACAATAATCATGGCTACTGAGCCCTGACTACTGTAGTCAGCTTACGTCCCTACATCATCCGTTGTGTCTCCTCTCTGCTCTTCCCTGTCCCCTTCCCCCTCCCCTCCCCTCCCCGCCTGTCAGCTTGGGAGTCTTTGTCTCTGTCTCCGCCCCCCCCCACCCTGCTGCTGTTAATAAAAAAGTAAAATGTCACTGCCAGCCACTATCTTTTAAGCTCCCATCCTGACCTGTATAAGCGTTTGTAAGAAACAAAGCCTCTAAATACCTTGTTTGTGAAGTAGCCTCAGGCTGGTCACGTGACTCCCAGAGGCTGTAATACTACAATCCAAGGCTACAGTGGGAGGGGCTTAGGTAAAAAAAGGGGCTGGGCGGCTAATTTTGCGGCCACTTGACTCCCGGCTGATGTCAGAGGGTGAGCTCGGCACCTTCTGCTGGAGCCCTGGATAGTAGTAGCAGAGCAGCTGGGGGTCATGTGACGGGCCTGATGATACTTCACAAAAAGGTATTTAGATGCTTCGTTTCTTACAGTGCAGGATGGGGGCTTGAAAGAGAGGGGCTGGCAGCAAGGTATAATTTAGGGTTACAAACCCTTTAAATGTCCGTGTGGTCTCCTACTTGTGGGGGAGACCACGCAGAAAGTAAAAGACTGGATAGCCAGGCACAAATATTCCATACGTGATAAATTAACCCAGCTTCCCTTAGCAAGGCGCTTTGTGCAAATGAAACATACAGTGGCACAGATTCGCTTTATGGTTTTTGAGGCAATTTCTCAGGATAGACAAGGAGGTAATCAAGAATTAAAAATAAAAAAACGGGAAGTGCACTGGATAAATCATCTTGACACTCTACAGCCCAAAGGGTTAAATTCTGACTTTGATTTGCATCTTTTTTTATGATTAATATTCAGTTTCTGGCAGTCTTCACAAATAGATCATTTTATGACATGTTTATGAGCAATACATTTAATAGGATCTATTATGGGGTTATGTCATTAGAAATTTCATTTTTTGTACTTATATTTATCTGGTGGTTATTAGCTTTTAACCAGATGTATGTATTTTGACAATAGGTTTTGAACCAGTATCTCCTCTTTAACTAAGTGGAGAATGAACTTATGCAACTTATGCCTATGCAACAATCAATTTCAGATTCAGGATATTAGAAAACAGAAGGCGCTTGTTTGTATGTTGTAAGAGTTAAATGCCTCCTTAGTTCCTAGTGTAAAATAACTGTATATGTGTGTTCCTACCTGAAGATGGGTGTGAACGATTTTAAGCCCAAAACTGTTGATATGGAACCATTCTATTTTTTTATTTTGTATATATTTTGTTCTATTTTTCAATACATTTGAGTGCCGCAATCCTGGACTTTTCTTTTATATGTGGCCTTTGGGAGGGCCTGATTGCATGCATCGATGTTAACAACCCCTTCAACAATTCACCAGATATTTACCAAAAAATTAGGGCAACATTCACCCTGTATAACAATATAAAACTAATAGACCTTCACCCATAATTTTCTCAGCAAGCATTATATTCACTGACATTTACCCTGTTTAAACCCCATCTACCCCCCCACTCCCCCAGAGCTAACTAGCCTGGTTTCCCCAACATGCCAGCTGGTATATGGATAGCAAAGTGGAATGAGCACGTTGTCTCCCTGCTACATTGAAACCAACTCACATGCCCTTGACCATTAGGGGAGGGACATTCAATGAGGCTCCCTAACAAATGGGGTTCTTTCTACCAATGCACAGATGACTGATGAGGAGGGTAGGGTGTCAGGAAGGTGGAATACAAGCTCATCTCTTGCTGGCACCCCAGGGGTTGGTTTTCTTTTTTCATTAAAAAACATTTTTTGTTTATAGCTTTGTAATAATATACACACAGAAAACCAGCTCCATAAACATATTTTATTATGGCAATTTCACTTTATTTTCATACAACATTGTCAACTATTAGCATTGAGAATAAAATACGCCTAAAACAAACTGCAGCCAAAGACTGAATACATAGGTTAAGCAACTACAAGCAAAAAGTAAATCTGTGATTACACAATTGCAAAATCAAGCACATCTGTCCTTCTAGCAGATGAAAAGTTACACATCTCAATTTAAGTGCAATTTAGGTTTTTGCCAGTGTGACTTCTGAGTAACAAATGGTCCAATAATAATAATAATATTAATATTAACAATAAAAATAAAATAACAATAATAATCTTTAGCTTTGGTTTACAACATTATACTGTTTGGTGAGTGCAATTTATTAAGGTCTTTGTATACGAATCATCTGCTAAAAGAACAAATTACAGAAAAATAAAACTACTAAAGCAAATGTGCTATGTTTGATTTGCCTGCTTAAGATTTAAAGAATACCTGTTATGTTTACAATGCAGAGAAAACATTTTGTGGAGAGAGGTAGCATACATGAATATGCAGTCAACAGGGTAACTAATAATTGTTGTCATTAGCGATATACAATGTATAAATGATACCACTGGACTACTCAAGGAATATATTGGCTCAAAGCTGAATGCCTATAGTCCAGTCCTTTTGCATTAAAAACCAATCATCCAATGGCGGCTTTTACAAGAAGGAAAGTCTTTGAGTTAAGTCTAGTGGATGTGAGGGTATGATCCCAACTAGTAGTACAATAAGAACACTTTGTATATCAATAACTACATTAAAATTATGAGGGTCACATGTACTGAACATACAGAGTTCCAATGCATGTGTGCCACTCAAAACCTATGATAGCTTTGATCATCGCTTAGCTGAAAATCTGCTGGATCAAGATCATTTTCCTATTCATTCATATAAGAATAATTAAAGAAATGTTTGAATAATGGTGGTGACATTTTATTTATAGTAAATTAAACTCAGACAAGGCTATTTGTAAGTCTTTTAAAGGCCTAATCCTAATATTACATCAGTCCACAAGATGACTGTCTCTTCAGAGTACATACAACAGGTATACTTTAATGTTTGTGAAATTCAGTCTTTTTTTGTCTTGTGAACAATAAACTACAAACTGTAAAGAACTGAAGTTGAATAGTATATACCCTCTATATATTTTTTCTGTGATTATTTTAAACATGCATTTGTTTGAGAAACGTAAGGATTACTTGATCTGTGATTCTACCTTTTTATGGCTGAAATAACTGTACGGCTTTTGTGATACTGTACAGGCAGAAATGGACCGGTGGGTCGGTGTCTTTTGTATGATCTCAGAATAATGATGATTTGCCCAGCTAAAAAACCCTGGCAAACTACAAGCCTATCACATAAAGTAAAGCAGCCTTTTTAAGTCTTGGCTACATGAGCAATTTTCAGTTGTGCCACTGTGTGATCCAAATCTGCTGGAATTCCAGGGACTCTACACGTAGTGCAGTGAAAATCTATGAACTAGGCTACACAGGAGCAGCAACTTGTGAACTATTGGTATAATCATGCAGATGATACACGGCTGTGAATGAAGTTGTCTACAGTAATTGTCTTGTAACATGTTAACTTGAAAATTTCCACTTTTTAGTTTTTCATTTAATACTGCTCCAGACTATTCACATTTCTTAGATAGTACCACTGCCTAGTCTGCTAAATTGCAGTAAGGCAAGCCAAAGATGCATTGTTTTTTCATTTAACCAGTGGATTGAATGAAAATAAGTTATTTGGTTCCCCTATCAACACACTCAGTGTATCCCTCCCATGGAGCTATTGTATCCTGACAACAGGAGAGGTCCCCACCATCAGAATACAACGATCAGTGTTGCTGGCTATAGCTGGTGGCACTGTTAAAATGAAAAAAAAAAAATACTGACAGGTTGTACAGAAGCTGAGAGATTGACTTCTGTACACCAGCCTGCACATAGATGGATTGAAATTTGGCCGGTCCCTGTTGAACCGGATGAATTTTGACTCATCTATGGCTGGCTTAATTCTCCTCATTTGTCGTATCTTCATTAAGTGAGCAACTGCACTTGATTAATCAGAGTTTTAACTTGTTTGTAAATTAACCCCAATTTTTTTATTCTACTAGATTTTATAGTTGACTACGTGCAATACACAATCACACAGTAGTGCAACTAAAATAATGCCCATATGCAGCCAAGCCCTTAAGGATATGGAGTGCTAAATCTGTGACATTTTGCAAGCAATTTTGTTTAGCCTGTCATTTTATGAGCCTTAGCAAAACTCCTCATAATTATAGACATATTTATTGAAAATAAGATCTTACTATAATACATGTTTCTTTCTTTATTTTGACTATATACAGAAGTGCAAAAAGTCAACTTCTCCCTATCCTGTCTGACATGCTATATTGCAGCATAATCAACCTTCAAGAGTTTGCACACTCTTACTCATTACGTAAACTTTGAATATTTGGATTATCAACAAAAAGTGTCCCTTGATTTATTGATTATGCAGCTTATTTATAACAAGACCTGATAATCAGGGTTTTTTTTTTTTTTCAAAAATATTAAAACAATATTTTAACATCTGAAATGGATACAATACAAAATAAATTTTTGCTCTAATATCTAGGAACTATTTTCTTATAATAACTAATTACAAACAAAATAACTCATCAAAATATTACTTAATTGTCTGCCAGGATTGTTGCCACAGCAACAACTCGACTCCTCACGTTTTCAATGATTACATAATATAAGATATCCATACAAAAGGTCTTTGTTCTCTTAGTGAAAACTAACAATGACTGATATTCTTACATTGTAATATTAAGTCTGTAAAATATAAATCATTTAGTTAACAATAATACAAATACTTATATGACAATACATGTAAATTCAGAACTAAGTAAATGGTATGAAGAAAATAAAACTATTTTTTTCTTCTTTTTTTTCCTTTTTTATATTTTGAAAAAGTCATCGGTAAAATCTATTTAAACAGAAAAAAAACTCATACTAAAAAAAACAGTATTTAACTTGCAATAAAAATGAAAACATACTAATAAATGTATGAAATTAAAAATTACATTTCAACAAGAGAAAATGTACTATTCATGATGTAAGTAATTATCATAAAATGTAAAGTCACTTTATACTTTCTTAACGCAACTGAAATTACATTGGTTTGGGTTTCAACCCGTAATGTAATCTAAGGCCTTAATAGATGCACAGTACAATCATTAAACTTAAATCCCATACCAAAATTAGTTCTTAAGGACGTTAAATCACAAATAGACCAACAAACTGATCAGTTTCCTTTTTTCCATCTAAAACAAAAACTGTGACTCTGAATGATTCGGCAGCTGTTTCACATTGTGCGGATTTTTCAGCTGTAGAGTGCCCAACAGATAAAATAAATGAACTGGGTAATTTTGATGCATTAAAAATAAATATTTTAATTACCAGACAGTGAATCTGGTGGATTTATTTCACAAGTAATATAATACTGTATTAAAATAAGTTTGCTCTTAGAAAGCTTTGTCAAGCTGGTAACACGTGGACTTATTGCTTTACAGCCTGTCATAGGCTGAATGTTGGAGTTACAGATTGCACTGATGGTCAGGTTACCATTTAATGTACATAATGGATGGTTTATTAAAGGTAAGTTGGGCTATGAGAGCATGTAAGCTGCCTTTTCTGACAAGTTCTTCTAAAATGTTAGATGCCTGGCTTCCATGCTAATCCAATTGCTTTAATACTTTACGCAGAATAAGGAGTTCTGATATAACCTGCTGCAGGTTTGTTTCAGGTCAGTAATTTTACATATTAGTCGGAGATAGCCAATCAGCTAGCATTTTTAGAAGGCGTTTCCCAATGGCAATGTATGTGGATCGCTCAGTAAGCTATACCTGTTTACTGACTCTACAAATAAAGCTCTGAGGTTGAATCCATACATTTACTTTCCTTTAACTTGTTTATGAATGGCCTGCTAAAGTGCTGGAGTGGACCAGAAAAGGCAAATTACCTTTTTATTTTAACAGCACAATACATGGCATGTGCAATGTTGTGTGTTGTCCACTACTGTAAGTGTGCACAATGAATGGCACTGCACAAGATGCCATGTGTTACTGTGCATTACAGTAATGGGGTAAAATGTGGGTTATCATAAAGCATACATCTTAAGGGCCCGTAAGATTTGCAGTGTGGCAGGCTGGGATGATACCCACATGTATTTGAACATGTATATAATTAGGTTATCTGATTTAAAATGAATGATTTGCCAAATGCTTTTATATTTTGGATAGAGCAAGGAAGAGGTAGAAGACATGATTGAATTTTACTGCTATCCAGGGCGCTATCACAGAGATTTTACCTAACTTTCTGTCCTGTGGACAATGGTTTTATCAGACTGGAAGTGGGAGAAATTAAAGACTCTGAGTCCCCCTGTTTGTGTTGTTGTCAGAGTTTTCCCCCTCAATAACCTCATTCTATCTAAACCACAAAAAAGGTTTTGGCTTGACATACACTCTAATTATAATTAAGATAGAAGATTAGAAGTAGTTGTTTTGCTGTCTAGCAAAGGAAAATGCACAGCAACCTTGACCTATAGTGTAAAGAGTGCACTAGTCTAGTTGAGTGAATATGCATTTACCTTTAAAACATAATTAGGTTAGCTTTTACTTTCTGTCTTCTTAGTGTCCCATTTAAGGTATTCATAGATATAGATGCTCGGCCAAATTGAAGAAGAACTGTTTATGAATGCCTTATGAAGCCAACTAGTCACTACTGATATTCATTACCGAAACATAAATGAATCATCCTTTATTCCTTAATGTTTTATCATGTAGACCTACTACCTGGTTAAGTAGGTATCATAAATATTATCTTTGAAGGGGTGCACTGCATATAGGAGGAGTAAATTATGGTATAGGCCATACTGACAGCTCACACATGAGACCACTATCCTAAAACACTATGATTTGAAATTCAACATTGGTTTGCATGAGAACAAAATGGTTAAAATGTAGCCAGAAAAAGTATTCCATAAGCCACACATCACTGCAAGTCCTCTATAAAGGAGTATGTGGCAGTTTCAGCCAGGGTTTCAAAAAGGCCACACCCCCCAATGTGTTTCACTCCGCTCCCCCTCCTCCCAAAGCATAATCATGGGGATAGTTAAGTTATAGATGCAAAGAGGTAATGTTTATACATGCTTGTGTTTACTCTATACATTTTGCAATTGGGCATTTAATAGAAAAAGGTTCACTTTCCTTACAATGAATTTAGCTATTTTGTGTGCAAGTGCAAACTTCCTAGCCTTTGTCCGTGGCAAATGTGCAAATTTGCAAATTAGGGTAAATTTAACCTGTTGGCAACTGATTGTTTGCCTCTGACCTTTTTTTCTTTTTTGAAGCAATAAACAGTTCCCTTCTAGTGTTTAGTGAGATGTTCTATACATTTGCGTTGGTAACTTTTTAAGTACTGCAATTCTGTATTTAAAATATATTACAATGACCAGTAATACTTTCTAAGCACAGAATGGAAGCAAAATAGAAAATATGCCTGTTAGAAAATAGCTCTGTTCTTTAAGCCACATGACAGAAAAGTTTTTAGCTCCATCAGATGACCTTGGGTACATTGCACCCCTTATTTCTTTTGAGGTCTTCTTTCGGGGAAACTACAGGACTCAGTAGAGCCTTCCTAACCTTGCCATTAGTGCAGCCTGTAAACCCATAATATGCAAATTCTTTGTATGTTTATCTGTCAGCCAGATGCTCATCCAAAAAAAAAAAATCATGTATTTAATCACCCCATATTTTTAAATGCATCGGTTCATAAATCAAGTTTAGTTGAGCTTTTTCAGTGGGTAGGGTCCCTAATACGAGTTTATTGAACCTTCTTGGAGACAACTTTCTATCAATAAAACAAGTTGTTTATGGAGATTGAGTATTATATTCACCCTAAACTTATATTTCAGGCCTAGGTGGGTACTGGGAGGTTAAATTAGCTTCCTGCATATTATAGCTCTCAAATACTGACTGTTCTCTGATGATGGTGACCTTTTCTGCAGCTGGATCCCCAATGATGTCTGCAAAAACTATGGGGAAAAGACACCATCACGTGTTTTTTTTAATAGTTATGGCAGTTAGCTATGATTCAACTTACCAGTAACTAAGTGAAATACCAGTTTAGAATGAAGTTAATCATTTTTTAATACAAAATAATATAACAACATGTGTTATGACATCACAGACATAGCCCATCCTTTTACGTACACATATTGAACACAAATAAAGAAAGGAATTGACATATATATTTTGTATATCTATTAATAGTTACAAAAAGCATTCTCTAATTTAGTTATTTTCTACCATTTAATTTAGTGCATGCAGTATGTAATATACATACAATGTATAAGAATAAAGTATTCTCATATGAATACCTAATATTGTATATTTTATCATTTATGGTACATATCTACAGCCCAGCCCTATGTGATCATAGCTTCAAGTGGGTAGATGTGAGAATAGCAGCTTTTAAAAATAAAGTGACTTCTTTTTTGACTTGGCATTCACTATTACAATAGCAAACCTGTCTAGTATACATCTTTGTATATTCATAAAGTCGCAATTATTCATAAAGTCACAATTCTGTGTGGAGCTGCATTGAACTAAAATTTTCTTTTCAATGTTACATAATAATCACACTTTTCAACTTTTATTTCCAATCATTTTAAGGCCAAACTATATTTATTCTTCAATCAGATTTGGAATTGAGCTCACAGCAGGTAATAATGGCCCTTACACATAAAAGTGGTGTAGTTTCTCACCACAGTCAGTCAAATTCTCCCTTTTATATTTACAAGGCATGAAAGGACAAAATTGAGACTCTTATAGGTTGCTATGAGAAGCAAATTACTTTTTGTAAATGAGGCTTAATTAATATACATGAGATATATTATTCACTTTGTAGGTATGTTCAGGCCTATGATCAGTATTGATGAATATGACATTGTCCACTCACCAGAAATGTTCTATCTCATGGTAAGATTTCCTCAGTTGGCGCTACACGTATTTCTTATTAGCAATCATCAACATTTGATTGCTAATTCCATACACTATCTGATTATCAAAATTGATGTTTGCAACACTTGCAAACATTGCATAGCGTATGGCCAGTATAAGGCAATAAAAAGTGCAAACTCTAGAATTATGCATAGAAAATGTGACAGAGTAAAACATTCATAAATATAATATTGTGTGAGTCTCTCATTTAAAATACTTTGAAGGAACCACTGATGCACATATATTTTATGTAGAAACATCGCCACTTATATTATGTAATAGAAAATAGGACAGGTTTACTGAAGAAAAACTATTGAATTTCAACAACTGGCTTTTTTTTTATATCATAGATGAATAAAATAATATTATTCATTATTTCGATTATAAGACATCGTTTTAAGTATCTTCATTATGCAACAAATAGTCAGTCCAGGGCCACAATTTATACAATTCAGTTCTGGTTGCTAAATAATAAACAACAATAACTCACTTGTCCTAAGCTCTTAACACCCCTCTGTGTCTGTCTCTAATATCAGGTATTAAAAAAGTCAAACATTGAGTCACTTGTGCATTGTAACAATAAACTGGACACAGACAGACTCAGAAGAAAAAGTGCTACTTTATCTAAATGGTCGACTGCTGAATGTCCAATTTATCATTTCTAAGTCACAGATTTCGTTTTACATCAGTTTATGTCAGCAGCGGCATGTCTATAGATTATATGTTCCACTGAGGGTTTCCTTGGATTCTGCTTAAAAGGTTATTATTATAACTAACATTTGGTGTGCTTTAAAGCATCAGCAATAATATGCTGTAATTTGGATAAGCCAGTTTCTGAGTAAGTACACATATGCTGAGATTTAACTGACTATCCATTTTTCTGGTGTTAGAACTATTACAATATACCTCTGAAAACAGTTCAAGGAAATCTATTTCGACAAAGATTATATCTTAGCATAGGGCATTCATAACTCTATTATTTTCAATAATGCATCTTTTTTTGACCAGTCACAAAAATTGATTCATTTTATATTTCCATACTGGTATTTAATAGAGATGTCCTAAAGTTCAATACTGGTATTAAGCGTATATTTATATATATTATGTTTAAAGGAAAAATGTACCCACTGTAGATAGAAAAAAAAAAGGCAACGAGGGTATACATATAGACATTTGCACCATGACCCTGTGATCTGCGGCTCCGAATGTTACAAGCCAAGCATTTCTTCTGGTCATCCTGTAGACCACTATACACAGTGAGAGGGTTACATGCAAAAGGAGTCATTTTCAATAGAAAGGAATGCTAGACTGATACATTTATTAGGTATACTTTTTTTTCTGTTCTCTGGGTTGATTTTGAAGTAGTTTATGACCTTTTGCTGGACAGGGGCTATTATTCAGCCCTTAGCAATAAAGCATAGTGGCCCATATTTATGTATACATCTATCACAGTATTAGCGCTATTTACTATTTTATTTATTAAAAATGAAATTGCACTATTTTTAGGATCTTTCATCGGCCAACAAGTCTTCTTAGCCTTACCAGTATCGCCATAATGCCTAAACTTTTCTTTTGAGCAAGTGGTGGTATATATTTGGCAACAGTACTAATTGAAATGAACACAAATTAGTAGGACTAAAAGAAAATTGCTCATTGAAATAACATAGAGCATTAGGTACAATATCTTCTATTAGACACAAATGTGGAGTCTTTAAATAAACTGACAGAGCCTACAGAATGATGTTGAAAGGCTTGGTGTGCCACATTTACAAGGGCAAATTATTAGCTCAGGTGTACAAAAGACTTAATCCATCTTTTACCTCCTCTAACCCCATCATACACAAAATGTCTGTTGAGGAATTCTTCTTTAAGGTTAGAGTATATTTACAGTACAATAAACAGCATATGCACTGTTATAAAACTGTATATGAATTATAAATGTAACTTTCTCTTTCTTAATTTCTTCTTAATGTTACTGTTCCGTAAAAGCGATTTCCTGACTGATAAGTCCTGCTGTAGGACAAGGTGTTGATTACCACATCTAAACTGTTTTAACAGAATTTAAAAATGTATTCTCTATTTCTGCTTCTTTACATCCTATTGCCTTAATATATCTTAAGAATGTTTAAATAAATAAACTCTCCAATGGCGCTTTTCCACTGCATGGAACCGTAAGGGTTCGGCACGCCTTTGTGCTTTTCCACTGCTGGTACCGCATGGTATAGTGTCGGAACGGTTCGGTACAGTACGGTATAGGTTTGCTTTTCCACTGCATGGAACCGAACGGTACGGCTCTGAAAAAACAGTACCTACTCGATTGTGGTTCCAACAGGTACCAAACTGGTACCATATCCCACAATCCTTTGCATGCAGTCACTACTAGCCACTGATTGGTCAGAGAATCCCACCCACCCCCTTGTTATCCCACCCACTTAACTTTAGTACTACTTTAGTGGAAAAGCAAACCTATACCGTACCGTACCGAACCGTTCCAACACCGTACCATGCGGTACCAGCAGTGGAAAAGCAAACCGGGCCAAGCAGGGCCGAGTAGAGCCGAGCCGGTACGAGCCGGTACTTGCAGTGGAAAAGTGCCATATATGATTGCTATTTAGCAAAGCGGTAACATATACAATATTGCAACCAATCTATTGTTAGCTTTTATTTTCCAATCTGTTCTAGAGACACAGTTTGAATCGGATTTGCTGGTATTACACACTCCGCTTTGTGCTCTAGCCTTTATACATCATGCCTTATTGTACTTCATAATTTGCCTGTGAGGCCTACCCTACACACAGTTCATGTCATCTGTCACACTATGACATTGGGGTTTATTTACTAAAGGCAAATCCATTGTGCACTACAAGTGCCCTGCAAGTGCACTTAGAAGTGCAGTCGCTGTAGATCTAAAGGGGACAGGCAAGGAAAACTAAAAACAGCATTTTTGCTTGCATATGATTGGATGATAGAAATCAGCAGAGCTTCCCCTCATTTCAGATCTTCCCCTCAGATCTACAGTGACTGCACTTCCAGAGATTTGTCTTTAGTAAATAAACTCCTTTGTCTGATTCGTCTGGATTAAAGCCCACATAAAAGGATGGTATTTCTAGTGATGTCAAGCCTACAACTTAGGTTCAGATAAACTCATTTCTGTGAGAACTTTGGTTAAAAACTCCAACAGTGCCTTAGATTGATGCATACAACCACATGTAAATGTGGAAGTTTCAAAAATAACACTGCTGAAATAATACTCTATAATCATGTACAATCAATGGCACTTTACGAGAACAACTAGTAATACCGTACTCAAAGCCCTAATGTGCTTTAAAAACATATTCAGTTGTGGTTTACTTGGCACATTCATGTGTCTCAGACCTTTTACCACCTCTTACAATCTATAACAAGAAAAATATTATCCTTATAAAACTACTCTGCATGCATACTCTTGGCTACAATGGCAATTTTAAATACAAGGTGCACCTTTTGTTATTTGTAAACCTTGAAAAAAAAAATAAAAGCGTAATCTTGGTCAAAAGACGTACCAACGCATTGGAGATGTTACAACATAGGCTGAATTTCCAATGCACAAAGCAATACATACACTATGGCCCTATTTATTAAGACAAAGAGCAATGTGCAAAGTGCAGTGGACATAGGAGCCAATCACTAGCTATCCTATATTAGTTGGGCAACACTAAACTGCTAAAAGTCTACTTTTGATCGGCTTTCATTAACTGCACAAAACTGCTCTTTGCACTGTTGTATAATGGTCATATGAGTAAATGATAGGTACAAAGAGATGCATGTATGCACTCTGCATTGTGAAAAGACAGGATATGATGTATACGTAGACAGAAAGAAAATGTACTAATTGTATATTGCAATTGGATTCTGTGTTGATCTTGACATTGTTCAGCATGCAAGACGTCTCACTGTTGGGATCTTTGAGTTTCTTGTTGATGTTGTATGCACATTATGGCTAACGGCCTTGGCCTGTATTTTTCTTCAAGTTCACTTTGATCTATGGAAAAAAAAGAAGAAGATTTTTTATGTAACCAGTCAAAAAAAATAATACGTTTTTTCAGTAAGTTGGAATACTCATTCTTCTTATGTACAAAGTGAGGCTGTTCAGTAAACTATTAAATCTCATTAATTTCTCAAGAAGAGCCATGAGAGCTGAGGGGTGGGTTAAAGTGAACCTGTGACCAGGCTATGGACGTTTCAGACTTCATTCACATTTTTGCGTGATGCTTTTTGTCTTTTAAATCAATGGAATCACATCAAAATACATGTCACCCGGGCACATTTTTACAATTCTGCCTGAACCCTCATCTGAAGCTGACTGGTTGCTGAGTGGGATGCAACAACTGATACTGATAATGCTGAACAAATATTTATGATAGCAAGTCTCCTAAGAACCAGTGGGGGTTCTTTACTAAAACTGCATGGTGCAAAATCTGGTGCAGCTCTGCATAGAAACCAATTAGCTTTCAGGTTTCATTGTCAAAGTGTAATTGAACAAGCTGAAACTAGAAGCTGATTGGCTATCATGCACAGCTGCACCAGATTATGGGTGCACCTGTTTTAGTAAATCCCCCCCCCCCCCCCCCCAGTCTCTCTTAGTATATCTTATTTTGAAGCCACTTTCCAGTTTTAGACAGCTATACTGTGGAAATGAATGTGTTTAAAAACTGTAGCTGTCTGAGGAGCCTGCTGACTGTATTTAAATATAATAAGTGGAAATCCTTAAAAATCTCTTTAGTAATGTTGGTTCATTATTTGGGCAGTCTTAATTTCCTAAGGCATACATTGGAAGACCGATTTTTGCAATATAGTCAACTCCAGTGACGTGTAGTCTACTTAAATTTATACTCAAAGCATAATGTAAACTAATTTTTTTTGCTTGCATCTGAGTTTAGTTAAAAGTCTACCTATCTGTTGTACATTTTTACAAAGTAATCTACTTACAGGTGACACATTTGGACTTGCAATTGGTTGTATTAAATATAAAAAACTTCAGCATAACACAGGTACAGGAAAGAAGAAGAAGTAGGCAAGGCAAAGCCAAGGAACGGGGGTCTTGGTTTTCCAGATGTGTTCTGCAGAATTGCTAACAAAAATTAGTGCCTTCTGGAAAATAAATTACAACTTTTGAGTGGGCCTAATCCTCCTTTATTTATGCTTCATAGGCTTCTCTACCCAGGCACTTCAGGCTTGTGAATAAAGCCAGCCATACACTATTCGATTAGAACCATTAGTGGGCAGGCTGAATATACCAAGTTTATTGATTTATCAACTTGGGTACAACCAGCCTGCCGGATTCTCTTGCGATTATCACTAGCAGATGCTATAACCACTTGTGATAATCACTGTCTTCTCCCGATGGGATTGCTTCCCCCGCCCACCCTCTCCCCCCTGCCTGGAGAAAATAATTGCTAATTCCCTGATGTGGATCGCTTCCCCCTGCCTGGAGAAGATAACTGCTAATTCCCTGATGGGGATCGCTTCCCCTGACCACCATCTCCCCCAAGCCTGGAGAAGATAATTGCTTATTCTTCTCTCAACACTGTCTGTGTTGATGGGGGAACCCGTGGTTGCAGGAAAGAAATTTGCACCGTGTATATCCTGCATAAGCAGTAACAGTGCTGATAACTATACCCACTGCAACTGATAAATCAATTTTATACAGTTGATCGAATACAACAATTTGTTGATAATACACACATTCATACATATAAAATAGAGATATGTACAGGTGTTTTTAAAAATAAACAATTCATTAAATATTTTCTTAAACTTTTCCCATATGGGTTGGATGAATTGTTTATTGTTAAAGCACCAGTAGATATTTTTGTTGAATATGTACTCCACACATGTATTATCAAACAAACTGTTTAAAATTGATCAATTACAGAGTTTTCTTTAAAGCAAGAAGGCACAGCCTGCTCTTGAATGCTCAAGGTGCTTTGCATGTACAATAAAGTGCTGAAACACATTTTTTTGGAAGCCCATAGTTCAACTTTAACTTACATTGTAAAAGAATAGAACATCAAATCAATGCAAATATTACAAGCGAGAAATGCATATGAATCAACTTACTGCATCATGATACAATCTCTAGAGCTGTGTAACATACTTGTGACTACTCAGATGATCTGCAGATATTATGGGTATCTGTAGATAAAACATGTTAAAGATGAATCAAAAACATTTGCAGCCAACACTCAGCTATTTATATAAAAAACATCAAAAGCATTTGAACTCTTAATGTAAAGCATTAAGAAATAATAATAAGTTGTAATAGTGAAACTTAATGCTGAAGTAGCAAATTGATGTTAAGAATTGCTCAACAACTCTAAATAAGTGTCATTATCAGTTATTAAGGATACCTAGGGTCAACATACTATGCAACACATACTGTATGAAGCAGTAATTAAAAAGAGAGTGTTTTTGTTGGAATACACTAATGTCGTTATTGAATTCAATCTAGGACTACACAACTAAGGAAGTAAAGGTTTGTAATTGCAACTAAAGTCATTTGAGAGAAAGATAATTTGAAATGTTATGGGAGTGATTTGGGAGTCTAAGAAATCGGAGTATTTTATGATTCTGACAAGGCAAAATTGTAGACTATATTAAGTCCGATGATAGATTGTACATGTTTTTGTTTGCCTGAGCATCGGTTTTGTTTAGCACATACTATATTTTTGTCTAGCATGATGATGCATAGAATAAATGTCCTAACTTTGAAAAGTATTAAATTGTAGAAGCAGAAGGTTCCTTGAATACATAAACTTGCCTGGCTTAGCAAGTATATTCTAGGTAGGCAATACTTAAAGTTGTTCTAACGGCTGAAGGTTTGTTACCTTCATGCATTCTCTGCATGAGTGTGCAACTCCTTCGCCCCCCCCCCCCAGCCCCATTATGCTTACCTGAGCCCAATCTTGATCCAGCACTGTGCACAAGAGCAGAAGCTCTCTCTGCTCTCTCACTCCTCATAGGTTCAGAGTCAGTAGCTGGAGCTATTGGCTACCACTGCTGTTTATCACAGCCAAGGAGGAGGGAGTGGGGGGTGGGGCTAAGCCAGGCTCCGTGTGTCAAGGAACACACAAAGCACAGTTCGGGAGAGAGCCAACGCAAATGCCACCATAGCAAGTAGCTTGCTGTGGTGGGCACTTGACAGGAAATATATTAATGGCGGCGATCTGCAATTTTTAGCGGGACAGCAACATTGCGGCAAACAGATCCCCCTAACTGACATTTCCGACACTTTTGGGGGGACCGGTGGCATTACTACAGTAATCAGAGCCAAAAAATATGCACTCCTACTGTAATAATGACACTGGCAGGGAAGGGTTTATCCTAGTTGGTGATCAAGGGGTTAAATGTAAGCCTAGGGGCGTGTTTACTAACTGTGCGGGGGATGGGCTTTTGAAATGATCACAGAGACCTGTGATCCTATATAGAAGGATCAAAGGAGCTCTGTGATCATTTCAGAGAGAGAACGGTCAGCTGTGTTTACAGCTGTCCGTCCTTCTCTCTCAGCCGGGAGAGATTGCGGGTGGCCGGTGGCAATTGTGGCCGCTGGCCCCATGCATCAGCATCCCCGCTGCAGAGTGGGGGCGGGAACGTGCCCCTGGTCGAGTGTGTGAGCCACCCAGCACCAGGCGCATGACCGACGTACCCCTACGTCGGTTTGCACAGGAGGGGCTGCCTGCCGCAGTATATATGCGGCGGGCGGTCCTTAAGTGGTTAAATGAGGCTCATATACTAATGTGCCTCCATTCCTAAATATGGAGAAACAAGAGGAAGATTTGGGACTTAATATGAGATGTGTGACCAACCGTAGGTGTATTACATAAAGACGTAATGTATGTATACAAAAGAGGATGAGTATATAATGAAAACAAGTATTTATTTTAATCTATTCAGCAAATGGTAACAATATTGCTTCCTAGTTGAAACAATTCTTTAGATATACACATTTTATACATAGATGGTACAGTTGAGCCATAACCATAGCACACTTTTAAAGGTGTAAAATTGGTTTGATAAACAATCATGATAGTATACATCCATGATGAACAAAAATTTATGTAACGACAAACATCTGAATAAATAATAAAAACCAAGGAGATTGCATCCTAATGTTCTCTAGGCGTTTAGTGAAATTCACTCCTTCAGGAGCAGGTGCAATCCATGTATCTACACAAAATATATATAAATAGCAATGTATCTGAATATTTGACACACAGTTAAAGCAATTCCTTTCTCAAATTTTACTTACAAATCAACTCAAATGGTTACTACATGGGGTTTGGGATTAAGGGTCTTCTGGAAACGTCTAACCCAGGAACTGTGGAAGCAGTCCCTGTGCATGTCGGGTTGGTATGCAAGGACTGCAGGAAGAGTGCCAATCTCCATTGAGGGATCACTGATGCCTCAGCTAGCTGTCCAAATAGAATTCTTTAAAACTATTTGTTGACGTATATAATTGTAAAACAGATATATGGTTTAGCTGATAAACCTATACATATATCGCCTATATATAGTGAGGCTGTGGTTAAATCCCAAAACCAGGAGAAGGAAAAGACATTAAAGTGCCAATGATATATACCTGTGTGCACTATAATGTGTGATGAGATTAAAAAAATCCTAGAATATGTGCAGTGAGCACTTATAATATGTGAAGAAGGGTCTGCACCGACCAGTCAAAGACAAAAAAGGAAGACAGAAAGTGACAAAATGCAAAAAAACGAAAGAACGAAACAAACCACTTGTATATCACCATTGACTAGTTACCTTTGTTTTGTCTAATAACTAAATGTATGAAGATAGGATACCAAACGTGCCCAAGGAAAGTGCAGAGTGCAATTCTCATAAGAAGAGGTAAATATATACCCCCTCAAACGTGCATTGGAATAGCTCCCAGCGTCATGTGGCTGTACATTCATTTTTGTTCATCATGGATATATACCGTACTATCATGATTGTTTATCAAACCAATTTTACACCTTTAAAAGTGTGCTATGGCTCAACTGTACCATCCATATATAAAAATTATCTGATGAATTGTTTCAACGAGAATGCAATATTGTTACCATTTGCTGAATAGATTTAAATAAATACTTGTTTTCATTACATATTCATCCTCTTTTGTATACATATATTACGTCTATATGTAATACATCTACGGCTGGTCAAACACCTCATATAAAGTCCCAAACCTTCTTCTGGTTTCCCCTCTAATGATCAGACTTGTCCTGACATGCCCCTCCTGCACAGCCTTTCACTGGGAAGCTCAGTGTACTGTTGCTTCTCCTCCCTCCAACTCTTATGCAGCTGAGAACAGAGGGAACCGAGGGAATGTGATCACTTATAAAAAGGGAAAAAAAGGTATTTATAATTTTGTTTTTAATCTATACACAAATGTTTTGTCTTTGATTTCTATCTCAAACTGTGTGGGTTATTTTACAAGGTGATCCTTTACAAACCACTTTAAGGCCATCTATACACAATTTGAACATCTCTAGCATTTTACATTTTCTGCAGTGCGAAACTCTGGTTTCCATCCAGTCAGATAAAAAAAAAAACTAAAGACATACATTCCGGCTGTATGTCAGGCTCTATAACCATAATGCAAAAAAAATGTACAAGTGCGCCTATAATATAAACAGTACTGCTTTCACAATTTAGCAATTTAGAGATAAATGAGAGCAATTTAGCAAATTGCACCGCAGAGAATGAGCTTGTTTAACTGGATTCAGTTTTCTTACACTTGCATGTCAAGATTATGCACTACGTTTAAAGTGAAATAGTCTAGGTTTTTGATCTGTGTAGCTAAATAGTATATATTTCTCTATGAAACAAGAAGTTATACTGCCATCATAGTGCCATTTTAACAAAAAATACAATTAGGTGATTGCTTAGTATGCCAACAAAGATGTAAGTGAACCCAGACTGTGTTGCTATTAAGCACTGATTTAGAGTTGTTCTTAAGAATGGAAGCTGTAAATTAGCAAACCTGGTTGGCTGTGGCTGTTGCAGCGAAGGGGACACTTGTGGCAGATGTTGCGGCTGCAGACACAGTAGCCGGCGCTGCACCGTGCATCATGGGAACTTTCGGTGGGAAATCATATAAGCAAACATACAGAAGAGTGTAGCAGAGTGGGAACCATAGCAACAGGTGGCAGATCAATTTGGCATGGAATTTATTGCAGCGAGAAGCCACGTGGGGTAACATCATCACCAGCGAGTGTCATGCAATCAGAATGCAAAAGCAGGACAGCATTCCGGGGTAAAGAGGAAGAGGGGGGGGGGGTGGAAGAGAAAAAAAAGGGAAAATATTTGTTATCATCAAAACACGGTATTCATTACACATGTGCTTAACCTAAAAATACTTATCACCTGCACACAGTGGAGGATGCCATTATGGTTCAAACCGAGATTTATGAAAATGGAGTCAAGGGTCATTGACAAGCTTGAAGCGGTGCCCCACTTTAGGCCCACAGAGGTCTCCAATGCTCCCCAATGAGGCTATGCAAGGTTTTCTGGTGTTCCTTGCAGTATAAACCGCACCAAATTTAATTATGGAGAACTGGAAGTGGTTGAACTAGATGGACTTGTGTCTTTTTTCAGCCAGACTAACTATGTAACTGCTTGCCAATGTTAATGGGTCATTGTGCAAGATCACAGATCTTGTTAAGCAGCCTGGCCCCTTGGATGTCACATAAAGCAATTATGTAATATATAGTATATTCAAGCTAAAATTATTTTGATTTTCACTTATTGTATGCAAACTTACAAAAAAACTCAAATAAAAATAAAACAGTTAAGGGGAAGCCTACAGTTCCTTTCTTATAGGTTTGAAAAAGGCAAAAAAAAACCCTTTTCTCCTTTCTTTGGCATCTTTCTTTTTCCTGCCCTTGGTATCACCAGTTTGAATTTTAACACAGTAATGAAATATGCAGTGATGATGTACAAATAACTGCCGGTGTTCTGCCAAAAACTCCAACTTGCCGAGATCACCAACAACGTTACTTCTGGTGAGTGTACACCAGGAATAATTGGAAATTTTGACCACTTGGGGTTTTCACACAACACCGGCAGCCTATAAACTCCAGTAGATGCTATAATTAGTGCAGATTTTTAGTCTGCCCCGCTAGTAACCAAAAACATGGCCGCCTCCTAGGCAGCAACATTTAGTGTGCGGACTAACAATCTGCAATAATTATAGTATCTACCGGAGCATATAGGCTGCCAGTGTTCTGTGAAAACAGCAAGTGGTGGAAATATCCAATTATTCCTGGTGTACACTCACCTGAAGTAACGTCGTTGGGGATCTCGGCAATTTGGAGTTTTTGGCAGAACACTGGTCTTATATATGCTTACTAAAGCCAGAAATATATTTTGACTGCCATGGGTTACTGTACATTGCACACAGCACCTTGTCTTACTGCATAAATCTCATTAAAAAAATTTAAAGGGAAACTGTCATTAAGAAACTCAGGACAAATTGACATAGCAAGGTTACGTTTCACTATTAGAATTTTACTAAAATTTTAGCACAGGGTCTCAGAACTTTCTAAACAAAGAGTAAGTTCAATGTCCTTCAGACTTTAGGGGAACCAGACTGTGTCCTGTGGGACTAGAAAATGTCCCAGCATCAGTGGTCAGTGGGAGTAAAAAATACCACTGGTTTGGTGGCCAATAGGAGTAAAAAATGCCCTAGGGTTAATGGCCAGTGAAGTAAAATAAAAAGAGCTAGCTTTGGTGTCAACATTGACATTGTAAAGAACTTTGGCCCATCTATGGAGTCAGTGGGAGGAATTATTCTACATAATTTGTGTAAGTTGAATGATTAGTGCCTTTTAATTGGTGTCAGTGAAAGAAATAATGCCCCATCATGTCAGTGTCAGGAATAATGCCAGATAAAGACAAGTAAAGAGGGATGCAGTTTTGGGGCCACTGCTCTAGCATTATACTGTGGTGTGTAAGGGCATGTCTAAGGAAAGTTGGTGTTTGCATATTGTGAAGGTCCTATGTTTTGGAGATTCTGAGGTGACTGATATGTACAGGGACCTTGTGGCGCTTGCTAAAGAGCTGGCCATAGACCAAGCAAATTTCTTTACCGTTGTTGTGGGAAAGAAATTTGCTTGACTCCCCCATCACCACAGTGTTGACAGGGGAATCCCTCTAGTGGAGCCATTGTGTTCTCCCAGTGGTGGAAGCCACCCCCACTGGGAGAACACAGTGAGTATTGTTAGTGGCTATAACAGCTGCTAGCAATAATTGCATGCAATGTTCAGAAAAACTCATAAGTGTACTTATATATTGCAACTACTACAACACTAATGACCCCAAATGATGATTTCCCAAATTTCACAGTCCTGTTTCTTTAAATTCACTACCAGTATCTCTATCTGTTTGTACAGCTATGTACTTTGCAATTTGATATTTGCATAGAGATACTGGTGTAGAATTTAAAGGACTGTGAAATGTGGAAATTTTTCGTTTGGGGTCATTAGTGTTGTAATTGTTGACAAAATAAGTACACTTATTTGTATAGTGATATTGGTGGTAGATTTAAAGGGGCAACACTGTGAGTTTTTCTGAACATCATTTTTTAGGCATCCATCCTTTATAACAGCAGCAAACTGGTTCTGTCATTTATTTTTCATTTTTATTTTTTATTTAATTTTCACATCTCTTTTTACATATTTGGGGTTTAAAGTTTTAGACAATCCTAGCATGGGTAAATAACGATAAATAGATGCATCTAAAATCTGGTAGGCCTTGTTGTACAAAAGTTGATTGATCGATCAACTTGGGTACATTCAGTCTGCCCATACACGGTTCAAATCTTGGCTGGTTACTGCTGAACTGGCCGAGATTCGAACTGTCTATAGCCAGCCCAGCTATGTTAGTCTAACCTTCTTTTTGCAATGTAAATGCTCCTTTTAATGGTAATATGATTGTATCTTGCCTGGTATCAGACTAAGAAACATAACACTACTGGAGGGAGGCAGTGCTTCAGAGGTATGAGGAACAACAATGGTATTTAGGAGCAGGGGTTTGTAGCACAAGCCTCCTTTTCCTTCGGGGTCTAATCTCAGCAGTAAACTCATAGGAGTTGATTTACTAAAGGCAAATATGCTGTTTACTTTGCAGGGGATTTTTCCCCAGAGCTTAGTGAATGAGGTGAAATTTCACTTTGCAAAGAATTCCCAATCAAATTTAATGAAAATAAAAAACAGCATTTTTAGTTGCACATATTTGAATGATATAAGTCAGTGGACCTTATTCACTAAGCTCTGAGGAAATGTATCTTGCAAAGTAAAGTGAAAAAGCTATTTCCTTTTAGGAAAAAACATCCCTTGAGATTTGCCACTGGTTGCAATGATTGCTTCAAAAGTTAAAACACTGCTTTTTAAGGAGGGCCTGCAACTACTTCTAATTCTAGGGGGAGAATTATTAAAACTGGTGTACTCAGAATCTGGTGCAGCTGTGCATGGTAGCCAATTGGCTTCTAACTTCAGCTTGTTCAATTAAGCTTCGATAATAAAAGCTAGAAGCTGATTGGTTTCTTTGCAGAGCTTTACCAGATTTTGCACTGTGCCGTTTTTGTAAATGTCCCCCCTAGTTCTTTAATTAGTACAAATGTTTCTACATTTGCAGCACTGCACTTTTTGGGACCACCATACAGGGACACAGCAAATTTCTGGGGCACAGCACCAGAGCTCAACAACTCATAGGTGTGTGCAGCCTATTGCATTAGGGTGTGCACCCCAAAGCTCAAACACACGTGCTTTTCTCTGCAGCCTCAGTTGCACTAGACAGTGAATGAATGGGAAGTGCTCTGTGCTGAGTGGCTTCCTGATCATTCACAAATTGAAGCATAGTTAACACAGCTTTTTATGCTTTAGTTATGAATGAACATATTGAGCAAGTGTGTTCATTTAGAAAATTACACATTTACTAGCCCCTTCCCTCGCTCTCCATCCTGGAACATCCCCTGCAGCAGCTGGGGGAAGAGGGTAGGAGGAGGGAAGCCAGCAGCACTGTGGGGCGGCTGGGCCAACAAGAGGGGGGAAACCTGGGCAGTAGGGGGAATTGACATCGCACATAGTGATTAGGGTGTGCCCAGGCACACCTGGGACAGCCCCTGTGCGTGCCTATGCAAAACTGCTCTTTGTCTTAAATCATATTGGTAAAAAATATTATTATATCAAGTTTCTCGCATATATTTATTCTGGCAACCAAATACCAACTCCACTGTGCTTGGGGATAGAAGTAAAGGAGGTATGTACATTTTTTCTACTCTAATTTAATTCACAAAAAAACACATAAACTGGCCTTACAGTTTCATAAAACAACAGTTTTAATTATATTACACACTAGGAAATACAGTCAAAATCCATAGCAGACAGTTAATCCAGTCATGTTCTAAGCAGCATATTTCAAAGCATGACCTAATAAATGATTAAATGTCACATCATTATCTTTGTATTAAAATTTCTGGGACAGTACTCCCTAGACACATAATACCAGGAATGGATTTTGAGTGCAAAAAAAAACAAAAGTTCACCAGGCATGAAAAATATTTAAGAAACAAAGCTGGCACCTACCAATACTTGCAGCGGGTGTCATGCACAATATTGAGCCTGCCCATCATGCATTGCAACAGGAAGGTGGATTGAAAAGGGGAAAGAATTAAAAAAAAAAAAAAAAAACAACCCATCACACATGTTATTAGAGAAAAAAAAATCAAACAAGAAAGAACTTTGTTATTATGGCAACAGTGGCATAAAACTGTGAGCATACAGGAATCACAAGGGAGCATAGTGGGTGAATAGCACATTTGTGGAGCAGGGTAGTGTGGATTACCCATCACCTCATTTGTTAGTGCTGCAATAAGGACAATATGTTCTTGGAGGAAATTAAATACTGGCAAAGCTTGTTATTGGTGAACGATGTCCTAGTACATTCTGTTTAAACATGGCTTTGTTCTTGCTTAAATTCACAGCAGCCTATGTTACAGATAGTCAAGCCTTTATAGTCAGTTTATTGCTGCTGAACAGTAAATACAGTCATTTTATATAACACTGGTGTTCTAATTCAGCTGTGACAACTACAATTTTGTTAAATCTGTGAATGGATGCCATACAGATATACTGTATACCCTTGACTAATCCCTGCTGATATTCTGTATGCCTGCATACCAGAATGTAATAACAGGGCATAGCATGATAAAACCAGATTGTCTATATGCAGCTATAGCACTTGGTACACCTATCATGAAAGAATTACAAAGGCTGCCATTACTGACCTTTCCTATTGAGAACGCATGTCTGTCTCTAGCTGTCTAAAGCTTACATTTCACTGCTTTATGAGTCATCGAGCTGGAATAAGCATAGAGACAAAGAATTCTGACATATCTCTGACACTCATCCACAGCATGCTTGTTCTGCGTCTATGGCTCAAAAAGATTGGAACCAGACACAGCCAGGCAACCAACATTTTCAGGAGAAAGCCAGCAATAGCACCCCAGTAGTATGAGGGTGTACTTTTGAGGTAGCAAGCCAACCCCCTTCAGTTGCCAAAATCCATGTTAACCTTGGGTTGTATCAGTCTTTGCATATTTAGGCTTGGTTCACGCTTGTGTAGGATGCATTCTGAGGGTAGGACAGCCAACTCGTTTCAAGGGGCTGCCCTACCCCTAGAAACATTGGGTAAGAAGTCTCTGACTCCTTTTTTTTTTTTATTCGTGCCACATGGGACTGCACAGTACTGTTGCACCATGAAGTTTCACGCACACAAAAACGGCAGTTCTGTCAATGGGTGAGGGTGCTATTAAGAATTAAAGGCACCCCCCACATCTGCCAAAGAGCACGTTTCTCTCACTTGTTGGGACTCGGGAACATATACATGCTCCCGACTCGCAATAATCTGAACCTAGCCTTAAAGTCCAAGGATATTTTATAGTTAGAACATAAACAATGGGTGCCTGGTGAGACTCAAATGTTTTCATGGTTCCAAAGCAAATACAGATTTACAGATTGATAGATGTTCCAAGACAGGGATCTTAAAACTATGGCCCTCCATTGTGGAACTACACATCCCATGAGGCATTGTAAAACTCTGAAATTCACAGACATGACTAGGCATGATGGGAATTGTAGTTCCTGAACAACTGGAGGGTCATAGTTTGAAGACCCCTGTTCTAAGAAATGACACAAAGGACCCTTGGGACCCACATCTTAAAAGAGACTGAGCACCTTACTTTAATGTTTGAGTTAGGTATATCTAACAAATGAAAAACGAATACTCTATCCTAATTGAATAAAAGTGGTGGGCTTATGAGAAAAGCAGCAGTTTATTCAATTATTTATAAAACCACAGACCCCAGGCTGTGGCCAATTCACAGACGTAGTCACGCTCTAGCTAGTCACACTCTATCTAGTGAAGCTCTATCTAAATTGGTTAGCTATTTTGGTAAATTGAATCAGCTACAGATCGTTCAGAAAGAGATATTTTCTCTATCCTGTCTGTTGCTTTAGGTAACAACACACGACTGCGCTTTTCACAATTTTGTTCTAGGAAAATCAAACCTCAGAAAGAATTACACATATTTTAGACAGAAATCTCAATTTCTTGAAAGCATCATGGATTTTGGCAACAAAGTGCTTTGGTTTTTGTGTTAAAGGGAAGCTGTCATAACTTAAAAAACCTATGTAAGAATCCTCAGATTAAACCTCCATTATTTGACTCATGTGTTTCATATGAATTTAGGTCATTAATAAGTTTGGGTTCGGTCCTTCAGAACTAATATGGAACTTGGCATTAGGATAATGGCAGCTTATTTGGGATGTCTTACACATGTTTCCCCTTAAATAAGTTACCACTTTCTATCCTTTTTTATTGTGTACATTAGACACACCTTTGCAGCACTGTTGCAAGTTGATTTATAGGTAAAGTTTACTTTAAAGTCATACAATTTATGGATCCCAGAAAGACTCACAGCACAACTATTGCATTTTAGTGTCCGGTGATGTTACAGTGAGAGTCACATGATGGCAGTTTAAGCACGCTACACTTCCTAACCCATTTATTACTTACTCTGGTCTCTGCCACTTTTTGGCCCCCTTTTCATGATATGGGCATTCTATAGCTGTTAAAAATCTCTAATTTCAAGAAAACAGTCCCCTGGAGATTTGTCTTGGTCATTTACACATAAAATCTTGCTTTGCTTACTATAATGAACTGTAAAATGTTTCATGTTATCTGTGCTATATCACTAAATAGCTAATGAAAAGTCACAAACAGCAATAAAGTTCTTATATTAATATTTATGATAATATTGGGTTTTTAGGGCTCTTGCATAGGGCTTAGATTTAAAGATCCATACAATTCATATACCTGTTGACTTCAGGGATTTTTACAGTATAAAATCTTTATTCATAGAGATACTCACAGCTACATAAAAACGTACATTGAAAAATACCAAAGCATTACGAGCATCTCTATGGTTAAATACACCTATAGCAATGAAGAGGAGGCATGGCAGAGCTAAGCACATAGTAAGTAACTAGGTAGGGGGGGTGTAACTCATGATCAGCAATATAATCAAACGATTTAGGCCAAACAAGAATGTACATATATAAATCCTTTCATGCATATCTCGCACTTCTGATTCCCTATTACTGTAATGCTGTCACTGATATCCACATTAGAGACAAAAACACAGCATGCAAACCCCCCTTCACATTGCTGATCACAAATCAGCATTGTACACCATATTTGCTAGAAATATTACACCCTCCTTTAGAGTAAATGTTCTGTCATTGTCTATTTATCACCTTTACCTGATAGATACTGACTTCATACTGAACTTACCTGGTGGGAAAAAGGCTGCCTGCTGCTGGAGCTGCATGTTGGCAAGAGCCTGTTGGTACTGGAAAAAACCCGTATTAAACATTCCAGTGGCACCATTGGTTTTTTCAAGTGCAGGCCTCTTTGGTAATGGGGGAAGTACAGATTGAGGAATTCCCTTCAAGCCCAAGGAGTTAGAGGAAACAATAAAAGAAATGAGGAGAATAAGTGAAAAAAAGGTAAAGAGATCACCATCCAAAAAGCATTATTAATGTACTCTGAGCTGGAGAAGAGAATGAGTGACTACAAATGGCCTACTGACCTACTTCTCCAGAGCTGAGTGAGATAAGTCATCAGCAAACAAAGCAGCCATCTAGTCTACGGAAATAACATGAAAATTGTGACCATGGCTTTTCCTGACAACGTTTTCTGCATCTCTTCAAGGATACCCATCACCGATCCACTAAGCGCCCATGTAATGGAGGTCAAGGGCCAGCCAATGTGTTGGACTGTTCAGCATTTACAGAGGAATCTTTGATGCCAAGATAAGTGCAGGTGACAGGTATTGCTCTTTAGAAGAAGAATAAACTAATGCTTACCAAGAAGTGGCAGATGAGGAACTGATAGCTAAGTGCAGTTCTCACAGGCCAATCACCTCCCCCTCTACTCCTCTCATCATATTTACAAGTGGATTGTCCTTTCAAACACAGAGGCAACAGACATTATAGGAGAATAATATCTGTGCCATGTTAAAAAATATCCAAGTTTATATTATCCAGAAAAAAAAGTTTAATTTGGAGCTACTTAGCAGACAGAATGTAACAGGTAACGTCCTAAAGTTTGATCCCTAAGCAAAATATAAATTATAAAAACGATCAAAGCTGAAGTTTCTGCACTGCTAGCTCCATGAAGGTCAATGATTAAAGCAACAGTTTTACAGAATGATTGAAGAAGGTTGGGTGCGGTTGAACCATACCCACACTTCCCCAACACTATCTACTCATGCAAAATCTACTACTGCATGCAAGTATGTTAACACTGACTTACAAATGTTAAAACTACACATATACATAAGAATAGCAATAAAGCCATGCCAACCACACAGATAAAGTACAAACAGTTACATTTATAGACAGGTCTCTCTATTCCACAATACATATTCTGTTGTGGCAGAACTGAGTGTGGTTACTATAACAGGGGCTTATTAAAAGATACGACTGAAATTTTACACACACGTGTAAAGTTTGTGTGTACGTGTATAATTTGTAAACCACAGTCAGTCTGGTATTGCATATTCTGACCATTCAACAAAAACATATCTAAAAAATGAATTCTATGCTTGTAAGTTTAATACTTGTTTGTACAATAAAGCTACATGCCAAGCTTAAAGGTGAAAGGTCATAGTACCAGGTCAAAGGTTGCCTCGAGGGGTCGCTTCAGTGATTTGACAGCCGACTGAGTCTTAATTAGCAGGCAGCGAGCACATGATGGCAATGGGCCAATGGGGTTCAAGCGCATTAACATAAACAGCAAGCAGAGGTGCATCATGGGGGCAGCAGTGCATATTTTGGTAGGTGAGGAAAAAAAAACAAATAAAAAAACAAATCATCCGAATGCCGTAAATAACAAATAACAAGACTAAGCATGCACAGTAAAGGTACTGATATGTTATTGTCAACTACCACTTTCTCACTGATAGCATAAATTATATTAATAAAGACATTCTGATAAGCTAACAGCCACATTCTTGCTAGTACAGGTACAGTTTAATACATTTAAAGGACTTAACCACCAAGCTTTTGAAATGTTTTGCAGTTAAGTTTTGCATGCTTGTCTGAATGTCACGTGTCCTTAGTTCATGCGTAGCATTTAGCAGTAGGTATATATAGTATAGTCTTTGTTAACCAGGCTTAGCGCTTTTCAACATAAGGGTCGGTTCAAAAAAACATGCTTAAAGGATACAGATGACCAGCTGTTCGATCCCTACTGGTATTTTATACATTTTGTATTCACACCAGGGCAACGAGATAATATAGTTAGAGTGGAACTTCACTCAGAAAATTAAAACCTACTAGATTGCTTCAGGCTAGCCCCTTTTGCATGTATAGCTATGTACAACATTAAAAAAAACAATGCCTACACTATTGGCACTGCCGAGTTTGTAGAGGCTGATCTGCTGACAGCCTTAAAGCAGAATTAAACCCTCCTATCCTTTACAGCCAAGGAAACTGCTTCAGTTTGATCTGCAACTGCCATGCTGCTGCACATGATCAGTTATGACACCGGCCATTTGATGGTTTGACAGTTTGGGTGAGGACACAAGCAAATGTGACAGTTAGCAATCCTGGCACTCCAGGATGGTAACTTTTTTTAAACTGTTAAATCGATGGGTTTAGTTCCAATTTATGATTTACTGCTGTTCAGGGGCTCTGGGCTTCAGCAAAATGACAGCCTCCAGCAAGAAGAAACAGGAGCAATGCTGGAGGCAATATACAGCACACACTAACTTTGGTAGCGTAATTAATAATGTGGATTGTATGTTCCTTGTTAAAGAACATTATTTTTTATCAAGTTGTTATAGTTAAAGTTCCACTTTAACAAGTAGGACTGATTATCCATCTTGATCCATTTGCCCATGCAGAATACAAAGCTACCCAAAGGGAAATGCTCCTTTTTATGGTACATATGTTGTTCTAATGGCATATAACAATGAATGGTTCGCATAAGAAACTCTTGACAGAATGCAGTTATGTTTCAATGCAAACCTTTCTTCCTTGAGTTCTGCTAGATTTTTTTTAATGCAGAGAAATGTAGAAATGTACTCAACCAGCTGTGAAGAGTGAGATAATATTCCGACTAGCAGATTATCAATATTCACTCATGTGCTACAAATGTCAAGCTTTCAGTTACTCAGAATAACAAATTAATTCAGTTTTGAAGAAGTTATAAGAAGACGTTAAACAAGAGTTTCTGAATTAAATATTTCAGCAGCGCCATTGGAATTTAAACAAATAGTTTGACAGCTGCCGCAGTATTGTTCTGGTATGTGTGTGTGTGTGTTTGTGATATTGTTAAGTAAGAGGGGAGACATGTACATTAGTAGTATGCAGTATAGGCACACCATCTCCTTTTGCAGTGTTATATTGCACAGTAGGTTATGGCTTGGCAATAAAGCTGTCAAAGCAAGCTCTTATTGTTATACCTTTATGTTACTTGTACTCTGTTTTTCCACAGAAGACAAAATACATATTTTTCACAATGGACACAACCATGCACAATAGCAATTAGAAACTTTAATGCTGCATTGCATACATATTCCTTTACACTTGGACACCTATTCAGTTTTTAAATTTACAACTATTTTACCAGCTGTACTAACTGTACGCTGTACTAATGTGTTTGAATTAATATAAGCAAAGCAATCCACTCTGATCCAGATTTGCCATATTACATCACATTTATATTGGTTGTGGATGGAATGTATCCTTAAAGAGTCAGAAACTATAAAATACCTAATGTTTCAATGCTGGACAATTTAAACCGCATACATGATGAAATTCAGATACAGGCAGCTCAATTTGTATGCAAATCTTTTTTTTTTTAGCAAAGGATAAGCTTGACACCCTGTCTTCTGACCTGGTATTTGGGATGCTTTTCTGACCAACAGGGGGACTGAGGAGGTGGGTGCAGTAGGGCCATGCCTAACATTTACAAAGGATAAAAACAATATATACAAAGAGAGCTTGGAGTATTTCTCCATGCCTAACATTTACAAAGGATAAAAACAATATATACAAAGAGAGCTTGGAGTATTTCTCCAGTGGTTAAATCAAAACCCAACAAAGCATATATTTCCAAACCAACTTAGTCTATCAAATATATATAAAAATATTATTAATAACCCCCACCCCAACACGTAAAAGCATAACAAAAAAAAAAAAACCCAAAACAAAACCAAACAAGCATTCGTCTTGTGTCCCTATAACCACAATAGGTGAATCACCATTATTGAAAACTTCTTATATAACATAACAAGTGTTGAATTGTAAGTCTTGTTAACTTGCTGCACATTCTCACTGCCAAGTTGTACACTTGCAAAGCACTTAAAGTTCTAGTTGACACTTTTCCAAATTTGTAGCAAATTTGCGTGGCAAGTCTCTAACAAGAGCAAAGTTGCAGTGATGAGTCTACAGCAAGAGCTCTGAAAGTCACAGTGACCCCTGTGGTGGGATGAATCTTTGCACAACATAACTGAAGAACAACTTGCAGAAGACTTGCAGAATGTTTGCAAAGAAAGTTGATCTAGAATCATGCAAATGGGACTTGCTGCAATTGTGCAACAAACTTGTGAAGCCTGGCAAGTCTAGCAATAGCTCAGCAAGCCATTTTCAAACTTGTAGCACAATTGCTTGCTAGCTGGGAAAAAGTAGGAATGAGCACATCATCGGCTGAAATTCATCTTATATGTATGTATGATTTTTTGGTAGTTTAGAAATGTATACTTTGTATACTTTTCCAATTACTGGAAAAACACCCACCGTTCTCTTCGTATATAGTACTTATCATTTTGCTTCTGGAATCAGGGCTTTGTTTCTCCCATTTTGTGTTTTTTCCTTTCCATTTTTACTGGGTTTTTTGCTTTTAGATTTACAAAGAAAAGTCAAGATTTGCATAGTAGACATTTAGATCTCAAATCTCTCAAATGCTGGTCAAGGTTAACTTCTGCGTATAGGCTTTTCATCATATGCTCATTTTTTGATCAGTTTACTTAAAAAAGCCTACAATAAAATTTGGGAAAAGTTTATCAAAACTTAAGATATTTGATAGAAATGTAGTACTGTGGTATTCCCCACATACAGGCTTATATATGGCCATAAATCCATATATATAAAGCTTAAAGCTACTTGTCACTGGTACTTTTCTCTTGGCCTAAAACAGCAACTAGCATAAACACTATACTGAAAAACAAAGTTAAATCATATCTAAAGTAAACCCAAAAGCAGAAAATGATTATACTGCAGCCTACCAGTTCCTAAACATGGTGACTGCATTCATTTTTTAGGTTGGCTCCCTTAGGAAGACCAACAAAAATACCCTTGGATAGCAGTACTGTCTGTAAAGGGTAGTGTTAGATGGGCTAGTTACTAGACTTAGATGGACATTATGTAAGGGACCTACGAATTAAAGCTGAACTCTAGCTAACACTTTTCAAGCGTCTACAGCAAGATGTTTTTTCTTTTCATTTTGTGTAGAGTAGGGGAGGGCTGCAACTGCTGTCAGTTTTTTTTTTGCCATTATGTATCTCATTAGGTAGATTTCCTTTAACTTTCTAGCTTGTAGACTCAGCAGAAAGTGATGGTATATCTTCCCAATGTGAGGGAAATCCCCTCTTTTGTCACAGAGACAAGTGTCCCCATTAAAAGATGTCCCTTCTATTCCTGGTGACATCTCAAGTGTTGAATTTACTCGTACTTTCATTCCTGGTCACATTAGCGATCATGACAATTTAGAGAGAGCAAATCTCCCGAATGGGGGCATCAACATCAACAACATTCTGACAGTGGCTCTAAGCTCTCACCACTCTATCAAAATCTAGAAAAACATGTTTATCTTTCAAAAATGAATAGTCTTTATTGCACCTGGTTGGCTGAATGACAATTCCAATCTATGGTTGTGACCCTTTTACATGTTTTACTCCGATGGGCTTAATTGTACCTCTACAATTAGACCCATCATAGGTGCGTGGCCTAAGGGACAGTAACTAAGCCAGTCAAGTGAAAAAAACATGTATGGAGCGAGGTCATCAGTGTGGGGCTTTTCCTTGATTGCTTGCTATTCAGTGTGGTTGCTGGAATGAGCTCTTAAAAGCCAGCACCTGACAGGCTGCAGACTGCCGGATTTACTGGACCTTTAGGCAGAGCTTGTAACATTGATCTTCCACAGTAAACTGTTTTATGATTGGCTGCTGCAATCTGAACATCATGACTGCTCCTTGCATTGTCATAAATCTATATGTCCTTTAGACACCCTGAGGAACCTTGACATCTATAGTTGTAAAGAAACTGAATAGTATTTTATTGAAAACAATGTGTAAGTTACTGACCCGCTTAGGATTCAACCATTCTCACCCATACCAGAAACCAATTTAAACCAGGGTACCCTAATTCACAGGTCAAGAATGGATTTAATTTTGTTACTGAGGCTTAGAGACATAGTAAATAACAGGCCCATTGTCAGATATCTATGCACTATGCATTGGCTGTTTTATCCCCGATAAGCTCCCAATTAGCCAGCAGGGAAGCAGCACATTACTTTGGTGAAGTAGCAAGGATATCACTTCATTTTTTTCAATCTCTTCAGTGTTAAGATACTCACCATGGCTGCTGCTGTGGCTGCTGCCTGAGCAACTGCAGCTTGATTGACCTGGTACTGAGCAGCCTTGATCTTGGCTTGCAAGTGTGCAGGCGGATGGAAGTATTTGCACTTTTCCCGTGAACATCTTCCTTTAATGTAATCCATGCACACAGTGACTGTATTATCATTGGTATCAATCATTGCGCTCTCAGAAGGGTGGGCAAACCGACATTCATTTTCTCCTCTATTGCAGTTTCCACGCTGGTACTCCCGACATACCTATGGACACAATGGCAAACACCATTTGTTACTTAGTGGAGTTTTTTTACATTATTCTACGAGGCATATCGAATAAATGAGCGTAAAATGCAACTTAAAGTGCAGCCAAACAATCTGACACTGTAATTGGATCAAGTTGAAAGAAAATCATCCCACATGCAGTGCAGTGCTTTTTTTCTGCATAAAGAAAGCATGAGAAGTAGGTTATATGGGTTCCAATGGCATAGTTCACACCAGCGCTCTGCATTCCAGTGCTTTTTAGTTCCAGGAAAAAAAAGTACATGCTGCTTTTTCCTGCACAGGACTTTACTAGAATGCGATAAATCGCAATAAAAAAGTTGTTAAAAATGCACATGCAGAAACACATCCGCACTGGATCTGGAGAATGTTTTTGTGGTGTGAACTGGCACTTATAATACAAAATAAGCCAAAGACTGTAAGGTGTTCATCTTAAAATCTGGATAACAAACTCGTAACTGCAGTGAACATTTTAATGGAGTGTTGCAAAAAACAGTAATGCTTTGTCTTAACTTATTTCAAAGCCGAACTACTTAACATGCATGTTTAACCCATAGTGTCTCTGATAATCTTTACTTTTGTGTACAGTAAATTAAATGATAGTAATCAGAGTGATTTGGTAAAATGGAGCTACTGTGGCGAGTATAGTTGAATATTCCATACTAACCACTAGAGGGCATCCTAACACTTCTTAAAACAATTATTGTCCACTGTTGTGTAGATATCAAACTTTATAAAACTATTTTTCCTTTTACTCCAAATAATAAATAGGAACCAACTGGTACATTATCGAATGCACCCCTTGACCCCATATTGTGGAAATGTATTTTTCTTATGCAATTTTGTATGTTTAAAAATGATAAACATCACTTGGATCTGTTTTATATTTACTGTATCAGCTCTGAACTGTGTGGATGAAATTACAGTATATAGCAGAAGCAATCAGGCCAGAGGGTATATGTATCCTGTATAGTGTAAAGTGCAGTATATGTGCAATAATCCATATTACATATCAATATGGATTACCATATAGTATATTAAAATGGGGAATAGGCTACTCTGCAATTATATATAGAAAAGAACATTATTTGGAGCTTCCTCCAATGAGCAGGTCTGCCCTGTAGCCAATACTTAGAATAAAACCTATCATTTTTAAATGTATATATATATATATATATATATATATATATATATATATATATATATATATATATATTTATTATTTTAGTTTTGATTTACTAAAGGAGCAATGTTCAGAGTCCGATTCAGGCAACATGTTTGCTTTTTTAAAATGAAACCCCGGAGTGAAAACTTTCATTTTGAGTGGGAAAGGGTTAAATCTTCTATCAGGCTTTTTTTCAAGACAAAAGTGATAGGACACCACCCCAATGGGGACATAAGGACAGACAAAATACAGTTGGAAATGAAAACGCATTTTTAAAAAAATATAAGTTTTCATAGATAAATGGATGAGTATTTATCTAATTTAGTATTTTTTAGTGCTTATGCCAGTGACACCCTTCCCCTCATTTCCTGTTCTGGTATCACATGGAAGAGAAGTCAGGAGTCGTCTTCTCAGTAGAATCTTTCTCCATTCTTAAAACAATGTTTTGGCTGGAGTTAGGCATTAACGTTACCTGCATCCAGACTATACAGACTAAAGTATTTAAATATTCTGAACCAGTCGTAAAAGCACTTTAAAACAAGCCCTCATTCACCTCTGTAGCTAAAGGCACTGTGGAGAAATGCACCTTTAAACTGCCATTGAACCCAAATCAAAAATGGAATATATTGCAGCCTGATTTGCTGCCTGTATTATCTCTTACACTTTTCCCCGTGTTGTTACCTGGTGATCTGGCCAGTAACACACCTCCTGTATTAGGGTGCCCCCTCTGTGGATGAAGGAGCACAGGGGCACCTTTGGACATCAGCATTGTCAGTCTAGGGGAAGGGGAGGGTTAGATGGACTAGCAGATTTAAAAACACTAACTATTCTTTTTTTTCCTCATGAGATACATTATTTAAATGAGTAAATAAAAGCTGATCATTGAAGCACCCCTGTCTGTGGTAAATGCTTTATCTCAACACTCAACTGCTACATCTGCAGAACAGCTTGTTCTGTTGAAAAACAACAGACTTACTGGCTGAATCACCAGGTGAAAAAAAAGCCTAAAAAAGGAAATCGAATGCAGCCATCACATCTAAGACTTGGTAAGCTAAACTATAATATATTTTAGCTTTGGGGTTTAATACAGCTTTAAATTTCACAACAGACAGTGAAATCCAAGCTTTTTTCTTCTTTAGTGTCTATTGCAACAGAATCCTGTCAGCCTTCTGATGTAAACGAACATCAGGGATATTTGAGAACCTTTGAACAAAAACAACTACAGAGGTCAAGGATGGTTTGGTTTGCATAAAAAGTCCTCTTTAAGTAACTCTGGGTTCTGCTCAGAATCAAACTCATAGGTAGAATAAAGTGACTTGACCTCCGGAAGATTTACCGCCCTTCATAACTAGACCATTTTTGCGATACGGCACTGTGTTTCTTTACTGATAATTGAACGGTTGTGCGACACTGTACCTCAAAAAAAAACATTTCCTTTTTTTTTCAGAAATAGAGCTTTCTTTTGGTGGTATTTGATCCCCTCTGAGTTTTTTTTTGTTTTTTTTTTGCATTATTAACCTCTTTACGACCGCCTGCCGCAGATGTACTGCAGCAGGCAGCCGCTCCCAGGCAAATCGCTGTACATCGCTCACGAGGCTAGGGGGCAAGCGTGCACCACCAGCGGCGCTCTCCCGCCCCTTCCCCAGTGGGGAAGCTGATGATGCAGCGGGCAGGCGGCTCTGATTCCCACTTGACACCCGTGATAGTTCTCCGCTGAGAGAGAAGAGCGGTCAGCTGTTGCAAAACACAGCCGACTGTCTTTCTCCCTGGAATAATCACCGAGCCCCTGTGATCCATCTATATAGGATCAGATGTCTCTATGGTCATTTCAGAAGCCATGCCCCCCCCAGTTAGAATCACTCCCCTAAGCTCACATTTAACCCCTTGATCACCCATAATGTTAACCCCTTCCCTGCCAGTGACATTATTTCAGTAACAGTGCATATTTTTAGCACTGATTACTGTAGTAGTGTCACTGGTTCCCCCAAAAGTGTCAAAAATGTCAGTCAGGGGTCCGATCTGTCTGCCGCAATGTCGCAGTCCCGCAAAAATTCACGGATTGCCGCCAATACTAGTAAAAAAAAACAAAAACAAAAAAAAAAATGACATAAATCTTTCCTGTAGTTAGTAGACGAGATAACTTTTGCTCAAACCAATCAAAATACGCTTATTTCGATTTTTTTACCAAAAATTGTCGCTATTTTTTTGGTTATAGCGCAAAAAATAAAAATCGCACAGGTGATCAAATACCACCAAAAGAGAGCTCTATTTGTGGGGGGAAAAAGAACATCAATTTTATTTGGGTACTGCATCGCACGACCGCGCAATTGTGCGTTTAAATAACGCAGTGCCAAACTGCAAAATAGGGCCTGGTCATTAAGGGGGCAAATCCTTCAGGTCTTAGGGCTTGTTCACACTCTTGCGAGTGCGGCGATCGCATGTAATATCGGAGCGCACTGCTCCTTCATTACATGTGATCAGATGTGCGGATGCGAATTCAGCCATACACTTTGTATGGCTGAAATTCGCACTGCACCCGCACAAAAGACGCACAGGACCCTTTTTTCCAGCCGCATCAGGAACGGATCGCACAGTGGTTCACACATGTGCGATCCAATCCTGTGCGAACTGTCAGATCGCACTGCGATATGTGATCAAACTGGGGGTGTCGTTAACATTTAATTAACACCCCCTGCGTATCGCATACGGCAGTGTGAACTGCCAGATGTGCGTTTGCGATGCGGTAACAGGCTGCGAATTCGCAGCCTTCCCGCATCGCACAAGTGTGAACCGGGACTTAAAGTGGTTAACAAAAAAAGACCGACAATTTTGAAAAAAAATAAACAACATTTTTTTACTTTCTGCTATAAAACATATCTAATTAAAAATTTTAAACAATCACATTTCTTCATCAATTTAGGCCAATATGTATTCTGCTACATTTTTTTTTGTAACAAAAAAAAATACCAATAAGCGTATATTGATTGGTCTGCCCATAAGTTATAGCATCTACAAACTATGGGATATGTTAATGGATTTTTTCATTATTTTTTTTGCTAGTAATGGCAGTGATCAGCATGTTATAGCGGGTTTGCGATATTGCGACGGTCAATCTTGACACTAGTTGACACTTTTGACACTTTTTTGGGAACCAGTGACTCTAATACAGTGATCAGTGCTAACAATATGTACAAATGACACTGGCTGGGAAGGGCTTACCATCGGGGGTGATCAAAGGGTTAATTGTGTGCCTAGCCAGTGCTTGTGTACTGTGTGAGAGGTGCTTTGACAAAGAGGGAGGCATTGATCCTGCTTTGCAGGAACACAGGATCAATGCCTTCCCTACTGACAGAACGGCGATCCGCCTTGTTTACATGGGCAGATCGCTGTTCTGGCTCTCTGTCGAATGATCGGCGGGTGCAGGCGTTACCCACAGACCAGCTTCTGCTGCGTATAATCACAGCGGATCTCCGGGGGTGACCCGGAAGAGCAGGATCGGATACTAGGTACATGATTCTGCATCAGAGCTGCCTAGCCACCGTATATGTAAATTATATGGTCGGTATTAGTTTAAAACAAGCCCAAATAGCTTCATAAAGTGGGTCACACATTCTAACATTTTTTGTTTTATGGTAACTTTTAAAAAAAATCGAAATTGCATGTTAAAATAGAATGAGAAACTCCAGGTTGAATAGTTTCAGCTAGATTTGTGAATAAAAATATTCATAAGATAATTTAAGAGCTGCAGAGGAATGTGGACTGTCAGAGAGCTCCAGCTTATACAGACTTCTTGTGGTAATTTAATGGAACGATTGTCTATTGATACTGGTGCCATGATATAGTGTAACTATTCATATCATACAGAAAAGTAAACAAAGATTTTCCTCAGGCAAGTTTGATTACAAGAACACATTCTGGACAATTACAATATGACTGAGCTTGCGGAAATCTCTCTACTGGTGTGTGTTTAATATGAATGTATATAATACTAAGGCCATGAACTATATTTATAGTCTTAAGCCAGCAGACACATAAGCAGAAGATCTCCTGGCAACTTCGCTGTAACTGAGAACGCACCATGTTGTCAGACTGAAAGATTGTTTTATATGACTATTTTTAGCCAAGACCAAATGTAGTAGCTGATTTTCTAAGGGGAAGAAAACCAGCAAGGAAAGACCATTTATCCTACACATATCCAGCTAGAGTAAGAAAGTACAAATAAAAATTAGCAACATTTATATCAACTTAATCACTTCTCTACCGCCATATTATAAAAAAAAATAAAAAATGGTGGGGAAGTGGACATTTATTTTTATAAATGTCACATCAGATATACAGTAGCCCTTAGATAGCCAGTGCTATCATAGCACTAAAAATAAAAATGGCTGATGACGGAGGGGGTACTTTCTGAATCCACTGCCCCATTCAAAATGATCAAAATTAGTGTTGATATTTTGGCTTTATGTAGTGATTTTCAGGGCTTCATGTTAAAATAATATCTGTCCTTTTAATTAGAGTTGCTCTTCCAACTTTGGGGTAGAAAATTGTAGTTTAGAATTTCCAACACAGAAAAAGGTAGGAATTTAAAACAAAGTCCGCTAAAGTGCTATCAAAACATTTGGTTGAACTGGAAATCAAATTTGAATAAAACAAATATTTTACTTAAGGTACTAAAGAGAAAAAAGCTCTGGTGTGCACTACCCCATGGGTACCCCCTTGAAAAAAAATCCCATTAGCTTTTCAGTCTAAGCTGCTGCAAGCTGATTTCCGAACAGCCAAGGAATGTTGGACTCCAAAACTCGCTGTCCAATGTCCAAGTGTGTACAACAGAAAACAAATCTATAAACATGCTTCAATAAAGTACATTTGTGCTACAACCAAAATGGAATGTGACATGGAAAAGTGAGAGAAAGAAAACGGAGAAAGTTATTAGCAAAAGGGAAATTTTCTAGAAATGTACTTAGAAATAACATTTTGCTATTTATGGAAGCAAAGGAAGAAGTAATGACATTATTTAGAACAAAAATGGAAAGGATTTGGGTCATAAAAGATGTAAAATAGAGGACAGAATAGAAATCAGTGCTAAAGGAGTCCACAGTAACTGTTATACATGAAAAAATTGTCCAAAATGCAGAATGTTAGACACAGTATGGAGTATTGGGCATGGTGGAAAAACACTCGCCTTTCTCTTCTGGGACCGGGGGTCAAGTCCAGTTTGATGTCCTAAGTGAAATGAGTTTGCTGGTCTCAGCTCAGTTCCCAGAGGGCAGGAGTCCACATCACAAAACCACCACACATAATTTGGCATTACAGGCAGTCTCTGCTCAGGAGAGGCCCAGGATTGAGCTGGCATGGAGACTGAATTACCTCTCAACCAGAAAGAGGGTGCTCCCTCCACATCGAGGTTGAGGTCATTGGTTGGGCAACGTGGGGAAGCTCTCACTGCAGCTGCCTGATTGTAGCTGGCCTGTGAATAAAAAGAGGACTTCAGTTTCCATCCCAGCCAGTCCCTTCACCATCAACATAGTCAAAGAGTGCTTATTACCCAGCCTGCGGTTGAAAATGCAGAGGCATATCATGGCAAAGGAAAATTGCAAAGTAAATAGAAATGCAGTACGAACAAAGCATGGAAGAAGGCAGATGAGGCTGGCACAGAAATATTTTACTTTGTTTTGTTTACACATATTGTATATCTTGTGTATAATGCTTTTTTTTTTATTATTAATTTAATAGGAACATAAAGAAGTTACTAATAGGGGACTCATCTTACTACATATTAACTATATAGTTTGTGTTTAATACTGCAAAGACTTCAAAGATGTAATCCATGAGTCACCCAATAATGTGATGACAGTGTATTGATAAGGCCACACTCTATATGACAACCTGACACCTAATTGCTTAATGTGATCACTCTGCATTTGGAGTCACCAACTTTATGATAAAAAAAGATTCTACCATTGGTATTGTGGTTCTACGTAATCTAATGTGAAAATTCAACACTTGCATTATAGCTTCTATGAAATATACAATATAGAATCTACAAATTAGATTCTAGGGAAGGTCTAAAAGTTTCCTGTGCCTTTCTTAGTATATATTCTGAAACATTCCATTAGGAGAGCAATCTAGAGTAGACATAGAATGTGCAATTTTCTATCCTTCCACTACAGGTAGAAGGAAAGAAAATACCTTAGTTCTCCCATAAACACAGTCAGTGTTGATGGGGGAATCCCTCCCACAGCGCTATTGTATTCTGCCGACAGGAAGCGCAGGGAATCTTTCCTGCAGGCAGAACACAAAGATTAGTGTTGCCAGCTATAGCCAGTGGCACTAATCGTTTGGGAAAAGTTGATTAATAGATTAACTTGTGTACAACCAAGGTGCTCATACATGGATCGAAGTTTGGCCAGTCCCGGCTGAACTGGCCAAATTTTGATTCATGTATAGCCAGCTTTAGTTCAGCAAGCTCACAATTGTTGTATTTAAACAAAACCCTTATCCCCTCATTTAGGTGTCTGAATGTACACTCATGTTCTCTAATATTATTTGTTTATGGCATGCTTTCATCTTGTCATATTGTATAAATCTAAATCTGAAATTGGAAACCATGTCTACTTGATATTATTACATAAAGGATCAGTACACACAATACTGATATTTTATCTATAGATAAACAATGGTGCGTCATATCACCAGCTACATTTGTTTTCGTCTCTAGGCGAATCAAGTGAAGAGATATCACAATCAGGGTTCTTTGATGTGTTTCCACGTTGTGGAGTCACACCTTAGCAGCTTTAGCAGGTGGGTCTCCTTCTTTGTAATGCAAACTAAATGCATACCTTAACAGAGTGGAACCCTGTAAGGGCTTGCAGCAGGTGGGTATACCACGTGCAAAAAACCCATAGCTCCTAGCTAAATATGGCGTGTGGTATAACCAGCCAGCATCAATTATTTATGTTCTTTTTTATTTATTTTGATTAGTGACAACATTCGTTCTATGAAGACTTTCCTCACTTTGTTAAATCAGAATGAAAGAGAAGGAAGGAATGTTATAAAGGGAAAAAAATTGATGAAGTCCTGTAAAAATACTGAACTTCTCACATATGTTCTGCAAGCCAGTCAGTAAAGAAGAAGTTACAGCAAGAGAAAAGGCTAATGGAGAATGCTGCATTAGAAAGAGCTTATGGTGAGTATACAGACAAATGATCCACTGGTGGGATATGGTTATAAAGAAGGAAAAATAACTTAGCATTACAAAGAAAAGTGTTATAATAATATGAGATTCGGAAAAAGAAAAATTTACATGAAAGAGGTGAGAGCAGACTGCTTCCTGATAAAGAGTGGATGAAGACAGAAAGACTTAATGAGTTCTCTCTTAGCACCAACAAGCTTAAAAGGCAAAGGCATAGAAGACTACTCCATGGCATTAGCATCAAAAACATATGCACAATTAACTTAGTGAACTCTCTCTGGAGACACCAAAAGACAGCAGAATTAATGTTTCTTGCATACTTTACACAAATACTTTTAGGTTCATTTAATACATTTATGTAATTATTAGACTAAACATGTGTGAAGAACAATGATGTACAGTAATAAAAGGAAATAAATCAACCTTCATGTGTGTCATTCATGAAATGGCTGAATCAGACTTTTAATTTGTTGTTGGCACTCAGTTGGGGCCGTTAATTGTTTTTGACACAATATGGTCAATAGATTTTTTTTTTTTTTTAACATTTTCTATTTGTAAAATGGTAAGGATGTCCATCAGAAATAGCAACTTGTAACCAGTTTATATTAGGTAGGTCATAGATGGAGATACCCTGCTAAGAATGAATGGCGGTGAGACATCTGCTAATTCTTCAGCCCAGTTCCATCTACAGCTGTCCTCTGTTCAACAATGCTAACAAGTGTTAGTGGTGAAATACTGATTAAGTTTCCTATGAAGAAAAAGGAATGATCATCTCCAGATTCCAATTCATTTTCCAACAATCTTGTGAAATTCTGCATGCAATAATGTATGCCTTCCATGGATCTCAGATAGTTCAGCACTCATTCAATTGTGTTAAGTAATGCCGGAATTGGGTATAATACTGGCAAAGATCAGCCTGGTTATTGTTCTGGCTGAACTACTGCTAATTTTTATTGAGACAGTGCACATCATTGTTCTTGACTGCAATAGTATTTAATAAAGAGTTGGTAGTCATCAGAAAATTATTAATTTGATGTCAGAGCAAGTGTCAGATAGCTAAAATCTGTGTCCAATTTTTACTTGTCAAATTTTTTGCTAACATATTTGCCCTTCTCCCAATGTATAGCTAGAACAGAAATGATATTATCAATTCTCTTTTATGAGTTTTAACTTAGCTATGGCAGTGTTCTCTGCCAAATGAATTCTTAATTTCCCCAAAGTTATTTTGTACATCAAGCCATTGAAGTAAAATAAACCAAGGTTCAGTAATAAACCCTGCATTTATAATATATAGAATATTTTCTCCGAGGTAAAATGCAGTCATAGGAGAACACATAACATCAGCTTATATGCATCATGTGGCATATTTGCTGACGAGCATAACGAGAATGAGAGTTAATGAGGTTTTTTTTTTTTTTAAGATTATTATCCAATGTACTGGCACAAGTACGGTTATTACTGACTTGACAAATCATCCATAATTCAGTGCATTGGATGTGAGATTGTTGTTAGAGTCTTCACCTGTTCATTTATACAATGGCTTTATTGATAAATGGAAGGAGGGCAAAGAGCACACTGGTGGTGCTATGTGTGTATTGCAGGTAAGCCTTTACTCAGCCTATGATATTATTAGCAGTACTGTCAGAGCAGGAACAATGTGTTGCTCATAGCAGCCTAATCCAATCTTTTCATGGTATTGCTATGAACAACAAATGGGCAACATAATCTATATGAAACATATCCACTTTTTCTGTGTTACACTGTTATTGTAGCACTAAAAATCCACATCAGTGTACTGCTTACATAAAACCTGCATATTCAAAGTATTTGTGCAGATTTTACAATGGTTAACCAAAGTCATAATGCTTTTTCACAGTAAGAAATAGAGAACACTAACCAAAATCAATTAAAATGCATCAGAAATCAATATTACATGTAGTTTTATGTAATTTGGTTAACTAGGAGTAATCTCTTTGTTCAATCTCTTAATAGCAAACTGTGAGTTAATAAAGCAAACAATAATTGAACACTGTTTTTATTTGACTGTGGTTTTTGTGACACTCTAGTTAAGCAGTATCTTTTCTTATGAAACTGACATTATGTATTACTTTTCGGGGGTTTATTCCTTTCATTCAGCTAACCAACAAAGTAGAGAGCGAGGCTTGCATATGTTCTTATATGTAATGAATACACTTTAAATTATATTATACAAAGGCCATACCTCTAGTCTGTCTGTTCTCATTAGCTTCTGTGCAGCGGCTGCTGCGGCTGATGGCACAGCCACTCCGGGGTTCCCAGCGACAAGCATTGGTGCAGAAGGAAGAATTTCAGCAGGCATAAGACCCGGTGAGACAGGCCCCAGGTATGGGTTAAAGGCTGCTGTTGCATTTGTGGCTAGGCTTGGTGCGACTGAAAACATTGGCTGAAAAAAACAATACATTATATGACTCTACACAATGATGGAATTATGGAAGATGAAACAACACTAAAGAAATTGAAGTATAATTGCTTCTACTAAGTATGTGGGTCAGTTTTATAGTGGGCATACCTTCCTTAACCACTTTAAGAATGGAAAGATTTGCCCCCTTAATGACCAGGCCCTAATTTGCAATTCGGCACTGTGTTACTTTAATGGACAATTACGCAGTTGTGCATGCTGTACCCAAATAAAATTGATGTCCTTTTTTTCCTACAAATAGAGCTTTCTTTTGGTGGTATTTGATCACCTGTGTGGTTTTTTTTTTTAGTGCTATAAACAAAAAAAGAGCAACAATTTTGGAAAAAAAAAACAATATTTTTCACATTCTGCTATATGACATTCTCAAAAAAAATGTAAAAATCAAAATTTTTTAACATTTTAGGCAAATTTGTTTTCTGCTACATATTTTTGGTAAAAAAAAAATCACAATAAGCATATTTTGAATGGTTTGCGCAAAAGTTATCACGTCTACTAACTACAGGAAAGATTTATGTTATTTTTATTGTTTTTCTTTTTTTTTACTAGTAATGGTGGAAATCTGTGATTTTTTGTGGGACTGCGACATTGCGGCGGACATATCAGACCCCTAACTGACATTTTTTACACTTTTGGGAGTACCAGTGATATTACTACAGTAATAAGTGCTAAAAATATGCACTGTTACTGTAATAATGACACTGGCAGGGAAGGGATTAACCCTGTGGGTGATCAATGGGTTAATTGTGAGCCTAGGGTAGTGAGTCTAACTGTGGGGGGGGGGGGTGTCTTGTGAAATGACCATAGAGCCATGCGATCCTATATAGAAGGATCACATGAGCTCTGTGATCATTTCAGGGAGAAGAACGGTTGGCTGTGTTTACAACAGCTGACCGTCTTTCTCTCTCAGCTGGAAGCGATTGCAGATGTCAGGGGGCAATTGGAGCCGCCTGACCCATGCATCGGTTTCCCCGCTGCCAAGTGGGGGCAGGAGCACGCCGACGGCGGCGCGCACTCGCCCCTAGCTTTCCGCGCGCGACCGGCGTAGACCTACGTCAGCTTATGCAGGAGAGCCACCCTGCCGCAGTAAAAAGGCGGCGGGTGGTTGAGAAGTGGTTGAATGCAATTTCCATAAACATTTTTTTTACAAACTACATAAGCATTTCTTATACATAAATCTTTAAGATTTTTCAAACAAGCTTACTTAGTCCCTTTGGTGGGTACAGTTTTTCCATTCTCAGCATCACTTACCGTATATCCATATCCCATTAAGTTTAAAGGTTAGCCCATCCCAACTGAATTTCTGATCTATGGCTCAATCACTTGTAATAATTTAGTTGAAACTCTGAAGAGATTAATTCCGGTAAATCAACCAATATTTTGACATATTTGTTTGATTTAAAATGCAAAATACAAAAATTGGCACGGCGTGTTGAAATCTCTACTGGGAAGCTGTAAAATTTGGTTTAGTTATCTATTATTTTGAGCTGGTTAGGTAGAGAAGAGCTGACACTGTGTATTGAAACATTTTTAGAATTCTTCCAACATGCCCCTACCAGTGATTGTTGGTAAAAAAATGGCCAAAGGATCCCATACTCCCTTAAAATCATTATGCCCCACATAACATATGGGACGTCCCAAAGAAATGCATCTGAGGGGAGGGGGACACCAAAACAATACCGCCATCTGACCCTTAACAGAAGGATTACACCACCACCTGCAGCACACTGCAGTCAAAAGCAGACTCCTCCTGGGTCCCAACATCCACTCTATAGAAACGAGTGAACGTATGCACCAATGACCAGTTCGCTGCCTCGCAAATCTGAGCCATAAAGGCTTGATGGCGATGTGCCTAAGAGGCACCTACTCCTCTGGTAGAATGTGCCCTTACAGGAAAAAGTGGAACCTTTCCTACTAAACCATTTGCCTGGGTAATTCCTGGTGAATCCAACAGGAAATCGTAAATTTAGATGCTGCCAACCCCTTTCTGGTGCCTTCTGGCAGCACAAACAAGCTCTCAGTCTTACGAATCTGAGCTGTTTCCTGAAAATAAAATTTAAATGCACGCATTAAATCAAGAGAATGCAATAAGTTTTCCTCCTCTGAGTGAGGATCTGGAAAAAAAGAAGGTAGTATAATGTCCTGATTCAAATGAAAGGCGGACACTACCTTGGGCAAAAAATCTGGGTGAGGACGTAAAATCACCCTATCTTGATAAAATATCAAGAATGGCTCTTTACAAGAAAGAGCTGCTAGTTCCGATACCCTTCTAGCCAAAGTTATCACAATAAAAAAGACCAGTTTCTTGGTAAAAAGCGCCAGGGGAACCTGCCCCAGAGGTTCAAAAGGCTGTTTTTACAAAACTGCCAACACCAAATTTAAGTCCCAAGGACATAACAGTGGCTTCACTGTTGGAAGCAAACAAAGGTTTGAACCAACAAATGGGAAGCGATCGGTTCCTGGAAAAAACTGATAAAGCTGAAATCTGCCCCTTAATCGTGCTCAGGGCTAATTTCATATCTACTCCTGCTTGCAGGAAGGATAGAATTCTCCCGATAATATATGTGTGGGGATGCCATTTCCTGGCTTCACACCAGGCAATGTAGGATTTCCATGAAAAGAGGGGGGGAAGGTGAAATCTGCAAAATGCAGAGTCGCCAGTAAGAAGGTTAAATGTGAGCACACGGAGAATATGAAACTTAGCTTTATTAAATCAATAATAAAAAACAACAAACTGACCACCAAGGGCTGTAATTGCAGCCCAGACAATTAAAACTATTCAACGTTGTCTAATCAGGGGGAGATAATTAGCAGCTGCTCATGCATTACCCAAAACCATGCAGGCAACATAAATTCGGAAAGGATAGGTAATAGTACCAAATAATGGAATATAGGTACGAAGTAGAAGTCCATAAATTCATCTTCAAACTGTAAGAGAATGTCATAAGGAATGCATGGCTCATGTGCGGTTATGGGTGTAGAGGAGGCTATGTAACGCTCTGGCGTTTGTTTAGTGAACTGGATTTGAAGCTGCAGAATTTCCACTCAGTAGTCGTGCAGAGATGTGTTGAATCACCATATCCAACTCTCCAGACTCATCATTGTGGCCCAGCCTGCCTCAGCATGCAAATATTCAGGCACTCAGATAAGATGTTCCTGGAGTGATAGGTTGTATACGATAGTATAGAGGTGATGTGCTGAAAGGACAGGCGTGAGTAGTGATAGCAATGATAGGCACTCAATAGTAATGTTCAGGAGTGTTAGCAGATGGTGATAGATAGTATGCAGATAGGTTAGCAATCATGTACAATTAACAGGTGGTAGGGGACAGTAGATGAAGTGTACAGGAATTGCTAACTCAGTGCAAGGATATAGATGATAGTAGACTCAAGAGCTAGCAATCTATGTAACAGTGCAGATGATAGAAATAGTAATGCATAGATAGCAACAGTCTTTAGTATACAAGAGTAGATAGTGTAAGTTGATAGGAAGGAATCCCCTGCGGGGTATTTATCACTAGTTGGTTTTAGAGAGATGAGGGGTCCGGTAATGAGGAGAAGGATCGGTAGCGAGATACAGGATCCGTAGCGAGATACAGGAAATAGCTGGAGGCTTCGGCAGCGTCAGACAAGGCTGTGTAACAAGCGGTTTGCACGAACACCTTGTGAGTGAAAACTGGCGATTGAAATAGCCGCTCAGAGCGGAGCCTAGTGATGACGTCACGAGATTTAAAGGGACAGGTAGCTATATGCGGAAGAATTGGGCTGGAAGGGTACCGAAGGTACCAGAATCTTACAGGCTATAAGCTTCACATTGAGGTAACGGTGTATCTTAATCATCGATAAGTTAGTAAGTGTCAGAGGTATCACTCGCCATACAAACAATCAGCTGTATCAAGAAAGTAGGCTGATCGTGCAGTCCTGAATGAAGGAGTCCAAATAAAGAGATGCCGACATCCACTCACCACTCTGTACACATGTAAATGACATTTATCTGTGCTGTAGATTGCTGCAAGATATACGGGTGTCACTGCACTGGCTTTAATTCAGGGGTGTCTGGTATATCATACGGCATTTGGGCTGTCCATGGCTAAGATTAAAGCAGTTAAACAACCCAAGTGCTCAGTCCTAGGTGAGAGAGTTCATATAAGAGATTCCGATATCCACTCATTGCTCTGTGCATGTATGAAGGTACTTCAGTCCATGCTGTGAATTGCTGCAATAGATGTAGATATCACTACACCGGCTTCAGGAAGCCACCTCAACCCGTATAGCCACAGGTAGTTGCAGGGTGCATGTAGGCTGATTACCACACCAAGAAATGTCAGTGAGGATGACATCTCTGCATCTCCTATATGAACTCTCTCACCCAGGACTGAGAATGTTGTTCTGCAAGGGTCTGGCATGGAATTGCGCATAGGGAATTGCCTCGAATGTGGACACCATCTTCCCAATTAACATCATGCAAAGACGTATAGACGGATATCTCAGTCTTACTATAGACCGAACCTGACCCTTCAGGTCTGAGACCCTTCTTGCTGGCAAGAATATCTTTGCCTGCACCGTGTCAACAAGAAGCCCCAGGTATTCCAGACGCTGGACTGGCTGTATTGCTGACTTTGCTAAGTTCAGTATCCAACCCAGACGTTTCAAAAAATGTACAGTCTGAAGGATTTTTTGGCTTAGAGCCGACGCCGATCGATCTATTAGTAATAGATCGTCCAGATATCCTATTATCGATATCCCTTGGGACCATAGAACAGACAATACTGGAACTAGGATCTTTGTGAACACTCTTGGTGCTGTGGCCAACCCAAAGGGCAGGGCCACAAACTGGAAATTATGGTTTCCAATCGCAAAACGAAGGAACCTTTGATGGGTCTGAAATATAGGCACATGAAGATATGCATCCTTGATGTCTATGGATGCTAGAAATTCCTCTAGCTGCAGGGAGGCTACGACTGAACAAATTCATTCCATGCAGAAAGGACGAACGTTCAGAAACTGATTTAGCGCCTTGAGATCCAAAATAGGTCTCACATTCCTGTTTGGTTTGGGAATTACGAATAGGTTTGAGTAAAAACCCTTGAACCTTTCCTTTTCTGGAACCTCAGTTATCACCCTCTGAGCTCTCAGCTGGTCCAATGCCTGAAAGAGAGAGCTTTCTTTTAGGGGATCTGTTGGTATACTTGACCTCATTAACGGAGGATGTGGGAATACCCGAAATTCCAGCTTGTATCCCTATAAAATGGTGGAGACAACCCAGTTGTATTGAATTAACTCCACCCATGCCCCTGAGAACTGCAGGAGCCTTCCCCCCACCCAGGCGAGTGGGGGCACCCCTTCACTGAGAGGGCTTAGAGGAAGACTTGGCTGATCTCTGGGCCCAGGGCTTTTTCTGACCTTGCCCCGAAGGCTTTGGTCCGGATGCAGACGGTTGAGGCTGTCGCCACTGCCTGGAACTGGAAGCACTGGTATTATGTGTGCTGGGGATCTTAAAGGAAGGACGCCTGCTCTTCCTCTTTACAGGTAGCAATGTACTCTTCCCCCCGAGATCTTTTGGATATACTTATCCAGATCATCACCAAAAAGGCGTTCTCCCTGAAAGGGAAAGTTAGCCAGTATTTTTTTACATGGTAATTCTGCAGACCAGCTCTTTAACCAAAGGATTCTACGCATATGCACTGTCATCAGAACAAACCGTGACATTTGCCTTATGGAGTCCGTAAAAGCATCTACTGCGAAACACAAAGTGACAGATCTTCCACAGACTCTCCTTGAGAAGGAACTGTCTTGGCCACTCGCTTTATGCAGTCTTTCAAAGACTGACACACTCCTATGGCTGCTACTGCCGGTTGTACTGCAGAACCTGCACCTGCAAAGGAGGCTTTCAATAAAGATTTCAACTTTTTATCCACTGGATCTTTAAATTATCCACAGGACAGGTTAAATTCTTGTTAACCGAAGAAATGGCTGCATCCACAGTGGGAATTTCCCATCTTTTAGAAAACGTATCCTCCATAGGATATAACAATGAAAACCTTTTAGGAGGAACAAACATCCTATCCGAATGATCCCAGCCATTATACACTTCTTGCTCCAAGAATGGATGCATGGGAAATGACCAAGGACTCTGAGGAGGGTTCAATGAGCCTAGGGAGGAAAAAGAGGTTTTAGTTGTTTCTAGGGGTGGGAGTTTAAACTCAGCCTGGACCATCTCAGCAAGAGGCTGGATAAACAATCTCTGGGACTGAGAGGCTGATAGAGATTTCTCTGACTCCCCGAAAGTGGAAATTTCAGCTTGACTTTCTATAGGGTCACCCTCAGCTACATCTTCCACATCCTCTTCCCAATCCTGAACTGATTCAGGGGGTGGCTCAGGAGAGTGGGATCCCTGCTTTGCAGCATTGAAGTAAATAACAGCAGAGAACATAATACAATAAATGAAATAAAGCAAATTTGTACCAAGTCACCATGCTTTCATAAGACAAAGAGCGATTACATATAGTTACAAAAGAGCTGAAAGAGAGAGAGCCATCTGAATGTCTGATAGAACAAGTGTTTTATGTTATCCTAAAATCTTTACTGACAACTGAAATCCTTGTTAGGGATGCTGTGATGTTTTATGCATACCATAATGACACATTAGGAGTAAACAATGCTGAAACTAACAAGTGGTGACCTTTTGGATGTTCCGTTGTAAAATGCTTGCTCATGGATTTTTCTGTTGAGACTGCTAGTGCTCCCAAAGCAGAACAGTATAATACTGAACTTTATTATTATTTATTAATTTATTTTTTTCATTTATTAATAAAAGACTAATCAGTAGATTCTCCCATTTTAAGCTTGCCTCCTTTATCTTAGAAACGCATGCCAGCAGTGGCTTATGTCCTCACAGCATTGGCCATTAGTCACACAGTCTAATTCCAATATACTATAGTATTTAGCTTCTTATTGCATTGAAAGAAGTGATAATGAAGTGTATTAAGACAACGTACATGTGTAAAAGTACCCACAGACATAGATCTGGCCAGCTTCAGGCCACTGTTTAATCTGTGCAGACTGGGGGGTGCATTGAGACATCTCACAGCTTACTGGTCGAAAACAACAGCAGTTGGAGACGTTCTTTTATCCTGTCCAGGCAGGGTTTACATCAAAATTCTCAGCTATTAAGAGAGAGGTTTTTACAGATCCGGCCAAAACAAAAACTGTCCCTTCAAATTGCACCCAAAGACGCAGCAGATTAATCCGTGCTTCTTGTTCTGGCGACAAATATCAAGTTTGATTTCTTATCACCTATTGGCCACCAAGACAAATAGAGAAGGTGACATGGACAGTAAAAAAAAAACATGACATGGAATCGAATACTTCCACACTGTATTCCAAATGAAAAAAAAAAGAAAAAAGTTTGGTTATATAGACTATACTGTAGACTTTACCTCCACCCAGTATAAGCCTTTATTACTTTATAGTCTTCTTCTTCTTCTGGAGTATCTGTGCCAATTATAGCTACTCCAGATTTCAGCAACACAAGTTTTATTACATTTTTCTCACTGTATTTTATGATCTGTTTATAGATGAGGGCTCTTATATTTTTGTATTGGTTAAAATTCACATTTTAAGTGTTACTAAACCCAAAACAGTAAAATCAGTGTGTATATGTAATAAAGCATTCTTGTTATACTCACTGTGGAACCTAAGGGGTTAATTGTGTAAAAAGGCTGTTTAATCCTGTCTTCTCTGATCCTCCCCTTCTTCCATAGTCACCAATCCATCTCCTGATAAAACAGAGCCTTGGGGGCACTCTGCATATGCTCAGTTTGGTGTATTGCTAGAGATTTTTTTTTTTTTTTGGGGGGGAGAGTGCATGTGATCAGCACAGGGCCAATCAGCATTGTCCAGACAGAGGGTCAGGGGGGTCATGCAGCCTCATGGGACAGTCAGAGGAGAATGAAAACTACTCCTATAAGCTTTAACCAGTGCTCAGCCAGACACAGATAGAAGTCACAAGACTGCTCTATACTGCTGATGAGTAAAGGTATTTAGCAGTTTATATATACTAAAATATTTGCATTTCCATGTTCTGTGTACTGTGGGAGACCAGATAAAGTGAATGCAGGGTCCGGGGTTTAGTAACACTTTAACCGTATTGCAATGTGGAGACTTTTTCCAAATTTCTTGAAGATTTTCATATTTTTTAAATTTCTTTTAAAAAACACTTGACACAATACAGCAGCCTTTCACTCATTGTTTTATCGTGGGAATGAGCAGATTATGCTTTTAAAGGCTAAGTTCACTTTTGTCAAAAAATAAATAAATAAATACATAAATCAATAATAATAATAATAATAATAATAATAAATGCACATATTTTTGCAAGTAAAAAATTTGCATTTATTATTTTTTTTTCCTATGAGCCTGCAGAGCATTGCAACCACAATCATCAGATCACAGGTGCAATGTCAGGCTCCGGCAGATTCTCAGTACAGTGATCTGCATTTACCCAGCAGACAGTTACTAAAGAGCAGGAAGGATCAATGATCTATGAGAGCGCTCACCAGCACCCTCACAATTCATTGAGAATTACAAGCGATCTGCTGTGGTGGCAGACACGACTTGTAGTTCATTCATTCACAGAATTCTGTGAATGAATCATGTGTCAGTGTGGGTGGAGCCCCATGCAGCCACACTGTTTTAAACTTGTGACAGCGGGTGCCGGGAGAGGATCACCCACCCACTGTCAGCATAAGTGATTGCGGGGGGGTGCGGGGGCAGCTGCTTTAGTGATAAGTTACACCCCGAATATGGGTGTAGCCCGTAACATGCTACTAAAGGTGAACATATCCTTTAATGGCATATATTGCAGGTGGTCACTGCAAATTGCTGTAACTGGCTCGGAGAGCCTTCACGCGAATGCAGATCTCATAGCGCAGTTATTGCAAAAGAGAAATGACTATAAGCGGATGGATGAACTTATCTAAGGTTGTGCATTTACAAACATACATCACTGGCAATAGATGCCCAGACAGTTAAACATAAAAAAGGAGCCAAGTTCTATTACCGGTTTCCCACTGATGTACTTACCATAGGCTGAAGCTGGGTACCAGGAATCATTGCATTGGCTAGTTGCATTTGCTGGGCCAGCATGGCCATGTTCTTTTGTTGAATCAGGTTATTCCGTCCATTTATCTCTAACTGTGTTTTTAAATGTGGTGGTGGATGGAGATATTTACAATTCTCCCGTGAACAGCGACCCTTGGGGAAGGAAAAACAAGGCACGGTCAGTATAAATCGATGTGATTTTTTGTTCGCTCGTAGGATGTGGAAAACAGAGCATAAACAATTTTTCTATCTTCAAGTATATCTGCATGCTGTTTACATTGGCATTGAAAATGCAAGTCACCTGGTTGTTCTGTCCACACAGCATGTATAAATAAGAACTGTGAGTTTGTGTACTGAATAAAATTATATGCTGACTTATGCAAAACTCTCTTTAATATTGGTAATCAGATATGAAAACAATGTTATATAGTCATCAAAACAGAATATATGTACATATAAGGTGATAACGCTTGGAGAGGTATTTTCTATACTCATAACTGACATCATATCTGCTTAATCCAGCTAGCTGTCACTTTGGTATCACTTCAAATGGTACACTATATCGCTACACTTGCCTGAAATGTATTACTTCAAAACCTTCATATAAAGTTATTATTTACTATGAGCTGCCTCTCTTCCAGATGAATAAGCAACATTTAGCTGCATCAGTAGCAGATCATTAATTCAATTTATGACAGACGCACCAGAACTGCAAAGTGCATATAACTCTAGGAGCAAATACAGTATTCATGCTTTGAACAATTCATGTCTGATAAAATATAAGAAATAAAGCTAAAGAACCTGGGCTTAGGACCCCTAGAATTGGCTACTCTGTTCATTATACCGCTGTTATATTGATATCACAGCATCTGAAGGTTTCAAACTTGTCACAGTCACAGATCTGTACCGTAATAACACAATGCAGTTTATTTACTAAAGACGAATCAACTGTGTGCTAAAAGTGCACTTGGAAGTGCAGTCACTGTAGATCTGAGGGGGGCATGCAAGGAAAATAAAAAATAGCATCTTTGCTATCTGCTGCAGTAATGGCGAACCTTGGCACCCCAGATGTTTTGGAACTACATTTCCCATGATGCTCATGCACTCTGTAGTGTAGTTGAGCATCATGGGAAATGTATTTCCTAAACATCTGGGGTGCCAAGGTTCGCCGTCACTGTGCTATAGCATCTGAGCTTCCCCTCATTTCAGATCCCCCCCTCAGATCTACAGTGACTACACTTACAAGTGCACTTGTAGAGCACAGTGGATTTGTTTTTAGTAAATCAATCCCAATGCATTCCAGAGTATGACCCCTACATATTCCATCCTGTATGTGTGGGTAATCAATCTTACAAGGGCACGTTTGTGTTGGAGAATCCATGATTACACACTACCAAACCAGGAACTTGGCCACTTTCAGCTGTGTGCTTGTTCTTTCCTCCAACACATCTGGAGTATTGAGGGTTGCTCATGCTGAATTCACCTTGACCTTCAGGTCAAGACATCTATTTACACAGCATGTCAGTTTTACTATCTATCTGCAAATATAATTTGCAAAAAAATCAAAATACTTAATTCCAAGGCCGAACTCCCCCAATTCATCACTGCAACAGCCATCTCTATAACCGAACGTGAATGTAATGTTGAGAAGGCATTAATGCTGTGTCATGCTGTAGTTGAAACCAGCCAAAAAAGCAATACTCCTGACAAAAAAAATCTATACTCACCCAGAGCAGTAATGTCTTCAGCCTGAAAGCACATCTAAATTACCAATGTGCTCATCTATCACACAGCACAAGGAGGTTAATAACAATGATAAAGTGTTCTGACTTGCACAGGTCAGATACAGTACATGAGCGAACAGTAACAAAAATCTCTTTAAAAATATACAAAAGTATATGGTATTTGTAAATATATATATATATATATATATATATATATATATATATATATAGGTGCAATAGATGGAAATTTTGGTGCTGAAAGCGAAAATGCAGGATGCGCGTAGCCGAAAACCTAAACCGATAAAAATGACAGTTTTCAAAAAATATATGTATTTTTAGATATAAGTGTATTAAATTCGACGTCTTAATTAATATTATGAATTTAAATGAATATGAATTTATTGTCGCCCATTATCGGCACCTTTAGTACAAGAAAAGCTAAAAAAAAAAATGTATGCCTTAAAGTTCTATGTATGTCTTCACACTGGTCTGTTCCGCTTCCATTGTGGTGTTAAAAATCCTGCTTGCTGCAGTTAGAAAAACCGCCCCAAAAATGCACCTCCCCATTTAAATGCATTGAAAATGCAGAAAGAACGTATCAATAACGCACCCATGTTACATGTTCACATGACCTATGAAAAACAAACCAGAAGCACAGTAAAATCTTGGTAAAATTGCAGTAGAATCGTGGGAAAATCTATATGAAATTGTGGCAAAATCACATGCGTTTTCCACGCCATTATCAGCACCTTTTTCTCTTATTAGCAAAATGCTGATAACACAATTTTCCATCGATATGTTTCGGTGGCTGTAATTTTCGGTGCATCTCATATATATATATATATATATATATATAATATGTCCTTTTGTACCGTTATTGCCCCAAGATGGTGCTGCTAGTATCCAGAAGTTATATAAACTCCGGAGAATTAGCATGGGAATACATCATGACTGGGCGGGTTGGCGTGTCAATATGTTTTTTTCAATGAATGGCGTCATCATTTACCATGACTGACGCTGGATTTACAAGGCTGGCTTTTTTGGCAGTTGAATTTCGTTTTTAATGAAGGACTGGTAAGAATCGGATGTGTGTTTTCTTGCAACTGACATCTTGTGCATGAATAGAGGTTCTTTTTACCCCTCATTCAGGTGTGGGGGGGGGCAGATATCTGGGAATTTTTTTTTTGTATTGGTACATGTTCCCTGGGCAGTGGCCAACCTTGCATGTTATTGCTAATCCCTTTACTTGTAGCCTTAAAAACAAAGAACATTGATTTGACTGATTCAGGTCAAAAAAGATTTCAACGGGGTTTCGATTCAGCATCTAAACTTTTGATATGTTTAGCTGTACTTCCCATAGCCGAACCTAGGCGTGTTCCTCTTCAATAAAAGACGTACCTACGGTTAAATTCGGAGGAGCGATGTTTCCCATTTGTTAATTTACAAATAAACAAACTGTGCAGAGTGCCCCTTTGACACTAATGTCACATCAGTAGCTGATTGCATTCAGACTGTCTCTCTATATTTGTATAACGTTGTAAAGAGCAGACAAAATGAGATGGAATGGTATAAGTCACCATGATGTTTCTGTAATATGAACAAGTTCTTTTGAACTTGTAATGTAAACAGGGTTTCTTTCAGAAGAACAGAAATTAACATTTGAAAAATGGCCTATTGTGACGTATTACACTCTCTGCCTTACTCTGAATAGAGATTTTGCAGCTTGCAGGCCAACAATCTAAGCACAAGCAGGCTTAGACAGTGATTTTCTCTGGGGTAGGTTAACCCCAGTTAAACCTTTACACAGACAAATATTAGCCACCATTGCATGCTTTAATAGTAACATGTACCATTCACAGCATCTACTGTTGCAACTGTGACCTTTAAAAAGAAATGCCTGTAACCCCTCACTTTCTTCAAAGAGGCACTAAGCCTTTTATCTCTTTATCTCTCGTTAGTGCTTTGATAGATTCAATTTGATAATCTTAAAAAAAAAAAAAAAAAAAAGCAATGCAAGAAAATTTTTTCAGAAAAACAATTTTACAAAGCACAATAAGTAAAAATAAAATAAATGGGATTAAAAGGAATGAGGCCCCGTTCACACTGGGGCAACGCGACCTCGGAGCGGCCAGCACGGACTTCATAACATTGAAGTCTATACAGGTCGCTCCGGGTCGCCCCAAAGAAGCTCCGGACCCTTTTTCTAAGTCGGAGCGACTTGTGTCGCTCCTATTAGAACGGGTCCCCAGCTTCTCTATGGAAGGCGACCTACGGCGACCTGTCAGGCGACCAGGTCGCCTGACAGGTCGCCCCAGTGTGAACGGGGGCTCAAAGGACTGTGCAAATTTTGCCTGATCTTTGGTTCTAGCAGAGTCCCATTCATTTGCAGAGTAAATCCAATCTGATGTATTAAAGTGACTGGTTCTCATAAATGACTCACAGCATTTTTTTTATAGTGATGTTAGATGAGAACTGTTACTGCAACCATCTTTCCAGGTGCCTGAAAAGACTTTACAAACATAATACAACCAATCAAAGGGTCTGAAGGATGTGCTGAAGGGGTGGTAAAGTGTTTTATTATGCTCCATTATCACATTTATTCTAACTATATATTTCTTAAAGATAACAAGGTTCACAATCCGACAACCAACATATTATTGGCAGAGAACGAAATTACTATTCGATAGAGACCAAATATAATATAAATGGGATGCACATATCACATTAGGAGATACAAGGTATTCCATTCACTTGCTGGACCATGAAATATAGGTGTGTTTTGTGTCTAACTGATTGTTACACTAAAGTATAGGACACTTACAAAGTTTTATAAATGTAACATCATCACAACAGAACTTTTGGGCTATGAAAAGGGTTTGCTTCTGGAAGTTAGACTAGAGTGTACATTGGCATTAAACTGTTCTGGTAGACAATTTCTGACATGACAATGTAATGACAGGACTTAATTAAAGATCTTTCAAGCATTTTGGCTAATGGAGGTTTACAACATCATGCTCTGCTTTTGGCTTGAAATAGTCTATTGAGATTTATAATGGCTTGGCATTCCTTCTACATTTTTCAGTTGTGTGCTTCAATTTGGCCTGTGTTCTAGTAGGGGATTTTATGAAGTGTGTCACTGCCTCTGGCTGTCCACCACTGACAAAAGATTTAAACCTGACCATTTTGCTAGAAATTGTGCATTTTGGGGAAATACTGTAAGGGTGGAGCTGTGAGCAATATGACCAGGGCCGCTGATAAGGCAGTACATCCAGCCCTGTTGTACCGGGCCTCAAAAACTCCACAGGGGGGGTCCAGATAGCTTTACAGTTGATTTATATCTAAAACAAATAAAAAGGACTTTATAACCCACAGCCCCACACCCACTTGATTTTAGGGATTATAGTGTTTTCCTGGGCCCCCTTAGGTCAACAGAGGGGCCCAGGAGGTGAGAGCAGAGGAGGGACTTTTTTGCCATTTTCGGGCGCAGGCACATTATCCCGCGCTGCATGCTGCTCTTCACCTGTGCAGCTGCACAGATTAAAGTTCCGGCCGCCCACTGTGTGCCTTCCCTGGCGGATGGATTCAAATGTGGAGCCTTCCCTGCCTCAGAAAGTGTCAGCGCTGCAGCCCGAGGGAGAGAGAGATCACAGTGGAGGCTCAGAGCATAGCGGGAGTACTTCTGACAGCTGAACACAGGGAAGCAGTCCCCTGCACATGGCAAACTGTCTGACAGGTCACATAGGCTACTCAGGAAAGTGCAGTCCTCAAACTCCCCTGCTGTGTGCTTAGCATGATGATGATAATCATCATAATCATTCTGTTGCATTCTCACAGCACAGCAGGTTCTCTATGTCTCTCTCAGTGTCACATAGCTGTTGGGTGCTGACTGTGTTATGAATGTACTGCGTTATAGTCTGTAACACACAGTAAAGCGATAGAGAACCTGCTGTGCTGTGAGCAACATAATGATGATGATGATGATGATCATCATCATCATGAGCACACAATTAGATGCTATTTTACACTTGTGTTTAGGGTGAGGGTTATTAAAAACACACAGCTGAGCTACATTTTTGCCACCCCTCAAACCACTCCCCTTTTAAGAACCTTTCACGGCAGCTTTCCAATTAGGTCTGCCTGTTAGTTTTTCCTGTGGACCTGATTGAAAGCTCCATGTAGGTCTAGGGAGTCCCAATGTAAATGGGCTTTTGTCTGTTTACACCCACCTACCCGCGTGCCAATTCAGGTCCAACAAAAAAAAAATTGAAAAGGCCTGCGTTCTAAATGTGACAGATCAGAATTAGCCTGATGTAAGTGGACACAAGTCCATTTACATCTGGCTACCCATAAAGCCACCACAAGTCTGTGGTATATGTGGACACTCTCTGAACGGGCATGGACATCAAAACACTGACATCTGTCCCATTCAGCTCCAGTTATGATTGCTGTGCCGCTGTGACAGATTCCTGGTAGGAAAGCTATGGTGGGTTCAGACTAGGGTCCCTGAGCTCATCCCATCTAATTAGTGGTTGTGAAAAAAGTTCTAAAATAAGACATAAGTCTCTGTTGCTTTATAATATGTGTCATTTTAGAATATTAATGGTTATTAAAGGATAAGTTCACCTTTTGGAACATGTTACATGTTTCACCTGTTTTTAAGGTGGAATATGTAAAATGCCCCTGCCACCAGTTTCCATGATTTCACCCAGACCCCCCCCTCTGCGCTGTGACAAACAATTTGGGGGTCATCAAAACTCATCACACCTAGAGATCTAAGTTAATATAAAAGACTTGCAAATAATGCTAGGTTCACACAACTGTGGCTACAAATTGATCCGATTTTCAGTATGAATATGTAGTGCTTCATGGTTGCATTTTTTTTACGTGATTTTGATGGGTTTTTGATGCACTTTTCATGCCTCTGTGTGTTTTTGGTTTTGCCCAATGATAAGCATGTTTGTTGTGACATAAATTAAAGGTGTCCTCTTCCTTGTTTGTCTGTGTTGTGTGGTGGTAAGTCATGTCCTCTCTGTCTTTGGTCATGGCAACAGTTGTTACTTCTACTGCCGAAGTTTTGTTTGAAGCAGAGGAGGAACAGAGGAAAAAGAAACATAGATACTGGATCCATCCACTCATTGCAAATAGGCAGAAGAGAGGCCAGTTCTGGGTCATGAATAATGACCTCTGTGCACATAAGGAAAAGTTCTTCAATTACACGTCTATGTCAATATAAAGGTGAGTACATATGCTTATCCTCATTGGATTTATGTGAGGAGGGATGTGCCTGGGAGGAGGCAAGTATATAGGATTTAAAAGCAGTGAAATCGCATTAAAAGTATCAAATCACGTATAGATGCATTTTTGGTGCTTTTCCATGGGATCCAAAATTGAGCTGGAATCGCACCAAAGTATTACAGAACCCTTATTCCTTTTTGTGCTGCAAGGCATTGATGTGAATGGACGCCACTGAAAACAATGGGGTTGTTTTACTAAAACTGGAGAGTCTGGTGCCACTCTACATAGAAACCAATCATCTTCAAGGTTTTTTTGGGGTTTTTTTTATTGTCAAAGCTTACAGTGTTACTAAACTCAGGATTCTGCATTTACTATATCTGTTCTGCACAGTACACAGAACATGGAAATGCAATTAATTTAGTAAATATAAATTGCTGGATACCTTTTCTTATCAGCAGTATATAGCAGTTCTGTGACTTCTATCAGTGTCTGGTTTAAGCTTGTAGGAAGAGTTTTCATTCTCCTCTGACTGTCCTATGAGGCTGAAGGACCCTGACCCCCTATCTGAGCAGTGTTTATTGGCCCTTTGCCGATCACATGCACCCTCCCAAGAAAAAAAAAAACTCTCTAGCAATATACACTGAGCATGTGAACAGTGACTCCAAAGGCTCTGTCTTATCAGGAGATGGATTGGAGACTGTGGAAGAAGGAGAGGATCAGAGAAGACAGGATCAAACAGCCTTTTTACACAATGCAGAGCATTAACCCCTTAGGTTCCACAGTGAGTATAACAAGCATGCTCTACTATATACAGGCTGATTTAACTGTTGTGGGTTTAGTAACACTTTAAGTATTTAGAGCCGGTTCACACTGAGGCGATCCGACTTCGGGGGGCCACCTGTGAAGTCGCGTGCACCGCTGTGCACCGCGACTTCGGCGTGACTTGCAGGGACTTCACATAATGGAAGTCTATGCAAGTTGCTCCCAGGTCGCCCCAAAGTAGTACAGGACCCTTTTTCTAAGTCGGAGCGACTTGTGTCGCTCCTATTAGAACGGGTCCTGTACTACTCAATGGACCGCGACTTGTCAGACTGAGTCGCACTAGTCTGAATGGGCTCTTAAGGGAGATAAACCAAACATTTTATTAACCATAATAAATGTACATTTCTCTAACCATAAGCACCTGATTAGGCATATGACCTACTTAAAGTTATCCGTTTAACCACTGATGGCATTATGATCACACATCAAAGAGTGGCGCAAATTGAACATGCTGAAGTTAGAAGCTGTTTGGTTTTTATGCACAGTTGCACTAGATTTTGCACTCTCCAGTATTAGTAAATTCAACCCCAGTGAGATTTCATAGTTACATAGTTAGTCAGGTTGAAAAAAGACACAAGTCCATCTGGTTCAACCAAAAAAAAAAAAAAACAGTCTTGAAAACCCAACCATACAATCCCATATACACAATCCTATAACCACTGTTGATCCAAAGGAAGGTGAAAATAAACCCCAGCAAAGCACGATCCAATTTGCTACAGCAGGGGGAAAAAATTCCTTCCTGATCCCCGAGAGGCAATCGGATATTCCCTGGATCAACTTTACCTAACAAAAATTTTAGTACCCATTTATATTATGTAAATCTAGGAAAGAATCCAGGCCTTTTTAAAGCAATCTAGTGAGCTAGCCAGAACCACCTCTGGAGGGAGTCTATTTCACATTTTCACAGCTCTTACGGTGAAGAAACCTTTCCATATTTGGAGACTAAATCTGTTTTCCCCTAGAACAACTCAACACCAAGTTCACTATATGGACCCCTTATGTATTTATACATGTTGATCATATCCCCCCTTAATCTCCTCTTCTCAAGAGAGAATAAATTCAGTTCCTCTAATCTTTTCTCATAGCTGAGGTCCTCCATGCCTCTTATCAGTTTGGTTGCCCTTCTCTGCACTTTCTCCAGTTCCCCGATATCCTTTTTAAGAACTGGTGCCCAAAACTGAACTGCATATTCCAGATGAGGTCTTATTTCCACTGTCATTGTCTTATTTCCATTGTCATGTGATTGTGGTGACTTACGTTGCATCTGAAATCCCACTAGTGTGTATACATTCACTTTCCCAAGCTCCAGTCTCCACAATGTCATTGATTTATTATTTAGCTCAATAGGTAACATAGTAACAGCATTGCTATAAACCGTTTTCTGCAAATACTGGCTGTTTGTTTGCTTTTCTCTATCTGTCCTATTACCTCTCATGCACTATAGATACATTCCATATACAAACATGTGAAACACCAGGTTAAACGTATGTATGGTAGATATTACATAAAGGAAATGTGGTTTAAGAATATTGGGGTCAATTCAGTAAGCAGGAAATTGATACATTTTCCCATAATTGGAAAATATATGTGATTACATTACTTATCTAAAATTGATTGCTTGGAAAGCAATAGGTCATATTCCAAGCAGAGGAAGAAATAAAAACTCAATATAATTGCTCAATTACCACTTATCCTAACCGTGATCACCGGCACTGGTCCGCATTGATGCCTAGCATGCCAGAAAATCAAAGGGAGGATTCTGAGGATGGTAAGAGTCAGGCTGCTGCCAGAATAGGGTAGCTCAGAAACTTAATCAGCAGGAATATGAAAGTGAGAGGGGAAAGCACAGACGGCTATCATATGATGTTTTTCTTTTGCTATCACATCAACAACATTTAGGCTGAAAGCCCAGGCTCTGCTAAACAGCCAGCCTTTGTGTAATTAAATTACAGCAGCATTATGCAGCTTTTTAGACCCTGGCCTCGGCAAGAAAAGCCACACTTCATCTCACAAGAGCGTTTTCATTTCAGCTGAGCCTTGTTCACTACCAGCAATCTGAATTGCGTATGTCCAGATATGATCCCACATACACACAGTGTATATAAATCCCTGTAAATTCTCACTACATATAGCTGACAACATTTGACATTGAAAGGCAAAATGATATTATCTATCTATACAGATATGCCTATGCAGGCTGTTGTGGCTAATGGAAACAGTTTGTAGTCATATTCACGAAGGACTAATGTTATCTACAGTTAGCAAATAGATGTACAAACAATAAGAACAGCAGTCTTAAGTGGAACTAAACTCTCCTATGCTGCTCACATTATGCACCATGACTGGCATTTTTCTGCACCTGATCAATGCCAGTCAACACAAGGGCACATAGAAAAAAAATTGTTTCCCATGTGCCCCATTCACACCACAATGCTGTTGTGATGTGCAATGCAGAAAAATGCAGGCAAATGCTATATTTTTTATAAAATACAACAGATAACACTACAAGCCACCATAGCATAGTGCAGCATGATGCAATGCAGAGATTAGAATGGAGTGCAACTTTGTACACTCTCAAAAAAGTTTAAAAAATGTAAACAGTGTGATGCACAAAAGCAGCGCATGGTACCATTGTTTCACCAGATACCAACCTGCATGATTAAACAGAACATTTCAGCATGCGGCCCTGCAGCTGATTGACAGCTGCCATGTTGCTTCACATGTGATCAGCTGTGACACCAGCCAAATAAATATCAAGTAACATTCGATATCTTAAAAATTGACTGTTTGTTGTGCAAAACAGCTGCATCCTATATGTAAAACACTACTTCATAGGCCCTTCTGTATGAAATGTGAGAGGTATGAATAGTCTGAATAGAACATTTAAGCCTGCATGGAAAAATGACAGTTGTAAAAATAAATGAAATGGGAAAACTGTGCATTTTCCACCTGAGCACCATGAAAACTAGCCAGCACAGTCACAGCATGTAATTTAATATTGTCCACAAACTGTATTATCTCACTATTGTCCTGCCAATCACATCTTTTAGAAAGGTAGGGAAAGATCAAATTGATATAACCATTACCAGTAAGAATTACAGCTATCCATTATATATATATATATATATATATATATATATATATATATATATAGATATATATATATATATCTATATATATATATATATCTATATATATCTATCTATATATATATATATATATATATATATATATATATATATATATATAGATTTATATATATATATATATATATATATATATATATATATATGTATATACATATTTTTTTATAAATGTATGCTGTGTATAAATATATATATATATATATATATATATATATATATCAAATCATCCTATAATACATATATATATATATATATATATATATATATATATTGTAAATATATAATGTATATATATATATATAATATATGTAGATATATACATGCATATATATATATATACACACACAATGTGTACTGTCCAACTATTCTTGCTCTTCTGCGATACTGAATTCCAATCATGTATGTTAATTGTGTTGCTTTGACAGGCCTTTGTCAGTACAGTACTATACAACAGCATCACCTAGTTATCAACACAGACAGCGGCGGAACAGCTGATAATTTCTTCCATGTAAAGGTTAAGTAGCAATCCACATCAAGCAGCAGGGGGCAAAAAGGCCAAGGCACTGAGCATTCAAGCTCACAGGCGTAGTTGGTTGTTAAGCAAGGACTTCCTTTGTCTGTTGTGCCTCACTAGAAAGTCAACACCATGCTGTGCAAATTTCTTGTTTGTACTGAGGGCATAGATTTCACAAATCTGCAAACAGGTCAGACATATCAATTTATCTTCCTCAGTTGTTTGTTCAAACAGGATTTCTAAACAGTACAACTTGACCAGTTCAATGGAAACAAGTACTTGTGTATTTGCTTTTTGAATTCATAGGACCACATAATGTAATTATACAACAATTCTATATATTGGTTTAATAACACAACTATTATGTAGCTAGGTACATGGTTATAATTGTGCTATTTTCACTTTTACATATGATGTTACTTCTACTGTATACACTTTGGGGGAGATTTAATAAAACTGGAGCACACGGAATCTGGAGCAGCTGTGCATGGTAACCATCAGCCTCTAACTTCAACTTGTTCAATTAAGCTTTGACAATAAAAGCTGGAAGTTTCTTTGCAGAGCTTTACCAGGTTTTGATCTTACCAGATTTTGAGCTTTCACAATAAGGCCCCTATCACACGGGCGGTGGGCCCGGAGGATTCCATTTTGCTCAGCGAGGATCGATGAGCTGATCCCCGCTGAGCAGGCAGATGACAGCTCCGTCTCCGCTCCCTCTATGGGAGATCAGATGAAAATGGACCGCCTGTTAATTTTCATCCGATCCTAACCCATCCAATCCTCCAGACAGATGGAAAATAGGGTTTCCATCAGTCCGGATTTCACAGACAGGATTGGATCAGAGAGCAGCGGGTGTCAGCGGAGATGTCTCCGCTGACACCCGCTGCTCCATAGGGCTGCATGGAACATCCGATCAGGTCCGCCTGAAAAACTGACAGGCGGACCGGATCGAAAAGCCCGTGTGAAAGTGGCCCAAGTGTAGGTTTATACCGAGGCCGTTTTGAAATTGTGCGTGTTTAGCTGAACTCGCACGATTTCAAGCCGGCATTTCAGTCCGACTTCAGGGGCAATTTTATAGACATCTGTGCGGGTTCCTGCACTGATGTCTATGGAAATCGCCTCCCAAAGTCACCAAAAGTAGTACAGAAACTCGACATCGCATCGATTCAGAAGGTGCAATTGCCGCCAACTGGCTCCGATTTGACATGTAATTTGACATATCAAATCGCATGTCAAATCGGACCATTGTGAATGTGGGCCTAAACCTGGAATCTGATTGATTACTATGCACAGCTGCGCAGATTTAGCACTCTCCAGTTTTAGTAAATCAACCCTATCGGTGCATTAACGGGCTGAAAAAAAAAACACAAAACGCCTGTAAAAGCAGCATTTTGTAAGCCAGTGTGCATAAGACTAAATGGGGGGGGGGGGGGGTTGGGGGCAGTAATCCTAGGCCCTCACCACTCCAAATCTTAAACGAAAAAAAAAAGGCAGATGTCATGTTCTTGGCACAGAAGACCCATGTACTATCACCATACAGCTGGATTATACATTCCTATTAAACAATACTGATTTCATCTGTTGTTTTTACCAGCATAGTAGATCAAAAGCTAACTATATTGTCACCATTTAAAGGAAATCCTTCATCATAGACATACATGAACTACCGCTGCTCACTTGTTAATGAAGATGCAAGCTATAGGGCTATTTTCTTTTTTCTTCTTAACTACTTAAAACGTTACTAACACCTAATATTGGCATGCTTGCTCTAGGTCACTGATTAAGGGCTTGTTTACACTTGCATTTGTTGCTTAAAAGAAGCTGGGGGGGGGGGGGGTTGGGCTGCATTTTTACAAAGCCTCCAACTGCTCCCTGTTTCTTAAATTGAAAAGGCAGCAGTCAGGGGGCAAACATGAAATGGAGGCAAAGCTTTGATTTATGGTCATGGCAGGAATAAAACCCCTGTTGGGTTTGGCAGGTACTATGGCCTCTCAAACACAACCCATTCAAGGGGTTAACACGGGTGGTTTCTGATACACCTCTGAAGAGTGATCCAAGCATGGAGCAGCAGGCCTTGCCGATGGTGTAAACAAGTTCAAGGTGGGGTTGATTTACTACAGCAGTAGAAACTTTTTAATTAGCAAACTGATTGCTCATTTAGCTTAGTAAATACAGTAAATGTATGTGTACTTTGTATACTCAATCATTAGCAAGGGACATTAAAAACAGGATTTTTTCTTGTGCACAATCGGATGAGTAGAGTGGACACAGGTTGAACTTTCCCACTATGTTAAAGGAACATTTATTTGCTATAACTAAGAGGTCTCTACTTTTTAAGTAATTAACCTCACTAAGTAGGGAAAGGGCTATCAAAGCCAAAACACGCACCACGTATGAAGTCAGCAATGACAACTATTTTGACAAGTTCATGATTAAAGTAGTCTTCCAGGCCAACAATTTCTTATTTTAATTTTGAAAAGAGCAAGGAAAAGATAGTATGTCTGTTGTTGTCTCGGGAAAAATCTACCCTCACTTTTTGTCATCAGGACGGAAAGTGAGAAGAAATGCCAAATTATCCATGTGCCACCAGTACTGGAGTAACGACAATATCTTATAATGGTGACATCTGTTATGGTAATAAAATGCAAAAATTTAGATTTCACTTCCTGTTAGGTTTCTGGGAAAGGAAGTAAAAGGGAAATCTTCCTGATGGGGAGACGGACAGCAATAGAAACCTATGTAGATGTTCTAACCCTTCTACATAGGTTTCTATTGCTGTCTGTCTCCCCATCAGGAAGATTTCCCTTTTACTTCCTTTCTGCTCTATGCCATTCTAGAAGTTCGGTTTTATCGAACTCTGAACTCGGTTAATGTCACTCAATACCAGGCAAAACTGTTCAAGATTGTGATATATGGCTGGGCAGATATACCCTTGGAGCAAGATATACTGCTGTAACTTAATACGTTTTTCACATTTAATAATTTTAGATTATAATTAAATAAGGTAAGTGCCACTGAAATTATTATTTGGATAGATTTATGTGTTTAATATTTTACTATAATATAGGAAAGAAAGTGTGAATTTTCATCATCTAGATTAAATGCTATAAAGGAGTTCTCAAACAAAAGGAAATATGCATTGTTCTCGGTTTCACTCTAACGTTTTAATTGCTGTGATCCTTTTAGACTAACAAGTAATTATATTGTCTGAATTTAAATTCTATTTTTAATAGCTCAGGGACAGATGATTATTCCAAGCTGTGTCCTCCTTTTTTCACTGGCAAAGAAAATGTACGTTAGCCCAGTAATAGTATACATTAAAAAATTCACACACTAAAAAAATTTGAAAGCATCACTTTACACTTGTGAGGATACCTAAAAAATACGTAAAAATCAAACATAGATAAATAAACCTTGAAAGTGCATTTACTAAAGAAATGCACACATGAATGCTTAAATCTAATTAAGAATGTAATTGACATTGAGCTTTCATTGTAGTGACACCAAGAATAGTGGCTTTAAAAAGACCCATAAAGTCATCCAACAGTGCCCTCAATGGTTTTCCATTTAAACTGCAAAACTCCAAGACAACTGAACCCAAAGAAGCAGAAATGGCCGAAGCGGAAGAGTAGACTCCTGCTTCTGGTACTATGTTTGGGGGGGCGGGGGTCCGGTGTGCTGTATCATAAGCATCTCTTGGCTCTGCACTAGCTCTTGCATTGTGCATGACCGAGTTGTCAAGCTGGCACTGGGAGAGTAATCTGAGGGGCTCCATTATCAGTGTGACAACTGGACAATGCTCTGTATATGCAGTACTGACAGCAGCTCCTGATACACAGAACACAGTGAACTGGCTATCAAAATGACAGCAGAACTCCAATGATTTCACCTAAAGTAATCTGCCAGACTGGGCTGTCGGTGTGACAGCCAGGTCCTGCTCTTCAATTAGTGATTTATGAATGAAGTCGGCAGTTGTAAACTTTGGCATCTTTGCCTACATCTGTGTAAGATAAGATTGTCATCTTTCGTGGGAGAAGTACCAACCTATGGTCCCTTTTCTATTAACAACATTAGCAACAAACTCCAGTCAGAGGCAACCCTCGTGCCAGAGGAATTAGACCTAAAAAAAGTGTTGAGACTTTAAAGCAGTTCTTCGGTCACCTGTAGAAAAATGAAAAGCATGTAGGCAGGTGCAGTCTATTTCCTCCACTGTAGGTGGCATTCAACCACTGCAGCAGTGCAGAATCGGAGGAACATGGTTCCTCTGTGGTTTCATGGGTCACTGGGGCAGCAATCCAGTTGGATGCTGGCAGTCCATATGACTCTGGTAGACATCTTGGGTCAGGTAGAGTCTATTTAACCACTTTACGTCTGCTCACAGTGATATTACTGCGGCAGAGTGGCTCGTTATCGTCTGACGACGTAGTACTACGTCGTCAGACACTCCCCCTTCTGGGCGGCGCTTGCGCACCGCCGGAGGCTCGCTCCCGCTGTTTTCATTCACAGCGGGAGTCGGGCCAGGGGAGGAGCAGCGGCGATCGCCGCTGCTCTTACCCGATCGTCGGGGATCGAGTCTGGAGATCCGCCCGCTGTGTGTAAACACAGCGGGCGGATCTCCATAGTGACAGGGAGTGACAGATCGGACTGTTCAGCATAGCTGGACATCCGATCTGTCCATGACTCACTCAGTAACCTCCCCCCCTACACGTCAGTAAGCACCAGGCATACATTAACCCCTCCCTCTCCAATAAAATTAACCCCTTCCCTGCCAGTGTCATTTTTACAGTAACAGTGCATATATATAGCACTGATTACTGCAGTAATGTCACTGGTACCCCCAAAAGTGTCAAAAATGTCAGTCAAGGGTCCGATCTGTCCGCCGCAATGTCGCAGTCCCGCAAAAAAAATCGCAGATCGCCGCCATTACGCGTTAAAAAAAAAACACCAAAAATGACAGAAATCTTTCCCTTTGTTAGTAAACGCAATAACTTTTGCGCAAACCAATCAAAATACGCTTATTGTGATTTTTTTTACCAAACATATGTAGCATAAAATAAATTGGCCAAAAATTTTTTAAAAAATTGGTTTTTACATCTTTTTTGGGGGGAATTTCATATAAAAAAATGTTAAAAATATTGTTATTTTTTCAAAATAAACGCTCTTTTTTTGTTTATAGCGCAAAAAGTAAAAATCGCACAGGTGATCAAATACCACCAAAAGAAAGCTCTGTTTGTGGGAAAAAAAGGACGTAAATTTTGTTTGGGTACGGCGTCGCACGACCGCGCAATTGTCAGTTGAATTCGCACAGCGCCGAATCGCAAAAAGTGGCCTGGACGGAAGACAGCAAAATCCTCCGGTGGTAAAGTGGTTAATACCCTGGCTCCCGAGTTTGGCACGCATTTACATTTGGGTAGTGTAGGGACAGGTCACCTGTCTGTCAGGGACAGGAATTACAGCAGTGAAGGGTTTCAGATGAGTAGGGAAGGTCTAGGGATTCACCACTTCTCCACAAAACCTTCCAGCTTGGGCACGGACCGGCCAGGCCCCATTTCGCCTTTAAGACAGACGCTGTCAGTTTCACTAAGACCTGCTTTGCTGCAATCTTCTGTTCATCTCTAAATGTGCCCAGTCAGGCTGTCTTCCACTGGGCTTGTTGTGAACTGTTATATTTTGACTACAAAAAAATTCTTTCTACTGCAACTGGACTGTGTGTGAGTTTCTGCTGTCGCACCATGCTGCGCCCTCCCAAAAGGAGCTACAAAAACTGTAGCTGCTAACTTAAATTAAACAGACACTCACCTGTCCCAGGATCCATCACTGTTCTCACCTGGCCAGTTTCGTCACCGGTATTTGGTCCCCAGTGCCAGCATATTAACTGTGGACAGTTGGCTGTGACTGCTTACAGTTCCACAGACGACTGCTTAATGTGCGTGCGTGGGCTGCGCTGCTCTGTCTGAATGGTCCCACAGCTTTCTGGGACTTGTTATGCATCCCAGAAGGCTGCGGAGGAAGGGGGGGGGGGACTTCCGCTCGGGTTGGCACAGCAATCTGACTGAAAGTGGGGGCAAGTATCTGTCAAAACCAAGTACCCCCCCCCCAACCCCCAAAAAAAAAATGATGTGCCAAATGTGAAGGGGGGGGGGGCGAAAAAATATTCAGAGAGCTTATTGGCTAAGGTTAACATATTCACAACAAACAGAGCTACCCTCCACTAGGTACCCAACAGGTTCCCAGAAAAAACATCTATAGATAGAAGGAGTGCCAGGCCAAATGGAAATGCAAACTAATATACCAATTTGGACTCTCCTGTCTGGCACACCTTCTATTAGTCTGGCACTCCTTCTATTGGCACAGAGACATTTGACCTGGCACAGTCTCCTGGAGCTTCCTTCTAAGCAACCAAAATGTTTCTATTTCACAAAAATGTACAAAATCAATTTAGTAAATTCTGCCAATTTATAAAGACAACCCTGAGATAATCCACTGGAGAAACCAGAGAAGGAATTTCATAAAGACTTATGTACATGGACACTTGTTTGACTCTGAACTGTCTTCTTCCCCAAACAAGTCAAAATGAATGCAAACACATCTCAAAGCAATTTAAATCATTTTTTTAACTTCTACTGCACTTTGCTCTCTTGCCTGTTTTGTTTTTTAGTTTATTAATATTTAGTTACTGTGGAAAATTACTACGTTGAAGTACACTTTAGGAAATGTTGACATGGAGACAGGCTGCGTAAAAATCATGAAAAAATGAAGAAATACGGCAAAACAAATTGTGCTACCTTCTCTTTTCCAGATTCCTTCCATTTCATAAATGATGCTAGGTGAAAAAGCACCGGCTAATTATATTAAACTGTTAAAATAGACACGATACTAAGCTGAGAAGGATATAGGGAGGATGCAGTAACCAATTTTTTGCACAGTACTGTGTAAGGTATTGCATGGTGGTGAAAGAGGGAAGGATGGAGAATACTTCAACGGATATCATATGCAAATCAAAGCTCACCCCTTTGATCTGCAGATGAATGAAACAGAGTAGACACAAAAGTATGTCACTTGGTATCTATCTCGTTTCTGAACATTGTTTATAAACACTGTCAAATGGTCTTATTTTTTTTAAGAGCAGCAGCTCCTACAGCTGCTGTATTTACACAGCTATCAGTTTGACAGTCGGGAATTACCGGCAAGCACAGGGATTGGGGGGAGTACAGCGCAAACCATGCATATTTTGATTAGGTTTTTAGGTCCAGTGTCTAAAACTGGTTAATTTTGCCTTTCACAAATTGCTTCCTGTATGTTTTACAACATAGATGTTCACTGACAGAGTAGAAGTGGAGCTATCTAATACAGCGAATAAAAATAGCCTTGTTTTGCCAAGCTAAACCCACAGTTTGACTCTTTTAAGACTAGCCTGACTATCATCTGTTTAATTTATTTTTAAAAGCATTGCTATATGAAGGATAGTGTAAACAACATACCCAGGCTTCCAGCATAGCCAGTATTTAAACAGAGATCACTCTGTATCCCATTGTAGTTAGATCACCTTTATTTTGTGAAATATTTTTAGCTTCTATTTTTAACAATGACTGTGGTCTGGGAAGCCTTTAATTTGAAGCTTTGAGAGCAGCGCTTGGTACTTAAATATAGCATATGTGGAATTACTTAGCTATACAGATACATATAAAGAAAAAACATAAATCAGTATAAAATGGTAACCTAAATGTACTAATTATAATTTACTAATTTTTATTACCAGGAAAGAGTCTTTTTACTTTAATACTTTTATTGTCATATAACTTTTTTCCTGTCTCACACCCAGGATTCTTATTATATCATTTGTCACCCTTGTGTTTTTTTCAACTATAATTAAAGTATATATCTAAAGCCAGTCTTTTTCTTTTCATTTTGGATAGAGTAAAAGATGGTTCAAACTGGCGTCAGTTGTGGTTTTTTCCATCTTTGTCGCATTAACCACTTGCCGACTGCCGCACGACTATTTACGTCGGCAGTCAGCCCCTCACAGGCAGAGCGACGTAGGGCTACGTCGCTAGCCTGTAAGGGTGTGGGGAGCGTGTGCGCGCCGCCGGAGGCGCGCTCCCGCTCCAGTGCGGTCATGGACCCCCCCGCGCGTGTGCCCGGCGGACCCGATGTCCGCCGGGCACTCGCGATTGTCCGTGACAGCGGGAGAAAGGCAGGCGGCTAGTGTAAACAAAGCCGCCTGTCAGTTCTCCCTGTGTAAGAATGATGATCAAACGGTTCTACTATGTAGTACCGTTGATCACTGTTCTTACACACACAGCCACAGCCAATCACAGTTAGAAGCACACCCCTAGGACACACTTAAACCCTCCCTCTCCAATACACTTAACTCATTTTTACAGTAACAGTGCATATATATAGCACTGATTACTGTAGTAATGTCACTGGTAACCCCAAAAGTGTCAAAAATGTCAGTCAAGTGTCCGATCTGTCCGCCCCAATGTCGCAGTCCCGCAAAAAAAATCGCAGATCGCCGCCAATACGCGTTAAAAAAACAAACAATTTTTTTTGCGCAAACCAATCAAAATACGCTTTTTGCGATTTTTTTTACTAAACATATGGTAAAAAAAAAAATTGGCCTAAAATGTTAAAAATTTTTGATTTTTACATATTTTTTTGGGGGGAATTTCATATAAAAAATGTGAAAAATATTGTTATTTTTGCAAAATTGACGCTCTTTTTTTGTATATAGCGCATGATCAAAAAATCGCACAGGTGATCAAATACCACCAAAAGAAAGCTCTGTTTGTGGGGAAAAAAAGGACGCCAAATTTGTTTAGGTACAGCGTCGCACGACCGCGCAATTGTCCGTTAAAGTCACGCAGTGCCGATTCGCAAAATAGGCCCTGGTCAGGAAGGGGGTAAAATCTTCCGGGGCTTAAGTGGTTAAAGGGCTAGTTCATCTTTACCAAAAAAGCTGCCTTTTCAGATAACGGATGTCTGTAGATGATGATGACCAAAATCAAAAAATGCCCTTATTTATATATATATATAGGCCATTTATGTACCACCTGAAGCCTGACCTGAAAACTCCTAGGACACTGCCAAGACATTGCTAAGCGAGGCCCAGCTATTACTGTTCATCCTCACAATCACAGGAGTGAGCTCTTTCCCTGATTCAAACCCCCTCACATGCACTTTCTCTCCCCTGATGTAGTAGCTCAGCATTAGAGCTTTCGATCCTATGATAGTAATTGTAAAAAGTAATAGCTGGGCCTTGCTTAGCAACGTCCTAGCAACATCTTGGGAGTTTTCAGGTCAGGCTTCATGAGGTATGTAAATGGTCTACACCAGGGGTCTTCAAACTATGGCCCTCCAGTTGTTCAGGAACTACAATTTCCATTACGCCTAGTCAAGTCTGGGCATGTCAGAGTTTTACAAAGACTCATGGGATGTGAAGTTCTGCAACAGCTGGAGGGCCGTAGTTTGAGGATCCCTGGTCTACACCAATAGCAAGGGCATTATTCAACTTTGGTCAGAGCTGCAAGGTTTGCTTTTATCTACAGATGCCTCTTTATATGCATAGGCAGTTTTTTTGTAAAGGTGACCTAACCCTTTATGGAGAACTCCCTTCACATTCGATTCTGTAGACTCAAGATGTCACAAGAACAAGTGTCCCGTTTGGAAGATTTCCCCTCTATTTCTGCTTTGTTGGCAGCTCATAATGTTGGATTTTTTCCACTGACCTTCATTCTTGGTGACATTGGTAATGAAGAGAAATACAAAGTGTGAATCTAACTAACAGGGACACAGACAGCAATAACAACCTGGCAGGGGATCTAGCCCCTCACCACTCTATCCAAATCTAAAAAAGAAAGAAAAAAAATATGTTTTGCCTTTATACACTAAATACAGCAAATAATCATGTCTCAATAGTCAGAAATGCCAGTTCAGTCATACCAACTATGCATTTTTAGGTTCATTTGTAGGATTGCTACTAGGGTCTTCTATATAGTCTATGGCGTTGCTGCAGGACAGCCACATGGGAAAAAAAATTATATATATAGGGTTCATATTGATTTGAATTGGCAGGCAGCACTGCTCAGTGTTCAGTCTCACACACTGACACTGCTCCCCTCTAGCTGCCACCCGTCTGCCGCTATCCTCAGCTGCTTCTGCCAAACTTCCAAAGTGGGGATAGAGAGGCATGAGGAGAGGCGGAGTGCAGCTGTATATCACTCCGCCAATGCCAACTGGACCTGCAGCCTGAACTATAGAAGCTGCATCGGAAAATGCGGCTGAAATTACTCCGCGGCTGTGGTCCTCTAGTCCCTGAACAAACACCTCCGACCTCCCACTTACAGCACAGGCAGCTGTTTTTGCCGGCCCACACCTGACCACAGTTAGCTATTGGTAATACTGGCACATGTTGCAGCACCAGCTCTAGCACCAGCAGTGAAAGCACAGACAGGGCACAAGGGTGATTAGGGTGTGTACGTACGCCTATGCTTCTGAGAACATCCCCCCCAGCCCCCCTTTATACCTACCTGAGCCCCATCTAGACCAAGGATTGTGCATGAGAACATCAGCTCTCCCAGGGCTCTTTCTCCTCATTGGCTTACAAAGTAGTGGGAGCATTGGCTCCTGCTGCTGTCAATCACAGTCAGTGAGCCAATAAAGAGAGAACGGGGGTTGGGACCAGGCCACCCTCTGTGTGTAAATGGAAAATGTCCATTCCCAGGAGACGGCTGGGGAGCGAGCCTGCTCTACTGCCTCTAGAGCAAGAAGTTTGTTATTAGGGGCACTCAGCAGGGGGGAGGAGCCAAGACCACCAGAGGGGAACCCAAAAAAGAAGAGGATCGGGAATTCCATGTTCAAAGTCATTGCACAGAGCAGGTAAATAGAACATGTTTGTTTAAAAAAAAAAAACAAAAAACAAATGAACCTTTAGGGTCCATTCACACTAGCGCAACTTGTCAGGCTACTTGGTCGCCTGAGAAGTCGCGGTCGGTCGCTCGCCATTAAATAGTACAGGACCTGTTCTAATAGGAGCGACACAAGTCGCTCCGACTTAGAAAAAGGGTCCTGTACTACTTTGGGGCGATCTGGAGGCGACTTGCATTGACTTCAATTATATGAAGTCCGTGCAAGTCGCGCCGAGGTCACGGTGCACACTGTGCACCGCGACTTCACAGGTCGCCCCACAAAATCCTGTTGCGGCAGTGTGAATGGGCTGTTAGAATCACTTTAACTGTGTTTAGAACCATCCTATAAAAGCAGATTTGTCTATGCCAGTGTAGATGAAGCCCAAAAGTTGCAGTGGCTTCAAAAGATCATAGATTTTTATCCAAATGGGTTGCTACTGATGATTTTTCATCATCAATAAAAAAAAAAAAAATCTGCCTTTACTTGATCAATATAATTCTAATAGCTGGAAGCCATTTAGATAGAGCAACACTTAAACTTTTTTTTTCAAACAGGATTGGTACATTAGGCCCTGTGTAGTAGACTATTGGTATAAAGTTACTAGTTTGAAAACGTGGCTTTTGCTAAGGGCTGTCATGTACTCTTGTAATTGCAAATGCAATTCTACATCTTTGCACTGATATCCTCTGAATAAAAACACATCTATTTCCCAGCGGACCACTGACATTTCTGTAGGACTCAATATAAGTAAGTGCTTCTACCAGGGAAACTCTCTCCCTGTGACTAAGACTTAAGCTGTTGCCATGGCAACAAGGCATAATAGGAGCTACTGAATCAAATCAGTGTTTTACATTTTGCATAAAATATTAACACATTCACGGAAGAAGAAAAAGAAGAAGAAGAAGCTGTCAAATAGTATATGTCCATGGCTATCTACTGCCTCTCTTACAGCAGCACCTACATGTTGCTCTAAATAACAGCAGTGTTTATATTGACACATGGAGCTTCCTCGCACAAGGCCGACATCTTAATTATGGCTGAATAAAATTAAAGCTTGCTCCAGCCAATATGTGTCCCAAAGCCAACAGAAAAAAAAAAATACAACTTCTCAGCAGAAAGAGCTGAAGTCTCCCACGGCTGAATCAGGAAACAAAAGAACAGCTTGAATATTTTGGAGTCTTGAAAATTCCTGAATGCTACAGATTGATAACAAAACTGTAAAGGAAAAAAAAAACAATGATTACATGCGTAGAGGTAACCCAAAGGCCAGGCCATTTGAAAAACCAAATAAAACCATACACTGAAAAGCATACTGGGGGTATTATGGAAGAGCTTATGTAGCAATCAATTGGAATTTCACCATAAATGACAAGAGACCTAATGTTCCAAAAAGTGAGGAATAGGAACAGTGTTGTAAAGACATTAGAACATGTATAACATATCCAGTACATTGGTCAGTGAGTGCATACAATCCAATCAAATGGCAGAGATGCTTGTTCTGCTACCCAAGGAGGTCACATAGCAAGACATCTCATACAACTACTGTGAAATAACAGTAAACTGAAAGAGCATCCAGCTACTGGTTGGGGTTGGCTTTTGGCCAACAGTATGTATGGTAGGGATATTTTTTTACAGACATGATTGATGCTTGCTCTCTGGCTCTCTAAAATTGTCAGATGGATAGATTGGATATATCAGTGGACTCCAAACTGCAGCACTTTCTAGCTTTTATCTGGTCCTTGGGGACACTGTCCATCCAACTGATATGTGGCAATATTTCAACCACTGATACCAACATTGGGGCATAATTCCTGCCACTGACACCAATGATGGGGCACTATCCCTCCCATTGATAACGATGACAAGGTGCTATTCATCCCACTGATACCGATAATAGGGAGCTATTCATCCAACTGATATCAATGATGGGGCACTATCCCTCCCACTGATACTGATGATAGGGAGCTAATTATCCAACTGATCCCAATGATGGGCCACTATTCCTCCCATTGGTACCGATGATAGGGAGCTATTCATCCAACTGATATCAATGATGGGGCACTATTCCTCCCACTGATACCAATGAAGGGGCACTATCCCTCCCACTGATACTGATGATAGGGAGCTATTCATCCAACTGATATCAATGATGGGGCACTATCCCTCCCACTGATACTGATGATAGGGAGCTATTCATCCAACTGATCCCAATGATGGGCCACTATTCCTCCCACTGGTACCGATGATAGGGAGCTATTCATCCAACTGATATCAATGATGAGGCACTATTCCTCCCACTGATACCAATGAAGGGGCACTATCCCTCCCACTGATACTGATGATAGGGAGCTATTCATCCAACTGATATCAATGATGGGGCACTATCCCTCCCACTGATACTGATGATAGGGAGCTATTCATCCAACTGATCCCAATGATGGGCCACTATTCCTTCCACTGGTACCGATGATAGGGAGCTATTCATCCAACTGATATCAATGATGGGGCACTATTCCTCCCACTGATACCAATGAAGGGGCACTATCCCTCCCACTGATACTGATGATAGGGAGCTATTCATCCAACTGATCCCAATGATGGGCCACTATTCCTCCCACTGGTACCAATGATAGGGAACTATTCATCCAACTGAGATCAATGATGGGGCACTATTCCTCCCACTGATACCAATGATGGGGAACTATTCATCCAACTGATATCAATGATGGGGCACTATCCCCCCACTGATACTGATGATTGGGAGCTATTCATCCAACTGATATCAATGATGGGCCACTATTCCTCCCACTGGTACCGAAGATGGAGAGCTATTCATCTCACTGATACCGATGATGGGTAACTATTCATCCCACTGATACCACCTATAGGGCACTATTCCTCATTTATCCAGCTGATACCATTTATAGAGCAATATTCCCCCTCCTACTTTTTTTACTACCACTGACAACCAAGACTGGGACACTGTTTACTCCTTTTGATGCTGGGACATTTTTTTACTCCCACTTGCCAGAAACCCCCCCAGACACACAACAAAGATAGACACATAGATAGACAGATAGATAGATAAATAGACAGAACAGTTTGAAATGCTACTGTATACTGCATTTAGTTGAATAGCATACTACATGTATATTGCATATTACGGTTTTATCACTGATCAAGTTTTTTCTGTATGTCACTAAAGGTCCAAAGCTACAGGAGATCCAGAAGTTTTATTAGTATAAAAACACTGTACAGCAGTATTCATCCAAAAAGCACCTTGACAAGATTTGCGTAATATGTACTCATGAGACAAAGATGGGCAGATTGTAGTCTAGCAGTGGTCCAGGGAGTGTGTTGAGTTTCCCCCAAGAGGCAGCAGAGTTTTTGCTTCTGATTGTTTATATATGTTTTTCAACTTTCAACAACTGCCTTTAGGTAACATTAAATAATCTCCATGCTCCTGCAAAATGCATGCTGTGGGGCCCACATAGAGCTGTGCAGCTACTGCTACAAACTCTCCTAGTTGGTCGCTCATTCCTGCGCAATCACAGAGAACATCCTATTCATTCCTATAGGGAGACCATCTAATTGTGGAATGCATAATATATAGCCTCTCCATAAGAATGAATTGGATTTTCTCTAAACATATTTAGAAATGAGGTATCCGCTGGCAGACTTTTACAGTAGCATAAAACAAAGCAGATATACTAAGCTCTTTACCATTAAAGTCAGTAATAAAGTTGGAAGACACGCAGAAAAAACGTTATTAAACTGAACAAAAATGATCATATTGCTACTTCAATGTATAGTCTATGTAAAGTTGTCATTCAAAAAAGGCAAGCTAAAAGAGAAACAATGCAAAGACAACTCTCTGAATCAATTTTAATGACTTTGGCTACAATTTAATGTATAAATTCCATTCTTGGTGAGTCAGCTAGCAGGCTTGTGACTGTGTAACCAGGCAGTGTTCCAAGAGCAACACCCTTTTGGCTAAAAAGTTGTTGTAAGCTTAGGGCATTTTTTCCCCAGAAAAGTTTAATGTCTTGATTGGTCCTACGGCACTGGTATCATTTCCAGTCAGTGTGAAAGCTGCGTAACAGTATAGATTCAGATGACCTTCCGTGATTATTTAAAATATCTATCTATCTATCTATCTATCTATCTATCTATCTATCTATCTATCTATCTATCTATCTATCTATCTATCTATCTATCTATCTATCTATCTATCTATCTATCTATCTATCTATCTATCTATCTATCTATCTATCTATCTATCTATCTATCTATCTATCTATCTATCTATCTATCTATCTATCTATCTATCTATCTGTCTGTCTGTCTATCTATCTACAGACAGACATGCTTCCTGTCCTGCATTGCACTTTTTTATATTTAACAGAGTTAAAAAAGTGTGGAGACTTTTTGAAGAACTCTCAAGTGTGTGTATATATATATATATATATAGACACACACACACACACACACAGGTGCATCTCATACAATTAGAATATCATCAAAAAGTTAATTTATTTCAGTAATTCAATTAAAAAAGTGGAACTCATATATTTTATATAGCTGCGTTAACCACAGAGTGATATATTTCAAGGACTTCTTTCTTTTAATTTTGGTAATTATGGTTTACAGCTAGTGAAAACCCAAAATTCAGTATCTAAGAACATTTTAATATTACTAAAGACCAATGAAGAAAAAAAGGACTTTTAATACAGAAATGTTGGATTACTAAAAAGTATGTCCTTGTACAGTATAGAATTACTGCATCAATGCGGCGTGGCATGGAGGCAATCAGCCTGTGGCAATGCTAAGGTGTTATGGAAGCCCAGGTTGCTTTGATAGCAGCTTGCAGCTCATCTGCATTGTTGGGTCTGATGTCTCTCGTCTTCCTCTTGACAATACCCCACAAATTCTCTATGGGGTTCTCTATGGCATTTAGGTCAGGGGAGTTTGCTGGCCAATCAAGCACAGTGATACCATGATTATTAAACCAGGTACTGGCACTTTTGGCAATGTTTTTCTTTAAATGTAGGATTCTAATATTCCGAGATACTGAATTTGCAGTTTTCACTTGCTGTAAGCCATCATTAAAATTAAAAGAAAGAAATGCTTGAAACATATCACTTTTTGAATTGAATTACTGAAATAAACTAACTTTTTTAATGATATTCCAAGTTTATAAGATGCACTTATATATAGATCCGTCTCCAAGTCAGGATAAGCAAAGGGGAACCAGATCATCAACAAATGTGAGTACAGACTGGGGCTGAAAAATTGTCTCAATATCTTTTCTTATGAAAAGAAAAAAGCGCATGTATCATTTAATACTCACTTGGACTGAAGTTTGTGTTTAATTATACTTGAAGCAAACCATGTCATCGTTAATAAATCGAGAAATAGAATATTGCCTAGCTCAGAACTTCATTGCCTTGGTACTTCTGTTATTTTCATTTGTCCCACTTACATGAGATGGTCTGCCGAAATTCATGAATAAATGAATAAAATGAATAACATATCACATTACCTTCTTGAAAGAGCATTGGACCCTGCGCCTCTGCAATCTCCATGTATTCCAATGGAAAGTATCTAGTGCAGTGCATGCACAGGAAGAGGTGGACCTGACAGTGAAGCTTTTCAAGAAGAGGCTGTGCAGCATCAGGCAGGCTTCAGTGTGAGGATCTTTGTGGGCTAGGGGCAGGTAAGAGTTAGCCTTGGCTGATGAGGGAGGACATCAGAGCCCACTAAAAGTATGTCTTCTAAAAGCTGACTTACATTCTAAGTGGTACTGATAACCCAACCTTTTGTGCTTGTGTAGACTGCTTTCAAAACCCATATTTGTTCAAATCCACCCGCAATAAGAAGATGTGGTAGTTTCTCAATTTTTAATCTACCTATCAGTCTACGAAACAGATAGACCAAAAACATTAAGCCTTGATTTACAGAAAGTCAAGGAAGCTGCCATCTTAGATAGCTAGAACTGTCTAAGATGGCAGCTGCCATCTTAGCTGCCATCTTACATAGATCAGTTATCCTGAAGCTGCACATGTGATCGGCTGCAACACCAGCCATTTAATGACCTAACAGTTTGGCTGAGAGCTAACATAAGCACACTAGTAACTCACAGTTTTCACTCAAGACCAGTGCTTTAAGGGGGCCGGTATGCACTGGTACTCAGTACCGCCACTTCCAAATATGGCTCTTGAGCATACCGCCACCTCTCCTTAGCGTACCAGTACGCTCATTTTGGACATCTGCACCCTCAATTGCCCCCCCAAGAATATTTCCCACTCCAGAGCCAAACCAGTCACCACCAGTGAGTCCCCCTGCTCCGGAGTCCCAGCCCAGGCCAGGGGGGGGTGCTCTGTGGGGACCCTGATGTGGAGTGGGGGGGTGAAAAAATGTATAGGCTATAATAGAGTACCAGCACCTCTTTTGGGCCACTTAAAGCACTGCTCAAGACATGCCTTGAATGTAACCGTTTTGGGAAAAAGTTAAAGTGGCACTAAAGGCACAAATTGTTACCTTAATTACAATGGTCTGTGAACCGCAAGGTCCCTTGTCAGCACTGGCCTCTTCTTCCTTGTTCTTGATTGGCCAGTGTGGGATGACATCACTGCCACACATGCGTAGCACTGCAGTCATCTCGTCACACTGGTAATGTGCTGGAAAGCACATTGAGCTGTGCATGTGAAACACAGTTTTAATTCTGTACAGGATTATGAATAGGCAGATAAGTATACCTTAATGCAGAAAAGACATTGCATGTCTCTTCTGCAATAAAAAGCCTGCCTGCAGTTTTTTTATTTTTTACATTTATTTCTGCATTTACATGGTGGCATTAGTTCCGCTTTACACTTCTTTTGAGCGGCCAAATAAAAATAAAAAAAGATTTACTAGAGTTCATTAATAATGAAAGTTTCACATTATGATTAACATTGAATATTATGCAAAATACATGCATCTATAATTAATTTCTTTTCCAGCAAAATATGCATATCAACGGCGTTTGGATAAAAGGTGTCAATTGTTATACCAAGTTTATAACCGTTATTGCAGGCTGCCAGTATGCCTGGCCCTGTTCTTACAGTTTAGAAAATGATTACTTTTGCTTTGATGTCTACATAAAATTTGACTCATCACATTGACTGTCTGTGAGAAATAAGACTTACTGTACAAGTGACACATAATGCTCACTATGAAGGAATCAACTTAAAGTGGAGTTCCGGCCACGGGGGTGAAATTGAGATAAAAAATACCCCCGGGACAGTCAGGGCTAGTACATTCCACAATGGATAGCCTCTGTACTGTCCCGGGTCACACTTACCTTTTAGAAGAAATACTTACCTTGAAGATTTCTTCTCCAGCGCTGCCATCTCAGGTGTGGGCAGCTGAAGCCAGCACGTCCTCTTCTGCGTCCTCTTCCATGTCCTCTTCTCCCAGAATGCACCGGCCCGCTCGTTACTTCCGGTGCGGGCGCATCATCCCTCCACAGCTTCTGGGCATGCCCAGAAGCTGTTTAGCAGGGAATGAGGCGCCTGCACCGGAAGTGACGAGCGGGGCCGGTGCAGGCGCATTGATTCCTGGGAGCGATGACGTTCAGCTCCCAAGAATCAATGCAAAGAGGAAGTGACAGCACGGGCCGCGGAAGGAGGAAGTGGAAGAAAGGTGAGTATATTTTTCTTCAATAACAAGGTAAGTAAACAAAAAAAAATCGTAACTATCCATTTCTTTTTCAGGTGACCAATAGCAAGCGGATGGCCCAAAATCGATTATGTCTATTTTGTGGCCGGAACTCCGCTTTAAAGATTTATGATGACAGGCCTTGTTTCTCCTGTTAGGAATGCTTGCTAATCGCAGGTCAGCAAAATGCCTTTAAATGGGCAGTACACATGGGCATTTAGATAATGTGTTTGACCTGATTTGCTTTACACTGTTTCTTTGGACACTGTGGGAGAGATTTACTAAAACTGGAGCATGCCAAATCTGGTGCAACTGTGCATAGAAACCAATCGGCTTCCAGGTTTTATTGTCAAAGCTTAAAGTGGTTGTAAACCTCAGTCATGGAATCTGAGCAAAGCACATATATCTGTAGTGTTTACTTAGCTCTCTCCAAAGCTGTGGTGCTTTATTCCTCTGTTATCAGCATGAGTCACTTCTGAGAAGTTTTCCCGACACATGAGATACAATTTGTGTCGGGAAGGAGGGAGGGAGAGCTCAGCGGACAGCTTGTCTATAAAGAACACAGTTCTGCTGTGTAGAGAGGGGTGTGTTTCTTTCCTCCAATCAGTTCTTACACACTGTAACTTCAGCCTCTCCACCCCTCCTCTGTGCTCCTGACAGATGAAGAAAGATTTTGACACTTTTATGCCCTTTTGAAGGGGTGTCGAGAAGAAAAAGACTGCAGATGAACAAGTAAAACTTTGTGTATCATTGGAGGCTGTTTACTTCACTGGGTATATGTGCGGGTTTACAACCACTTTAATTGAACAAGCTGAAATTAGAAGCTTATTGGCTATCATCCACAGCTGCACCAGATTCTGAGTGCTCTAGTTTTAGTAAATCTCCCCTAGATTGTCCTATTGAGTTGCACTTGAACTGCAGGCAAGGCTTTTAAATAGCAAATGCAGCATTTTAAATTAATTCATGTTAGCATGAACCCCTTATTAACCCTGGAAAAAGGTTTGACAAGATAATAACCCACCGTGGTTTCAAATATGTAAGATTGTACTTACAAAACTGGTGGAAAATATATATATATATATATGTAATTGAGTATAATGTGGAGGTTAATCAAATAAAAAATATATATATGTAAGAGACAATGGAAGGAAGGAATGGAAGGAAAGCAAGGAGAGAGAATTATATTTATTAACTAAACCTCAAGATAAAGGGACCATTTACTAACACAGTTATCAACAAGATTCCAGCTATCCTGATACTGGCTTAGGAAGCAAACGATACCAGTTATCTAGCTGCTATAGATATCACCAAGTATTCCTTTTTACTCCGCTTTTATTTAACCACTTGCCGACCAGTCACGTTGACTGTACTGCGGCAAAGTGGTTCGTTATCGTCTGGCGACGTAGACCTACGTCACCAGACATTCCCCTCTCTCGCTCCCGCTGTATTCAGTTACAGCGGGAGTCGGGCCAGGGAAGGAGCGGCGGTTTTCCCCGATCGTCGGGGAATCGAGTTTGGAGATCCGCCCGCTTGTGTAAACAAAGTGGGCGGATCTCCTAAGTGACAGACAGGGTCAGATTGCAGGGTTCAGCATAGCTGAACCTGCGATCTGTCCCTGTGTCACTCAGTCACCTCCCCCCACACACGTTAGTAAGCACCAGGCATACATTAACCCCTTGATCACCAATAAAAATTAACCCCTTCTCTGTCAGTGTAATTTTTACAGTAACAGTGCATATGTATAGCACTAATTACTGTAGTAATGTCACTGGTACCCCCAAAAGTGTCAGTCAAGGGTCTGATCTGTCCGCCACAATGTCGCAGTCCCGCAAAAAAAAACGCAGATCGCCGCCATCGCTCGTTAAAAAAAAAACACCAAAAATTACAGAAATCTTTCCCTTAGTTAGTAAACGCAATAACCTTTGCGCAAACCAATCAAAATAAACTTATTACGATTTTTTTTTACCAAAAATATGTAGCAGAAAACAAATTGGCCTAAAATGATAAAAAATTTTGATTTTTACATTTTTGGGGGGGAATTTCATATAAAAAAAATGTGAAAAATATTGTTATTTTTTCAAAATTGTCGCTATTTTTTTGTTTATAGCGAAAAAAGTAAAAATCACACAGCTGATCAAATACCACCAAAAGAAAGCTCTGTTTGTGGGGAAAAAAGGACGTAAATTTCATTTGGCTACAGCATTGCATGACCGCGCAATTGTCAGTTAAAGTCGCACAGTGCCGAATCGCAAAAAGTGGCCTGGACGTAAGACAGCAAATCCTCCGGTGGTAAAGTGGTTAAAAAGGCCCAGCAGCACAGGGAAGCCACCCATAGCACCATGTTGCTGAGCCACGTGGTATATTGCTTACACAATCTAGTAATAATAAAGTACCTCTGTACATGTATAAAAATGATTTGCTCAAACTTTAGCATCAAGATTAAAAAATGAACCGCAGCACCAGAAAAAAAAAACATTGAAAATCCAAGTGTCTTACTTTACGCTGCTGGTAAATATAGGGCAGCTATTTTCCTTCACCTATTATAGCATCAGCAATCATAATCATGTCTGGCAAGGATTTATAACACACTGCTGCTTTGTATGTGGACTACATGTTGTCTGCAACCAAATCCCTGTCTTTGTGGGTTCACATTTTAGACATCACAGTCAGATAGTACCTAAATGCTTGAAATTATGTGGGGATTCACGTATAAGCCTAGTTTGCTTTTGTCTGACCCTGTCTAGAGCATTCTCAGTCAGCACATGTCAGGTCTGTAATGACAGATGTGCTCTGACGGGACTTTAACACTTTGCACACCCATTACCATGGTGTACAAGAAGTTCTATTTCTTTTCTTGGATGATCAACAAGTGGCTATTTGTGTTTAGATGATGGTTTGTCACAAGCACAGTGGAAAGGAATATCACTTCATAAAAAAACAAGTCTGACAATTTCTGACTGGTAACACCAAGCACAAGTTCATAAAAAAGAGATTATGTCAACAATACCTAATGCTCAGCAAATCTTATATGGAAACTTGCATGTCATAAACAACATTCCCATATGTGAAGGTATATGAAACAGCCTATTGTCTACTCAAGTAACTCAGAAATAAATAGAGCTTTATGTGGTTTTCACATGTCATTTAACTTGTTGCAGTACAAATCGGTAAAAATGCTATTAAACTTCCAGTATTCAGCCAAGAACTCTGGAGACTAAAAAGCCAGAAATTTGACATTCAAGAGCTGTGAGCCTTCTCCAAGTAAGATATTCCAGCTACTTCCCTTTGAAAGGGATTGTGCTGTTGATTGCAAGCATTTTAAATATTACAACAAGCAAGCTGGACATATAAATTTTAGCTTGCACTAGTCTGGCAAAGCTTAGGTTTAGCTGATGCTTCACACTCATTCCAGTAAACCTTTGACATGCCTCCATACCTCTTGATATCATGCAGCCATATGCAGATCTGTCTTTTGCAATTGGTTGATAGGAAGAGCTGCTGCCGTCCCCCCCACAAGGTTAAAACACTTATGTCATAGCTCCCAACTGTCCCTGATTTGGAGGAACTGTCACTCTTTTGAGGCCAAATCCCTCTGTCCCTCATGTAGCCTCAGCTGTTGCTCTTTTTGGTCTGATGTGTACATCTTTATACAAAATGTACCATTTTACTACCCAAATGTATGCTGCACTAAACATTTAAAAAAAAATAGCACTTATGAAGTGTGTGCCATGTGCTATGCATATACCCCGTGCAGCAGAGTAAGCTGGCACTGAGACACTTTTGGCTGGAATAGTATAAGGCCAGATGTAATTAGTTGGGAATGGTGGGGAGGCCCTTTTCCTCCTGGGTTGAATCTGGCCTGTGTCCCACAGGCTTATCCATGGTTGATGACAAAGGTGTCCCTAAGTTCTAATGTTTTCCTGATCTGAATAGGGCTGCATTTGTTTGGTCTGGGGCTGGGAAGCATAAAGAGCTCCCAGTTATGTGCCCCCTGGGGTGGTGGAAAAACACTGTGGGTTGCACTATACCTTTGGTGTTTTACTGGCACAAGGACATATGACCTATGCTTTTCTTGCATTACGCCTTCGGATGTGGCTTTTTGGCTAGCGAGGGCAAGTTTTATACGCGCTGAAAGGCTCGCTGTGTACTGTGCTACACTTTTTATGTTTATTCTGCTACTATTTATTCACTGGTACCAGCACTGCAAATGTGTTTTTATTTTTGCCAGGTGTTTTTTTGCACAGAGATAGAGGGTGTAGGTTATCAGGGGGCTTGCCCTGATGTTTGAGGAAGGCTCTGTTGCCTTTGGGTCTTTTGTCTCTCCCCATTCAGGGAGGTCTCTCTTTGGGAAAGCCCCTCACCAAAAACATGGTGGACCGACTCGACTTTGGTTGGCCCCTAAGGAGTAGGGTCCATCTGGCTTTGGCCTAGGTAGACTATGGTGTACCTTGCCTCTGTCAGGAGCTTTGCGCGAAATTGCGCCCCTGAAAATTCAGGGTTAGAGGCCCTTTCTCTTCAGAGGATTGGCCATTCTGTACCCTCTGTGCACTTTTGTTCTGTGATTTCCTGTATTTTGTGAAAGAAATGCAAAATGTTTACTGAATGGACAAGCTAAAGATGGAAGGCGACCTGCTATTAGAGCTGTACTCAGCGCCGGATGTTTGGCACTTACTATACCATACAAGATGAATAAAAGTAAATGTTTTACAGAACACTACAGCATACACACAGTACAAACTTCATAAGTGCTAAATTATTTTTACAGTGTACATGTCCAAATAATGTTTTTGGACATAATTCAGGTTTAAACTTATCAGATTATTTACTTGCATTTCATTACTTCATTATTTATAAGTTATACCTAAATTTCAAATTCTGCACATTCTAAAACACTTAGGCTCCATGCACACGGGACGTTGTTAAAAGTTCCTTTGAATGCTGGAATTTTTAGGACGTTTGAAACGTCCGTTCGGTCGCGTTTGTACCCGTGTTTAGCGGGCGTTTGCGTTTAGAACCGTTCCTAGAGGTAAAAAAAATGATTCCCCTTTAAAATGGAAAAACGCGAACGCTAAACGTGGGTCATCGCGTTCGGACGTGTTCGGACGCGTTCAGACGCATTCGGACGCGTTTGTGCGTTTGAAATGCCGGGAAACACACGTTCGAACGCAAATAATTGCATTCTAAAAACAGTCCCTGAACGCAACTGCCTGCAAATGACTGTAAACGACCTGGTGTACATGGACAGATAAGATAAAATGTAGATGGGTTCAGGGGCTTCTGAAAAAAATGCCCAACTGCTCCTAAACGGCCATTTTCAGCGTCCCGTGTACATGGAGCCTAAAACACCGGAACCATCCCCAGCTTATCTAGCAGCTGCAAAGTTAAAATGTTTGATTTAAAGTGATTGTAAAATCTCATGTTTTTTTTTTTTTAAATAATAAACATGTTGTACTCACCTCCTCTGTGCAGTTGGATTTGCCCGGATCTCCCTCTTCTCGGGTCCCTCTTCTGTGCTCCTGGCCCCTCCCTATTGTCGAGTGCCCCCACAGCAAACAGCTTGCTATAGGGACACCCGAGCTGCATTCAGACACTGAGCTCCGCTGATCCCCTTTGAGCAGGAGGATGACAGGTCCATCTCCACTCACTGTGCAGGAGTCCCGCTCTCCTCTATGGGGAGATTCGATGAAAATGGACAGCCTGTGCTTTTTCATCCAATCCCACCCAATCCGACCCTCTGGACGGATGGTAAACATATGTCCATACATCTGTTTCAGTAGACCTTGTCGGATCGGATGCCAGGTGGGTGCCAGCTGACATCCCCCTCCCCATAGAGGTCAATAGGTGGCCCAATCGTGTCCGCCTGAAAAATGAACAGGCAGGCCTGATTGGTCTGATCGTGTGAAAGGGGCCTAAATGTTCAAACCTGCTGTGTTGCCTGTGTTTATTGTCATATGTGTGGCCACCATAAGAGCCCATTCACACTAGCGCGACTTGTCAGGCGACTTGTCAGCCTGACAAGTCACGCTCCCTCGTGGTCCATTGACCGCTACAGGACCCATTCTAATAGGAGTGACACAAGTCGCTCCGACTTAGAAAAAGGGTCCTGTACTATTTCGGGGCAACCTCGGAGCGACTTGCATAGACTTCCATTATGTGAAGTCGCTCCGAAGTCGTGGTGCACTGTAATGCACAAGTCGCCCCCAAAGTAGTAAGGAGTCGTGTCGCGCTAATGTGAACCGGCTCTAAGAGTGTTCATTTCCTTCCATAACATTTTTTCTACATGTAAATCATACACAATGTCAGTTGTTTTAACAAACACAGGGGGAATGTCACATTCTTTTTGTTTAGGTCAAAACAACTTCACATGTACAAGACCTCTGTTTTACTGTACTCTCCATTATTTCAGTATAGCATAATGTATTTATTTTAAGTTTAATTACGTAAAGTGAATGGGTTGTGGTTTAAGATTACAGGCCCTCCATCACCCATCATCCTAAATGGCATTAGACTGGTATGGCAGATAAGGTCTCCAGCTGCAGAGTTTCCACCATTAAATAATAGTAGACAACAGCAGTATGGCAATTAACTGCTTTGTTGTGACTACAAATCAAGTTATGTCATTAACAGCTATTGTAATGTGCCTTTGCACCTGCAATAATTGAAATTTCTATCTTTCATGCTGAATAGGTTTACACCGGGTAGGTTAATGAATTGCCCAGTGAGCCTGTCAGATTCCACACTGCAGGCCTTTCAGAACTGATCTTTACAAATTAAGAGGTTTGCTGTCAATGACTCTCAGGAAGCTTAATCTCTGTCCTAACAGCTGAACACTATTCATAGATAACTGTTACAGCTCTGGGCAGTCTGTAAAAAAAGGGACATGTGAACTTAAGCACATACAAAATATTTGTCAGCATCGTCCTCAAATTAAGGTGTAAGTACTAAATAAATAGTAACATATTGAAGGAAAAGTACTAAGACAGGGGAAGACAGAACCTGGTAAATGGCAACCAATCAGCTTCTAGCTTTCATTTTCAAAGCTTAAAGTGGCTGTAAACCCTTACATATACCCAGTGAAGTGACTGGCCTCATGTGCTACACAGAGATGAAAAAAAATCCTCCTACATGAGTTGTACCTGTTTATCTACAGTCTTCCCTTCTCTACATCCGTTTAATTACAAGATTTATATAGCTTATTTGAGCTGTTATACAAAAGGGGCAGAGAGCTGAAATTACACACTTTAGAACTCAGTGAGGAGAGCTCTTAAAGCTGATTGGAGTGAAGGCACACACCCCCCTCCACAAAGCACACAGAGCTGAGGCTGTCAATCAGCCAGAGGTCCCTCCCCTGTCACCTTTTTTCTCTTGGTGTCAGGAAAACTTGTCAGAAGTGATTCATGCTGATAGCAGAGGAATGACGCAGCAGACAGAAATGACACTTAGTGCTTTTGATTGAGACAAGTACTAACTATATGGGGATATGCTTTGTTCATATTTCATGTCTGAGAGTTACAATTACTTTAACTGTACAAGCTAAAGATAGAAACGGATTGTTTACTATGCACAGCTGCTTCAGTTTTCTCAACTCTAGTCCCCAAATATCCCAACATGGAGGTCCATATTACCAGAATAAAACATCAAATGTAACCAATTATTGAAAGCTGAGGCCTGGAAAAGAAATTACTTGTAAGCTTATCTCTAATTGGTCGCTACTTTTCTGGATACCATTTTTTGCTTTACTGTTAATAAAATGGCTTTTATACATTTTATACTAGTAAAAAAATGGAATATCCCCTTAAATAAATATATTTATCAATCATGACCTTGTATTTTATACTCAATTGTACTAGTAGGGTTTTTATTACAGTGCTAGAGTTAATACAGAGAGTGCACTATTAAAAAAATGGCTATGGCTGTGAAACACAAAAAAGTCCTGTAGGAGTCCTAAGAACCTAAAAGGGATCCATATCAAGAGTATGACTATCCATAATTAAGATCATATAAGTAATTTAGTAGAAGTGACATGAACAGTGACATCAATCAGCATGTATGGTACCATTAAAAAAAAATTATATTGAGGGACCAGACAAGGAAATGTAGGAAATGCGGAGGACCTGCACCAGGGAGGAACTTACATTGTCTGTTGAATTCCAGCTAACTTCCAGCAATGAACAACACTGACCACCCAGCAACCTAAAAATAGGGCATACAGATAGTAGTTAATTTACTAAAACTGGGGAGTGCAAAATCTGGTGTAGCTTTGCCTGATAGCCAATCAGCTTGTTCAATTAAGCTTTGACCAAAAAAACTGGAAAACTGACTTGTTTCTATGCAGAGCTGCACCAGATTTTGCACCCTCCAGTTTTAATAAATCAACCCCAGAGTATATTTAACAGAATTTAAGGGATCTAAAATGTGAAGCACACTCCATGCTTTAGGCAGAAAAGGAAGCTGCTCATCCTAGTAAAAGCAAATGTTAAAATTTATTCAATATCCCATTGCACAAACTACACCACCTGGTGATTCCAAACTCTAACTTCTTTCTGCATGGAGCTTATTGATAGAAATGAAGAGTAGAGATGTAAAGTAGGCATAAGCTCAGTGCAGGAGTAAAACGTGTTAAGGTTTGGAAGCAGCAAGTGGTGTAGTTTGTGCATCAGAGTATTTAATACGTTTGAAATTTGGCTTTTACTATGATGAGTGGCTTCCCTGTCTACCTAAGGACTGGAGTGTGCTCTACTTGGAGTGGCCGGTGACCATCAGGAGCCTGCAGCTGGCGTCCAGAGAATTGAGGGGAAATATGCCTGTAATGGAATAGGATATTCTCCAATACACTGATCTAAAAGGTGAAACGAATCAATCTTTTTTATTTAATGTGTCTCTTATTAACATTTGTAAAATGCACCTTACAAACTAACAAGAGATTTGCAAAAAGAGATGTTTAAAAAACAAATACTGAAAAGTATGAAACAGGAGTAAAAAAAAAAACCAATACAATTAAAGTATAACTAAAGGCAAAACTTTTTTTTTAGTTTTGGATATAGTGGAGAGGGTTTAGAACACCTGTCCGTTTTTATTGCTGTCAGTGCCTCCGTTAAGGAGATTGATCTTCTCTATTTGACCTGTGTACCACTGTCATTGAAAGGTAAAGTAAAAGAAAATCCCAAATTGTGAGTTGTCCCCAGAAAAGTAATAGAGGAAAATCTTCCAACGGGGACACTAGTTCTGGTGAGCTGGGGGGGGGGGGGGTCCCCCAAGGAATTCCCTTAATTTGCAGGGATTTCCTCTGACTTCCTGTTTGGCTAAGGAACAGGAAGTGAAGGGAAATCTCCACGATAGGGCACAGATAGCAAAAAATAAATTTACATGGGTTATAACTCTCCCTTCCTCCATCCAAAATGTAAAAACAAAGTTTTGCCTGTACAGTAAACCCCCTTCCATCGCGGGGGTTACATTCCGGACCCACCCGCGAAAAGTGAAAATCCGCGAAATAGAAAAACCCTATTAAAATACACTGTAGGCATGGTTTTTTTTTTACTGTCACTGTACTATTAAAAGCATTTTAAGGTCTTTAAACACACTTTTAAAACAATAGAAACTCATTTAAACACATAAAAGATACTGAGAGACAGAGCAAGAGCTATGGAAAACACAAAAATATTTAATGATTTATATAGTAAAATAACATTACAGAAAAAACGCAATATACCGGGACCGCAAAAACTGAACCGCGATGGAGCGGGGGTTTACTGTAGTTCTAATTTAAGTGTGCATTGATATCAAGAAGGGGTGGTCAATGTACATGCCTTGCATCATTTAAGACTCCTTAGATGACCGGTGGTACAAGAGTGTACTGTATCTACAAATACACATGTGCTTTTGCTGTATACCCGATGCATAATGCCTGCAGTATCTGACAGGCTTGAAGGTTGTGCCATCCACACTCAATGTCAATGACGCCCCTGAGTGGGCTACACTGCTCTACTACAAACTGAAGTCATGGCTGGAGCAGGATATGCAATAGGCACCTTGACTGCGTAATACACCCATCGCTTCTGTGAAAAACATGGCACCGCTTTTAGATTGTTTCCTGCTAAAATAGCTAGCAGGTGTGGCTTGGTACCTCTTTAGGCTATTGAAGTAATGAAACATTTCCTTTCTTCAGTGTAACAAGATGAGCTGCCAAATTACAAAAGATGCACAAACCTGAATTACCACGTCCATTTGGCACAACAAAGTATAGCAAGTTTTAGACATGTATAGACTCTAGTTCCCATGAGTGAAAGCTCAGCATGTTTTGGCAATGTCTCAGGTGGGTGTGGGAAGAACAAGCACAATGGGGGATTTGAAGAATGCTACAAGGAAGGAAAGCAAAGTCATGTGTATCAATCAAATGGTCCATTGTATTTAAAATGTAATGTGTTTACTAATGACTAAGGACAGACGCAAAGAGTTAAGCTGTGGAACACAGCAACACCTGCATTGACATTGTGCATAAAGGGACACAACCTTTAATTTGTTTTACATATTATATATTAATAACGGGCTTACAAAATTATTTTTAATTTATAAAAAAAAAAATTTAAATGTATTTGACTTTTTTCATTTTTTTTGTGTTGGATTATCTGTAACAGTTTTCTAATTGTTTCAACTCAAGCTGCACAGTAGAATCTCTGTGGGTTTTTCTATTATTAAAGAAGAAGTGCAGGGTAATAAAAATCAAACATGAACTGTATATTCACCTATATGGCTGCAGCCTCTCAGTATGCTGCTCAGAGCCTGAGCCAGCCGCACCCACCCCCTCCACAGCTTGGATCTCCAGTGAGCCCCAGAGGGACAGCGCACAAATCAGCGACTGACAGCGAAGACTAGGAACTGAGCGATCAGTGGTCATGCTATTGCTTCAGTGATCGGCGATCAGTGGTGCAATGCCGCAGCAGTCTCCTGCCAGCTTTAAGGCCGAGAAGCAAGCATTAGCATGACCACTGATCACTCAGTTCTCTGTCTTCACTGTTAGCTGCTGCTCTGTGCTCCGTCCCTCTGGGGCTCACTGGAGCACCAAGCTGTGGAGGGGTTGGGTGCGGCTGGCTAAGGCTCTGAGCGGCACACTTATAGTCAGCTGTTGGATAGGCATCCAGGTGTCTAGGTGGATCCCAACATTAAAGGTTGGATCCTAGTAGCACCTAGACCTAGTCTAGGATGTCACAGGAGTGCAGAAATAAGTGCAAGACCCAAAAGAGAAGTATGGTCATAAAAGTTTTGGCCATATTTCTCTTTTAAAATGAACCTTGTACTCTATAATGTCTGAGACAGTGGAGTCAATTTACCAAAAACAAATAGGCTGTTCACCTTGCAAGGTAATTTGTAACCTGTTAGGGACTTTTTCCTTAGCCTAGTCCAGGGGTCTTCAAACTATGGCCCTCCAGTTGTTCAGGAACTACAATTCCCATCATGCCTAGTCATGTCTGTGCATGTCGGAGTTTTACAATGCTTCATGGGATGTGTAGTTCCACAACAGCTGGAGGGCCGTAGTTTGAGGATCCCTGGCCTAGTCAATAAGGGGAAGCTCTGCTGACTTCTATCATCCAATGATATGCAAGCAAGTATGAAGTTTTTTTATATTCCTTACATGTTATTGGGTATTTTTTGATTAGCCATTTTCTCCTACATTTATTAAACTCAGTAGAGATTCCCTTGCAATGTAAACCCTTCTCTGCATTAGGGCAAAAAAAACCTTCATGTGCCTGTGCTCCCCCCCTCTCCTGCCCCTAAACTCCTACCTGACACCACTCTCGGTCCAGCGCTGTCCCCGCTGACAGACCCGCTCTCCTCTCTTTCTGCATTCTCGGGTTTTACTGAAAGCAGCTCAGTCAATCCAGTAAAGGAGTGAGAGTGTGGGGGGGGGGGGGGGTTGGCTGAGCCATACTGTACGTCTCTGTGGACGTACACAGCCTGTCTCGGGATTGAGTCTGCACAAGTGAACTTGGAGAAGAGTAGGAGCCAAGATTGCCAGTGGGGGACCCCAGAAGAGGAGGTTCAAGGCTGCTCTGTGCAAAACTATTTCTAAAAAAAAAATTTCTATTCAAAAATGAAAAAAAGGTTTTGGATTTTGATACACTTTAAAAGCTAAAATGTAGTATTTCAATGTTAAGTGCTAAAACATGTAAATGATCATTTTTGTTAATAAGGTAAATACACATATTTTGTTTTTGCAATGTGCAGACAGCAGGTAGCACAATCAAGTCAGTTCTACAACACTTGTGCTAAGTCAATTACTTTCATCCTGCAAAGTCTGTAATTTGATAAGCTGCTAGTCAGAAGAACACACACAAAGCTGAATAAATTAGAGTAGGGACATAGTAGGATCCCTCTTCCTGCCTCAATTGTAGATAGGCAATTTTTCTTATTAGAAACTAAAGAACACTTGTGAACACATGGCCATAGAATCTCCCTGTATTAAACGTTTATTTGCAATATGGAGATCGTATTAAAGTGATTTCCCTTAAGATCTTTATGGCTGAGGTATAAAGACTTCCTCTGAGCTGCTTTTCTTCACAATAAAAAGTCAGCATGCAATAAATAAATTAATTAAAGTAGCTTAAAATATAGATACAAGCTTTGTAAATCTACCTCTTTCTATTTCTGTTTAATACTTGAAAACTGCAAATTTTCAATAAAAATATATAAAAAAAAAAAAACAGCAACAAAAAAAAAAAAATAATAACTAAGAAGCAGATTAGATCAAATTACCGTATATACTCGAGTATAAGTCGACCCGAATATAAGCCGAGGCCCCTAATTTTACCACAAAAAAGTGGGAAAACTTATTGACTCGAGTATAAGCCTAGGGAGGGAAATGCAGCAGCTACTGGACCCAACTGGACCACCACGAGGCTGCTGGCATGGTACAGGAGATGGCACAGGTCATGGTATAGGCATGGCACAGGTCATGGTAAGGGCATGGCACAGGTGATGGTACAGGCATGGCACAGGTGATGGTACAAGCATGGCACAGGTCATGGTACAGGCATGGCACAGGTCATGGTACAGGAGATAGTATAGGCATAGCACAGGTGATGGTATAGGCATGGCACAGTATGTACAGGCATGGCACAGTATGTACAGGCATGGCACAGTAGGTAAAGGCATGGCACAGTAGGTATAGGCATGGCACAGTATGTACAGGCATGGCACAGGAGATGCAGTGCTGCGGGCATGGTACAGGAGAATGTCCTGTACCATGCCTGCAGCACTGCATGAGGAAATGCAGGGGCTGCAGAGGAGTCTCCCTTACCTTTCGGTGAGGCGCCTTTGATTTAAAAATGGCGCCGTCCGGCGCCAATACGTCACTGTGAATGCGCCGCCGATACTCGGGAAAGCCCGTACACAATCGGTGACACGTCGGCATGGGCGGCGCCATTTTTAAAAAGACAGTGACTCGAGTATAAGCCGAGGGGGGCATTTTCAGCATGAAAAAACATGCTTAAAATCTTGGCTTATACTCGAGTATATACGGTAATAAGCAACTTAAAGGTCAATCAAAGAAGCAGAAGCATCTAAAAGCATACTATATTTAACTTACTTTGTAGCCTTATGCCCATGTACATAAACTATTTTAATTAATATATCCAAAAAAAAAAAAAAAAATTCAAATATGAGAAAAAAATCATAATGGAGTATAAACTTCGGACTCATGAGCAAGTCAAATGCAGTATGCTCTTGGGTTGTAGTAGATGCATCAAGCTGCATTCAAGTTCTTTGAGTTGATTTTGCATTCTTATTGCCTTTTATGGGAAAAAGTACCTCAAATGCAAAGCAAAAAGGGTTCTTGGGCCCTGACACAAAAAAACCAAAAAACAAAATGTGAAATGCTGTATTTTATCTTATTTTTGAGAGAAGGTCTCCTAAAATCTCCATCTGCCTCTAAAGATAGGAGAGAAAATTGAAGTCTACTATAGCCATAATAATGTCTGCTGGTCAACAGTTTATTTTTACCTTGGATAAATCATCACAGTCTGTGTTTCTGCTGATGTCACCCATTCCAGACAGAGACATGCAGATGAGAACCCAGAGGGTTTTATTTACAAGCAGACGTCACTGCTAATGATTATCACAGTGCTCCAATTCCAGGGTTGAAAACAGAAAAATAGGAAATATATTAAAAGTGCTGATGACTAAAAATAAATTCAATAAGCAAACAGAAAAATAGGAAATATATTAAAAGTGCTGATGATTAAAAACGAATTGTACAAGCAAAAAAAAAAAAAAAACAGCTAAATAAATCCAATTAAACTGAAGAGTTTATTCTGCAAATGATGCCACATACAGCTGACAACTGCAGAAGGGTAGTCAATGAAGGAGCACAGAAAAGCGGTGTGCATGGGGAACTTGGTGTCTCCTTTTGTTCGATACTTATTACAACATAATTACCAATAGAATTAATCTTTGGGTTCTTTAGGTTGATGTACACAGGCTTTGAAAAGCAATTTAGATTATTTAATATAAAGCAGAAAAAAAAAAAACGTGCTCCATGTTTGAAGCACTTTGGACAAACCAAAATTGGAGCAAAGGCGTGCATTTGTCCCACATAGCATTTTATTACTTTTTCTTATAGCATTTTATTGCTTTTCACAGCCTCTGAACATTCTGTAAGCCCTAAAGGGATTGTAAAGGCAGAATTTTTTTTATCTTAATGCATCAATATAAAAAAAATCTTCTGTGAGCAGCAGCAACTTTCAGCACCCCTAATGTTTACTTGGGCTCCCTCTCGATCCAGCGATTTCCATGACTGTCTCAGCCGCCTCCTCATTGGCTAAGACACAGCAGTGGCTCCCTTTGCTCCTGCTGCTGTCAATCAAAGTAATTTAGCCAATGAGGAGAGAGAGGGGCCAGCTCCATGTCTGAATGGATATACAGAGCTGCAACTTGGCTCAGGTGCCCCCATAGCAAGCTGCTTGATGTGGGGGCACTCAAAGGGAGGGTGGGGCCAGGAGAGCAAAAGAGGGACCAAATAAAAGGAGGATCCAGGCTGCTCTTTGCAAAACAAACTGCACAGGGCAGGTAAGTATGACATGTTTGTTATTTTTATTGAAAAATAAATGACTTTAAGGATCACAAGCAATGTGAAGTAATATGACAAATTCACATTTACCTATTATATTGTCTGTTTGTAAAATTGAGTGAAACATATTCTCATAGGTTCCAAAATATTCAGTTGCATTACTGCATTATTCTGTTTTTTATTAGAAAGCCATTGAACAAACACATATTGGATTATATCTGAGCATCCATACCTCAATGCACTGTGCTGACTTCATTATTACAGTTAAAGTGGTTGTAAAGTCACTTTCTCTACTAACTAGAACCCCCTCTGTTATATCAGGTTATATCACTCGGTTTTTTAAAAATGATGCGGGGTAATACCTCATTTTGCAGCACCGCTGTCAGTAAGCTGATGTCGCGGCGCTCTCCTGCCCCGCTCTGAGGACTGCAGAGGGAGGAGCTGAGGTTCCCTCTGATGTCACCGGGAGAGCCTCTGGTGGTCACGTGACCCATCAGCAACAATCTTCAGTATTGCGCTACATCATTTTTCTAAAACAAAGGCACTGAGTGATATAACCTGATATACTAAAGGGGATTCTAGTTAGTAGAGAAAGTTATTGTATATAGTAAAGCAGCAGCATGAGAGGGGCGGGGAGGACACGGCTCACACGAAGGAGCTGACACACAGAGAGGGGAGGAGGGTGAGAACAGTGTAGGGCTGCGGATGACGGAGGCAGGTAAATTGACCATGGTGTCAGGGCTCAGCAGCCATGATATACCATGGTCAGTTTAGAGAGGGGAGGGCAGAGCCAGGCAGGATCAGCCAGGTTTTTTAGGTGATAGAAGGGGCCTGTGCTGTATAACATGTTTTTTTTTTTTTTTTAGAGTAACAAACGCTTTAAGAGGCAAGCTATGCCACTAATAGGAGGCATCAAAAAGTATCTGCATAGGCTTATGTTAAATACAGAAGTGACATTTTTAAATGGCATAAGGGCTGGCAAAATTCTAGGTATATGCTGTATAATCATTCTATCTTCAGCAACCTCTACAATGCAGCCTATCACCCCTATAGAAAAGGTCAAAGGCTGCCTAGTTCTGGGTATATGCTGCATGATCATCTCGTGAACTTCAGCACTACATCCTTACCTAACACCTCAACGACCTATAGAAAAATAAGAATATTGCATTATGTGAGGTGGTGGTGGAAACCAACACTAACAGCAATATGGAGGTTGTCATGGTTCCCTGCCCATCTCTGGTGTCAATACTTCAAGTTACATGGACTTAAACCTACAACAAACATGAAGGTAGTGAGGTCAAAAGAAATTCAGAAGAACTATTGTTCAAATATTTTATATTTCAATGTATAAGGCGTGTTTTTGATGTACTGAACAATACATCTAACGAGCTTGAATAATGCAATGTGGCTGGACACATGTGATGAATAACGAATTCATTAAACACTGCAAAGGGAGAAGTTCAAAGACTGTATGAGATAACATAACATTCTAAAATAAACTTATACGGGTCTTGAATTCTAGGAGGATCTTTTACATTACAGGAAGATGGTACAACGTTCCTTATTATGAACACATTTCCTTTTGAAGTATAGATATAAGGGTTGATTTACTAAAACTGGAGAGTGCAAAATCTGGTGCAGCTCTGCATAGAAACCAATCAGCTTCCAGGTTATTTTGTCAAATCTTAATTCAACAAGCTGAAGTTAGAAGCTGATTGGCTACCATGCACAGCTGCATCAGATGTTGCACTCTTCAGTTTTAATAAATCAAACCCATAGCTTTGTTTTCTTTTTTCTGATGCCTTTTATCTTTCATGTCAGTTGGTAATTCCATCATGAAACCCTTTAAAAATTAGATAATTGACACATCATCCTTGTGCTTCACAAAGTGTAAAATATAGCTGATAGGTTACATATATAGTAGTTGTGTCACTAGTAAGTTATAAGAAAATATTTTCTATGTTTGCTAAAACTAGGCTTAATTCATAAATCGTTACACAGGATAAGAATCTTTATTTTCAGCCATGTGACTATTCATTTTCAAATCTTATCTGGAAATAACTGTCATTTGTAAGGATCATTTCCTGTTGTTTTATCTTTGTGAATCGAGCCTATTGCATCTGTGGGCTACAAAGTAATATCCAACAGTTTCCGAATTTGTTTAAATGTCAAAATAGATATTTTGCCTAACTGCCAGGCTTTTCAGTATGAAATCACACACCTGTACGTCTTTTTTTTGGGGGGGTCTTGGTCGCCCGCTAGTGACTCGCTCCTGCTGTGATTGGACATTGTGGGAGCCAATCAGCCAATCCGGCAGACCCAGTGTTCACCAGCACCTGCCGATCGTTTCTGAGAGAGGCAGAATGAGGGCCAGCCTATATAAACAAGGCAGATCACCATTCTGTCAGAGGGGAGAATGGAGATCTTGCTTTTATGCTAAGCAGAAACACTGATCTTTGTCTTCTCCCAGTCAAAACATCCCCCCACACAGTTAGCAAGCACTCCCAGGGAACACATGTAACCCTTTGTTTGCCCCTGATGTTAAACCCTTCCCTGACAGTGTCATTAGTACAGGCACAGTGCGCTTTTTTTAGCACTGATCATGGAATAGGTGTCACTGGTCCCCAAAAAGTATCACTTAGTGTCAGATTTGTCTGCGGCAATGTCGTAGTCCCGCTAAAAATCACTGATCACTGCCATTACTGGTCAAAAAAATAAAAATTCCATAAATCTATCCCATAGTTTGTAGACGCTATAACTTTTGCGCAAACCAATCAATATATGCTTATTGGGATTTGTTTTACCAAAAACATGTAGCATAATACATATTGGCCTAAATTAATGAAGAAATTAGATTTGCTTACTGTTTTTTTCATTAGATATGTTTCATAGCAGAAAATAAAAATATTGTTCGTTTTTTTCTAAATTGTCAGTCTTTTTTTCTTTGTAGCACAAAAAAAATAAATAAAAACTGATCAAATACCACCAAAAAAAAAAGCTCTTTTTGTGGGAAGAAAAAGGACATATATTTTATTGGGTACATTGCCTCATGACCGCACAATTGTCAGTTAAAGTAATGCTGCACTGTATCGCAAAAAAAATGACCTGGTCATGATGGGGGGTAAACCTTCCGTAGCTGAAGTGGTTAATTCGCTTTTTCATACAGCTACTTTTTATATCTAATCAACCCTTACATCTCTACTTTATATGTAGTAGTATAAGTTATGTGCACAACTGATTAACATAGAAAGATTCAGTTTATTCATGGTACTATTGGACTTGTTTCCAAGAAAAGGCATGATAACCAGCTAGTCAGTTTTAAAATAAAGCCTCCAGTCGTTACCATTCAAGGCTTTTTACCAACAACTGTTTGGTTCTCATTCACTTTATGGCACTGCTAAGGACCTTGCACCTCACCAGATAGATTGCAGCCATTCAATGGATTCTGTGGATCGGCCCACAGAGCTAACTTGAAAACAACCAGGTCCAGGACCCAACCCAGCCTGTCACATTGGAAGATTATACTATGCTCATCTCACTGTTATCTCCTTTCGGAAACATGATCACAAACAGTGCCTTGCAAAACAGTACAGTCTTGATTGGCTTGGAGTATGAATCCTAACTCCCTGTCTCAATTCTCTGCAGAGTATTATAGGAGGTTAATATCAAGAGAGGTTTAGTTTTAGGAAAATCATATGCACGGTGTGCTAGAAGATATGCGCATGCTCATAATAATGCTCGAGTGTCAACTAGACATTCCCTAACCTATGCATAAGCTCATAATAATTCTTGAGTGACAACTAGACATGCCCTAACTCGCGCGCGTTCCCATGCAAGTGCGCATGCGCGATAGTATGTGCATGAGTGAATACTTGCCTCACTTGCCTATTTAAAGTGGCTCCAGAGAACAGATAATTGCTGACTGGTTGTCAGCTTCTACTGTTTGTGACCTGATCCTTTACTACCCGTCTTGTCTTGACACTGCTTGCTCCTGATACCCCGTTGCTGATTCTGGCTTGTGACCTGACCCTGCCTTCTGCCTGCTGTCTTGGTACATTCTCTGCTCGCCTGATATCGACCCAGCCTGGCTCTGACTCTGCTTTGGTTCAAGATTCTGCCCCTCTGTTACATGTCTGATACCAACCTGAGATCGGGCATCCTCCTGCTTGCCAGCCAGCTTGCTGACTACTGTTCTGTGCCTGTCACAGTGCCTCTGCCAGAGTATCCTGCGTTGGCCTGCTGGCCAGCCTGCTTGCTGCCCACTGCTCTGCACTTGCTGCTGTGTCTTCGCATCAGCCAGCTCATCAGTCCGTCTGCTGCTTGGCACCTGCTGCAAGGTACTTCTGGCTAGGATCTCCTACAAGGCACCCGTGCCACTCTGTGCTCTGTTAAATCCTGTCATCACCTTCAGGAGATACAGGACAGGATGTGTAAGGGAAAGCCCTCTCATCAGCTCGGCCTTGACCAGGTACATGACACAGGTACTTATGCTTTCTGTATGTTTTACTTATACTTGCTTGGATCTCATGTTTAACAAAACTACCATTACTCTAAGAAACTTCTACATGTAAGAGACAGAGTGAAAGCATACAAACACAAATTAGGCAGCTTTATTCTTATGTATGATTTTTATGAACCCACGCACCACTAAATAGTCTTCGTGAGTGACTAGTCATTCTTGCCTTGACATGCCAGTCAGCCCCATAGTTGATATACCTAACTACAACAGCATCCACACCCTGAGCTTGTCTAAAATTATGGCTTTGGGAACGTATACACCCATATTATGAAAAACCAGTTTGAAGAGTATTTAACAGAACAACATGGAATTCTGTTATTAAAATGAATGGGGCTGGTAAGAATGTAAATTTGGTTCTATGAAATCTTTCACAAAAGACCACACCTAGTTCAGCTGACATGTTTTCATCCTGGAAAAAAGCTTTACTTACCATCTTGCAAGGAATCTTAATCTGAAGCCCAGAGCATCCACCCAGGACACTGACAGGAAACTACTAGCTTAGGCCTTGGTACTGCTGGCCTGTTAGGGGGACACTGCGACAGACCATCAGGCTGGTTGGTCATATATGCCCAACTAGGAAAAGTACCCCACAGGCTGTCCACAAGGAAACTGGCTGTCCCAGCTGCTGAACGCAGCAAGGAAAGACACGTGCTTGATGGCTCAAAATAGGAAGTTTACATTATTATTATTAGCTATACTTTTTGGCCTGTCACCCAGCCAGCAACTTGGTTAAATTAGGATTTCCAGAAGAACATTCAAACGTTCTAACTTCTAAACACTAGGCTAATCATTGAGTTGTTCCACGGTGCATGTATGTGTGTGTGTTTGAGGAGAGGGGGTGGTCTCCAGTAGGGGCCTCCTTCTGGTCTGTTGTTTGATTCAATGGACCCTAGCATCTTATCCTGCAGATGCCACTATACCTAGTAGGTGATAATGAACAAATAGAAATGAAAATTTGGATCCTTGAAGGAAATTTGTCAAAAAAGATCACACCTGGTTCAGCTGACACTATATTTACCGCTATACATACCCAAGAACTAGTATGTACTCTTGCTTTGGAGATCTGTGTTTCTACGGGGCAAACCAGCTTAAAAACGTAAGGCCAAAATTTGTTTTAGCTGTGGATAGAGAGGGGAAGGGTTGAACCCCTTGTCTGTGTCCAATTTCAAATCACTTCTGTCCTGTTGACCCAACAGGAAGTAAAAGGGAGATCTCTCCCAGCTAAGAGGTATCCCCCTCTTACATTAGTCATCATAACAGGTGTCCCCATTGGAAGATTAACCTGTGTTCACTTTCTGTCTCGATGACAATGGTTAAAAAGATAAAAAGTAGCATGAATCTTTCCAGCAAGGACAGAAAAAGCAAACAACAACCAAAAACTTGAAGTACCCCTCCCTGTACTTTCCAAAACATAATACACATTAACTAAATGCTTACAGGGACATATGCACCAATGTCAGAGTTTCTGTGTTCAGAACATACATCCCTGTAGATGTATGGCTCTGTACGCCAATACTCTTTAGTACAGTGTACAACTGCTGCATATTTCAGTCTGTCATTGATTTTGACAAGCTGCTGGCAGAATGTACACTGCTCCTGTGACTCCCAGGCACTGAGATATGCCTACTTTTTATGTTGTAGGGGTAAAACTGCTAGGGTGCACGAGGCCTTACATTTATGTATGAATTAGGCTCCATTCACATCTGAGTGTAGCAATTTACTGGCATTTTTCAGGAGCTTTTTTTAAGCATTTTTGCAGCTTTTTACAAGCTTTATAAAGTGTTTTAGAAGCATATTACAAGCGTTTTACAGCTTCAGGCATTTTTATTTAGCCAGTAGAAAGCACTAGGGGGAGTAGAGAGAGAAGATATTAGGGGTGGAGAGCTGCTGTTTGAGCAGAAAACGAGCGACAAAAGGCTTGTAAAATGCTCAAGTCAGGCATTTCTATTGAAGTCTGGGGGCCAAAAACACTTGTAATCCAGCAAAAAGAAGCTCATGTACTTTTTTGAGTGACAGGCAATTTGCTTCAGGCGACAGAATGCTCATATGTGAACAGGAGCCATTGAAATGGAAGGAATTTGGCTTGTTGGGTGTTTTAGAGCTACAAGCTTCAAGCAGAAAATCGCTCAGGTGCGAATGGGGCCTAAGAGTTTCTAAAAGCAGTGCTTTACAAAAATGTAGAGTCTTAGTGCAGCACTTTATGTCTCTGCTCATGAGAGTAATGCTGGCCATACACTAGACGAAAAATAGTTTGAAAATCTGTCATTTGGTTCGATCGTTCGTTTTTCTTCCAGTTAGTGGGCGCAAATCGAATATTGTTTTTAACTTTTCAGAGCCGAAAAATTGAAGGAACAGTTTGGAAAATTCTGCCGAACGAACGATAAATTGAAAGGTTAATGTGTTTCTCGGCCGAACTGTTTGCACTAGGCATATGTGACAAACTGAAGGAAAAAATGTCCATTGAACGATTTATCGTTCGAAATTCGGTCATTACATGATGGCACGATCATCTGCTCCCACGGCCGATTTTTCGTTTTTCGAAAATGAGTTTGAATGATTTTTCGCCTAGTGTATGGCCAGCTTTACTGAATGCGACTCTTACACTTGCTCAAACCTACATTTATAAAATTACCTGGTGCAGCAGGTAGGAGTAGCTTATGTGTTTGTTTGTTTTTTCTGCTCATTGAAATATGTTATTATATTTTCTTATAGCGTCACACACTTTTCCAAATGGTAGTATTTTATTCACTCCTACAGATAGCATGTAAAAAAATATCACAGCCGACTGTATCTTTGTACATCTATTCTTAGTGCTCACCAAACCCTGTTTCTATTTGGATGTAACAAGGGATTCAATACTCCCAACACACATTAATCTCACTTTCAATCTTTTGGCAAGATCTTCATTCACTACTGCTTATGGAGAATTAAAGTATTTTCCACATATAACCTACAGCAATGTTAGCCTTCCTAGCTATGAAATGAAAGCTGGGTTATGGATCAAAGGTTCCACACTGGAGATCTCCTACATGATCAGAATACTTGGAAAAAAATGACTAACATACATTCATTTTTATCTCTATATATATCATGTGCATAATAAACAGAACTCCATCGATCGACTTCAGTACATCCAGCCTGTTTTAGCTGTCGGCAGTGAGCATTGTATTCTGATGGTGGGGAAACCTCCGGCTGTCAGAATACAATATTACAGGGAGGAATTTCCCCTCAACACTGTGTTGATGGGGGAATCAAGCAATTTTTTTTCCCCTTCAACCTGTGTTTGAAGGAAATAACATTGTGTAATTAATGGCCAGCTTAATATCTTAATATCTATCAAATATCTTTGGCTATTTTTATACAACATTGCAAAGATTTTCCAAGAATGGGGGGAAAGTCGATAGCACCCCTTTTCCTCATGGGATGGCGGCAGGAGCAGGCTGTTTAAGGTCCCCTATTGACCTTGACTACAGGGTGAAGGGAACAACGTCACTGTCTCTGGGGAAAAGGTTAGCTGACCTTTTCCTCAGGGGATCAAGTGACCTCTTTCCCGCCCAAATTTTATCTCTGTATCTGGGGAGAATTGGCTGGCTGGCCTTTTCCTGGGGTCAGGTAGCCGCTTCCTGCTCTTTTCTCCCGCCTCAATGTCCCGCCAGATTATTTTTAGAACCCGATCCAGGGGTATTTAAGGGGCACCTCAGCAGTTCAGGCTCAGTCGCCTCAGAAACTGAGCTGTGGTGTTCCCCTCCCTCCCCTTTGTTTTTCCCGGCCAAATTATTATGTGGTAGGGCTCTTTCACACGGGCGATCCGATCAGATCCGCCTGTCAGTTTTTTAGGCGGATCTGATCGGATCCTCCATGCAGCTCTATGGGGCAGCGGATGTCAGCGGAGACACCTCCGCTGACACCCGCTGCCATCCGTATCCGATCCTGTCCGTGAAATCCAGACGGATGGAAACCCTATTTTTCCATCCGTTCAGGGATCGGATCGGATGAGAGCGGACAGGCGGTCCGCTCTCATCCGATCCCCCATAGAGAGCAGCGGGAGCTGTGACACCTCCCTCTCCACACTGCAAGCAGAGAAGGAGCTGTAATCCGCTGGCTCAGCGGGGATCGGCGGATCGATCCCCGCTGAGCAGCACGGATCTGCCTACGGAGGCGGACCGTGTGAAAGAGCCCGTAGTATCAATTTTTTTTTTTAATGCAAAGGAAGACAGAGTTTTTATGTCAAGAATTGAGTGCTTATAATTGTTATATTTATTATTGATTTATTGTTGGAAAAATAATTTTTGAGTCACTTTGATGTTTATACAACCTGAGTCGTAGTGACTAGGTTTGTTTTAGGCCCGTTCACATAGCAGCGACGCTACTTCCCGGGGCGACCTCCGAGGTCGTTGCACGTTGCTCGCCCCGCGACCTCGGAGCGGCCAAAGAAGCTCCGGACCCTTTTTCTAAGTCGGAGCGACTTGTGTCGCTCCTATTAGAACGGGTCCTCAGCTTCCCTATGGAAGGCGACCTACGGCGACCTGTGAGGCGACCAGGTCGCCTCACAGGTTGCCCCAGTGTGAACGGGGACTTAGTGTATAGAGGAATAATTAATTAAATTAAGTTGTTTATTTAATATTTACTTTGAAACCAATAATAAACGGCCGCGTCCTTATTTTTTTTCCCAAATTGTGCAAATTCACTTGGTTGTTTGCTCATTCATTTTGGTTGTAAATTCCTGCCTGCTTTTCCATTACCACCATTATCCCCAATATATAACTCCATGAAGAAACAACCTAATAAAACACTTCTGCTTTTGGAGAATTATAGGTTTAGAGGAAAAGGTCACTTGTTAAAACAGAGCAGTGACCTAGTCACAGTAATAAAAAAGTAATTAAGCTTTTTGTCAGTAAAGGTAGCAGACATCGGGAGGAACTTGAATTATTAACGTCAGGTTAGGAATTCAATAAAGATTCATTTTATGCTAGTAATACTTCCATTGACATTCTATAGTGCTGACTGTTAGAAAGTGATACACATATAACGGTATCATTCAATAACAACACCATTAGTCAGCTGCTGGAGGATTGCTGTGACTCTGTTCTATCACAAACTGAATTTAGCTATGAACACTGAAAACAAAATATAATGATGTTTAACAAACCCCTGCTAGATGTGTAGCTCCAGTTTTCACAACATGTAGTTTTCCTGTGGATGGTTAGCCACTTCCTCCCCTAACTGAAAAAGATGTCCAACTTGATTATGAGACTTCTGCTTGCAGTTCTCTTTACAGCATCTACTGCAGTGCTATAAATATAAGTCGGGGTTGTAGTGTGACTGGCTTAAAGCTAAACCCACAGCTAAGGCTGCCCATACATGTTCATTTTTCTTGTACAAATTTTTGTTAGATTTACCAATAACCATATAATATGAGGTCAAAGCTAAACAACACTTTCACTTGTATCCAATTAGGCAGGCCTTTTTACTACATAGTTGAAGGTAAATTTCAAGAAAATTGTACAGAAAATTGTAAGAAAGTTGTATATTGTATGGCCAGCCTAAGACCTGTTTGGACACTTAAAGAGGAAGTAAACCCGCTGAAAAAAAATGTGAAAAAAAAAAAAACCTGTAAAGACAAAGGCATAATGAGCTAGTATGCATCGCATACTAGCTCATTATGAAGTACTTACCTAAAAACGAAGCCCCTTCAGTGCCGAAAGGACGACCGACATGTTTGGCTGTCCTGCTTCCTGGATCCGCGTCCTCTGGCCATCTGATTGGCCGGAGGCGCAATTACATCACTCCATGCGCGCGGGAGCCGCCGTTCACAGCACTGGGCTCTGAAGAAACAGCACGGGTGGCCGTTGCTTCAGAGCGCATGCGCCAAAGACGTCATTGGCTGCATGCATTGTATCTCTGAAATGGATTTTGGGCAGTTATGCAATATACTCTGTTTGCATTTCCCTAAAGAATTTTTGAATTAAGTGAACTTATATAACTCCAAAAATAAACATTAAAAAGTCTGAAATGTAAATGTTTTGGGAATGGTATTAACTTTATTAAGGTTTTGCAGAATTATGTATAAAAGTTTTAGAACAGGTATTATGATCAGTTATGAACAATGCAATTTAACTTATTCCCGCCCACGCTATAGCCAGAGGATGACCATAATTGCCGGGAGGGCGTCCATGTACATCATCCCGTACATGAGCTGCCTGCGCGCTCCCGGCCCCATACCACGTGACCAGCTGTCAGCCAATGACAGCTGATCACGTGATGTAGACAGAAGCAGGCTGCTGTTGGAGGGACATCGGTCCCGAAGAGGAAGAGCAACTTTGCCCACCAGTGCCACTTACCAGTGCCCACCAGCGCCACCTACCAGTGCAGATCAGTGCCACCTACCAGTGCCCACCAGTGCACCCTATTAGTGCCCACCAGTGCCACCTGTCAGTGCCCACCAGTGCTACCTATCAGTGCCCCATCAGTGCTGCCTATCAGTGTCACCTACCAGTGCCTATCATTGCCTCCTCAGTGCCACCCATCAATGCCACCCATCAGTGCCACCTATCAGTACCCATCAGTGCCACCTATTAGTGCCCAGGAGTGCCACATATCAGTGCCACCTATAAGTGCCCTTCAGTGCCACCTACCAGTGCCCTTCAGTGCCACCCATCAGTGCCCTTCAGTGCCACCCATCAGTGCCCATTGGTGCCACCCATCAGTGCCCACCAGTGCCGCCTTATCAGTGCCCATCAGTGCAGCCTATCATTGCCCATCAGTGCCTCATCAGCGCACATCAGTGAAGGAGAAAAATTACCTGTTTGCAAAACTTTATAACAAACTATAAAAACTGTTTGTTTGTTTTTCTCAAAAATGTCGGTCTTTTTTTGTTTGTTCAGCAAAAAATAAAAACCCAAGTAGTGATTAAATGCCACCAAAAGAAAGCTCTATTTGTTTGAAAAAAAAAGATAAATATTTCATTTGGGTACAGTGTTGCATGACTGCGCAATTGTCATTCCAAGTGCGACAGCGCTGAAAGCTGAGAATTGGCCTGGGCAGGAAGGGGGTTTAGGTGCCCAGTAGGCAGGTGGTTAATGGCTAAGGGCTCTTTCACACGGAGCGGACCGCATGTACTTGCGGCGGTCGGCAAGTGGTTAAGGCTTTTTTTAAGATAATTTTTATCAAGAACAGAGAATACATTTAATCTTATCAGAATGCATTGTAGTTTTTCTGTAAACTAAACGTATTGTTAATTTTGTAAATTAATAATTTCCCCAATCCCTCATGTAATGGAGATGAACAAAGGCAGACATGTTTAATTTTACAGTCTGGTTGGCAACAATAGTTTCCTTCATAGATATAGTGGTATGGGTAAGTGCAACCACCCAGCGATGGGAAGCATTTTATTTGCAGCATTGCAAATTGAAAATGAAGGGAAAAAGCCTTGAAAATGAAAACTAATGTAGCCACTACAATTAAAGACATTAATTAAATTAAAGTAATTAAAAAAAAAAAAGAAAGTTTGTTTTGGGGTTTAAATACACTTTAACCATCTACTGTTGTACCTCTCCTTCTAAAGCAGCTATATTGCAAAGTTTTTCTTCCTGTTGCATTCTGTGTAATTCTAAAATAACTAAATAACAAAAAAAAGACAAGCAAAGTGGGACCAAATGTCCATAAGAGGTTGGTGAATCTTGGATTCCATATTTAAGGGCTGCCGGTGTGGCACAGCAGTGTCAAGTATACCATTAAGTTCAGCAGTGCCACATCTATGTCCATAAAAAATACATTTATTCAATATTTTATTAAAATAGCTGTTTATAGAACCAACTATAAAATATTTTCAAGCAGGGCATCTGCCTTTTTTTTAAATGATTTTGTTTAAATGTTTTCCTCTGGCTTGCGTTGCTATTTTTTAGACAAACATGTTATCCAAAAATAAATAAATTGACTCAAACATATAATTTGAGAGCACTTTTCCTGTAACTGGTTTAATGGAACAGTTTCCAACGACAGCAGATGCTTCGGCCATGTTGTACAGGATGCTGCTCAGTTGGTCTATTTTCTACCAGAAGTTGGCATGGAGCTTGGTTTGGAATGGATACTATAAATGCCTGACTGTATATCTGCATTCAGTTTGTTTTAACCCATTGCAGAATGCAACATAAATGACAGCTTTGGCGGGTTTTTTTTTTGTTTGTTTGTCTGTTTTTTTCCAGGTATACAAAAAAAGCCACAATGTAATTAACAATGATGGTAATCTATAATATATATATGGGGTTCATTTTCTAAAACTGGAGAGTGCAAAATCTGGTGCAGCTCTGCAGAGAAACCAATTAGCATCAAGGTTTTTGTTTGTCAAAACTTAATTGAAGCTGAAGTTGGAAGCTGATTGGCTACCATGCACGGCTGCAGCAGATTTTGCACTCTCCGGTTTTAATAAATCAACCCCATATTATATATATTAAAAAAAAAGGCAGATACATCGAAAAAAGATGTTATGTCATGGATTTTTATTTGCAAAGCTAGGTCAGTGGCATTTTCTGGAAAAACGCTATTATGCTGACTATTGGATAGAGGAGGAATGTTGGTGGGAAGGAGTAGATGCAATCTAACAATAGTGATAGAGGTAAGTATACTGGGTATTGAAAATAATAAAGGACAAAATCCTCATGCACTGGTACTATACTCCAGACAAACTGAGCCGTATCTTCCCGGAGGCGACTGATCGGTGCTGGCGTTGTCTGCAGGATAGGGGCACCCAGTCCCACGTTTTCTGGAACTGCCCCCTGATCCGGGGCTTCTGGTCGGAGGTCCGTCGGATCTCCCAGCTGATGACGGAACGCGTCATACCGGATGACCCGGCCTTCTTCTTGCTGCACTGCACTGGCATTGCTCCTAGGCGCTACAAACGCTCGGTGCTTAGGCACCTGATGGATGCAGCTAAATCATGTATAGCTCTATGTTGGAAGAGCACGTCGCCCCCAACGATCTCTCTCTGGCTGCGTAGAGTCAAATGGCTTAATGAGCTGGAGGACCTGGTTCTTACGGCTCAAGGTAGAAGGGAGCAATACTCCAAAACCTGGGCATGCTGGAACTCTTTTGTCGTGTCTGCGGAGGGCATGGCCCTGGGTGGGGTCGCTGGTTCGCCCACGGACTGACCTGGGCGGTGGTCACCCGCTCGGGACGACTCTGGCCGTCTCCTACTGGCCGAGCTTCCTCGCCTCCTCCACCCGCTGTTGAGTCTCTCTACTCCGTCCTCTCCTCTGCTCCCCTGTCGTCTCCTATCCCTTCATGTACCCCCCCCTTCCTGCCACCCCCCCCCCCGTGTCCCACCCGCCCTCCCCACCCGATATGGACTTTACCTGATCGTCTCTGTCTGGTACTTGTGAAGTGGTTACCCCTGTTACATATGTGTGCATCACTTCCTTTTACATATCATTTACCCCATGGTTTGCTATCATGGGACTCACTGCTACACCAGTTGATACCATGTCATTTTTTTATGGAACTCTAATTATCTGTTACTGGTCTGATAACGTGGTTACTGGCGTTATCCCCAGATGTTTCATGTAATCTGCATTTTTGACTTGTGTTCTACTGCATATTTTGTGTGATGACTGTATTATGTTTGATCAATAAAAGAAATTTGAAAAAAAAAGAAAATAATAAAGGATATTTAATATAGGAATAAAGGAAACATTTTAACTTCTTACCAAATGCAGATTATGAGCTACCTGTTGAAGAGTGAATTATTTTATAGTGATGGTAACATTGGGAACAATTTTGCAGAAAATTCCAAATCCATGCAACATTTAATGCAAATCTATAGGCTCATCCTACCTTCTAAAGTGGCCCAGGTCCCTGAAGCAACACTCTGCAAATCTCTCTTTTGGCCAGTGAAGTGATCCATTACTTCCATTAGTTCCATTACTTCATTACTACAAAAAGCCAGGGCTTTTTTTCCCAGATAGTAGGTGCAGGAACTCCCCCCTTCTGAGTCACCCCTTGTCTCTGCCTCCCTACCCACCCCCAAGCACATCCCTTGGTCTCACCCCCTACCCACCTCCCTTTACCGCCCCTTTTATCCCCAAGTATCATTCTGTGGTGCTAAGTAATTTGTATTGAACTTGTTAATTTTAACAAGAAAAGCTGCAAAATAGATCCCCTGCAGCCAGCAACAATAGACCCCCCCAGAAAAAAAGAGATCACCTATACAACAATGCCCCCCCCCCAACAAAAAAACACCCTGGTGACAATAGACCACCAGCAACAATATTAAATTATCCAGCAGCCAGCAACAATAGGCCTCTCTCTCAACAGTAGATCCCTTCTAGCAACAACTGACTCCCCAGAAATATAAGATCCCTCCCAGCAACAATAGATCCTCCTCCAGCAACAACAGACCCCCATGCAAAAATAGATTCCCACTGGCGACAATAGATCTCCCAGCCGCCATCATCAATAGACCGTCCAGCACACTCCCGCACCCCTTGCACTAAAATACATTCAGTGTTGGAGGTGCCGGGACTGCGTTCCCCCTGAAAAAAAGCCCTGGTTGTAGCTGATATTTTTGCTCTTCTTAGACCACCCTCACTTGACTGTTGGAATGGTTATATATTGAGATTTCTCACTTTAATGCTGAAAATAGTCTTCTTGATCATAGTGTGGGCTGGAAATGGCAGGACTTGTGGGCTCTGGTAGATATCTTGTCAGAATATAATATATAGTATCTCTACAAAGTACACTCCACCAGCTGCACAGTATGGGTAAAGCTGTTCTGTTAGTTCTCAGATATTAACCACTTAAGCCCCAGAAGATTTTACCCCCTTCCTGACCAGGGTTTTTTTTGCGATTTTTTACTGCGTGACTTTAACGGACAATTGCGCGGTTGTGCGATGCTGTACCTAAACGAATTTCACGTCCTTTTTTTCCCACAAACAGAGCTTTCATTTGGTGGTATTTGATCACCTGTGCCATTTTTTGATCATGTGCTATAAACAAAAAAAGAGTGTAATTTTTGCAAAAATAAAAATATTTTTCACTTTTTTTTATATGAAATTCCCCCCCAAAAAAATGTAAAAATCAACATTTTTTAACATTTTCGGCCAAATTGTTTTATGCTACATATGTTTGGTAAAAAAAAATCGCAAAAAGCGTATTTTGATTGGTTTGCACAAAAGTTATCGCGTTTACTAACAAAGGGAAAGATTTTCGTCATTTTTGGTGTTTTTTTTTTAACGAGTAATGGCGGCGATCTGCGATTTTTTTTTGCGGTACTGCGACATTGCGGTGGACAGATCGGACCCTTGACTGACATTTTTGACACTTTTGGGGGTACCAGTGACATTACTGCAGTAATCAGTGCTATATATATGCACTGTTACTGCAAAAATGACACTGGCAGGGAAGGGGTTAACTGTATTGGACAGGGAGGGGTTAAGTGTGTCCTAGGGGCGTGCTTCTAACTTTAGTGGGACATGGCTATTGGTGTAAAAACAAAGATCAACGGTTCTACATAGTAGAACCATCTGATCTCCATTTTTACACAGGGGAGAATGACAGGCGGCTTGTTTACATAAGCCGCTCTGCCTTTCTCCCGCTGTACCGGCAATCGGCGAGTGACCGGCGGACATCGGGTCCGCCGGTCACACGCCCGCACTCCTCCCTGAACGTCACTCTGCCTGGCCGGGGCTGACTGCCGCAGTAAATATACTGTGCGCAGTCGGCAACCGGTTAAGCTAATGCCATAGAGCATTGGATTGGATTTTCTCTGCAGCTCACTATCATCATGGTCTTTAATGTTTCAATTAACATTTAATCTAAATAATTACCAGAATGGTTTTATTATAGTTGTTTACTACAGACATGAAATCACCCACAGTGTTATAATGTGGGTCAACAGCTAGGTAGCTCTGGAACAATATATACAGCCTTTCTCAGCCTTTTCACCCCAGAGGAACCCTTGAAATAGTGTTCCGGTGTCTGAGACCCCCTGCTTAGATTAGTCCATCTGGAATCATAGAGAAAATGGCCCTTACATTGGTAGTCAATGGACGTAATGTCTCTCTACAGTGTTGGTTTGAATGCCATCTTTACAGTAACTTGAACAGATTATTGATGGCATGCTACAGCTTCTAAAAAAGTCAATGGACCTAGAACCATGAAGATCAGATGGAAAATCAATTAGCCAAAGCTCAAGCAACTTCTTTAGGAACTCGGGGTCCTAGTTCCTTGGAACCTTGTTTGAAAACATCTGCTATATTTTGTCAATGTCTATATAATCATTACAACAAAAAATATAAATTTAAAGAATAGACATGCAAATAAGAGAAATCAACTCTACTATTCAAATATTAAACACATTTTTCCTATTATGGTGAATACATCCCTTTTATTAGATTTCCACTTTCAGCAGCTTAGGGTGTGCAGCTTAATGAGAGATGACTGCAAACTAGTTACCAGGGTCACTAATCTGTACATAACACTAAGAGAGAAGCATTTCCGATATTAGATAAAACCTTATGCCTTAACCCCAATATATGTGCAAAACAGAATAATCAGGTCGTCTATATGCACAATCATAAAAAGATGAGTAATTAAAACTTTTATAAGGCCAACTTTTGCGTAGCCGCTCAGTATTACGATAACTGACCCTGAAATCTCATTATTCCCGCAGTGATAGTGTGTTGCCACTATGCAAGACATATCTTTATCTTTAACACTGAACTGGTTAAACCCTAAACATATCTATGTGAAGAATAAACATCTACAAGATGAGTTGATGTTTTCATTTTCACACCCTTTCCTTGCGTTCCTTTTTTTTTTTCTTCAAACAAGGAGAAGCAGTGTAGAGAAGGCAGCTTTGTTTTTGACGCCCACACAGACTGTCCTTGTTACAAGCTTTACAGTTCAGCTGAACATTGCATTATTGTGTGCAAAAAAAAAGCATAAATACAGTTGGTTTCTCTTTTCAGTAACATGATACATATGGCACCCCATTATCCAATTATAAAAATAGTGTTAGATAAAATGATTTGAGAAGTGGCAACTTCTCCACGCAGATAAATAGGCCTGTAGCAGATTGCTCACAGTGTGCGACAGATCTTGGAATTTAGCCAAAAATTCCCACAGAAAATAATGTAATGTTTTCAAATAAAATTAACTCAAATGCTTTGGTTTTCTTGTCAGATATAGGTGCGGCTGCAATGTTTGAAAATTAAATTGATGATTGTTTTTAAAACATTAGAGAACATTAAATCATAGGCCTTGCATCAAGGTTGCAGAATTGACAGAAAGTTTGCAGCTTTGGAAAACCTACTGTCATGATGCAACAATGCCTGGACTGGCATTTTGGAGAGAAAACACAAGCGCCATCTAAATGTAGCACATCAAGTGATTTATTGGCAAGAGGTATACAGGTACTCACAATTAGATATGTGATAGAGCATATAAGGTGCTATGAAGCATATCTCCCTGTGGGAAGAGATTCATCAGGATGGCCTCGGCGGCTGCGGCTGGCCAGGATGTGACCGATGGATGTCAGCACTTCCAATAATCAGCGTTGAGTCCGCGTGGCTTTCCGTGACGTGCACTTCTGGGTGCAGGGGGATTGCCAAGGAGACACGTTTGCGGAGCATGCGCTCTTTCTTCAGGCCTATCAGCGCCTGAGAAAGAGACACCATACTTTATCTTTCCACTGCCAGTGCCATCTGTTTACTAGAAATCTTCATAAAAAGTTCACAGGGAAACCAAAACTAGGAATGTTGATCCACTGGGCCCCTGCAGCTCTCATTGGTTCCTCCCTCTGTGTTTCCACTGGAAGTTTCGGTTTTCTTGGTCTGTGAGCCTGCCCATCACATCTCTAAATCCTTGGAAGAGGGAGCGCATGCTCCGCAAACGCTTCTCCTCGATAGCCCCCCTGCACCAGAAGTGCACATCACGGACAGTCGCGCAGACTCATCACTGATCATTGGAAGTGCTGACATCCATTGGTCACATCCTGGCCAGCCGCAGCCGCCGAGGCCATCCTGATGATTCCCTTTCCACAGGGGGTATGCTTCATAGCGCCTTATATGATCTATCACATATCTAATTGTGAGTACCTGTATACCTCTTGCCAATAAATCACTTGATGTGCTACATTTAGATGGCGTTTGTTTTTTCTCTCCAGTAACCCATAAGCCTCTTCTTGCTTGCACACTAAGCAGCCATTTAAAGGAGCCAGCACAAGAACATCATCAAGGACCTATTTTGAACTTCCTATTAAATCTTTTATTGAACTTTTTATTGCCTTTATTATACCATATTACCTATGGGATGTAGCCTAATTCTTTTTTTTTTTGCGCCAGTATGATTGTCCCATGGACTGGCATTTTGGGTCCTCTGAAAGTCACCAGTATGGCCATTATGGATTTAAAAGTGTCTCTGGGCCTGTGAGCGCCTGTGGGCGGCTCACCCTCAAAAGGCTTATTTTTCTTTTGTGAACTATATTCAATACTTATTACTGTACATAACATTTTAGGTGGTGCCTGTATATAAACATTAGCAATTTGCAAAAGACTGACATACTTTCTAATGCTAGAACAGCCTTTTATGCTTATCTAAGCATAAAATCCTATAGGTGTGGTGCCACCAAAATATGGGTTAGTTGGTAGGTTACAGAGGAGCTTCAGTCTCCCCCCAAAAATTTTAAGTCAGCAACTAAAAATACTGTAGCTGCTGACTTTTAATATAAGGACACTTACCTGTCCAAAGATCCAGCGTTGTCCTCATCCCAGCCAATTCTTCAATCAGCTTCGGGTCCAGGTGCCAGCATCTTGACTAAGGGAAACCAGAAGTGAAGCCTTGCTGTTTCATAGCTAGCTTCCCACTGCTCATGTGTGAGCCGTGCTGCGCTTTGTGAAAGGTCCCGCAGTCTTCTGGGACCTGTAATGTGTCCCCAAGAGCTTCAGGGGAAGGAGGGGAAGCTAAACCTCCGCTTGGATTGCCACAGTAATCTGACCAGAAGTGGGATCGGGTACCTGTCAAAGCCAGGTGCCTGCTCTCCCCCCCCCCCCCCTAAAAAATGCCAAAGAATGTAAATAGGCTTTTAGGTGAAGTCTTGCTTTAAGAACAGGACTGAATGTGTTTATAATATGTATTTTAAAGCATATTATAAATTATTTAGGATCAACACTAAGGGGTAAAATGACAATAAACTCCGAATAAAACAACAAAAAAATGTTTTTTATGTATGTTATCTTAACCCAAAAAGAACCTTATATTGCCTCCAGCCTCTAGCCTCCTCCACATCTCCAAACTTCTTTTTTTTTTTATCTGACTTCCTGTTGGAGGGTGGCTACGTTGCTGGTGGTCCCACTTTATATAGAAACATAGACACCCTCTCTTGCTCACTTCGGAGATGGACTAAAGACTGCATGGAATATGTAGTATGCAAAGAGGAACTAAGGTACACTGCTTGTTCCAAACAAACAAAAGTAAAGGTCTAAATGAGAGGTTCAGAAGCTTACAGACGACTTTACAAAGACATGCTGGTAGGTTAATTGGATCCTGTATAAAAAAATTGGCCCTACTGTGTATGTATGTGAGTAAGGGACCTTAGATTGTAAGCTCCTTGAGGGCAGGGACTGATGTGAACGTGCAATGTATATGTAAAGCGATGCGTATATTGACAGCGTTATATAAGTACCTGAAATAAAAATAAAAAAAAAAATACAAAGAGGCAGAAAAACACAGTGAGAAATGATTTCATGAAAATTACATTACAGGGCCATTACATAGTGGATGTCTATGTTTATATGTGGAGAATAAGGGTATTTTAGTGTCAATTTATTAAATACATTTTAAGGAAGTGAATGCTAGATGGCTCCCCCTCCTACATGATAAATAATGCCTTAGTTACTGCAGATAGGAGCTGGCCCTTGGGGATTATTGTTTACTATGCCAGATACTGCTAATAACACATAAGGAAGCAAAGGAGTGGTTTGTTTTTTTACATGTTATTAGCAGCAACAGTAGAACCCTCAGGTGATGTGCACAGAGAGAGTGAGGTTTGGATACAGGACACGCAGAGGTTTGTCAGTGCTTACTACTGGGACCAAAAGTTAGGCTTGAACAGAGAATGCAATACCAGTAGAGTCTGTCCCTGGGATACAGGTCAAGGCTTGAAGTGCAAACTGGCTTGCTTAGTAGCTGGTAGGAGATGAGTTAATGCATATATCAGCAGCACACCGTAGATCTTCAAACTTTTATTTAAGATGATCACATCACAGCAGAAGGTGCAATGTTTCGGGGCCACACTGGACCCCTTTCTCAGTCACATGCCTGACAAAGGGGTATTGTGTGGCCCCAAAACTTTGTACTTTACCACCGTGGTGTGATTATTTTAAATACACATTTGAACATTAAAGCGGGGTTCCGGCCTCAAATACCTTTTTTAACTAAAAATACCCCTATAATACTAATCCATCGCCCTTTACAGAACCGCTATTCTCATACTTCCAAGGTGTACAGTATTGGAGTTTAGTCAAAATCTTACTTTTAAAAATGCTGTCTGAGCGCGGCCTTCTTGGATGTGGGCATCTGAAGCCGCAGTGTAATCTGCTGTGTCCTTCTTCCTGAGTCCAGTGAGTGTTCTGGGAGTTCTTCCTGATTCCAGCCTCCTGGGAGTGATGACAAACAGCTCCCAGGATGCAATGCAAAGGCGGAAGTGATGTCGGTGGCCGTGGCCACAGAGGGGGGAGAAGGAGGAAGTACAATCAAAAATGCCCTGAAAATAAGGTAAAAGACCCCCGAAAAAATTGAAAATGCCCAATTGTTGATCAGCATAGCGAGCACTCCAGGAATCACTAAAGTTCCAAAAAAGGCCGGAACTCTGCTTTAACTTGAATATCAATGGTGTGCTGGTGAAATATGCATTAACTTATGAGTAACACTGAGTCTCCAGGTAGTAGTTGTTGCAGCACCTGTCTACTTTATGCCTACTCCAGGAACATGTGCAATGGGAATATTGCTTGTTGTAAGAAAGGAGGACTCTTTGAGAAGGATGTGAATCATTCCCCTCTAATGCAGGATTTTGACACCAAATCTGTGAGTGACTTGACCTTGCTGATTCAAAAAGGGGAAGGAAAGGGGGCACTAAGAGGAGATGTGGAGCGGACAGCGCTGGTAGGGGACTCCACAAAAGAAGGTAAGGGACCACTCTGTGCATCACCATATCACAGAGCAGGTAAGTATACCAACTTTTCTATTTTATTTTAAAAAATTAGCTTTACAATCACTTTAAATTCTATGCTGTTAAGCTCTATACTAGTACCCACCGCAATTTAGGTAATGCAAAATTGAATAATTTGAAAGCATAGAAGAGTGGCCAAGCCCTCAGCTAGATTTTTTCTTTAAAAACCATACCTTTCTTTTTTTTCCTCTAAAAAGCTGCAAACATAAATGCACATCTAAAAATCAACAGATATTCACAAGCTGGAAAGATAGGCACAGAAAAGGTACAATTGATTTTAGCAAGGCTTCTTTTTCTCAGAAAATAGGTGTAGGAACTCAACCACGACCCCCAAAAACCCTCTCCCCCCCCCCCCCCACACACACACATCCTCAAAGCCGCATCAAATAGTGGCTGTGTTCCTAAAAGGGCAATTCTTATCAGGAGGGCATTACATATAGAGTGCAGAGTTCAGGGGCGTGCTAAGTGCAAAGTTTGGGGATGCATTATGTGCAGAGTTCAGGGGTTCGCTGCATACAGAATGCAGAGTTCAGGGGTGAGCTACACACAGAGTGCAGAGTTCAGCCTTCTTCCACAGCTGCTTGCCTCTGCATTCCCTTACCACATCTCACTTTCACCCCTCTTCAGCTCTAACCTCTACATGCAACCCCCCTACACTGCCCCTATATTCTCCCCCTCCTCCTTAAAAGCTCCACCATCTTCCACCTTACTTTTCTTGTTGCATTAGGCTGAAGCACCCAGGCGACTCTTGTACCTCCCCACACACTGTAGGTGGCTCCACCTCTCTCACTTGCAGGGAGATAATCTAGTGGGGGTGTTGGCATCCGCACTGTACCACAGCACCTGCATCTCTCTTGTCCCCATCCTGCACTTAATGTGAGCCCCTTGGGAGGTCAGATCTATAGGACCTGTTGGGAGACACACTGTCACTTGTAAACACAAAAGCTGGATCTCTGTGTTTACAAGTAATATTGGTGAGCAGGGAACAGAGGGCCTGAGCCAGAGGTGGCCAGAGGGTCCACCAAGTTCCAGCAGAAAAAAAGCCCTGAATTTTAGAGCAGCCTTTTTCAACCAAGGTGCCTTGAGGTTCCTTTAGGGGTGCCTTTCAAAATGCCTCAAAATTGCCCAAAAATTGTATACAAACTAGCATGTGGATGAAGACTGCCTTTTAGTTACACTAAGCCACAAGTTTTCATTGTGCACTATTACAACCTTCTAGCTACCGGTGTCCTAATGACCATTGGCATGAACAGTTGATAAGGAGGATGTCAGTTGCCTGCACAGCATCCTTGTTTGACCCTTCCCAGCCCCTCTCTGTCAGCTTTGGGGTCACATTAGCTGATTGATGGAGAAAGAGAGAGAAGAGAAACATTAGAATACTAGTCAGTACCGTTTGCAAAAGTGTATTTGCTTTGGAAGAATAACCTCTAATATTGGGCATTCTACATGTGTGGATGTTGATGCATTATGTAAAACTATTAGAATTGTTTTTACATTTTAGAATGTGGGTGCCTCAAGACTGTTCATAATTTTTAAAGGGTGCCTTGACAGAAAATGGTTGAGAAACCCTGCTCTAGAGGATTGATTAAGAGCATTTCTTACAAATTTGAAGAATCTGCTAGGCCTTTATGATTCTCTCTCTTTTTTTTTAATAATTGTGCACAGAACAGATCAGCCTGGTATGAAATTGCTTGCCAACGTCTCTACTGTAATGTATCTGATTTGCAGAGCCTAAAATTTCTGCTAAAGTAACTGCAGTTTGGGTTGGGACACATTCAAAAAATGTGTCTAGTCATCTAGTACGTCTGGTGCATTAAATGATCCTATGCTGCATTAGCACTGTACCATGTGTGTGTGTGCGAATAGGCATTCCCAATTAGTAGCATGTAAGTAATACAAAGGAAACTTAGGAAAACTCCACAGGAAGTTGCTGGCAGATTGATGCAGGCTGACAAGAAAAAAATAACTTAAGGGAAAAACTGAGAGAATAGAATAACAGGAAGATTAGTCATTTCTGTATGAAAAAGAAACAAAGAAAGGAGTGTGTGAAGGCAAGCTGCAACAATGAAATGGAACAAAATGTTTGACAGATCTTCAGCACGGCAAAACTGTAATATGCACATGCCAACCTTTACAGATGTCAGGGAGAAACATTGTTAAAGTGGACCTATCATTTATACCCACTAGCACATTAACCCTATCCCGCAACAGAAAAATATTTATCATTTGCCCTGGCTCTGTGTTACAGCATTTTCTCTCCTTCTATATTTATTGTCATAATAAGTTATAAAGCTTTGAAGGTATATATTCAATAGACTTCCAATATCCTTTAACTGGCTCCTGTGCATACTCACTTCCCTGTGCTTTTAAAATCCTTGTTTCAGCACACTTTCTCAGCAGACACTAGAGACCCCTGATTGGCTTCTGGTGGTCACATGCTGGTTAGTGACATAGTTCATGCCAATAGTTAACCTCATATGCATTCCTTGGCATCGATGCAGAAGAGAATGAGACAAAAGACAAGACTGTCCGTTTCATAAAAGCTTATATTTATTTTTATATATATTTATTAGCTTTTACATTATATACAGCACAATCCCCTCAAAATATTATCATTCCGGTGTCTGTGTAATGTAAAGCAACATTGATTAAAGCAGAGTTTCACCCACAAGTATAACTTCTACTTTAAGGCCTCCTCCCCAGCTCCTGTTTGTGAAATGGAGCTTTTGGGGGGGAAGCAGGTACCCAACTTTGACAGATACCTGCTGCCACTTCCGTTCTGATCGCCTTAGGAGATCGGAAATGGAAGTTCCCCTTCTCTAAGTCTTGTGGGACACATGACAGGTCCTAGAAGACTTCGGGACCAGTCACAGAGTGCAGCGCCGCTCACTTATGCGCAGTCGGATGTGAAGCCGCAAGCTGTCACAGCCGGGTGACCATAGTATAGATGCCGGCGCCGCCAAGGAAGGACACAGGGAGAACACAGCTTAGTGAGTACACCGCTGGATCATGGGACAGGTGAGTGGCTGTTTATTGAAAGTCAGCAGCTACACTTTTTGTAGCTACTGACTTTTAATAAACAAAAAAATGACTAAAACTCCGCTTTTATGGCAATAGAGCTATGACCAGTTTACTGCTCTAACACAGTGTTTTTCAACTCCGGTCCTCGGGGCACACTAACAGGCCAGATTTTAAGTATTACCTTGGGGATATGCAGACTAGAATACTGCAATCACTGAGCAGCAAATTATATCACCTGTGATGTATTTCAGTTTTCTTGCAAACCTGGCCTGTTAGTGTGCCCTGAGGACCGGAGTGGAGAAACACTGCTCTAACATACCCAAAAATCGTTTTTTTACGGTAAAACGATTTGTGTTACTACCAATTCACAATGAGTTGTCAGCCATAGCTAGAAGCAGCTACTGTGTTCTATTTTTGAAGCCTGCAAAATCAAATGCAAAGCTTAAAGTGGTTGTGAAGCTTATATTGTTTCTAAAAATACCAAACACGCTATACTTACCTGCTCTGTGCTATGGGATTGCACAGAGAAGAAGCCCCAACCCTACTCTTCTCGGGTCCTCCTGTCAGCCATCTAGACTCCTCCTATTCTTGGTGCACCACCACAGGAAGCCGTTTCCTATGGGGTCACATGCGCTACCGAGATGGGCTTTGTGAGTCTATAAACACACATAGCACAGCTTGGCCCCACCCCTGCTCTCTTCTCACAGCATTTGCTTGACAACAGCAGGAGCCAATGTCTTCCTCTGCTCTCACTGTGAGGAGAGGAAGAGATAGCAGCGCTGATGCATTTAGACACAGCACTGGATCAAGATTGGTGTTTATGGAGGTGAGGGGGCAATATGAATACTGGGACGTTTTTTACATTAATGCAGGGAATTCATTAATTAAGCAAAATTGCAGTGTATTGAAGCTTACCAGTCCTTAGATGTAGTGGCTGCATTAGAAAACGAGTGCAGTCACTACAGTACATCTTAGAATTGGTAAGCTGCAAGAAAATACATTTTTGATTTGAGGTTTAATAATAAATCCACAGGATCCATACATTCTGAAATGTTGTCATGGAGTCATTAGAAACAGTACCTATCCATTTGTGAAAACAATGGGAGGTATATACAATACATATACTGGCTGAACAAAGTTGGAAGGAACTACTAAATATCAACATATCAGTAGTTTAAACTTGGATTTGGCTACATTAGCATTCATAGAGCACTTGAGTATTGTAACCCTTGTAGGTTTATAGTCTTGGAGTTGTAAGAATAGAGTTTTAGAATTGTCCTACTAGATGACACTAGTAAAGAATATTTTATTAGTATAGACCTGGAGCATGATGGTCCTCGACAAATAGATGTTCAAAATTAGTAAACACTTGAAAACTATTTTTAACCCTTAAGAAAGTAATGAGGAAAGCGTTTATTTGGAGATAGCGGAGCATTACTGGAGATGTCAGTTTGTGCTGCTCCCGCTAGTATTGAAATGGTTTAATGCTATTTAGCACCAGTAAATTAGGTCATAAATTTAAACAAGATTCCCTTGTATCTATTAGGGTGATCCATGCCAGCGGTGAAATTGGGTTACCTAAATATATCAGGAGAAGCAGTTATGATCATAGCAATCCCCTTTAATACTTAAAACTATTACACACTGAAAATGAAAGATTGTTTTTGAGCATAGAAATGTTTTCATGTATTCTTTAGTGAGTAACAGCAAATGACTCGAGAAAACAGCTATATACAGTATCTCTAATGAAAAACCTACCCCCCAGCCATGTTTGTAGTATGCAGTAATGCTATCTAAGCAGCTCAGGCAGCCTAATAGTATTTTGTGATCTGTGAGACACTTCAAGCCTTTGTTACCCCAACGCTTCATATTCCTGATATGTGCCTGTTGTCCCATGTACTTGTATGAGAAGGGATCATGTTCTCTTTGTATTACTTCCTTTATGTGAAAACCCTGGTGTTCCTGCTAGTCCCCTTGCTTTCCTATTAAAAACTGACCACACCAAGCAGGAGAGCACAGTGTGGTCAGTGCTCTAGCCATGTTGGGAACTTAGTATGCTCCCCTCCAATAAGACTAGCCCCCCCCCAGCTGCACAGCCATTCACTGGGAAGCCCAGTCTGCTGCTGCTTCTCCTCCCCATCTCTTATGCAGATGAGAACAGAGGGAATATGATCACTTATAAAAAGGGAAAAAAAGGTATTTATTATGTTTTTTTATATCTATACAAAAATGTTATGCAATGTATTTATATTTTAAACCGAATGGGTTGAAGGTGATAGTTTACAATCACTTTAAGCTCTCACTTGATTTCGGGTGGTTGAATATCGATTTAGCTATTTTACATTTAGTATTAACCTTATTAAAATCAAAAACTTGGGATTTTTATATTGCCAGCATAAGTGGAACATGTTCCGGGAGAACTGATAAATAGTATAGAAACTTAGGGGGCATCAACATTTTTATAGCTGAAGTTCTGCCAAGCCGAGATTAACAATATCTATTCCATGTTTCTACTAAATCTTGTAATGGTTAAATTTAGGTTAGTAAGTTGTAGCAAACAGAGTTTCATATGAGAGTGTCAAATAGACATCCCGATTCAGTATTTGGTAAGCCAGCAAAGCTCAAAGGAGGCTTGTTCAACAGACTTAAAGTGGACCTGAACTCAAGAAGTAAAAACCTGCTACGTTAAAGGGAAAACTTAGAAATGTTAATTGTGTCTAAGCAGAACCCTAAAAAATTGACTTTTCATGTGAAATGCCTCCTGAAAATTGCAGTGCACTTCTTGCTATGTAAATGAGTCTCCAGCTTCATAGCTGTATATCTGCATTGTGAGATCTAAGACACTGATGCCTCATCCTGCTAGTTTCTGGAGATTTGGAATGAGATTTGGTAAAGCCACTTCCATGGCAGTCATTGCTGTTCACGCTGAAGGCTCTGACATGAAGAAGCAAAAAGTCCTAACTCTGCCAAGATGTCAACCTTCACACAGAGACAAAGATGAGAATAAAGGATAATACACACCATGACCAACCGCTGGGTTGAATGTAAAAAAAAAAAAAAACAATTGGCTGAGAGCGCTGATTGGAAGCCGGTCAGCTGCTGGTTTTCCAGGATGCACATCCAACATAAGGCGACTGAATGGCCGGCTTCTATCGGTTCGGCTACCATACACACGTGCTGAATGTAAGATGGTTTTTATTGAACTGGCCAATGTCGCCAGACTTCTAACAATGACAACAGTTCACCTGATTTAAGCAATGTGGTTTAAGTTAATAAATAGCAGGAACAATAGGAAATGTTAGCACTAATGCCCCTGGCTACTGAAAAGTTGGGTGATATTCATCAGGACTTTGTATACAGAGCTGAAAACCAACTGCTAATATTGGGGTCAATGTAGCATTTTTTCAGATAATCCCAAGCAATCATAATCAACTCTTCCCTGATATCCAAAAAAACCTACTCCAAATGTATGTTATATTCAAACCCCAGTCAAGTAGATTAATAATCTAATAGTATCAATGACTTGATACCTGAGAGCAGCAATTTTCTGCTTTTGATATCTAAATGTTTAAAGAAATTGGTTACAAACATTATATGATGTGATTTTGGCCGGATTGTCACTGTTAGTATCACTTCCAAATAAAAAATAATCACTTTACCTGTTAAAAATAGCACCATGTTGGCTCCCAGCAGGTCAGCAACCTTATTTAATAATGTGTCACTATTTAGGCCTTTTGTCAACTTTAAGGCTGGGTTCACACTTATAGGAATTAGATGTGGTTTTCCCCACATCCAATTTGCATGACAGGAGATTGTGACCAGCTCTCAATGGAGCCGATTCACACATCTCCAGGGCAGCCATGGAGCACATTGCACAGGGGTCCTGTGCATCTTTGGCTCAGTTTCAGGCCTGAATTCTGGTAAAAAATTTCCTGAAACTGTGAACAGGAACACACGGGACCCCTGCTGTGAGCCGCATGGGTAATGGATGTGGACCCAGCCTCAGTGTTTTAACTTCTCATGCGTAATCTACAAATCTAAATGCCCTATATGAAAAATTACTACCAAATATTCCATATATCAGATTACACTAGCTCGCCCAAAATGTGTAGCTTTTTGCAGCTCCAGCTTAAATTTCTACACTTCATATTGCACATAAAAAGTATGAAAACTTTTCACCAGATCGGTGCTTATATGTTGTCATGATCATAAATATGATTTTTTCTTTCCTATTTGATCTCAGACAATAATGCAATTGACACTATTAAAAGTTAGTATGGTCAAACTAATTGAAGGTATTGATAGATGTCTTACCTTACCATAACTACTTTGATATTTGTCACTATAAATAGATACACAAATAGAAATAAACATGCAGACTGTTGACAAAAAATGGCATTTACAATATGTAGTTATGGTGAGTAGATGCTATGTTCTTAGAAATAAATATAGTTTTGGTTCTGACAGGTAATTTTAAACAGTTTGCTTTATTATTACGTACTTCAGGAACAGCTGACCAGTTATCATTAGTCTACATCCTTGGCAAATGTTAACGCCTTGTCTGTAAACAGCATTATCTCTCAGTTTAAGTGGGATGACTTAGCAAAACTCAGACGCAGCCATGCTACTGCACGGTGGAAGCAAAGTACCACTATTTTGTCACTAATACTTTAATGATGACCCCCTATATGATTCCTTTTTTCACTTGACATGTGCTTTCACCACTTGATGAAGGTTGATGGATTTTCTCAGGACCTCCTGTAGGTCTTGGGCATGATCTCTAAAGACTGTCAGGTGACTGTGTGCAATAATCTGTATAGTGCCTGACAAGCTCTTCGTATTTATATTCTGCACCCTCAAAAATACATATATTCTATTCTGCATTGTTCCAGTGTCCAAAGAATTTCTAAGGTTTTAAAAGTCAATAGTAAATGTAAAAAAAAGGTGCACTATGCCAGTTATTATTACGTAGACATGCCTGAAAGCTGTCAAGAACTGTCCCTCTGCAGATTCTTGGTGAAAAGTCACAAGCAGGACATAAAAGGGTTTTCTAAAATAAACATATGTTGGTAGGAAAACATCTTTAACAATAGCTTCAGGACTGAAGATCAAACTCTTTCTTCAGTATAGTGCCTCTCACATTACATTACTTCACTTGTACTTGAATGTGAATTGTTTGCTACTGCTGTTCTCTGGGGTTAACGGAAATATCTACAACAATACACTCATATCATTTATTTTCCTGTACATTCCCTTTAGCATTTCTATATGCATTCGTTACACTGGAGAGTTTTGTCTCTTTTCTTGCCTCTATGAATGTAGTTATCTAAGTTAAGTCATTTATGAAGTAGTAAACAAAACTAAAAACCTAAATCTAAAATAACCTTAATGTACACCTAAAGCTTTCACTTATTTTATTTCATTTACTTTGCATAGAAAAGGGAATGGTTAAAACCCTTGAAGACTCTTTTTCTTTTATTTCTTTAGCCATCTATGTTCTATTAAAAAGAATTACCTTCACTTCCTGCCCCATGCAAATAACAGGAAGCTGAAGAAATCTCCTAAAAGTAACACAAATACCCTTTTACACAGATGTTCTCATTGGAAGGTTTCCCTTTATTTCTTCTTCTGAAGACAACTAGAAATTTCTTTCATTTGACGGTGGCCACTAGGACAAAAAAATAAGGCGAATCTCCCCAGCTGTAACTCAGACAGCAGCAATAAAAAGCAAAAAAAGGTTTGAAACCTTCTCTGATCTATCAAAAATTAAAAATAAAAATGTGGACTTTAGATATATTTAGGTAAAACCTGTTCTGAAAGAAGAATGGGTGCTGCTGTTGCTAACGTCCTTCTAAAAGGACAAGTTATCTCTCTGCCTCTGAATTCAATACTTTGTAAATAACTGACCTGGAACAAGCATTGAACTTTCAGAGAGAGGAAGTGTGAACACAGCTCACTTCCTTTTAAAACCTCTCCATGGAAAAGGGATTGATAATGTCCAGTTAAAGGGGTTTTCAAATAGTTCTTATATTTAGACATGCTTTTTAAAGTTTTCTAAAGGAACTCTAAGAGTCGATTCACACTAGCGCGACTTGTCAGCCTGACAAGTCGAGCTCCCTCGCAGTCCATTGACTGCTACAGGACCCGTTCTAATAGGAGCGACACAAGCCGCTCCGACTTAGAAAAAGGGTCCTGTACTACTTCGGGGCGACCTCGGAGCGACTTGCATAGACTTCCATTATGTGAAGTCCATGCAAGTCGCTCCGAAGTCGTGGTGCATCCGAATGCACAAGTTGCCCCCGAAGTAGTACAGAGTCGTGCCGCCCCAGTGTGAACCGACTCAATTGCATTATTTGCAAATATTGGGCCTTTTATGCCCATTTTTTCCAGAAAAGCAAAGCAAATAATGAGTTAACGCTATTTCACAGTAAACATTCCTCATGGGAAGTATTCTGAGAACAAGATTTATAACAATGAACTTAATGAGATGAGGTTATTGTAGCACTGAATAATATACTTGTTCCTCTATAAAATAACAAAACCATGTTATAAATACATAAAAAAAATGTCAAACATAAATTATAAAGGCAATTAAACATTTCCAAACTGTCAAAAACTTCTCAAAACATTTGCACTTTATAGGTTGAGCTGCTATGAAACATTGCATAGTCCATATTTGAGTATTAAACATCGAGAGCACATGATTATTCAGAGCCTTAACGATTTTATATTGTTAAAAGTGAACTGGAGGCACAACCAGTTTTACCTTTACAAGGTTATAATCAGCTTGCTAGAATAGAGTAGAGCTTTTTTTAATTCTTGAGGGGGGTGCTGATTGAATACTGATGTGGTTTTCCAATATGCCCGTTCAACAGACTGATGTACACAGAGCAGACAGACTGATGTACCAGCGTCCCAAAAATTTGATTTAAACTCTTTTCTGCATCTGGAACATACATCATTGACATTTGGAGATAATCATTAATTTCGACTTAACATCTTTGTTTTTTTTTTGTTTTTGTTTTTTTGGGGGTTTTTAGTGATGAAGTCAGTTGTAGTTTAATAAATGAATAGTGTTGAGCGAACACGGACTGTATTATTCGTGTTCGTACCGAATAATTGGATTTTTTTTACCCGAACACGGACACGGACACTTTACTGTATGTTCGGGTAAAAATCCGTGTTCGGTCGTTTTATTTCCGGGTTTTGCATGCTTTGGCGCTCTTTTCATGGCGGGCTTTCAACAGCCAATCAACAATCGTTTAACTGGTGTGCCTTAAGCCATCCCAGCCATGCCTGCAAATGTCTTAGTAGCTGTGATTGGCCGTCTGAAGCATGTGACCAAGTCTTTATAAGTTCGAGGCAGCCGCCGCAGCAGCGTCATTCTGCTGCTTAGCTAAGGGACAGAGCACACATCAATGTGCTGGCTGCTGATTAGGGAAAGATAGGCAGGAAAAAAACATTTGTGTCCGGATAGAATTGAGGGACAGGTCGGAGTGTTTAGGCAGGGCGAGTTGTAGGCATTTTAGGGATAGAGTCTGCTGAATTATAGGGTCAGTGTCTTCTACAAACTACAATCGATATTGCTGTGTGGGGGGTGGGGTGAATCTGCACTCAATCCTGATCTACGATCTCTTCTCAATCCTGTTAGGGACAGAGTCTGCTGAATTTTAGGGAAACTGTGTTCTACAAACTACAATCGATATTGCTGTGTGGTGTGGGATTGGAGATAGGCAGGTGTCAGTGATCCACATCCATTTTTCTGTGTGTGAGCTGCAGTGAACACAATCTTTTTGGGCTGCAGTGAACACAATCTTTTTGGGCTGCAGTGAACACAATCTTTTTGGGCTGCAGTGAACACAATCTTTTTGGGCTGCAGTGAACACAATCTTTTTGGGCTGCAGTGAACAAAATCTTTTTGGGGTGCAGTGAACAAAATCTTTTTGGGGTGCAGTGAACACAATCCTTTTTGGTGTGCAGTGAACACAATCTTTGTGGGGTGCAGTGAACAAAATCCTTTGTGGGGTGCAGTGAACACAATCTTTTTGGGGTGCAGTGAACAAAATCCTTTTTGGGGTGCAGTGAACAACATCCTTTTTGGGGTGCAGTGAACACAATCTTTTTGGGGTGCAGTGAACAAAATCCTTTGTGGGGTGCAGTGAACACAATCTTTTTGGGGTGCAGTGAACACAATCTTTTTGGGGTGGAGTGAACAACATCCTTTTTGGGGTGCAGTGAACAAAATCCTTTTTGGGGTGCAGTGAACAAAATCATTTTTGGGGTGCAGTGAACACAATCTTTTTGGGGTGCAGTGAACACAATCTTTGTGGGGTGCAGTGAACACAATCTTTTTGGGGTGGAGTGAACAACATCCTTTTTGGGGTGCAGTGAACAACATCCTTTTTGGGGTGCAGTGAACACAATCTTTTTGGGGTGCAGTGAACACAATCTTTGTGGGGTACAGTGAACAGAATCTTTGTGGGGTGCAGTGAACACAATCTTTGGGGGGTACAGTGAACACAATCTTTTTGGGGTGCAGTGAACACAATCTTTGTGGGGTGCAGTGAACACAATCTTTTTGGGGTGGAGTGAACAAAATCATTTTTGGGGTGCAGTGAACAACATCCTTTTTGGGGTGCAGTGATCAAAATCCTTTTTGGGGTGCAGTGAACACAATCTTTTTGGGGTGCAGTGAACAAAATCCTTTGTGGGGTGCAGTGAACAGAATCTTTGTGGGGTGCAGTGAACACAATCTTTGGGGGGGTACAGTGAACACAATCTTTTTGGGGTGCAGTGAACACAATCTTTGTGGGGTACAGTGAACAGAATCTTTGTGGGGTGCAGTGAACACAATCTTTGGGGGGTACAGTGAACACAATCTTTTTGGGGTGCAGTGAACACAATCTTTGGGGGGTACAGTGAACACAATCTTTTTGGGGTGCAGTGAACACAATCTTTGTGGGGTGCAGTGAACACAATCTTTGGGGGGGTACAGTGAACACAATCTTTTTGGGGTGCAGTGAACATCCTTTTAGGGTGCAGTGAACACAATCTTTGTGGGGTGCAGTGAACAACATCCTTTTAGGGTGCAGTGAACACAATCTTTGTGGGGTACAGTGAACAGAATCTTTGTGGGGTGCAGTGAACACAATCTTTGGGGGGTACAGTGAACACAATCTTTGTGAGGTGCAGTGAACACAATCTTTGTGGGGTGCAGTGAACACAATCATTGTGGGGTGCAGTGAACTCAATCTTTGTGGGGTACAGTGAACACAATCTCATACTTCTGAAGATTTGAGGGTGCTGCCTGTTCCATACCCCCCCTACTCCTCATCTAGCCTTTTAGGGGTACAAACAATAGTAATTGGGGCCTAGTGTGGTTGTGTACGTGTGATATACATACACTTTTTTTGGATCATATTTTCTATTCCGCTATTTAATCAAAAACCTTTGGGGATCAGTTAAATTGGGGGATAGTCTGTGTTGGTACGTGTGAGAGAGATCCACCTTTCCAAGTTGTTGGGGTTCATCTCATACTTCTGAAGGTTTGAGGGTGCTGCCTGTTCCATACTCCCCCTACTCCTAGCCTTTTAGGGGTACAAACAATAGTAATTGGGGCCTAGTGTGGTTGTGTACGTGTGATATACATACACTTTTTTTGGATCATATTTTCTATTCCGCTATTTTATCAAAAACCTTTGGGGATCAGTTAAATTGGGGGATAGTCTGTGTTGGTACGTGTGAGAGAGATCCACCTTTCCAAGTTTTTGGGGTTCATCTCATACTTCTGAAGGTTTGAGGGTGCTGCCTGTTCCATACTCCCCCTACTCCTAGCCTTTTAGGGGTACAAACAATAGTAATTGGGGCCTAGTGTGGTTGTGTACGTGTGATATACATACACTTTTTTTGGATCATATTTTCTATTCCGCTATTTAATCAAAAACCTTTGGGGATCAGTTAAATTGGGGGATAGTCTGTGTTGGTACGTGTGAGAGAGATCCACCTTTCCAAGTTGTTGGGGTTCATCTCATACTTCTGAAGGTTTGAGGGTGCTGCCTGTTCCATACCCCCCCTACTCCTCATCTAGCCTTTTAGGGGTACAAACAATAGTAATTGGGGCCTAGTGTGGTTGTGTACGTGTGATATACATACACTTTTTTTGGATCATATTTTCTATTCCGCTATTTAATCAAAAACCTTTGGGGATCAGTTAAATTGGGGGATAGTCTGTGTTGGTACGTGTGAGAGAGATCCACCTTTCCAAGTTTTTGGGGTTCATCTCATACTTCTGAAGATTTGAGGGTGCTGCCTGTTCCATACCCCCCCTACTCCTCATCTAGCCTTTTAGGGGTACAAACAATAGTAATTGGGGCCTAGTGTGGTTGTGTACGTGTGATATACATACACTTTTTTTGGATCATATTTTCTATTCCGCTATTTAATCAAAAACCTTTGGGGATCAGTTAAATTGGGGGATAGTCTGTGTTGGTACGTGTGAGAGAGATCCACCTTTCCAAGTTGTTGGGGTTCATCTCATACTTCTGAAGGTTTGAGGGTGCTGCCTGTTCCATACCCCCCCTACTCCTCATCTAGCCTTTTAGGGGTACAAACAATAGTAATTGGGGCCTAGTGTGGTTGTGTACGTGTGATATACATACACTTTTTTTGGATCATATTTTCTATTCCGCTATTTAATCAAAAACCTTTGGGGATCAGTTAAATTGGGGGATAGTCTGTGTTGGTACGTGTGAGAGAGATCCACCTTTCCAAGTTGTTGGGGTTCATCTCATACTTCTGAAGGTTTGAGGGTGCTGCCTGTTCCATACTCCCCCTACTCCTCATCTAGCCTTTTAGGGGTACAAACAATAGTAATTGGGGCCTAGTGTGGTTGTGTACGTGTGATATACATACACTTTTTTTGGATCATATTTTCTATTCCGCTATTTAATCAAAAACCTTTGGGGATCAGTTAAATTGGGGGATAGTCTGTGTTGGTACGTGTGAGAGAGATCCACCTTTCCAAGTTTTTGGGGTTCATCTCATACTTCTGAAGATTTGAGGGTGCTGCATGTTCCATACTCCTCTTCCTCATCCTCCCTTTAGGGTAGGAAAAAATTTAATCGGGCCTAGTCTGTGTTTGTACGTGTGAGATACACAGTTTTTAATCCTATTCCGCTATTCAATACACACCCTTTTGGTGTAAAAAACATTAAATTGCGGCATAGTTTGCATATTTGACATTTGCATATATTGTGCCTTGTTGCGCTGTTTTGGGTACTCCACCAACATGGCCAGTGGCAATGACGCCATTCTCAGCTTAACTATCCCACTTCTATGCCTCCTTGAAAAAACAATTTGGGCGATGATGGAAGAGGATGTGGCACAGGATGAGGAGGAGGAGGAGGAGGATGAAGAGGTAACATTTCAAAGGCTTTCAGGGCAGTCATTCGCAAGGGGCTCCGAGGGTGGGTTCCTGCACACACAAACGCCAGGGACACAATTGTCCAGCAGGGGCACAGTTCTGGAGGATGAGGAGGATGAGGAGGAGGAGGAGCTGGAGGAGGAGATGGAACCATGTTCACAGCAGGGTGGCACCCAGGCCAGCTCATGGCCATCACTGGTGCGTGGCTGGGGGGATACAGAGGACACGGACGATACACCTCCCACAGAGGACAGCCTTTCGTCGCCTCTGGGCAGCCTGGCACACATGAGCGATTACATGCTGCAGTGTCTCCACAACGACCGCCGAGTTGCCCACATTCTAACTTGTGCTGATTACTGGGTGGCCACGCTGCTGGATCGCCGTTACAAGGACAACGTACCGTCCTTAATTCACTCACTGGAGCGCGATCGCAAGATGCGCGAGTACAAGCGCACGCTGGTAGACGCCATGCTGCTGGCATTCCCATCTGACAGCGGGGCCACAGTGGAAGCACAAGGCAGAGGAGGAGGAGGAGGAGGTCGCCAACGCAACCAGGGCACCGCCAGCACCTCAGAAAGCAGGGTTAGCATGGCCGAAATGTGGAAAAGCTTTGTCAGCACGCCACAACAAACAGCAGCACCAGCAGCTCAGATGGAACGTCTTAGCAGGAGGCAGCATTTTACCAACATGGTGGAGCAGTATGTGTGCACACGCCTACATGTAGTGAATGACGGGTCTGCCCCCTTCAACTTCTGGGTCTCCAAATTGGGCACATGGCCTGAGCTTGCCCTTTACGCCTTGGAGGTGCTGGCGTGCCCTGCAGCCAGTGTATTATCTGAACGGGTATTTAGCACGGCTGGGGGCGTTATAACAGACAAGCGCAGCCGCCTGTCCAGAGACAATGTGGACAAGCTCACGTTCATTAAAATGAACCAGGCATGGATCCCACGGGACTTTTCCGTACCTTATGCAGAATAGCAATGGATACCGACCTTACCCACCCATTGTTCCATTTTTGCTCTTTCTCACTCTTTTGGGGTGTACCCTCATTTAAAATTTGTGAAAAGAAGCAGTGTTGGCTACCTCGTCCTCCTCCTCAGGGCCAGATTAATGTAGGGGCTATTGGAGCTGCAGCTCCAGGCCCCTACCTTTTATATAGGCCCCGGGTTGGCCATATTCACTGTTACCGCTCTTCTGTCACTTGTAAACACAGAAGTCTGGCTTCTATGCTCGCTTCCCCAGGCAGCACCCTCAGAACCTCCCCACACAGCGTGAAGGCCGGACAAGGAGGGACAGTTGGCGATGCATGGATGTGTTTATGGGCTTCAGAGACAGCATCCCATGTTGAATTAGGCATGCATGGCTGCACCCTTCCTCCTCTGGGTGCATGGCAAGGCACGGCCCTTAAGGCCCTTCAAAATCCTCAGCACCAAGCCCATGATGCTGTTAATCCGGCCCTGGTCCTCCTCCACCGCCGCTTCCACCTACACCGCCCATAGGTGTGCGCAGCCTATTGCATTAAGGTGTGCACCCCAAAGTTGAAATACACATGCATGTGTTTGCCAGCAGGGAGAGTAATGTATCGGGGCCATGTACCTGTAGGCAAGGAGAAATAGAGCAGAGCAGGTCCCAGGGAGATCTTTCCCATCTCCTCACTGGCAATGCTATGTGCCCTAGGTGATTAGGGTGTGCCCAGGCACACCCAGCACACCCTGTGCGCACGCCTATGTCACCGCCACATCCACCACCACCTCAACCTCCCTCCTACTCCATATGGGCCTCGTCCTTCAGAGATGAAGAAGAACATTGTTTTATTTTTCTGTTTTTTTTTGTTGTTTTAAGTTATTTCCCTATCCACATTTGTTTGCAGAGCACTTGCCATGCTCTTAATTACGTTTTGCTGCCATTTGCAGCACTCTAGCCCTTTCCTTTGGTGTTTTAGAGCCATTTTAGTGCCTTAAAGTTCGGGTCCCCATTGACTTCAATGGGGTTCGGTGTCCGGGAAAAGTTCGGTAAAAGTCCGGGACACGGACCCGGACTTTTTTTTAAAGTTCGGCCGAACCCGTCGAACACGGACATCTAGGTGTCCGCTCAACCCTATAAATGAATGTTACCTTCTGGATTTTCTTTCTACTTATGTATTCCTGAGTCATGTTCCCCTTTACCCAGACTGTTTTGTTAGCTATACTATGTCTTACATTATAAGTAGCTACCAAAGTCATTACACCAGTGATAGAAGAGAATAGAGCCCGCAAGAGACACAAGCCACAAGAGAGATGGAACTCACTGTTTCTTATATATAAGGCTTCTTTTTGAGTCATTATTAGACTCGATTTACAGGAAATGTTGGAAAATTTTGACCACACACAGCAGTAACATGAATATAATTTTATCTGTGCCACAATCAGTCAAATATAATTTTATACACAAGGCAAAAAACAAATGCAGAGATTAGATTTAGTAAAAACATCCCAGCAAGGCAAGGCAATGTGAAATGTGTTTGTTACAGGAGTGATGACCTGCCAGCATCTCAAGTGCATCCAGATGTTTTATGATTTGGTTCTGGCTTAACCATAAGTGTTTAAATGTAATCGATAACATACAAATGGAGCCAGCAAATAGTGTGAGGGTTTATTTCCAGCCTTGCTAGGTCTGAGTTGTAACGAAAACAAACGAGAATGTATTCAAACAAAAATAAAACTATATTAACATTTTTATGTTGCAAGTAAGTATTTGTTATGAAAATTAGAAGAACCTTGCTAGTTGTCATGCTTTGCTTTCATTGTGCCCAGTAAGCCAAACATATATTTTAGACAGGTTTGCCTCAACAACAAAAAATGAAGATATAAAGATTAAGCCATCCAAACCAACTCTGGCTTCAACCCAGATGGCCTAATCCTAAACAGATGTAGCCATGTGCAAGGCATTGGGGTTGATTTACTAAAACTGGAGAGTGCAAAATCTGGTGAATCTGTGCTTTTTAGCCAATCAGCTTATATCTTCAGCTGGTTTAATTAGGCTTTGACAACAAAAACTTGGAAGCTGATTGGCTTCTGTGCAGAGCTGCACCATATTTTGCACTCTCCGGTTTTAGCAAATCAACCCCATTGAGCAGGAACACATGGGAATTTCCACATGAGAACTGAATATATAAGAATTTACAAATAGGTTCCATTCTGCATGTTCACAGCCCCCGCAAAAAAACAACTAATTTAAAGAGTAACTTGTCTGTACCTGCACAACATAATTGTCTATATTTTGTAAATGTTTTACATTGGACCAGGTACTGTTATTATTAATGTCCACCAATAGAAATATATATGCTTATGAAACTAATGGGTAGACCATACCTTTGTACTGTTGACAACAAAGATAACTGATCAAATGTTCCAGCTTGGCCAGGACTTTGGATTGTGGTATCCCAAGGATCTCTATTGCATTATTTTATTTAGTTCATTGCCCACTTTTAGATTAACTAACACATATTTGTAAATGGTCATGGTTTGCCTATGCATATTTCTCATTGCTGTAGGTTTTCATTATTATATAATTGATCCTATTTCTATGATGGAAGCATTCTAAGAAGCAGTGAATACCTCTGCATGTAAGCTGCATTCATACTGAACAATGTGGCTGGCCCAGCGGAGTGGCAATGCTTTTGAAGACAGGAACGTATCCCACCTCCTGTCAGTCTGGCAATCTATAGCCCCCCATAACCAATCAATAAAAGCATGTTCAGAACTAATGTAACCAAGAAAAACCATGGGAGAAGACAACCTCCACCTTTCAAAGCATGACTTGCAATCATTTTGGAAAATGACTTAGATGCAGGCTTCTGTGTGAGTATGTTTGTGTGTCTATATGTACGTATGGTGGGGAAAGGAGGGTGGTTAAATGTATTGTCTAGTTACATTAATTCTATAAAATAGCTTCTAGAATAATTCGTTTTTGTGTGTACAGTTTGGTGAACTTATATTCTCAGTATAATTATGGGATTGGGGTGTGGTAAGCACTTTGTACAAAAACTAATAAAATGACATCAGAAAATTAACCACAGGTGCAAATTATGCTTATTTTCCCACAGATGATTGCTTACAACCACTCTCATTCAGTTGGTTTCATGCTTAGGTCCGCTTATTTGATCTGTTTCTGTTTTCAGTATAGAACATAATAATAAAGAAAAAAGGACCGCGCTCGGTCACACTCTGGATATATAAATGATAAGCAAAAGGCAGCCAGTACAAACACAACTTGTCAGCATATAAAATAGATAAAATTACAGCACCAATGATATATGTAAGGACAAATCACTTGTGAGGTAAAAGTCCAACAAATATAAATAGATAGATAACGATCCTCAATTAAAGATGAAAAGTCCAGCCACCCAAAGTGGAATCAAGTAGATGAAAACATCAATACCGCGTGCAACGGAATTTAATAGATGTCAGCTTACCAGAACTTCCAGACCCCCTGTTAAGGTGGGTTAAATGGGCATGAAGTAGAGACATCCAAGGAGGGGGTCCTCTAAGTTGAGGGAACCAATCCTGATAAGATCACTCCAAAACAGGCAAACTTCCAGCATCCAGACACATCAGTGCAGTAGGTGAAGATAGTACCAAACCTCAAAATCAAGAGGGAGACTCCAATGGCATAGTAAACTTACATTGCCTGACGTTTCGTCCTCCCTAGGACATTTTCCTGGTTACCATTTCTATGCGCATTGAATTGTCCTGAATGTGAGTTGCCAATTTTTATTTCTCTATAATAAAGAGAGGGGGTCTGGAAGTTCTGGTAAGCTGACATCTATTACATTCCGTTGCACGCGGTATTGATGTTTTCATCTACTTGATTCCACTTTGGGTGGCTGGACTTTTCATCTTTAATTGAGGATCGTTATCTATCTATTTATATTTGTTGGACTTTTACCTCACAAGTGATTTGTCCTTACATAAATCATTGGCGCTGTACTTTTATCTATTTTATATGCAGTATAGAACATAGTAAGGCTAGGTTTCTGAGCATCTACAGACCTTTCTTGTCCACTTCACACAAATGGAAGGCAGAGTAAAGCCCCGTACACACGTGCCGATTGTCGGCCGTAAATATTCGGCCGCCGAACGATCGGCCGATTGTCGGCTTGTTAGTATGATGCTTCCGACAACCGACAGCGCATTTTTGGCCGAACAGAATCTGTCGTGCAGACTTTAAAATATTTGTTGGCCGTCACAAGAACGGCCGATTGTTCGCCAGTCAGTACAGATTTCGGCCGACAGACAGCAGATTAGCAAGACTGGGCATGCTCAGAAAAGAAAAAACACACGGAAAGTTAACCATCACATGACATCACTTCTGCAGTCGGCTGTTGTTGGCCGACAAAATTCGTGTGCAGTCTTTTGCAGTTTTCAACAGACACGACAGCCCTGGACAAAAGACGGCCGATCGTTGGCCTGACGATCAGTACGTGTGTACGGGGCTTAAGATCGAACAGAACACAGTTGTCCTGTATGTAGGAACATGTCTTTGCTGCTCATTCACTGCTACAATTTGTAGCCTAGCATAGACAAGATCAGAAAACCTGACAGAAAATGTACTTTCTCCTGACATTCTTCAGGCATCTTTTTATGGCAGGCTGTGTATGTATTATATTATATATTTTTCCAAAGAAAACACCATTGTCCTACGCTACTTTTGTTTCTTTGATTTTTTTAAAGTATGCAACTGGAAAAGACAGGGCTTTAAAGCTAAACTCAATGCAGATAATAAAAGATAACCCTTTGATATGATATTTATTTATTAAAAATAATTTAAAAGACAACTAGTATATATATCCCCAAATCTTTCTTTATATTGAGTGAGCACACTTAGCATTGTCCAGTGTAGGGAGCAGGTCTTAAACCTTTTCTGCAGGTAAATGCCCTGCCCTGCAGCACCCAGGAGATGTCCATCGTAGGTCAAGCTAAAACACGACCCAAAGAAAAATCTCCCCAATAGCTTGGGAACTGTCTGATTTAGATAAGCAGACCCAAGGGCCAGATATAAGAATATAACTGTCAGAGGGGTCCTCCTTGAAAAAGCAGAAGAAACCATCCCATCCATCACAAGAGAATGACACCTGTGACTGGAGAAGGGAACAGTTGAATGACAGGATCTCCTCTGCCTATTAACAAAATGTGTCGTGGCAGAATACTTAGTAATACAAGCTCTCTAAAAGGCAGAGAGGGTAGAAGGGGGTAGGTGAGTGGCGCATGTGGGTGGGGCCTACTCGCCCTGCACACAGAGGTACCTTTCACACACAGCACGCTCATCAATGCCCAAGACCAGGCAGAGACTGTGGTCATGTGAATAATTCAACATTAAGGCAGTTCCCTGACTCAGAGATGAGCCTTCACTGTATGCAGTGATTAAAGAACAGAGTTCCTCTGACAAGTGCTGTCCCATGTCCCAACATTTGATGTATGTTGCATTAGGAGGGACGTGCTGAGCCTCCACCAGTCTAGCGTACCTTTGCTACCTCACTCCCAGTAACAGAATGGGATCCTGCTGAGCACATAGCGCAGACCTCATGAGTACCTGTACTAACTCCTTTACTTCCCCTATCTATGTGACCAGGCCATGGATCTCCGTAACATGGGTTCAGCACTGATGGCTTTTAGATACCGACCAATAGGGCGGGAGCCAGAATATGGACCCTTTTGCTAACGGAGGACCTGTCACCCCACCAGATACCACGCCTAACGACTGGTTGCATGGTTTCTTAAACTGGTGCTTGGTTACTCTTAGCAACTGCACTCCTCCTTGTCTTGCCGAGTTAACCCTTTTTTTAGTGGTGTTGCTTTATTACCCCTTTGTGATTTACTGACCATGATTCTTTAGATACACCAGAACCAACATGCACTCTCTTAAATAACTTGAGATCAGGCTCAGAACAGTTATTGTAACTTTAGTGGTGAAACTTCAACATTACAGTACAATATGAACAAGTCCAATTCCTAACCCTAAAGGCCTGTACACACGCACCGATTGTCGGCCGCAAATGTTCGGCCGACGTCCGATCGGCCGATTGTCAGCTTGTTAGTATGATGCTTCCGACAACCGACTGCGACTTTTTGGCCGAACAGAATCTGGTGTGCATGCTATAAAATTTTTGTTGGCCGTCACCAGAACGGCCGACTGTTCGTCAGTCAGTACAGATTTCGGCTGACAAAAAGCAGATGAGCAAGACTGGGCATGCTCAGTGAAGAAAAAACACACGGAAAGTTAACCATCACATGACTTCACTTCTGCAGTCGGTTGTTGTTGGCCGACAAAATTCGTGTGCAGTCTTGAGCACTTTTCGACCAACAAAACAGCACTGGACAAAAGACGGCCAAACGGTCGGCCGACAATCGGTGCGTGTGTACGGGGCTTAACTATAGTTGTGTGGCTGCCCAGGCATACCTGCATGAGGTGGTAGTCCATGCTGGTATTCTCCTTGACCTGGATGCCCTCCAAAAATCCTTGTGTCTTCAGCGTGCTGCAAAGCGCAGTAGTCCCACTACCACGAGCAAAGAGTGGGAATAGAACTGACCAAGAGCCCTGGACCCAAGGCTTCCCTCTTTTTATATCATTGGTATGGTATGGTACTTAGAATTGTCAAATTTTATTCATGTGTGTAGAAAACTTATCTCAAAAAGAAAAATAAATATTACTGTAATTGCTTAAAAAATGTTAACTGGAGTTCAGTTTTAATTTGTAAAGCTGGCCATACATCATACAATTTTCTTGTTCAATTTCCTTTAGATTTACCTTCAACTATGTAGTGTAAGGTCCTGTCTGATTGCATATAAACTGAAGGTGTTTAGGTTTGACCTCATATTATATGGTTTTGGTAAATCTAAAGGAAAATTGGACAAGATGATTGTATAATGTATGGCCAGCCTTAGTTTTTTTTTTTTTTTTTTTTTTTATAAACAATTTATTGAAAAGAATAAAAAAACGCACATTAACAAGTGATGGCAATATAGTACAGTCAACAGACATAAGTACAAATAACAGTGTACATCCAAAATAACCACAAACTGTATCAGGGCGCAGAGAGATGCCATCTGCGGAAGATACTAAAAAATAAACAAAGCAAAAGTGACCCAGCCTCGTACAATACATGGCCAAAAATTCAGTATATTATTGCAAATACAGAGGGCCACTGCGGCGTAGATTAACATCCCCGCCGCATGGGCCGAAACCAATGCGTTACGGGGTTCAGTGCAATCATATGGGGTATTGGGAATCAGGGGGTAAGGGAGTACTGATGAAGGGAGAGAATTCCGACCCCTCAAACATGGGAAGTGAGGATGAGGGCAGACAGGAGGCATGAGAATGAATGTCCTGGATGGGGCACCTCCGAATCGGACACCCCCAAGGGGAACTCACTGTGTCCAGGGCCGGGGGCGCACCACCCATACATGTAGATAGACCGCCCAACGCTGCACACGGGTACGGTAGGCAACAGGAGGTAGGGGAGAGGGGGGTCACAGGGAGAGCAGGTGGGGGTGGAGGACGCCGAGAGCGTCATGAGACAGTGGGGGAAGAGAGCAATAGCATAAGAAGAGGGGGTAAAGGGATAGAGAGAGCACACTAGGTAGGGAGAGCAGAAGGGGGATAGAAAATGGAGAAAGAAGGAGAAGAGGAGTGCGGGCGCACTCCCCCGCAAGACGACCGGGAAGCAAGTGGGGTGTGGCGAGCTAACGACAGACTATGTATTCATCAGGCGACGGTGGTCATCCGATGCAGCAAAGTAGATCCACGGGGCCCAAATGTCATAAAATTTGGAGGGAGTGTCAAGAGCTTGAAACGTGAGATCTTCCATACGGGCGATCCTTCCAACCCTCCGCAGCCAATCAGCTACAGTGGGTGGGGAGGGAGACAGCCATAGGCACGGGATGCACATGTTGGCGGCAGAGATTAAATGAAAGACCAGAGACCTCCTGTACGTCCGCTGAGGGAGGGAGGAATGATGGAGGAGGAATTGTGCCGGGCTGAAATCCGGCGTATAAGTAGTGATACGAGTTATGAGGGCATGTATCGCCTTCCAAAAGGGCTGGATCCGCGGGCAGTCCCACCAGATATGTAGGAGAGATCCTGTATGGAGGCGGCAACGCCAGCAAAGGGAGGGGAGGTCCGCCGACATTTTATGCAAAAGTTCAGGAGTCCTGTACCAGTGTGCGAAGATTTTAAAGCCAGTCTCCTGTGTGAGGACGTTCCTGGAACCCTTGTGAATGTGAAAGAAGATTCGCTCCCAATCATCATCCGACAAAGTTTTGGCGGTGATCTCCTCCCACTTAGCCCGTAAACGGACGAGGCGAGGCGGAAGTTGCAAAAAGAAGAGGGAGTATAGTAGGGAAATAAGATGCCGTTGCGGGTCCGACGATCTGCACAGGGTCTCAAAGGGGGTGAGATCCCTAGACCAGCAGGAGACATCAGGGGTATGTAGGAAAAAGTCTCTGAGCTGCAAGTGATTGAAGAAGCGAAGCTGAAAGTCCGGGTATTTCTGTGCCCAATCATGGAGAGAGAGCAGTGAGCCCGCTTGAAAGCAGTGTTCGGCCCTGCATGGAGCGTCGGAGGCAGAACCCTGCGGGGGGATGTAGGAGAGGCCCGGAGGGAAGTCCGGATTTTGAACAAGGGGTACCATAGGGCCAGGCGAGGATGCCAGGTGCAAGGTCTTGCACAGCTTGCGAAAGATTACGATCGTGGGGTTGATGGTCGGGTGCTTGTAGCACACCGTCGGAAAGGAAGGCGTCGAGATCCAGGGCAGGTGTTGAACAGGGATGGGGGAGAAAGAGTCTTCCAACGCGACCCAAGCTTTGACATGATGATGTTTGTGCCAGTCCACCACCCTTGCCAGGTGGCAGGACCAATAGTATCTCTGAAGGTGCGGCAATCCCAGGCCACCCATCTCCTTCGGGGCAGTCAAGACGTCCCAAGACAGCCTGGGGCGTCTCGAGCGCCAGATAAAGGATGTGCATGCGGAGCGATACGAACGAAAAAACGCTGGAGGGAGCTTTAAGGGGACGGCTTGCATAGTGTAGAGAAGCCTAGGAAGAACACTCATTTTGACCACTGCAATCCTGCCGAACCAGGAGAAGGAGCCAGATTCCCATTTGGAGAGGTCTGCTTTTATAGACTGCAACAGCGGCAGGTAGTTGCGTGAGTAAAGGTCAGCAAGAGTTGAAGGGATTTGGATGCCTAGGTATGTGATAGCAGAGGATTCCCAGCGGAAAGGGAAGTTGTCCTTGCAGAACTGTACTTTGCATGGCGGGAGGGATATATTCAGGGCCTCTGATTTTGCGTAATTAATTTTGAGGTTGGATAAGAGACGAAAGGCGTCAAGGTCCCGGAGAAGGTTAGGTAAAGAGATTGCAGGGTTCGTCAAAAACAGCAACACATCGTCGGCGAAGGCCGCTAGCTTATAGGTTTTATGGGCTATAGTTATACCGTTTATATCGGGATTAGAGTTAATGCGGCGGAGGAGGGGCTCAAGGGTAATGATGTATATCAATGGGGAAAGGGGGCAACCCTGTCGGGTCCCATTCGACACGGAGAAGGCGTCCGACAGGCCCCCGTTGACCCGTACCCTAGCCGAGGGCGACGAGTAAAGAGCCCGTATAAAGTTCAACATGCGACCAGCGATGCCCAGAGACTCCAATGCTGCAGTCATGTAGTCCCAGGCAACCCTGTCGAACGCCTTCTCCGCGTCGAGCGAGAGGAAGAAACCAGGAGTGCCAGAGGAAGTCATCCAATGGTGGATGTTGAGTGCCTTGAGAGTGTTATCCCGGGCCTCGCGGCCGGGGACAAAACCCACCTGGTCGAGCGAGATGACATCCGGAATGTGGGGTAGCAGGCGGTTCGCCAGTACCTTGGCGTAAAGTTTGATGTCCACGTTGAGGAGGGAAATTGGCCTGTAATTGGAGACCAGGGATGGGTCCTTGCCGGGTTTAGGAATGACGGTAATGTGAGCTTCCAAGTAGTCTGGGTGCAAAGTAGGGGAATCAGAGAAGGAGTTGAAAGCCGCAAGCATTGGGGAGGACAGGATATCCCCGAAGGTCCGGTAGTATCCCACCGTCAAGCCATCCGGGCCCGGACACTTCCCCGGTTTAAGTTGTTTGAGTGCAGAGTGCAGTTCGGGGGAGGAGATGGGCGCATCAAACTCCGCCAAGGCTTCCGGTGAAAGGGGAGGGGGGGAGTATTTCTGCAAGAATGCCTTAATATGTGCTGTTCTGTCTGCAGGGGGGACCTCAGGGTCTGGGATATCCAGGTTGTATAACGCACGGTAATACGTAAGGAACTGTTGAGCGATAGCACTGGTGGAGGTGACCTTCCCGCCACGCGGGTCCGTGATCGAGTGGATCGTCCTTGCCGCCCGTCGAGTTTGAAGCGCTCTGGCCAGAAATTTGCCCGATTTGTTACCATAGTCATAAAACAGACGTTGCTGTAAAGCGAATTTACGTTGCGTTATAAAGCCCAATTCTGTGAGGAGGTCTTGTCGGGTTTGAGTCAGTTCAGTCAGAGTGTGTGCGGCTAGAGTGAGCTTGTGCGCGCGTTCCAGGGAATGGATGCGGTTAGTGAGGGTAGCAATATGAGCCCGTCGTTCCTTGTTGCGTTTCGCAGCCATGGCAATAAAAACGCCCCTGATGGTGCACTTATGGGCCGCCCACAACGTAGCAGGGGTCACATCAGGCGTGGCGTTATGGGCAAAATACTCTCGCAGAGCAGAGGTCAGTTCCGCGATATATACCGGGTCGGTCAATAGGGAGTTGTCCAGGCGCCAGGAGCGGGAGCGACCAGGGTCGGGCCGTAGGGAGAGGGAGATGGTGATAGGGTGGTGGTCAGACAGAAACATAGGATCAATGGACGCAGAGCGCAAAGAAGAGAGGGCAGCCTGGGAAAGAAAGAGATAATCAATCCTGGAGTATTTATTATGGGGGTGCGAGAAGTACGTGAAGTCCTTGGTGTCCGGGTGCAACGTCCTCCAAGCGTCATGAAGCAGAAGGTCTCTAAGGAGAGTCTTAATTGCTCGCAAGGCGGAGTACGGTAAGGAGGAGGAGCCCGAGGAAACATCCAGGAGGGGGGAGAGGGCTACGTTGAAATCCCCACCCACTACTAAAGTGCCCGCCTGAAATTCGGTCAAGCGAAGAAGCGTTGCCCGGAAAAAGGGTACGGGGCGTTTGTTTGGGGCGTAAATGTTCGCTAGCGTAAAGAGTTGACCACGTATGGTGCCCTTAAGGAAAAGAAAGCGTCCCTCTTGATCTGAGACAGAATCTTGTAGAGTCCACGGACAGTTTTTAGAGACCAGTATAGAAACTCCCTTAGACTTAGAAACGCTGGACGTTGAGTGATAAACCGTCGGGAAGGAGCGATCGTAAAAGCGGGGAGTTTTATCCGAGCGGAAATGGGTTTCTTGCAGAAACACCACATCCGCCTTAGCCTGACGCGCATAAAGCAAAAGCTTAGATCTACGCTCGGGAACGTTCAAGCCCCTGACATTAAGGGAAAGGATTTTCAAAAGTGGGTCCGGCGCATGCATCCCGGGGGAGTGCGCCACACGCCCCCTAGAGGAGGCAGGCATGGTAGTCAGCTTAGAGGAGAGAGAAATAGGGAGGGAAGAGGGGGAGAGGGCAGAGAGGAGGAAGAGCAGAGGAAGAGGAAAAGAAAGAAAGAAGGGTGCGGGGGATGAGAAGGAGAAGGAAGGTTAAGTCGGGGAGGAGGGGGCAAGGGGGAGGAAAGGCTGTGGGAACAATCCGGTGGCAGGAGGTCCTGCCTACCTGTCAAGCACGGAAACAACAATGGGGGAGGTAGTGTTTAAGTGCAATGAGTGCCGTTAAGCTGACAATTGTAGTCAACCGTAACACACTAGGGGGGTTGGATAAAACCTAACCTGGAGGGCACACGTGAGATCCTGTTTCCACACTCGGGTGGGAGAGAGGAAAAAAAAGGAAACAGGAGAAACACGGGTAGAAACAGGAACCAACTGACTGTGTGCCCCGCCGACGGACAAAGAAGAGGGGATGCAAAGAGGGGAGAGACATTAACGATGATCAAGATGCAAATGCCCACAGGGATAGGGGAAGGAGTCCCGTATAATCAGTGCAACAGTATAAACCTGGCATGGGGTAAACTAGAGAACCGTCGTGGTGTATAACACATACCATGAAAAGTAGCCGGTCACTCACGTGCCTCCGGGGTCACTGGTGTCACCCACCACAAGGCCAGGAGCGAGTTAGCAAAACATAACCAAAATCTGGAGGCCCCTGGATGGGGCATGGCAGGACCACCCCCCCCGATGGACGTCCGTCACCAGGGAGGGTGGGCCCCCCACTACTTACAACATTAGCATTGTAAGGTCACTAAAACATAGACACATATTATGAAGTCCATCCTCCAAGCATATATCACACAAGAGAGGTCCGGTCGACTCCCCGGGGGCGGAAGGGATCCGTCCGGAACAGGCAAATCCCCCCCTGCACGACCCCGGGCAGCCCACCCGACCCCCCAAGCTAGCATTATCCAGGGAAATATCAACACATTACGATAAACATTAAATTAGGCAACATTGCTATTGTCAACAGCGCCACCACATCCCGCGGACCACCTGAATAGGGTATACCTGGCATGTCCGATAGAAACCGAAAACCCAAAATCCAAAATCCAAAAGCCAACCCTCCCCAACCCAACCCCCACCCAGTGCAAAAGTAATCCGGTCCATATAAAGCACCGCAGCAGTCGGGAAGCCTGCAAAGTCCATAACCACTAGGCTGTGGTAACCGGGGGGGCGGGGTAGTAAAAGGAAGTCCAACAGAGGTAAAGCGACCATTAGTCAGCAAATAGCATGAACAGGCAGGGCACATAAAGGGTCTACGTTGCTGCGGATGCCAAGAAGCGAGATCTAAGCGGCAATATGCCAGTGCCTTGGGGGGGGAGGACTAGGGAGGGGGAGGCTGGCCGCCCGACCCTGGCAAGCATGGGTGGGCATATATCTGCGTTCAGCGGTCAGGAGGGCAGGACAGTTAGAATACAGGGGCGCTGGACAATACATAAGCATTGAGTCAATGAGCAGTCCGAGGATGTTCATAAGGCACATCGGCTAGGCACGTGGAGTGGAGGTAGGACGGATCATAGCCAGCCAAAACATGGGACGAGGAAACAAATAAACGTGGGCTCCATGGATAAAGGGGGAGAGTGGCCAGTCCAGTGAACTACGGGAGAACAAGGAGTGGGCAAGGGAGCATATAACGTGAAAAACAGTGATACTTGCCAGACGATCAATGGTGTCCCGGCCATCAGTCACCTTGACGAGGCTTCCTTTGCTTGGGAGGTTTTGTGGGACTCGCCGCCAATGGTGGTATCTGCAGAGCTGCGAGGGGCCTGAGTGGTGAGGGTGAACGAGGACGCCTGAAACGAGAATCATGGGCCTCCATAGGTTCCTCTCTGGGCGTTGGTGCTGCTGGCGGACCCCCACGGAATGCAGCGTACCAGTTAGGGACATCAATCAGCGGGAGCCCCATGGCGGCACAGAAGTGTGGGAGTTCCTCCGGGACCCTCAGGAGAGCCGTACGGCCTTGCGCGGTGGCTGACAAGCAAAAAGGAAACTTCCATTTATATGGTATCCCCTTCAGCCTCAAGGCTTCCAGCAGAGGGCGCAGATCTCTGCGGTGCTGCAAGGTTATGCTGGAGAGGTCTTGATAGATGTGAATAACAGCACCCTCATGTTCCAAATTGGCCCTGTTCCTGGCCTTTCGCAAGATCTCCTCTTTTAATTTGTAATCCACTAGGCAGCAGACCACGTCCCTGGGAGGGTCGCCATCCCTGCCCCTGGGGCGCAGCGCACGATGTATCCGCTCCATGTCTATGGGGGATTGCATGGGGCGATCAAGGAGGGTATTAAAAATACCTGTGACAGCAGGGGCGACCATGTCGGGTTCCACAGATTCGGGGAGACCACGTACCCGCAGATTGTGACGTCTACCCCGATTGTCCAAGTCCTCCATATGCCGTTGAAGCTCCCTAAGCTGCAGGGAGTGAGAATCCACCGCACGTGTGACAGACCGTAGCACTTTGTCATGCTGTGCTGTGACAGTTTCCATGCCCCGCACTCGGCCGGTCAGGCTTCTCATCTCCTCCCTCAGGTCATGGATCGCAGAGCCCAGCGTGTCCTTAATGTCGGCTGCGATCATCCGGAGGTCCGCCATCGTCACCGAGGGAGGAGGGGGGGTCGGCATAGCGGGTGGATCGGTGCCCGAGGCTGTAGCCGCAGCATAGGAGCGAGCAGGCTGCGAAGTTTGTGTGGAGGAGGGCGCCAAGCTGCCTGTGAGCGCCATGTTTGTCCCCTGGGTCCGGAACATTTCAGGGATGCTTTGGCTCAGCTGAGCCCCTGTGTCCCTCGGGGAACGTGATCGGGTGGCAGAGGAAGCCCGGGAGGTGGATCCCATCGTTGTCGGGCAGTGAAGCACCCGGGTCTCTCCAGCTTATGGATGCTGTTGTCCGTGTCGGCGGGAGCGCAGGGATCAGGCAGCCATCTCCATGCGAGGTCAGACCACGCCGGCCAGCCTTAGTTAAGTCTATCCAAATCTCCTAGTCCATATACCACTGTCCTCTCCAAATTGACAATGCTGCTGTAAAAGGGTGGCTTCATTGTCCCTTTATAGAGTGGAGACACCTTAAGACAGGACGTGTGTTACTGGCTGGATCACAAGGTGAAAATGAAGGAAGGAAAGAGAGACTGCAATATGATAAAATTTTGCTTTTGGGTTTAATATTGCTCTAAGGGTCCATTCACACTAGCGCGACTTGTCAAGCGACTTGGTCGCCTGACAAGTCGCGGTGGGTCGCTCTCCATTGAATAGTACAGGACCCGTTCTAATAGGAGCGACACAAGTCGCTCCGACTTAGAAAAAGGGTCCTGTACTACTTTGGGGCGACCTGGAGGCAACTTGCATTGACTTCAATGATATGAAGTCCGTGCAAGTCGCGCCGAGGTCGCCCCACCAAGTCGTGTCGCCCCTGTCTGAACGGGGTCTAAGACCTAGGGGAGAATAATTGTCACAAATTAGTTTAATACAAACATCAAAATCAACCTGTAAAAGGTATAGGTGTTCTGAACTAAAATACATTTGGAATTTTGTGATTTCCAATATTCATGAATTTGTATTCAAGCTGTCTGCATTTTGTTGCATATTTTTTGTTGCCAGCTTTCACAATGCTTACATTTTCATTAATATTGGCTAACGAGTCTAATAACCCAAAACACAAGGTATAATTCTCCCCAGGATGACATTTCACAATCTGTTGAGCAGACTGTGTGTACACAATCCTCCCAGTTCTCCTGGCATACAGCTTTACTGGCATATCAGAAAATTCTGCAGATTTATACCTACAACAGGGCTGCTGGATAGAATGGATAAAAGAGCCCAACACTTGCTCAATCCTAGCCAAATATAGCCAATACCTCTATCATTATTATCCAGAGGGATCAATAGACTTCGAAAAGAATCAAACATTGGCATAAATAAAATTTACTTTTCAGCAAGTATTGTTTATTAATAAATGGCTGAAAAATAGATTGTCTGGCAAAAGCAACCTATATATATACCTGTGTACCATTTGGAAAAAAAAAGAGCATAATGGTTACAAGCCAGGGGTACATAAATGTGGAGGTGCTGCTTTTTAGCAACTAGCCAGGTTTCAGCTATTTTTTCATAACAAGCACAACATGCTCTTGTTTTGTAATTATAACACATTTTGGGGATGTATTTCCTAATAGAACAGAGAATTTTTACTTTGCAAAGTAAGGGAGTAAATAACTTCAATATGCTTTTAGTTCAGTCACCCAATCATACATAACAAACAAACATACCAGTCAATATCCTGTTCTTATCATTCCCCTAGTAAATGATTGTGTATTCAAAGTGAAAAAAGCTTCACTTTATTCATTAAAGTGGACGTCACCCTCCACAGCCACCTTCTGCCTTCTCATCTCATCCCACTTCTCTTTCAAAATCGCAAAGCTTTACATTTTTTATTTTTTTTTACCTATTTTTTGGGAATTTACCCCCCACCACCCCGCCAATGCCTGGATTTTCACCTAGGCAAGGGCATTACTTATTCTCGCAGACTCTTGGGATAACCACATCATGCATCCCAGGAGCCCAAGATTTATTCGTATGCATATGTTCTGCATCATCAGGCATGAGGGGTGCCAGCTTTCTCTATCTGGCCCCTCAGTGAAGGGTCAATGAACAGGAGGCTGGCTGCCAAAGCCTAGAAGAGACAACTGGCCCTCTGATAAGGTCACAAAAAAAAAAAAGGCAGCACGGGATCCATTGTGCAACAGTCGTCCAGTGGATCCCCACAGAAGATTGTTGGATTGGTGGGCATATGAATATATTTTTTATGGATTATTCAGAAAAAAAGGTAGGGGGAAAATGAAGGGAAATCTTCACACAACCAGGTAAATGCTCCTCATTGAAGGGTGTCACCAGAACAAGTGCTCCTATTGGAAGAAATCAGTTTATCTCTTGTTTTTGGTGACGACTGGAAAATTTTGGATCTCCTATTACTTCTGTCTAGGCAACAATGGTCAAATATTTGGGGGGGAAATCTTCCCATGGGAGACACAGACAGCAATAAAAGCTCGGCAGAGGGTCTAATACACGCTTTCTCTATCTAAATCCAAAAATAGTGTTCTAGCTATAGATACACTTTAATATTTTATCTGTTATGCTGGTACATGTGATCTATTTTATTATCTTATGCATGCACCACTCAGAGCTCCATCACTGATGGGTGTTATTCCATTTATTTCAAATGTTTGTACAGCAAATATAACATTTTGACAGTTCTTCCCTTTTTTCAGCAATAACTCAGCTAACAAAGGAAAAACAATTAAATGTTCTGTTTGTTGTAAACACACACTTTATAAATAAGCAGAATAACTACCTGTAATCAGAATCCAGGCTCTATTACATATATGGTATATACAGTGTATGCAATAGAGTGCCATCCACATCTCCACCATTCAGGTCCAATATGTGGCAAAAAAAAACCCTTCTGACCTCAGTGGTACTTGTTTATAAATGACATGAGTGTGCCAACTTCCAACAATTAGAAGAAAATATTGTTATTTTTGTGACGTGTTTTGATTATTTCAATAAAGCACCTTTTTGGGTTAAAAAAAAAAGAAGAAAATATGAGGCAAACATTCGGCCATCGTCCATGTTGTATATGGAAACCAAAAATTATGTATTGTGTCGGACTTTACAGGCCAGAAAGGAGTACACAGGAAAAAAACTATGAATAAAAAATATTACAATTTTATTGAATACATTAAAAATCCAGATGTCAATGCGCATTTTCTATATGCAACTTCACACCATTATTAAGAACAAAACAAATGGAGAACACCGTGGATACCACTATATGGTACTATAGTATTGGTTCCTCAACAGCCAATGCGTTTCGCTAAACATAAACAGCTTCATCAGGACTTGTTGAAACCGAAACAGTATATATCTTGAAATTACCCACCTAGTTACCCACCATGAAATTACCCACCATGTTCCTCCCCAGCGAGCGCTGAGGCATATGGGGAATTGTTGACCGTGGAGACCTTCCTCGGAGACTAGGCCTAGCCAAGTCCTCCTTTATGTAGAAGATCAAAGCAGTCTATATATGATATGTCCTTGCAGATAAGAACTTTAATGATATTCCTTAGCGTGCAATAAAATATATATCCATCAGTCCCGTATCAGGGTGAAGTAGCTTTCCCATCAACCCCAAATCCCCCAAAATGGTGAGTGTCCTCTCACAGTTGTATGCGTATTATGCCTGGTCACCCAATATCATTTGCAGAGGCCTAAACAAGAGGTCTGCACCCAATCTTACTTCCTTCTGGCCTCCGATCTCCACGGTCAACTGGCAACTGGTCAACCATTCCCCATATGCATTAACGCTTGCTGAGGAGGAACATACACCTAGCTTGTTAATTTCTAGATATATACTGTTTCAGTTTCAACAAGCCCTGATGAAGCTACATTTAACGAAACGCGTTGGCTGTTGAGGAACCAATACTATAGTACCATATAGAGTTAACCACAGTGTTCTCCATTTGTTTTGTTTTTAATAATGGGGTGATGTTGCATATTCCCTTTTTCCCTGGTGTTCAGTGCTGATGGCAGACCACAAGATTTCTCCGGTTGTGGCTAAATTTAATCATGCAGCATCCTATCATGGAAAAACCTGTAATTGCTCCACAAACGATGTAAATATTTTATAGTGCTGCAGTAAGACAACATATATATTGCTGTATTTTTCTTCAACAAAAGCAATGCTACTCTAGATCTAATAGTTATATCTGAGATCAATACAGTCATTACAACTCTGCAGACTGCCCAATACTGCACCAATTACACTGCAGTGACATGCACAATGAACTGATACATCACCTTTAACATTGTCAGGGAGATCACAATAAAGACTTCATCTCCACCTTACTGTAAAGCTAATGGAAAATTCAATATAAAACAGAGGACAAAGTAATGACAATCTTTCTGTAGTTTGTCTTTAGGTTCAACCATCCATGGACAATACCTATATACTAGTTGAATTTCAAGGAAAACGTAAGTGTTACTAAACCCACAATAGTAAAATCAGTCTGTATATGCAGTAAAGTATGCTTGTTATATTCACTGTGGAACCTAAGAGGTTAATCCTCTGATTTGTGTTAAAAGGCTGTTTGATCCTATCTTCTCTGATCCTCCCCTTCCTCCACTGTCCCCAATCCATCCCCCAATAAGACATGGCCTTTGGAGTCACTCTGCACATGCTCAGTTTGGTGTGTATTGCTAGAAAAAAAAAAAATATATTTCTTTGGGGGGTGCATGTAAACAGCACAGGGCCAATCAACACTGTCCAGACAGAAAATGTAAACTCCTCCCACAAGCTTTAACCAGACACTGTTAGAAGTCACAAGACTGCTATATACTGCTGTTGAGAAAAGGGATTTATATTTTATATTTATATTTACTAAAATAATTGCATTTCCATGTTTTGTTTTTCTGTGGGAGACCAGACATAGTGAATGCAAGCTCCTGGGTTTAGAAAACCTTTAAGACAAGAAACTACCCTACATGATCATTCTAGACCATTTTTGACCTAAACTGACCGACCTTAACATCATTTTTATAGTATAAATCAGTGAGATGGTACACCCACATACACTGACCACATCTGAACACAGTTGTGTTCAATCATCAATTATACTAGAGGTTTTTTTTTTTATTAACTCCACAAATTCTGCAATTTTAACTTGGGCTTGAAATGTCTAGTCTATCTGCTATGGACATTTTTAGATTTGCTCATTTACAACATGATATTGTATTTATGTTTAATGCTACTAATATAAAAATTATTTTCAGCTACTAGAGGCCCATATAGAAAGAATGGATGCAAGTGATTTCCAATATTTATGCTTTTGTGAGATAACAGTGGAAGTCTCAAAACTAGTTGCAAGCTTGAAAACAAAATGGAAAAATTGGGAGAACTTTATTCAACAAATCAAATTTTTTTTAAATATAGAATCCTGTATAATAACATATATATCATATATATATATATATATATATATATATATATATATATATATATATATATATATATATATATATATATATATATATATATATATATATATATATATATATATATATATATATATATGGAGAGAGAGAGAGAGAGAGATAGAGGGAGAAACAGACAGACAGACAGACAGACAGACAGACAGACAGACAGACAGATAGATAGATAGATAGATAGATAGATAGATAGATAGATAGATAGATAGATAGACAGACAGACAGACAGACAGACAGACAGACAGACAGACAGACAGACAGACAGACAGACAGATAGACAGATAGATAGATAGATAGATAGATGTGCACTAACTAATAGTAACCAATAATTTATCAGCTTACTGAAGTCAGATTACTAAATTCTGATTGGTTATTATATTACTGAATTTTGAATGTTGCAGTTTGTATAATTGGCAAAGTCTGAAGAAAGACCCAAAATGCAAATCTTAGGATGAAGGATAAATGTCTGATCTTTTCAGCATGCCCACAACCGTACTAAGGGTAGTGATACATACTACTACTAGGATACAAATGGACATTATGAAACAATTTTACACGTGACACATAAATGTAATGCATATTGCAAATGGTATTTTGTCCAAAGACAATAAACAAGTGTGCTGAAAATAGAGGAACTGCCTATGTAGCAAAACTGAGACATCTTTTTTCCTCAAACTTTTGTCAAACACCGGTTCCAGAATGTATGTTTATTAACCATTTCTTGTCCATACACTGCAAAGTTGTTATTGGTATACTGTAATCAGAATTTCTAGTGTAGAAAAATGTTAATCTAATGTTATGGAATATCTAGGAAAAGTGTGGATCTTGAAGGTATTGCTAGCAATTATTGGATTTTAATTGCATAAATTAGTCTAGTGCATAAAATCGTAATTAATTGCAGTGATATGTCTATGTAAACATGTTAGATGTGTGATAAAGTTAGAAAAATAATTAGCGTAGCTACACTAATTATGGTTTAGAATACTGCCACTTGCAGTAAGATGGGCCTACTCTCAAGATAAGGTGATTGAACAAAAGCCACTGTATAGGACACATCTGTTTCATCGTGCTGCTTGCTGCATGAACAGGGGCTCTATTCATTGCCATGGGCTTATGGTGCACGGTACAGCGTCTGCCCCTCCATGAATGATGACTATTGTAAGCCATTCATACTTGTCTACTTAACCAAACTGTTTTTCTAACGGTAACTTTTGTTCAAATATTTGACATCTTTTTACATTTTCCACAGACCTCCAAATATAGCCATAAATTGTACAAAGCAACCATTTTATAGTGTGACACTTGCATAAAAGGCCATTTGAAGGTGAATGAATACACTGATAAGTGCTGCATCTAATTCATTAAGATCTACGCCTCCTTGGACAAGCCTAGGAGCATAGAGGGTGAGTATTATTTATTACAAAGACATGTTGGTAGGTAAATTGGCTCCTGCCTAAATTGGCCCTAGTATGTATATGTATGAATGCAAGTTAGGGAACTTACAGCGTAAGCTCCTTGAGGGAAGGGAATGAATGTACAACAATTTACATTGCTATATAAGTACTTGTAATAAAAATAAAAAAATAACATTTTCTGATAGAAATGAAAATAGGTTACCCTCACCATCATTTCATACAACAGAAAGGAGGCCATATTTGTAGTATGTAAACCTCTCATATTTTGTGTGTTAGGCAAAGTAATAAAAACTGGGCAACCCAGTATTTTTCTTTTATGCCTACTAGTCAACTAATATTGATTGGTTAGTTTGTCAAATGCATATTGCACAGTGCAGGGTATAATAAATAGGTAAAAAGTTTGCTTCCTAAGACAGCACTTTTATATTTCAGCCATATTTCATAGGATGAACAGAATAATCTCTAAATATGTGCTTTAATTGTGCCTGTGCACCACTAAGTTTGTTGCCTAACGGCATGAACAGGGCTCAGTTGGTGCCAGACTAGCACTGTAATCCCAATGGCACTGGCAAAATGCTCACGTCGCACGCTGACACCCGAATGGTGTCTTCCACTTATTTGTCATGTGATACAATATATTATGTCATGGCTCTTGCTCCTTACAAGTTACGCCATGGGCATGGCTTCCTCAGAGCGATGCAAACAAGTGAAGGACACTGTTCGAGAGTCAACCAAGGGGATTACAGTGCTAGTCTGTTCCATACATTTGGCTATGGCTGAAATGCTGCGGACCCTATGGTGACAGTACCTATGGCATTGTATATAGAATGTGAAGCTTTGATCTCTGTAGTGCACCAGTTAAATTGCAATTTTTATTGTGAGTGCAATTTTATCTACTATTTTTAATAAATTCATATCTTTATGGAAAACATTATGATATTTTAATTGTATTCTGGGTAGCGGTTTCTGGATATCGATGGGAGCATGAGATGACATCTTCCACATAGTGATGTGTAAAGAAAGTGCGCTGAAAAAATAGAAGAGCTGCGACCTTAGAAAATACTTTAACCTGCACATGGAAAAAGTTATTTTAACCTGCACATGGAAGCACATGCTTGAGCTCAGAGATCCATCCATCCCAGCAGTGGTGTATTTAGGTTTTGTGGTGCCCTAGGCCTGACTAAACTTGTGCGCCCCCTAATTTAAATATAACCCACCCCTTTCTGTAAAGGCCACACCCCTTCCTTATTATGATCCGCCCTGTCATCTGTAAACCACAGACCACAACCACAGTCTATCAGTGCCCATCAGTGCAGCCTCATCAGTTCCCATAAATTCAGCCTCATCAGTGCCCATCAGTGCAGCATATCAGTGCTGCCTTATTAGTGATTTGCCTCCAGGACCCTGCCCTCCAGCCCAATTCGCCCCATAAGACTGGCACTATACTAAAAGTGTAGCACAAGCCAGCGGGGACCCCTTTAGTGTGGGAGCTGGGAGAAGGCTGTTTTTTTTTTTTTTTTTCGTGTAGGGTGCAGCTTTTTTGCTGCCCCCCTGCAAAGTGCTGCCCTAGTCCTGGGCCTTGTAGGCCTAGGCCAAGATACAGCACTGCATCCCAGGCAACAAGACAGGCTGCCAATACATGCGGAATGTTACCTTTCTTTGCCTACAATCATTAACCATTTGGTAAGAGGCTGACCTGCTCTATTCTCTTGAGGATGTTCCCATCTTTCCTGGGTATTAACATTGGATATGATAACACTCACACCCTTGTGTTATTTCATCTGGTAAGGGGCTTATCCAAATACGGTGGAGGTCTTCACTGCCCACATCTATTAAATTGGATTTTGCACTTTTGGATTTTCTTCACATGCATATTGGTTGAACATGATTTTGGACATTCACCATTTATTTATGGACTCACATTTTTGATTTACATTTATATGATTGTTTATCACTTTGGAATTTATTCCTCTTATAGATTGTTATTTTGTTTATCATTCTGTGGAAAGGTCTGTCCTTTCACTCTAAGTCACCATTTTTGTTGATTTGTCACTATATGATTATATATTTGACATATTATTTAATAGTTTAGCGCACCTGATACACTCGCTGGCAAGTTGTACATTTGCAGAGCACTTGAAGCACAAGTTCTAGTTGACACTTTTCCAATTTGTAGCAAATTTTCATGGCAAGTCTCTAGCAAGAACAAAAATGCAGTGGTGGGTCTATAGCAAGAGCTTTGCAAGTCTACAGCATACAAATTCAGCCACAGTGACCCCTGTGGTGGGATGACTATTCCACAACATAACTGAAGCAGAACTTGCAGCAGACTTGCAGAATGTTTGCAAAGAAAGATCATCTGGAGTCATGCAATGCCGACTTTGTGCAATTGTGCAACAAACTTGTGAAACCTGGCAAGTCTAGCAATAGCTTAGCAAGCCATTTTCAAACTTGCAGCTCAATTGCTTGCTATCTGGGGTGTGGTGTATCTGCCCTACAATTGCAAATTAGGCCTAATTGTTATTTGGCTGTATTTGTGATTTCAACAGCTCCTCTTTTTAAAACAATATCCTGCTTCTAGATTGAGCTGAAACTCTTTAATGGTATTGCGTTTAACGAAATAATATAAAAAGGGAAGAGAAAGAACTGACAGCAATGCTTGGTGTGGATTATTGCATTCCAGAATAACAACTTTATATTGAAACATAAAACATTTCTCAGTGCCTTTTAGCTTACAATTCCCAACATCATCGGTAGCATTATAGAGTAGCAGTCATCTCTGACAGGAAACCACAAGATAATCATCATTAACAGTTGCTACACCAACCCTGTTATAATTGCTAAATGCTATCTCATACTCATATCTATGAAACACATTTCAGACAGGGATTATTTTGCTTCATTTGTTTTAGCTGAGCTCTGTCTACCCAGGAGACAAACCCTTTTGGGTACTGAAGCGACCTGCACTCATTCAAAACATAAACCATGCTCTGCTGTGAGCTTGTAATCCCAGCACAATTATATATATTTTGGACAGTTTAAATATATTGAGGTCATAGGTTCTGTGGGAATTTGAACCACCAGTACTTAAATAGGGATTATCAACTTGCAAAGCTACAGCTGTTGAGCAAGGGTAATAAGATTTGCATTTCAGTGTATGGGTTTGAGGACTGCAAGTTCACTGATGGTGAATATGAGTTACTCAGTAAAGCATCCCCTGTGCCTTAGCATAACGTATATCCTCTACCCCACCTGTGACTATGAGAAACATACATCCAGCCTTTTCTTATTTTAGCAGCTGGCTTACAAATGTTCAAGGTTTTTTTTTATATAGTCTAGGAAGTCCATTGGGATAGATAGATAGATAGATAGATAGATAGATAGATAGATAGATAGATAGATAGATAGATAGATAGATAGATAGATAGATAGATAGATAGATAGATAGATAGATAGATAGATAGATAGATAGAGTAAACAGATATATCCCTGGACTCTATCTATTGTAAAAAATCAAACATAGGGAATTATATCTGGGGTACGCAGCGTATTATCAATTTTCGACAGTAAGTGGTGCCTTTTAGAATGACACTTATATTTGCTATCAGTAGGGTGTAACAAACCCTAGGGCTCCACCAGCCTAGCTTTTTGCATAATTTCCCCAGCGGTAACATCCAGAACAGAGTGACTGATACCGACATGTTTATCCATTGCGTAATGCTAGAAATGATGCATAATTCCAAGTCTGGCAAGGACAATATGTCAGCCATTCATTGTGATAGCAGTTTGACCTCAGTGGTAAAGAGAGGAGGTAGATTGGTATTAGCTATGAGGCAATCAATGGCATAAATAGTACAATGCATAAAAAGGTATCTGCCCTCTATTTTCAGCCTTATTTTCAGCCTTGACCTGTTCACAGTAGAATAGAACATTACAGTCAGAATACTAACAGCTCTGAAAAATCCACATTCTTTTTAATAAATTCTTTGTATGTTGTATGACAAAGGCCAGCCAGATGATTGGAATAAAAGGTTTGAATCAGAATCCTTGGGACTGATTCCAACAGTTTTCAATGTTTTGATTGTGCTGTCATCTACATATATTTATATGCTGTAAATCAGCACTGAAATCTGTATTTAAAGAAAATCTATAAATCTATACTTTAATTAAAATTGGCAAACAGTAAATATAACTATGAGCAACCTATGCATACCCTGTTTATTTAGAAAATAAACTACTTATGTTTTTACATTTGATACATGTGATATCCTTGCTTAATTGAAAAAAGATAGGGTAGTCATGTCTTTCTGATTTTAGAAGATAATGAACACTCCCATGCTTATCACATGAGATGAACAAAGCACAGATATTATTTTTATACTGCATAATACTCTGTGCAGAATGCTAATTTCAGCTCATTGCTTCTTTTTTGGTGTTTTCTCAGTAGGGCTGTACCTGAGGTATTTTTATGTAACATGTTAGTCTGGAGATAGCAGCCTGGTGTAAACCTGAAGTTAGGAGGATTATTAATGAAATTCCACTACATTATAGCAAGTAATAATCACCTATAGACATAGGTTAACATGCCAGGGGAAGGAAAAAGATTCCAACTATGTCTTTGAAAAATTGCCGTATTGGATACATGGAAATGTTGTGGAAATTGTGGAGTTTTCCATTGAAAAGTGACATTTTCTTCTCTAATAGGATCTATAGATAGCAGCATGTAGGACTGTCTTCTAGAAGAGGCCCAACCAAGCACAGTCAGAGTCTCAGGAACCCTATGTGAGTGCCAGGTTTTCCCCTAGTTATTTTGGGTGATGTCTGTGAAGACAGAAATGAATCTGCTAAGATGAAGAACAGAGTAATTCCTGCCAAAGTTCCCAGAAGGGCCTATGTGTGAGACTCAAGTTATTTCTGTTGCTATACCAAAAAAAAAATGGTAGATGACTTCTAACACCAGATAATTATTAAAGCTCATGATGTGATTTATGTCTGTCTTTGATTAGAGATGTCCACCATCTGAGGAGACGTAGCTGTGGTCAAAATGAAGAGTGAACAAAGAGTAGGAACAGAGAAGAGGGGTATATGCCAAGTAGGTTGTGAAAAATGGACAAGGAGCAAAATCCCTTATAACTAAAGTGGATTCCAGAGACATTGGTGGGGTGCATACAGCATGGTATGTACCCACAGATACAGACAGGACACCAGACATCCCTCACAAATGTTTATGCATTTATATTTGTTAGAATTCTATACAATGCTCTAAAAACGCTAAACATATAGCAGTCAAACTAATTACCAATTTATATTAAAAATGTTACCCACAGATCACAGGCTAGTAATGATAATACAATACATGTAGTACATAGTAAAATGACTTAGAGAGCAAGTGTCAGCTTTTGTCAAACCCTCATCTTTCCACCTGATAATCTAAAGTATATTATTCCCACAGAATACCAACCACCAATGTAAAATGTGTATTTTTATTCCCAACTGGATAACTACAATTCTTTTTATATACAGCTAGAAGGAAAAGATCTTTAAGATAACAGTACAGAATAATAAAATATCCTGCCTTATCAAGCATACTCAGACCTAATACATTAATCTCAACGCACCTAACTGCCTATCAATACAGAAACATTACTTTAAGGTGGTTTTAATTACGTTCAAAACATTCATAATTTCAGGGCATTTAACTAAATGTCTTCCTTCTAACAAGAATCCACCAAAAACTGAAGGTGTTTGTACTGTCCATTGCATGGATCAAAAATAGTATTTGTCATTCTATTCTTCAGCTCAAGAAACATACATTCCTGAACCTAAAAACAGATTTTTACCACTTCACATCATTACGCAGTTTAAAACATCCTGGACTTGAAGTGATCAAAACAAGCTTATGGCTGCAACTGCAGCTGGTAATTGGTATCACTTTTCACAGCCAGAGATCAGTTGTACAATAAAAGTGATCCAGGCAGCTCTACAGCCACACTATCTCTTTTTTACGGTAGTGAGAAGGTGTACCCCCTTGTGATAGAAATAAAGTCAAATTAAAAAAATAAAAAAATAAATTAATAAATAAAAAAGTGTACATTTTTTAAATGAAATAAAGAAAAAATATTAAAGAAAAGTAAAAGCACCCTCATCCAAACTGCCTCTGTTTTTAGAAAAGATATAATGTTTGGGGTCCTAAGTACAGTAGGTTTCTAGTAAAAAAAACTGATGTTAGCATGTGTGAAAAATGTAAAAGATTGCCCCGCAGGTAAAGTAGTTAAAGAAGATCTATCACTAAACCTTTTATTATGCAATTCTGTCCCCTATAGAACAAAGTGCATGTAGTACTTTGTATCATGTTTCTAAGCACTTCTTACGCATAGTCATGAGTACCAACCTGCCCTTCTTCTCTTCTGCTGCAGCTGATTCAACGAGTTGAACAATGTGGTTGACTCATAGCTGCAGTTTGCATTAGTTGTGAACACTTTCCACAGACAAGCAATGGCAAGAGGAATGCAGAGGGAGGGCGTGTATTAGTCTCTGCATTTTTCTTACCTTTGCTTGTCTTGGGAAAAAGCTCACAGCTGACACAAACTACATCTATGAATCAACAATTTACTTCCCAGTTGTTGTCGAATTGGCCACGGCAGGATGGGAGTGGGGTAGGTCGATACTCATAATTAAGGTTAGAAAGTACTAAGAACAGGGCAGCCATCAGGGGGGGACAGCCCATACACATGTAGGGGGCCCAGGCGTTCTGAGGGGCCCAGCCGACAAGGCCCCAACCAACGAGACCGAGTTGTTGGTGTTGTAGTAAGTAGCAATTGCTAAAGCATGGAGGCTGCAGAGTAAGCCGATGCAGCTGAAGGGATGTCTCTTTGCTGGATTGCGCTGAATATATGAGGCTGGCTTTTTACTGGATTGGGATGTCTCTTTGATGGATTGGATTCATTTTCATTTATTAAGTTATAAGAGTGTTAAAAAAGAAGTGAAACAGAAAAAAGGATGGCGCTTAAAAAAGAAGTGGTTGCACTGAAGGATTCAGTGGGATGGTCTGTGGGCGGACTTGGTAGGACGGCAAGAGGGCTGCCCTGTGGAATGTTAGTGGTCAGGCCCAGAGGGGCCCAGGCCTAAAGCTGTGTAAGGGGCCCCAACATTTCTGATGGCTGCCCTGACTAAGAAACATGGGAAAAAGTACTACATGTACTTTGGCCTATAGGATACAGAACTATAAATAAAGAAGTATAATAGATCTTCTTTACACTTTCTAGTCTATGAGTTTAATTGATTTTTTTCATACTACTCCAATATTATTGAAAATATGCTTCCAGTTTAGTAAGCTAATCTGGATTAAAAAGAAACTCTGTATATTTTAATATAATTCATCACAACTTGCATACAGCATTAAAAGATTCACATTTCACATTTGAAAATCACTGTAGCATTCGAAAATACAAATTTACAAGCATATTATTCTGTTTGTGTGAGCTGGTTGTATCTATGTTGCCATTTGATGACCTAATTTTATTACCTGGAAGAAATTCCTCAGCGATTTGTTAGATCTATATTTCCTCTAAGGACAAAGAGGAGTATTATAGAACAGCTAGAGATAACCCTTTATCAGAAAATAAGACAAGTCCCTTTGTGATATTCTTTTCCTTATCTTTTTTTCCTTTGTACGACAGAACATACTCTTTTGTTTGAAGCTACAATATCCAGCATGTATATTGGATAAAAAAGAAAATGTGAATCGGTCTAATAGGATTTGTGTTATAATGCAGTTTTCCAATAACTGAGATATGTGCTGGGAAATTACAGAACCCTCATTTTCACCCAAGGTTATTGCCTTTTAGATTGCAACCTATGGTTATAAATTAAAAAAAAACTGTATAAATTCTTGTCACTAATAAAATGACATATATGTAATACACAGGGCTAGATTTACTATCAAAGAGGCCCTCTGCCCTTTATTGACGACAGTGTCTGCATACTGTGTAGCTCACCAACTGGCTACCCCATGTATGCTTAAATGAGAAGTGCGGGAATATATAAAAACAAACCTACATACTTACAGTACCTAGGTGGATGCAACATCTGACTAATGCTAAATCTGTCCCCCACTGCCTGTAAGACTAAGAACTAAGCAATCAAAGACTGGTGTTTGCTCAGTTCTTGGTCTTCAGTGAGCAGAGAGCAGTGACTCTGAGCTCTGCCTCTCCAGCGCTTACTGGAGCGCCAGGCAATGGAGAGGGCGGGAGCGGCTGGCTCAGCCTCCCAGCTGCGTGCTGAGAAGCTGATCTAGCTGCGGGTCAGGCATCTTGGTGGATCCCGACGATAAAGTGGTTGTAAAGGCAAAAGGTTTTTTTATCTTCATCCATTCTAAGCAAAAAAAAACCTTCTGTGTGCAGCAGCCCCCCTAAAACTTATCTGAGCCCATCTGCCCAGTGATGTTCTCAAGTGCCTTGGCATTCAGGACTCTCCCTCCTGATTGACACAGCAACTGCACCATTGGTTCCCGCTGCTGTCATTCAAAGTCAGTTAGCCAATCAGGAGAGAGAGGGTTGGGGCCAAACCTGTGCTCCGTGTCTGAATGGACACACAGAGCTGCGGCTCAGGTTGGGTACTCCCATAGCAAGCTGCTTGCTGTGGGGGCACCTTACAAGAGGGAGATGCCAGGAGCACCGGAGAGGGACCAGGAAAAAGGGGGATCTGGGTTGCTCTGGGCAAAACTACCACACAGAGCAGGTAAGTATAGACATGTTTGTTATTTTTAAAGAAATAAAAAACAGACTTTAGTGTCACTTTAGAGTCAGCATCTCTCCAGAGTCTGGATAGGAGTGCAGAACTAAGTGCACTCCTGTGACTCACAGAAGGAGAAGGGCCATAAAAGCTTCGGCTCTATTTCTCCTTTAAGCTGGCAATAGATGTTTTTTTTTGATCAGCCAGCCATGGTGGATAAAGGAAATCTCCCTGCTGCGGTATTGTATTCTTACAGTGAGACTCCTCTTCTGTCAGAATACACAGATCAGCGGCTGCAAGCTCTGTTCGAATGAAAATATACCTACAGTCTCATTTGAGAGAAGAAACGGGAATGACCATAGATGGGTTAAAATGCAACAGGTTCCTGCTGAATCAGCCAAATTTTGAACCATTTGTTGCCAGCTTTAGTGATGCTCCCCTGCTAATTCCCAACTGCACTATCCTCTCCTGTCTAAGCAATGATGTTGACTGATGTCGGAGCTTAGACGTGGGAAAGGCATGATATCATAGCATCCCCACATGTTTCAGTGTTAGGGGGTAAATACCTCCCCCAGCCCAAGCACTATCACATCAAGGAGGTCAAATGCTCCCCATACCTGGAAGTCTTGTTCTTTTGCTTTGAGCTTCACAAGTGTGAGAAGGCAATGAGGGAGTGTAGCTAAGTGTGCATGCCTGGGGAGGGGGGAAGTGGGGTCAGACATGAAGTAACAGTGTCTCTTTAAACACAGTACATGTTTAACTTTCTCTACAATTCTCAAGCCAAGCCTTGTAATGCAAGGAAACTTTCTGTGTGTTCCTAGTATTGAAGGCAAAGATTAGGACAGCCAAAGGTTGTGAGCCTCTAAGCTTCATTAAATAAAAGATGGGCCTACTGTACAGTATTCAATAAAAATTAGCCTTTACTTGCAATATTTACATAATGTTGAATGTGTTCCCTAATGGGAATGACAAGAACGCTTTATGCAATGATGGTCTGTTTATATGTATATTCTTCATAGACAACCTCACTGTTAAGTGTTGAATATGTACTTAATGCATATTAGAAGTTACACAGGGATCTGTGATATATGGAATGTATAATAAATGAATCTACAAAAGATAACCGAGTTTCTATATGCAGATTTTATTTAAGTATGTATTTTTTCAGGTTATTCATGTAGTTCCTAATATAAAATAACAGGAAGGTATTCTTTCGTTATGTTTTACATTAACAGAGTAATATTGTCACAATATGTTACAGTTATGGAACAGCCATTGCTTGATTCCTCATTATAGAAATACTTAGTGAAGTGAAACGAGGTTTCACTCAAAAATCATTATTAAATTTAGTGGGACGGGCACTAAATTTTCTCTGTATTGCAAAAACTGGTTCCCAGCTGACTGATTTGCTTGTTCTAAATGCATTTCCGTTCTCCTGCGGAGAAGGTATTTCATTCTATAAAGACACAATGTTTCTCAGATAAAGTCCTCCAGCAATAAACCATTTCTACTCTATCTCTGAAAAGCTAAATATAGTTAATTGTATTGATTAATTTATGAATTTTTTCCCCTCTTATCTAGTCAGCAAAGAGCAGATGCGTATCTTGTGGCTATCAGCCAACAGAAATTCAAGTTGTAATAGGAGCAAAATGAGGAGATTCATGACTAGGACAAAATCTAAAATGTCATTGTTACAGCAAAAGTGCTGATTGCCCGTATTCCTGTATTCTGTTACAATTTGCAGAACTGAAAGTCAGCAGTGAATGCTATCATGTCTCAATGAGATAATATGCCACTAGGTCTCAATGTGATAATACAGTAGGCACGTTATATTCAAAAATAAGAGTACAGTTCCGGTAACTTGTATTGCTGAATTTATAGACAACCACTATTAAAACATCCACGTACTGTAGGTAGCTCTATAACAGTAGTGTCTAACCTCAAATAATGGAAAAAAAGGTAAATTAAATTTGAATGCATAAAAATTAAAAAAAAAAAAACACCTAGTGTCAACATGTGATTTAACTTAAAGCAGAGCTCCAGGCTCCTTCTGAAAAGATACAAATACTGTAGCTGCTGACTTTAAATATTAGGACACTTACCTGTCCACGAATCCAATGGTGTCTTTACCCGAGCCGATTTTTCAATCGGCTCCCGGGTGCTACCATCTTGGGTAAGCCTTGAGGCTTCACAGCCAGTTCCCTACTGTGCATGCGCAAACTGCGCAGCGCTTTGTAAATGGCCCGGCAGTGGGGGAAGGAGGAGGAAGGGCAAACTTCCGGATGAGTTCACCACGGCAAAGTCAGCTAGAAGTGGACAGCGGGTGCCTGTAAAAACCAGGTACTTGCTCCCCCCTGAAAGGTGCAAAATGTGGTTTGGGTGGAGCTCCACTTACATGAAGTTCAAAAACATAAGCCAGAATCTAGATCCTTGATGTATTGTACTCTCTTCCACAATCCACCACGTACTTCAGTGACACCTGCTCCCCATAGAAAATTCACTCATCAGATTGTATTCCCTGAGTGAGTGTCCTGTGGGGAGCGGGTGTCACTGAAGTACGTAGTGGGTTGTGGAAGAGGACACAATATATGAAGTATTTGTATTCTGATTTCTGTTTTTGGACTTCATTAAAGTGATTGTAAATGATCACCTTGTAAAACAACCCATTCAGTTTAAAATAGAAATGAAAGGCAAAACATTTTTGTATAGATATAAAAAAAAAAAACATTATAAATACCTTTTTTCCTTTTTTATAAGTGATCAGATTCCCTATGTTCTCAGCTGCATAAGAGCTGGGGGAGGAGAAGCAGCAGCCCACTGAGCTTCCCAGTAAATGGCTGTGCAGCAGGGGTGTGTCAGGACAAGTCTGATCATTGGAGGAGAGCAGGCTGAGTTCCCAGCACAGCTACAGAACTGACCACGCTGTGTTCTGCTTAGTGTGGTCAGTTTTTAAAAGAAGAGCAGAGGGACTGGCAGGAACACCAGGGATTTCCCATAAAGGAAGCAATACAGAGAGAACAGGATACTTTCTCAGCACATATCAGGCATATAAAGTGTTGGGGTAACAGAGGCTTTAAGTTAAATCACACTGGGTGCTTTTTTTTTTATGTATTCCATTTTTATTTACCCTTTTTTAAAGCGCTACCTACCTGGATGTTTTAATAGTGATTGTGTATTGATTTTAGATTTATGGTGACGGCAATAACTTAACCTATTGGTGAATAGTGATAATAGTTTCAAGACGTGGGGTTAAATTTGTTAGGTGTGTGCACATAACATATTTTGTGGTTAATTATAAAGTGAAAAATGAATAAGCTGTTAGCAGCGCTATCACATTGTGTTGTACCAATAATTATAAAGTGAATTTATTTTGTTAAAGATTCTGAGCTCAAAGTTAAAACTCAAGGGGATATAAATTAAACAAATTAATATAGGACTGTATTCAATAATATAATTTTCTACATTTTCTTTTTTATCTAAATGCAAGTAGCATATGTATCAAATTGAAGTTTGTATCAGTCTGTTGCAGTCCCTGTACAGTAGGGTTCAGCCTGGCAGAAGGAGAAGAAACACTTGCTACAGTGCAATGAGCATGCTAAGAGGAAGGGAAAGCAGAGTGACATTGAGATGAGCTCAACAGTATGCTGGTTCTCCTTTCACTGTCCAGTCATAGGGTGGAGGTGGGAAGGGGACTTTTAAACCATAACTCCACTTTTGTTCAGAAAAAAACATTCCCCTCTGGGTGATCTCTGTGCATTGCAGGGATTTTAACAATCTTTGTTGTAGATTCCTACCTTTTGTTATTCTGAAGAAATCATTATTTGTCCCTCTGTGCCTCTGTGCTGGGTAGTTCAAATGGGAGTGGTTTTATAATTATCTATCAGCTGTAGCAGCTGCAGGGCTCTAATAAGGAAATCTGCTGGGCGTGCATCCCTTTAGATGTGTTTCTATTTGGAGTATCTCACCAAACATGACATTTTTGTTGCAGGGGATGCCAGAAATCAGACTTGTAGGCAGACTTCTGGGAAAATTGGTGAGCCAATCACACAAGCAGGAAATTATGTTTCTGGGGTGTGGTCAGTACACATTCTGTGTACAGAATGCCTTCAGGTAGCCATATTGCATTGTATTTTCAGAAAATGACAACAGCTGCAGATTGAAAAGGAAAGGTCATTTTTATAAAATTAAATTACAATATGATTTGTGTGGCAATTGTATACGCTATATTGTTTTTTTCTTTATTTGCTAGTTTTTTCCCCATGAAAGTGGAGTTACCCTTTAAGTGTTATTAAAATGATGTGTGCTGAGTAAATCTCAGACCTGGGTGGACAGAAATATAACACCTTTGGCAAGTAAAACAGCTTGCTTTTTTATATTCCTTCTGTGTATTAAGCAGTTTGCCTGGTGTTCCGCCTTACTATAACATAAAATTACAGGAAATTACCCTAAATTCAATCCACAGGATTCATGGGATTTATTTGTAATTTTTAATGTATGCATATATATAAATATAAAAACGTGGTTTATACACATACAGTGCTATACAGCCCAAAGATAATTGGGTAGATTGAAATATGCTACCACTTCAAAGTGATTGATAGTAAAAATTGCATTATATGAATTCATACAACACTGAAAAAAAAATTAAAAAACAATACCGTTAATATGCGACCATATATTTTTACCTATAATATACACTGTTGTGGGTCTGCTGAGCAAGTTGAAGCCCCCCATAAATCTTAGAATCATATGTGAATGAAGACTTTATTCTGTCTTGGTTACTTTACTTATTTTTTTTCCATCGTGCATTTATAGGGGCAAGGTTTGCAACCTGATTCCAGCTTCACAGCCCGTGGCCATGAATCGGCCTACAGTGCACCGAAAGAGCCTTAAAGGGAGAAACAAGTGTCTGTTGATGATTCACAAGCGTTTCATTTCCCATCCAAGTCGGAGCAGTTTTTCAAAACAGCATTAGAACATGGTGAATACAGAAGTAAACACTCGTGACAAGCAGAGCACTGCTGAAAGGCAGCAAAGAAGTCAGGAGAAAGAAACCCATGTATTATACTCAACCTCTGACAACATTTGGAGAGTGAATCAGCAGCTGACAATCGCCTCATAACTGCCAAAGCCAGTATAACATAAAGACAGAATATCTCTGTGGTCTCACAAACCTCCAGCATTACTTCTTTAAACTATAACACATACATAATTTAAGACCAGGAGCTGAAATCTTAGACTTTGCCTGCTCAACCATTGATCAGCCATATGGAGACTAAAGCTGACCAATCATGGATTTTTTTTTGCTCAGTCTGCAGACTGTTATACAGTGCGGATAGAGGAATCCACCTGCTGTTCACCCCACGTTTTTCTGTCCAGCTCTTTTAATTGGTTAGTTGGATCCACATGATCTACCGCTTAACAAATTAACCAGTTTATCAGGAACCCCCTGAAATTGGCACTGTGTATACTTTTTGAGCTCTACTCAATCAAATATTTTTGCATAGAGTAGGGAACGGGTAAAACCCCATAGACAATTGTTTTGGGAGAGCTTTCCATTCTCTACTTTTCTTGAAGTGGGAGCAAACTACCATGCCTGAATTTTACCAATAGGTAAGTCTATAATAAGGCTTACCTATAGGTACTGTAAATATCTCCTAAACTTACACCGTTTAGGAGATATTTACTGTAGATGCAGCCGGTGACGTCACCAATGCATGCGCTCTCAAGCAATGGCATACCTGTGCCATTCCTTCAGAGTTCTGTGAGTCCTATGCTTTAAACCATGGCTCCCATGCACATGCAAGGAAGCAACGTCATGGCAGCTCCGGCCACTCACGCAGCCAGAGTCCACAAACCCAGTAGGAAGACCGGGTAAAGATGGAAGCACCTTTAACTGTGACAGCGCACCACTTGAGGGCTTTCGTTCTAAGGTAAGTTTCATATAATGTGCTGGAATGCGGTGCATGCTAGCACATCATAACATTGCCTTGCAGGTTTAAAAATAAAATGGCAGTGGTTTACTACCTCTTTAAGACACAAGAGGAAGTGGCATGAAATATCTCCAACTGAAGGGAAATCCTGTCTTAAGCAACTGTCACAGTCACAAATGTCCCCATCTGACCATTTCACCTATTCCTGTTCCAGTAAAATCTCTATATTTTAGATTTTTTTCCCTCACTAGGACAAATAACGTGGATGAATCTCCCAAATGGCTTTGGATGCAATACAATATGGGGGTGGTTTAGTAAAAGTGGTGCACACGGTATCTGGGGTGCATAGTACCCAATCAGCTTCTAACTGCAGCTTGTTCAATTCAGCATTAACAATACAACCTAGAAGCTGACTGGTTACTAGACAAGGTTGCACCAAATTCTGTGTGCACCACTTTTAGTAAATCTCCCTAATGACAAGGAGGGGCCAAAAAAACTATCTGGGCTTTTAAAGGTGAACTAAGGTATAATGAAAGAGCAGCATATGGTTTTAAATGAGAAGGTGTGATAATTATTCAGAAAAATCATGGATTTTGCATGTCCCCTCCACCAAACCATGCTTATTGGCAATTTCACAGAACTCTGGGCATAAAAATAGTTACCCTTGCAGTGGGTCTCCCTTCGCACTGCAAGGGTTACTGCTCATTTTATCTTACGATAGAAATATTCTTACCTTATTATTTAGTCTTATGAAGCCACATCTCTTTGCCTCTCTTTGTTTTGTCAAAACTAGGGATAAGGTTTGGATTTGAGGTACCAGTGAATTTATGCTCTTTTTTTAACCATAATGCACTGCATGGGCTCTATATTATGATCAGTCAGCCCCTGATTATAAGGCCTCATGCACACTGGACATTATCAAAATATCAGTAGAAAGCTATAGCTGTAGAAGGAATTTTTTAGCTTTTTTGCAGTAGCGTTTTTCAGCATTTTTGTAGCTTTTTTCAGCTGTGGCGTTTTTAACTTTTTTATGAAAACTATACTCCCGCAAAAGCCTATGGCTCAAAAACGTTGATAAACGCAGAATAACTGCATTTTTTGATGTTTTTCAGAGTTTTTAAGCTTTTATCAGAGTTAGAGCATTTTTACAGCTGAAAAAAGTCTCCTAAAACCCACTAGTTCTGGGGGGTTTTTTTCAGCCAGAAAATGCCCCTGCCAAAAACTGCTGATAACAGCCTATGTGTGCATGGCCACATAGAATAACATGCTGGGGAGTTTACTGGCTGCAGAAAAAACGTCTGACGCCAAAAACAGGAGCTGTAAAAACATACAGTGTACATGAGGCCTTAGAAGGGTCTTGGGGGTACAGAGCAACTGCAGTGTAAAGTGGACATTTTTGTTGTGAAAGCATAGAGAAAGCTGGCAAACTGCATAGGGGGAAATTGTGTCAGTTAGAGAACTGCATTTTAGCTTTATGGGCATTTAACCACTTTAATGCCTCTTTTTTTATTTTTTTTATTTTGTTGTTGATTTAAGGTCAGTAGTCACTTTTACATATTGTCCACGTCATAGAAATGTTTTATTTTTTTTTTGCTGCAATGCATCCCTGGGCTGTGGGGTGATTGTATTTTGGGGTTTTCATTCATTTTGGGAGTATATTATTTTTTGTTTTATGTTAATAGCATCTTTATTTTAGGTTAAACTACCTTTTTACTGCATGGTCTCCCTTTAAAATTGTGGGGTAATATTTCAATGGGTGAGGGGAGGCTTTCTTGGGTTTAAGTTGACCCTTTTTTAGCTTGGGGTGCTCCAAGTGAAGCACTAACTTGCTGCCAACCATCTATTCCTGGAGTTGCCTTTCTTTTGTTTGCAGCATGCTGCTATATCATAAAAAAACATTATATTACTCACTTTCCCAGCAACCTCCTATCACTAAAGATAAAATAAAAATTAGGCATACACCAGTTAGGCCTATTATCACTAATCAAAACTATCCTGCTTTTTGCCAAATTTACACCACTGTATCCTCTGCAGTGTTCTTATTCTTGTAGAATAACCCATGTCTGTGCTTTTTGTCTCTGGTAAATTAGGACTAGCTTTGCTCATTAAAATTGTCCTGTAGCTGGTCAAATTTATGCTGCCAATGTACGCTGTCACTCAGAATGTCGGTGGAATCGTACTATTCTCTAACACCACATACTGCTTTAAGGCATACCAGAAACATGTTATTTAACCACTTACCGCCCGCCCGCCGTCATATGACGGCGGGACGGTGCGGCTATTATCCTGGGCGGACGTCATATGACGTGACCCAGTAAATGCACGGCAGGCGCGCGATCGCGGGCGCGCCGCCGTGCACTGCCGGTGTCGGCGTGTCCCCGGGACACAGCCGGTCACCGGCAGGGGGGAAACAGCCAATAGGCATGGCTGTTTCCCACGTGATCGGCTGTGTTCCAATGACACAGCCGATCACAATGGAGGCGGCCGGGAGATGACCGCGCATGCGCGATCGGGGGCGCGCAGCGCGGTCATGTCGGTGGCACTGTGTTCCGTAGGAACACAGCTGTCACCGGCGGTAGTAAACAGTCACTGACAGTGACTGTTTACTAAGTGATCGGCTGTGAATCCATTCACAGCCGATCACAAAATGTAAACACAGAGCAGTAACTGACTGTTACTAGCTCTTCTCTCCTCATACAGTTTCCAGTATGAGGGGAGAAGAGCTAGAAATAGTGAGTTACTGCTCTGTACACATGTAAGAAGTAAAATCACACTAAAATCACAGTAATAAAGGTCCCCACACAGTCCCCAGCCCCCCCCAATGTCACCTGTCACCCAACAGTCACCTCATCAGTGCCCAGAAATTGACACCCATAACGTTCACATGTGAGCGCAGCGATCGCGGGCAAAATCACCGCGATTCTGCCCGCGATCCGGAAATCATTGCAAATTGCGGGACGCCTGTGCGTTGCCCGTAATTTGCAATAGCACCCCAAACGCTGTGCGATGTTGCCGCCATTTCCGCCTGCCAAATCGCAGTAACATCGCGCAAACATCGCATGACGCCCAAAAAAGTACAAGAGTTTCTTTGGGGCGTCATGCATTGTTTGCGTGATGTTACCGCGATTCGGCAGGCGGAAATCGCAGCAACATCGCACAGCGGGCAACGCACAGGCGTCCCGCCATTTGCAATGATTTCTGGATCGCGGGCAGAATCGCAGTGATTCTGCCCGTGATCGCTACGCTCACATGTGAATGTAGCCTAAAGTTCACCGGTCACCAGAGACTGCCATCAGTAGCGCCGTGCACCATCGCCCGTCACCTGTCACCCATCAGTGACCATCGCCCCGTCACCTGTCACCCCATCAATCACCGTCACCTGTCACCCCATCAGTCATCGTCATCTGTCACCCCATCAGTCATCGTAACCTGTCACCCCATCAGTCACCGTCACCTGTCACCCCATCAGTCATCGTCACCTGTCACCCCATCAGTCACCGTCATCTGTCACCCTATCAATCATCGTCACTTGACACCCCATCAGTGATCGTCACTTGTCACCCCATCAATCATCGTCACATGTCACCCGGTCAGTGATTGTCATCTGTCACCTCATCAATCATCGTCACCTCATCAATCATCATCACCTGTCACCCCATCAGTCATCGTCACCTGTCACCCCATCAGTCATCGTCACCTGTCACCCCATCAGTCATCGTCACCTGTTTGCCATATACATGCAATCACTTACTGACCGCCTAACGACTATATGCGTCGGCCATTAAAAGCTAAATACTGGGGTTATGGCAGAAGATAGCCCCCATAACCCTGGTATTTTTTGAAACGGCGGGCGGTCGGCTTTCAGATAAGGGTGGTCCCAGTGGCGGATTCGCCGCGGAATTACCCTTACGGTGCAGGGGAAGAGGTGCCCCCCCCCCCCTCCTGCCGCGTCCCAGACGTTTTCCCAGCTTACCGGACCCGCCGCCAGCGGGGAAAACCATCCGGTCCCGGATCCTCAGAGACAGGAAGTCGAGTGAGGGCAAGATGGCCCTCACTCAACTCTATGGTCTTGGAGGACCGGAGCTACGTCAAAAGATGTTGCCTAGCAACCGGTTTAAAGGGCCGCTTTTTTTTTTTGCTTTTTTTTTTTTCCTCTTTCAACAATTTTTTTTTTTTTTTTCTTTTTTAGTGTAGTTGTGAGGTGTGAGGTCTTTTTGACCCCAGATCTCACAATAAAGAGGACCTGTCATGCCTATTTCTATTACAAAGGATGTTTACATTCCTTGTAATAGGAATAAAAATTATCAAAACATTTTTTTTTTTTAAACTGTGTAAAAATAAAAAAATAATAAATAAAATAAATAGAAAAAAAAAAAAAAAAAAAAAATTAAAGCGCCCTGTCCCCGTTAGCTCGCGCGCAGAAGCAAACGCATACGCAAGTCCCGCCCACATATGTAAACGGTGTTCAAACCATACATGTGAGGTATCGCCGCGATCGTTAGAGCGAGAGCAATAATTTAAGCCCTAGACCTCTTCTGTAACTCTAAGCTAGTAACCTGCAGAAATTTTTAAAATGTTGCCTATGGGGATTTTTAAGTACCAATGTTTGGCGCCATTCTGTGAGCATGCGCAATTTTGAAGCATGACATGTTGGGTATCTAATTACTCGGCGTAACATTATCGTTCACATTATGGAAAAAAAATTTGCTAAATTTACTGTTTTCTTATTTTTTAGATCAAAAAAGTGATTTTTTTTCAAAAAAATCGCATTTGGAAGACTGCTGCGCAAATATGGTGTGATAAAAAATATTGCAACGATCTCCATTTTATTCTCTAGGGTCTCTGCTAAAAAAAAATATATAATGTTTGGGGGTTCCAAGTAGTTTTCTAGCAAAAAAATGATTTTAGCTTGTAAACACCAAGTGTCAAAAATAGGCCCAGTCTTAAAGTGGATAAATGGACAACTTTGTGTAAAGCGCTACTTGGATGTTAAGCCTATGTATGTGGCCAGGCTGTGAAAAAGTGTTACACATGTGGTATCGCCATACTCAGGAGGAATAGCAGAATGTATTTTGGGGTGCAATTTTTGCTATGTACATGCTATGTGTTAGAAATATTGCATAAATGGACAGCTTTGTGTAAAAAAAAATGTGTTTTCATTTTCTTTCCACATTTTCCAAAAACTTGTGGAAAAAAATGACATATTCAAAAGACTCATTATGCCTCAAAAATTATACGTTGGGGTGTTTGCTTTCCAAAATGGGGTCATTTTATAGGGGTTTCCATTGTCCTGGTGCTCCAGGGCCTTCAAAAGTACGATAGGTTGTCAGGAAATTATATGTGAAATTTGTGCTCCTAGAATGCCGGACGGTGCTGGTTGGATGTTAGGCCTCTGTATGTGGCCAGGCTGTGAAAAAGTCTCACACATGTGGTATCGCCATACTCAGAAGGAGTAGTAGAATGTGTTTTGGGGTGTAGTTGCAAGTATACATGTGCTGTGTGAGAGAAATAACCTGTTAATACGGCAATTTGTAAAAAAAAAATAAAATTAAAAAAAAATCTTCATTTTGCAAAGCATTGTGGGAAAAAATTACAACTTCAAAAAACTCACCATGCCCCTTATTAAATACCTTGGAATGTCTACTTTCCAAAAAGGGGTCATTTGGGGGGTATTTGTACTTTCCTGACTTTTTAGTGTCTCAAGAAATGAGATAGGCCTTCAGTACATCAGGTGTGATCAAGTGTGATCAATTTTCAATGATTCACACCATAGCTTGTGGACTCTATAACTTTCACAAAGACCAAATAATATACACTTACTTGGGTTATTTTTACCAAAGATAAGTAGCAGTATAAATTTTGGCCAAAATTTGTGAAGAAAAATTACTAATTTGCAAAATTTTATGACAGAAACAAAGAAAAATGCGTTTTTTCACAATATTTTCAGTCTTTTTTTATTTATAGCACAAAAAATAAAAAACCCAGTAGTGATTAAATACCATCAAAAGAAAGCTCTATTTGTGTGAAAAAAAGGACACAATTTTTGAATGGGTACAGTGTTGCATGACTGAGTAATTCTCAGTCAAAGTGTGAGAGCGCTGAAAGCTGAAAATCGGTCTGGGCAGGAAGGGGGTGAAAGTGCACTGTAGGTAAGTGGTTAAGGGAATTATCTATTTTCCTACACATACAATAAAGTATAAATCTATACAAGTGAATATCACCAACGATGTTGCATTGAGAAATAAAAAAAAAACAGTTTATTCTAATTATACCACAACTAAGCGATATTAAAGTGGCAGTCTTAAACCAACTACCCCCTGAGGGGTAGAATGAAGGTGTAAAGAAAGCACAAGCAGGGATTTATGCATTTTCAATGTTGCCCTCAAAGCAGCAAGAGAAGACTCTCTCCCCACTGTATGGATTTTCTATTTTTTTTTCCATTGTCCCCCATGGCAGTCCCCAGTCCTGTGCCTTTTCGGCAGTATTCTGCCTATTAAACCTGAAAATAATAATATTGCTGCGCCAAGTGAACATCAATCAAATGAAGATAAATCTGTGTTTAAATATCAAGTGAAAAATAAATATCATGTGAAAATAATCAGGTGATATAAATCAATCAAATTGTCCCAATCAGGTGATATAAGAATCACTAAAAATAAGTAAATTGTCCCCAATCACACATAAAAGATCGTGTCAGAAATCGTGAAATCTTCATCCATAAACGTGATTAAAGGTGCTGCATGCTTCACTTCAAGTGCTCCAAGTGACTAGTGACAGACTAGCAGCTCACCTCAAGGAGAGACTCCTAATAGTCAAAGCATACTTTGGAAAATTCCAATAGCCTGGTCTTCCAATCACCGCCTCCTGCTCCTTTCTCCAAATGTATGCAAATGTATGTGTGATTGGGGACAATTTATTTCTTTTTAGTGATTCTTATATCACCTGATTGGGACAATTTGATTGATTTATATCCCCTGATTATTTTCACATGATATTTATTTTTCACTTGATATTTAAACACCAATTTATGTTCATTTGATTGATGTTCACTTGGCGCAGCAATATTATTATTTTCAGGTTTTACAGGTGTTTTTGTGTTTGGCACTGATTGTTTGCAGCCTTGTGCACGAGATTGTCTTTTTGTTTGATTTTGGTTTGCGCTGATTATTTTTTCTTTTATTCAGTATTCTGCCTATTAACACTAATGACTAGAATTTAACAAGATTCGCCAAACCCTTGAGGAATTCCAGCTCGGGCAGATTCACCCATCCCTAGTCACAGCTTTCTAACATCATCACATAGAGTGCAGGACCAATGGTCCTGCATTGTATGTGAGAACACCAAGGGCTGGCCCACCACCTTGGAGCATGAAATAGTGGAGGAAAGTGCTGGCTACCAGGGTAATGAGGAATAAGATAAGTAATTTGCCTTGATCATCACCCAACAGCTAAATTAGTAGTTAACCCTTGCAGTCGGGAAGGAGATTGACCTTTATCTCTAGTCAACAAAGCAATACACCTCTTGCACGTGAATGTTGGGATCTGGCATGTAATCTTCATACATATCTATTTGCAGGCAGTAGAAGTAAGCGCACCACACCTTGCAGCTCTCACAGGACTGGGGAGAGTCCAAACAAAGTGCTGGAAAAGAACATAGGGTGCACTAGTGCATTATCCCAATAACCTTTTATTTTAAAAAAAAGCAAGTGACTACAAACATAGAAGGAAACAAAGCTAGTTAAAGTGATAGACCTGTTCTGGCCCTCCATATGCTCCTGTTGCTTGAGAGGACATCTTCCTGGATCCATCCAGCTTAAGCATTTTGAGGGTTAACCCTCGGCTCTGAGAAAGAGTTTACTCTTGAAAAGCATAAGCCGGTTGGATCCAGGAAGATGTCCCCTCAAGCCACAGTGGCCAGAACAAGTCCATCACTTAGTTGAGCTTTGTTTCCCTCTATGTATGTAAGTAGTCACTTGCTTATTTTTAACCATAAAATGTGATTGGGATAAAGCACTAGGCTGGTGCACCCTCTCTTCTTTGTTCTTTTCCAGTACCTTTATCTCTAGCTCAGTTCAGTTTTAGGCAGGAGTTGTAAAGCATGCAAATAAGTCATAATGTTTCTCTTGCACCTGTATTCAATAGCAACAGCTTGCTTGCAACTATTTTTGACATAGACAAAGTGGAAGTGGCTAGTATTCCACATAGATCAGGTCATATAACCTCTTCATAGAGTTAATAAAACTAGACAAATAAGGACTGCAAAACTGTGTCCTTGGGACACCAAGACACTCCTATACATGTACATGCATGCTAATGTTCCACATTAGAGTAAAAGCAGATGCCTGTTTTTTTCAATGTTGTAAATATGTCTCAATGAGATAATATGTATGGTATATGCAAAAATAACAGTACAGCTGAGGTAACTAGCATTATAGTGAAGTAATGTTATTTCAGGATAATTCTGAGCTTAATATAACGTGACATTAGAGAACATGTTTCTAAGTTCAGTCCACAGGACTTAAAGCAGACGTAGGATTTGTATCTCATATTTATTAACATCTGCGTTTGAAACCCTAGGCTTGTCATGTAATGTATACTGTGCCCTTTCATGTCATTTTACAGACTGCATCTTGCTTATTGAACAAAGTGACATTACATTCCTTGTTTAAAACCAGCTTAAGGTAAGCCACTAATTAAATTGAATCAGTTCTCTGTGTTTTAAATTCAAAAATATATCAATATACAGGGGCTGATTTACTAAAAGATTAGAGGCTGTTCGTTTAGCAAAGTCATTTTTTGTTAATAAGGCGAACCTGTGATTATTCAATTGTTTACAAGCATAAATAAAACAATAAAAAAATGTTTAGTTTATAAAAGGCTGACTTAACCTATTTACTAAGCTCATTAAACTTTAGACATATGCAGAATGGAAAAATGTGTTTAGTTTTGGATAGATTCGTTATGTTACTAATTTTGTTCCGTTAAATCGTTTCGGAATTAGTTTAGTTTAGTTTCATATCGTTTGAATTATTTCGAAAAATTGTAATTCATTATAAAACAAATAAACAAAGAGAATTTCAACTAATTTTGACATACATACATCCGAATCTCCAAATAATCAAAATTTCATCCGAATTCACACTCGGACCGAAACAAATTGCACGTCTATTAAACTTTCAATTTGGTACGTGAACAGTTTCTACACCCCAATTTATATAATTCACAATGGGAAGAATTTACTATTCTATGGAATTAAAAAGAACTGCTTTGGTCTCATCTCTGTACAAACAAATGGCAACCACTCCAACCTATAACTAGGCTTTGAAGCAAGGAGCACATGGAAGGGCAACACATGTCATGGCCACTACAGCTTAGGCATATATTTGCAAAGGTGCGAAAACCAAAGCCCTTGTTTTTAACGTGAACTGTTAGACAGGGTCAGTTTGGTTTGTTGCAGGCTGGCTGGTAAGTGAGCTGGGAATTTTCAAGACATTGTTGTGTATATCTATCCTAATCAATGTACAGTATCTCACAAAAGTGAGTACACCCCTCACATTTTGAAAATATTTCATTATATGTTTTAAGTGAGTACACCCCCTAAGTGAAAATGTCCAAATTGGGCCCAAAGTGTCAATATTTTGTGTGGCCACCATTTTTTTCCAGCACTGCCTTAACCCTCTTGGGCATGGAGTTCACCAGAGTTTCAAAGGTTGCCTCTGGAGTCCTCTTCCACTCCTCCATGACAACATCACAAAGCTGGTGGATGTTAGAGACCTTGCGCTCATCCACCTTCTGTTTAAGGATGCCTCACACATGCTCAATAGGGTTTAGGTCTGGAGACATGCTTGGCCAGTCCATCACCTTTACCCTCAGCTTCTTTAGCAAGTTAGCAGTCATCTTGGAGGTGTTTAGGGTCGTTATCATGTTGGAATACTGCCCTGCAGCCCAGTCACCGAAGGGAGGGGATCATGTTCTGTTTCAGTATGTCACAGTACATGTTGGCATCCATGGTTCCCTCAATGAACTGTAGCTCCACAGTGTCGGCAGCACTCATGCAGCCCCAGACCATGACACTGCCACCACCATGCTTGACTGTAGGCAAGACACACTTTTTTTTGTACTCCTCACAGGAGTGTACTCACTTTTGTTGCCAGCGGTTTAGACATAAATGGCTGTGTGTTATTTTGAGGGGACAGCAAATTTACACTGTTATACAAGCTGTACACTCACTACTTTACATTGTAGCAAAGTGTCATTTCTTTAAGATAGAATAAAATATTTACAAAAATGTGAGGGGTGTACTCACTTTTGTGAGATACTGTATGTGCCAAATCAGTGTACAGCACTGACGCTCCAGGCCTTTGCAAGAGGTAGGGCTAGGGAATCAGTCTACGGGACCTAGCTTATAAGGCCTGTGGCAGCCAGAGATTCTGCAATGGTGATAGCGTTAGCACTTTAATTTAACAAGCCAGTACCTTGAAATACAATCTCAACATACCCTACAGCAAAGCATTTTGATTATAATGCCTAATTTACTTGTAATAGTTGAAGTCAGTATAAACATGATCAGCATACCTATTACATTACACTCTTCATCTTAAAAGCAGCCCAATTACTGATACTAGTGCTTGGAATCTTAAAACATTAAAGCTGTAGAATTTAAAATAAAGCAAGTGCCCTAGCTTTACTATGGGGTTTTATCTTTAAGATGCTCTCAGTTTGATTCTTTCCCAATTCATCAGGAAGTGCTGTCTGCTTACTGTTCTTGTGCCAGCATTTCCTGTTAAAGAGGAAGTCTCGAAAAAAAAGTTTTATATTTGTTTACCTGCAAAGTAAATGCATAATGTTCTAGTATGCAATGCATACTGGTACATTATGTGACACTTACCTGCAAACGCAGCCCTTGTCGAACTTCGCCCGTCTTCCTTCCAGGCCTGCAGACTCCGGCTGTGCTACTGGCCAGAGACGCGTGACGGGAGGCGCACGCTGGTCATGGCACAGGGCTCTGAAGGAACGGCACGAGTGGCCGTTTCTTAAGAGCGCATGCGCCGATGATGTTATCGGCTGCATGGAAAGTAAATATCTCGTAAACGGTGCAAGTTTAGAAGATATTTACAGTACCTATAGGTAGGCCATATTATAGGCTTACCTGTAGGTACAAACATTACAGGGGGGGTTACAACCACTTTAAGATAACTGCTCACCCCAGTCAGCTATCTTTGTGCTGGGTGACCATTTTATACAATGGCCTCTCCACTAGTTCAAAGTTTACCTGTATGATGTAGGGCGCCCTGCAGACTCCTTTCGGCTATGCTGCAGGAAGATGAGAATTTTGAAGCTGGGTGATGATGTAACAGTGACTTTTCTTTTTTTTTTCTTTACCGAAGCTAAATAGGTAAGGGATTCTCCAGAGAGGTAGGGCGAGGTTTAGAGAAAAAAGACTTGCCCAGAGCTGGGTGTTAATTAAAAAATATGTTGCCCCAACATTTCATATTTCTGATATGTGCCTGCTGTACCATGTACTTATATGTATACAATGATCATTTTCTCTTTGAATTGCCTCCTTTGTGTGAAATACCTGGTGTTCCTGCTAGTACCCAAGCACTCCTGTTTTAAACTGATCACACTAGGCATGAGAGCACAACGTGGTCAGTTTTCTAGCTGTGCTGAGAACTTTCTTTAATTTATTAGAATTGTGTTGCCACGCCCCCTGTACATTCTCTGTTCCACATTGCCACATTCTGTATGCTGTGCATTATGTTTTATGTTCCTCGCTATCCTATTCTGTAGGCTGTGCTGTTTATTCTGCCTTCCACACCATCTCACTCTGCATGCTGCGCTGTACATTACACATCCATCAGCAATTGTTACTTACAAATTGCTTTGACATGTTTGCTCAAAGGTAAGGCCTTCATGTAGGTTAAGTCTTCTGTGACAAGACTAATTGGTTGTCCCCCCTTCCCCACCTCCATCCCCAGCTAATAGTTTCCAGTTATACCCTGTCCCATTACAACTGCAAATGTGTTAATACGAAAGATGTATTTATAAACTGAAATCTAAGATCACAATTTACATTTAAAGTGGTTGTAAACCCTTAAATATACCCATTGAAGTGACTGGCCTCACGAGATACACAGAGATAAAACAAATCCTTCTACATAAGTTGTACCTGTCTATCTGCAGTCTTCTCTTCTCTACATCCATTCAAAGTGCTGAATTTGCAGCTTGTCTGAGTGTTCAGAAAAAAAGGGGATGGAGAGCTGAAATTACACTCTGCAGAGTTCAGTGAGGAGAAGTCTGAGAGCTGATTGGAGGCAAGGGACACGCCCCTCTTCACACAGCACACCGAAACAGAGCTGAGTCTGTCAGTCTACTAAAGGTCCCTCCTCTGTCACTATTTTTCTCTTGGTGGCAGGAAAACTCATCAGAAATGATTAATGCTGACAGCAGAGGAACGAGCCAGCAGACAAAAGTGACATGTAGTGCTCCTAATTAAGACAAGTACACACTATAGAGGGATATTCTTTGTTCATATTGGTTGTTAAGTCAGATATTCCAAATACTGCCAGCCCCTCTGCAATAACAAGATGTACTACACATTGTGTATACTTTTTTTAATTCGGCAGCTAAATACCTTTTTTCATATTGCTGATATGCAGTTACCTTCCCCAGATCTATGGACTACAGTGGGAGGGGCTGAGTTTCCCCTCTAACGTCAGCTGGGCAGTCAAAAGCATTTAGCTTCAAATTTAAAAAAAAATTAAACTTACTGTGTAGTACATCTTGTACAGGGTTTGAAATCACTAACTTATTACAGATGAAATAGTGGGAGGATGGGAGGGGCGGGGAGGAGATGGCTCAATACACAGACTCCCGAGCTGACAGGGAGAGAGGGAGGGAGAGAGAGGAGAGCAGCGGGATGATGGAGGCACGTAACCAGACCTTAGTATCATGGATCAGCAGCCATGATTACCGTGGTCAGCACACTAAGGGGACAGAGGAACAGGCAGGATTAAACAGGTATATTACAACATAGAAAGGGACAAATTACAACGCAGAAGCACTATACAGTTTAACATGATTTAAAAGAAAAGGATATTTTTTTTTCTTTTTTAGGGTTACAACCACTTTTGAAATTATCATCTAGGCTATTTGAAGGTAGCTATTAAATGCAATGTAAATCACCATGCACAGATTGAAGGGCTGAACCAATATTTACCTTAGTCTGGAAAGTTGATAGTATCTATACTAGACAGTAAAGTATTTTGTACCAGAACACCTAATATTTCATGCCCTCTACCATCCATATTCTAAATAGAGAACAACGTGAACGAACATTAATTTAGATATGTGTGTGAGTACAACATCCATCTTCCACAGGAGACAAGCTTTATTCCGACTGTTTTTAAAAAGCTCTGATATTTGATAGATGTCCATAGATTGGACTCATAAATACTGTGCTGACTATTTTGAATGATTGCCCTTTACCGTCATCCAGCAGTTAGAAACTCTGCTCGACATAGTATAAGGCTCCTGGGACTTTGTCCAAAATCTGGGAAGCACAGCTGAAGGGTAATGCCGCTTCATGGGGTCTCCTTTGAAAATACTGCAGTCATCTTTCTTCTGTGCTAAAAATAGTATAGAATAGAAGCATCTCCATCTCCCTCAGAAACACAGATGACAACACATTCCTTATCCTTTCCTTAACCTCTATCCTTTCCTGAACCCACAGTGTCATCATATACAGGGAACATACATTTGTTCAGGGACTTCACTGATATTTAAAGCACTCATAAGAAGGGACAGCTAATTCTACAAGCACATGCTGGGGATTATTTGTGTGCTTGAAGATATGCCCACTCTACGGCCTCATGCACAGTGGGCATTAAAAATGCAACTTTTTTCTGCCTCTATACGCCCCTAAATGTTAGCCTATGTGTCCATGCACACATAGGCAATTAGAGGCAGTAATGAAGCCCCCTTGAACCCCCTTCCCCTTTAGGGAAAATGAGCCTTTACTGCTGGAAGCATGGCATCACCGTTGGTGTGAACCTAACACATGGAGGTTAGGTAGCTCCCTTTGAGTTGGCTACAAAGACCTGAGGGAAGAACAGTAGCGCCAACTAAGTGCAGTATTGAAGGTAAAAACACTTTAATTATTAGGTAAACTCAGCCTGAGGAAAGAACATGCATGCTCCAAACGCACAGCTCCCAACTGTCCCTAATTTTGAGGGACTGTTACTGATTTGGAACAAAGTCCCTCTGTCCCTCTTTCCTCCTTATTTGTCCCTCATTTTGGTCTGATCTACATAGTTGTATATAAAATGCATTATTTATCTTTCAAATAGTGTTTTCCAGTGCTAAACCTTTCATCCAGTTTCTAAATTGCTGCATTTGTAAATTTCAAACGCTAATATAAAGGAATAGTAGTGGCAAAAAAAAAGCACTGGAAGTTTTACCTCATAATTTTTTGTACAATTCTTCTTTAAGGGGTGTGGCGGGGTGTCCTATGCCTACATACTTTTGCTAATAAGTGTCCCTCATTCCTATATCAGAAAGTTGGGAGGTATGCGAATGCGCACCTTGGCTTCTGGTTCCAACGTCTCAGCTGTCAGTGCCAGTGCATTGAAAGTAGCTGGGGAGCCCTGAGAACCACCAGCGCAGCCACAACCATAGAGCACATCCCCTTCAGTGATCCGGGCAGAGAAGTGCAGTCAGGAGCCTTGCTTGACATGCTTTATCTGTGCATCTGCATTGCACGCTTATGAGTTATTTACCGATTAATAAAGGTGTTATTGCAGGGAAGATTGCCGCTGTAACATCATTTATGTTATCACGGCGATCTGTCCGCTGAGTTGAACAAAAAAGACTTTTAGTGTGTATCCGGCTTCACAATCACCTTCCTTAAAGTGGTACTAAAGCTACGTTTTTTAATAACAAACATGTTATACTTACCTGCTCGGTGTCATGGTTTTGCACAGTGCAGCTCCGATCCTCTTATTTTTGGTTACCCCACCGGCTCCTGGCTCCTCGCCCTTGAGTAGTGCCCCCAGAGAAAGCTGCTTGCCCTGGGGGCACCACTGAGACACATAGAGGCAAAGCTCCCCCCCCCCCCGCTCTCTCCTCATTGACTCACTGGCTGGGATTGACAGCAGTGGGAGAGCCCCGGAACATCACTGGATCAGAGGGAGCTCAGGTAAGGATTGGTGGAGGGGGGCTGCACACAGAAGGTTTTTTACCTTCACGTGAAGGTAAAAAAAAACCTTCAGCCTTTAGAAACACTTTAAAGAGGTAGGAAAAAACTTCCATCTTTAAGTTTTACCTATAGGTAAGCCTATATTAACCAGTTCTGGACCAGAAGGATTTGCCCCCTTAATGACCAGGCCATTTTTTGCAATTCGGCACTGCGTTATTTTAACGGAAAATTGCGCGGTCATCCGGCACTGTACCGAAAAAAAAAATGATGTCCTTTTTTTCCCCACTAATAGAGCTTTTTTTGGTGGTATTTGATCACCTAATTTTTTGGCGCTAAAAACAAAAAAAGAGCATCAATTATGAAAAAAAAAAACAATATTTTTCACATTCTGCTATCCAACATTCCCAAAGAAAAAAAATAGGAATCAAATTTTTTCATCCTTGTAAACCAATTTGTATTCTGCTACATATTTTTGGTAAAAAAAAATCCCAATAAGCGTATTTTGATTGGTTTGCGCAAAGGTTATCGCGTCTACAAAAATATTTATGCCATTTTGTTTTATTTATTTTTCTTTACTAGTAATGGCGGCAATCTGCGATTTTTAGCGGGACTGCAACATTGCGGCAGACAGATTGGACCCCTAATTGACCTTTTTGACACTTTTGAGGGGATCAGTGACATTACTACAGTAATCAGTGCTAAACATATGCACTGTTACTGTAATAATGACACTGGCAGGGAAGAGGTTAACCTAGTGGGTGATCAAAGGGTTAAATGTGAGCCTAGGGGAGTGTTTACTAACTGTGGGGGGAGGGGCTTTTGAAATGACCATAGAGACCTGTGATCCTATATAGAAGGCTCTCTGTGATCATTTCAGAGAGAAGAACAGTCAGCTGTGTTTACAACTGCTGCCCGTTCTTCTCTCTCATCGGGGAGCGATCGCAGGTGGCCGGCGGCAATCGCGGCCGCCGGCCCCGTGCATCGGCATCCCAGCTGCCCCCCTTTAGCACCACTATGTCGGTTTGCGCAGCCGAGCCAGCCTGCCACTTAAAAACTGTGGCGGGCGGTCAGCAAGTGGGTAAGGCTTACCTATAGGTAGTGTAAATATCGCAAAACATGCACCGTTTAGGAGATATTTACTGAGCTAGTAGCCAGTTACACCACTGGCGCATGCGCTCGGAAGAAATGGCAGCCTGTGCTGTTTCTTAAGAGCAGTGTTCCGTGACTGCCGGCTCCCACGTGCGCAGGAGTGACGTCATTGCGGTCTCGGCCAGTCACAGAGCCGGAGCCATGAACCCGGAAGGAAGACCAGGTAGAGATGGACCCTGCCTCCATCGATGGCATTGCATTGCTGGAACGCTTTGTTTTCAGGTAAGTATGCGATGCATACTAGCACATTATGCCTTTGCCTTGCAGGTAAGAAAAAAAAATGGAACAAAGTCCCTCTGTCCCTCTTTCCTCTTAATTTTCCCTCATTTTGGTCTCATCTATATAGTTGTATTTTAAATGCACTTTTTTTCTTTCAAAAAGTGTTTCCCAGTGCTAAACTATTCATTCCATTTCTAAATTTCTTCATTGGTAAATGTCAAAAGCCAATATATTGGAATAGTAGTGATAAAAAAAAGCACTTCTGACTACCTAATCTTTTCTTTTTGTCTAATTCTCATTAGGGGTGTGGCTGGGGTGTTTTTTGCCTACATACTTTGGTAATAGGTGTCCCTCATTCCCATCTCAACAATTTGGGAGGTATGCTAAACAGCACTAGGTGCTTTATTAGCACAAGAAATTAGGTATTGTTTTCTTGAACCAGATACACAAGAAAGACATTTTTGGAACATTTTTGTTTTCAATTTTTTGTCCTTTTCTGCTGTTTTGCAGCCTCTAATAGACGCTTCCTATTTACCTACATGCCCTATAGCAGTGATGGTGAACCTTGGCACCCCAGATGTTTTTTAACTACATTTCCCATGATGCTCAACTGCACTGCAGAGTGCATGAGCATCATGGGAAATGTAGTTCTATAACATCTGGGGTGCCAAGGTTCGCCATCACTGCCCTATAGCAATGGCTGCCAGACATTTCTCAGGGCAAATCTCCTCATGATGACAACAGGGGACCATGCCTTATGTAAGATATGTTAAACAGCCATTTGTAATCCTCATCTGAAGCTGTGTGACACAGTGACAATGAAGGAGCACAACATAGACATGGACAGAGCCTTATCACACTTTAACAGGAAAAGTTTGAATAAGGACTCTTATGGCAGGATCACCATGCATTACTATTGCAGATTTAAAAATATTGAAATTACTTTTGAAATGAAATTAACATGCTTTAATTTAAAGCTAGTGGCTTGCTTTGGGGGCACTTGGAGCCAGGAGTGCCGACGAGGGACCCGAAGGGGAGGATTGGGACTGCTCTGAGCAAAACCAACCGCACAGAGGAGGTAAGTATAACATGTTTGTTATTTAAAAAAAAAAAAAAAAGTGTGCCTTTAGAATTACTTTAAGGGTGTAAATAGGGTAGAGTAAGGCAGTATTTTCAAAATGAAGCTAAGATCAAGAACATGGGCTCATCGTCTCAAAGTAGCAGGAAGAGAGTGCAAAACAAATCTAATAAAGTATTATTTTACCACAATATTTGATGTTTGGAGAAGACTTTCAGAGAGTTAGTGAGTCAGTCAACAGTGAGTGAAAACATGCGTGGAACAAACATAGACCTATGCTTGGACAAAGAAGGTTAAAAAAAAGGGCTGCTTGTTTTTTTCTGCCTTGGTTTTTTTTCACTCTTCTATGTTTCTATATTTTTGTTTGGATGGATTTCAATAGTTTTAACTTCAGCAATGGTCACTACCTGTTTGGTTTAGGTTAAAAAAAAAAAAAAAAAATCCAACGCTTCCTAAAATAGGAACCTGTGGTAAGCACAACTAAACACAAAACTATGCATCACATCAGAGATCACTAGGCTGTGGGTCCAGATGCTAAATTAGTTCCCTCCACTGTATAAACCATGGGTCTCAAACTATGGCCCTCCAGTTGTTCAGGAACCACAATTTCCATCATGCCTAGTCATGTCCATGAATGTCAGACTTTTAAAATGCCTCATGGGACGTGTAGTTCCGCAACAGCTGGAGGGCTGTAGTTTGGAGATCCCTGGTATAAACTATTTCTTATATTATACTCCTAATCTCCGCACTATACACATTTTGATGCACAATATACTTCTGACATCTGCACTGCATTCACTATGCTGTATGTTATACTCCTGACCCCTGCACTGTGTATTACACTCCTGAATCCTGCTCTGTATTTGCTTTGTTGTACATTTTACTCCTGACCCAGTGGTGGCTGGTGCTCAGAAACCAATGCCACCCCCTAAGACTCCCTGGTCAATCAGGTCTCAGGTCTCTCTTCGTGATTGGCCCGGGAGGAGAATCAGGAAGACATTAGTGAATATTATTTGCTATTGTCACACAAGTGGGTGGTCTCAGGATGCAGTGCCCTGTGCTTCGAGCCCACCCTTTTTTTGAAGCCAATTAGAGCCTCAGGTTTTAAAAAAGAAAAAACATTGAAATCCAGGTGTCCAGTACCCCTTAGGGGCTTAATAGGGGCCGGGCGCATGGATTAGGAAAGAGGCGCCCCTGCACCCCATATGGACAGGCTGCCACTGTCCTGACCTTTGAACTGCATACATGATTTTCCTGACCAATGCATTATATATGCTATGTTGTACATTATACTCCTGACCTCTGCACTCTCTGTACATCATGTTAAGCTGAGTGAGAGAGTCCAGTTTTACTTTACAAGATTAGTACTTATTACACATGAATAGTTTTTTTTTTTTTTACACAAGACTTTTGCCACCTACAAAATCCTTCACCCCATCAGCAGCCAGGTGTAAAAGTAGTCAGCAGAACAGTTTGGCTTCATTGACACCATGGCCTTTTGGGATCATGGCAGAATATTGCGATTCTGCCCACAATCTCAAAAAGCAGTACAATCGCAAAACACAGGTTCAAGTGCCATTATTTTCAAAGGCACCTAAAATGCAGTGCGGTTTGGGTGCGATTGTCGCATATCACAGCAAATTGAATCAGGTAAAGCTTGTCGCTCCAAAAGAAAATAATGGCACCTGAACCTATATTTTGCAGTTGTACTGCGTTTTGAATTCCAAAATGCCCAGGTGTGAATGGAGCCTTAAGGTCAAATTATGTTTTCTAAATATTTTTTGCTTAATGTATTGGCAGTTTAGTTGGTATTCTCTGCAAAAAGCTGTTGGGTTGCTGCACTATAAATTGACTATAAAAGCTGAAAGTGATAACTAGCTAAAGAAATACATGTTACACGGGCATGTTGGCTTTGTACACACCAGACATATATATCTGGGAGGCAAAGGTGGTGCATACAGCCCAATGCCAGCAGACTGTGAAAATCATTAACAATATGTAGCAGCTGCATGCATGTGGTGCTGTACGTGAGTACCATCCCTATGTGCCTGCAGTGGTGTATTTTAGCTTGTCATTGACTTTGACAGGCTGCTTGCAGCTGACTGTATGCAATACCTGTGCCTGCAGGACCTGAAATAGGACAGCTTTTCATGCTGTACAGGCCAAAGCACTCTTGTGAAAGAGGACACATAATTTGTGGCTGTGTTTTTTGTCCTTTATTATAACAAGTCTACCTGTACATGCAGTATTTTAAAATAAAATTATACAATTGGTTAATGATATGTCTCTTGTAGAACCAAAACCAATTTTAAATGAATGCCTCTTTAAACTACATTTTCTATATACAATGGCTTGCTGGACACAGAGCAAAAAAAGGTGTCCTTGGAATTTTTTATGGAATATTGCCAACTATGTAAAGGACAAACTTGCTAAAGTAAATGTCTCCTTCAAATGAATCAACCTGTCACAAAATATTTGATAAATATATTTTATATCTATGTATATCCATATATCAATGTATTTAGGTGTAGCCAACTCAGAGATTTTTACTGTGCTATAATAAATGCATTTGCACAGCAAGAACTGTTTTACCTTTTTATGGTATTGTTTCAGCTATCATCCTGCAGTGCTACCTTTTTGTCTTTAAAACGGCTTCCTGGAACTAAAGCTGGAACTAGAGGAATTTTGTTTCTTAACAGTATTCTACCAGCAATGGAGCCTAAAGTGTATGTAAACCCTAACAATACATTTCCCTTATTTGCTCTCTTATGATCTATTACATTTAAAATTGAAAGCATTTTATTATATCTGTTTAGCAAATAGCTGTTCATCCAATCAGAAATCTTGTGAGAGGATGACTTCATGTGCTCTTTGTGGACAGTTACCAGCTATCTTCATTGACTACAAAACACCCCCTTTCCTACCCCCGTATTATGAAAAGGGGGAGGTGTTACATACCTCCCAACCTTTTGAGATGGAAAAGAGAGGCACCTATTAGCAAAAGTAAGTAGGCACAGGACACGCATCCTTAAAGCGGAGTTCCGTGCACAAAAACAGTTTTGCAATAAACATACCCCCGGGACAGTCAGGGCTAGTACATTCCACAATGGCTAGCCTCTGATCTGTCCCGGTTCGCACTTAACTGCAAGAAGAAATACTCACTTATAAAAATTTTTCTACAGCGTTGCCATCTCTGTTGTGTGCAGCTGAAGCAGGCGCGATCCTCTTCTGCGTCCTCTTCCGTGTCTTCTTCTCCCAGAATGCGCCTGCACCAGCCCCGCTCGTCACTTCTGGTGCGGCGCCGCATTCCTCCACAGCTTCTGGGCATGCCCAGAAGCTGTTTAGCAAGGAATGCGGCGGTGCACCGGAAGTGACGAGCGGGGCCGGTGCCATCGCATTGATTCCTGGGAGCGATGACGTTCAGCTCCCAGGAATCATTGCAAACCGGAAGTGACGGTGCGGGCCACGGCCACGGAGGGAGGAAGTGGAGAATAGGTGAGTATTTCTTTCTACGAATACAAGGTGAGTAAAAAAAAAAAAAATAACCCTAATTATCCAATTCCTTTTCAGGTGAAGAAGAGCCAGCGGATGGGCACAAAATCGTTCAATTTTGTGCCCGGAACTCCGCTTTAAAGGAGAATTCTACAAAAAATGATTTCTTAAACCCATAAGTATTTTTTTTTTCTTTTACCACTACTATTCCTTTATACTGGCTTTTGACAATTATAAATGAAGCAATTTTAGCAATCGGATGAAAGGTTTAGCACTGGGAAACTTTTTGAAAGGTAAATAGTGCATTTTATATACAACTATTTAGATTAGACCAAAATCAGGGACAAATGAGGAGTTAAGAGGGACAGAGGGACTTTGTTCCAAATCGGGGACAGTCCATCAAAATCAGGGACAGTTGGGAGCTATGGTGTTACAGAGTGATAACACATGCTCTTTCTAGCAGGCAATGCTTCCCTTCATAGATGCAGTATGGTTGTCACCCTAGGACAGAAAGTTTGTTCCTGACAGGATCAGCAGGTGAAAAGAAAAATGAAAGAAAATGAATTCAGCTCCTAGATCTAAGGAAAGGTTCTGCTTATCAAACTCGACAAAGCTGCCACACCCCAATGCAAAGCATTATGGCCGTGGCAATGTGTACTCACCTGAGCTGTACCATGTCTACTTGTAGGTGGGAGATCAGCATAGCTCCCAACTGTTCCTGATTTGGAAAGATGCACCTCTGTTCCTCTTTCCCCCTCATTTGTCCCTCGTTATGGTCTGATCTATATAGTTGTATATAAAATGTACTACTTATCTATCAAAAAGTGTTTCCCAGTGCTAAACCTTTCATCCAATTTCGAAATTGCTGAATTTTTAAGTTCCAAAAGTCAATATAAAGGAATAGTAGTGGTAAAAAAAAGCACACATGGGTTTAACCAATCATTTTTTTTTGTACAATTCTCCTTTAAGGGGGTGTGGCAGGGGGGTGTATCCTATGCCTACATACTTTCGTTAATAGGTGTCTGTCATTCCCATCTCAGAAAGTTGTGAGGTATGCAATCAGTGGGCAGTAAAAATGCAAATGAACCACCTATCTTTACTGCTCCCTGGCCACCTGCATAAAAGGAGCCTAACTCCTGCACTGCATTCAGAAGGACAGCATTGAAATCCTTTTTAAGGGTTGGTTCACACCATGAATTGCATAGGAATGCACTGTGCGTTCCTGTGCAATTCACATGCCATCCGGGTGCAGTGTGATTTTAGCTCATTCCTTTTAATGGGCTGAAATTGTGCATGACCGCTGCAAACGTAATGTGCCCTACTTTACAAAATTCACAGAAACTGGATTGCAGTAACTACTGTACCATGCGATCAAGTGCAGGTGAAAGTATTGCGTTTGTGACCAATTTTGTGAAAATCCCTTTATTCCTTTGGGGAGACAATTTGTTATGTTTCCCAATCATAGAAAAACTCTCCAAAAGAAATAATGGTATTTTTCACTGTCCTTGTAGGGCTGTTCAGTGTGGACCAGGAACATGGACAGGCTAGTTGAGATGCTGGAAGGAGCTAGCCTAAAGGATAACTATACAAACGTGCAAAGGGCTATCAACAAGTCAGCAAGAAGCACATTGTTCTGCTTCCCCTAACCTCTGAAAACTATTCCTGACTGGCTATTATGGAATATTTTACATTAATATACTATACTCTGCTCTAAGCATCTTTCCGAACTTGACCAAAAAACTAAACAAAAATAAAATCTAAGTGATATTTATTTTATATACACTGATACACCATAACCTAATGACCACCCACATAATATTGAGTAGGTCCCACTTTTGCTGCCAAACAGCCCTGACCTGTCGAGGCATGGACGCCACTAGACCTCTGAAGGTATGCTATGGTATCTGGCACCAAGCCATCAGTAGCAGCAGAAAACTGTCCAAAGCATCACACTGCCTTCACTGTCTTTCTTTCTTCCCATACTGCATCCCAGTGCCATCTCTTCCCAAGGTAAGTGACACACATGTACCTGGCCATCAACATGATGTAAAAGAAAATGTGATTCATCAGACCAGGCCACCTTCTTCCATTGCTCTGTACTCCAGTTCTGATGCTCACATGCCCATTGTAGGCAGTTTTGGTAGTGGACAGGGGTCCGCATGGGCACCCTGACCACACTGCAGCTATTCAGCCCAATACACAACAAACTGTGATGACCATTTTTCTGCTTTCTGCACATGAAGTTTATGGACAACATGTTTACTCGCTGCCTAATATATCCCAGCGACTTTCAGATGCTATTGTAAAAAGATAATCAATGTTATTTGTTATTTACTGTACCTTTTAATGGTCATAAAGTTATTGCTGATCAGTGTAGCTGCCACCTCTGCTTCACTTGTGGCCACAAAAAAAACAGAAACCTGGCCAAGCTTTCTGGTCGATGGAGTTTTTACATCCCTCTCATGCCTCTATAACTTTCTTTTTCAAGCTACCTTTACTGTGATGACTCAATAGTAAAACACGTAAGTTGAATTAGCACTAGCAACCAGGAGACATTTCTCTAATAAAGATAAATATATATTTATAAAAAAAAGGCCTAAATTGAGGATACAGCTGTAGTATTAAAGTGGTTAAATATCAGTTTTCACAAAAAAGCTTTTGGAGAGATGTTTAGGAGATTAACCTGTTGTGTCCTATATATTGTGTCATGCCTAAAGGTCTATACAAATTATAATAAGGTACACTACAAGCTCCTTTTCTCCTACCAAACATTTTACACTTTCTATAGATTTTTAACTACAATGCAATGAAAAATGAAGTTTATGTTCACGCACCTGGAAGTGCCCACTGTGTGTTGCCAGTGCCTGGGCTACTCTTTCCTATTTGAAATTTATTTTAATCAAATTTAATCTATGAAATAATCAATGCCTTGAAATGTTGAATTTTATAGCAAACCTATGTTTTCCCCTTTGCAGGGCAAATAAACTGAGTTGCTATAATACCCAGGTCCACAGCAACACACATTCCCCTTCCCTTCCTTCCTCTGTTGTTCAGGTGAGTATTTCCTGCTTCAAAGGGTTGGATTCAAAGTCCATGCTACTTTGTAGTAAATGGGCAAATCACAGGTTCATTTTAAATATGTGTATGTTTTATAATTGCTGTTTTATGTGCTATTGAAGAACACTCTGTGAAGTGATCTTCGATGGCAATACTTGCAAGAAGCCAGAAGCTTTAAAAATATGTATATCATTATACATGGATATCGAGACAAACTCTCTCCATGACTTCCAGGGCATGAAGAGTGCATTGAGGTGCATAGCTCAGTACACATAGTACTCAGCAAAGTGTTCACTTCATTGCACTCTGCAGGAAGGCATTACTGAGGGGTCAGTGGCAGGAATTTCAAAGCTGTGAGCTAGGTGGATTGAAGTACCCAGTAATCATGTATCCAGGCCTTTAATGTTGGTAATATATTCGTAAAAGTATATTTTAGATTTACTGGCCTTAAAGGAATACCTAAAAATGAACTCCCTTCTGTGTTTATTTGCAAGCAGTTTGTTTCCTTAGCATGTTGTAGATAATAAACCCAGGAGGATTCTAGATAGGCCCCATAGAACCTAATATAATCTAAAAATTACTAACTGAAGTAATAACTCTCATAAAGGTCAGGTTTAGCCCAGTTAAGGTGTGGATCAGTGCCAAGAGCATTAATAACAGACCGACACAATACATCTTTGACAGAGACAAGCTGCCTTTAATATACTAAACTCACATTAAGTAAAAGAAAAAAAAAAGTAGATGTATGCTAGCAGAATGTAAAATTGGTTAACTCTGACCTCTTAGATCTACAACTGTGCCCTTTAATTGCTAAATTACAGATTTTCTCACTTTATTATTACATTTGTCATGAATATGGAACCAGTATTACAGATTTTAATAACGCTCCTAAATTGGTAAAACAGATGTCCAGGTCTGGAATATAATTAAATACAAGCTTACAGTGCTAAATAAGTATACGGAAGGATTTTCAGAACATTTAAAGGCCCAGAAAATCAGTTGTAGATTGACTTATTGAAATTAGCTATTACTAAAAGTCTTACAAAAAATTACTTTAATGTTTCAGGGACTTTTTCAGTTAGGATAATTGTCATTTAGGTGTTGTGGTAGAAGAGGTTTAACTTTTTGTGAACATAAGAATACTTCCTTTCCCATAGAAGAACACCGCCAACTACCAGAGGTGAGTTTACTTTAACCTCAACAAACTTTTTAGAACCTTGCAGTATGGGCAGATTTACTAAAGAAGAATTCACAATTTACTAAAGTGAATTCTCAATAAACTGTGACTTTACAGTTTATTTATCTAACATGTGCACATGAAATAAGTAATAAGGAATTTGCTTTTCACTTTATTGGATAATTGAAATGAACAAAATAAGGAAAAAGTTGTCACATTTATTTTAAAACCCTGCTGCCCAAGGCACAATGAGCTCTTTTAATGTAATTCTTGGTGATATGCAAAGAATAAATTTCTAACTTTTAGAGGTAAAGGACTTGGAATTAGAGCCAGTACGACTATGGAATATATATATATATATATATATATATATATATATATATATCCTTGTTCTGTTGACTTCAGCATAAGAAATAAAAGGAAACAGGTGTTATCAGAACAGGATGAACAGACACAGAAAGTGCTACAAACCTGACAGATGTTCTAACCCCTCCTCCCTTTACAAGTCTATGTCTCCACCAGAGGGTTATTCTATCACTTCCTGTACTTGTCTTACCCTAACAATGGTTGCAAGGTTAAATCTCCCAAATGCAAACACAGACAGCAAACAAACTAAAGAACACTCTGAAGTTGGCCCTGCATGGGTCAGTTTTTTTTTTAAAATGTAATCAGCTGGTTGAAAAAAAGAAAAAAATACTGACCCGATTTGCCCATCCGCACATTCAGTATGGATGGGGAATACTCCTCACTGTGTCATTTTATTCTAGCAACAGGGAGACCTCCCCTCCATCAGAATATACAGATCAGCGCTGCCGCCTATTGCCTGCAGCACTGATCACACAAGAAAATATCAAAAAAATACCAACAGAGTGGTTGAACAGAAGAAGACTTCTGTTCAACAGCAATGGCCACACATGGATCAAACTTTGTCCGGTCCCTGCTGAACTGGCTGAATTTTGATCCATGTATGAACAGCTTAAAGCAGAGTTCCAGTCTTCATAATAAATTTATTTTCAAATGCTCTGCTGGGATCGTTAGAGCTTCTACTTTAAGTGTCCATTCACACTGGTACGACTTGTCAGGCAACTTGGTCAGCCTAACAAGTCATGCACCGTCGCTCCCATAGTGTAGTACAGGACCGGTTCTAATAGGAGCGACACAAGTCGCTCCGACTTAGAAAAAGGGTCCTGTACTACTTCGGGGCGACCTGGAGGCGACTTGCATATACATTAATTTTATGAAGTCCGTGCAAGTCACGCTGCACGCGACTTCACATGTCGCCCCCTAAGACGGAGGGACCTAGTGTGAACCAGCACTAAGATTTTAAACAAATTTTATTGATTTGTTCCTTCTTATTTCTTTTAAATCAATAAAATCTTACCTGATCTCGGAAGTAGGCAGGGGCCATTGAGGTTGTGGGCATCTGAAACCCGCTTGTGTTTATTTCCCGGATTCAGTGCAGCTGGCCACGCAGCATGCACTTCCCAATCTCGTGCATGCGCAGTAATGACACTGCACAGTGCAGTTTCTTCATTAGACGATTCCCATGGACTCCTGGGATAGATGACGCTGATATCCCAGGAGCCCATGGGAATCGCCTTATGTTGACATCGCCTAGGCGGCTGGGACTAGAAGTGCCGCGTACACAGATCAAAATAAGGTATTTAGACATTAAAAAAATATATATATTATCTATTTAGAAATGCACTGCGGATGGCCATTTGGATGAAAGTAAATTTTAAAAAATGGGTGAAACTCCGCTTTAATCTTTCTCCCCTCTGTAAAATAGACACATTTTAGCTGGGGCTGGATTTTCCAAAGTTTGTTACTTTAGCTAGACAGTGATCTGTCATGCTGATTGGGGCCAGGGCAAATTCTATCCTAGCAAATTAGTCTGTCAGTAGACATTTGTAGATTTTCAATTGTCCAAGACAAGGATCCAGTCTGAAAATGTCTAGATACAGGCAGATTAGGAAGCCTGAGGTTTTTACTTTTCGTACTGCAGATGGCTCAATTTCCCAAAATAAAATATATATCCATCATAACAGCCAAATCTGACAGATATCCCTCCAGAATAGAGAGTTTAGAGGCACACACATGCACCAAGGAAGCCTTGAATGACTGTAAATGGATACTTCTCCACCCCAGAAGTAGATAGGCACCCCATGCACATTAATGGCACAGAAGGCCTAAAAACAATCATCTTGTGTTCATAACATGCTTACATACTGTATAGGTAGCTTTAAAATACGCATTCCACAGTTTGTCATCAGATCCACTTGCATATTGCAACTACGCCATGATTAAGAAATCACAAACTTTATTTAGAGCAGTAACTGCAAACACTACGTCTCTAAAACTTAAAGATAAAATCTGGAATATGAAGTTTTACAAATAGAATACATTTAAAAATATCCCCTTACTCTTCACAAACTGCAATCAACGCAAGTAGTTAAAAGCCACTACCTATCTAAATAATGGGATTCACTGCAATTGGAATAATAAACTACAACACTAAGATCTGTAGAAAATGTAATTGGTCATTCATATTAGTAAAATGGGGAATGCAACAGCTTGATTCTGAGTAACAGATGAATCCATATGTCAACAGCATGATTAAATGCAGAGCAAGTTTTCTGCAAATAGAAAATGTAGCTAAGTATTACAAATAATAACTAATTTCAACATCAAATAATAACTAATTTCAACATTTCGTATCAATATAATCAATGTAAGAAAAATTAAGGAATCAAATAAAATCTACTTTTAAAAGCACAAATGTTATGTTCAGGTAATTTAATTACTTTTTGCTATCATGCTGCTTAACAAATAATGTCAATACAAATACATTATGTTTCCTTGCTACTTAAGACCACATGCATACGATGCCTTTGCTAGCTAGCAATGCAGTCAGCCACGTGAGAAAAAGCAGTGTTTAAATACCAGGCAGCTCTGATACTGTTCTTGCATGTATTTGTTAAATGTTTATGCCAAAAATGTAAGAATGTTTACTCACTTTCAGTGAATCAAAGCAGGCGATTACTCGTCCATTTTCGACTTGGCAGCTTTTCGATGGGTGTGCAAATTTACATTCTGTGTCTGGCCTTGAGCAGGTCCCTCTTTGGAACTCCCGACACACTTCCAACGTTAGCCATTTTGTGTCCCGCATGGGTGCCACGCTAACAGCCATACTTAAATTCTACAGATAGCTAAAAAAACTTCTCGGAAGTCGCCAGAGAATGAAAAAACTCCAACCGTCCTTTCTGTCTCCCTTGTGGTTTTGAAATGGTAAAACTGTGCTGTCTGTATATGCATACAGATGTCTCACTGCTCTTCAGCTACTACCTTATAAATAACACAGAGTAGCGGATCTGTGATATTAAAAACATTTGGTTTGCTTAATTGAGGTGGCCTGGAGCTTCTCTGTCCTCTCAGTAACCCATTTGGAGTTCTGATATTCAGCCCAAAATGCAAGCATGAATACGTGGCGACCCCTGTGCTGGCACACGCACTATCCGGGCTGCTCTCAGTTAAGTTTGCCGAAAGGTAATCTCCACGCAGCTGAACTGGCAATTCAAAAGGGCTCTGCTGAGCAATCTGTATTGATTAGTTAGGCATGTATCGATGCAGCACTGTAGAGAAAAAAAATCATAGAGGTTTCCACCGGATTTCCCTATATCCCCATGTGTTTGTCTTTGCTTTCCCAACAGCAGATACCTTAGTTTGGTTTCTTTTTTTGTTTTTGTTACTATACCCAGAGTGGTATAACACAGTGCCTTATGCAGGGATCTGTCTTGATTAGGAGCAGAATTGGGAAGGGGAGGTATAGATGAGAAGGGTGGATTTGCTCTCGTTGCAGTGTAGCTGGCAGCAAGCAAGGCAAAAAGCAGAGTCTGCTCTAGAAGCGGGTCCAAGCAGCAGGGACGTCAGGAAAGGCACTTCTTAGTACCAACCTGTAGAAAAAACAAACACGTTTTAATTTTAACCAAGCAGTACTTGACTTTCTCCTTCACACTTCCCTTCCCTCTTTTTCTGCGTGGCTACAGCACACACTTGCCTGTCCGTCCCCTGTGCAGATACTTACAGAGTAACATATTGCAGCCAGCCATCGTAGGTTTATTAAAAAGAAAAAAAAAAAGAAGAAGAAGCTGTTTCCCCTGTGAAGCAATGCATGATAGGAAGATAACCAATCACAGATAATGTTGCAGCAATATTCTGGGCAGGAAGCCAATAATGTGAGCTGTCTTATGAAAGGTCGCGCCTGTCAGAAGCTCATTACTATGCAATAAGCAGCGAAAATATCCATCAGATGTAAATAATTCTTCCGCACTAGGTCTCGCATGTGGGTTTTGAATTTACCCAACATGCAGCATGCAGTTAGTGGGCTGAACCATGTTATTTTCCAATAAAACGACCCGTCCTTTCCACAGAGGGGGGGAAGGAGAAAGAGCGAGAGAAGCTGAAGAGCTTGGAAAATCACTAGACGGGAAGGCAAGAACTGCAGATCACTTCCAGGCTGACTCTTCTCCTGTGCTGCCTGTTCTGCCTTGTGTACACGCTGCCTTCACACTGCTACATCTCACACATGAGTATAAAAGGAAAGGAGGGGTGTTTATAAATGGTACATTCTTCTGACCTATTGCATTCGCTTCCTTCTAAACTATAAGCAGCCCTGACTATACACATCACAAATCTGCATTGGCTTGTCCTGTTAAAACTATGCTGTGCACTCAGCAGACAGTTTGTCAATACATCACAGACCGGGGAGAATATGAACAAAAGCTCTCTATCTAGAGGTAAAGAGAAGTAAAAAAAACTTCATACCACAAGAAGAAATACCGTATGGCAAGCGATGTTAAAAAGACGACTCTGTGCGTGCTCCTGTTTACCTCAAGGGATCGCTGCTGTTAAATCGTAAATAGGTTTTTTGATTCCAGAAATACAATAAACTGTAGCACGCTGTTCCCCTGCCAAAAAGCCGCTGTATATACTAATAACAAGCCGACACTGGCCTCATCGTTCGAAAAGCATTATCACTACACCTCCGGGCTTCTGGTTTTAAAATGGCACCTTACTTTTAGCTTTTTCCATTGCTTCACCACAAAATGGTGACACCTTGCCAGATAAAAAATCACGTGGCAGCACACGCCCTAAGTTGATGACATATTTGTTTTAGTTTGGTGAAGCAGAGGCTAAAACAATAGACATGATCAGTGCAAGGTGCATTTTCAAAACGTCAACACCTACAATATTTAGTCAGATTTGGGAGTAATGTTATTAGTCTTCTATGTGTTAGACCGTTAATGGCTTACAGCAAATCTCAAATGATGCACAAAAAGAAAGTATGGTATAAAACAGCCGTATGTAGGTTGATTTAGCTATTTGAGATGATATTTCAACATAATTGGACCCATTTACAGTAGTGTTCTGCTCCTCTTGCCCAACTGGGCTAGCACTTAAAGAGTATGTGCAGTTGAAATACAGCTAAAAGTGTCTGGTGTCACAGAGGCCTCTGCGGGAGGGTTTGAGGGTTTTGTAATAAGATATGGCAGACCGCAAAGTAAGAAGTGTCATCACCAAAGGTATCAAGATGAATACATTCTTATTGATAACACCAGGGTCCAGGGAAGCATTTTGTGGCAACTTGTCGGTTTCTTAGATAAAAGGTGTGTAACACAGATTAGCTGAATGACTGGATCCAGAGCAATCAGCAACACACAGACACATTATTTCATTATCGTTATTTTATTGCCATGATATATATCACTAATCAATAATTATTTCTTCAGAAAAACATTGGTTGGTCTTCTTTCGCAGTTTGCCATATCCTATTACACACTCCTCCCACAGACACCTTTGTGACACCAGACATTTTTGGCTTTGTTCCAGCTGCACTAATGTTATCTCACCAACCCCCAAATGGACCTAGGACTAGGCTCCAAACGTTGAGAGCAACCATTTACACACCTGCGTGGAAACATACATAAAGAGCTTACTACAGTATGCGTAGTCCATTAAAACCTAGGCAGATATAAGTTAAATAATCCCTGCACTTCTATTTTTTATTGAATGGATTTCAGTAGGTTTTAGAAAGAGGTCTCCAGACCACCCTCTTTTTCTTTTTTGCTGTGGTTATCCTCAAGAGCCTGCATTTTTTTCTACTCCAAGATGTACGTGACCAAGATTTGGACTGGAAGCATATGTTGAGGCAAAAAAAACATACAGTTCTTATCTGCAATACATGTATTATTCTCCATTCTTTATCCCTTTGAAATAACGTGCAACTACAGAAAATACCTGTTGATGTGTCCTTTTGTAGGCTAATAGCATTGCATGGTGTCAGCCCTGCTCAGTTTTATTTTGCTAACTTACTTAACCACTCCTATTCGTATATCTTTACAGTATAAAGACTAAATATTCTGTCCAAGTTACAAACTAGAAGGGTTCTTTGAGATAACACAGGAAGTTTGGGGAGGAAGGGCATAGACAGACAGACAGACAGACAGCCTACTGTTTCCAAAACTGAAATAAAAAGTATTGGCTATACTAACACTTTAGTTACAATGTCAGACCCTTTTTCTTGAGAGTCATGTGTCACCTGAAGCTTTATAGTTGCAACCCTTTGAACTGACTATTTCTTGACCACCCTCTGTGCAGGGCCCAACTCTATCTAATCCAGGTGTGTCTCCTAGTTCTTGGTTAAAGCCTGGTACACAATATGAGTTTTTTTTTCATTCAACCTAGTGGGGTCGGAGTCGCTGTATTAACTATGCAAAGTTAGTATAGCGATCTCCCCTGCTCAGCTGTTGTGTTCTGACAGGGGGACGCCCCCACCAGAACACTCCGATCAGCCTTCTCTGCTATTGGCTATTGAGAGTGCTGATCATGAGTCAGTCGGCTGCTGGTCTTCCAGCATGCTTGTCTGACAGAAGCCAGGCAAAGGGCCAGTTTCTGTCTGACAGGGTGGCACACACACACGAGCAGAATGTCGGCCTTTTTTTTATTTCTTTTTTTTGAACCGGCCAATGTCTCCTGACATTTAGCCTGGATGTACTAGGCTTTACACACATTTTCACTCCCCCTAATACCTCTCCCACCTTCCTTTCCCAACAATTGTTATTCAACTTACAACACGGGTATCTCTACTGCAACTCATGGTTATTGATCTTTACTGTTATAGCCTATATTGTTTTCTATGACTTAAGGATGCACTCTAAAATTTCCTATATGTTAGTCACATTTCAGCATTTGTACAGGTTACACTATGTATCTTACAAAACCCTCAAAACTTATTAAAAGTGAAATTACTTTAGATTATCAGCATAAAGTCATGCAATGGACAAGGCTGCAAAGATCAAACACCATTTGACTTTTAACCTCATACTCTCAAGAAGTCAGACTTGCCAGACAGTCAATGTAAGCCCAGTTAAACATGGTGCGATAGCAAAAAACAAAAAGACTTTCAAAACAAATTGATAGTGTCAAAACACAGAGGAAAATGTAATTCTTTCAAACATACTTTACATTCTTTATTTAGCATGTGTATTAGCATTTAGGGTTTGTTCACGTGGCCAGTCAAACCAGGTGGTTGAGGTGGTCACCTCTGACCATCTACCTGAACACAGACATGCAGCCACCTCTCATCTATCCATTAAATGCATGTGCTTCCATTGTGGAGACTCTCATAAATTAGTAGGGTTAGTACTGCAAGTAATACAGGGTGCTGTGAAGGGGCCTTGCAGCTTACGCATGCGTTTGCAAATGTGTGCTAACTAAACCCCTGTTGGACAGGTTAATTTGGTTGGTAAGCAGAATGGTTGGTGAGTTGAGCTGGTAACTTCTGTTTTTGTCTGAGCCACCTCTCATAGCTGCACATGTGTTGTGGTTGCTCCAAAATTTAAACACCTGCTGAACGCGATCCATGCAAGTCCATTGCGTGCAATGCGGTTGCACTTGATTGTGGCACGGGTGTGTGGCATTTACAGGGTTAAAATAGATAGTGAGAAGGTGATATATTGTCTTGGAAAAAGCAATCCAGTACAGATTGCTTCTCAGAGGTGCAACAAGGCCTGCCACACATGTGAACAAGTCTTTAAAAACATTTAAAACAAATGAACTAATACTGCAGATTGTTCAGTTGATTTTACCTTAACAATATACAGGTCTAAATACAGGGGTTTATTTACTAAAGCTGGGGGGTGCAAAATCAAGCTCACTCCTGCATAGAAGCCAACAGCTTCCAGGTTTTGTTGCCAAAGCTTAATTGAACAAGCTGAGTTTAGAAAGCTGATTGGTTTCTGTACAGAGGTAAGCCAGATTTTGCACTCTCCACCTTTTGTAAATAAACCCCACAGTTTCTTATAAAAGCAGACATCATAATTTATATTCTGAGGAAAATGCTATGTATCTACGAAATCTTAAAAAATCACATTTTAAAGAGCCTATGTTAATATATTACTTAATGATTGTTGGGACCACCTAAAATCAGTTTAATGTAATCTTTGAACCAAGATATAATTATCACATAGAACCACTAAAGGTCTGGTTGTTTGCCATACTTCCAATGAACGAATTCAATCCAAATACATGGCAAACCATTTAGGTAATCTTCTCCACAGTGCAAATATAGAGCATTCATATTTAGGCATGCACAATTATAATTCTTTATGAGCTATTGTTCAGATTTTTGTATAACCTAAGTTGCCTTTGGTTCTATTGCCTTCTTGGTGATAATTATTACTCCTATGAAGGTTTGAAGGGCTGGATCCCTGACTACCTTGACTACCTCTAATACACAAGTTAGTAAAACACATCAGATATAACAGCTAAATAAACCTAGCATTTCACAACCTAGACTCTCAGGCAAGTGCTGGGGAATTTCTTCAGAAAGAGTGTAAAAACCACAAGAGACATTAAACCATTTTCAAAGTTAGAAAGGTGCATACCACAATGCATACATAGACTGCAAAACTCAAGATAGAAATTTAAGTGCCATGCCACTGCTGGTGATGAAGGAGCATTTTGGGCCCCAGAACATGTTGGCGTCTCTTAGAATTTTTCCCTCAATTCTATTGGAATAACAATAGGCTTACAGGTCCAACATCATTTTTACACTCTCTTGAAAAAGCAAAAAGGCTGTGATGACTACAAACCTGCACTTTTTTTATTTTCTAATCCATACTGACTAACAATGGCAGATTTGTATTTTATCAAGCTGAAAAATTGAAGGGAAATCTGTTTTGGGGTAAATATGCCGGCTTCCATTGCTGAATTCATATTCTGACAAAGCTAGTTCCCTGATTTGTTTGTTGATTGATTTGTTTCAAAACTTTATGTGTCAGGCACATAGGGGTTTACTTACTAAAAGAGTGCAAAATCTGGTGCAGCTGTGCATGGTAGCCAATCAGCTTCTGACTTCAGCTTGTTTCATTAGGCTTCGACACAAAACTTGGACGCTGATTGGTTTATATTAAGAGTTGCACCAGACTTTGCACTTTCCATCTTTAGTAAATCAACCCCTAGTGACTGATTCGATTCCACTCTAACTTGCTGCATATTTGTTCTTAACCATTGCCTTAAAAGCCAAAAACAGCCAGGTAACTAGAATTTTTACATGGAAGGCCACAATGACACCCTACATATTTCCTTACATTATTTTGTTTTAAAGATTGAGTAAAATGCTCAAATGGGATAATATTCAGAGGATGATCTTTGGGATCTCAATTATTAACTGTCTGCAAGATCAAAGAGGCAGCAAGGTTGTGGAGACTGATAAATGTGATTCCATGGTCCTTAGCACAGCCAACTTTTTATTTTTTATTTGCCATAAAGATAGTCTCCTTCAGAATAGAAAACCCATGTAAATATGTAATGTAAATTTGTCAATCAGTCCTTAATAGGCTATATCCCTCAAATATAACCTGTATCAGTCTAAAATGCCCAATTGCAATAAATCAAACTTGCATGTCAAAACATTTGCTATAGTTAGACTGCAACTAGTGACTATAACACAACTCTGACTTTATGAACAAACAATTAATAGTTAGACATGTTATTTAGAATTTCTCTGATTTAAATTATTTTATAACATTTTGACCTCCAAATCCTATCTTTCATATAGATACAAAAAAGTAATGCAAGCACTATTTTCTTTTATGGACATTATATACAATAACATCATTTAATATAAGTGGCTTTGCCTTTGCTGTTTACTATATAATTTTAGGAGCCTAGAAGCTATGCATTATGGTATCTTGCAATATTAAGGTCCCTTCACATGTCCATCCACCAGTTTGTCTGAATAGATCCCCTGCTGTTTGAAGCAGAAGAGACTTCACTTTTGTGACATGTGTGGCCATTTTGTTCTGCATTCAGCAGCTAGAACTTTGCTGAACCCGTGTTGGATCTGGGGGTGTCCAGATAAAAATGGACTTGTGTTTGTTTACATCAAACTACCTCACATCTGTCACTTTTAGGTCCAAAAAAAAAAAAGAAGTAAAAGAAAGCAGCACTTTTCCATCTTTTTACAGATCTGGATGGACTCTGAGATAAGCCTTCCCTTAGACTTACATGCAATGTCCCATCAGGCCCGCCTGAAAAATGTACAGAGAAAGGACCCTTAGATTAATGATATGATATCAATGTGCAAATACCATACTGGCGACCCTAGCATAGCAAAAGGGAATATTAAAAGACACCCGGCCATTCACCAAAATTAGAGGGGAAGAGGCTTAACCTTAAACTTCGTAAAGGGTTCTTTACCATCAGAGTGGTAAGGATGTGGTATCAGCAGGGAGCATCGCTAGTTTCAAAAAACGATTAGATGGGCACCTTAACGACCACAACATACAGGGGTATACAATGTACTGTTGACACAGACACACATCATAGGTTGAACTAGATGGACTAGTGTTTTTTTTCAACCTCACTAACTATGTAACTATGTAAGATTAAATCTATTGTAGGCCAGACTGAGCTAAAACATTGTGTATTAATATACTGCAGCAAGTTTTTATGTGATTTACTTTACAGATAAATTAAATTCTTTTTGTCTGCTTAGGGATATATAATGATAATTCTCGATAGGAAATGTCAGCTGGTGCATAAGACTTAGACAGACAGCGATAGGCTGATATGTATCTTTAGAATCTAGGCCTCCTAAATATTTTTTGTGCAAAATCTATATTGCTGAAAACAGTTTATCGAATGGCTTTTTAAAGTAAGGTAAACAGAAGGCTCCCATGATAAAACTACTACTGTTATAACACTAGATAAGATATTTATGAAGCTGGTGCTATCATACCTGACATGCATTCAGCTTTAGTGATAGGCTTAATGATGTCCCAGCTACAGAATATAGATCCATCTTGATAACTGTCAAGCGCTGGTTGTTCGAATTTAAAGTTAAACTTCAGTAAAACAGTTAGATACACAATTCAATATACAAATGCAATCTGCCTTATCTGCCAAAGGAGTTGCAGTCCTCTCACTTTTGTGATTCGTGCATCTGCACTACTACCGTATCTTCATTGGAGGTAAAAAAAAAAAGCAGAAATGCCACCTTCCTGCCCACAGCCTGCTGATTGGACAACAAAGGAGTGTCAAAACAATGATGAGTTATCATCCCTCTTCTTAATTTGCCTTCTATTCCTTTTAGCATGTTCTCTGTCATATGTACTGTATGCAAGACACCTAACTGTCTACTAGGGCCATCCCTCTGTGTTGTGATGTGCTGTGTTGTAAAAAATGGTGCACTGACAACCCATTCAACATGAAATGGCTGTCCTAATGCACTGAACATTAACAAACAAAATAACACGCATTAATGTGCATGTGGTAATCGACATTGTTTTGTGCATAGTTTCCCACACATAGAGAAAATGTCTTGCAATAATATAGGCCTTATTTACTAAAGCTTGGTACAGTGAACTCTTTTTTTTTAAGGATAACTCAATTTTAAATGAAATGTATATAAAATTTCTACACAAGCTATTTTGTAATTTAATATTTTACCACTTCAATACCGGGAACTTTCACCCCCTTCCTGCCAAGGCCAATTTTCAGCTTTCAGTGCTGTCGCACTTTGAATGACAATTGCACAGTCATGGAGCACTGTACCCATATGAAATTTTTATAATTCTTTTCACACAAATAGAGCTTTCTTTTAGTGGTATTTAATCACTAATGGGTGTTTTATTTTTTGCTAAGCAAACAAATAAAATACTTTTTGAAAACTGTAACACATAGAAGCTTATTTACTAAAGGAGTTGATGTGAAAGTTTGGACATTAGGCTATGCCCTTTACTGGTCAAGTTTAAGTTATTTGAGATGTAAGTTTTAGAATAACATAGATCTATTTTTCAGGATTTATAGATATCATCTTTATTAATTTAAGCTCACCAGTAAAGGGTAACAATTAAACACCAAACTTTCTACTTTAATTCATAGCTAACACTAAATACGTTGAGAAATATTGTGACCAGGGCTTTTTCTCAGCTTGAACTTGCCGGAACGGCGTACCGGAAGCTCTGGCAGCCCTCTCCTCACTGACCTGTCATGTAACACAGAAGCCAGAAGAGGACGTTTTCTGCACAGCTCACTTCCTTTACTGGCTTCAGTGTTAATGTTGGACACTCAGGGCTGCTGCCCGCTAGCCCTCCTGAGTGCTTCTTCTCCCAGCACTGCAACCTACAGCTGCAGTGATTCCAGTAGCATCTGTCCCTGCTTACTGCCGCCACTGAGACATTGTAGCACAGAGTCGAGGAGCTCTGAAACTCCTCCTCAGCTCTGTGCTATAATAGGTGGAGCTCTCTGGACTGTGCTGAATTAACAAGAAAAAAACAAAGCCCACGCAAATCATAGAGCCCAGTGGTGGCAGAAGAGGTAAGGAATTTCCAGAGACTGAAGTTGTGCATAGAGGAATGTACTGTAAAAGTGTGAGAGGAGATCGGGTAGGAACTTGTGCAAAGAGAACAGTGAAAGGGGGGTCAGCAGAGAGGAGAGCTGGGGGGATGTGTGTAGAGAAAAATGTGAAAGGGGAGGGGGATTTGTACCAAGTGGAGAGCTGGGGGAAAGATTTATGCAGAACTTCAAAGGGGGGGGGGTTATCAAAGAGGATAACTGGGGGGGTCTGCAGAGAGGAGAACTGGGGGGATGTGTGCAGAGAGGAAACCTGGGGGGTGATGTTTGCAGAGAGGAGATCTGGGGGATGTGTACTGAGAGGAGGACTGGGGGGGATGTGTGCAGAGAGGAGAACTGGGGGGGGGGGTGTGCAGAAAGGAGAGCTGAGGGGATGTGTGCAGAGAGGTGAAGTGAGGCATATGTTTTCAGAGAGGAGAACTGGAAGGGATTTGTGCAGAAAGGAGAACTGGGAAAATGTGGATGGGCTGGGGGGGGGGGTTGGGCTGAGAGGAGAGCTGGGGTGGAAATTTGTGCAGAGAGGGAGAGGATAACTGGGAAGGGGGAGCTTTGTGCAAAGGGGAGAGCTGCAGAGGGCAACTTGAGAGCTGTGGAGGGGGGGGGCAGGTTGTGCAAAGGTGAGAGCTGTGAGGGAAGCTGGGGGTGCAGAGATGAAACATGGGGGGTGGCAAAGGTGAGAGCTGTGCATTGGGATAAACTTTAGATGGGGCGCAAAAGGGGGCAGGTGAGTTGTGGACCGGGGTTGTAAGCTGTGGTTGGAGGGGTGCAGAATCGAGATGATGATGGGCGGGCAAAGGTGAATTGTGGATGGGAGGGTGCTGATGTGAATTGTGGATAGGGGTGCAGAGTGGAACTTTGGACAGGGCAAAGAAGAAGTGAGCTGTGGATGAGGGTTACTGAGGTAAGCTGTGGAAGGGGGGACACAGAGATAAGCAAAGAGGTGTGCAGAGGTGAGGATTTAAAGGTTACTTTTGGGGGGTAGGATACTTGAGGGAAGGGGGATTTTTGCTTGGGGAAGACCAGGAAAATTTGCTGAGGGACAGCAAGTAAAGCATGCTAAGTTAAGTGACCTAGAATATGTTATGCATGGCTGTATGTTACATACAGTATTAAAGGCCTCAAGATGGTACTCCTGAATGCTGTACTCTGTACAATAGATTTTGCAATGCATACTCCTGAGCCCTGCATTCTGTATGCTGGTCTGCATATTATATATGCTTTACCATGGCACTCTGTGTGATAACCCCTATGTTACATATTACTGACCCCCAAACTCTGTACACAGGGCTATATGCTGCATATTACTGAGCACAGGGACACTTCTCATTGAATGTAAGTACTAACTCTTTTGCTGATTTTTTTTCTGCACCCTGTGTGATACACACTTCTCACAACTGCACAATACACACTCCTGAGCCCTGTGTGTTACGAAATCCTGAGTCCTGTATTTTGTTGTTACACATTCCTGAACCATGTGCCTTGTGTGATATACAGTTCTAAGCCTTAACTTATTACAGTTATTTGGTGCTGCAGTACTTCTCTTCTCTAATTAAGGTGTGGCTGGAGGCGGGGTTTGGGTGTGGTTGAGGGCGGGGAGGGTGAGTTCCTGCACCTTTTCTCTGAGAAAAAAAGCCCTGATTGTGACTATCGACTTCAATTATTCACTCATGTGAAAAGCAAATTACTGTTTACTAATTTCATCTGCTTATGATTGGGTATTCAAAGCAAACATAAATTTGCTTTCACATGATTGGATAATTCTCCCTCACTCAGCTAATGTGACCCCAGTGCTGACGGGGAAGGGTAAACAAGGAGGCTGTGCAGGTGTCCAACATCCTTCTTATCAACCAATGATGTCACTGGTTGCAAGAATGCCAGTAGCTAGAATGGTGCACATTAAAAACCTGTGGTTTTATGTAACTAAAAGGCAGGCCTGATCCACCTGCTGGCTTGTATACAATTTATGGGCAATTTTGAGACATTTTCCCAAGGCACCCCTGTAGTAACTTAAATTCACCCCAGGGTGCCTGGGCACCCTGGTTGAAAAAGGCCGCTTTAGAAAAACACCCCAACAGCTTTTTTGCTTATTTGCTAAACATAACCAAGGCATGGCGGGATTTCGGCAGAAGCATAGAATGTGGCCTTATCACAGTCTGGAGTTAGGCACAGAGGCTACTAGCTATAGCAGTGGAGAAGCACCCACTGACACGTGGGGCAGATATACAAACAGGTGACCCTGGCCGATGACACAGGTTCACCTGAGGTGCAGGGTCTAAGTACTAATAGTATTCACCAGAGCTCCAGATGGTGAAGATGGGCTTTGCTGCATGTCAGCACCAGGTCATGGTCCTCAGATTTCCCCACTATGAGGTGAGCAAGCCGGGGGGCCAGTAGCAGATATAGCAGGTAGAGATCAAGCAGAACCGTAGTCAGTAAACAAACCAGAGGTCAGTAATGAATAGTTGCAGGTTGGCATTAGGCAGAAGCATAGTAGAGGAATAAGCCTAAAGGTTGGTAATGAATGGTAGTGAAAATACAGACAGCAGCAGGAGAGACAAAATCAAGATATTGCCTGGAGAGAGCACAATAATCTGGAAAACAGGAAGTGCAGAGACACGGCCTAAATCAGAAAGTTAATAGGAGAAGCAAAGAGTTCAAGGTTCAGGACAAACAAGATTCAAGGCAGGAATATTCAGAGAATTGTCCAGGGAACTGTCCAGCATTCCAGGTGGCTCAGCAAGTAGAGTCATTGCCAAACACAGGAGAGGTCAGAGGTCCTGACAGGCCTTGAGAAAAAAGTCTTCCAGGGATAGCACATATATCTACACATCATGTTGCTGACTGTTAATAACATGTGCCTGTGTATAATAAAATATTCCAGACTGTCTAAGATGGGCCATCATTAAAGCTGTATTTGTCCTCACAGTTCACCTACACTGGAACCAAACCACTATAAGAGCAGAACAGCAGTTTGTCTTACTCTTTTGTAGTTCTAAGATTATGGACATGGAGTATATAATTTCTCTCTATTAGACTTTCCTCTCCCAGCAGAAGCTGCCCCTCAACCAAGTAACCCATTTAGCAAGAATTTGCACCTCTGCTTGGCACAGGTGTGCTTGTCTCACTACAGTTGTGGACTGCTATTTTTAGTTGAAATCTTTTGTTCCTTAAAAGTCCACCCTAGTGAAGGGTATTCCAGCAGTGTGCTTACCAAGGGTTTACTAGCACTATACCTAGTACCTAACTGGGAAACTTTGGAAAGGAATTTTGTTTCATTGTAGTAAACTAAAATAGGAACACAGAAAACTGCTATTTTATCTGCCAAGATCTCCGATATGCCTAAGTACAAATTAGGCTGAATCAGAGTTCAGTTCTTTCATCTCTAACCAACAGGCATATTAAATTCACAGTATTAGCAGTAGAAATATTAAATACAAAATGAAAACATGAAATTAGAATTTATTGTTGAATGGATTCGTATTTTAAACATGAAAACTATTGCTGTTAAAGAAAAAAAAATAGTCTTGTCTCTTAATTCTGTAATTACGCAAAATAATGAACAGCATGACTAAACCCATTTATTATATGAAGAACAATAGCAACTTTTAGAGAGAAGGGTAATTTAAATTTTGTTGTTATACTTTAACACTTGGTAACAATATCCTTTTTTGTGATTTTCATTTCAATTAGCTACAGTAGTTATCTATTCTTATGAAAAAATGTCTGCAGAAAATCAAGTATAGTTTTCTGGTGTATATAATGGAGATGTCAGAGAAGATGGTAATGAAAGCTTGTGCGCAATGAAAAGCCACACAGCATTTCTGCTTTCCTTACATTTTAGCCATTTTAATTCTTCAAAGACATTTCCAATATTTTACTCCAAAAACAGGACCCTTCTCAGTGCAACAGATATTAACTTACTAAAGAAGATTTCCAGCTATGGATATCTTTGCATAGTTACATTGCTCCAACTTAGATCAATGTAACTATGCATATACCATACCTGGTAGCTGGAAATCACTGTAGTAGATATCATTACTATAGTGATCTCCAGTAGCCTCTGGATCCTGTACTGAGCAGCTGCCCTGCTGCTTACCGAACACAGGAGGTTGTCTGTGCAGCACTGGCACCATTCAAAGAACATTTTGGATTTTCTCAATGAATGCAAAGTGTTCTCTGATTGGGTGAGGTAAAGATCGTGATGTCACTGTCTTGCCTTTCCACTGCGTTCAATCCAAGAACACCTTGCAGTCATTGAGAAAAGGCAAAGCTGAATGATGCCAGTGCCGAGCTCAATGCAGCATGGCAGCCACTTGGCATAGGACCTGGAATCTATTGGAGATCAGTGTAGTAGTGGTGCCTAATACAGTGCTTTTTAGCTTCTAGAGGGATGCCACAGGTATGGTATATGCACGGCTACAGTGGCTTGAGCTAGACCAACGTAACAGTGTAAAAATACCCATACCTGCAATTCTTCTTTAACCAAGAACGGATATAACAGAGGTGTAAGTATCATATTTTAAAAATAATCTGTATTGTTAAACTCACAAAAAGCGCATCTTCTCTTTACAAGTACAGGCTAGACTCTCTGGAAAAGTGTTGGGTGCAAACACAGAAGAAAGTGATGAGGGAGATAGAAAGCAGGAGGTCTTGGGTGGAGCGTGGAGGCCGGTTTGGATGATATTTTGTGATCAGGCAATTTAAGTTGTGGTGGACAGGAAAACCAGTGGAAAAAAAAGGAAGGGGAGAGGGAGGGATGGAAGGAAGGAAACAGAGTGGAATCCAAAGAGGGGTAAAGGGAGAAAAGGAAAATGGAGGATGTGAGATCAGTGAAAGGAGAGGAGCAAGGGAAAGGGGTGGGGAGAAGGAAAGGTGGAGGGAAACCTCAGGCAGTGTAAAAAAAAACTGCAAACAAGCTTTAGTAAGTGTTAAACCTTTAAAAGTGAAAAATCTAAATAAGGAAATAAAAAAAAAGTGTGGGGTTCTCCAATGACCAGTCGCACGACAGTGCTTCACCATCACTACCCCCATTCCAAAAGACAGATCTGCAGCCAGCTGCAATTAATAAACAAGCCAGCCAGGGATAAAGAGTGGTGTCATTGATCAAATAAGGTCAGTGATCCCTGTCTAGTTTGTTCACAAATAGAAGCAAGGGTTTGGGTGGGCAAATTGGCCAAATCTGACCAGTTTTTTCAGCAGTTTATCAGAACGCAGACAGGATGGGTTCAGGTTCACTTGACGCAAATCCACTCCATATTATAGGGTTGTACACTAATAAGGACCATTTGAGTGTTATGATCTGTCATCAAAAGATAATTTCTTGTCTTCTAGTTCCATTAGTAAATTCAAGTGGTTTTCTTAAGAATTGATTCATGACATCATGATTTTGTAACCATGACTTTGTCCAAGCAAATCCGGAACTCATTGTGCTTAATTATTTTTTAATGATGACACTAACTACAGCTAAAGCCAAATGTATTTGGTTATTTTCATATAAACCATCTTGTAAATGTGCAATTTACCATTACGTTGACAGGAAAAGAAAACCAATAATTTTAGGTCATTTTTCAATAAAAAATTAAAACTATGGTACTGCAAAACAGCAGTTTAAAGTGCTTTTAGACTAACTTTCTGTTTTGACCTCAAAGTCGATTGGGTTCATTCCAGTTAGTGATAGGTTTGCCTTTGTTCTTTCAATCATTTTTAAATGTATGATCGATGAAAAGGCTTGTGAAATTGCATGCAAATTGTTGAATGCATAACCAGCAAAATGCTACAATAAAATTGTAAAAATTCAAAGCCCGTTTTCGCCACTGCAAAATTATTTATATTTTTTATTTTTTTTTTAAATAGCAGGTCTACTATAGTGTCCTAAGCTATCAACAAATAAATAAAACATGTAAAACAAAAAAATATGAACTAATGCCAAAATTTACAATTCATAAGTAAAAACTGATGGGTATCTTTTTATTTTATTAAAGCAACCCTGTCAGGTTTTAAGAACATTCTCAATGCCAGCACTGTACAACAGAAGACCTAATTTATTTACCTCTCCTAAGGCCTTTGACTTCCCTTCATTCCAGTGCCACAACTGCCACTTTGGCATTTAACACTTCCTGCGTCTCTTATCAAGTTCTGTGGTTCTTTGTCCATCCACTACATCACTACAGGACACAATTATGATGCAGGTGTCAGGGAATAGTGCAACAGTGTTTAGTGGGGACCACAGTTGTCCCTAAACTCCAAAGACTTATTTATAGGCTACACCACTGGAATGAAAGGAAAGTAGGTGCAATAGGCACCTAGAGAGGTGAGTATAATACCTCTTCTACTATAGGGAGCTGGCAGTGAAAATTTTTGTAAAGACGCAGCATTGTTTTTTAAGGAGGGGCACAAGTTTTCAAGCAAAGCCTGCTTTTATGTCCAAAAAACATGTTTTGGACTATGTTTCACTTTCAACTTCTTAGAAAAACTGAATATTGTTGATATACAGTAGATTACATACGACATAAAAAAAATTGAGAATAAGTTTGCAAAGCAGCTACTTAAAGATGAAGTCTGTTTGAAATTTGCAGTGCTCAAAATAAGCAAACAGCTTATCCAGATGGAATAGATCATGCAGGGGAGAAGGGGCTGCTACTGTATCAACACAACTGGCAGATCGAAAACAAAATCAAACACAAGCAGAATAGGGAGATGTAGAACTGGACTTGTCACAGGTTCTTTGGCTTATTCCCAGTAAAACTAGTATAAAATATAGCATATGCAGCTAAATACACTCAAAATTACTGGGCAGATTTAGTTTGAACAAGGTACTGATAAATACTAGCATTAGCAATAAACAGATCCTGAAGTCAAATTCCTTTCAGATGTGATGCGGGCACATGTATGAATCTTAAAATATGAATAAAACTGTGATTCTCTAATGCAATTTGATATTTAAAGAAAAGAAAGAATGCAAAATCTATAAAATGTATGACTACATTTAGACCATCATAGATCATTTAGACTCCTGGTGCCCAATGTGTGGCCCAGGGGTTGCATTTCGCCTTTTGGCACTTTTTGTATGGCTCATGAGGCCCCTGTAGACCCTAATATGTGTTTCCCTATTGTCCTGTTTTAGCAATGATTTCTAGCAGTCTGATGAAATATGTGTACTGTCTATGACTGTCTCCTGAATCATGTCCCCAGTTTGCATCAATTTCTATAGCATGTTCACAGCCTCTTAAAATCTCCTTCAGTATGTCTGCAGTTTCTGACCATCTCCTATCATGTCTGAAGTCTCTGACCATCTGTTGTATTACTGAATATCCACAGTCTCTGATGATCTCCTGTATCATGTCCTTGGACTCTGATCATCTCCTGTATTATGTTCACAGCCTCTGACCATATCTTGTATTATATTTACAGTTGAAAATCAAGTCCTGTACCATGCCCACAGTTTCTGAACATCTACTCTATTTGTCCACAGTTTCTGACAATCGCTTGTATCTATGTCTATGTTCTATGTCCATTTCCTGTAGTGTGTCTGCTGTCCCTGATACTGAATATGCACTAAATTCTATGTGCGGCACTTTGGTGATGTCGGTGACTGCACTTGAGTCTCCTCATATCAAGAAAATTGGCAACCACTTATTTAGACATTAGAATTTGAGAATTTGAGTTCCTGTATAATGCCATGCATCCTCTTTAGCAAGTTATAGCTTAGCCGGCCTGGCCCTTTACTTTGCCTTGATTTCTATAAGCTATGCTGTCATTCAGAGGGATGTAGCATAAGGCACAACATTTTGAAAAGGGTATTGGCTACTGGACTGCTGATTAGTCACTTGCTCTTTGTAAGGCGAGTAGTTAAAGATGTTAGCTTTTTATATTTAGTTTATAATTTTCTATTGTAAGTCAACCTTTGAAATTTTGGGATGCTGCCTTGAATTTAACCACTTGCCGACCGCTCACATTGAGTGTACTGCGGCAAAGTGGTTCGTTATCGTCCAGTGACCTGGGTCTACGTCACTGGACTCCTCCGCTTGTGGGCGACGCGAGCGCCGCCGGAGGCTCGCTCCCGCTGTATTCAGACACAGCAGGAGTCGGGCCAGGGGAGGAGAGGCGGTGATCACCGCCGCTCTTCCCCGATCGTCGGGGATCGAGTGAGGAGATCCGCCCGCTTGTGTAAACAAAGCGGGCGGATCTCCTAAGTGACAGGCAGGGACAGATTACAGGATTCAGCATAGCTGAACCTGCAATCTGTGCCTGTGTCACACAGTCCCCTCTCCCCACACACGTCAGTAAGCACCAGGCATACATTAACCCCTTGATCACCAAAAAAAGTTAACCCCTTCCCTGCCAGTGTCATTTTTACAGTAACAGTGCATATGTATAGCACTGATTACTGTAGTAATGTCACTGGTACCCCCAAAAGTGTCAAAAATGTCAGTTAGGGGTCCAATCTGTCTGCCGCAATGTCGCAGTCCAGCAAAAAAATCGCAGATCACCGCCAGATGACCGCCATTACTAGTTAAAAAAAAACAATAAAAATGACATAAATTTCCCGTAGTTAGTAGCTGTGATAACTTTTGCACAAACCAATCAAAATACGCTTATTGCGATTTTTTTACCAAACATATGTAGCAGAAAACAAATTGGCCTAAAATGTTAAAAAAATTATGATTTTTAAATTTTTTTTGGGGGGGGAATTTCATATAAAAAAATGTGAAAAATATTGTTATTTTTTCAAAATTGTCGTTCTTTTTTTGTTTATAGCGCAAAAAATAAAAATCGCACAGGTGATCAAATACCACCAAAAGAAAGTTCTATTTGTGGGGAAAAAAAGGACATAAATTTAATTTGGGTACAGCGTCGCACGACTGCGCAATTGTCCGTTAAAGTAACGCAGTGCCGAATCGCAAAATATGGCCTGGTCAGGAATGGGGTAAAATCTTCCGGTCTTAAATCGGTTAAAAATATGCTCATTGAGAATTTTTTTGTCAAAGACATGTAGCTAAATACATTTTGGCCTAAATATATGCCAAAAATTGAATATATTGGATATTTTTTAACTGTCAAAGTAGAAAAATATTGTTATTTTTTCAAAATTGTCGCATTTTTTTATTAATATCGCAAAAAATGAAAAGCGCAGAGGTGATCAAATACCACCAAAATAAAGCTCTGTTTGTGGGAAAAAAAGGACGTAAATTTCGTTTGGGTATGGTGTTGCATGACCGCGCAATTGTCAGTTAAAGTCACACAGTGCCGAATCGCAAAAAGTGGCCTGGACGTAAAGCAGGAAAATCCTCCGGTCCTAAAGTGGTTAAAGTAAAATATTAATTTATCCCTGAAATACTATTACTGGTCATACTAATACTTTTCTAGATGTAGCTCTCATGTAGAGGACAACAGGGATCTTTGCAGACGGCTGTCCTCTTTGCTTAATTTGTGCTTGCAGTATCAGGCATTTCTGAGATTTCCAGGTGATTTGGCTGCTCAGGGTATTTAAAAAACTTAGGGTAGGATTGGTGTTTGATTTATAAAAGGCTCAAACACTGGGTCCCGTTTGGAGAGCTGCAGGTTTCCAGAGCAAAAGCTTGAGGAACTCTTGTGCAATGGCTGAGGAGGTTATTATTATCTTATGTATTGTAGAGGGGCTGGTTGGTAGAAAGACTGAGCTAAAAACTTGAATACAAGGAACAAAACAAAGATACAGAGGTAAGGCTGTGGAAAGGGACTGGAGATTTAGAAACTATACAGAGGGGAACAAATGGGACCAGGGAGGAGGGAGTTGAGCAGTCCTCAGGAAAGAGGCCAAGATCAGTGGGTTGCAGAAAATAAAATAATATTGGAGAGACTTCCACTACTCTTGTTCCTAGCACTGTATATTGCTCTGCACTAACTACGCCAATAAGACCTTTTTAGTCAGCATAATGAAATCAGCCTACAAGAGTGTGCCAGATTGTTGCAATCCTGAGTTACTTATTAGACCAAAGTGCATATAAATGTTCTGGCAAAATACAGGTATTTTAATGAGAATATCTTTTAGTCCACAATAATACAGAGCAAACATTTTATTGAGCAAATTTTCAGCTTCAAAGTTTGAAGATTAAGTAGTGAGAGACCAGTGTCAGTTCATTATTAGGGTGTAGGTCTTGAAATTTTAACTGTACCTTAGACACATGGCTGAGAACTTAAATTAATTTGACCACAAGGACATACAAAAGCATAGTGAAAGGCTTCTGTAACCCCAGTACTCAGGAACTCTTAAAACTATGTCAAAGTTCACCAGCATCTGCAGTTTAAGGCTAAACAAATATAGTGTAAATACACAGTTTGTATATATTCTTCCTTAAAGCAGTATTAAATGCCAAAATAAAATGATAATTTATAGTACCTTACTGATTCCCAGATGCAGTGGCTGCATTTGTTTCCATTTTTAGATATTTTTCCTTTATTCTTAACTTGTAATTCATCCACTAAGTTTGTTATTTTTCAACTTAGGCTTAACATACATGTTCAGTTTTCTTGTACAATGTTCCTTTTACCAAAAACCCTATACTGTAATATACTGTAATATGAGGTCAAAACTAAACAACTTTCAATTGTATCCAACTAGGCAGGCCCTTGCCCTTGCATTACATCGTTTAACCACATGCCGACCACCCCACGCAGATTTACTGCGGCAGGGCGGCTCGGCTGTGCATAATCATGTAGATGTGCTTATGTGCACGCGGTCTCTGCGTTACCAAAAATTGGCCTAAGCTGATTTTTTACATTTATTTATTGCCAATGTTTTCAAGCCGAAAGTAAAAAATATTGTGGTTTTTTTTTCAAAATTGTCACTCTTTTTTTGTTTTGGGTACAGCGTCACACGACTGCGTAATTTTTAGTTAAATTAACGCAGTGCCGAAACGAGTGGCCTGGTCATTATGGGGGTAAAACCTTCTGGAGCTGAAGTGGTTAAGGTAAAGCTAAAGGAAAATTATACAAGAGAATTGAACATGTATGGCCAGCTTTACTGTAACATATCAAGCTGTTTAACCAGTTATGGACCGCCCGCTGCAGACATACTGCGGCAGGCAGCCCCTCCTGCGCGAACCGACGTAGGGGTACGTCTGTCGTGCACTTGGTTCGGGGGGGGGGGTGAGCGCACGCCGCTGGCGTTCCCGCCCCCACTAGGCAGCGGGGATTCCGATGCATGGGGCCGCCGGCCACGATTGCCGCAGGCCACCCACGATCGCTCCCTGATAGAGAATAATGAACAGCTGTTGTAAACACAGCTGACTGTTTTTCTCTCTGAAATGATCACAGAGCACCTGTGATCCTTCTATTTAGTAATCACTCCCTAGGCTCACATTTAACCCCTTGATCACCAACTAGGTTAACCTCTTCCCTGCCAGTGTCATTATTACAGTAACAGTGTATATTTTTAGCACTGATTACTGTAGTAATGTCACTGGTTCCCCCCAAAAGTGTTAGAAATGTCAGTTAGGGGTCCGATCTGTCCGCCACAATGTCGCAGTCCCGCTAAAAATCGCTGATCGCCGCTATTACTAGTAAAAATAAATAAATGAATAACAATTACATAAATCTTACCCCTAGTTTGTAGACAAGATAACGTTTGCGCAAACCAATCAAGATACGCTTATTGCTAATTTTTTATCAAAAATATGTAGGAGAATACAAATTGGCCTAAAAGGATGAAAAAATTAGATTTTTAGATTTTTTGGGGGGAAATGTTATATAGCAGAATGTGAAAAATATATATATTTTTTTCAGACTTTTTGCTCCTTTTTTTTGTTTATAGCGCAAAAATAAAAATCACACAGTTAATCAAATACCACCAAAAGAAAGCTCTGTTTGTGGGAAAAAAAGGACATAAATTTTATTTTGGTACAGCGTTGCATGACCACGCAATTGTCCGTTAAAATAACCCAGGGCCGAATCGCAAAAAATAGCCTGGTCATTAAGGGGGCAAATTCTTCCGGTCCAGAACTGGTTAAAATATCAGTTAGAGGGTTGAGACAAACCATTTATTACTGACAAATAAAGGTGCTTACAATGGTCAGCTTTTATTCATGTATGTAAAAGCCTTTATCTCAAAAGGAGAAAAACTGTTTGCCGTAACTGCTTATAAAGTGTTAGCTGGAGTTCAGCTTCCGTTTGTTAGTCAAGTTTTTACAAATCTGCTAATCTAACACAACCCTCCCCCCAAGATTGACAATGCTGCTGTCCAAAGGTGTCTGCTATATTACTTCATCTAGAGTGAAGACACCTTAGGACAGGAAAGGTGTTACTGGGCAGATCAGCATGTGAAATTAATACCCCTTTAAAAATCCGTTTTGTGGTCCTCAGGAGTATTCCAGTAGGGAATAAGTCCTGTATTAAGTGCACAGACTGGTCACTGCTCCTCCCCTTTATTTTTTTCACTATTAGTTCTTCAGGCAGCCTTTAGTAGGAGGACGTGATCCCAACAACTATTCTGCTCTCTGCCCATGATATGTACAGCACAGTGATGATGTTACCGCTACTTTTACAAAGTTATATCTAGGTTTTCAAAGACATTTTGAGTGCATTAAGTGAATATGTATCTTTTGTTGCCGTTGAGGAATATATTTGGTTTGCGCTTACATATTTTAGGTTTAAGCTAATATATGTTTTTTGGGTGGCCTGGGTGGTATGAAGCACATAAGAGAGAACTCAAACCTAACCAAAGCAGCTACCCTTTTAGAGAAAGTGTGCATAATTCATTTTCATACTAAAAGCACAAGCTTGAGAAGTAGAATGGAAATCAATGTGAAATAACTTTACAGTCCCTATTGAGTTTTGGACCCAATTTTTATACTATTTAGTTGTCTGACTGGAACTATCAGGAGCGGCATGACTGTAATGCAGTGGCGGCCCATCCATTAGGGTCGCAGAGGCCCCTCCTATCCATGCGTCCAGCCCCCTAATCTACATGCAGGACGCCAGATGCTTGGATTCCAATTAGGTTTTTTTTTTTTTTTGAAGCACGTGATTAGAGCCAGAGGCTCTAATAGGCTTCAAAAAAGGGTGGGCTGGGGGCGCAGAGTACTGTGCCCTACCAGTTGTGTGACAATAGCAAATTAATATTTGCTATGGCCACACTGATTCTCCTCCTGGTCAATCAGGAAGCGGATTCTGAGACCTGTTTCCCAATTGGCCAAAGGAGAAGGCATCCTATTGGCGGAGGAGGAGGGAGGAGATGGCCGCCGAGAGGGAACATGGAGGAGACTGAGGGGGAAGCCATCGCCATCTGGAGGAACAAGGTAAGTGAACTGGTGCCGTGGGGGGGGTATGGTGTGGACTGGACCCCCCCGACCGATGGAGCACCAGCCGCCACTGCTGTAATAGAAATATTTTTGGAGTGTTTTGGTGGCTGTTCCTAGATTATTAAGCTAGGCAAACGGTGTGCTTTATAGGTGTATGGAGTGTTTTAAAAGGTATTTATTATATAAAAAACTACTCATGGTGTATTCATATGCTGTAAAGAACTCTTTTAAGAGTTGTATGTGTCTAAAATAGCCACATGCTATAAACATATACATTACACATTTTAAAAAATTACATTTAATAATACCCTTTATATCATGTCTATTTGTAAAAAAAAATGTTTTGTGTGTTTGGACACGTCTCTTCATCAAGTGTGCTAGCAGGTACCGTAATAGTGAAAATGTTTGACCAGAGTGACCAGACTTTAATTAGGAAAGGGGGGGGGGATTTTAAAATAAAGATACTGTTACTTAAATTGAAGAAGCTGTGGTAGGTGCTTTTGCCGAATGTATTTCCTGTGTGCTTGTATATAAGCAGTCTGTTTCTGAATATAAAGGCAGGAAATATGTGAGCTAACCCTTCATGCCTTGTGACTATAATGTAGGGACATGTGCGTGGGGCTTACTTCAGAGTCTAAACTTCTACAGCTCCTCTTTTGTGAAACAGCAAATGTTAGACAGCCACACACAGCTGGATTTTGGAAAAGAGTGCTGCCAAATTCAGCACCATTTGCTACAACCCAGCAGTTTAAAGTGTTAGTTCACCTTTCCAGAAAAAATATAAAGGTGAACTAACACTGTACATCCTCCCCAGCCCCCTGATGCCCGCTGTACTTACCTCTGGGGATCCTGGCCTGTTCATACCCATGTAGTCCACTCTTCGCCCTCTTCTCTGTGCAGTGCTTCCCAGGATGAACTAAAGTGACTCTGATTGGTCAGCGCTATCACAGAGGTCAATTAACACTGTACATCCTCCCCAGCCTCCTGATGCCCGCTGTACTTAACTCCGGGGATCCTGGCCTGTTCATACCCATGTAGTCCACTCTTCGCCCTCTTCTCTGTGCAGCGCTTCCCAAGATTAACTAAAGTGACTCTGATTGGTCAACGCTATCACAGAGGTCAATTAACACTGTACATCCTCCCCAGCCTCCTGATGCCGCTGTACTTACCTCCGGGGATCCTGGCCTGTTTATACCCATGTAGTCCACTCTTCGCCCTCTTCTCTGTGCATTGCTTCCCAGGATGAACTAAAGTGACTCTGATAGGTCAGCGCTATCACAGAGGTCAATTAACACTGTACATCCTCCCCAGCCCCCTGATGCCCGCTGTACTTACCTCCGGGGATCCTGGCCTGTTTATACCCATGTAGTCCACTCTTCGCCCTCTTCTCTGTGCATTGCTTCCCAGGATGAACTAAAGTGACTCTGATTGGTCAACGCTATCACAGAGGTCAATTAACACTGTACATCCTCCCCAGCCTCCTGATGCCCGCTGTACTTACCTCCGGGGATCCTGGCCTGTTCATACCCATGTAGTCCACTCTTCGCCCTCTTCTCTGTGCATTGCTTCCCAGGATGAACTAAAGTGACTCTGATTGGTCAGCGCCATCACAGAGGTCAATTAACACTGTACATCCTCCCCAGCCCCCTGATGCCTGCTGTACTTACCTCCGGGGATCCTGGCCTGTTCATACCCATGTAGTCCACTCTTCGCCCTCTTCTCTGTGCATTGCTTCCCAGGATGAACTAAAGTGACTCTGATTGGTCAGCGCTATCACAGAGGTCAATTAACACTGTACATCCTCCCCAGCCCCCTGATGCCTGCTGTACTTACCTCCGGGGATCCTGGCCTGTTCATACCCATGTAGTCCACTCTTCGCCCTCTTCTCTGTGCATTGCTTCCCAGGATGAACTAAAGTGACTCTGATTGGTCAGCTCTATCACAGAGGTCAATTAACACTGTACATCCTCCCCAGCCTCCTGATGCCCGCTGTACTTACCTCCGGGGATCCTGGCCTGTTCATACCCATGTAGTCCACTCTTCGCCCTCTTCTCTGTGCAGCGCTTCCCAAGATGAACTAAAGTGACTCTGATTGGTCAACGCTATCACAGAGGTCAATTAACACTGTACATCCTCCCCAGCCTCCTGATGCCGCTGTACTTACCTCCGGGGATCCTGGCCTGTTTATACCCATGTAGTCCACTCTTCGCCCTCTTCTCTGTGCAGCGCTTACCAAGATGGACTAAAGTGACTGTGGTTGGTCAGCGCCATCACAGAGCATCCCTCTGGTCCATCCTGAAAGTGCTGCACAGAGAAGAGGGAGAAAAGCAGGGATTTTAAATCCCCGGACCATTGGACTGGCTTTGAGGACACAGACAGCTCAGCATTCATTGGAGGTAAGTACAGCCATGACGGGGAGGGGGGATGTATGCTGTTAATTAACCTTTTGGCTGGGTTCACACTTATATGAATTGACAGCGGGTTTCCCCGCATGCAATTCGCATGACAGGAGAGTGTGACCCGCTCTCAAAGGAGCTGGTTCACACACCTCTGGGGGCAGGTGAGGTCCCCATTTTGAAAAGGTCCTGTGTGTTTTTGGCTCTGAATCAGGGGTGAATTCAGGCAAAAATGTGTGAACGGAGACTCACTGGACCCCCTGCTGTGAGCCGTGGCCTCAGCAAATGTAAACCCAGCCATACAGTTTTTCTGTAATTATGAACTAACACTTTAAAGTAAGTCAAGAGCACCCAAATGCATAAAATGTGCTTGGTATAAAACTCAGGGTAGAAGTTGGGAGATCACCCTATATACCCTCAAACTTTTGCCCCACAGCAATCCCGTAGAGAATCATAGTTTTCACTATTAAGTATTGTACGTTTGAAGGTGACAAACCAAACCAAAGTATAACCAAAATGAACGTACATTTCTATAACCATAAGCACCTGATTAGGCATATGACCTACTTAAAATGATCTGTTTATCCACTGATGCCATTATGATCACACATCAAACAAAGACTTGTGCAAATATTTACACTTGGATTGCAGAACTCACATTGTCTTCAAATTGAATCGAACTTCCCTGAGCTTTTTGGAGTTACGACTTGTAGGTACTTTTTCCATGCATTTGCACAAAAAGCAAAGGATGTTTTTTTACCTATAAGACACAAGTTTCTATCATTGGCTATTACTTTCAGCAATATTATTTTTTAATAATCTGATCCTTCATTTTTCATTAAAAGGGGCAGTGTTGATGGGCTGACGTTTACTTTAGAATTGCTTTTTTCCTCACACAAGTCTTTGGAAATGCAAAAGCAGCAGAAGCAGGTCAAAATGTAGGGTAGCTGCACCTGAAATTAACTCTGATTGATCTCAGCTTTATATCAAACTGATGTCAAAAGCATGCTGCATTTGCATAGTAAAGCCTATCAGCACAAGAGGGGGTGGAGTTGTATTATTGTCCCTTCCTCTGTACTGGGGGCGGGTCATTAGAGGGTGTTCATTACTTGTATTTTTATATATAAATTCTGGAACACAAGTGTAGGCTAGCTCTAAGGAAGAGGGCCTGTCCCTCAAAATGCATCAGCCGTGTCTACCTGACTGACGTGTGTCTGGTGTGGATTGTATTATATGCCTGTGACATTTGTTGTCTTGTAAATATGATGGATTATTTTTATGTCATTCATTAAAAACTTTTTATGGTATTGCACTAGGTTGGTGCGCCTTCTTTTTATTTTTTATTTTCAGTTTGGTGTCCCTGCACCTAAGAGGGTGGCAAGCTGTTGTGCATGCAATTGAGATCACAGGCATGGAATACTTTGGGTGGTTCCATTTGGCAGTTCATGGTAGAAGCATACTCTTATTGTGGTCTCTTCAAAGAGAAGAAGAAGAGTCTGTCAAGAAGAGTCTTTTATCATAGCGCAGACTTTGTGCAATTTACATATCAGCACAAGCACTTATATTATGTCTGACCTCTTACCTGAATTCAACAGACCCTTACTATACTGTTATAGGAAAAAAGTGCTGTCAGATGTATATGAAAATAAAAAAGAAAAAATACCTAATGACAATTTTACCCTCCTATAGCAGCCTGGATAGAGTGCTGTGATCCCAAGAAAGCAAAGGGTCAGCCTTCATAAGGTCAGCATGGCTCTAAGCTGACATTGTTGCTTTGACGGGAAGATAACACAACTAAAAAACATTACATATATATGTCCTTGATAGGTAAGACTGTTCTACAATTGCAAAAGTAAAGGGGAGATTTAGACTAAAATTACTACAAATACCCTTTCTTGCCCGGGTCTCTTTAAGGGCTACTCCCATTTCAAAGTGTTTCCCCAGATGAACAAAGTTTCACCACCATTTGATACCCAGTGTCAAAGGCCCAGGATGTTAAAACTATCCATAGCCATCAAATCTTTTGTTTTTCTCTTAGACCCTGAAGGAAAAATGACTCAGAGCAGAAATAAGTCAGGTAGTCTTCATATTGGGAACCCTACAAATGGGCATCAATATGTGCCTGTAAGTGCCCTGATGCCAACAGAGATTTCTGAGAAAGGTTCAGTACACATGAGCTTTTAAAAAGTATTTAAAGGGATTTGCATTGTATGTATTAAGATAAAAAAAACCTTCTGTGTGCTCTCAGCCCCCCCCCCCCCCATGCTTATCTGAGCCCCCTCTCGATCCACTGATGCCAACGACTGTCTCAGCCATTCGGAACTCCCCTCCTTGTTGATTATGACACAGCAGTGGCACCATAGGCTCCCGCTCTGTCAATCAAAGTCAGTTAGCCAATGAGGAGAGAGACGGAGAGATGTCTGAATAGATACACGGACCTGTGGTTCAGCTTGGGTGCCCCAATAGCAAGGGAGGGAGGGGCCAGGGGAGCCGAAGAGGGACCCGAGAAGAGGAGGATCTAGGCTACTCTATGCAAATTCACTGCACAGAGGACATTTTTGTTATTTTTATTGAAAAAAATAATGAGACTTTACAATCACTTTATTGCACTCTGCACTGTGTCTGGCTTAAACAATAATGAGCTTCAACAGTGAGTACGGGTGTATGGAGTCCAAAAGCACCATATATAGTGAAACCTATCTGCTAAACCAAGAGACCATTAGAACATGGTCTACAATGTTCCAGCCTAAATGATTTTTCAATATTAGTCTGCAACTTCCTCTGACAAATGTTTCCACTGTATACATCACAGTATTATTGAATAACTAATGTGCATGTAATGATCTTCCACTATGTATGGACAATTTAGGATATCATTATTAGATAGAAATTTGTTGTTTTAAAAGGAAGTGATTAGGGCAATATATTGTGCAATCTTATTATAGAAAGTGACTCTTTTAATCCAAGATGACCATTATCTTTTTTAATGTTTGCCATTTTGACAGGGTTAGTTTTCCTTCTAAAGAGCCCAGTGTAATTGTTATTTGTCCTTCTAAAGGGCTCTATGTAATTTCCTGATGCTTCAAAAATGAGTATGTTGTGTGATTACATGTTTGAAAATTGAACTTCATCAAACAGCTAAACATATAGTTGAAACAAATATATACTATATGAACTGTTCCACCTGCTAAAAGATTTTGAATATTGTTCAGCCAATGTAGTGACCCAGGCATTCATGCCTCAGTAGAGTTAGCAGGGCAAACCAAGGTCATTTAACTGCCATTCTCATCAGCCACGTGTACTAACTTTTTCTTCTCTGACCTGCCTTTTAAAGGTTTTGTCAGAAAGAGAGTCCTCAGCCCTGTGTAAGTTCCACATTAACACTTGCAGCTTAAATAGTGTTTCCTGCCAGCAGTCTAATTGAGGGGAGTAAAAGGAAGTTGAATTTTTGCAGATGCTGACGGCAGCAGTTACATAAGCCTGTTTCTTTCTCTACAGTACATATTCACTTTAAGCAATACATCCTGGTTCAGGATTTGCAAAAAGAAGAAGTAGCAGTATATTCATTCTTTTGTTTTACAGTGAAGCTATCGATGTGCTCTGTTCTTCAGTCAGCAAGTGTAATTTATCATTTTTACAGCCATTCCAAATGCAGCAAAACCCGATTGGCTTACAGTGTACCTTCTTCCTTTCCCATGGTACATGCTTGCTGCTGGAGCCATTTTTTTTTTCTTAATTTTTTGCTCACAACCTAAAATGTACATTTTTTAGCCTAAAGATTGCTTAAAACTTTCAAAACATTATATAATTCTGAAATTAAAGACCCTGTAGAATAAAATGGAGGCAGTTGCAATTTTTATATGCCAATAAATAATTGCTCTACTGTTTATCAAATCGGTATTTTCTGTGAAAAATACACAAATTTAAATTGGTGCCCACAAATACAATATAATACCCAATTTTTGGTAAAATATAAAAGATGAGATTGCATAAATAAATGCAAAATGTCAAGCCTCCAAAATGCAATCACTTCTACGTAAATGCTGACACCAAGGAGTAAAAATGGAAACAAGCTCCCAGTTGTTATAGCAGTTGGGAGTTTGTTTACATGCTGGCACTGCCGTTGATGTAACACTTACATTGGTGGCAGTGTAAGGATTTACAGCAGCTTGGGTTAAAACTCGTTTGGTTAGGAAGGAAAGCAAAAAGTGCAAATGCTTACTTTATTCATCTCTTCTTCCCACCCCAACTCACCACACCCTCCATCGCTGGCTGAATGAGCATTTAACCCATGAAGAGCGGGAGGGACCCTACTGCATGGGTATACTGAAAAACAGCCTGGAGTTGGGCTTTATATGGTGGTCTCTATATCTGTCTACATTTAAACTTTTACTGACCACCAGTAGGATTTTCAGAAAACGCATGGTACACATACAAAGAAAGAGGCATTATGTACGTAGTTTGTGTCTCCTTCATAAAACTTTATCGATAAAGAGTACACTTTGCTTCAGCATTTTTTTAACCATTAGTTGACCTAATTCATTTTTATTATTATAACAATTATATTTATAATAATAATTTTTATGATATATTTATAATTGTTCTCCTTAGTACTTAAAGAGGTTGTAAACCCATACAACTTTTTTTTTTTTTGCAATCTGTAAGAGAAACACATAATGAGTTAGAATGCATCGCATACTAGCTCATTATGAAATACTTACCTTAGAACGAGCCCCCCGTCATGGCGCCCGCTTAACAGTATGACGGGCGACATGTCCAGTCGCCCGTATTCCGGGATCGCGGCATCCGGCCATCTGATTGTCCGGAGCCGCGGTGACGTCACGCACGCGCGCGGGAGCCGACAGTCACGGCACGGGGCTCTGAAGAAACGGCACCAGCGGCCGTTCCTTCAGAGCGCGTGCGCCAGTGACATCACTGGCTGCATGTAAGGTAAATATCTCCTAAACGGTATATGTTTAGGAGATATTTACAGTACCTATAGGTAAGCTTTATCATAGGCTTACCTATAGGTAAAAGTGTCAGAGGAGGGTTTACTTCCTCTTTAAGTTTATATTTGGAGCCCAGAGAGAAAATTTTTTATCTCCCAGTTGGCTCTTTGTTTTGCTATATATTGAAAAATAGCACTGGCGTTAATCTCACCTTTGTGTTTGAAGTGTACTAGACATTTGCCCTCTAACTTCTGTGCTTACAAATTGGTTTCTGATCTCTGGCTTTAATAAGTCTGAAGTGCTTTACTTTGTTTGGATTTATGTGCAACCCTCGGATATGCTCAGGCTCAAATAAGTCTGGTAAATTCCCATAATATTAGTTTCACTTAAGATAGGCCTAAAATTCAATAGATTTATGGCCACTGTATTTGTTCCCTAATGTGAAACTGCGACAGATCTAAATGAAGAAAACCCATTTTATATAAAGATGAGCTGTCTTGCTAAATAGGTTCTTCATTATCGAATGCTCTCTTTAAATCCTAAATTAAATAAGGTCTGAAGACAGGTTTCGCTATCACACTATGCATGAGTAACTCACTTGACTAAGCTGTCCTTTCTTGCCACTTTAACAGCTAATTCTGGATGATGTGAAGGTCAAACATAAGTCTCTCTCTGGTCTCGAATAACCAGTTGAATAAAACACATTAAGTTTGTAAGATTTAGGGTTATTGCTTTGTAGTCCATTTTTATAGAGGGGCTTCTGAAGTGTCCTCACTTCCATCATTTATTCAGTGATGCCATGCCAGGCTAAGAGGTAAGTGGTATGTACTTCCAGAATAAGTATTTTGTATGTGTATTGATAGAACAGTCAGATAAAAATAAAAACACCTATTAGCAAGTAGTGAAGGCTGGGCATAAACGAGGTATCCCTATCTCATTCCAACAACCCAAAGTGACCACCCTTTAGATATTTCTATTAGATGATATCTATTAGATATATTAGGTACTCTTAATATCAAAGTAATGATCATAGGGATTGATTTACTAAAGGGAAAAAGACAGTGTACTTTGCAAAGTGCAGTTGCATTCTGCAAGTGTAGTTGCTCCAGAGCTTATACAATCAGCAGAAACTGCTGACTTCCATCATCCAATCATATGCAAGTACAAATGTTGTTTTTTTATTTCCCTTGCAAGTGATTGGGTACTCTTTGCAAAGTGAAACCTTACCTCTTTTACTAAACTCTGGAGCAACTGCACTTGAAGAGGGCAACTGCCCTTTGAAAGAGGTCCACCACTTTGAAAAGTCCACAGTCTAAGTAAAATAACCCCATAGTGTCATAGCACATAAAGATTTTTGCAACTACACAGTGATTTTCGCAATTACACCTATCCTCTCTATTCATGTTTACACAAGCGGGTTGTTGCTCTCTGAATTACATATCAGTTAGTGCTGGGTCTTGGCGTTTGAAAAACTGAGCTGGTGTCTCCCCATCTGTCATTCAGATCACTGGCCAGCCTAACAATCTACACAGATTAGGGCTTGTTTGACCAGAATCCAATTAACCTGTGATACACATAAATGAGCTAAAACGTAAATCTTCTTACAGCATTAAGACAATTTTGGAAATTAGATCTAGATGTATTAAGTGGGGCTACCGCTTTTTGCACCTACCTTGATGTCTCTTTAAAAAGGGAATGTCCTTACAGCATCATGACATGATAGTGTAAATGAAGAAATTGATATTAAATTGTGTGCTACACTTTATTCATGTTTGCAACTGGAGCCCTCAGTAACAGTTAGGGATTGATTACCGATAACTGTGTTACATGAGGGTCACCGCCTTTTGAATATTATAGGGAAACCATTTGTTATGAGCAAAGCAACTCGGAAATACTGAAATCTGTTATTTATAATTCGTTTTGCTCTTTTGAATTCTGCATAGAACAAACTTCTATTGAATTCAGAAGAACTACAGGACTTCAGAGTACAAATTCTTCTGAATTCTGCAGAGAACGGATTAATACATTTTGATTTCTTGGATTCCTAAAGTGCGTAAGAGTCCACAGATCAAAACAATAGCACAATATAGCTGCACAGTTAACTGAACATATGAAATACTAAAACGGGTTCACACGCAAAGTCAGTATTTTATTAATGATTTTTTTAACACCTTTTGCTAAAAATTTGCCTTTCTGGCAAAAATAGCAATATATAATTTAAAGACACCATATGTAAAAGAAAGATTTAAGGTGGTTGTAAAGAAAATGTTTTTAAATTGAAATAATGAACATGGTATACTTACCTGCTCAACGCAATGGTATTGCACAGAACAACCCGAAACCTCCTCTTCTGGGGTCCCCTACTGGTGCTCTTGGCTCCTCCTCTTCTCTGCATGCCACCATAGGAAGCTGCATCCTAATGGTGGCACACCTGCGGGCTCACTCCCTAGCTTGACTGTGTGTGTCCTTTGACACAATGCAGCTCTCCTCACAAAACTAATTGACAGCAGCAAAAGCCAATGGCTCCTGATGCTGTCTTTGAGGCTGTAGGGAGAAAAAGAGACCAGTGTCTCTACAGCACTGGTTTGAGATAGGGAGGTAAAGGAGCAATACCACTACCGAGACATGTTTTACTTTAATGTAGATAATAATAGATAAAAATTCAGCGCAACTGTATAAAATAATATAATAGAAAGCTGCTATGCACTAAAGGATCAATAAACCAAAAGTCCCAATAACAAATATATAACAAAAAGTGCAGCGCTATCAAATATGGATTATGAAGAAGATATCGAGGAGAGCAGTCCACAGGTGAAAATTATGGTGAATTATTTCTGGATAGACAGAAAGTAAGACTTCTACACAAGAACCTTTTATTCTTCCTGGGTAAATCAGAAGTTTCTAATGCCCAATTCACCGCTGCTAAAGCCTCTTTGTGACTGATGATAGTATACAGCGAACTTACGTCCGCTGTAACCATTATCGTTGATTGGGTACAAGATAAGGATTCCAAGATTTGAATTACATGTTTTGTATCCTTAAGATAGGCCTCTGTTTTAATTACCAAGGGCTGCAGGAAAACATCAATGTATTGCCCAAGCCTCGCCGTGACCGAGTCAATCCCATTTACAATGGGACGACCTGGAGGTCGTTCTGCGTTTTTGTGGATCTTGGGAAGACAATAGATAATAGGTGTCCTGCAAAAAAGTGGGTCTAGATACTGAGACTCCTTCTTGGTCAACACACCCCTTGCTCTCCCACCTTCCACTGATGGCTATGAGTGACTATAAGTAGCCCTGTCCTTCTCCCTTACCAATAGCTGAGGAAGTCCCGTGCAGTGGGACGTAACGCGTGCGAAGGGGGAGGGGCCGGTGACGTCACCCGCCATCCATTGCGGTCGAGACCGCTGTGTGTAATACAATCTGCTCATCACATGCACTTGTATAGTGCTTTACAAGGTAATTTTTATGATTTTATGCTATGTTCAATAAAGTAATTTATTGCGGTAATGCACTATGTCCGGACCTTTGTTTTCCTATGGACCTGTGACCCGCTTTATGGACCTGTGATCTGTTACCTGTGAGCCTTATCTTCTGATGAAGAGGAATACTGATTTGATCTATATTGGTGATATCCTTGGAGAAAGTTTGTCTTACTAGCCCGTCTGGTGACACAGGGGCTAAGTGTGAGGTGAGAGGCTAATGAGACTGGGTGGAGGATTACCAGCACATTGAAGAGCACTGAATGTTTATATCTTGTGCATGCTTCACCATAATTTTCACCTGTGGACTGCTCTCCTCGATATCTTCTTCATAATCCATATTTGATAGCGCTGCACTTTTTGTTATATATTACTTTAATGTAGGGAATGCATTAAGGTAAAAAATGTCTAGCCTTTAGAACCACTTTAAAGTGGAACTTCACTCTCCCAATTAATATTGATTATCTTTAATCCTTATGCTGCTAGCATTAGTAAACAGATAGGAAAGTATATCATATTTACTTGTTTTAAACATTTGTTTTTACATTTCTTCAGTTACTTCCTGGTTTCTTGCCTAAGCAAATGATGTTACACATCCCAGGAGTCCTCAGGAGGGGAGGAGAGCTAGGGGGGGTTTATCAAAGTGATTTCTCAACAAAATTAAGCATGGAAACATGGATGGATAGGGGAGTTTGCTTTGAATAATAAAAAATTATTTAATAGCGTTTTCCGTTTGTGATGCTCAGATGCTGTAAAGATCCACTTTGGGGGCACATCAGCAGCAATGAGCAGATAGCCTAGGCTTCTGAAACACTTATCCCTAAAGTTTCTGTATATTTGTGCTTATGGCAAACTTAAAAGGGAAGGCAAGGTTGTTACTTTTAACACAGATACCAGTTTTTACACCTAATAAGTACTGTATACCTTTCTTTCTCTACAAACAGCATTTTTTATATATTTTTATATATTAGGCATTGCCTCTTAATCGCAATCTGGGTACCAGTTCTTATGAGCAGTCATTTTGTCATTACAATTAATTGGTAGTAATTTTGACGCTTCCCTTTCCACAGACCTTCCAGGAAACCAATACTAATGCTAGATCATAGGGGGCTAAAGGACTTTTAATAGTGTCTGGATTATGTAACTTTAATGGGAGCTATAGAAATGAGTGAGTGGGCGATCATATGGCTTAGAGAGGCGATTTTGGAACTTTGCTTAGTTATCTCACTTGGAATTTGCATAATGCTACAAATATTTTTAGCTTGATATCCATATGAAAAGCGGGTCCTGTTCCCCTACCAGACAGGGCTGTGCTAAATGGCAGAGCTGTGTAAGTCCCATAAACATATGGGCATAAATACAAATTCTTTGGCAGGTATAGCAGTTCCATATGTGTTTTAGTTGTGTATTTAGTGCTTTACCTAAAGTTTAGAATTAAACAAGTTGTTTTTTTTTAATTACATGTGGGATTTCTCTTATTAACAATGTCTTCTGTCTATTGCCTTCAGTTCTGCTGTAGGGTAGATTCTGTGATGCCCATGCTTTCTTTAGATGTTCTAGATGCATTTTATGTCCAATGTAAAATTCCTTTCATTTAAAGTATTTTTATTATTAATATTCTTGTGGAGACATGATCTTCTGCACTAAACTGCTTAGGCAATTCAAAGTCTTAGCAATGATCTATTTCTGTTGAAAATATGCCATGTAGAGGTATTGCTATAAACTGACATTACAACACATTTCAGTTATGAAAATAAACCAACAGCAAAGGTTTTTGTCCATGCCCTGCCTGCAAGCCTTTCAGCATTATAAAAAACAGGAGATGACAAAACATGTCTGGAACATCTAGAAGCACAAAGCACATTTTGTGAACAAGATTTTATGAGCACCTCTCGTTATTTTTACATTTATGTGTTTGGCTGAAATCAGAAAGTATTTTTAAACCCTGGCAATTCAAGGGAATATGGCTGTTTTTCTTTTCTTTTTTTTTTATATTTAATAAAAGTTTTTTGAATAATAATAACACCATAACTGTACCCGTTTTCCTTGTGTATGGTCAGGTGACACACTTCACTTTTTCCATTTACATCTCAGTAATAGCATAATAAACTTCAACAAATTCCATGTATATGCCATAGCGACAAGGAATATAAATGAGTGAAGTTGATTTACTGAGTTGGGAAGCCTCACACAATAAATTATGTGAATATTCACTTCAGTTATCCATTCCTGTGAAAAGAATATAGCTGTTTACCCTTTTCATCTACACATGATTGGATAACCAAAGGGAATATTCATACAATTTATTTTGCAAAGATTCTCAACTCCTAGAGGGCCGGTAAAATGCTAAAGAAAAAACGACACGGCTCCAACCTCTTAAACAGGTCCACTACTCTGGGAGGTCCACTACTCTGGAAGACAAGAGCTTGTCTAGCTCAATACATATAGCAAAATTGAAGTAACAGGTCTGCACTCCATGGAAGTCCCACTGGTAATTTGATTGGTTATAGCTGGTTGTAGACACCCATCTGACATGTTTCACCCCTCTTAGGGCTTAGTCATTAGGGCCTCCACCACTGTCCAACCACTGTTAGCAAGGAGACAAATATATAATTAGGTGTGAGTGACAGCACTTGTCTCTGGCAGCAGGGACAATATAGAGACCCGAGCTGTAATTCTTCAAAGCAGGAGGAGATGAGTCTGTCAATAGGGGGCCCTTTGTTTGTTCCTAGATTTCAAGAAATTCTGCCTATGACAAAAAAGAAAATGAGAATTGCTGAGACTGTGCTCATGCACTCACGTGCCTGTGAAATCAGAAGGGGTGATATCAGAGTTGGAGGTGCACTCTGCATTACAATGAAGCCAGCTGGGAGTTTTTATTTTGCCTTCTGTGTCCCACAGGGAAGATTTCCTTTCACATCTTGTCCCATAGCCAAAGAAAAAAACCCTCCAAAGTAAGGGAATCCCAGGGTGTCACCAGGGTCATCAGAACTAGTCACCATTGGAAGATTTCCCCAAACTGGGATTTTTCTTTACTTTCACTTTTGATGATAATGGTAAACAGGACAAAGAGAGAGAATGAATCTTCCTAATAAGGGCACAGACAACAATAAAAACTGACATGTGTTCTTATCCCTCTCCATTCTATCTAAAACTAAAAAAAGGAAAAAAATGACATGAATTACACTTAAATATGGCCAAGGCTAAAAAAAAAAACAAAATGTAATATTTTTTCCTTTATTATTTTAAGTCAGATAAAGAGTAAATTTAGCACATGAATGAAATATTTCATCTATCCAGCCAGCAACTATCTTAGTCTCTTTTTCACTTGTTTCCTCTATCCCTCTTTTGTTTAATGTGTGTTGTTTACAGAGTCCACTAGTATTTACTGAAATTTACACACACACACATATATATGCTATATATATATATATATATATATATATATATATATATATATATATATATATATATACAGGGCTCAACAAATCCCAGGTGCCAGGTCACCATGCCAACCAGAAATTGCATCCTGGTGCCTGGTCTCTTGTCAGCCCATTCATTGTTGGCATCAAAGACCATTAAGACCCTCCTAACAGCCCACTCACTGCTGCCATCCCCTGTGCACTTATCTGTCTTGTGTAACATCATCTGCCGCTCGCCGCCCACGCTCACGGTGTGCTTCTCCGTAAACTTGAAACATTCGTACACAGTCCTGGAAGCTGTGTAGAAGCATAATCTTTGCAAGGACTCTTGGCCATTGATTAGCGTGGTCATGTGACAGCACGGACCAATGAGAGTCTGTGCTTTCTTCCCAGACAAAATAAGAGACTCTCATTGGTCAGCACTGTCACATGACCATGCTAACCAATGGCCAAAAGCCCTTGCAAACATTATGCTTCTGCTCAGCTTTCAGGGCTGTGTACGAACGCTTCAAGTGTATGGAGATGCACACTGGCAACTGTGGGTGGTGTGGCAGCAGATGATGTAACACAAGACAGATAAGTGCACATAGGACAGCAGCAGTGAGAAAGCTGTTTGTGGGGTCTTAAAGAGGAAGTAAACCCTCCTCTGACACTTTTACCTATAGGTAAGCCTATAATAAGGCTTACCTATAGGTACTGTAAATATATCCTAAACATGTACCGTTTAGTAGATATTTACATTGCATGCAGCCAGTGACGTCACTGGCACATGCACTCTGAAGGAACGGCCACACGTGCCGTTCCTTCAGAGCCCCGTGCCGTAACTGTCGGCTCCCGCACGCGTGCGCGGGAGTGACGTCACCGCGGCTCCGGCCAATCAGATGGCCGGATGCCGCGATCCCGGAAGACGGGCGACTGGACATGTCGCCCGTCATAGAGGTGAGCGGACGGCACGGCGGGGGCTCGTTCTAAGGTAAGTATTTCATAATGAGCTAGACCCGCAACAGAGCTAACGTTTTTTTTCTTCTTCTTCACATACCAGCACTCAGGGGGAGAGTTTGTGAAGAGGGGGGGGGGTTTGTGAAGGGGGGTTATGTGAAAATTGCTTAGAGGAAAATTGGCATAGTAATGAGTTTCCCCCATAACAGGTTTTTGTCATTCTTTACAGCCAGCCTATAACCCTGACTGTGTTACGTAGGGGTTATTGGCTGGCCCTTGCCCTGGGTGTTGACAACCCATGCTATGCTAAAAAAAAAACTAACTTTTTTAGCTGGCTTCTAGATTCAAAGCAAATTTGTCAAGCCTTGTATGTATACAGTGGGTACGGAAAGTATTCAGACCCCCTTAAATTTTTCACTCTTTGTTATATTGCAGGCATTTGCTAAAATCATTTAAGTTCATTCTTCTTCCTCATGAATGTACACATAGCACCCCATACTGACAGAAAAACACAGAATTGTTGACATTGTTGCAGATTTATTAAAAAAGAAAAACTGAAATATCACATGGTCCTAAGTATTCAGACCCTTTGCTCAGTATTTAGTAGAAGCCCCCTTTTGATCTAATACAGCCAGGAGTCTTTTTGGGAAAGATGCAACAAGTCTTTCACACCTGGATTTGGGGATCCTCTGCCATTCCTCCTTGCAGATCCTCTCCAGTTCTGTCAGGTTGGATGGTAAACGTTGGTGGACAGCCATTTTTAGGTCTCTCCAGAGATGCTCAATTGGGTTTAAGTCAGGGCTCTGGCTGGGCCATTCAAGAAGAGTCACGGTGTTGTTGTGAAGCCACTCCTTCGTTATTTTAGCTGTGTGCTTAGGGTCATTGTCTTGTTGGAAGGTAAACCTTCAGCCCAGTCTGAGGTTCAGAGCACTCTGGAGAAGGTTTTTGTCCAGGATATCCCTGTACTTGGCCGCATTCATCTTTCCCTCGATTGCAACCAGTCGTCCTGTCCCTGCAGCTGAAAAACACCCCCACAGCATGATGCTGCCACCAACATGCTTCACTGTTGGGACTGTATTGGACAGGTGATGAGCAGTGCCTGGTTTTCTCCACACATACCGCTTAGAATTAAGGCCAAAAAGTTCTATTTTGGTCTCATCAGACCAGAGAATCTTATTTCTCACCATCTTGGAGTCCTTCAGGTGTTTTTTAGCAAACTCCATGCGGGCTTTCATGTGTCTTACACTGACGAGAGGCTTCCTTCGGGCCACTCTGCCATAAAGCCCTGACTGGTGGAGGGCTGCAGTGATGGTTGACTTTCTACAACTTTCTTCCATCTCCTGACTGCATCTCTGGAGCTCAGCCACAGTGATCTTTAGGTTCTTCTTTACCTCTCTCTCCAAGGCACTTCTCCCCCGATAGCTCAGTTTGGCCGGACGGCCAGCTCTAGGAACGGTTCTGGTCGTCCCAAACGTCTTCCATTTGAGGATTATGGAGGCCACTGTGCTCTTAGGAACCTTAAGTGCAGAAGAATTTTTTTTGTAACCTTGGCCAGATCTGTGCCTTGCCACAATTCTGTCTCTGAGCTCTTCAGGCAGTTCCTTTGACCTCATGATTCTCATTTGCTCTGACATGCATTGTGATCTGGAAGGTCTTATATAGACAGGTGTGTGGCTTTCCTAATCAAGTCCAATCAGTATAATCAAACACAGCTGGACTCAAATGAAGGTGTAGAACAATCTCAAGGATGATCAGAAGAAATGGAAAGCACCTGAGTTAAATATATGAGTGTCACAGCAAAGGGTCTGAATACTTAGGACCATGTGATATTTCAGTTTTTCTTTTTTAATAAATCTGCAACAATGTCAACAATTCTGTGTTTTTCTGTCAATATGGGGTGCTATGTGTACATTCATGAGGAAGAAGAATGAACCTAAATGATTTTAGCAAATGGCTGCAATATAACAAAGAGTGAAAAATTTAAGGGGGTCTGAATACTTTCCGTACCCACTGTATATAGCATTGTTGATCATGTATATTGTGCTTATTCTAATCAAGACTTAAATTTAAAAGTATGGCATTTGGAAGATATAAACCGCTTACCAGTGCTTAATTCTGAATTGTCATTTAATATGTCTGAACTGAACTGGACAAATGATTTAGCCATGAGGTTTCTATGTCCTGCCCTAACCTATCAAACTACACCAGCTTTACTGCTAAACCTTGCCACACTGAGGATTAAAAATCAGTAAGGTTAAAATAATGAATTAGCCTAAGGTTGCAAATGCCTGAACATTAATCTTTTTACTGCCACCCTAGTATACCTTATTAAAAGAAGAGTTTGAAAAAAATATCAACATTTATAAACAGCTGCAAATATAAAAATGCCATTCAAGTCTTCTGTTTAGTTTGTGGCGTGGCAGGACAATTTAAGCATGAGAGGTCTAGCGATTTCTGCTGAAAACAATTAATTGTTCCAAAGAAGGTCAGATTTCACTGTACAAAAGGTTATTATATCAATGCACACGGAGTTACATGGGAAAAAAAAAAAGCCTACTAAAATAGGCTTTGCAACAGAGGGAAAAATATGAACAGCTCAAGTTTCAGAAACATTGTTACAGTCCCAGTGATCAATGTGTATCTGTCATATCAATACCCTTTACCTTTCAAGGACAAATGTACATGGACATCAGTTAGTGAAATTAACAACTGTGGAACATGTCAAAGCTTTTTAGAAACACTATATTTGTCAAGGCCAGGCTCCAAATATGCTTGCTTCCCTTTTCAATCCCATTTCATTGGTGCATCTTCAGATTTATAATTGAATATATCAGGTTTGTACAACTGTGTCAGTATTTTAAATGCTTAAGGCTCCTTTCACACACTCCGTCCGTTGGACGGAGTCCGTTTTTCACAGCGGGGGAGCCGCCGATCCCCCGCTGAGCAGCAGGAGGACAGCTGTGTCTCCGCGCTGTGTGCAGAGACACAGCTGACAGTTCCCCATGCATCTCTATGGGGGAAATCGGATGTCAACGGACCGTCAGTCCGTTCTCATCCGATCCCATCCGCTCCGCTCCGCTGGACGGATGGAAAATAGGGTTTCCATCCGTCCAGATTTGACGGATCGGATCGGGTCGGATGTCAGCGGACATGTCTCCGCTGACATCCGATGCCCCATAGGAATGCATGGGGGGACTGTTCAGATCCGCCAAAAAAACGGACAGGCGGATCTGAACGGTCCGCCTGTGTGAAAGGGGCCTAAGACTCACACTACCCTAGACATCTTGCCAATGCCTCTCCTCTTCAGTCAATGTCCTTTTAGCTCAATAAGCAAATAAAAATGCATGCTAGTATAAATTAGATTGTAAGCTGCTTTGGGAAAGGGACTGGTGTAAATAGTTAATTGTGTCAGCACTATATAAATATAGACGTTCCTGAATAAATACTATTTTTCATGTTAATGTGCACTGCAGGAAACTCCCCTGACATACTAAATTAGACAATCAAAGCCAGAAAAGTGACGTGCAATAAAAACAATTTCAATTGGGGAAAATGACCCTGTTAAAATGTTCTAAATTGTGGAGTGACTTCAGTGTATAGATTTAAAACCAAATGGTTAAATTGTCCAGGTTTTCCTACTAAGACTGGGTACAGCACAGCAAGGAAGTCAACACTTTGCCACAAAAAAGAACTTGGAACTTTAGTGTGAAAGTTTCCCTACTAGGGTACAATTTGTTATAAGAAGCAAGGAGGTTCATCAAGCATATTGTACCCATTCATCAATAAAAGAACTATTGTGTAGGGCCTTTTAAGCTATACATGATGTTTCGGCTGTATAACCACAAAAATACTATTGCATTAAAACAATGAACCTCTAAAAATGAGGCATGTTTTGAAAGTGTCTGTATTGCCTACAATATCCAGCCAGTCTGACTTTTATTTTTTAAGTAAGGGTCCCATTTCCTTTTTTGCACAATATAGATGCTTAGCAAGTGTACAAATATCACGGCATGCTATCGGGTACTATGAAAGCACAAATTCAAGTGCCATGCAGTATTTCACTATGTATTAATGTGTTTTCTGTATTGATTTTTTGGGGACTTCCCATACTGTTTTATGCAATAAAAAACACATAATAAACATATATTGTGGATGTTTCATGTAGCTCATATGTAATGCTGTAAATCTTCCCAGAGGCTTGCTTGAAGCCTGAAGTAAAACTGCAGCAGACAGGATATAAAAAAGAACCAGATGAAAGCATGTAGGTGAAAACTGCATAACCGAAAGCAATGCTATAAGACATTCCATGTGCGTTAGATTCATCTAAAATGTATTACATAAAAATACTTCCTCAAACTCAATCTATCCAAAACTGAGCTTATATTATTTTCTCCCAACTTGTCCCTTCCCCAGACTTCTCTGTTAGGATTGATGGCCCAACTATCAACCTGCCCCCTCATGCTAGGGTGCTAGGTGCAATCCTGGACTCTAAACTTCTTTTGGCCCCACATCCAATCACGGTTCAAATCTTGCCACCTCAACCTTCGCAACATCTTCAAAATAAGTCTCATTTAAAGTCCCAATTTCCTTTTCTTCCCCTATTGTCCCCTTCCCCTATCCTCCCCCTTTTTCCTTATTCCCCCTTTTGAAATCTTCAAAATAAGCCCATCTTAAGGAATGGCACCACAAAGCTTCTAAATCACTCCCTGATAATCTCTTGCCTCAACTACTGCAACTCCCTTCTTACTGTATTACATTTACATAGGCTATCCCCCCTTCAGTCTATCATAAATGTCTCATCTACCTTACCAACCGTTCAGTGTCCACTACCCCTCTCTGCCAGTCCCTCCAATGGCTTCTGCTCACCCAATGAATGAAATTCAAAATACTAACAACTTACAAAGCCATACACATCTCTTCCCCCAACTACATAACTAACCTAGTCTCGAAATACCAAACAAAGTGTTCTCTTTGTTCCTCCCAAGAGCTTTAGCTCCCTAGCTCCCTTGTCACCTCCTCCCATCCTCGACTCCAGAGCTTCTCCTGAGTTTCTCCCATCCTATAGAACTCCCTACCCCAATATATCTGATTATCTCCTACTCTGTCTACTTTTAGGAAATCCCTGAAAACACTTCTCTTTTGAGAAGCCTATCCTGCCTCCCCCTAGCTCATCCCCCACAGCTATTACCTTTTGTATTACTTGACCCTGCCTTTTAGATTCTAAGTTCTAATTAGCGGGGCCCTCTGATTCCTCCTGTAAGGAATTGTATTGTCTACCCTCATATTATAAAGTTCTGCATAAACTGTTGGTGCTAAAAAATCCTGTAAAATAATAATATTAATCATATGTAGATAGAAACTGATTATTGTGAAATCTCCATGTGCTTTGGGGGCAGTTTAAGAGAATGTGATAATGAATATCACATCTAAAATACAGACATGGAAATGAGCCGAGTCTAGGGAAGCATCTGGTAGCTTTGGGCAGCATAAACATATACCTCCCTTGCAAATTTAAAGGGTCTGTGGCACACAATATTTCCATGTTTATCTAACAAGGAATATAAGCATAATGCTAGGAGTCATTAGGAAACATTTAGAGACAAAAAGAGAAAAAAATGAAGCCTAATGTCTAACATCCCTAGCAAGTATTATATTTTCCCTAGGTTTGCTGGTTAAGTTCCAAGCACAGAATGACAGACTTGTAACTGGATCCCAAAGTTCACTGCTACCAATTTCGTGGCTCACTTCTCTCTCAGGGCTGCAACGTGTATAAGAAACTTCACCCTTTTCTCCTGGTCACCATACATCATTGCCATGCTCTAGGATAACAGGTTATATAGAAGGTGACTGGTGTATAAATGAGATCCAACAATGAAACGTAATTTCTGCTAATAAATATTAACTATTGGTAATTTAAAGAAAGAATGTTCAAATTTTGGCTACACAGCCCTTTTTATAGTGTATACTCTGTACTAAAGGTGAAGTAAAACAAAAACGCTGTTTATCCCAGGAATAGAATGATTATACAGTCAGTGCCATCCACCTATGTATGCACATGTACCTGAATAAAAAGTTTTCAGCCTAAAATGATCTTTGAGGTTAAAGTGGAAATTCACTCAAAAAAAAAAAAAAAAAGAACAACCCTTGCCCCCCCCCCAAAAAAAAAAAAAAAAAAAAAACAGCCCTTTTTTCTTTTACATTTATTTTTTTTTATTTTTTAGTACAGTACCCAGCCCCCTGCCTCCCTTCTTTTCTAGGAACAGAATAACAGAATAACTTGTCCATGCGCCTGCAGCCCCACATATCGCATATTCCTGGAAGCTGCAGGAGAAAATACACACAGCACTTGGAGGGCAGACCTGGTAGCACATCATTGGGGCCAACTGGAAAAACCTGGAAAAGACAGATGATATAGAAGAAAAGATGGCAGCATGCGACCAGGTGTGTGACAGCAGAACAGGGGAGTCCAGAAAAAAGCCTGGTACACACTGTATTTTTTTGTTCAACCCAGTGAGTTGTTAGTTTACCGCTATTGTGTTCTAGCAGGAGGACTGCCCCCCTGCCAGAACATACTGGCCAGCGCTCGCAGCCATTGGCTGCCAACTCTGATCGGATGTCGGTTTGGCCGGCTTCTCCCGGACAAGCTGATGTACACATGGGCCAAATGTCGTGAACCGGCCAATACTGGGATACCAGCCTATAATTGGCTTATGTGTACCAGGCTTAACAACGCTGAATTTGCTGGGCATGTGAGTTCATGTCAGTTGCGGCTAACGCAGTTCAAAGTTTAAGATGGGGGTTAAAAAAAATACCACAGTGTTAAGTTTCTCTTTCTTGTGATAAAACTCTCTAACAGAGATGCTTATCATTGCAAGATGCTGACATTTTGCATGTAAAAGAAAAGAAGTCGGGACAAAGAAATTCCATATAAATCAACCAATCCATATCTAACCAATGTAACACCAATATAAAGCCATTGAGAAAAAAAAATGAAATAACTAAGTATACATAAAAAAAAAACAAACCCAAATCTAAGTCAGTCTTACAGAGAAATCAAATCTGCAGGTGCATCCATTTATATGCCATACACCCCGTAAAATGTATGCAATATTGGGCAGTTATCTAGAATTACACATAGGAAAAAGAAGAGCATGTTTAACAATGATAGGCCATGCATTGTCTATGGACAATGGAATGAAATGTGTGCAATGGTATCTCTCTGGCTTTACAACAACCCAAATAATTAATACGGATAAAGAGAATAAAGATGTCCCTATACATTAAATTGCAGCCATTTTCAGTAATTCAGGGTGGAATTTCATGTCTGGTGCCAGCAAACACTATCAGTCATGCGCTGTCAAGGTTGGCCACAGAGAGATCTGAAAGGTTGGAAAGCTTGGCAGAAATAAGTATGTATGTCTACAGGGTGCTCTGAGGGCTTTTTTTTTACCTAATGGCAGTCATGGGAATGCACAGACTATTGCCAGTTTAACATCATTCAGTAATTAGTACAGCCAGTACCTTTATAGATAAATTACATACGGTATATATGACTGTCCATTTTAACTTTGGAGGAGTATCTAAGGGCAAATAATAACTAATAATGTAAATTTAATATGATTGCAGCGCTGAAGTAATAATAGGAAATGTTAACTATGTTACTATCCGTCACATAGTAATGGCCGCTTAAGATCAAACAGAAGCTCCTGAAGACGTGCAGTCAAGCAAAGCGTACGTTGGGCATTCCTGGTAATGGCTAGACGTCGCACTGCCATTCCCTGCCGGTTTGGCAGCCCCTTATGTAAGTTTGAAGCGCCATTTGTTTACATTGTTTTTCTTGCTGGGTGTTTGTATTGGTTATTTGGGATTATGATTAAAACTACTACACTATGATCACTTTTTATAGTTGGTGATTCCATGCTGATATCAACTGGTACTAACCCCTGGTGGAGTGGAATAGAGCAGTCCGGTCCTGCCATTTGCAGAGTGAGAGTGGTGATGCTGGATGTCATATACATGAAGCCCTCATTGCTATTCCAATAATAGACAGCATATCATTGTGGTGAGTTTGAAATTTTACCATCCAGTGAAGGATTGACACGAAGGGTGTTTTTTCAATCGCTGGTTAATGGCTGAAGTGAAGCAGTTTTGGACTTTTCTCATACTTTTAGCACTGGGCTTTATTCATTTTTGTGGTTGTGACACTTTAAATATATGGTCACATTTCTGTGGAGATGTACTATTTTTACTTCAGCGTCGCAATCACTTTAGATTTTTCTGTTTGTGTGTTGTACACTTCTCAAAAAAAATTAAAGGAACACTTTGAAAACACATCAGATCTGAATGGGGAAAAATATAATGCCGGATATCTATACTGATATAGACTGGGTAATGTGTTAGGAACACAAGGATTACACATTGTTTGATGGAAATTAAAATGATCAATCTACAGAGGGCTGAATTTAAAGACACCCCGGAAATCAATGAGAAAAAATGATGCAGTAGGCTAGTCCATTTTGCTGAAATTTAATTGGAGCAACTCAAAATGGTACTTAGTAGTTTGTATGGCCCCAACGTGCTTGTATGCATGCCTGACAACATTGGGCATACTCCTAATGAGACAGATGGCGTCCTGGGGTATTTCCTCTCAGATCTGGACCAAGGCATCACTGAGCTCCTGAACACACTGAGGTGCAACCTGGTGGCGTCAGATGGACCAAAACATACTGTCCCAGAAGTGTTCTATTGGATTTAGATGAGGCAAGCGTTGGGGCCGTTTAATGGTATCAATTCCTTCATCCTGTAGAAACTGGCTGCATACTTTCACCACATGAGGCCGGGCATTGTTGTGCACCAGGAGGAACCCAGGACCCACTGCACCAGTGCACTCCTGGCATAGTGACCTAACAGAGACCTCCAGACCTAACAGAGACCTCCCGATTTCTGCTTGCGAACAGGAGTTTAATGTTCATGTGACCGCCATGACAGCCAATCATGGCCAAAAGCCCGTCTCCTGGCATTCTAAAACCCTTAAAAGTGGCAGTGAGAGTCAGCACCAATTGGTTAATTGGTGTTGATTTTTAGGGAATGCACAAGCTTTGCTATTTATTTTGTGTTATATGTTTTAGTTTTTTGGACCATCTACATCATTGCACTGTGGTAAACAAAAAGCCTTAAACATAAGTGGTAATTCAACTGAAATCACACAAATAATTAAAATTACATTGGTAAATGTCATTAAAAAAATATTAACAACTGCTATTGGTCTATGCAGTAAGTTGTATTTAGATGACAAACCTTGTGACACTGCAAGCAGTCCTACACTGGGGCAAATTGCCAGTTAGCATTTTAGACTTAGAAGCAGATGCCTAAATTAGATATACCCTGACAAATATGAGCATGCAGCTGTGCAAGGTATAAACTGTGGAAAAAATGGCGATATTTTTGCTGGTCCATACACAGACTCCAAAGTTTAAACAACAAGTACGTGTGGCCACATTAGAATAGCTTAATTCAAATATCTTAGTTGTTTTACTCCATCATATTTTAGTGTACTCAGGTGATAGATCACAAGCGTTATTTTGTTATATATACCACTAGCAGTGTTATCATTTTACAACCATTCATTCTTCATCTATGTTGACTAAAAGGACTATGCTGTCCTTTTATTGTACTGTTTAGAACAGCCTTGCTCAACCTTTTACCCCAGAGAAATCCATGAAATAAATTCAGAACTCAGGGGACTCTGGCTAAAACCAATTCATTGGGGTTCAGTGGGAAGAATGCCCCTCAAATTGAAGGTTAGTGGGAAGAATACCCCTTTTACAGTGGTGATCAGAACGCCCCCCTTACAGACAGTTAAAAAGATCATTGTTGTAGACAGTGCTGCTGGCTCTGTCAAGTCGTGTTGGCCCCAAAATTTTACAGTCATCAACAGATGGGAGGTCAGTCAGCAACAGCGCAAGGAACGCCCTGCAAACTATAAAGGGACCCTATTGTTCCTCAGAACCCTGGTTGAGAATGGCTGGTCTAGAGTGTGCTCATTTTAGATTTACCCAATGCCCAACATTTGATGATACTTGATTTAAAGAAATCCATAAATGGATATTAGTTTCTGTTGCCATTGACTGATCAATACAACTATGGTATATGTTTTTCTATTCTAACACAAAGGCAAAAGTCCTATCAGCTTTTAAAACGCCTTCATTTCACAAAAACGGAAATGTTTCATGCATTCATGCATAGGCCATTTGGTTTTAAAAACATATCTAACCATCCCCCCCCCCCCCCCCCCAAAAATTGTAATATTTTGCAGCATAACAGGACCTAGATTGGGCGCTTTTTTCAGGCATTTTCCCTTTATTTTAACCTGGTAATCCTGAAAATATCACACTTCCTCTTCAAGGGTGACTACTGTCATGTCTCTGTTGTATCTATGAAGGATGCCATGGTAGGCACCCAGGCTGGACTTCTAATATGCCTTTCTCTGTTTATAGTTGATTTACAAAATAGGCTGTTTACTTTGCAGGGTATTTTTCGCACATTAAGAAAATGTCCCCTTAACTGTGTGAATGCTGTGAAAAATCACTTTGCAAAGAATACCCATTTAAGTGTAGCAAAAAAATATATATATTTTTGATTGCATATGAGCCGAGCTTGACTTCACCCACTAAGCTAATGGAAATTCCCTTGCAAAGTGAACTGCCAGTTTTTCGTGATTTAGTGAATCAACCCCTTTATCGCAGTGGAGGGAATTAGTATTTTACAGAAGGAAGATAGCAATGTTTGTGCTTTCTGTTTAGCTTACAGGAATTGACGAGGATGCTGCATTTATGGTAAAAGCAAAAGGTATTTTCTTTACTTGCTGAAATAGTTCTTAGCCTGAAAAATAAAAATGAATGCAGCCATCACATCTAGGGACAGGTAGGCTTCAATATATTACATTTTCTGTCCTTAGGTTTAGTTATACTTTAACAATGGGGCATATTATTTACCCCTCTGAATCTAGGTACAGCCTCCCCCGTCTATGATTTACTAATAGTCATAGTACAATAACGACACCTTCTCCAGTAACATTCATGATATTTATAATGTGGTGTATGTGAGATCAGTACATGGTCAAACTGGTAAATGGGTGATGTACGGCAAAGGATGTAGGAGATTCTGATTAAACACACAGTCCTTGGAAATTGGGGTTAATTCACTAAACTTTCTCTCATCTATTATGTATTTTTGTGTGGTAATTTTACCATCTGCGTTGGGTGATTCATAAAAAAGCAGTCTGCGTCCAGTTGGCACTGGGCTTGGACTGCTACATGTATCACTGGTCTCCACTTCTGGAAGAAGCGCCGGTGAGGGACAAGTGACTGTAGAGTTAGGTGAGTGTAATAAGGTTTAAAGTTTTATTCTAAAAAAATAGCGAAGGAGCAGTAAGAAAGGGATGGGAGGGCGTTATACATTGCCCAGAAATGGACTCTAATGTTTAGGGACTCTGGTGATCATTGTGACATTGTGAAGTTCTATGAGGAAACAGAAAACTGCACCATTCGAGGTAGTGATAAAATAACTGTTCATTAAAAATAGAGTGAATACCTATTTAAGGCAAAAAAAAAAAACAGATCTACACTATTGCAATATGTATAGGGCTTTTGGCATGAACATCTGGATGGGAAAATGTCTTGAGGTAAAATATAGATACAGTTAAAGGATATGTACACTTAAAGACAAAGTGAACTTATCTTTATTACCCACCCTCCCCCTCAACAAATGCATTTTTACCTGGATCTCACGGTCCCGGCCTCCAGCATCTTCTTTTACATTCTGGCCATGTCTGCTCACTACAACCCTACAGACTAATATAGAAAAGTCTCTAGCCTTGGGTTACATTCACATAAAGTTCTACAGGGCTAAAATGGGTTGTAAACCCTCATTTTTTTTATAAGGCCTATACTTGCTTGCTCTGTGCAATCATTTTGCACAGAGCAGCCCTGATCCTCTTCTTCTGGGGTGCTCCTGGCCCCTTCTCTTTATCGGGTGCCAGCTGGTTTCCATGGGGGCAGCTGTGCAGGCTTGTTACCCTAAGTTTCCTTGTTTGTACCGCAAAGTAACCTTGCTAGACGCAAGCAAAACAACCCCTCGCTCCCGTGTCACCGGATTTGTTTGACAGCAATGGGAGCCCAAAGGCTGTTGCCACTATTATTCTGTCTAATGAGGAGAGAGACAGCAGCTGGAGCCACTGCGCTCGTACACATCGCTGGATCGGTTTGGGCCTAGGTAAGAAAGAGGGGGGGGGGGGTCTAGGGGAGCCCTGCATCACAGAAGATTTTTCATCTTTTTCACCTTAACACATAGAATGTATTAAGATTAAAAACCGTGAAGTGGGTATAAACCCTCACATATACCCAGTGAAGTGGACAGCCTGAGATGATACACAGACAAAAAACAAATCTTGCTACATAAGTTTTATTTGTATAGCTGCTGTCTTCAGCTTTCTACACTGTTTAGAAAGTGAACATCGTGTTAGAATTTTTTTTTCCTGTTCCAGCACTGGGTGTGGAGTGTTGGCATATACTGTGTGACAGCTGATTGGAGGAAAGGCACCTCCCCCCCCCCCCCCACATAGGCAGAGGAAGAAAGAAACATTCAGAGCTGTGCTGTGAATAGACCAGCTCTCTGCTAATCTATCTCTATGTACACAAACTGCCAGCTGCTTTTATCTCCTGTGTTGGAGAACTTGTCAACAGTTATCATGCTGATAACACAGAAATGGAGCAGCAGAAGGACACGGGACTTAGGGCTTTGGAGAGAGATAAATAACTCTACAGCTATATGTGCCCAGGTCCAATTTCATAAATGAGGTTTACATCCACTTTAAGGCTTTATAACCATTTTATTGCACAGGTGCAGCAAAAACAGCAAGACCCTGTGGCGCTGGAAGCCATGTCTGTTGGATTAGGGTAAGTATGTATCTGTGAAGAGGAAGGATGGGTTGCGTGAGGTCAGTACAAAAAGGCATACAGGATAAGTGCACTTTGTCTTAAAGTGCACTTACAGCGTTCTCTAAAATAACTCATATATTTTAATGAATTGAATTATAAATATAAAAGTCATTTGCGTCTAATGTCTTTTATCTAAGTATGTTTAATGCATATTCCTTTCTAGAAATGCTGCATGTATCTAATCATGTTTGGCTTACAAATATATCAAACCACTATAAAGTATAAATCAGTGTAGCATATTGATTACATGCACCCAATTTCTTTTTCTTCTCTTGTTTCTCCTATGTTTTATATCTATCTATCTATCTATCTATCTATCTATCTATCTATCTATCTATCTATCTATATATATATATATATATATATATATAATATATACAGTGCCTTGCGAAAGTATTTGGCCCCCTTGAACTTTGCAACCTTTTGCCACATTTCAGGCTTCAAACATAAAGACATAAAACTGTAATTTTTTGTGAAGAATCAACAAGTGGGACACAATCATGAAGTGGAACAAAATTTATTGGATATTTCAAACTTTGTTAACAAATAAAAAACTGAAAAATTGGGCGTGCAAAATTATTCAGCCCCTTTACTTTCAGTGCAGCAAACTCTCTGTTTGCTGAACTGAAAGTAAAGGGGCTCTGAATGATCCAATGTTGACCTAAATGACTAATGATGATAAATAGAATCCACCTGTGTGTAATCAAGTCTCCGTATAAATGCACCTGCACTGTGATAGTCTCAGATGTCCGTTTAAAGGGCAGAGAGCATCATGAAGAACAAGGAACACACCAGGTAGGTTCCGAGATACTGTTGTGGAGAAGTTTAAAGCCGGATTTGGATACATAAAGATTTCCCAAGCTTTAAACATCCCAAGGAGCACTGTGCAAGCGATAATATTGAAATGGAAGGAGTATCAGACCACTGCAAATCTACGAAGACCTGGCCGTCCCTCTAAACTTTCAGCTCATACAAGGAGAAGACTGATCAGAGATGCAACCAAGAGGTCCATGATCACTCTGGATGAACTGCAGAGATCTACAGCTGAGGTGGGAGACTCTGTCCATAGGACAACAATCAGTCGTATACTGCACAAATCTGGCCTTTATGGAAGAGTGGCAAGAAGAAAGCCATTTCTTAAAGATATCCATAAAAAGTGTTGTTTAAAGTTTGCCACAAGCCACCTGGGAGACACACCAAACACGTGGAAGAAGGTGCTCTGGTCAGATGAAACCAAAATCGAACTTCTTGGCAACGATGCAAAACGTTATGTTTGGCGTAAAAGCAACACAGCTCATCGCCCTGAACACACCATCCCCACTGTCAAACATGGTGGTGGCAGCATCATTGTTGGGCCTGGTTTTCTTCAGCAGAGACAGGGAAGATGGTTAAAATTGATGGGAAGATGGATGGAGCCAAATACAGGACCATTCTGGAAGAAAACCTGATGGAGTCTGCAAAAGACCTGAGACTGGGACGGAGATTTGTCTTCCAACAAGACAATGATCCAAAACATAAAGCAAAATCTACAATGGAATGGTTCACAAATAAACATATCCAGGTGTTAGAATGGCCAAGTCAAAGTCCAGACCTGAATCCAATCGAGAATATGTGGAAAGAACTGAAAACTGCTGTTCACAAACGCTCTCCATCCAACCTCACTGAGCTCGAGCTGTTTTGCAAGGAGGAATGGGCAAAAATTTCAGTCTCACCATGTGCAAAACTGATAGAGACATACCCCAAGCGACTTACAGCTGTAATCGCAGCAAAAGGTGGCACTACAAAGTATTAATTTAAGGGGGCTGAAAAATTTTGCACGCCCAATTTTTCAGTTTTTTATTTGTTAAAAAAGTTTGAAATATCCAATAAATGTCGTTCCACTTCATGATTGTGTCCCACTTGTTGTTGATTCTTCACAAAAAATTACAGTTTTATATCTTTATGTTTGAAGCCTGAAATGTGGCATAAGGTCGCAAAGTTCAAGGGGGCCGAATACTTTCGCAAGGCACTGTATATATATATATATATATATATATATATATATAGTATGTATATATATATATTTATATATATATATATATATATATATATATATATATATATATACTATATTGTCAAAAGTATTTGGACGCCTGCCTTTACACGCACATGAAATTTAATGGCATCCCAGTCTTAGTCCGTAGGGTTCATTATTGAGTTGGCCCACCCTTTGCACCTATAACAGCTTCAACTCTTCTGGGAAGGCTGTCTACAAGGTTTAGGAGTGTGTCTATGGGAATGTTTGACCATTCTTCCAGAAGCGCATTTGTGAGGTCAGGTACTGGTGTTGGACCAGAAGGCCTGGCTCAGTCTCCGCTCAAATTCATCCCAAAAGTGTTCTATCGGGTTGAGGTCAGTACAAGCCAGTCAAGTTCCTCCACCCCTAACTCGCTCATCCATGTCTTTACAGACCTTGCTTTGTGCAGCTTATCTTTCTGTTACTTTGCTTTCATTTTTTAAATAGCATGTTCCTTGTCAACACATGAACTGATTGGCTCATCCTGCAGCTTCCCTCCCACTTTAAGCTCTGCTGTAAAGGGACTGAAATACACTGATACTGATTCACATCCACGTACTTGCACTGCATGCAAATAAAAAGAAAATTTATTGATAAATTAATTAACACAGAGCTGAATTAATTTGGGCCTTTTATATCTGTCTAGAGTTCAGCTTTATGCTAATGTTGTGTTTTTGTGTATTTTTTTTCCTATTGAGGACACATTTGCCAAAGATAGCGGCATATCAAACCTGAATCACCCTGCCATGCATTACCAGCCTGCATGTCCACCTTAGAGTCCATTCACACCAGCGCGATTTGTCAGGCGACTTGTTAGCCTGAAAAGTCGCGCTCCCTCGCAGTTCATTGACTGCTACATGACCCATTCAAATAGGAGCGACACAAGTCGCTCCGACTTAGAAAAAGGGTCCTGTACTACTTCGGAGCGACCTCGGAGCAACTTGCATAGACTTCCATTATGTGAAGTCCCTGCAAGTCGCTCCGAAGTCGTGGTGAATGGGAATGCGCAAGTCGCCCCCGAAATAGTACAGTGTCGTGCCGCCCCAGTATGAACCGAGCCTTAAAGTGATTGTAAAGGTTTGTTTTTTTTTTTTCTTTAAAAATAACAAACATGTCATACTTACGTGCCCGGTGTAATGGTTTTGCACAGAGCAACCCAGATCCTCCTCTTCTCGGGTCCCTCGCCGACTCTGTTGGCCCCTCCCTCCTGTTGAGTGCCCCCACAGCAAAAAGCTTGCTATGGGGGCACCCAATCCGAGCCACAGCTCCCTGTGTCCATTAAGACATGGAGCCGCGGTTCAGCCCTGTCCCACTCTCTCCTGATTGGCTAACTGACTTTTAATGACAGCAGCAGGAGCCAACGGTGCAGCTGATGTGTCTCAGCCAATCAGGAGGAAGTGTCCTGTTTACATTGCTGGACCAAGATGGGGCTCAGGTAAGTATTAGGGGGGCTAAGGGGCTGCTGCTGCACACAGAGGGCTTTTTATCCTAATGCATAGAACGCATTCAGATAAAAAAACCTTCTGACTTTACAATCTCTTGAAGGAAAAAAATCTTTTAGGACTTACTGTGCCCCCTCCCCCTCTAAACACTTACCTGACTCCGGAATCTATCCAGAGCTGTGCCTGACTGCAGTCTACTTTCCTCTCTCCCTCTTCACACAGGGACAGAAAGGCAGCAGCAGGGGTTATTGGCTCCTGCTGCTGTCAGTCAAATACTTAAAGGAGGGAACCGAACCATGCTGTGCATGTCAATAGATGCTGAGCCCACAGGTGAGCCCCCATAGAAAGATGCTTCATATGGGGTGTAACTAGAAAAGGAGGGGACACCAGAAGAGGAGGTTTTGGGCTGCTCTGTGCAATACCTTTGCACAGAGTAGGTAAGTATGTTTGTTATTTGAAAAAAACAACTGAGAATTTAAGAATTTAGAATCACTATAAGCAGCCCCCAATTTCAGTCACACCTAGAACAAATTCAGAAAATGTGTTTTGCAGACTTATTCTGGGTCAATGACTCAAAGTATTTCTAAAGGCTATTGATGAGCATGATAGTCAGGCACTGTAGTTTTCCCAAGGGGAGGTCAGAAATGGCAGCTTATTTCTTTTAGTATAGTGGCCACAAAGCAGATACACATAGGCAGCCCCCTTTTGTGTATTTTGTGCTCTCTTTCAACAAAACTAGCTTTCAGTTTACAGCACTGTTATGGTGGTTTCCTGTAAACCCGAGGAAAGGAAACATTACTCAATCAGACACACAACTTTCACATTATAGCCTATATAGTTAGAGCCTTCCATTCAAAAGCCAGAGCCCACTGGATTGCACAGAGCATCCTTTTTTAATAAGTGGATATCTTCATTAATCCAGCTGCCTGTCACGGGGGCTAGGCTTGAAGCTCAAGTACAGTGCCATTATCAGAGTGATTAATAGAGAAGTTCAGGAATCAAAAATAACAAATAGTTAGGCCCCTTTCACACTGAAGGACTGATTGGGTCAGCCTGTCAGTTTTTCAGGCTGACCTGGTCGGACCATCCATTTCTCTCTAGGGAGCAGAGTGAACATGTGCCCACTGACACCTGCCAACATCAAATCTGATCCTGACGAATGGGGATCCATTCCCCATCCGTCCAGTGGCTCGGATTGGATGACAGTCAGATGGAAACGGACAGGCAGCCCGTTTCCTTCCAACAGCCTATAGAGGACAACGGACCTGTCATCCACCTGCCCAGCAGGGATCAGCAGAGAGATCCCCTGCTGAGCGGGCAGACTCCACCAGTGTGAAAGGGGCCTTATAACTGACATAGATGTCTGCAGTACCGATCCCAGCTGTAGCTGTTCCCTGTCACCTCTACACTGAGAACTGAACGATTAAACACTACTAATCGCTCAGTTCTCAATCTTCACAGAGCAGTCCAGGCATCTGGATGGATCCCAACATTAAAGTTGGGATCGTTCCAGAGCCTGCACCAGCTGAGTGACATCAGCCGACAGCAGACCTTAGCTTGCCGTTGGCTAAAAACAGGTCACAGATATGCAGACAAAGTGCACTCCTGAACCCACAGGAGAGGTAAGGCCTAAAGAGCTTTCGCCCTACTTCTCCTTTACAGAGGAAGTAAACTCCCCCCTAATATTTGTACCTATAGGTAAGCCTATAATAAGGCTTACCTATAGGCACTGTAAATATCTCCTAAACTTACACCGTTTAGGAGATACTTACTGAATACTGCGCCAATGACGTCATCAGTGCATGCACTCTGAAGGAACAGCTGCCCATGCTGTTTCTTCAGAGCCCAGTGTCATAACCGGCAGCTCCCAGGCGCATGCGCAGGAGTGACGTCATGTGGCTTCTGCCATTCACACAGCTGGAGTCTGCAGACCTGGAAGGAGGACAGGTGAAGATGGATGCAGCTTTCAGCAGGGATGACGAGGGCTTAGTTTGCAGGTAAGTGTCAAGTAGGCGATGCATACTAGCACATGATACCATTACTAGCAGATTATACCTTCACTTTGCAGGTAAGAAGGAAAAGAAAAAGCCGAGTTGACTTCCTCTTTAAAGGAATGGCTTTACAAAGTTGAAGAGGGGAGTGCCAAAATGCATGACTTCATTCTTGTCACAGTTTAGCTGAAGGACATTTTAAGTCATCCATGTCTTTATGATACAGATACAGTTAGAAATGAATAAAACAACAAAATTATAACATGGATTTGCATGGGTGTATATCTGAGTATCATCAGCATGAAAGTGTTAATTGAGGTCCGTGATCTTAACAGCCAACCAAGTAACATGCACTGTATATGCTAAAAATGTAAGGGACCAAAGGTAGAGCCCTGAGGTACACTGTACTTAACAGGACCAATTTCAGGCTGAAATCCACCAAGCAAGACAAAGCAATAGTAAAAAACTTTTCAAAGCAACTTCTGAAACTCCAAATATGATTTCAACGTGAGGCAGTATAATATTCTGATCTACAATGTCAAAGGCAGAACTGAGGTCAAGAATAAGAAGAGATAAAGAGTCAGAATCAGAAGTTATAAAAAAGGTCTTTAGTGACTTTGACCAAAGCAGTTTTTGTGTTGTGCAGCTGTCGAAAACTTGATCGGAAAGGTTCAAACAAACTTTATACAGTCAGGTGATTATCTAATTGAGATATGATAGCACATTTTAGAAACTTAGCAAGGAAGGGTAGATAAATTATATACAGGTCAAAGGTTGTTTAAGTTGAGAAGAGCAATGTTTTGGGTTTTTTTTTTGTTTTTTTGATAGTGGTGGGTTTGAGAATCATTGGTACAACACCTGTGCTCAAGGAATCACTTACTATATTGAGATCAATGAGGCAGAGAGAGCTAAAGTAAAGCCCCGTACACACGTACCGATTGTCGGCTGAACGATCGGCCGTCTTTTTCCAGGGCTGTCGTGTCTGTTGAAAACTGCAAAAGACTGCACATGAATTTTGTCGGCCAACAACAGCCGACTGCAGAAGTGATGTCATGTGATGGTTAACTTTCCTTGTCTTTTTTCTTTTCTGAGCATGCCCAGTCTTGCAAATCTGCTGTCTGTCGGCCGAAATCTGTACTGACTGGCGAACAATCGGCCGTTCTGGTGTTGGCCAACAAAAATTTTAATGCTTGCACGACAGATTCTGTTCGGCCGAAAATGCGCTGTCGGCTGTCGGAAGCATCATACTAACAAGCCTACAATCGGCCGATCGGTCGTCGGCCGAATATTTACGGTCGACAATCGGTACGTGTGTACGGGGCTTTAGAGTGTAATAAATGGGTGGGAATGGGAAGTATGAAAAAACAATGGTTATCATGCGGGATGCTCCTGCTTCATTTCCTCTACCATGTGGTTATAGGTAGCGTTCTTGGTTTCCAGTCAATAGCCTTTCTAAGGAATCCTAAAAAGGACAGTCCTGGCTCGCTATGAAGTCATTTGTAGAATACACATAGAGGTCAGGAAAAAAGTGCTGCCAATGCTAATGGCCGGAATTCACGATAAGAAAATCGGCCGAAAATTTCCATTCAGCGAAGGATCGGCCAATATTCTACTCGTTAATGCCCAGCCATCAGTGACCGATATCGATATTGTGAACGAAAAATCCCGTTTGAAAAAAACGAAAAATTCTGTTGTCTCGTTTGCGAACGAACGATATTCTATACGTTGGTGTTAAGGTCGTTCATTTTAAATCTGTAGAACATAATCACGCATGCACTGTTTCGATGGTCGGCGGTCAAACGGTCGGGCGATATTCGGCCTGTGTATGTTGGCAACGTTTTCGACCAAGGAACACTTTTTCATAAGTCGGTGGTTGAATGATCGGGCGATATTCGGCCCGTGTATTCCAGCCATTAGTGTGGCTCATATGGGAGCTGCCATGGCCAAAAACATTGAGTGACCTCCTGGCAGACCTCTGACCGGGGTTTTCAGACCAAGCCTGAGACAAGCTTTAGTGAGAAACCTAAAGGGTTAGCGGGACCAGCATACTGTGTTAATAAACCACATAAACTTTTCAGTTTTAATCCCTAGTGTTAAAACATTCTAATGATTTCTTTGCAACTGATTATAAATGGAACTTTTGTGCCAACTTGTATATGTAGACTTTGTCCTGAACCACAAACATTAGTAAACATGACTTAGGTTAGTTGCAAAATTGTCTCTATTTACTCACTCTGCTATTGAATACCTTATTGAAATAGTTTCCTATGGTAAACTTGACTTGATAAAATGCAATGTACTATGTAGTTAGTAGTTTGGGTTACTAAAGGAGTCAAGGCTTTTCACTATTTTCACTTTTTAACAAATTACATTATCATTTTAAAAATATTACCGTTGCAAGATAATGATAATAAATAGGGTAAAGCAGTGTTCACCTTGAATACCCAATCATTTGCAAAGAAACATTAAACAGATTTTATACTAGTACATGATGAGTTCATTGATTGTACCATCAATGAACATTTATTTTGCTAAAAAAAAAAAAAAAAAAACTGTCCCTATGCCTTCCCTTTTGTCTTCAGAAGACTATAAAAAAGGTAATTCAGGCTTCTCTCTCTTTGATGGTTAATGCCAACCTAAATCAGGTGTAATCATTTAAATGGAGGGTATCTGATCTGGGTAAGAACCTTTCCTCTGATAGTGGGATTTTTTATTTATTTTTGCTGTTTTGTAGAGATGTTGCCATTTTCTCTACTTTGTATTTTTTAATGTTTTGTGCCAGCCTGTCTGCTTTTCATCAATTTTCCAATTTATATTAACATCTTAGCATTGAAATAAAGCATGAGATGCCAAAAATGGAAAGGAGAACCCAGGGGAGCCTGGAGTAGGGAGGAAGGTAAGAAACATACCTGTTTATCTCCCGCTAGACTAAACAAACATTTTGCAATTTTGGATCGTGAACAGAATTGTGGTGATTTCTCCCGCGAACCCAAATCTCTAAATATGAACTGGGACCTGGCAATATGGAATCGGGGAGGGAAGGGGAGCACTGCAAGGGTTCTTTTCACATTTCCAGAGCTCATCTTTAAATTTTTTATTTTTTTTTTAACTGTAAGAACTCCTTATTTCTATGTTCGGGGTCAGCTACGTAGATAGATTTAAAGCCAGAACATCAACATGACAGTAAGAGAATTAACATTCCCAAGCCATGTGCTGTTTTTTTTTTCTTTAACTCAGCAGACCACAAGACGTGGCATGTGCATTATAGTGTGCTTCAGTGAGCGTGTCTTGTTCACTCACCACCAATTTTCCAATTTATATTAACATCTTAGCGTCGAAATAAAGCATGAGATGCCAAAAATGAAAAACAGTTATTGAATTCATCTTGTATGTGACTGTGCTGGGTTCAGATGCCAACTAAGGCAGCCATTTTTGCAGCAGGCACACACAGTGGTCAGGCAGGGAGCTCCGTGATGCTGAGTTGTAGTTTTTCCAGGCTCAGCATTAATGAGCTGCAGTGAGGATGGAGTGGCCGCTGACACTGTGGCCTCAGTGCTGCCACCCCCCCCCCCATGGGCACATGAGTGCCACCTGAAGCAGCAGTCTTAATTAGCCTCATGGCTAATGCCAGCATGGCTCTGCATGTGTATACTGCATATGGGAAGCTGATATACTTAACAAAGCAGTTGTAATTTTTTGCAACCATCTTTGTAATCTAGAGGTACAGCCAGCAGCACAACAAATCGTCCACAACTTTGTCACACCCAAGCTGACTGATTGGATAGTAAAGGTGTGGCAGCACAGGGATGAGTCATTGCTTGGCTCACTTTGCTCTCTTCCTCTATCAGGATATCCACTGTCAGCCTATGTAAACTGCAGCTAGGCCTGGCTGACTATCGGTGCACGCTTTCTTTCCTACAGTTTGCTGGCTGCTGTACAGCGGATTATCACAACAAGCCAATATTAAAACAAAATACTTTTATATGTTGCATTTAAAAGAAAAGAACTTTTAAAAACAAATGGACACAAAATAGCATTAGCTGGTGTGTTTTTATATATCCATGGAGTCCAAACGTCACTAACAGAAACACCATCTCATAAGAGCACCATATACTAGTAGTTTAGAATTGAAGGAAAGGGAGTGTTTATACGCTTAATATAGAAACAAAGGTCACTCAATTGTGGCAGCTCCTGCTATGACTCGGGACTGAAAGAATTATACTTACTGTAGAAATATTTAGTATAGAAATAGATTAGATTACATAGAAATAGAAATATTTAGTATAGCTAGGGATCATAGGTAAAACCTAGCCATGAATTTGTTTGAGGTGTGGGATGACATACATAATAAATATATACCAACAAAAATTTGCAGTGTGTGTAATCAATTATTTCGTGATTCTATATTCAGACATAGATGGAACGATTGTCTTTCCTGCAACCATGAGTTGCTGACTGTGTTGATGGGGGTATTCCTCCCTTGGAGTAGGGTACTCTCACGCTATCATGTAAGGATGGCCAAATGATCAACAGCCGCATGCACTGGGCAGCCAATCCTAAGCCGAAAATAGCATAAAAAAATATAAAAGTAATGCTGCGCTGTTGAATGGCAACTAAAAATGGTGTGAAAAGCATCTGTAACTTCAATGATACATATAAAAATATAATATTGTAAACAAATAAATGAAAGCTAAGTGAATTAAACAGTGTTCATCCAATCAAAACTACAAGTACTAGATGAATAAAATAAATACAAAAAACAAAGCAGAAAATGGGTGAATTAGTGCATCAATATTGCAATCTTAAATAAAAAATAAAATAAAATAAATAAGTCCTTCGGTGAAAAAATAAAAAACAAATAAAAAACAATAGTGTCTGAAATTCATATAAGCGCCGGTTCACACTACCGCGACGCTACTTCCCGGGGCGACCTCCGAGATCGCGGTGCGAGCAGCGCGCCGCAACCTCGGAGCGGCCGCCACGGACTTCATAACATTGAAGTCTAAGGCGGTCGCCTCCTGGGCGCCCCAAAGAAGCTCCGGACCCTTTTTCTAAGTCGGAGCGACTTGTGTCGCTCCTATTAGAACGGGTCCGCAGCTTCCCTATGGGAGGCGACCTGCGGCGACCTGTGAGGCGACCAGGTCGCCTCACAGGTCGCCTTAGTGTGAACGGGGGATAAAAGTAGAAGAAACAGTGGACTTCTAGTAAAATCCCAACACCAAGGTGAACAAACGTGTTTGATGTTTCAATTCCCAATGTGATGACACCTCTGTGAGTGCTATTCCCTCACCTTACAGCTGTAAAGTTACAGGGTTGAATATAAAGGTATAGGCTGGACAAGATGAATTCTCCAAGTGCCTCTAGAGGGTCTCCTAGGGTGGTCTCAGCCTGTGACCCTCTATAGTAAGTCAGCGGTTGCCAGATGAGGAATCTGGATCGCCCAAAATAAAGCCTCTGTAAAGATCTATGGTGCTCAGTACATGTGGAATCAACAATCTGAGCTACTTCTTATATATGGAGATCACCCAACACACTGATCTCCAAGGAACATAAGTCACCTTGGTGTTGGGAGTTTACATAGTCCTAGAAGTCCACCATTTCTTCTATTTATATATGAACTTCAGACACTATTGTTTTTTATTTTTTTCACTCAAGGATTTGTTTGTTTTATATTTTTTTATGGAAGATGGCTATATTGATGCACTAATTCACCCATTTTCTGCTTTGTTTGATGTATTTCATTCACCTAGTACATGTAGTTTTTATTGGATGAACACTATGTAACATTCACTTAACCTGCCTTGGAGCCATTGTGTCCCCCCAGCAGGGGGGCTAGGGGAGCCACCCTTGCTGGGAGAACACAGTGAGTACTGCTAGTGGCTATGGCTACTGGCAATAATCGCATCCTAAAATGCTGACATGCTGGTTCTGACATTGATGGATCAACTTGGATCTTAACTTAACTCTTGGATACAGAACTGGCTAAAAGGGCGTGTCCAAAGGGTGGTAATAAACAGCGCATACTCAGACTGGTCGGAGGTAGTAAGCGGGGTCCCCCAAGGCTCAGTCCTGGGACCAACCTTGTTCAATTTATTCATAAACAGCATTGAGGATGGGATCAGTAGTTCGTTATCAGTTTTTGCAGATGACACAAAATTGGCCAGGGCAATAACTGCACAGCATGAAGCAGATATCCTACAGAATGACCTGGACAAAATAACGGAGTGGGCAATGACATGGCAAATGAGGTTTAATGTGGAGAAGTGTAAGGTGTTGCACTTGGGGACTAAAAACATAAAAGCACAATACACGTTAGGAGGGGAACCCTTGGGGGAATCAAAAATGGAGAAAGATCTGGGAGTCTTGGTTGATCATAGATTAGGCAATAGCATGCAATGTCAAGCGGCAGCTGCCAAAGCCAGCAGAATATTAGCATGCATAAAGAAAGGGATGTATTCCAGAGATAAGACTATAATCCTTCCACTTTATAAAACTCTGGTCCGACCACATCTGGAGTATTCTGTCCAGTTCTGGTCACCAGTCCTCAGGAGGGATGTGTTGGAGCTGGAGAAGGTCCAGAGAAGGGCAACTAAACTGATTAGGGGATTGGAGGACCTTAATTATGAAGAGCGTCTGCAATCGCTTGATTTATTCTCCCTGGAGAAGAGACGCCTGAGGGGGCACATGATAGCAATTTATAAATATCTCAATGGGGATCTCAGCTTAGAAAAACAGCTATTCAGTCGAAGGGATTGCATGAGGACTCGAGGGCATACAATGCGATTACAGGAGAAGTGTTTTAACCTCAGGCAACGTGGGGGGTTCTTTACTGTTAGGGCTACAAGATTGTGGAATTCTCTACCACAAGATGTGGTTTCTGCGGGAAGTATTTTGGCTTTCAAAAGAGTCTTAGACGTGCATCTCAAGGATCAGAACATTCAGGGCTATGCGAGATGATTACAGCCACACACACCTACACAGGTTGAACTGGATGGACTATTGTCTTTATTCAACCTCACCTACTATGTAACTATGTAACTATGTAACTTGGACACATTCAGCCTGTCTATACATGGTTTTAATCTCAGCCAGTCCCTGCTGAACTGGCCAAGATTTAAACCATCTATGGCCAGCTTTACTTTCTGAAAACCTACTAAGGTAACAAAATCAAATATGGATACCCTGATGGATAACAATCTGATTTGCTCACATTCATTTTGAATTAGGCTGGCAGCACACTTTAAAGTGGCTCTGTCTTCTTCTGAAAATGCTAGTTGCTAATCTAATTTAAAGAGGATCTTCACCCTAAAAAAAAAAATTACAAATCAGCAGCTATAAATACTATAGCTGCTGACTTTTAATAAAAGGACACTTACCCATCCAGGGATCCAGAGTTGTCTGCACCCGGGCAAGTCGTTCACTGGTCTTTGGGTCCCCACATCCTGCATGCTTGCTGTGGGATGCCAGCTGAGATGCATTGCGGCTTCATACTGTGCTGGCACAAGCTATTTTGCACTTTGTGAATGGTCCTGCAGCCTCCTGGGAGCTGTGATGTGTCCCAGATGGCTGCAGGCAAAGAAGGGGGACCTAGGCAATTTGAGTGGGAGCGGGTACCTATCAAAACTAGGTTATTGGTAATGGGTAATGTTAATGTGACAAATATGATAAAGGAGGTAAGGAGGGGGACATAAAGTAGAACTCCCATTTAGGGTGAAGTTTCAATTTAAGTACATTTAAATCATAGATCTAGAACAAACATGCTTTAAAGCTGAACTAGAATGTGACAAGAACAAATGCTTATATAGTCTAGGGGTGCACAGATAGGTAGAGATACTTACCTTAGTCCTGACTCCAGCTCGCACCCACAATCTGTGCGTCCAGTTACCCCTGCAGCTTCCTCTCTAAGGTCCTTATTAGTCCAGTATTGCATGTGATGATGCCGAGGCCCACCAACCGACTGGAGATTCAGGGAGCAAAGGAGAATCCAGGGGAGCCAGCCGGATTAGGGAGTATGGTAAGAAACACGCTGGTTTATCTCCCCCTAGACTAAACAAATATTTAAGCCCCATTCACATTTAGCGATTTGGGATCATGAACAGAATGGCGGCGATTCTACCCGTGAACCCAAATCTCTAAATGTGAGCTGGGCCTTTGCAGTATGGAATCGGGGAGTGAAGGGGAGCACTGCAAGAGTTCTGGTCACATTTCAAGAGCTCATCTTTAAACTGTAAGAACTCTTTATATTTCTATGTTTGATGTCAGCCACGTAGATAGATTTAAAGCCAGAACATCAACATGACAGCCAGAGAATTAGCATTCCCAAGCCATGTGCTGTTTTTTTTTTTTTTTTAACTCAGCAGACCACAACACATGGCATGTGTATTATTGTGTGCTGCAGTGAGCGTGTCTTTTTCACCACTGAAGTAGCGTATTGTGAGGCCATTAACAATAAAAATAAAAAAAAACATAATTAATTTTGAATTTAAAATATAAATGCCAATGTAGCACACCTCACTGCTGTTTATGTATCAGTGTGCGATAAAGTAGCATGCAGCAACACATGCATTTTACCTAATGTTAGCACATTAGTATGAAGGAGTCAGATCTCCCCTTGTCTGACATAGACACCACATCGAAAAACCAAGCAGTCCCCCCCCCCCCCCCCGAATTAGCAAAGGAACACAAGTCCCCTTTATTCATTGGCAGCAGAATCTCTTCTGTTTTATCAGTCTAAAAGGGTGGCACAGGATTTATGCCTGGATCATTCTTTAATTCCCCCGAAGGTGTCAAAACTGTTGAATTTCCACAGCTGATTATTTGGCAATGACACCAAAAATGCTAAGAGAAAAAGAAATGACTGTGGTGTCAGTCAGTTGAAGAGTATTATGACCTTACCATGTCACAGATTGTGCAGCAATCACAACATGAATGGCTGACAAACCTCATTAGGAGATCGTCATTAATATCAATAATAATTAGACAGATTGGACATCTTTGTCCGGTTTTCTGGCCTCTCCGCTGTAATAATGCTGCAGTAAGCAGTAATGAGGAGGTTTCCTAATTGCCATTGAATCCTGTCCTGATGTCTATGTCAGGTTAAATAAAGATTGTCTAGGGGCCAGGTAATTTATTTCCCAAGAACACATCCCTCTGTCAGTACTAAAATAGAATATATGCAAGAAGAAAGTGTTTGAAGCTGAATACCAGGGAAAACAACACATTACCCTTGCACAGGGGCTCCTTGTGTACTGCAAAGGTTCAATGCTCTTGTATGCCTAATTTACTAAGAAAAGGGACTTTTACTTACCTAATCCCTCACTCCCCCCACTTACCTCTTTTCCCTGACACTCTGGGCTGTGAGCAATCCCTCGAACACCTCAAGTACAATGAAGGACCATTGGTCTTGTGTTGTATTTGATGATGGCAGAATACCTGCGACTGGTGGAACACCTTATAGAAGAGGCCGCAGGGACTGGCCACATACTGTGGAGAGCACCTATGGGAGTGAGGAATTATGTATGTAAATTCCTTTATACTGGTACACTAGGCATAAATGAGGATTTATCCCTTACAGTGTACACTAGGCATAAATGTGGATTTATCCCTTACAGTGTACACTAGGCATAAATGTGGATTTATCCCTTACAGTGCACACTAGGCATAAATGTGGATTTATCCCTTACAGTGCACACTAGGCATAAATGAGGATTTATCCCTTACAGTGCACACTAGGCATAAATGTGGATTTATCCCTTACAGTGCACACTAGGCATAAATGTGGATTTATCCCTTACAGTGTACACTAGGCATAAATGTGGATTTATCCCTTACAGTGCACACTAGGCATAAATGTGGATTTATCCCTTACAGTGCACACTAGGCATAAATGAGGATTTATCCCTTACAGTGCACACTAGGCATAAATGTGGATTTATCCCTTACAGTGCACACTAGGCATAAATGTGGATTTATCCCTTACAGTGTACACTAGGCATAAATGAGGATTTATCCCTTTCAGTGTACACTAGGCATAAATGTGGATTTATCCCTTACAGTGCACACTAGGCATAAATGTGGATTTATCCCTTACAGTGTACACTAGGCATAAATGTGGATTTATCCCTTACAGTGCACACTAGGCATAAATGTGGATTTATCCCTTACAGTGTACACTAGGCATAAATGTGGATTTATCCCTTACAGTGTACACTAGGCATAAATGTGGATTTGTCCCTTACAGTGTACACTAGGCATAAATGTGGATTTATCCCTTACAGTGTACACTAGGCATAAATGTGGATTTGTCCCTTACAGTGTACACTAGGCATAAATGTGGATTTATCCCTTACAGTGCACACTAGTCATAAATGTGGATTTGTCCCTTACAGTGTACACTAGGCATAAATGTGGATTTATCCCTTACAGTGTACACTAGGCATAAATGCGGATTTATCCCTTACAGTGCAAACTAGGCATAAATGTGGATTTGTACACTAGGCATAAATGTGGATTTATCCCTTACAGTGCACACTAGGCATAAATGTGGATTTGTCCCTTACAGTGTACACTAGGCATAAATGTGGATTTATCCCTTACAGTGTACACTAGGCATAAATGTGGATTTGTCCCTTACAGTGTACACTAGGCATAAATGTGGATTTATCCCTTACAGTGCACACTAGGCATAAATGTGGATTTGTCCCTTACAGTGTACACTAGGCATAAATGTGGATTTATCCCTTACAGTGCACACTAGGCATAAATGTGGATTTATCCCTTACAGTGCACACTAGGCATAAATGTGGATTTGTCCCTTACAGTGTACACTAGGCATAAATGTGGATTTAACCCTTACAGTGTACACTAGGCATAAATGTGGATTTATCCCTTACAGTGCACACTAGGCATAAATGTGGATTTGTCCCTTACAGTGTACACTAGGCATAAATGTGGATTTATCCCTTACAGTGTACACTAGGCATAAATGAGGATTTATCCCTTACAGTGTACACTAGGCATAAATGTGGATTTAACCCTTACAGTGTACACTAGGCATAAATGTGGATTTAACCCTTACAGTGTACACTAGGCATAAATGTGGATTTATCCCTTACAGTGCACACTAGGCATAAATGTGGATTTGTCCCTTACAGTGTACACTAGGCATAAATGAGGATTTAACCCTTACAGTGCACACTAGGCATAAATGAGGATTTATCCCTTACAGTGTACACTAGGCACAAATGAGGATTTATCCCTTACAGTGCACACTAGGCATAAATGAGGATTTATCCCTTACAGTGCACACTAGGCATAAATGAGGATTTATCCCTTACAGTGCACACTAGACATAAATGAGGATCTATCCCTTACAGTGTACACTAGGCATAAATGAGGATTTAACCCTTACAGTGCACACTAGGCATAAATGAGGATGTATCCCTTACAGTGTACACTAGGCATAAATGTGAATTTATCCCTTACAGTGCACACTAGACATAAATGTGGATTTGTCCCTTACAGTGTACACTAGGCATAAATGTGGATTTGTCCCTTACAGTGTACACTAGGCATAAAACTTGTTTTCCATATAAGATCAAAACATTTTAAAGAGATAAATGACAACGATGCTTATTGCTATCATGCAGTTATGCGTCAGTAAATTTCCAGCCTTGACCCCTTTATGCCAATAAAACATAATTTGCTATGTTTTTATTACCCCCTATGTGAGAATTAAAGTGTTTGTTACCTTAAAACCTACATTTTAGTAATGTGTCTCTTTAAAAGTGCAAAATGTGTTTATTATTTTCTTATTTGGTCCTGCTAGCCTCACTTCTTTGTTGCAAACTGATCAACCTAAGCACAGAACCCAAACATAGTAACCAATCTGTGCTAGTGTGGTAAGTTTGTGTGCCATGTCTTCCTGTTCAGAGGTACAGGATCCTGTGCAAGCACACAAAGTGCCTGTATCTTCCATAGTCTGTTTTTAGACACGCCCCTCCCCCATCCCTGCACTGTTGATTGACTGCCTGCTGGGGATAGGAGAGTGACATCACTGGCCCTGGTTGTTGGCTTGCATTCTGTTGCCATAGAATTGCTATTACTAGCGGGCTTAGGTCCCCTCCGGTAGTAACACTAGTTTGGCACCAGGAGTCATGCACACCAGTCTCTCTGTGATGCTCTGCAGAAGAATTGTGATCATGTGACAGCCTATATAACTTTGAAAAAAGATATATATTGTGCTATTTTAGTATTTTTGAACAGTGGATTTATAAAAAGTATACTATGACATTACTGTATATATACATTGTATATATATATATACAGTAGACATATATTTTTCACTGAGGCTTCATAACTACTTTAAGTCCAGGTTCGCACTGTAGCGATGTCAAACATCACATGTGATACGCACCACACAACTCTGCAAATCACATGCGATGTCTGTGCGACAAATTCAACCATACAGATTGTATGGCTGAAATTGCAACGCGTTCGGACAAAAATTGTGCAGGACCTATTTTTTGGCCCGCACCAGAATCGGATCACATGGGATTCCTGCATCGCACCAGTGTGAATCAGCACTTAAACCTAAGTTTGGTCAAAAAAGTTATTTTGGTTTAAAAAAGGTATTCAAAAAAATTAGCAAAAGCAGTATTACTTGCAATCCATCCCTTGTGCTGATGGCTACAGAAGTAATTAAAATCTTTCACCCTCCAATCCCCCGCTACCTCTGCCGCCATAATATTCTGATGCTCTGGGCTCCTCCATTTATAGAAGCTGCACTATACAATGATAAGTGCTGTATGAATAGAGGACAGGCAGATGAATGAAAGGTCTGCTTCCTCCAATTATTGATCGTATTTCATTCAAAAAGGCTATAATACAACTATTATTACAACTTATGTGAATGGCAAGGGGGGCAGCACTCTTGACAAGTCCATATGACAGCTCTTTTAGCTCTATTAACTCAGTGGCACCAGAAGATTATGGCAGTGGGGGTGAGTGATGGGGAATCGGAGGAAGGAAGATTTCCCAGCCAGCAGCGCAAGGGACACAAGCCATTGACTGTAAGTAATGTCCCTTATTCTGACTTTTTTAAAAACTTATTTGACTAAACTTAAGCTGGGTATACGCACAGAGATTATTTTTGCTCAGCCTGTGAGATCTCCCCATCCACACTATAGAGCAGCCTTTCTTAACCTTTTCAACACAGAGGAACCCTTGAAATAATTTTCCGGTCTCAGAGAACCCCTACTAAAACTTAAAAATCTACAACTCATGACACATAAAGCGGTAGTATCATCAATTTTACAACTTTACATAATCAAAATGATCTGTGTCCGTATTATTTTACCAACCTTTTACCCTGCCTGTCACTTCAGCCGTTCTCCTTCGATTTAGATCGCTGCAGTCAATTACGTCACTCACGCATGCTCATTGTGATCTTATTTTCCGGCAAGATAATGAGCTTGCTGGAATAATTCAGTGTCTATTTCGGGGCTGCGTCATTTCCTCTGCTAGACGTCAGCCCCATGCTCCCGCGAGACTCCGACTTCCCCCCATGAAAAAAATTCTCCACTACCCCATGTGACTTGCTACGTCACAGGGGAGATAGTGGACAGCCTCCTTTTGGCTGTCCAAATGGTGAATGAAACCAAAACGAGGCTTGGTTTCGGCGTCTATTGCGCATGCGCGGGATTTAGGAACAAACACATACTGTGGGCGGAAATACAGCAGCGATCAGCAGACGAAACCCACAGCAAGGATGGCGGCGCTCGACATCACAGAAAACCGAACATAAAATATGAAATTATACAGGTTAGGAAAACGTATAATTGATTGCGTTCATTCTATTAGATTGAACAATACATGTTACTGGTGTTGATTGCATTTAAATGATATGCTATGACTGAGTTTACTACCGCTTTAAGTGGGGTACACACTAGTAGAAAATCTGCCGAAAATTCCCGTCTGAGGTAATATCGTACGATTTTCAGCTAGTGTGTACACAACTTTCAGCAGTCGATGCCGACATTTTCAACGAAAAAAACGGAGGGACAAACACCAAAATTTTTATCGTCCGTCCCCAGACGACAAATTTTCATTTAATGCGTATGCAGTACGTCAGTGAAAAATCAGATACGAAAGGCCGCGCATGATCTGAAGTTACTGATGACCTGGAAGTCTAGGAACACATGTCCCAAAAAAAAAAAAGAAAAAAAAATTGGACGAGAAATTTAGTGAACATTTATGCACTGTCAACTAAAAACGGTTATGAAGGCTGAGCAAGAGAGAGAAAAATCTGAGGATATTTTGTCCGATTTCCGTCAAGTGTATATGAGCCTTTAGTGTAACAGTCAGTGAGAAGAATGCTCCTTACTCTTGTCATCATTGGGAAGAATTACTCCCTTACAGATAGCTAAAAGGTACAATATGGTTTCATGGTGGGAACTTATCTGAGAGGCAGAAGTTGCCCATTGCTCAAAAAATCCCTTGCAACCTCAGGAGGAACCCTAGGATTCCACAAAACCCTGGTTGAGAAACCCTGATATAGAGTGCCGATGAGATGGAGGAGTCTCCTGCTGCGGATATTGTATACACAACCAACATCTGTCAGAATACCAGAACAGAGGCTTCATCTGATTGAATGCTATTCAACCACCAATTTTTTGCTTGACTCCTCCAATCTTTCAAAGGTTATTGGTGAAGAAGGCTGACAGGACCACCCACGTAGCAAATTTTGGCCAACTTTTCGGCTCAGGAACCAGCCGAAATCCATAAAGTGTCTATGCAGCTATAGGCTTTAAAGCTAAAAATATAGCTATATTTATACATGTGGTTTTCTTGTACTGATGTGTCTCATTGTTTCTTGGCACAATATATCAGGATTGTTTTAAAAATGTTATCTTAAACATGAAACCTCTGAACTCTAAGCCCCCGTTCACACTGGGGCGACCTGTGAGGCGACCTGGTCGCCCCACAGGTCGCCGCAGGTCGCCTCCCATAGGGAAGCTGCGGACCCGTTCTGATAGGAGCGACACAAGTCGCTCCGACTCAGAAAAAGGGTCCGGAGCTTCTTTGGGGCGACCAGGAGGCGACCGCCATAGACTTCAATATTATGAAGTCTGTGGCGGCCGCTCCGAGGTAGCGGCGCGCTGCTCGTACCGCGACCTCGGAGGTCGCGGTGCGAAGTAGCGTCGCCCCAGTGTGAACGGGGGCTAAATTAGCCCTTTATAAACACAAAACAAAAAAAATCACAGTTGTATTAGACCCCGTTCACACTGGGGCGACGCTACTTGCCGGGGCGACCTCCCAGGTCGTGGTGCGCAGCTCGCACTGCGACCTCGGAGCGGCCGGCACGGACTTCATATCATTGAAGTCAATGCAGGTCGCTCCAGGTCGCCCCAAAGAAGCTCCGGACCTTTTTTCTAAGTCGGAGCGACTTGTGTCGCACCTATTAGAACGGGTCCACAGCTACTCTATGGCAGGCGACCTACGGCGACCTGTCAGGCGATCAGGTCGCCTGACATATCGCCCCAGTGTGAACTAAGTCTTAGGAATGCTATATTTAGGACATAAATATAGCTCATTTGTTATACTGCAACTGTATTTATTTAGAAAACAACGTAAAAGTTTAATTGCTAAATCAAGTGCTTACACGATATATACATTTAGGGATGGTTCACACCACAACGCTGTTTGCCTGTACCAAATCGCGTGCTGCTACAGTATTTGATGCGGTTTTGAAAAGTAGTGTATGCACTCATTTTTGTGCAATCAAGTGTGATTTTAGGCCATTTAAAGAAAAGGACTAAAAATCGCACAGCACTGAATTGCATAGAAATGCCACAGGGACGCGGTTCCTTAGGACCCATTCACACCAAAACTTGGTGTAGGAAAGGTTTCCCAGACCACATGAGAGCACACTGTCCTTTCCAGATGTGCACAGGTGGCAATTATTTGGTAATGACACCCCAAACGCATCTTTCAAATGCATCACGTTTGCGTCCACGAAACCGCAAGGTAGTGCAGTAGCATGAGGTTTGGTGCAGTGCTATCTGAAAAAGTATTACAGTAAAACCTTGGATTGCGAGCATAATTCATTCCGGAAACATGCTTGTAATCCAAAGCACTCTTATATCAAAGAAAATTTCCCCATAAGAAATAATGGAAACTCAGATGATTCGTTCCACAACCATTTATTCATAAGTCTTTCAGTTTATAGTCCATATAAAAAGATTATAGCAATGTGATATGTTGTGTAACCATAAAATGTTCATCCACAAATAGCGCCTCCACAAGGGGATTAGAAGCCAAATCCAGCAGGAGCTACAGAGTGTAAAGAGAAGAGAGGCGCCTCTAAGTGTAGTAATATGGTTACATTTAATGAAGATACATTATTTAGCAACTGACATCATTGATAAATAAAAGAGGCACATATAAGAATGCAGGCACCTGGGGTAAGAGCCCATTCACACTGCAGCGGCACGACTCTGTACTACTTCGGGGGCGACTTGTGAAGTCCCGTGCACCGCAACTTCGGCGCGACTTGCACAGACTTCATATAATGAATGTCTATGCAAGTCGCCCTGAGGTCGCCCCGAAGTAGTACAGGACCCTTTTTCTAAGTCGGAGCGACTTGTGTCGCTCCTATTAGAACGGGTCCTGTAGCAGTCAATGGACGGCGACTTGTCAGCATGACAAGTCACCTGACAAGTTGCTCTAGTGTGAATTGAGTCTAAAGCTGTCCACATAGACCGTCCTCCGCACCTCTCACCGCCGGCAGTCTGCAATCGTGACCGGAAAGACCCCTTTAAAGTAGAGCGATCTGAAAGCGAGGCTTGAAGCGCTCATGGAGCGGAGTGTGTAAGGGATGACAGATGGCGGTGCTGTGGACGGTTTATGTGGACAGCTTCACCCCAGATGCCTGCATACTTAGATGTGCCTGTTTTATTTATCACCCATGTGAGTTGCGAAATGTTGTACCTTCATTAATTGTACCCATATTGCTACACTTAGAGGCGCCTCTCTTCTCTTTTATACTCAGTTGTGACATGACGCTACTTGTATATCAAGACCACGCTTGTTTATCAAGTCACAATTTTTAAAAAAATTTTGCTTGTCTTGCAAAATGCTCTCAAACCAAGTTACTCTCAATCCAAGGTTTTACTGTACTTTAAATTAATGGGCTGTCAAAACTGGCCGGCACAACAACGTGCAGAAAGGCACAGGAACGTGCTTTCCAGTGTGAACTGGCCCCTATATTTCTTTTCTTTATCCCAGTAATACCCAACAAATCTTTTCCAATACATTTTACCCACTCTACAAAGAAGTCTAGCAAACAGAGAGTTAATCTGCCATTTCCACTTGAAACAATATCTCTGCATCTGTGAACTGGCAGCTTCAAAGATCCAAAGTTTCAGCTATACACCTGTAGTCCATAATTACACAAAGTAGCAATTAGAAAATGACAAACTCTTTATTCTTTTGATGCCTTTCCCATCCTATTCCAGTTCTTATCATGCCTTGTAAACAAGCAGCCCCCAGCTCTGCCTCTTTAACTGACAAGCATGGCTTTCATCACACATAACATTCTTAAACAATTTTCTAAACACACTTTCACATAATAGGGCCAACGTTTGCGACAATCAATAGTTCCTTTTGTACACTTATAACTTAGCACAGAACCTCTATTATATGACAATAAGTAGAAATGAACAGTCTTCTGACTCACTAAATATCCTCAGAAAATGCTGCTGACAGTTAAAATGCCTTTCCATTAAAGGAGAACCATTCCAGAGATAGTATTTGGTCCCTCTAATGTAACAAGCTATTATACTTTAAGGCATGTAAACAAAGCCGTCACCGAACCACAAATATGATTTAATCGCTGTATACGTTGCCATTTCTTTTTTATTTTTCCTTAGACGACGGGGTACACTTTGAATTATGTTTGGACAATGGGCGTCTTCCAGCTTCAAAACTTGGCAAGAATCGCGGTCTACTGAAATATGGTGCATGCCATATATGGAAACACGGCTAAACATGTCATGCATCATTTAGAAGAAGTAGCAGGCAATTTAACCTTTAAGAGAAAAGATTTGTACCATAGATAATAAATGCTTTGTACTTTGGGTAGATCACACGTTTGTCATAGCAGATTTAAACCCTCTGCTAAAATGACTGGGGAGGCACTTGCCTGAGCCCTGCAGTTTTCTCCTCTAATTTTATTTTAGGAAGAACACATGAAAGGCACCTGTTTCTTGTTTCATGCTGTGCTTAGCCAGACTTTGCTACTGTATAGGCTGGTAGTACATGGCCTGATCTCAGTATCACCACTGATACTAGAAAAATATACTATAACTATGAAATAAGTAACACAGAGTGTTCACAAGTAATGATAGACTCCTGTATTATTGATATGCAGTATGTCATATCACCAGTGATACTATAACTAACCCATGTGCAACCCATTGCAGTATCACCAGTAATACTAGGAAAGTGTACTATGACTAACCCATGTGCAACCCATTGCAGTATCACCAGTAATACTAGGAAAGTGTACTATAACTAACCCATGTGCAACCCATTGCAGCATCACCGGTAATACTAAGAAAGTATACTATAACTAACCTATGTGCAACCCATTGCAGTATCAACAGTAATACTAGGAAAGTGTACTATAACTAACCCATATGCAACCCATTGCAGTATTACCAGTAATACTAGGAAAGTGTAATGGATAATACAGTATTACCAGTAATACTAGGAAAGTGTACTATAACTAAACCATATGCAACCCATTGCAGTATTACCAGTAATACTAGGAAAGTGTACTATAACTAACCTATGTGCAACCCATTGCAGTATCAACAGTAATACTAGGAAATAACTAACTCATATGCAACCCATTGCAGTATTACCAGTAATACTAGGAAAGTGTAATGGATAATACAGTATTACCAGTAATACTAGGAAAGTGTAATGGATAATACAGTATTACCAGTAATACTAGGAAAGCGAACTATAACTAAACCATATGCAACCCATTGCAGTATTACCAGTAATACTAGGAAAGTGTACTATAACTAACCTATGTGCAACCCATTGCAGTATCAACAGTAATACTAGGAAAGTGTACTATAACTAACCCATATGCAACCCATTGCAGTATTACCAGTAATACTAGGAAAGTGTAATGGATAATACTAGGAGGGTATACTATAACTAACCTATGTGCAACCAATTGCGGTATCAACAGTAATACTAAGAAAGTATACTATAACTAACCCATATGCAACCCATTGCGGTATCAACAGTAATACTAGGAAAGTGTACTATAACTAATCTATGTGCAACCCATTGCAGTATCTCCAGTAATACTAAGAAAGTATACTATAACTATAGCTATAACTAACCTATGTGCAACCCATTGCAGTATCAACAGTAATACTAGGAAAGTGTACTATAACTAACCCATATGCAACCCATTGCAGTATCAACAGTAATACTAGGGAAGTGTACTATAACTAACCCATATGCAACCCATTGCAGTAACACTGGTAATACTAAGAAAATATACTATAACTAGTCCATATGCAACCCATTGCAGTAACACTGGTAATACTAAGAAAGTATACTATAAGTAACCCATGCGCAACCCATTGCTGTATCATCAGTAATACTAGGAAAATGTACTATAACTAATCCATATGCAACCCATTGCAGTATTACCAGTAATACTAGGAAAGTATACAATAACTAAACAATATGCACATAACTCCCAACTGCATTTTATATACAACTAAATGGATTATACCAAAATGAGGGACAAATGAAGAGGAAAGAGGGACAGAGGGACTTTCAAAAAGTGTTTCCCAGTGCTAAACCTTTTATTCAATTTATACAGGAATAGTAGTGGTATAGTGGTATAGTGGTTTCACACGAACGATCCGATCAGATCTACCTGTCAGTGTTTTAGGCGGATCTGATCGGATCCTCCATGCATCCCTATGGGGCAGCGGATGTCAGCGGAGACATGTCTGCTGACACCCGATGCCATCCGCATCCGATCCTGTCCGTGAAATCCGGATGGATGGAAACCCTATTTTCCATCCTTCCAGGGGATCGGATCGGATGGGATCGGATGAGAACGGTCCGTTCCCATCCGATTCCCCCATAGAGAGCAGCGGGGCTCTGACACCTCCCTCTCCACACACAGTGTGGAGACGGAGCTGCTCAGATCGGCGGATCGATCCCCGCTGAGCAAAGAACGGTCCGCAGACAGCGGACCGTGTGAAAGGAGCCTTAGGGTTTAACTAATCCTTTTTTTTTTTTAAAGCGGAGTTCCGGGCACAAAATCTATGTTTTTTTTTTGTGGCCGTCCGCTAGTTCTGGATAACCTGAAAAGGAATTGGATAGTTAGGTTTTTTTTTTTTAAAACTCACCTTGTAATTGTAGATCGTAAATACTCACCTCAGGGTACTTCCTCCCTCGGAGCCGCGGCTCACCCCGTCACTTCCTGCCTCGCGATGATTCCTGGGAGCTGAACATCATAGCTCCCAGGAATCAATGCGACGGCACCGGCCCCGCACGTAATTTCCGGGCGACGTCGCATTCCCCTGCTAAACAGCTTCTGGGCATGCCCAGAAGCTGTTTAGGAATGCGGCGCCGCACCGGAAGTGACGAGAGGGGCCGGTGCGGCGCATTCTGGGAGAAGAAGACGCGGAAGAAGACGCAGAAGAGGACCGCGCCGGCTTCAGCTGCCCACAAGAGAGATGGAAACGCTGTGGAAGAAATTTTATAAGTAAGTATTTCTTCTTGCAGGTAAGTGCGAACCAGGACAGATCAGAGGCTAGCCATTGTGGAATGTACTAGCCCTGACTGTCCCGGGGGTATGCTTATTGAAAAATGACATCTGTGCCCGGAACTCCGCTTTAAATAATTCTCCTTTTACATAAAAAAGTACAGTAAAACTGCAGGAAAGGGCACTGGGGGGCAAACTAATGTGAATTTATTTTATTTTGTAATGTATCAGTGTGTTTGGTGTGTTTTACTATTTGAATTTGCCGCCGGTTCCACCCCCCTGCGAGCGTCATGTTGCAGGAGAGGGAAGCCGAGACTCAGAGCATCGGGCGGAAGATCCGGACGCCGCACACTGCTGGGATACATCGCGGGATCCCGGGGACAAGGTGAGTACCCTCTCTTCCAGGATCCTGCGATCTCCCTAGCGGTACCCCGAGTGTGGCTCGGGGTTACCGCTAATGGCTCTGAAATTTCACCCCGAGCCACACTCGGGAATACCGCTAAGGAGGTAAGGGGGTGTGGCAGGGGGTGTGTCCTATGTCCTACATACTTTTGCTAATAGGTGTCACTTGTTCCCATCTCAAATTATTGGGAGGTGTATATGCAAATGATTGATGAATGATCAATAATACCAGGAAAGTATACTGCAACTAACCTATATACAACCGATTGCAGCATGATCAATAATACTAGGAAATGATACTAACCTATCACTAACCCCCTTGCAATCCATTGCAGTATCACCTGTAATACTAGAAAAGCATACTATAACTAACCCATATGTAACCCATTTTAGTGTCATTAGTATTACTAGGAAAGTATACTAAAGCTAAGCAGCAAGTAACAAGTGATCTCAGCAAGATAATAATGATATATGTGAACCAGGAGACTGGAAATTATACGAAACCCATTGCAGTATGAAGAAAGTATACTATAACTAAGTCATATGTAATCTATTGCAGTATTGCCATAATACTAGAAAAGTACTAAATACTATAATTAAGCCATATACAGTCTATTGCAATATCACTGATGATACTAGGGAACTATACTATAACTAATCCATATAAAATCCACTGCAGTATCACTGGTAATACTAGGAAATATAACTAACCCATATGCAATATATTGCAGTATCACCAGTAATAGGAAAGTGTACTATAACTAACCCATATGCAATCTATTGCAGTATAATGGATAATAATAAGAAAGTATACTATATCTAACCCATATGCAACCTATGGTAGTATAATGGATAATACTAGGAACATATACTATAACTAGCCCATATGCAGCATATTGCAGTATAATCATTATTACTAGAAGGGTATACAATAACTAACCCATATGCAATCTATCGCAGCTTAAGTGATAATACTAGGAGGGTATACAATAACTAACCCATATGCAATCTATTGCAGTATAATGGATAATACTAGGAGGGTATACAATAACTGACCCATATGCAATCTACTGCAGTATAAATAATAGTACAAGGAGGGTATACAATACCTAGCCCATATAAAATATATGTTAGTACAATTGATAATACTAGGAGGGTATATAATAACTAATGCATATGCAATCTTTTGCAGCATAAGTGATAATAATAGGAGGTTATAGAAAAACTAACCCATATGCATTCTATTGCAGTATAATGGATAATACTAGGAGGGTATACAATAACTGACCCATATGCAATCTATTGCAGTATAATGGATAATACTAGGAGGGTATACAATAACTGACCCATATGCAATGTATAGCAGTATAATGGATAATACTAGGAGGGTATACAATAACTGACCCATATGCATTCTATTGCAGTATAATTGATAATACTAGGAGGGTATACAATAACTGACCCATATGCAATCTATTGCAGTATAATGGATAATACTAGGAGGGTATACAATAATTGACCCATATGCAATCTATTGCAGTATAATGGATAATACTAGGAGGGTATACAATAACTGACCCATATGCAATATATAGCAGTATAATGGATAATACTAGGAGGGTATACAATAACTGACCCATATGCATTCTATTGCAGTATAATTGATAATACTAGGAGGGTATACAATAACTGACCCATATGCATTCTATTGCAGTATAATTGATAATACTAGGAGGGTATACAATAACTGACCCATACGCAATCTATTGCAGTATAATGGATAATACTAGGAGAGTATACAATAACTGACCCATACGCAATCTATTGCAGTATAATGGATAATACTAGGAGAGTATACACTAAACTGACCCATACGCGATCTATTGCAGTATAATTGATAATACTAGGAAAGTATACCATAACTAACTCATATGCAATCCATTGCAGTAGCGTCAGTAATAGTATGAAAGTTTACTATAACTAACGCATTGCAAGCTGTTTGCACTATATATATCCTGTAAAATAATAATAATAATAATAAATATGCAAACGATTGCAGTGTCACTGGTAACACTAGGAAAGTATGCTATAGCTAAGAAACAAGTAAGACTGAGTGTTCACAAGTGATGAAAGACTCCTGTCTATATGACATGTGATCCAGCAGGATGGAAAATATATGCAAGCCAGTGCAGTATCACTAGTAATACAAGGAACGTATACAATAACACTGACTATTCACAAGGGATGAAAGACTCCTATATTATTATATGTGTGATCTGACAGGATAGAAACCATATGCAACCCATTTAGAATCACTTGATTTTTCTAAATAGAAAAAAGCTCTGAGTCATGCAGTGCACATAGAAATCCATACAGTCCTGAGTCCTAAGAAATGCTTACTGTCTATCTGAATAGTGGTCAGGATTAAAGCTCTCCACCTAAGAACTGTACTTTTACTTTCTCCATCAGCTCATTATCTTTTGTATCACTTGCCCCACTTGACTGTAAGCTCTTAGAATCAGGGCCCTCCGTCTCCCTTTCTTAAAGTGCTGTGCCAACTGTTGGCGCTCTGTAAATCCTGTCTAACAAGGGTGTGAGAAGGTCTCTGAGCAGCCTGGAGTTGCTGTGCTTTGGTGGCCTGCAGCCTTGCAAGGACTGGGGGGGGGGGGGGGGATCTGCAGCTGCAGGAAAGCTTGGACTTTTCTTCCAGAAGCAGATTCCCTGTGTGTATGTGAGTGTTGTGTGTATGTGTTATGTGTGTTGTCTGTATGTGTGTGTGTGTGTATATGTGAGTGTTATGTGTATGTGTGTGTGTGCTGTGTATGTGTGTGTGTGTGTGTGTGTAGTCTGTATGTGTATGTCTGAGTGTATATGTGAGTGTTGTGTGTATGTGTGTGTGTTGTGTGTATGTGTGTGTGCTGTGTATGTGTGTGTTGTGTGTATGTGTGTGTGCTGTGTATGTGTGTGTGTGCTGTCTGTATGTGTGTGTGTGTGTATGTGTGAGTGTATATGTGAGTGTTGCGTGTATATGTGTGTGTAGTGTATGTATGTGTGTTGTGTGAATATGTGTTGTGTGTCTGTGTATGTGTGTGTGTGTATGTGTGTGTTGTGTATATGTGTGTTGTGTGTATGTGTGTTGTGTGTATGTGTTATGTATGTGTGTGTTATGTATGTATGTGTGTGTGTGTGTGTGTATGTATGTTGTGTGTGTGTATGTGTATGTTGTGTGTTATGTATGTATGTATGTATGTATGTGTGTGTATGTTATGTGTGTGTGTGTTGTGTGTTATGTATGTATGTGTGTGTGTTATGTATGTATGAGTGTGTTGTGTGTTATGTATGTATGTGTGTCTGTGTGTGTTGTGTGTTATGTATGTATGTGTGTCTGTGTGTGTTGTGTGTTATGTATGTATGTGTGTGTGTTATGTATGTATGTGTGTGTTGTGTGTTATGTATGTATGTGTGTCTGTGTGTGTTGTGTGTTATGTATGTATGTGTGTCTGTGTGTATTGTGTGTATGTATGTATGTATGTATGTATGTATGTATGTATGTGTGTCTGTGTGTATTGTGTGTTATGTATGTATGTCTGTGTGTGTTGTGTGTTATGTATGTATGTGTGTGTGTTATGTATGTATGTGTGTGTGTGTGTGTTATGTATGTATGTGTGTCTGTGTGTGTTTTGTGTTATGTATGTATGTGTGTCTGTGTGTGTTGTGTGTTATGTATGTATGTTTGTCTGTGTGTTATGTATGTCTGTGTGTGTTATGTGTGTGTATGTGTGTGTGTTTTGTGTTATGTATGTATGTGTGTCTGTGTGTGATGTATGTATGTGTGTCTGTGTGTGTTGTGTGTTATGTATGTATGTGTGTCTGTGTGTATTGTGTGTTATGTATGTATGTGTGTCTGTGTGTTATGTATGTCTGTGTGTGTTATGTGTGTGTATGTGTGTAGAAGGTGCCCAGTAAGGAGAAGAGTGTACAGAGCTGTGTGATGAGAGCCCTCTCTCTGCCATGGCACACCTTTCCCAGGTCCTCCCTTCCCAGGGGCACAAGAGAAAAAAGAAAACTTACCTCTCACATTTCCCAGAGCCCTGCAGACTGTGAAAAGACCACCCAAGGCATCATGTCAAACATTTATTAAGATGGCAGAATAAAAAAATAAAATAAAAAAATGTAAAAAAAAAAAAAAAAAGCTATGAGATAAGTTTATAAGTCCTTGTAGAAATGGAGAATTCAAAGAGTGATCTTTCGGCTGCAGGAAAAATAGAAAAGACTCAGCGTGTTGCACATACTGTAGCAGTACAGGCTCTTATCTGTAATGTCTAGCTTGCGTTGCTTAATGCACTGCCCCTCCCCCTCAGTCAGAGAAACCTACCAGGAAGCACTGGGCGTTCATGTCTGGGGCCTTAGGAATGTCAGAGAAGAGAAACATATCTTTCAGTGCTCTCACAGTGTATGATGTGTTCCTAGCAGCCAGGAGACAGGCTCCTTTCACTGCACACAGTGCACAGGCAAGGCTCTCTCTCTAGCAGCCAGCACAGAGAGGAGTACATGGCCTTTCAGTGAAAACCCCTTGCTGAAAGCTGACGGTGGTATGCTCCATTTTCTATGCATAACATCATAACCTCGCAGCAGTATTACATTGCAAATGTCGCACAAAGTCACACGGGTTCTATTAACTATTCAGGACGGTTACTCGTTAGGCTGGAACACTTACTGCGCAGCTTTATTCTTCTGACAAGGACATGTGTGAAGTAGGAGAACACTCGCCTTCAAAATAATCATCAGGGTTTAAGTGTGTCTAATACCGAACGCAAAAATGTCAAATATTGCAGCTTACCGCTTCTTAAATTTAGTGGCTGCATTTGTTTTCCTTTTTTCTTTTATTTTCACCTGGTGATCCGGGCCAAAAAGTCTGTTGTTTTGTTTTAAAACTTTCGTTAATAGACCAAGCTGTTCAGAAAAAGTAGCAGTTTGTGGGTTACTAAGCTCACAACAGTAAAATCAGTCTGGATATGCAGTAAAGCATGCTTGTTATACTCACTGTGACACCTAAGGAGTTAATCCTGTACATTGTGTAAAAAGGCTGTTTGCTCCTGTCTTGTTTGATCTTCCCCTTCTTCCACCGTCCCCAATCCAACTCCTGATAGTACAGAGCCCTGGGGGCCTGCTGCACATGCTCAGTTTGGTGTGTATTGCTAAAGAGTTTTTACTTTTTTGGGAGGGTGCATGTGATCAGCACAGGGCCAATCAGCACTGTCCAGACAGAAGGTCAGGGGTCCTGCACCCTCATAGGACAATCAGAGGAGAATGAAAACTCCTTCTACAAGCTTTAACCAGACTGATAGAAGTCACAAGACTGCTATATACTGCTGATGAGAAACGGTATTTAGCAGTTTATATTTACTAAAAGAATTGCACTTCCATGTTCTGTGTACTGTGTGAGACCAGATATAGTGAATGCAGGTTTAGTAACACTTTAAGGGGTGAGACAAATTCTTTAAAATGTTTGTAGCGTACCCTTCCTTAAAAGTGGCGGCTGCATTTGTTTTCTTTATTTAAGGCTTTTTTTTTTCCTTTATTTTCACCTGGTGATCTGGCTAGTAACAACCTTCCTGTATCCCAACCACGGCTCTACCGGCCTAGAGTCTGCATGAGGGACTGATGTGAATGTACAATGTATATGTAAAGCACTGTGTAAATTGACAGCGCTATATAAGTACCTATAATAAATAAATAAATATTGGATCACCTACACTCTGGATGGAAGAACAGTGGACACCCCCCTTGGACAGCAGCATTGTCAATCTAGGGAGGGGGGAGTGTTCAATATACTACCCGACTTGGAATGGCCTGCCAACAAATTAACCACTTAAGCCCTGGAAGATTTTACCCCCTTCCTGACCAGGGCCTATTTTGCGATTCGGCACTGCGTGACTTTAACGGACAATTGCGCGGTCGTGCGACGCTGTACCTAAACTACATCCTTTTTTTCCCACAAACAGAGCTTTCTTTGGGTGGTATTTGATCACCTGTGCGATATTTTGATCATGCGCTATAAACAAAAAAAGAGCGTCAATTTTGCAAAAATAGCAATATTTTTCACATTTTTTATATGAAATTCCCCAAAAAAAATGTAAAAATCAAAATGTTTTAACATTTTCGGCCAATTTGTTTTATGCTACATATGTTTGGTTAAAAAAAATTGCAAAAAGCGTATTTTGATTGGTTTGCGCAAAAGTTATCATGTTTACTAACAAAGGGAAAGATTTTTGTCATTTTTGTTGTTTTTTTTTTTAACGCGTAATGGCGGCGATCTGCGATTTTTTTTTGCGGTACTGCGACATTGCCGAGACAGATCAGACCCATGACTGACATTTTTGATACTTTACATACATACATATGCACTGTTACTGGAAAATTACACTGGCAGTGAAGGGGTTAACTTTTTTGAGAGGGAGGGGCTATGTGTGTCCCTAGGGGCGTGATTCTAACTGTGATTGGCTGTGGCTTGAGGTGTAGGAACAGTGATCAACGGTCCTACATAGTAGAACCGTATGATCACCATTCCTACACAGGGGAGAATGACAGACGGCTTGTTTACATTAGCCGCCTGCCTTTCTCCCTCTGCACCGACGATCGCCGAGTGACCGGCGGACATCGGGTCCGCCGGTCACACGCGCGGCAGGGACCGTGACGCGCGCTTGCTCCCTAGACCCTCACAGGCTAGCGACGTAGTACTACGTCGCTCTGCCTGTGAGGGGCTGACCGCCGCAGTAAATAGTCGTGCGGAGGTCGGCAAGCGGTTAAAGGGTTAGATCACATTTCATAGGTGTGCGCAGCCTATTGCATTAGGGTGGGTTCCCCAAAGCTGTGTGTGTGTGTCTCTGTGTGTCTGTGTGTGTGTGTGTGGTGTGTGTGTCTGTGTGTGTGTGAGTGTGTGTGTCTGTGTGTGTGTGTGTGTCTGTGTGTGTGGTGTGTGTGTGTCCGTGTGTGTGCGACTGTGTGTGTCTGTCTCTGTGTGTGTGGTGTGTGTGTGTGTGTCCGTGTGTGTGTGTCTGTGTGTGTGGTGTGTGTGTGTCCGTGTGTGTGTGACTGTGTGTGTCTGTCTGTGTGTGTGTGTGTGTGTGTGTCTGTGTATGTGTGTATGTGACTGTGTGTGTCTGTGTATGTGTGTGTGTGTGTGTCTGTGTGTGTGTGTGTGTGTGTGTGTGTCTGTGTGTGTGTAGATACCTACATATATATAGGGAAGTGGACAGTGTCAGCAGGGCAGAGATTGGTGTCAGTTGTTCATTTCTATTATTTTTTTTATTATTACTTTTTTACAATTATGTTTTTTTAATATTTTTTTTACAATAATTTTTTACTTAATTTTTTTTTTAGAATTTTTTAGGAGCCCCGTTGAGGGGAGCTTTGGTGAAATATCAGGGGTCTAAACAGACCTCTAATGTCTCACTTTTGAGACTGAGAAAAGGACTGAGGACAGAGATTCCTCAGTCCCTTTCTCTGCAGCCAGGCAGCAGGGGGAATCTGCACAGTACAGGGTCAATAGGGTGTGTCCAGGCACATCTGTCACACCCCATGCGCAGGCCTGTGTCACACTTTTTTACCCTCCCCACCATATTGGCCCCCACTGTACTTACCTCTGTGGGTGAGGAGCTGTCAAGTGCATTGCATACTAGCACATTATGTGAAACTTACCTGAAAACAAAGCCCTCCAATGATGCATTGTAATCCCTGGAGGAAGCGTCCATCTTCTCCCAGTCTTCCTTCTAGGTCTGCGGACTCCGGCTGTGTGACAGGCCGGAGCCCCGATGATGTCACTCTGGCGCATGTGCGAGGGAGCCGTCATTCACGGCACAGGTATCTGAAGGAACGACACGGGTAGCCGTTCCTTCAGGGCACATGCGCCGATGACGTCATTGACTGCAAGGTAATGTAAATATCTCCTAAATGGTACAGGTTTAGGAGATATTTACAAACTTATAGGTAAGGCTTATTATAGGCTTACCTATAGGTATGAATTATACCTTAGGGCAGTGATGGCGAACCTTGGCACCCCAGATGTTTTTGAACTACCTTTCCCATGATGCTCAACTACACTGCAGAGTGCATGAGCATCATGGGAAATGTAGTTCCAAAGCATTTGCTGTGCCAAGGTTTGCCATCACTGCCTTAGGGTTCACTTCCTCTTTAACCACCTCCCACCCGGGCCATAGTACATATACGGCCGGGTGGGAGTCTCGTCCTTCTGAATGGACGTTCCGGAACGTCCTTCAGAAAGAGAGAGATCGCGCCGCCGCGGGCACGCGCAGCGGCGCAATCTCGATGTGCCTGTGTCCCTAGGACACAGAGCAACATCACTCGGCAGGAGGGCCCTGTGATTGACCCTCCTGATCACATGACGGCTGTGACCAATCACAGCCGTCATGTAATGTCAATACAGCCGTTGTAACGGCTTCGATCTCTTCTCCTCCTGACAGATCCTGTCAGTGTGAGGAGAAGGAGAGGATCGATTCTGCAGCCGGGGTGATCAGTGAGTATTTCTAATTACTCACTGATCACAGGGGGGGGGGTCTGTGCTGGTAATCAGATGATTGATTACCAGTGCAGCCCTGGGGGGAGGGGATGCCACTAGAGCCACCAGGGATGCCCACCCATGACCACCAGGGATGCCCACCATGGCCACCAGGGATGGCAAACAGGGCTCAGAGAGCCTGCCAGTGGTGCCCCCCTATCAGTGCTGCCCACCAATGCCATCTATCAGTGCTGCCCACCAGTGCCCGTTATTGCCATCTATCAGTGCCGCCCACCAGTGCCCATTATTGCCCACCAGTGCTGCCTATCAGTGCCCATCAGTGCCCCCCATCAGTGCCGATCAGTGCCGCCCATCAGTGCCACCCATCAGTGCCGCCTATCAGTGCCCATCAGTGCCGCCGATCAGTGCCCATCAGTGCTGCCTATCAGTGCCCATCAGCGCTGCCTATCAGTGCCCACCAATGCTGCATATCAGTGCTATCTATCAGTGCCACATATCAGTGCCCATCAGTGCTGCATATCAGTGCTACCTATCAGTGCCCATCAGTGCTGCATATCAGTGCCACCCCATCAGTGCCACCCCATCAGTGCCACCCCATCAGTGTCTCCTCATCAGTGCCTGTCAGTGCGGCGTCATCAGTGCTCATCAGTGCAGGAAAAAACATATCTATTTACAAAATTTTATAACCTAAACAAAAAAACTTTTTTTTTTTTTCAAACTTTTCGGTCTTTTTTTATTTGTGCACCAAAAAAGAAAAAACCTGGCGGTGATCAAATACCACCAAAAGAAAGCTCTATTTGTGGGGAAAAAAATGACATAAATTTGGTTTAGGTACAGTGTTGCATGACCGCGCAATTGTCATTCAAAATGCAACAGCGCTAAAAGCTGAAAATTGGTCTGGGAAGGAAGGGGGTTTAAGTGCCCAGTATTGAGGTAGTTAATAAACCTTTGGTAATGCACTAGGCGCTTGCGCAACCTGTGTGTTCTTTTGCTGTTTCCCCACCCCCAGCTCTCTAAGTCCCTTACAGAGCTGAGAACAGAGGTTACGTGATCACTTATAATAAAAGATTTAAAATATATATATATAAAAACACAAATGCATATACATTTTGCCTTGCATTTCTATTTTAAATGGAATGGGTTGTTTTACAAGGTAAGGGTTCACATGTACCTTAAGCTGCATTCCTTTTCTTTTTATTTACCAGGATTTTTCCCATTATTGGCACCTATTAGGTTTGCATCTTACAAAACTCTGGTCCCTGGGTGACTACATTCATTTATCCATAGTATGTATGGAGGGCGTTATGGCTGTTACCTAAGCTGGACTTGAAACCTGTCTGCCTTTGCTCATCTTTATTACACGGTGTATTGTAGGGGCATTCGTTTATAGAAAGAAAATATATATATTTTATGTTCACCTCACAGGGAATTCCAAGGGCATCAACATGTATTTTCTGTACTTGCTAAAATGTTCTGAGCCTGAAAAAAAGAAAACTATTGCAGACGGTAGATTTAAGGACTAGTACACTGCAATAGGGGCCCAATCACACAGCTCTGTTTTGGTCTGGTGCATAAACCAAAACATCATATGTGACACTGTCAAGCGCCGGTTCACATATGAGCGACGCTACTTGCAGGGGCGACCTCCGAGATCACGGTGCGAGCAGCGCGCCGCGACCTCGGAGCGGCCGGCACGGACTTCATAACATTGAAGTCTATGGCGGTCGCCTCCTGGTCGCCCCAAAGAAGCTCCGGACCCTTTTTCTAGGTCGGAGCGACTTGTGTCGCTCCTATTAGAACGGGTCCGCAGCTTTCCTATGGGAGGCGACCTGTGAGGCGACCAGGTCGCCTCACAGGTCGCCCTAGTGTGAACCGGGCTAAGCATGTAAACGTGCGTAAAAGCAGCTTAAAAATAAATAAATCTCTGGATAGATTAAAGCCATTTTACAAGCTTAGATAGAACTCCTCTTTCTATTAGTAATAGCCTAAAATATGTATGTCTGCTCCACTCCTGGGGAGGATAGCAGACACCCCTCATTTTTTTTTTCTTCTATTTTTTAAGCTCAGTGGGCTGCAAGAGGAAATGACAGTGTGGTGCTAGAAAGGTTAAAAGCCAACTCTAATTATAGAAAATATAATTATTGTAATCGAAGCCGAAAACAACTCAGCGCTGCTGCTCTCCTGCGTTCTCTTTGCAGCAAATTCCTGCGTACATGTACTTGCTCCAGTAGCAGCTGCATGTCATTGCTTAGGTTGGGATTCCTGATGGTGACATTGGAGAGACATGACCGCATATTGAACATCAGCACAGTCCCTTACCGTCTTCAACAGTGGCATATGTGACAGGGTGATAACAGTGGGGAGCATGTGGTAGACAGGAACAAAAGGTTGTCACCCAATGCCTGAACCTCCATGCCTGGATCACTATCTGTTATTTATTATTTTGATGAAAGCTATAGATTTAAAATAACTGTGAAAATTACTTTTGTAATGACATATCATATTAAGCAATGGAGATATATATATATATATATATATATATATATATATATGTGTGTGCGTGTGTGTGTATGCATATATATATATATATATGTGTGTTCGCGCATGTGTGTGTGTATATATATATATATATATATATATATATACACACACACACAAATATATGTATATATATATATATATATATATATATACTGTATAAATATATATATATATATACACATACACATATATATATATATATATATATATATATATATATATATATATATATATATATATATATAAAATTGTATGGCATAACAAAGGTACAGTCCACCCAAAAGTATTATTTCAGTTGGTAGGTGGAGTCTGTTTGAATGTAATCTGCTGGCTTCTTTTATGTGGTGACTGGAGTGGTGAGAACTCATTGTTTCTGGCTCAGTTCCCATCTACTATGGAGTGTTGGGTGTTCCCACCAACCTTAAAGCAGATGGAACGGCTAGATCTAAATATATATAATAATTTGGTGCATGCATAGTACTAACTCACTCTGCTTTTAGCGTTCTGACTTTTTGGCATTTTTTTACCTTTTTTTATTTATTTCAAGCAGTTATATGTTCAATCGCTTTACTTCTTTCCTTTGGTGTAGTAGGGACTGTGAATGGGCAGCAACAGAGCTGGAACACCACTCCCGGTAGCGTCCTGGACCACAACTCCCAGCAATTCTTGCAGCCTCCATAGTGTTTGCACTGAGCCACTGAAGCTGCATTATCACACAGTACCGTAGTGCTATGAGGAAAGTGTGACAACCCTGTGGACCCACAGGTACCATACATTGTTGTCACTCTAATGCAAAAAGTGGACATTCATAATTGTAGTGGGAGAATCAACAGCTTTGATTACCATTACGGAAAATGATAATGACATAACACGCTGTGCTCATCAAGAAGTAAGTGCTTTCTCTATTACATTGCTCATTTATTATATTTGCCTGTGCATACCTTTTAAGGGGTTACCACATTCTTCCTACTGCATTCTCTATAATATAGGTAGAGTAAAAATGAAGAAAATGGATATACTACAATGGTCAGGACAAGTGTGTAGACCTGGGAGCTCAAATGCCTTTCCAAAAGGGAATTGTATTTCTCTACTATTTATCATAAATTGAATATCAGTTTTGGGTGGTGCTGAAGGCAGATGATACTTTTATACACAAGGAGATTTTTCTATTGGTCTGTAGCCACGTTAAAGGTAAGAGGATTGTCTTAAATAAAGTGCTACCTGCAATAAATTATTAAAGATATGAGATAGACTGCATCTTGGAGTATATATAAATAGATTCGTGTGTGTTTATATATATATATATATATATATATATATATATATATATATATATATATTTTTTTTTTTTTATTAATATTGATTTATTTTCTTTTTTTTATTATTATTATTATTATTTATTTTTTACCATATGCTATGCATGGCAAATACATCAATCATATTCTTGAAATACGCTCTGTTAAAGGAAATACAGATTGCACTGTACTGACACTAAAAGCCTAATAGAGCATAATACTGCTTTGTCTGTAGAGAATCATCAATTAAATAGCCAATACATATTTTTGTATTATGCTCCTTTTTGATACACATTTTTTTGTTTTAACTTTCACATTTTATGTGATTTCTGCACCTTATTCCAAGTGCAATATTACATGTTCCATACATATAGCTTTGTGGAGTCTCCCTCTCATGGCTACCTGTAGTTCTCCAAGGAACTTGGGCACCCTCCAAGCTTATCTCTACTCAAATGTGCACTTAAGCTAGCAGCATTCTAGACACCAGGCTTCGGTGTCTGGCTGCCTGCCGACTTACATGAGAAGGGGCAGACAGCCCCCTGCTCCATCCACTGTCCAACCCTCCTTCCCAGGCAAATTAAATTTACAAAATTTCCCAGATATGGAAGTTAGGGACTCTGATCAGCCCAGACAGTTTGTCTCAAGGACCACATACAACCTGGCCACAGTTAATCATCCAGCCCATCCACCCTTATCTGCCCATTTCAATGAGGCTGCACTGCACAACAGGGAGCATTAAGAATGTAGTAAGTACTCTGTGTCTACTGAATTCATACATGAGATAATGTTTTGAGGCTCCGCAGTGGAATTCAACTCTGTGCTATCCCACCTTTAAAATTATACTACCATTCCCAGATCTATCATCTGTTATCATGGCCAATTGATAAAATTCAAAGTATTAACAACAACTTACAAAGCCATCCATAACTCTGCCCCCAGCTACACCACTAACCTGATCTCAAAATATCAGCCAAACCGCTCTTTTGGGTCCTCCCAAGACCTCCTGCTTTATAGCTTCCTTGTCACCTCCTCCCATGCTCGCCTCCAGGACTTTTCCCGAGGTTCGCCATTCCTTCGGAACTCCCTACCCCAATTTGTCAGACTATCTTGTAATCTATCTATCTTTGGACAATCCCAGAAAATCCTTCTCTTTAAAGAAGCCTATTCTGCTTTTAACTAGTACAGGTGTTTTCACTTTCTCCATCAGCTCATCCTCCACGGGTATTACCTTTTGTATCACTTAGCCCCATCTCTTAAGCCTCGTACACACGCAACGATTATCGGCCGACCGATCGGCCGTCTTTTGTCCAGTGTTGTTGTGTTGGTTGAAATGTGCTCTAGACTGCACACAAATTTTCTCGGCCAACAACAACCAACTGCAGAAGTGATGTCATGTGTTGACTTGCAAAGGTGTATAATGAAAACCAATAGAGGCTCACACACACTAGCAGCGCTGAATAAAAATACCCTAGTTAAGTGTGCAGAAATGATGCATCTAATGTTGATCCTCAAGGATGCAAACAAATGTCCATTCTGAGTGAGTGATACACACAAATGCTGTATAATGTTGAAAAGTTCATATAGTATACTTGATCCTGGAGTGAGAACCTATAGACCACCAGTGGTGTTCACTGCCGAGATGGACCACCGTCACCACACCTCCAAACGTGTCCCCCTAGGTAGTAAAAACTCACCAAAACATGGGAAAAAGACCGCCTTGAGAAGGATTTAATTCCAAATGTGGTATACGGATCACAGGTAAATGATCTCCGGTTTCACCAATAGCTGATACTTGCATAAGAACTTCAACGTGACATAAACAGCAATATAATCCTCGGAACATGTGAGGAAAAAAAGGGGAGGACCAATCGTGTAATTCCGTAAAATACACTTTATTTAAAATTCCCAATCCCCCATGTAAATACACTCACAAAAATGCGACTTGGTAGTAGCATGTAGAATATATAAGTAGTCTGTCGTGTGCCGGTCACTCACCGCTACCTCTAATGGCCAAGGGAACCCGAGCTCCGGAGCACCGACTCTGTGTGACAGCTAATGGATGCGTGCTCGCGCCCTTACATGTTTCGTCACACGGACTTCTACGGAGGGCGCGAGCACGCACCATCACGCTCCTATGATATACCTTAATGGGCCGGAAGGAGAGCGGGACATTGTCCAATCAACGACCCGCGTCAATGACCGCCCATTCCGGACCCGCGGACCAATCCTAGGCTTACGCTGAGGCTCGGACCAACCCAGCTCACCTCCGACCCGGAAAGTAAACAAGCCTAACCCTTTGCATTGGATATGGCTCATAAGCAACTTATGTGTCCTCTCCTCACTGGTGTAAACAATCCTCGGGAATGTGTAAACACCTCCCGCAATAATGCAGAAGCCAGATCAAAGGAGATTCATTCACATACATCAAATTTGTCCAAAAATTATTATTTATTCCCGCGGGACACCTTATCCGGGTTTTCCCGCAGGTATGCGTTCCTTTTGACAGAGAACTATATGGACACTTAAATCCATGCTGATACATTATTTCACATGCTACTTTACATATTATAAAAACAATTTAGGATACATATAAAACAATGATAAAATTCTGGAAAAGATAAGACTGTGTAATCCTCTTATATAAGGGACATACATATCAAAAAATTATTATATACCAATTACAACATCATAAAAAGAAGGCAAAAAAATCACAAATACAAGTGAATGAACGTAAAGAAAGGGGATTAGAAGACACCACCTAAGGATCGCCATAATCATCAAAATCCATTACAACCAGTTAGAAAAAACGCCCTAACTGAGGACAGTTTGTGTTTATAAATACCTAAATACAGACAATGGTGCAAAACACAAAGGCCCGCAGAAGATAAATATTACCATTTACAAACTACTTTAGTAATTGCTAATGAAGCAGTTTATGTCTAACTCCACGTTTAACCCATTAGGGTGCAAAGCGTTCGTGAGGTAGATCCAGTGAGTCTCTCTCTTCGAGAGTTCACGTACTCGATTAGAGCCCCTCCAAACTGGATCCACTCTCTCGATACCCCAAAATTTGAGATTTGTTGGGTCTTTATTGTGGTGGCGTTTGAAGTGTAATGGAACACTGTGATGTTTATACCCCTTTCTGATATTAGCGAGGTGTTCGGCTATACGAACGCACAATTTTCTCTTGGTGCGGCCTATGTAAATATAGCCGCATGGACACTCCATACCATAAACCACGTGTGTGGTATGGCACGTGATGAGATCTTTGATCTCAAAACTTTGGTTGTTGGCAGAAGAGTAGAAGGAGGTGAAATTACGTAGGTGTGTCCGTACTTGTCCGTACTTGGGACCTGAAAGTTCCTTAGAAAGGTTTTCATCAGAATTGAACTCCAATCATAACAACATTCGCTTGGAGTTCAGTTGGAGTCGGTTATCCATTCACTATCTGGATGTAGAAGTCATGCTGAATAATAACATCTTACACACGAAGGTTTATTTCAAACCTACGGATAGAAATGGCTATCTGCCCATTCAAAGTGGCCATCACAGTAGTTGGCTGAAAAATATCCCTAAAGGCCAACTACTGAGAGTCAGGAGAAACTGTTCTTTGGACAGCGACTTCTGGGCCCAAGCGGCAGTCATCAAACAGAGGTTTGTAGACAAGGGATACAATCCTGCACATTTGGACAGGGATATCAATGAAGTGGCTGAACTGTCCCAGGATGCATGCCTTGTGCCGAGTAATAGGAGTTCCACTGTCAACCATGAGTGGAGCTTCATTACACAGTTCAATACACAACACAAACAAATAGAAGATGTAGTCAGAACACATTGGAATGTGTTGTGTATGGACCGTATTTTGGGCAAAGTATTACCAGCATCCCCTTCTTTTATCTACAGAAGGGGTCCAACCTTTGGGGACCAGGTAGTCCAAAAGGTGTTGGATCCCCCAGTAAAACCAAAAATGTTTTGGGAGGAAAGAAGTGGCTTTTATGCGTGCCAACATTGTAGGGCCTGCAGACAAGTACGGACACACCTATGTAATTTCACCTCCTTCTACTCTTCTGCCAACAACCAAAGTTTTGAGATCAAAGATCTCATCACGTGCCATACCACACACGTGGTTTATGGTATGGAGTGTCCATGCGGCTATATTTACATAGGCCGCACCAAGAGAAAATTATGCGTTCGTATAGCCGAACACCTCGCTAATATCAGAAAGGGGTATAAACATCACAGTGTTCCATTACACTTCAAACGCCACCACAATAAAGACCCAACAAATCTCAAATTTTGGGGTATCGAGAGAGTGGATCCAGTTTGGAGGGGCTCTAATCGAGTACGTGAACTCTCGAAGAGAGAGACTCACTGGATCTACCTCACGAACGCTTTGCACCCTAATGGGTTAAACGTGGAGTTAGACATAAACTGCTTCATTAGCAATTACTAAAGTAGTTTGTAAATGGTAATATTTATCTTCTGCGGGCCTTTGTGTTTTGCACCATTGTCTGTATTTAGGTATTTATAAACACAAACTGTCCTCAGTTAGGGCGTTTTTTCTAACTGGTTGTAATGGATTTTGATGATTATGGCGATCCTTAGGTGGTGTCTTCTAATCCCCTTTCTTTACGTTCATTCACTTGTATTTGTGATTTTTTTGCCTTCTTTTTATGATGTTGTAATTGGTATATAATAATTTTTTGATATGTATGTCCCTTATATAAGAGGATTACACAGTCTTATCTTTTCCAGAATTTTATCATTGTTTTATATGTATCCTAAATTGTTTTTATAATATGTAAAGTAGCATGTGAAATAATGTATCAGCATGGATTTAAGTGTCCATATAGTTCTCTGTCAAAAGGAACGCATACCTGCGGGAAAACCCGGATAAGGTGTCCCGCGGGAATAAATAATAATTTTTGGACAAATTTGATGTATGTGAATGAATCTCCTTTGATCTGGCTTCTGCATTATTGCGGGAGGTGTTTACACATTCCCGAGGATTGTTTACACCAGTGAGGAGAGGACACATAAGTTGCTTATGAGCCATATCCAATGCAAAGGGTTAGGCTTGTTTACTTTCCGGGTCGGAGGTGAGCTGGGTTGGTCCGAGCCTCAGCGTAAGCCTAGGATTGGTCCGCGGGTCCGGAATGGGCGGTCATTGACGCGGGCCGTTGATTGGACAATGTCCCGCTCTCCTTCCGGCCCATTAAGGTATATCAGAGGAGCGTGATGGTGCGTGCTCGCGCCCTCCGTAGAAGTCCGTGTGACGAAACATGTAAGGGCGCGAGCACGCATCCATTAGCTGTCACACAGAGTCGGTGCTCCGGAGCTCGGGTTCCCTTGGCCATTAGAGGTAGCGGTGAGTGACCGGCACACGACAGACTACTTATATATTCTACATGCTACTACCAAGTCGCATTTTTGTGAGTGTATTTACATGGGGGATTGGGAATTTTAAATAAAGTGTATTTTACGGAATTACACGATTGGTCCTCCCCTTTTTTTCCTCACATGTTCCGAGGATTATATTGCTGTTTATGTCACGTTGAAGTTCTTATGCAAGTATCAGCTATTGGTGAAACCGGAGATCATTTACCTGTGATCCGTATACCACATTTGGAATTAAATCCTTCTCAAGGCGGTCTTTTTCCCATGTTTTGGTGAGTTTTTACTACCTAGGGGGACACGTTTGGAGGTGTGGTGACGGTGGTCCATCTCGGCAGTGAACACCACTGGTGGTCTATAGGTTCTCACTCCAGGATCAAGTATACTATATGAACTTTTCAACATTATACAGCATTTGTGTGTATCACTCACTCAGAATGGACATTTGTTTGCATCCTTGAGGATCAACATTAGATGCATCATTTCTGCACACTTAACTAGGGTATTTTTATTCAGCGCTGCTAGTGTGTGTGAGCCTCTATTGGTTTTCATTATACACCTTTGCAAGTTATCTGATTTTTATAGCGGCTGCTTTTTATGTATATGTTTTCTTGTTTTTTAGCGCTGGGTTGAGTGGGTGTTTTATTGCTTACTCCTATTATCTACGATGTCATGTGTTGGTTTACTTTCCGTGTGTTTTTTCTTCTCTGAGCATGCCCAGTCTTGCTCATCTGATTTTTGTCTGCCGAAATCTGTACTGACTGACGGAAAATCGGCCGTTGTTTTGACGGCCAACAAAAATTTTATAGCATGCACACCAGATTTTGTTCGGCCGAAAAGTCGCAATCGGTTGTTGGAAGCATCATAACAAGCCGAAAATCGGCCGATCGGACGTTGGCCGAAAATTCACAGCCAACAATCGTTGCGTGTGTATGAGGCATAAGATTGTAAGCTCTAACGAGCAGTGCCCTCTGATTCCTCTTGTACCAAATTGTATTGTAAATGTACTGTCTGCCTTCATTTTGTAAAGCGCTGCGCAAATTGTTGGCACTATATAAAGCCTGTATAATAATGACCACTATGTTTTTTAGTATTCATTGTTTTTCTGTATTTTCCTGAAGACTGTGTCATCTTTAAAAATAATCTCCTTAACTTCCCTAAACTGTTCTTCCGCAATTCACCCACATTTGATCTGCATGCATGCGCAGACTCGAGTTAGCCAAACTTTGCTTTGAATGCAGAGTTGCTATGGCACTATATGTCAGAGTAGTGTTATACCTCATCCTCAAGACAACTTTTAAGAACACTGACCAACCCTTGTCACATCGATAGAATTTCAGGAAGTAAGGGGATGTCCGGAGGCTTGGGAGATTTCTATATTGGGGACTGCGCTCTCTGGCATCATGGCAAGGCACATGGCAGATCATGGCACAGGTAGCATGCCCTGATCGCAGGATAAACTGTGCATACTGTACACCAGTGACGTCATCAATGAATATAAACAGTGAAATGTCATTAACGGGTTAGAATTGGAGGATTTTGCAGAGGTCTACAAGAGGTATGCACAATGGGGTTGATTTGCTAAAACTACTGTAGAGATTTCATAATCTGTTGCGGCTGTGCATGGCAGCCAATCAGCTTTTGGCTTCTTTCACACGGCCGCTCAGTTTATTTCCTCCGTTCAGTCACTTTTTTTTTTTTTTTTTTACGGACACGATGACACTTGTGTCATCCGGTCGGTATGTCTGCATATCATCCCATCCGTTTGTGGATTATATACAGACATAATGTATGTCTATGTGATTGCGAATGTCAGTGGATGACATTGCTGATATCCGATTTTGCGTCCTTTCCGTTTTTTAAACGGAAGAAAAATAGGGTTCTGTTCCGTTCCAAAAAACAGAACAGAACTGAAAGGATGCAAATCGGATGTCAGCGGATGGTCATCCGCTGACATCCGCAATCCCATTGACATGCATTATGTCCGTATATCACCCGCAAACGGATGGGGTTATATACGGACATACGGAACGCCCGTGTGAAAGAGGCCTTTAACTTCAGCTTGTTCAATTAGGCGTTTACAAAATAATCTGGAAACTGATTGGTTTCCATGCAGAGCCCATCAGATTTTGCACTCTCCAGTTTTAGTAAATCAACACTATTGTGTTTAGAACTGGGGGAAAGTACAAAACCTGGATTGTATTCTGCTTTAAATTACAATTCATTTAATAGGCTCTGTAACAGGGTTAAATCAGTGTTTCTAGACTGCTGCACCTACACAACATTCTGCCCAGATTAACATCTCAGCATAACATCCAGACTCCAAATACTTGTCATTAAAGGTCACTGACATTTCAGAATCACCAGCACATGGTGAAAGAACAGAGATGAGTAATTTGTCATGTGTGGCTGTACTGCTAAGAGAATGAACTGCTGGTTCCCTAATCACATTATCAGAGGAACTTGTCACTTCCCCATGTTACACCAGCAGCACAGGCACCAAGCAGTTAACTATTATCAGAACAATGGAAGAAGTTCCTTGCCTCAAGGCCTACAAATGTAGCTTTCAATAACAATCATTTGAGCTTTCACTTCCTCTTTAGAAAAACATATGGTTTGAAGGGTGCCTATTATTTGTTTTCAAGTCACATACTTAGCATTATATGTACATCTGCTGCACATGTAAACATGTATTGTATGCTCCTCTTCATGTCATTTTGAAAAGTGACAACCTATAGATAGGATTCCGCTTTTTGTTTCTACTCTAAACAATTCAGGTTGACCATAAAAAAGGGTAGTTAATGTTTCAAGAACGAAGTAATTTTCATGTTGATTGCTCTATTTTGGTATAAAAAGAAGTGTTGTTGTTGGTATACAGGCTATTCAACTTCAAATGTATAGGAATGCTTAAAGCTGAATTCCAGAATAAGCAGATATTATCTAGGTCAGGGGTTTCCAAACTTTCTTAACAAAGGGACAGTTTACTGTCCTTTAGGATTTGGGGGGGGGGCAGATAATGGCCTTTGGGAGTAGAAGATGTCCTGGCTTCAGTGAAAGTAAACCATGCTCCATTTAGTGGAAGGAATACTTTCCCATTGTTGGTATCAGTGGGAGGAATAGTGTCCCATTATTAGCATTAATGAGAGGAATAGGGTCCCATTGTTGGTATCAGTGAGAGGAATAGTACTCCATTGTTGTTATCGGTGGGAGGAATAGTGTTCCATTGTTGATATCAGTGGGAGGAATAGTACCCTATCGTTAGCATCAGTGGAAGGAATAGTACCCTATAGATGGCATCAGTGGGATTAATAGTACCCTATTGTTGGTATCAGTGGGAGAAATAATGCCCTATCGTTGGTGTGAGTGGGAGTAATAGTGCCCCATCGTTGGTGTTAATATGAGGATTAGCGCCATATAATTGGTGTCAGTGGAAGGAATAATGCCCTATCATTGCTATCAGTAGGAGGAATTGTGCCCTATCATTAGTATCAGTGAGAGAAATATTGCCCTATTGTTGGTATCTGTGGGAGGAATAATGCCCTATTGTTTTTTTTATCAGTTGGAGGAATAAAGCCCTATTGTTGGCATCAGTGGGAGGCAAAGTGCCCTCTCGTTTGTGTCAGTGGAAGGAATAGTGCCCCATTGTTGGGATCAATGGGAGGAATTATGCCCTATCATTGGTATCAGTGAAGTAACAGTGCCCTTTTTTTAGTATTAGTGCAAGGAATAGTGCCCCATTGTTGGTATCAGTGGGAGGAATAATGTCCTATCATTGGTATAAGAAGGGAGAATAGTGCCCCATCTTAGCTGTCAATGGGATGAATGGTTCCCCAAGCAAGATAAAAGCAAGTAAAGGGTCTCATTCGGCCCTCAGACAGCAGTTTGGGGACCCCTGACCTAGAAACAAGAGGCATGTTTATTCTTACTTTAATCCTGGTAGGCTTTGTGTATTTCCTTTAGATCTGTGCAGGAATCCAGTGTGAATCATTGCCTCTATGCAAAAGCTTTATGTAATGTAGACACAGTCGCTGTTGCTCTCTCGTCTTATGAGGGTGAATGGTCCTTTATCTGACCCTCTGTTGTTTTCTTTAGGCAACTTGTAGTGGGTGGACATGTTGGTTCCCTATGCTGCATCTTGTACTGCACAGCACTGATCAGGTGTGTTAGCCACACTACCCCAACACTATCGTAAACTTATAATAGATATTAGGTTTGTGTCTACCTAAGTTCTAGCCTTTGTCCCACACTTACACAGGAGATTGCCTCCTTGGCACTGCCGTTCGTTACATCTATTTGGTTGTTGGTGAGTAATACACGTTGATCCTTTGATGGGCTTCGAGTGGTGGGATCTCTGGATTATTTCTTTCTAGTATAATTGGTGTTTATTTACTTTTTACCTCTGGTGGATTTGAAATATATGTATTTTCTTGTTTGTTATAATATGTATATTATTATTGGATTTGTATTTTCTAGCAGATAATATCCTCCTCGTGAGCTATACTCCTGACAAAGCGGTTTTAGAAACGTGAAACCTGTAGAGTAAAATTGGAGATATCCATTGTTGGAAAACACCCCAGTGGAGGAGATACCTACAGTACATTATCCGATCAAGTCAAGAGGAATACTCTATGTGTTTGTCTTTTTTATCGATAATTTTTTGATCAAATTATATATATTGTGATATTTGGCCCTATTTGGGGAGTTTTATATGTGTAATCAATACATGTTTGTATTTTTTTTTTATAAGAAGTTGTGAGTTCATGCTGTACCATAAAAGTCCTTTAGCCCAACTGTTCTAGAACCTTATAATATATATTGTCTACTTTTGTTGACTTGTAACTAAAGAGGCATCCAACTGCAAAAGTAATTTCAGCTTTATTCATAGATTTCATATTCCAGGTTTACAGCAATACCTGGGGAGTAAAAACATATTTAGGAGTTTCTTTTTACACTTCTCAACAATATCCTCAATAGCAGAGCTAGAGTGAAAGCCTAAGTTTTCTTTAAGGTGCAAAATAGTTTGCCAGAACAGAGTTTGGGCTACCTAATAGTCTCTGTAGCCTCACAAACCTCTTTCATCCCTACAAATTTGCTTCTTCAACTGCTCCTGCTGCCACCTCTACAAGTGCTTCTTTGCTAAATCAAAAAAACTCATATGTGAAATTTACCCTGTCCCTGTCCCAAAATTTTGGCTGCCCTCACCAACCTGAGAGTCCAGTCGTTATCACCAGAACAGGAAGAAACTTGCTTTTGCCATAACCTATTGTTTCTTCAAGTATCGTGGTCTTAGATTTTATTTTAAAAGATTTTAACAATCTTACTCATTAGATGAGAAATGCCTATCTAGACAATCACTTTTACTGAGAAACCTACTTCATACATCACAAAGGGACTCTAAGCATTGACCTGTGCCTATCATGACTTTAAAGCCTTAGCTTCTGAATCCAGCTACCCACCAAGATGTATTCTGCTCCTCAGTTTCCCTAACTATCCACAATATAAGTCTTTGGGTCAGGTGGCATTTTTACATTTCTTTGAGAGCTGATATTTTAGAACTAAGTGTTCTGAAAACGTGACTTTTCCAGAAACTCATCACTCATCACAGTTCAGGAAGACTGTCCTTTCCAACTGTGCATCTCGAAGGCTACATTCACACCTGGGCGTAGCGTTTTTTACCGCGATTTTTACTGCAATTCTTACCGCGATTTACAGGCGTTTTTACAGGTGTTTTTTGTGCAGGCGTTTTTAGATTGAATAGAGACCAATGGAAAACGCCTGTATTCTGCCCAAAAAGAAGCTCATGTACTTTTTTGAGCGTTGTGCGTTTTGCTCACAGAATCAAAACGCTCAGATGTGAACAGGGGCCATTGAAATTAATAAGATTTGTCTTGTTGGGCGTTTTGAGAGCTGATCCTAGAGCAGAAAAACTCCCCAAAAATGCCCCAAAACGCCTACATGTGAACAGAGCCTAAGGGTTTTTCCTCAGCTCTCAGCATGAGTGTGCAATCCCAAAAAAGAACAACAGTAAGTGGACTACTTTGCTGGACACATCATTCTCTTCTCTATAACAGACATCTACCAGACTACGGTAGGGTTGTTACAAACATAGAAACACACACAGCAGTATAATTTCCACCTGCAACTATAGTTGCATAGACACAACCCTCCCACCCACAACAGATCCTTCAACCCAAACTTTAAAACATCTAATCTTGTTTGAGAAACCTATTGCTGTCAATGGTACTTGCATTTTCCAGAATGCAGATAAGCATATCTGAGTAGGATCACGCTGGTGTGAGTATTAGTCATGAATTACCATGAGGTGGAGTTTTTTTTCATAGATGAAGGTAGAAATTCCTTAAATGTGTGTCTTGGTTCCAAAACCCTTGGCATTTAGCACTTTGCTGAAAAAGCTTTCTGGCATTTCTACAGTAATGTAGAATATAAGGAATACTATAGGTCTTGAAATTTATACAAAAATGTAGTATTCTGCAGGGTTACTCCAGGGAGTAGTTATACAGTAGATTTTATGTTTGACGAATACATTCGGGGTTTTTTTCTGGCTAAACTGACAAGATGTCAACTGCAGCATCAGAAGTTCAGATACTTCATACAATCCCTTGAGTGGCCAAACTGCAGTAATGCAATGATCTAAGAAACTGGCTTTGAGAAAATCTATAATACAGCACCATTTCTGTGAAGTTTGATATTTTACAGCTGGCTCATGGAAGCTTTCATCAAAACACAACAACGTGACATCTTCTAATATCCCCAATAAAGGGAAAAATGTGAAATTGACAAGCATTTAGAAAATAAAGACAAAAGAGCAATGAGGAAAGTACGGTAAACTATGGCAACTACATCTCAACTACACTACTTCTCAAAGGTGTGCACGGACCTTTAGTTAAAGGAAATGTGTAGTGCTTTTGCATATGTGGTGTCTAGGTGTTGCTCTTGGCTTATTTTTAATGTGTTTACCAGGCAACAATCCTGATACTCTGTAGGATGAGTATCATGGATGCACCCTGTATTGAATGTTGACTTCTAAAATAACATTTTAGAGAAATAACAAATAAAGTTTTTTTTTAATCAGTTTAAAATGTATAAACTTGAAAAAATAAAGTTAAATTGACCTCAAACCACTAAAATCTCCTTTTAATAAGAATGTACCGACATTATCTGCCAAAAGTCACTTCGGCAGAGCTTGCAGCTCTTTTCTCTCTGCTAATTGCAGTATTTTTTTCCTTTAGTTAAAACTGGGGCTAAATAGCAGGGAGAAACCAAAATAATTATGTTCCTGAAAAGCCTTTAGCTCAAAAACTTTTACTATTCATAAACACTTGCATTAGGTTCCATGGCAACAGGCTGTGGCTATGCGTATACACAAGTGTACAGTGCAATATTTTACATATGCATAAAGGAATACTTTTTCAGGCCAAGACAGATGCAGGACTGTTTTTGCATATGAAACATATTAGAGAACATATGTAGTGGGTGCCTGGCATCTACCGTGGCCATGCCAAGCTGACCGAGGCTTTCACTGAAGGGAGAGAGTGCCTGCTAGCAGCTGCCGGAGAATTTCCCCATCCCTCTCCTCCTGTCACTGTGCAGTGAGTGAGAGGAATTCACAGACACTCAGTACCCCCCCCTGTTTCTCATTTAGAGAAGGATCTAGCCAATCCCGGGAGGACTGAAGAACTGCAAAGAACTCAGGGACATGTAGGTCCCAACACAGGTGGCTCCATTCTAACCAGTGGGGACAGGACTACACACCCCATTATTCTCTGGCAAGGAAGGAATGAAGGACACCATCTTGTCTGCTGAGGAGAATTCAGTCACAATGAGGCATGGGAAGAAACTGGACCCAGGGGAGAGGTGTTGCCTCCCGGGTCAGTCCACTGCGTTGTTTCAGGCATCTATGGCCAGTTGGGGATATTCAGCCTGACAGAGGGGGATCCCAGGTGCATATCCAGGTGCACCTACACCGATGGCTGTGAAGTGTTCCAGTGTGAGGTGACCATTCTGGTTACCGGGAGAGCCTGCCTGTTCCAGAACATTCGTTTGGCCTTGACCGCAGTATTGGTGAGAGGGCACTTGCCCATCTGCAGGAAACAAGGACACTGCACACAGACAGAGTTACTTCACTGTGCTCTCACTTGCCAAAACCTGGGACTTATTGAGGTCCTGTTGAGCGGTCACAATGTCTGCCTTGCTATCTGGACACTGTCAGCATACCACAGTTACACTTTGCCAAGCAGGAGCTCTAAGTGCACCAACTAAAGTGGCTAGCCAAAGATACAAGACCTCATCCTTCTTCCAAGGGACTGAAGTTACTGGTGCCGTATGGGCACGCACAGTCATACTCAGGGCTCTGTATATGTAGGGTATGTGCAGTGTAGTCTGACTTGGGAGTTAAGCCACTAAGCACTAAATTAGGTACAGTATTTGCAGTTGGGCCTGTGGTGTCAGGGGATAGAAGAGAGAAGTCTGACATAAGAGAAAGTCATTCTTCTTCTCTCCTCCTGCCTAGACTCATAGTGCTAATTAAGTGGAGGTAACCCAGCTTGTGTTGAGTTGTTATATTGCGATTCATTTTTGTTTAAGTAATGGAGAAGAGAATGAAGGTATATGGCGCTGCCTAAATATAAATAGGGGTAATAAGTGTTGTAATGCTCAAAGGGATATTCCCATCGTATCAAGGACATCAGTAATGGTATATGTAGGCATCCAATTATATCTTTCCCCATGGATGGTAGGCGAAGTAATTCTCACAGGGATATACCTCACTCACTCAATGGCATCAGTAGATAATATATATGTATGGAGATCCAGACCATATGAAAGAAGGAAAGGGCTTATATAGTGAAGTATTGTTAAAAGTTTAACTTTTTGTTAATGCAATGAAAGATACTGACAATCAGAGGTAAAAAAACGAGCAGAAAACAGCAGTAGCCAAAGCCGCTTCATTGCAATATCACACTTCCGTAACGCAATGCGTTCCAACTACCGGAAATGCAATCCAACCCAGCGGAAATAACGCAATGACGCTCTACACGTTTCGTCGATATGACATCATCAGGAGCAGCCTGGTCACCTTGCACTAGTCACCTAATATCATTTTTTATGACTTGCACTTAGTCACTTTACACTAGCTTCTTTGTTTACATTCATTTGTACTCTATATTGGATGGAATAATTGCATTAATTTATTGATTGTTTACAATATTTATTTATTCGCAGTGATTTATTCACTTTATTTCACCTAATTGTGCATATTGTGTCACCTCTGTTTTTTTTTGGATACCATTTATATTCAAGTGACAAATTTACATTTCACTATTGCACTTTTTTGGCACTTATGTCACTTTATAATTGAATATTTATTGTTCATTATTGATTGGTAATTTCTTTATTGATGTGGTATTATCATTAGACATTTTGTATACACCCTTTATCTATTATATTTAGGCAGTGCCATATACCTTTATTCTCTTCTCCATTACACTCTATATACCTCCTTAGTGTGGTTATATATAGAAGGTAGGCTGGAGCCAGGTTAGTTTATCCACAGCGTGGATTTCTTCTCCTTATTTTTGTTTAAGTGCTTGCCTCTGCTTCTGGGGTAATTTACGGTTGTGGAATCCCCTAGAAGCAGCATGATATAATACATTGAGTAATATTGCTGTTAATCTCAGTAAATGCTAATTCAATAAAGAATACACTATTACTGTCTATTATTTATTTATTTATTTTTTTAATGTACAACAGCTCAAAGTGCCAAGTGGCAAAAAAGACATGCGTGGCAACGGAACGAATGAACAAAATACACTATCAACACTGATCAACAAAGTGACACTGTGCACACACAAACACCAGACAAAGTGACAACGCGTCAGACAACGGAAACAGCCCACAAACAGTGCAAACAGGTGGCACACCCCCACACGGCAACACCAGCGATGACCCCCACGGTGGGCAAAACGGTGAGGCACCTGGTGGCCCCCAAGGCAAGCAGCAAACCCACCAGAAACACCCACCCCACACAGGGGCACAGAGCGGGCACAAGCACCGCGGCTGAGAGATCCCTCCGGCGGGTCCCGGCCCCCCATAAGACTGTCTATTATTTTTACACAGAAACCTTATAGAAAAGACATTTCTGTGTCACAATGTGTGTGTTTTCATTGGTCTTTGCACTTACATCATTGCCAGGTGTGCCAGAGGGGCGAAGATTGTTCTTGGGGTTGAGAGGCAGAGTACGAAACCAATCATACTAAAGCGGCTCCTGCGGGGTAGCGTAGCGCTACACGTATATAAAGTGCTTTGACAAATATGAAGATTGCTTTTACAATGAGGCAGGATCACTAGGTAAAATTTAAGCAAAATAAGCATGAAAAAAAGAAAACAAATGCAGCCATCAAACCAAGAACTTAGTATGTTGCATTATATTACATTTTTGGTTTTGTTATCAGACACACGTTAATGAAAATCCTTTTACTAGAACTGGATCATTACTATCATCTTCTATAGAGAGAAGGAAAATATACTTTTCAGCATACGGGCACCACATCCACATGGAATCTGAGCTGGGAGAAGATTTCCGGGAATCACAGAAGTTCAGGCAAAGACAGCCTTGTCACTCTGAAGGTACATTTGCCTCTATATTGCTTGTCTTTCTAATGTATTAATTGTACAATTGACCTGTTCCATTTATTTTCAACAAGTCTACAGATAGAGTTACTACTTATCAGTCAAACATATTGACATTATAATAAGACAATATGTACAGTACGATGGTAAATTATACCCATCCATCCTACCAAAGTGCTCTTTGCTAATTGCTCGAGAGCATATAGTACAATGATACCAATTACCATGCTTTACATTTTCTGAACAGTGGCTGCACGATAATAACAATTATCATGTCCAAGTCTCATCCTATGATTTTGAAATAAAAATCTGAAAGCATATGTATCTCTTTTCAAAATTCAGACTAATAGAATGAGGCTGAGAGATTTGATGTTTAGCGTTATTGTGTATTGGGGCTGAATTGGATACAGAAAATTTTGAGCATATCCAAACCTTAGAAAAAAAAAATAATATATTGGAGCTTACCTGTCCTTAGATGTTGTGGCTGGGTTCATTTTCTTTTTTCAAGATTTTTTATTTTATTTTCACCTAATGATTCTTCCAGTAACACATGTCCTGTCCTAAGGTGACAACACTTACCCGCTGTACTGTATGTACGGATGGAGAATCAGCGTTTGCATCCTAGGACAGAGTAAAGAAGTCTCCCCTATCCTCTTCTCCATAGGGAGATAACTAGGGATAATGTAACTGATAAAAGTGCAGCACAGGCTGGATTAAGAGGTATTTTTTTCACTTATCAAACAGATATACCAAAATGCTTTTAATGGTATATTTAAATCTACCCTGGGATAAAATCTTTTACTTACCCACCTGGCAGAAACGACTTCCATACACTCTGTTATGGGCCCTTCTTTGGTCTTGAGGATTTCAGAGGACCTTGTACCTCTAGAGCATAGGGGAGAGGAGGCTGCAGAGAATGGTCTAGCAGTACAGAGGAGCCTGTGGGAGTGGATGATCAGGTAAGTAGGATTGCTGTAACAAATAAAATGGCACCTGCCCCCACCTATAACTGGTCTTCATAGCAAAGAGAACATGGAAGGGCAACGCATGTGAAACAAGAACAACGAATTCCCAGCTCAATTCATCAACCAGTTTGCTAAGCAATCGAAACAAACTGGTTGGTGAATTGAGCTGGGAATTCGTTGTTTTTGTTTCAAGTAAGATTGCTGTACCTAGTTCCCCTAGATATAAATAAGCAGTTTATGCTTGCAGTGATGACACAGTCCCACTGCAATGGAGGAGTTTTAATTAATTTTTTTTTTTTTTCTGGAGTCCAGCTTTAATAGACCAAAAGGGACCAAATAGGAGAAATTTATTGTTAGGATTTACATACCCTTTAAAGCACCAGTACGCCACATTTAGGTTAATTTCCAGTTTTTTCAGTACCACTGATCAGATGTGATGAAGGCAGAAAGGGCAGAAAAAGTTTAAAAAACAATTAGCTTTGCTATAGCATTTTAATATGGGCTGAGTAAGGTTAATCAAACCCCCACCCTAAACCTCCCCAGATGTACAGTGGGTACGGAAAGTATTCAGACCCCCTTACATTTTTCACTCTTTGTTATATTGCAGCCATTTGCTAAAATCATTTAAGTTCATTCTTCTTCCTCATGAATGTACACATAGCACCCCATACTGACAGAAAAACACAGAATTGTTGACATTGTTGCAGATTTATTAAAAAAGAAAAACTGAAATATCACATGGTCCTAAGTATTCAGACCCTTTGCTCAGTATTTAGTTGAAGCCCCCTTTTGATCTAATACAGCCAGGAGTCTTTTTGGGAAATATGCAACAAGTCTTTCACACCTGGATTTGGGGATCCTCTGCCATTCCTCCTTGCAGATCCTCTCCAGTTCTGTCAGGTTGGATGGTAAACGTTGGTGGACAGCCATTTTTAGGTCTCTCCAGAGATGCTCAATTGGGTTTAAGTCAGGGCTCTGGCTGGGCCATTCAAGAACAGTCACGGAGTTGTTGTGAAGCCACTCCTTCGTTATTTTAGCTTTGTGCTTAGGGTCATTGTCTTGTTGGAAGGTAAACCTCATCAGACCAGAGAATCTTATTTCTCACCATCTTGGAGTCCTTCAGGTGTTTTTTTTAGCAAACTCCATGCGGGCTTTCATGTGTCTTACACTGAGGAGAGGCTTCCGTCGGGCCACTCTGCTATAAAGCCCCGACTGGTGGAGGGCTGCAGTGATGGTTGACTTTCTACAACTTTCTCCCATCTCCTGACTGCATCTCTGGAGCTCAGCTTCAGTGATCTTTGGGTTCTTCTTTACCTCTCTCACCAAGGCTCTTCTCCCCCGATAGCTCAGTTTGGCCGGACGACCAGCTCTAGGAAGGGTTCTGGTCGTCCCAAACGTCTTCCATTTGAGGATTATGGAGGCCACTGTGCTCTTAGGAACCTTAAGTGCAGCAGAAATCTTTTTTGTAACCTTGGCCAGATCTGTGCCTTGCCACAATTCTGTCTTTGAGCTCTTCAGGCAGTTCCTTTGACCTCATGATTCTCATTTGCTCTGACATGCATTGTGATCTGGAAGGTCTTATATAGACAGGTGTGTGGCTTTCCTAATCAAGTCCAATCAGTATAATCAAACACAGCTGGACTCAAATGAAGGTGTTGAACCATCTCAAGGATGATCAGAAGAAATGGAAAGCACCTGAGTTAAATATATGAGTGTCACAGCAAAGGGTCTGAATACTTAGGACCATGTGATATTTCAGTTTTTCTTTTTTAATAAATCTGCAACAATGTCAACAATTCTGTGTTTTTCTGTCAGTATGGGGTGCTATGTGTACATTCATGAGGAAGAAGAATGAACTTAAATGATTTTAGCAAATGCCTGCAATATAACAAAGAGTGAAAAATGTAAGGGGGTCTGAATACTTTCCGTACCCACTGTATATGTAGCGCTACCCCCTTAGGAGCCGATGAGTTTGGGTCCCCTTAGTGTCTGCACAGTCAGGCAGCATGCACTTTCCAACTTGCATCCAGACACAAGAAACAGTCCATGGGCTTGTTTTTAGGATTTATCAGGGGTTTCAACTTGGATAGGGTAGAAGGGGTTATGGGATGCCCAACTTGACTTGAAGAAAAACAAAATGAGGAAGGGAACTTCCTTCTCTGGCACACTGTAACAACAGATACTTGACTGTCCTCTCTCCAGAACATCAACAGTCTTCAGCAAAGTAATCCCCTGCTAGGAGTTTGGTGTCCCCCTGAGGGAATATTTAGCAAAAGTCACAACTTGTAGGAGCACTTCGTCCCCTTAAAGGAGTTGTAAAGACAGAAGGCTTTTTATCTTAATGCATAGAAGGAATTAAGATAAAAAGCCTTCTGTGTGTAGCAGCCTCCTCAGCGCCCCTAATACTTACCTGAGCCCCATCTCTATCAAGCAATGTCCATGAGTCCCTCGGCCATCTGGGACTCTCCCTCCTGATTGGCTGAGACACAGCAGCGGCATCATTGGCTCCTGCTGCTGTAAATTAAAGTCAGTTAGCCAATCAGGAGATAGAGGGGGCAGGGCCGAACAGCAGCTCCATGTCTGAATGGATACACAGAGCTGCAGCTCAGTTTGGGTGGAGGAGGGAGGGGCCAGGAGCAGAGAAAAGGGACATGAGACATGAGAAGAGGAGGATCTGAGCTGCCCTGTGCAAAACCACTGCACAGAGGAGGTAAGAAAAATATATTTGTTATTTTAAAAAAAAAGCACAAGACTTTACAATCACTTTAATGAAGAAATACCAGCCCACCTGGCTACGGTATCTGATCTGAAGGCAAGGAATTGGGTAAGAAATAAACTGTCCCTTGAAGCCTTGCCAAGAACTTGCATCTAGCAGGCCCTGGGGGTGAAGAGGCGCTCACACTGTCCTTGTCCTGCAGCTATGGATAGAACTGTTTTCAGGCCCTCTGCTGGGATGGTTCCTTTCTAGGCTATGCAGGCTGTCCTGTCTGGTGGAAATCAGGGCAGTGGAGTTCCCTCATTCAGCTTTCCTCCTTCCTCCAACCTGCAGCCTGGAGGTAGAACCCCACTTCTCTGGGGCCCCTCCCAGGCTACACAGCAGCACCTCAACCATTTGTCTTCCACCCGACTCTCCTCTACTGGTCCAGCTCCTCAATATTTATGGGCTGGTTCAGCCAACCTGCTAGGCCTCCTGCCTGGGGATTGGCCAGATTCCCATATGTATTCAGATCCCTGTCTCTACACCCCCCGCCCACTAGCTTCTATAAGTTTCCATGAAACCTCTAGAACCAGGGGGAGGCGATAGAGGCCTGATCTGCAGAGCCTTCCAGCCTGACCTGAATCTGAACGCTGACCTAATTAACAGACTCATGCAACTACCATGAGCAGGGCCGCTGATAGGGGGGGCCACCAGCCCTCTTGTAGGGGGCCCTAGCACACAGGAGGGCCCACACAGAGAGGGGAATTTGTGATGGACAACCAATACAGAAATGTTCCTCCAGCACCTGAATCTGATCTGTCCCTCTCCCTGCTATCAGCTTTTATCTGTTGAGAAAGAGACAGTTGTCCCTCACTAATCCCTCTCCCTTGTGTGGCCCCCCTCCCAGCTTTTATCTCTGCTCAGGAGTTTATTTGTAAATTGTAACTTTGTTTCTTTCTCTCTGTCTCTCTGATCACTGAGCTCCAACTGCCCAGCCTGTATATTTTTCTCATCTCATCTTCTTTTTTATTTACCATAGTTTTTTTTTTAGATTTAGCGGGAATTATGCGAGTTATGTTATATTTGTGTCTGCCAATAGTGATTTTGTTGTAATTTTAGCTAAATATATCTTTAATATTTTCTTGAGGGGGCCCTGCCAGGTAGTCTGTACGGGGGCCCCGCAATTTCTAACAGCAGCCCTGATCCATGAGTCAAGAAAATGTTCCTATATCTATTCCAGCACTAGAGGGTTCTACACATACAATTGAGCCCGTGGTCCAGAGTGTTTGCCAGCATTCTGCTTCCAGATCTTTAGTGTGCTGGCCGTGCCTATTTAGTAGCTTTCCATTAGGTGTTATAGGCTACAGCCCAATAGAACTCTACAGGAAGCTATTGTGCATAAATTACATCAAAAAGAAAAAAAGATGGGGCTTTGGATATTGCGGTGGGAAAGGGAGGATCACAACTCTGACACGATTATTACATACAACAAAACATGTTTATTGAGTCATAAAAATAATAAAATCGCATAGCAAACATATGATAACACACAAGAAAAACTGCATGTGTCGAAATATACTCTCATTGGGAGGGCCGATACTTCTGTACCAGTAGATGGTAGTGGTCTCTATAATTGCACGGTCTAGGGGTCCCCAGAAATCCGACGCGTTTCACAGCAAGGCTTCCTCAGGGCCAGAGAGACCAGAAAGACCGATATTTCCACTGCATCAGAGACCAGACCAAACACATGCGTTGAAAGGCAGACACCAGAGGCCAATAGATAGAAGCAGCTCCAGCCTGGAATGGCTACAACGTTATAAACCCACTATAAGGCTGCAATAATCCTTCGGATACTATTAGCTAGCACACAGCTCAGTATATTCAAATTGTGGGGACATAACTCCCAAATTCTGTAGCAATGATAATTCAGCCTTATCATAGTAGGCTGTCCATATGAGGCAGGCAATCCAAATAATCCCAATAAGCCAAGGTACCTTATAGGGCAGATATCATGGGTAAACCCCACTTAACCATTCTAGAGCATGGTTGTCCAACCTTTTGGCTTCTCTGGGCCACATTGAGTGTACAGAAATTTTCCCGGGCCGCATATAAAATATATACTATTAGTTAAGGTATATAAGTAATAAAACGCTGCCGCACCCTTCCCGTGCTGCCGCCCCCCCCCCCCCCAGCACTAATTTAACACAACTAGTGGTTGATCCCCTCCGAGGCTGCCTCTGTGGCCATGCCCCCGACTCGACTTTCTTCCTCCCCAGCCAAAAAAAAAAAATTGTCAGGGGGCAGTGGGCCGCATTGCCTGCGGTTGTGGGCCGCAGGTTGGACATGCCTGCTCTAGAGGAATGAAGGACAGCCCCACTCCTGTGGTTAAGTGGAGCTTACCCATGATATCTGCCCTTTAAGGTACCTTGGCTTATTGGGATTATTTGGATTGCCTGCCTCATATGGACGGCCTACTATGAGCTGCTTCTATCTATTGGCCACTGGTGTCTGCTTTTCAATGCATGTGTTTGGTCTGGTTTCTAAAGCAGTGGGAATATCGGTCTTTCTGGTCTCTCTGGCCCTGAGGAAGCCTTGCTGCGAAACATGTCGGCTTGCTGGGGACCCTTAGACCATGCAATTATAGAGACCACTATCATCTACTGGTACAGAAGTATCGGCACTCCCAATGGGAGTATATTTCTACACATGCGGTTTTTCTTGTGTGCTTTTTATCATATGTTTGTTATGTGATTTTATTCTTTTTTGACTCAATAAACATGTTTTGTTTTATGTAAGAATCATGTCAGAGTTGTGATCCCCCCTTTCCCACTGGCCTATCCAAAGCTCCATCTTTTTTTCTTTTTGATGTAATTTCTGTGATTAAGGGTGCTAGCAGGCCATCTATAACGGTACATTTTTGGTTTGAAGCTATTGTGAAGATGTGCTTAGTGCACTGGAAATCTGCTGCAGTGATATGAACAAAGATGGAAGCTGCAGACACTCAAGCAGACCAAGCCTTGCTCTGGCCATCCCTCCTCCCTAGTATGTCATACTGTAGCTTAATAGGTCTAAACCATGAAAAAGAAAACAGCTCATGCCCATTGAAGCAATGCATGCTTTGAATAATAAAGTACACCCTTCTGTCAAGTAGTGTGATTAGTGGAGGAGGGTGCATACAAACATAACATTTTCAAGACAGTGAGACACTATAACTGCTGTCTTATAGCAGGACCATAGATAAAATTAGCTTGGTGGTTGCGTGTAAGTTATCTTAATAGCTCTTGATTTTTAAATAGAAATGTTTTTTAAAAAATAGTTTTGTGTTTTTCATAAAGCCAAATAATTTTCCATATTTGGTAAACATTATGCATGAGCGAAAGAAAAGTTAAACAGCTAATCAGATCAGACACATCTGGCCTAAATAAAAAAAACGGCACAAAATGACATGTAAGTTAACAAGTGTTCCTGGAATCTGGGTAGTGGTTTCTGTCCCCAGGTCTTTTATTTCCTTCCTCACCCAGAGCTGCTGTCTGTTAGTGTGTGATAACAGCTTGCAAAACTGAAAATGCTGCTTTTTCATAGCCAAGCTGTACAGAACTTCTGCTATTAGGGTCTAGTTGCAGGTGCAGTTGTGAGTGTTAGACCTCTTGTTACAGCAGGTGGGTAGCAAGCTAGGAACTGACTGATGTGGAAAGTTTGATTGCTCAAATACTAGAACAAGCTATTGCAAATAAACTATTGCTGCTACAGCTGTCTCAGTGTCAACATCTACTCTAAACCCCCTGAAAAGTGTTAAGTAGAATGGGCCTTTTTTACCAAAGCCCATAGCATACACATACAGTGATCCCAAGCTCCAATTTTCAAATGCATGTCTGAAAATACAGACAACGCCGCATACAGTACTGTGCCCACAAGGTTTGCTTAGCAAAAAAATCAAGAAACAATCTATAATTTTCTAACTTAGTACAGCACCTAGTGCCCCCCCCCCCCAATAAATAAATAAATAAATAAAAACCTTAACCTTGACTCTCAGTATGTGCTGAAGATATCATCAAGACTAAATTGGGACAATGCTCCATGTTTTCTGAACATGCACAAAACTCACACCTTTCTGGTCCAAGTTTCCACAAACTAATAGAACGTTCCCTCCAGTGCAGTCCTTTAGCCCTACCAGTGGCGGCTGGTGCTCAAAATTTTTTGGGGGGGCGCAAACAGAAAAATGTAATGCTTTGCGGCAAAAAACGCTGTAAAAAATTGCGTGACTTTGAGGTCACAAAATTGTGAAAGTGGCCTTCAGTAATTAAGGTATAGCGTGCCTCCTTTCAATGCACAGAGACCTGCAAGCCCCCTTTCAATACAGTGACCAGTGTGCCCCCTTCCAATGCAGAGATGCCAGCGTGCCCCCTTTCAATGCAGAGATGCCAGCGTGCCCCCTTTCAAAGCAGAGATGCCATCATGCCCCCTTTCACTGCAGAGATGCCAGCATGCCCCCTTTCAATTCAGAGATGCCATCATGCCCCCTTTCAATGCAGAGATGCCATCATGCCCCCTTTCAATGCAGAGATGCCAGCATGCCCCCCTTCAATGCAGAGATGCCATCATGCCCCCTTTCAATGCAGAGATGCCAGCATGCCCATTTTCAATGCAGAGATGCCATCATGCCCCCTTTCAATGTAGAGATGCCAGCATGCCCCCTTTCAATGCAGAGATGCCATCATGCCCCCTTTCAATGCAGATATGCCAGCATGCCCCCTTTCAATGCAGAGATGCCAGCATGCCCCCTTTCAATGCAGAGATGTCATCATGCCCCCTTTCAATGCAGAGTTGCCATGATGCCCCCTTTCAATGCAGAGATGCCAGCATGTCCCCTTTCAATGCAGAGATGCCATCATGCCCCCTTTCAATGCAGAGTGACCAGCGTAAGCATGTCCCCCCGCGCGAGACCAGTGCACTTACCTCACACCCTGCTCTGTGTCTGTCTCCTGCCTCGCCCTGCTCTTCTTACCGATATGGGTGATGACAGTGGCCAGACTCTCGGTGAGCTCTTGGTGTCCAGCGGCGGCTCGCAGCTTCTTCAGTTCCCCGGCGTGGCGGCTTCTCTTCAGTCCTCCCGGCTCCCACCTTCTCCCTAGCCAATGGCATGGGGTTTGCCTTTCGGCCAATCAGGAAGCGCTTATCGGACGCGCTTCCTGATTGGCCAGGAGGAGGATCCGTGTGACAATAGCAAATTTTCATTCGCTATTGTCACACAATGGGTGGGCTCGGGGCGCACTGCTCTGCGCCCCGGGTCCACCCTTTCCTGAAGCCTATTAGAGCCTCTGGCTCTAATCAGGTGATGGAAAAAAAAAAGCCCCATTGAACTCCATGTGTCCGGCGCCCTGCATGTAGATTAGGGGGCCAGATGCATGGATAGGGGGTCGGCACCCCTGCGCCCCAACACACCGGCCTCCACTTAGCCCTACTATTCAATTTCAATCTCCTACCCTACACAAGAAAGCCTTAAACAAAAAAATCACTTCTAATGCACTTAACTAACACAGAAAAGGTAAGCATACCATCCCTCTGGAAGATCTCTTCACCCCTAATGATTCACAAAGTTAATTAAAATATCAACAATTGAAGGGCTGAAATGACCTGTTCAGAAAGATATGGGGGTTGATTTAACCAGTTCTGGACAAGAAGGATTTGCCCCCTTAATGACCAGGCCATTTTTTTTGCGATTTGGAATTGCGTGGTCATGCAACACTGTACCCACAGTGACAGTGCATATTTTTAGCACTGATCACTGTATTAGTGTCACTGGTTCCTGCAAAGTGTCAGTTAGTGTTTGATTGTCTGCCGCAATATCACAGTCCCGCTATTAGTCACTGTGCCATTACTAGTATAAAAAAAATCCATAAGTATATACCGTAGTTTGTAGACGCTATAATGTTCTTGACCCATGGAAGGTTTACCCTCCTTCCTGACCAGGCAATTTTTTTTGCAATACGGCACTGCATTACTTAACATAACTGACAATTACACAGTCACATAACGCTGTACCCAAATGAACTTTTTGTCCTGTTTTCCCCACAAATGGAGCTTTCTTTTGGTGGTGTTTGATCACCTCTGCGTTTTTTACTTTTTGCGCTATGAACAAAAACAGACTGACAATTTTTAAAAATAACAGTATTTTTTACTTTCTGCTATAAAACATACCCAATAAAGAAAACTTAAAATATCAAATTTCCTCATCAATTTAAGCCAATATGTATTCTGCTACATATTTTTGGTAAAAAAATTTATAGTGTCTACAAACTATGGGAAATTTTTAATTTATTTATTACTAGTAATGGCGGCGATCAGCGACTTATAGCACGACTATGATATTGCGGTGGACAGTTGGGACACTAACTGACACTTTTGGCAATTATTGGGGACCAGTGACACCAATACAGTGATCAGTGCTAAAAAATATGCACTCTCATTGTACTAATGACACTGGCAAGGAAGGGGTTACCATCAGGTGCAATCAAAGGGTTAACTGTGTGCCTGACTAAAGCTTTACTACTTTGGGGGAGGTGCTTGTACTAGAGGAAGGCAGAGATCTGTGTTCCTGCTTATCAGGATCACAGAATCCAGGCCTTCTCCTCTGATAGAACGTCAGTCTGCCTTGTTTACATATGCAGTGCCCATGTAACGAATAGTCAGCAGGTGCCAGTGAACATCGAGTCCATGGTACCCGCTGATTGGCTCCCACTAAGAATAATCACAGCAGGAGCAGGCCGCCAGTGGCGCCCCTGTGCGCCCCAAACCTGGAAGTGCTGGATCACATACTAGGTACTAGAGCCACCTTGCCACCATATTTGTACAGTGTACATATTTTTAATTCAAATCATGTAGCAGATTACATATTGACCTAAAATTATGAAGAAATTACATTTTTTTACAATTTTTATTATATATGTTTTATAGCAGAAAGTAAAAAAATATTGTTGTCAGTCTTTTTTTGTTTATAGAGCAAACAATAAAAAACGCACAGGTGATCAAATACTACCAAAAGAAAGCTCTATTTGTGGGGAAAAAAATGACATAAATTTTATTTGGGTACAGTTTTGCTGGACCGCGCAATTGTCAGTTAAAATAACGCAGTGCCTTATTACAAGCAATAGTCTGGGGGTAAATCTTCCAGAGGTCAAGTGGATAAAGAATTCCTAATCACAGGCAAAGAAATTTAAAAAAATAGCATTTTTGCTTGCATATGATTGGATTATGGAAGTCAGCAGAGCTTCCAGCCGTTTACTGAACTTCTGAGCAATGGCACTTGCAAAGTGCACCATCAAATTGCCTTTAGTAAATCAGCCTCATGATTTTACTGGATAACACACAAAACATTTCCTGAATATGGACTGCACCTGGCTGCCGCAACACCTACCTATCAAGGCAGCTACTGTCTCTTGACTGAATTCTGCTAAAATGTTAGTTTGGGAAAAACTTTTTTTTCATTTTGGATAGAGCAAGGGAGGGTTATTTTTTTTTCGTGCTCTGTGTCCTATTGCCAAGATTTCCCTTCACTTCCTGTCCCATAGCCAAACAGGAAGTGAGAGTAAATCTCTGCAAATTGAAGGAATTCCTTGGGGAACCCCAGGCCACCAGAACTAGTTTCCCCTTTGGAAGATTTCCCCTCTATTACTTTTCTGGGGACAACCCAAAATTTGAGGTTTTCTTTTACTTTCACTTGCAATAATAATGGTAAACAGGACCAATAGAGAGGGGGGATCTCTTTAACGGGGGCACAGACAGCAATAAAAATTAACAAGGGCTCTAATCCCTCTTCACTCTATCAATACCTCAAAAAAAAAAAAGTTTTGCCTTTAGTTATACTTTAACCACTTCTGGACCGGAAGGTTTTCCCCCTTAAGGACCAGGCCATTTTTTTTTTTTGTGATACGGCACTCCGTTACTTTAACGGACAATTGCGTGATTGTGCGACGCTGTACCCAAATAAGATTTATGTATTTTTTTCCCCACAAATAAAGCTTTCTTTTGGTGGTATTTGAACATCTCTGCTATTTTAATTTTTTGCGCTATAAACAAAAAAAAAAAAAAAAAGCGACAATTATGAAATAAAACAATATTTTTTACTTTCTGCAATATAACATTCCCAATAATAAAAAACATTGAAAATCTATTTTTTTTTTCATAATTTTAGGCCAATTTGTATTCTGCTACATATTTTTGGTAAAAAAAAATCCTAATAAGCGTATATTGATTGGTTTACACAAAAGTTTAAAGAAAGATTTATGTCATTTTTATTTTTTTTACTAGTAATGGCGGCGATCTGCGATTTTTAGCGAGACTGCATTATTGTGGCGGACAGATCAGACACCTAACTGACATTTTTGACACTTTTGGGGGGACCAGTGACATTACTACAGTAATCCGTGCTAAAAATATGCACTGTTACTGTACTAATGACACTGGCAGGGAAGGGTGTTAACACCAGGGGCGATCAAAGGGTTAAATGTGTCCCTAGGGGGTGCTTTCTAACTGTGTGGGGGATGGGCTTGCTGCATGACCACAGAAACCTTTGTTCCTAAATAGGAGCAGACCGCTTTTCTGTCTCCACGGGGATCGATTGCAGGTGCCCGGCGGCAATCGCGGCCGCTGGACCCGCTGATTGGCTCCCCCTGTAGCCAAACGGAGTATGCGCTTGCCTCTGGGGGCATGGGCGTGCCCCTACTAGCAGTCCTGTGAAACACTGTTACTGTACTAATGACACTGGCAGGGAAGGGTTAACACCAGGGTCGATCAAAGGGTTAAATGTGTGCATAGGGGGTGCTTTCTAACTGTGCAGGGATGGGCTTGCTGCATTAACACTGAGACCTTTATTCCTAAATAGGAGCAGACCTCTGTTCTGTCTCCACAGGGAGCAATTGCGGGTGCCTAGCGGCAATCGCGACATTGGAGGACCCTGCTCATTAGAGCTTACAATCTAGAAGGGAGGGTCAAGTGAAACAAAAGGCAATAATTGTGGGGGATGAGCTGATAGAGAAAATGGAAGTATAGTTGTTAGGTGTGGGTAGGATAGGCTTCTCTGAAGAGGAGGGTTTTAAGGGATCCTCTAAAAGCTAGTAGAGTAGGGGATAATCGGACAGATTGGGGTAAAGAGTTCCATAGGATTGGAGAGGCTCTGGAAAAGTTCTGGAGGCAAGTATGGGAGGAGGTGACGAGGGAGCTAGAGAGCAGGAGGTTTTGAGAGGAACGAAGAAAGCGATTAGGTTGGTATTTTGAGACTAGGCTAGTGATGTAGATGGGGACTAAGCTGTGGATTGCTTTGTAAGATGTTGTTAATATTTTGAATTGAATTTGTTGGGTGAGCGGAAGCCAGTGGAGGGATTGACAGAGAGGAGCAGCGGACACTGAGCGATTGGTAATGTGGATGAGTCTGGCAGCAGCGCTCGTGATGGATTGATGATTGCAATATATGGACTGTTGGTGGTCGGCAAGTGGTTAAGCTAAGTACACACAGTAAGTTTTTTCCGTTCAACCCAGCCGGCTGAATGAAAAATAAACGGTGAGGTTGCCGAACTAACTAAGCGATCTTAGTGCTGCGATCTCTCCCGCTGAGCTATTGTGTTCGGACAAGATGACTGCGCCCCCCGCCAGGATACACGGATCAATGCTTACAGGGTAGATCATTTCCACAAGTTTTAGCTCTAATACACTTTTATACTTTCAAATATCAAGGGCAAATTCTTGTTGGTATGCGACGCACGGGTAACACATTTTACCAATGCAAGTAAAAATGCTATATCTTTTTATTATGAATCAACATATGTGAGGCTTTAAATAAATGCACCTTCACTCTACTGTTTTCTTATCATTCTAATAAAAAATTATTACATCATTCTGCAGCTTAGGTATATGCACTGTGTACTCGTGCAATGATCTATAATCCTTTCCTGTTCTCCAGGGAAGCTATTAAACTCCTGGAACATAATTTAGATACTTGTAGGTTCTGTGTGGTGTCTGTAGTTAAAAGCATACTCCAGTCAAAATTGAATATTGGACCATGAAATACATGCATTGATCACAGTCTATCTACTTAGTAAATGAGTTTTTCATTTAAGTATAACGGCACCAGTCCATCTCAGCTCCCTTTGTCAGTAATCTTGTTGTGTGAGAACATCTGCTTGTAATTCGGTAGAAGGATTCTCAAACACGCCCATTGCAGACTCAATGCTGTAAAACAAGAAAGAAAAGCAGAGCACACCAGCATAGTTAGAACCTTTTTTTAATCACTGAAATAAAAAAGAAGAAAGTATTTCTATCACAAATGTAAACATTTGTGTAGATCACATATTGTACAAAAAAGAAAGAAGAAAAAAACATACCATATCGTCCTTCAAGGTATCAACACTACTTCCTACAAACAGATAGGGGGAGCTACTCCACCAAATTCTAAAATGTTAATTTCCACACCCAAATGGACATTAGCTACACCCCTACCTATATACTCCAAAATATTTGTAACCGTTAATTGTGTAGATATCTCTTCATTATAAATATAAAAAAGAGAGACAAGGGTATTAGATGTGTGGCTACTACCATCTGCATACAAAAATTTCCCTATATAAACTGAAGGATATCTATGAGAGGAAATCTAGAACATAGTGGAATATAGATTTTTTAAATAAGTACTTGGATGAACAAATCTGTCCAAAAGGTCTAAGAGTTCAGATCTTTCCCAGGATCAGGGAAATTGACCCTGATTTAGGAAAATGTGGGAGGATAACTTACAGCAATGCACCCGAAAAATATGGTAGTCCTTCTTATGGACTACTATAAGAAGCAGATGATACAAATTAATCAGGATATACAAGAGGCCCTTGACTCCCTAGCCCCCCATAGACAAAAACCAGAGATCATATTCAGGGAAAAGGAAATATGTCAAACAATTGAGAAATCCCTCAAAAAAAGAAACAATATTGCAGTCAGAGCCGCTGACAAGGGGGGGGGGGGGGGGTTGATTGTCGTTCTCGACAAGTCTTCCTACTATACGGAGATGAATAGGTTGCTCTCGGATGCTGATACCTTTCAGCGCTCTCACACTTTGACTGAGAATTACTCAGTCATGCAACACTGTACCCATACAAAAATTGTGTCCTTTTTTTCACACAAATAGAGCTTTCTTTTGATGGTATTTGATCAATACTGGGTTTTTTATTTTTTGTGCTATAAATAAAAAAAGACTGAAAATATCGTGAAAAAACGCATTTTTCTTTGTTTCTGTCATAAAATTTTGCAAATTAGTAATTTTTCTTCACAAATTTTGGCCAAAATTTATACTGCTACTTATCTTTGGTAAAAAAAACCCAAATAAGTGTATATTATTTGGTCTTTGTGAAAGTTATAGAGTCCACAAGCTATGGTGCTATTCATTGAAAATTGATCACACTTGATCACACCTGATGTACTGAAGGCCTATCTCATTTCTTGAGACACTAAAAGGTCAGGAAAGTACAAATACCCCCCAAATGACCCCTTTTTGGAAAGTAGACATTCCAAGGTATTTAATAAGGGGCATGATGAGTTTTTTGAAGTTGTAATTTTTTCCCACAATGCTTTGCAAAATGAAGATTTTTTTTTTTTTTTTTTATTTTTTTACAAATTGCCGTATTAACAGGTTATTTCTCTCACACAGCACATGTATACTTGCAACTACACCCCAAAACACATTCTACTACTCCGCCTGAGTATGGCGATACCACATGTGTGAGACTTTTTCACAGCCTGGCCACATACAGAGGCCTAACATCCGAGTAGCAGCGTCCGGCATTCTAGGAGCACAAATTACACATATCATTTCCTGACAACCTATCGCACTTTTGAAGGCCCTGGAGCACCAGGACAATGGAAACCCCCATAAAATGACCCCATTTTGGAAAGCAAACAGCCCAACGTATAATTTTTGAGGCATAATGAGTCTTTTGAATATGTCATTTTTTTCCACAAGTTTTTGGAAAATGTGGAAAGAAAATGAAAACACATTTTTTTTACACAAAGCTGTCCATTTATGCAATATTTCTAACACATCGCATGTACATAGCAAAACTTGCACCCCAAAATACATTCTGCTACTCCTCCTGAGTATGGCGATACCACATGTGTAACACTTTTTCACAGCCTGGCCACATACATAGGCCTCACATCCAAGTAGCGCTTTTCACAAAGTTGTCCATTTATCCACTTTAAGACTGGGCCTATTTTTGACACTTGGTGTTTACAAGCTAAAATCATTTTTTTTGCTAGAAAACTACTTTGAACCCCCAAACATTATATATTTTTTTTTAGCAGAGACCCTAGAGAATAAAATGGAGATCGTTGCAATATTTTTTATCACACCATATTTGCGCAGCAGTCTTCCAAATGCGATTTTTTTGAAAAAAATTCACTTTTTTGAACTAAAAAATAAGAAATCAGTAAATTTAGCCCAATTTTTTTCCACAATGTGAAAGATAATGTTACGCCGAGTAATTAGATACCCAACATGTCATGCTTCAAAATTGCGCATGCTCACAGAATGGCGCCAAACATTGGTACTTAAAAATCCCCATAGGCAACATTTTAAAAATTTCTGCAGGTTACTAGCTTAGAGTTACAGAGGAGGCTCAAATTATTGCACTCGCTCTAACGATCGCGGCGATACCTCACATGTATGGTTTGAACACCGTTTACATATGTGGGCGGGACTTGCGTATGCGTTTTCCTCTGTGCGCGAGCTAACGGGGACAGGGCGCTTTAATTTTTTTTTTTTTCCTATTTATTTTATTTATTATTTTTTTATTTTTACACAGTTTAAAAAAAAAAAATGTTTTGATCATTTTTATTCCTATTACAAGGAATGTAAACATCCCTTGTAATAGAAATAGGCATGACAGGTCCTCTTTATTGTGAGATCTGGGGTCAAAAAGACCTCACACCTCACAACTACACTAAAAAAGAAAAAAAAAAAAAATTGTTGAAAGAGGAAAAAAAAAAAGCAAAAAAAAAAAGAGGCCCTTTAAACCGGTTGCTAGGCAACGTCTTTTGACGTAGCTCCGGTCCTCCAAGACCATAGAGTTGAGTGAGGGCCATCTTGCCCTCACTCGACTTCCTGTCTCTGAGGATCCGGGACCGGATAGTTTTCCCCGCTGCCGGCGGGTCCGGTAAGCTGGGAAAACGTCTGGGACGCGGCAGGAGGGGGGGGGGCACCTCTTCCCCTGCACCGTAAGGGTAACTCCGCGGCGAATCCGCCACTGGGACCACCCTTATCTGAAAGCCGACCGCCCCCCGTTTCAAAAAATACCGGGGTTATGGGGGCTATCTGCTGCCATAACCCCAGTATTTAGCTTTTAATGGCCGACGCATATAGTCGTTAGGCGGTCAGTAAGTGATTGCATGTATATGGCAAACCGGTGACGATGACTGACGGGGTGACAGGTGACGATGACTGATGGGGTGACAGGTGACGATGACTGATGGGGTGACAGGTGACGATGATTGATGAGGTGACAGGTGATGATGATTGATGAGGTGACAGGTGACGATGATTTATGGGGTGACAGGTGACGATGATTGATGAGGTGACAGGTGATGATGATTGATGGGGTGACAGATGACGATGATTGATGGGGTGACAGATGACAGTCACTGACGGGGTGACAAGTGACGATGATTGATGGGGTGACAAGTGACGATCACTGATGGGGTGTCAAGTGACGATGACTGATAGGGTGACAGGTGACGATGACTGATGGGGTGACAGGTGATGGTGATTGATGGGGTGACAGGTGACGGGCGATGGTCACTGATGGGTGACAGGTGACGGGCGATGGTGCACGGCGGTACTGATGGCAGTCTCTGGTGACCGGTGAACTTTAGGCTATGTTCACATGTGAGCGTAGCGATCACGGGCAGAATCACTGCGATTCTGCCCGTGATCCAGAAATCATTGCAAATTGCGGGGCGCCTGTGCGTTGCCCGTGATTTGCAATAGCACCCCAAATGCTGTGCGATGTTGCTGCGATTTCCGCCTGCCGAATCGCGGTAACATCACGCAAACAACGCATGACGCTCCAAAGAAACTCTTGTACCTTTTTTGGGCGTCATGCGATGTTTGCGCGATGTTACCGCGATTCGGCAGGCGGAAATGTCGGCAACATCGCACAGCGTTTGGGGTGCTATTGCAAATCACGGGCAACGCACAGGCGTCCCGCGATTTGCAATGATTTCCGGATCGCGGGCAGAATCGCAGTGATTCTGCCTGCGATCGCTGCGCTCACATGTGAACGTTATGGGTGTCAATTTCTGGGCACTGATGAGGTGACTGTTGGGTGACAGGTGATATTGGGGGGGGGCTGAGGACTGTGTGGGGACCTTTATTAGTGTGATTTTTACTTTGTGACATGTGTACAGAGCAATAACTCACTATTTCTAGCTCTGCTCCCCTCATACTGGAAACTGTATGAGCAGAGAAGAGCTAGTAACACTGAGTTACTGCTCTTTGTTTACATTTTGTGATCGGCTGTGAATGGATTCACAGCCGATCACATAGTAAACAGTCACTGTCAGTGACTGTTTACTACCGCCGGTGACAGCTGTGTTCCTACGGAACACAGTGCCACCGACACGACCGCGCTGCGCGCTCCCGATCGCGCATGCGCGGTCATCTGGTGGGCGCCTGCATTGTGATCGGCTGTGTCATTGGAACACAGCCGATCACGTGGGAAACAGCCATGCCCATTGGCTGTTTCCCCCCTGCCGGTGACGGGGGGTGTCCCGGGGACACCCCGACACCGGCAGTGCAGGGCGGCGCGCACGCGATCGCGCGCCTGCCCTGCTTAAAGTGCCGCCGTCATATGACGGCGGCCCAGGATAATGGTCGCTCCGCTCCGCCGTCATATGACGGCGGGCGGGCGGCAAGCGGTTAAAAAGGATCTGACTGCTTTGATTGATCAAGGCTATCAGGATCACATCCTTAATAAGAAGGAGAGATTGTTTCTGGTTCCAGTTGCTCCAAGGGTGCCCGTTCTATATTACCTCCCAAAGGTACATAAGGATCCCCTCAATCCACCGGGGCGTCCTATAGTAAACGGAATAGATTCCGTTACTACTAGTAGAATTGGGAGGTATATAGACGGGTACCTACAACCACTTGTCACCAATACCCCATCTTATCTGAGGGATTCCACGCAGGTTTTGAACTTATTGGACCAGATAGAGTGGAAGGAAGGATATTTGCTGGCTACAGCGGATGTCACTTCGCTCTATACAATTATCTCGCATGAGCACGGACACCATGCTGTTCAAACTTTTTTAGAGAGAGACAGCTCCCTTGTTTCGATACAAAGGGATCCAGCCGCAATACACCCACTCAGAGACTACACCCTACCCGCAGTGCAACCACTTCCATATTCCAGTTAAACTGTATTTAACTGGAATGCACCAGAGGGACACATACAACCGATGGGTCCCGAACCATTCACTTGTGCTAAATTTTTTCCCCCGCCAGCAAAAAACAACAAAACGCCACAGCATGCAAGGGTAACCCCCTTCCTTTGCATGCCCCTCCACACCCTCAAAACTTGCTGTATCCCATCCTGCAACCCAGGGGGCCACAAATCCGTTTCCATGGCACTGAGGTGCACACCATCACCCCGAAGGTACCGCCAGATATCCACTTCCAACTCTAGATGCTGGAGGACCAACCCCCCATTGGGACTGACAAATCTGTCCACCTCCTCATTTACTTTTATGCGTGCCTTGTTAAGCCGCTCCACAGACCTGGCCAAGCGCCAGGTCATGTGGGCAACAATGTCCAACCACACACTAAGCATGTGGCGAAAGGCTGTGCGGAGCTGAAGAAAATCAAATTTGATGTCACGAATCAGCTCCTGCATGGACCTAACTCCCAGATCATTGCCACCTACATAGAGTTCCAGAATGTCCGGCTGTCTATCCAGCCGGGCAAAGCGGTGCACCTCTGGAACCGCCCTGCTCCACATCATGCTCGGCACCCATAACCATCGGACACAAGCCTCCTGTCTAGAGAATCCCAATTGACTACCATTGGGTCCAACGCCTGCTCGCCTGGCCCCCCAAAACACATAGGTGTCCATTTATGAAACTGATTTTTTCTCTCATTTTACTACTCGGCAGTTCTCTGAGGAAAGTTATCACCTCTGGCACCCTGTTTAGGAAACGGAGAACTTCACTTCTCATAGGGGGAACAGAGGAGAAGTGTTTCCTCGGAGAACGGCCGAGATCTGTGTACAAGGGAATGGGGATACCTGTAATCTCGTGAGACAAAGCGAGATTACAGTACAAGAAAATCACTGGTGCCCATTTTTTAAGCAGTGATAGAATATTACTGCTGAATACACCTGCATTCGACCCCCACTAATGTTAATAAAATAATTAGTCCCCCTACATAAATATACATATATACTGTATACACACATATACTATATATATATATATATATATATATATACACACACACACTAAATATATATATATATATATATATATATATATATATATATATATATATATATATACACATGTATGTTTATATATACACATGTATATATATATATATATATATATATATATATATATATATATATATATATACAAATAAATATATGGCAGGGGGACATGTGTTGGGGGGTCTTATCGAGGAAGAAGGATGTAGATAATCTTCCTTCTTCCCCCTCAGTTCTCCCCTGATTCGGTCTTCTCTCCCCGATTTACCACCTCCAGGCTGGTGAATCTGGGAGTGTGAATTCTGGCACCGATCGCCAGTGAAGTGTGGAGACCGCAGCTTCATAACCTGGCCGTTTCTGTGTCTGTCAATGACAGATTCTCTGTGTGTGGAGATGATCAGTGAAGAACGTGTTCTCCCCCGATCATCTCTGTTTCATAAACCAATAATGATCCGAGATGAGCTGCGATCAGCAGGATCACTGCTCATCTCAGTTTCATAAACGGACACCATAGGAGTGGCCCAGTATCCAGACGAGACACGTGTCACCACCTGAAAGAAAGGAACAATACACAACGGGTTAACAACAAAACAAGTGCAAAAGCAAGAACGTACAGACACAAACTTACGCCCCTCTCCCCCCTCTATAAGTCATCAACAGATGAAGACACACATAGAGCAGAAACTTCTTGGAGTCCCACCTACCAATACGATTACGGCATCCTCATCCACCCCCACTGTGCAGCCTCCGTGGCTGCCCCTCAGATGCGGAAGGAGTGTGAGGCGTAACTTTTAGCATTAAAACCCAAGGCTCCTAGACATTTTAGAAAAACAGAAATTAATTGACAAAGAAGACCTGTCCGCATGTATCAAAAATGACTCAGCCAAATCGGGGTGTACGGCAAGAAAATCCTGCACAGTGCCCACCAGGCACAAGGGTAAAGCTGGCATAGCAAACGGCGTAACACATACGCCTCTGCCGGACTGATACATTTTTGACCTGCGGAGAAGCAAACTAACTCCCCCTTCCCCACAGGCGATGTCCTGAACCAACATACCTCCTTGAGGGGATTTAGAAGGGTTGACCAACTCCCCAATCCTAAAAGCTCCAAAAAAAGGCGAGAGAGAATTCTGCCTTAACCAAGGTAACCTGATAACCGGAGGAGCACAGGTAACCCAACATCAAGAAAATGTCCTGCAAAAGAGCAAATGACACAGAACACTCAGTATCTCTACGCTGGTAGGAACGGCGATATCCCTTCAAAGCCCGCCGAATCAAAAATTCCTTATTGAAGTCCCAGGTCCCATGCAGTTTAAAGAAAAAGGCCAAACCAGCCAACTTTCATGCTATGGCAGAGACCGACTCGCCCATCTCAAAGTTCCTGTAAATGAAATATAAGACCACGAACCTGACATCTGGGCTCAATGTATCCCCCTTGGTCAGCTGCAACAACTCCAGTCCCTCTAGCCACACCTTGGAATAGGCCGACCAGGTCAACTCACTTATCGACCTTCTGATCCAGCCAGTGACGACCCCAATGCAATCTTCCACAGCCATTCAGGACAAGGAACCACGTGTTGCTGCGCTGCCGGTGTCAACTCTCTCAACCTGCCCCACTGAAAATGAGACAAGGAGTCAGACAAAGTATTATCAACTCCAGGGATGTGCGCAGCATAAATAAAAACATTCAAATAAGGGAACCGTAAAACTAGGTGACAAAGAAGACGGACCATGATCTGCGAAGAAGCCATGATACGGTTATAGACCTGTACCACACTGAGATTGTCGCAATTTAAACTCACCTTCACGTTCTGGAACGCCTCACCCCATATCTCCATAGCCAGTACCACTGGGAAAAGACACTTTCCATGAATGCAGCCATGGCTCTGCACTCCAGTGACCCGGGTAAAAGGCCCTGTAACCAGTTGAACCCACCACATCCGTGTAAAGTTCCAGGTCAAAGTTGCTGACAACCACAATGACCGCCCATTAAAGGAGTCCAAAAAGCTGTGCCACACCCGTAAGTTCTCTCGATGTTCTCTAGTGAGCTGAACAAAATGAGTGGGCGATTTCAGCCCTGCAGTAGCTGCTGACAGCCATCGACAAAAAAACCCTGCTCATAGGCAGGATGCGACACGCAAAATTGAACTTACTCAACAATGACTGCAAGTTTCGAAGCTGAATCTTACATAGTCCCAGGATCCCCCGAATCTCAGCTTTGAGGGGTGAAAGCTTATGCTCTGGCAGGGGACACTCCATGGCACCTGTATCCAGCATGATGCCAAGGAAGCTAAGCTCGGCAGCCTGGGCCCTCTGTCTTATCCAGGGCCAATGGAATGCCAAAACGAGCCACGATGTGTTGCAAAGTGGCAAGGAGAACGGCACACATGTTGGACAAGTGCGGATCTACACAAAGGAAATCATCCAAATAGTGGATGATGGAATTCACTCCAGCGACATTGTGATGGTGTTCAACATCACTGGAATTTAGGGACAGATGGGTGAGGGGTTGAATTGCTTCATTTTTGTCAGCAAGGTCCATTGTTCCCTTTGCCATGAGGTTTCTGAGCAGGAAGTCCACTCCTTATATGGTCATCCCAGGAAGTTCTGAGGAGCCGGACTGTCTAAGGTGGCTCCCCATTCAACTATTGTCAGGTGTGCTAATGACCGCACCTGTTGTCTGCTAAGGGAGGTATTGACACAGAGTAATGTGTATTGAGGGCTCGTTAGGGAACCATTGTTCTGTGTCTGACTATTATGTACATTGATTGCCCCCTCGGGCTTCTGTCTCCTTGCATTGGTCAAAGCTATCTGACCAATCCCTGTTGACTCATTTTCAAGTCCTCATTTGCATTTCCTGGTCAAGCTATCTGACCAATCACTACTGACTCATTTTCGAGCCCTCATTTGCATGTCTGGAGAGGACCAGAATGGGAACTGCAGGTACTTTACAATTGACCAATAGGAAAGCGGTTGTTGGGGGCAGGATGTTCCAAATTCTGTATAAAAGTGTGCTGTGTTCTTCCAATAAATTGTCTTCCTGTTTGAACTTACATAAAGCCTGCCTGGTGTGTGTTCTAATGGATTCCAAATGGCACATAGCTGTAGTTCGGATCCCGGATCCTTGGTTGACCGAATCATCAGACGATGCGATCTGCAAGCTGACTTACTAGAAACAGAGGAGTGTCGGGAGAGCGAACAGAGCGAGCAAGGGTCTCGTCACATTGGTTGGCAGCGGTGGGATTTGCTCTCCAGTTACCGGGACACTCCAAACCACCACAGTAAATGACCAGCTATGCAGCATGCAGGATAGCCACGCTGAGAGACTTACTTGAGAGCCGCGGAGGGACCAGTGGGACAAAGAACAAGGCCACCCTGATCAGTGAGCTGGCCGAGATGGATCAGAGGGAGGGTGATGCAGGACCCCGGTCAGTTGAAGACTTGTTTCAGCAACGAGTTCTGGAGCGGTTGGCATTATATGGTGCTAACCCATCAGAGACCGCCATACAGAATGCCATTAGAGACATCCAGCTGCAGGATGAGCGACAAGAGAAAGAACTAGAACGACAAGAGAAAGAACGAGAGCGACAAGAGAAAGAACGAGAGCGACAAGAGAAAGAACGAGAACGGCAAGAGAGGGAACGAGAGCAGCAACATGAGCAGAAAATGGCAGAAATACGTCAATCAGAGAAAACGCCTAAAGATGCAGCGACTGTCCGTAAGTTGCCCTTTCGGGCGTTCAAACTATTTAAGGAAGGAGAGGAGGAAATTGACGCATTCCTGCAGGACTTTGAGAGACTATGCCAGATACATGAAGTACTGTCCCAAGATTGGGTCGCCTTACTGGCGAGTAATTTAACTGGCAGAGCGGCGGATGCATATCGGGCCCTGGAGGACGAAGACGCTAAAGACTACGACCGGCTAAAAGAAGCTTTGCTAGCCCGATTTGCCATTACACCCGAAGCCAGCCGGATTAAGTTTAGAGAATCCCGGAAACAAACCAACACAACATACGTGGAGTGGGCACATCGTATGCAGCGGAACCTTAAGAGCTGGTTCCAGGGAAGCCACGCTCATACCATAGAGGACATCACCCAGCTAGTACTATTAGAACAGTTTTTTAACCACACCCCTCCGGTAGTACGGGATTGGGTGCGAGATAAACAACCACAGACGGTACAGCAAGCGGCTACTCTGGCCGATGAATATCTGGACTCTCGAAGGTCAGGCGAAAATGAGCGTTATCCACTATCTCGGCCCAGTTTACCAGCCTCTAAGCTGACTTCAGTACCTCCGTGGTCTGCCTCGAGACCCCCAGCCCGACCCAACCCTCCTACCGGACCTAAGTGCTATACCTGTAACCAAACTGGTCATCTGCGACAACATTGCCCTAGCCAAACCACGAGGTATCGAGAGACTAATCATCCATCCAGACCAGCGGCTCATTGCTACCAGAATGAGCCCAACCATCGAGATGTTCAGGAAGAGTGCGGCGAACTTTTTGAAGCGGATCCTGTCCAAGCTGCTGCCGGAGATAATCGGCAGCACCATCGCCAGGCAGTATGGGTTAATGGGCAGCCGGCCCAGGGACTCCGCGATTCCGGGGCTACGATTACCCTCATCCAGCCTCACATGATTCCCCAGTCAGCCCGGACCGGCCAGACTGTTGCAGTCAGGGTAGCAGGGGGCCAGGTGCTACGTTTATCCACCGCCCAAGTCCTCTTGGATTGGGGCTCAGGGGAGCGATATGTGCGAGTGGGATTACTACGCGAGTTACGCGCAGAAGTACTTTTGGGGAACGATTTGGGCCATTTAACCTCCTCTTATGCCCCAGAGGCCACCATGGCCGGGACCACCAGACGTCACAGCCACAGTCGCTCTCCCATGTCAAATCGAAGGCGGCATATAGGAAGTAGAGTACGTCCGGTAAATCCTGATCCTAACTGCTGTTTGGGCGTGTTTGGCCTAAGTCTTTACACAATGGAGCGAGATCTAAAAGAAGTATTTTCAACATATGGTCCAATGGCTGATGTATCCATTGTGTATGATCGGCAGTCTCGACGTTCCAGGGGTTTCGCGTTTGTCTGCTTTGAAAATGTTGAAGACGCAAAGGAGGCAAAAGAACATGCAAATGGAATGGAACTTGATGGAAGACACATACGTGTAGATTTCTCAATTACAGAAAGGCCCCACACCCCTACGCCAGGAATATACATGGGAATGCGGAGGGGTTATCCCGACAGACAGACCTAGAACCTTAAGACTACTTTTCCAACATCCTCGAGTTGACCCGTTTGGGGTCCCACTGTGGCTGTTGGACTGTTTACCCGGGGGAAGATATGTGATGGTGTTCACCATCACTGGAATTTAAGGACAGATGGGTGAGGGGTTGAATTGCTTCATTTTTGTCAGCAAAGTCCATTGTTCCCTTTGCCATGAGGTTTCTGAGCAGGAAGTCCACTCCTTATATGGTCATCCCAGGAAGTTCTGAGGAGCCGGACTGTCTAAGGTGGCTCCCCATTCAACTATTGTCAGGTGTGCTAATGACCGCACCTGTTGTCTGCTAAGGGAGGTATTGACACAGAGTAATGTGTATTGAGGGCTCGTTAGGGAACCATTGTTCTGTGTCTGACTATTATGTACATTGATTGCCCCCTGGGGCTTCTGTCTCCTTGCATTGGTCAAAGCTATCTGACCAATCCCTGTTGACTCATTTTCAAGTCCTCATTTGCATTTCCTGGTCAAGCTATCTGACCAATCACTACTGACTCATTTTCAAGCCCTCATTTGCATGTCTGGAGAGGACCAGAATGGGAACTGCAGGTACTTTACAATTGACCAATAGGAAAGCGGTTGTTGGGGGCAGGATGTTCCAAATTCTGTATAAAAGTGTGCTGTGTTCTTCCAATAAATTGTCTTCCTGTTTGAACTTACATACAGCCTGCCTGGTGTGTGTTCTAATGGATTCCGAACGGCACATAGCTGTAGTTCGGATCCCGGATCCTTGGTTGACCGAATCATCAGACGATGCGATCTGCAAGCTGACTTACTAGAAACAGAGGAGTGTCAGGAGAGCGAACAGAGCGAGCAAGGGTCTCGTCACAGACATCCCTTACCACCCACTCCACAAAAGAGCTAAATGTCTCAAACAATGAACAAGAAATAAAACAGCCCATTGGAAGGCACCGATCCACGCAATACGTCCCCTGCCACCAAGCAACCAGAATGGATTCGATGTCGGATTTGGCCATGAGAGCACCTTGCCCATAGTGACGGACCCAAAAAACCACTGCATCAAAGGACGTATAGGACACCGAAACCCGCCTCTGAATCAATTGCGTCATTAACCGACCCACCCTTCGGAAAGGAAATGGGGTGTATGAGGTGAAACGAATTAGGCTCTTTTTTAGGCACAACCCCTAACAAGGAGACCACCAAATCAGACAGAGGTAAAGAGGGAAAAGGGCCATCCATGCGGCCCAAATTTACTTCCTTTTGGAATTTGTCAGAAACCACCGAGGAATGCCGAATGCATATTCTTCGCTAATGGTGGAAGGGAGGCAATGGAACAAGGGATGCAAAATCCCTCAGAGAAACCAACTTTCAAACATCAAAGCAGTATCCTGGTTGGGGTATCTATTTAGGAAAGGACGCATCCTTTCCACCCTCACTGACATCCTCCCTTTTGTTTGCAGACTCGCTGGTACGTGCCTTACCATGGTTGAAGCAATGCAACAAGGGAAGTGAACCTCTGTAACCAGAGCATTCATGCTTGAAATGGCATGCCCCCCCCCCAAACTTACAGGATCCCTTGTTATACTGCCAGCAGAAACCCTGCTTCTTCATTGCCAGCTGTCCGGGGGTTAGCGGAACTGCTGACTCCACCTTGAGAAAACTGAGAAGGTGCCCGCGCCAAAGTCATATGCCTCATCCAGAGGCCGATGTCCTTGTGGACCCCTGAAAGAATGGGCGGGTGGCTCTCCTCTGCCGGAATTGCTCGTCGTACCGTAGCCATACTACGCCCCCATGGATCCTGTGGGCCTCGCTAATGGCATCAAGGTAGCAGAAGAGAGCCGAACAATGATCTAGGTTCTTCTCTCCGATAACTCTCCCAATAATGGCAAATGCCTGCAGCCAATTGGCGAAGGTACGCAGGATCAGTCTGTATCACCGCTTCTCCTTGTCCTCTTTCTTGCTTTTTTCTGGCTTGAGCTTGTCTAAATTACATTTTTCCAAAGGTAGGAGAGCGAATATCTCCACATACTCACCTTTCCAAATCCTTTCTCTGACTTCCTGCTTCAGGTGCCCACCGAGCGGGCCCTCGAAACATACATAAACCTTACGCCCAGCCTAGTCCGCTAAGCAAATCAAGTCTACCTTCCCTACGCCATCCCTCAAAGCCAAAACTCCCACCCCGATGCCTGGGCAGGAGCCGGGGTTCCACCTGTTCAGAAGAAAAACCACCCACCCCAGGATTGCCTGTGGGAACAGGTACCTTTCCATCCGCAACTGACACAGTACTAGGCGGGACTCACACCGGCGCAGGAGTAGTATGGACACCACCCCCTGGCTTGAAATGCCACACCAGCTTCCGCGCAGGTCTGAAAGAAAGTCCCCTACACTGGTGTCTGACCCCGAAGCAGCGGTTAGGTCACTCGCCACCTGAGGGAAGAAACCATGCCCATGCTAGAAACCGGTGGTGGAGAAACTGCTCCACCCCCCACCCCCAACAGCTCCCTCAAATCAGCACAAAAAGACACAGAAGACACAGAGCACTCACCAGGCTGGGAAACAACAACAAAAAGAAAAGGGGCGCACCGACCTAGTGCATTACCACTAAAAACATTTATTAAAATATTAAAAAGTATATATTATACTCACAAAACAGGAGTGAATGTACACACATCAACATGATATACATATAATCTCCAAGGTAGCCAAGGTACTGCACGATGCTGGTTGCCATGCAGTGTACCGCAAGAAACTGTTGTAGCTAGTCTGACGCGTTTTGGGGGTGAGCCCCCTTCCTCAGAGCCAGGCTGCCCAGGAGGTATACCACCAGCCATCGTTCCAAACTGCGGCCGCTTGACTCCTCCCCTTCAGACCCAGGATCCGTAAGCCTGGATGCTGAGGAGCTATGTGGTATCCGGCCACGCCCCCTCATATCAGCTCTGCCCACCGATGTCCTGGTCCCCAGAGTGGAGCGCCCTGAGCCCAGGGCACTCTTCACGTGACCTCTGGTGCTGCTCCTCCTCCTCCTGACAGTGGCTGCAAGGGGGGCCACTGAGACCTGGGAGCCGTCGGGCCACAACAGAACTTCTCCCTCACCGGATCTCCTCCCTGACAGGCTCATCACCAGAGGAGGAGTCCACATGGTCCCCCAAGAGCCACCAGGCTCCATCGCTGTAGAGGATTCCTTCCAAACACACAGGGCTCCATCGCTGTAGAGGATTCCTTCCAAACACGCCGTCAGCAGAGGCAGTGAAGCGCTTCACTGGCAGGCCTGAAGGGTCCCTGTTGGGGCTCCTAGTGGGGGGCAGAGCCCTAGGGGAGGATTCCACAGCGATCGCAGTGATACCTCACATGTGTGATTTGAATGCTGTTTAAATATGCGGGGGTGATGTGTGTTTTCACTTCTGCACGAGGGATGGGACGCTTTTAATTTTCTTTCTTATTTATTTTATTTTTTAATTTTTATTTTTACACTGTCCCTTTATTTTTTATATCGCTTTTATTCCTATTACAAGGAATGTAAACATCCTTTGCAATAAAAATAAGCATGACAGGCAGGGGGGGACTGACAACTCATGGGGCCCTCTGCCAATAAGAGATCATGGGTCCCCTGTGTCCCTGCCCACACTCAAGCCACACCCACACAAAGCCCCACCTATATCTTGCACTGCCCACATCGCATTTGTTTGTCACAGAATTTCTCTACACTATGTTAAAAATAAATGTTTATTATAGAGAGTAGTGGATCCATGGAATAACCTTCCTGCAGAAGTGGTAGCTGCAAATACAGTGAAGGAGTTTAAGCATGCATGGGATAGGCATAAGGCTATCCTTCATATAAGATAGGGCCAGGGACTATTCATAGGATTCAGATATATTGGGCAGACTAGATGGGCCAAATGGTTCTTATCTGCCGACACATTCTATGTGTCTATGTTTCTATGTTTCTATAGAAAAAAAAAGAAACTTACATTAAATAATGGTACATTTCCAAAATTAAGGTTTTCATGAATTAGCACAATATAACAGGTGCAACAAATGTCTTCTTAGCTGAACAGTTTAATAAAAAAGATACAAAAAATAAAAAGCTCTGAACAGCATGTTACAAAATTATTGCCCTAGAATTGCTCTCACTCCGGCGTTCCCGACGTTCCCGACGATACCATACATATGTGCCGCCATTATTGTTTATATATGTGTGCTTGTCCTACATAACACCCTACCTGGATTTGCTTTACAATAATTTTTTAACAATAATTTTTACTGACCACCAATGTAAGGGGGCCATTCCTCCCATCGATCACCATTGTAAGGGGCATCCTTCCTACTGGCCACCAACGTAAGGAGCATTTTCTTCACTGACCAACAATATAAGGGACATTCTTCCCACTGACCACCAATGTAAGAAGTGTTCTTCCACTGACCATCATATTAAAGTGGAGTTCCGGCCTCAAAATCGATAAAATCGATTTTGGGCCATCTGCTTGCTAAGGGGAACCTGAAAAAGAAATGGATACTGGCGATTTTTTTTTTGGTCACTTACCTTATTATAGAAGAAAATATACTTACCTTCCTTCCACTTCCTCCCTCTGCGGCCGCGGCCCACGCCGTCACTTCCGGTTTGCGATGATTCCTGGGAGCTGAACGTCATCGCTCCCAGGAATCAATGTGCCTGCACCGGCCCCGCTCGTCACTTCCGGTGCAGGCGCGACATTCACTGCTAAACAGCTTCTGGGCATGCCCAGAAGCTGTGCAGGGATGCCGCGCCTGCACCAGAAGTGATGAGCGGGGCCGGTGCAGTGCATTGTGGGACTCTGACGTCACGAAGAGGACACAAAGAGGGACGCTGCGGCTTCAGCTGCCCACACCTGAGATGGCAGCGCTGGAGAAGAAATTTTCTAGGTAAATATTTCTTCTTACAGGTATGTGTGACCCAGGACAGTTCAGAGGCTATCCTTTATGGAATGTACTAGCCCTGACTGTCCCGGGGGTATTTTTAGCTCAAATTGACCCCCGAGGCCGGAACTCCGCTTTAAGGGGCATTCTTCTCATTGACCATTAATGTAAGGAACATTCTTTCCACTGACCACCAATGCAAGGAGCATTCTTCTCACTGACCACCAATGTAAGGAACATTCTTCTCACTGACCACCAATGTAAGGAACAATCTTCTCATTCACCACCAACGTAAGGAGACATTTTTCTCAGTGACTACCAATGTAAGGAGACATTCTTCTCACTGACCACCAATGTAAGGAGCATTCTTCCCACTGAGCACCAATGTAAGGAGCATTCTTCCCACTGATCACTAATGTAAGGAGTATTCTTCCCACTGATCACTAATGTAAGGAGTATTCTTCCTGTCAAAGTGTACAGATGTCAGTATTATGGGAAAAGCACTCAGTGTACAGATAACAGTGTTACAGTATATATAGGGAATAGCACTCACTCTGTAAACTGAGTGCTAGTACCTTTAACACTAATATATGTACTACAATGAGTACTATTCCTTATACACTGCTCAAAAAATTAAAGGAACACTGAAAACACAACAGATCTCAAAAATATCATGCTGGATATCTATAATGTGTTAGGATCTATGCTGGAATGGACTGGGTAATGTGTTAGGATCTAAAGGGGTATGGACTGGGTAATGTGTTAGGAACGAAAGGATGCCACATCATTTGATGGAAATAAAAATTTTCAACCTACAGAGGGCTGAATTCAAAGACACCCCGAAAATCAAAGTGAATAAATGATGCAGCAGGCTAGTCCATTTTGCTGAAATCTCATTGCAGTAACTCAGAGTAGTTTGTATGGCCCCCATGTGCTTGTATGCATGCCTGACAACATCGGGTCATGCTCCTAATGAGACAACAGATGGTGTCCTTGGGGGGGTTTCCTCATAAATCTAGACCAGGGCATCACTGAGCTCCTGAACAGACTGAGGTGCAACCTGGCGGCATCGGATGGACTGACTGAAACATATTGTCCCAGAGGTGTTCTATTGGATTAAGGTCAGGTGAACCTAGGGGCCATTCAATGGTATCAATTCCTTCCTCCTCCAGGAACTGGCTGCATACTTATGCAACGTGAGGCTGGGCATTGTCGTGCACCAGAAGGAACCTAGGACCCACTGCACCAGCGTAGGGTCTGACCATTGGTCCAAGGATTTCATCCTGATATCTAATGGCAGTCAGGGTGCCATTGTCTAGCCCAGTGTTTCTCAACTCCGGTCCTCAGGACCTACTAACAGGCCAGATTTTAAGTATTACCTTGGGAGATGCAGACTAGAATACTGCAATCACTGAGCAGCAAATTATATCACCTGTGATGTATTTCAGTTTTTTTGCAAACATGGCCTGTTAGTGTGCCCTGAGGACCAGAGTTGAGAAACACTGGTCTAGCCTGTAGAGGTTTGTGCGTCTCTCAATGGATATACCTTCCCAGACCATCACTGACCCACCACCAAACTGGTCATGATGAACGATGTTACAAGCAACATAATGTTCTCCACGGATTCTCCAGACCCTTTCACATCTGTCACATGTGATCAGGATGAACCTGCTCTCATCTGTGAAAAGCACAGGGCGCCAGTGGTGGACCTGCCAATCATGGTGTTCAATGGCAAATGCCAATTGAGCTCCACAGTGCCAGGCAGTGAGCATAGGGCCCACTAGAGGATGTCAGGCCCTCAGGCCACCCTCATGAAGTCTGTTTCTGATTGTTTGGTCAGAGACATTAACACCAGTGGCTTGCTGAAGGTCATTTTGTAGGGCTCTGGCAGTGCTCATCCTGATCCTCCTTGCACAAAGGAGCAGATACCGGTCCTGCTGATGGGTTAAGGACATTCTGCAGCCTCGTCCTGCTCTCCTAGAGTAACTGCCTGTCTCATGGAATCTCCTTCATGCTCTTGAGATTGTGCTGGGAGAAAAAGCAAAGCTTCTGGCAATGGCACATATTGATGTGCCATCCTGGAGGAGTTGGACTGCCTGTGCAACCTCTATAGGGTCTAAGTATTGTCTCGTGCTACCAGTAGTGACACTGACCCTAGCCAAATGAAAAACTAGTGAAAAACAGTCAGAAAAGATGAGTAGGAAAAAAATGTCTCTGGCCTCCACCTGTAAAACCATTCCTGTTTTGGAGGTTGTCTCTTCGTTGCCCATGTAGCGCACCTGTTGGTGATTTAATTATAACCAAAGCAGCTGAAACTGATTAACAAGCCCCTCTGCTACTTAAATGACCAGATCATTATCCCAAGAGTTTATTTAACCTGATGCTATACTCTGAATAAAAAGTGTTCCTTTAATTTTTTTGAGCAGTGTATATATAACATTGGTATCTGTACATGAGTGGCACTGGGTAAGAAAGAACACTCATTCAGCCCTGCTGGTAATTATAGACACACACTAAACTGTGTGATCAGGGCAGCCATCAGAAATTTTGAGGGTCCTTACACACCTTTAGGCCTGCCCCCCCGGCCTGACCGCCAACATTCCCCAGGGCCTGCCCACTGGCTATTCCCCCAAATTCACCCACTGGTCAGAGGTGTACACAACATTTGCAGTTTGGGGGTGGTAAAAACCCCCTATTTGATCCCTATTTTTACCCCACCACACCCTCTTTAACTGCAGTGGCCAGAGTGTACATATGTCACAGCTGCAGCAGGAATTATACACACTGTCACACAGGTGTAGCGCCTGCCGAGTGTGACCTATTCAAGTGAATGGGGCCACTCTGCAAAGGCCCTGCAACTGTGTGCAGTGCATGCAGCTGTTGCATGCTAGTGTCAAATACAAAGGGGTCAAGCAGTCGGTGAGGAGGTGTAAAACCCCTCCTCACCAGATCCTTTACCCCTTGGTCGCTGTACTGCACAAGGTTGCAGAGCAGCCCCACTCACTAAAATGGGTCACACTTTGCAGACGCTAAACCTGTTAAGTGTGACAGGGTGAATAAATGCTGCTGTTGCATGTGTACACCCCTGGCCAATGCAGTTAAAAGGTGGTGTAGTCGGGGGGTGGTAAAAACAGGGTTAAACTATGGGGTTTTACCAACCCCAAACTGCAAATGTAACCAAGTCCTTACTGTCCTGAGCCCTTATTGTCCTTATCAGTTACTTTTTAGGGGACCCTGGGGGACACCGTGGGAGGAGGACTGAGGGATGATGTGGGAGGAGGACTGAGGGACGCTGTGGGAGGAGGACTGAGGGACGCCATGGGAGGAGGACTGAGGGATGCCATGGGAGGAGGACTGAGGGACGCCATGGGAGGAGGACAGGGGTGGGAGGAGGACAGGGGTGGCCATGGGAGGAGGACAGAGGGACGCCGTGGGAGCAGGACTGAGGGATGCCATGGTAGGAGGACTGAGGGATGCCATGATAGGAGGACTGAGGGACGCCATGGGAGGAGGCCTGAGTGATGTCGTGGGGGAGGACTGAGGGACACCGTGGGAGGAAGACTGAGGGGTGCCATGGGAGGAGGACTGAGGGATGCCGTGGGAGGAGGACAGAGGGATGCCATGGGAGGAGGCCTGACAGATGTCGTGGGGCGAGGACTGAGGGGCGCCATGGCAGGAGGACTGAGGGATGCCGTGGGAGGGGGAGTGAGGGACGCCGTAGGAGGGGGAATGAGGGACACCGTGGGAGGAGGACTGAGGGATGCCATGGGAGGAGGACTGAGGGGTCGTCGTGGGAGGAGGACTGAGGGACGCCATGGAAGGGGGAGTGAGGGACACCATGGAAGGAGAACTGAGGGACACAGTGGGAGGGGGAGTGAGGGACACCGTGGAAGGGGGAGTGAGGGAATGCCGTGGGAGGAGTATTGAGGGACGCGGTGGAAGGACTGAGGAATGCGGGCATCTTTTAATTTGGGAGGGAGAGGATATGTGCTGGGGGGTGCCTTGGGAGGGGAGAGGACCCTTCTTCCCTCCCAAAGCACCCCCGAGCACATATCCTCTAGTTCCCCATCACTCCACCATGTGTGCATCTGTGGTAATTGCCTCCCCCCCACCCCCGGTAACTGTGTCACCCCTTACTTTGTTTAATCTTGACCGCTCTGAATTCCAGAGACCGCACCTAGGATATACATACTTAAAACAATATAACAGTGCTGCAGTACTAAAGATTTTATATTACTGCAGTACTAAAGATGCTATAGTAATGCCACAGTACGAAGGATGCAATATTAATATTGCAGATCTAAAAAGGAGAGAGAGACCCATTTAAGCAACATCTATAAGGAGATACAGGGGAGAGATATCACCTCAAGCAGCAGTTTGGCTCTGCTCGGTCCTGCTCTGAGGTCTCCTGCTGCCTCAGTCAGCAGTTTCACTTATGCAGTGGCCGCACAGTGTAGATGAACGGAGGAGGTGGGTGGAGCCAGACATTCTGTAATAGGCACGGAGGAGGACGAGGAAGATCTTCCTTCGCTCTGCATGCTGGGTCCTCTCCTCTGCCTCGCTTTCGTCCTTGGGATGTCACTGGTTGCTAGACGCCAGGCGGCTGCCGATCGTAGCAACCAGTCTAGCGCACACTAAAGCTGCTTCGGCAGCCTGGGTGGATCAGATCTGGGGAAATTGTCACCCTTCATGGGGCCCCCGGGCAACTTCGGTGCCCAGGAGTCCTAATGGTCAGTCCGCCCCTGATGACAGGTCCTCTTTATTTAGAGATCTGGGGTCAAAATTTACCTTTAAAAGCAAAAGAAAAAAAATTGTGTTTTTTTTTTTTTACATTTTGACTTTAAGGGAAAAAAAAATCCTTTGTTTACGTCCGAGAACCAGAAGTGACATCAGAGTCCTCCAAGGGCATAGAGCCGAGAGGGGGCCATTTTGCCTTTACTTGACTTCCTGCCCAATGATCGGCATCACTGGAGTTTTTGGAGGCTTTACCGTAAGCTCGAAAACAACCAGGAAGCGGCGGGGGTTGGGGATGGGGGTACTTCTCCCGCCGCCCATAAAAGTGATCTCACAGTGAATGCTCTGCTGGGATCACTTTTATCATAAAACTGGCCACAGCTACCATAACCCCGGTATTTAACATCAAACACATGATGTATATTTACAGTAAGGTGGTTGGCAAAAGTTCTACACTATGCGCTCTGTTGTCCTTTCTTGTTGTCTAGTTTAAGAGCGCTGCACTTATTTTTGTAGAGCTCCAAGATTGAACTTTAATGAACTTGATAGACTTTCTTGTTGCTAACAGATATGTTTGTTGTTGAGAGCCTGAGATTTTTCACTGGAATGAAATCTGTTATTCTGTTAAGTCACGTTTTCTACTTAATGAGTTGTTTGAGAGAGTTTATTACATAGTTATAGTATAAAGCTAAACCCAAAAGCAAATGTTTTATATATTGCAGTTTACCAATTCTTAAATGTGGTAGCTGGAATAGTTTCCTTTTTTCCTTTTTTTCTGGTGATCTGGCCAGTAAGTCTCTTATTTTTTAACTTCCCTTAACTGACCATGCTGTCTAGCAAAAGTGACATTTAGAGGATATGGATTTCCTTAAGGTTCCTTAGCTGTTTGGCGTTCAGATTAGCGATAAATTAAACTGCCCTGGGTTCAGTTTGAGCAGGGTTCAGCGGACTCCTTGAAATGGATAGGGGCCAGATCTGTCAAATCAAAAATGTCCAGTTTCTGGGCTAATAAGCAAAGGGTTGTAAAATAAATAAATAAATAAATAAATAAATAGCATGGGAAAAGGAGGGGGGTGGGGGAGGACAATTCCCAGGGGAACATGAACAAAATATTTGAATGACCTTTGGAGAGGTTTGCAGAAACTGACAATGAACTGTCATTTGTTGGCAATTTAAATGGTGTCATTTTGTCTTTGCAAATGTCACTTTTGCTATAGCACACCCTACAGCAAGAATTAAAAAAATGTGTAGATTCCCCCTAAAATGCATAACAGATCATTTGAGTCTGGCACCAATTTTACTGCCTTCCACCTGGCCATTGTACAGATGGGTTGGAGCTTCTCTGTTGTGAGTAGACGTCCCATATATGGTTTAGAATGAGTGCCCACGTGTGGCCCAGAGGCCGCACAGCAGCGCAATAATGTGATTGCTGTGTCTTTAGGACACAGCACATCACAGATCGGGACATGGGTGCTGTGATAAGCTCTCATGATCACATGATAGCTGTGTCCAATCACAGCCTGACTTCACACTGTGTAAACAGAGACACATGTCTTTGTGTCGGCTCTCCCCACTGAGCTCAGTGGGAGTTCAGTGTAGGGGGGGGGGAGGGGGGGAGCGGGTGATGCTGCAACTTGTGACAGCTTTCTGTGTAACTGATTATTACATAGTTACATAGTAGGTGAGGTTGAATAAAGACAATAGTCCATCCAGTTCAACCTGTGTAGGTGTGTGTGGCTGTAATCATCTCACATACCCCTGAATGCTCTGATCAGGGGCGTAACTACAGGGGTTGCAGGGGTTGCAATCGCTACCGGGCCCCCTGCTCCAGGGGGCCCGGTAGCAAACCAGTGGGTGAACTTCTAGGATCTCAAAGGTCACACTTGCGACCGGGCCCTGGCATTTCACCACTGTGGGGAGGCCCCAAGATTGCAGGAAGGGGGCCCACTGCAGAACTTGTGAAAGGATCCTGATGCGGGACCATAATAAAAGGCCATGCAATGAGATTAAAGCCCCAGGATTAGTGGGAAGAGCCCCGGGCTTGAAGGGAAGGGCCCCGGCCAGGGGTCTGGGGGGCCCTTCCTGGTTTCTTGCATCGGGGCCCTGAAGGTTCTAGTTACGCCTCTGGCTCTGATCCTTGAGATGTAAGTCTAAGAGTCTTTTGAAAGCCACCATACTACCCGCAGAAACCACCTCTTGTAGTAGAGAATTCCACAATCTTGTAGCCCTAACAGTAAAGAACCCCCCACGTTGCCTGAAGTTAAAACGCTTCTCCTCTAATCGCATTGTATGCCCTCGAGTCCTCATGCAATCCCTTCGAATGAACAGCTTTTTTTCTAAGCTGGGATCCCCATTAAGATATTTATAAATTGCTATCATGCCCCCCTTCAGACGTCTCTTCTCCAGGGAGAATAAATCGAGCGATTGTAGACGCTCTTCATAGGCAAGGTCCTCCAATCCCCTAATTAGTTTAGTTGCCCTTCTCTGGACTCTCTCCAGCTCCAACACATCCCTCCTGAGGACTGGCGACCAGAACTGGACAGAATACTCCAGATGCGGTCGGACCAGAGTTTTATAAAGTGGAAGGATTATAGTCTTATCTCTGGAATACATCCCTTTCTTTATGCATGCTAATATTCTGCTGGCTTTGGCAGCTGCCGCTTGACATTGCATGCTGTTGCCTAATCTATCATCAACCAAGACTCCCAGATCCTTCTCCATTTTTGATTCCCCCAAGGGTTCCCCTCCTAACGTGTATTGTGTGTTAATGTTTTTAGTCCCCAAGTGCAAAACCTTACACTTCTCCATGTTAAACCTCATTTGCCATGTTGTTGCCCACTCTGTAATTTTGTCCAGGTCATTCTGTAGGATATCTGCTTCATGCTGTGCAGTTATTGCCCTGGCCAATTTTGTGTCATCTGCAAAAACTGATATACAACTACTGATCCCGACCTCAATGTTGTTTATGAATAAATTGAACAAGGTTGGTCCCAGGACTGAGCCCTGGGGGACCCCGCTTACAACCTCAGACCAGTCTGAGTATGCGCTGTTTATTACCACCCTTTGGAACCGCCCTTTAAGCCAATTCCGTATCGAAGAGCAAACCCTGCTGTCGATACCTGCAGACCTTATTTTATAAATTAAGCGCTTGTGGGGAACTGTATCAAACGCCTTAGCGAAATCCAAGTACACCACATCCACTGGTCTCCCCCTATCTAGCTCACAGCTCACCTCCTCGTAGAATGTTAAGAGATTGGTTTGACAAGAACGCCCATTTGTAAACCCGTGCTGATTACTGCTGATGATGTTGTTGTCTTTAGCAAACTCTACGATATAGTCCCTTATCATCCCCTCCAGAAGTTTACATACTATTGATGTCAAACTGACAGGCCTATAATTTCCCGGGATATGCCTCTGGCCCTTTTTGAATATCGGAATCACATTAGCTTTCTTCCAATCCCCTGGTACATCTCCTGTTCTAATACTGTCAGCAAAGATCAGGAACAGTGGTCTCGATATAACTTTACTGAGTTCCTTGAGTACTCTCGGATGTACGCCATCCGGGCCTGGTGATTTGTTTGTGTTAAGTTTATCCAGCCTTTCCCTGATTTCACCCTCTGTTAGCCATAGTGGCAAGTCCTGTGTATTACTGCTAACCATACATTCATGGTCAGTGTACCCCTCCGTTTCCTGTGTAAAGACTGACGAGAAAAAAGCATTCAGCACGGTTGCTTTTTCAGTGTCCTCTGTAACCATCCTCCCATCATTGTTAATTATGTGTGCAATATGCTCTGCCCTAGTTTTTTTGCTGTTGATATATTTAAAGAATTTCTTTGGGTTTTTTTTACTATCCTCCGCTATTTATCTCTCAAAGTTGATTTTAGCCATCTTGATTTATTGTTTACTTTTCTTATTTGCCTCCTTGTGTTGCTCGAAAGCCGATACTGTGCCCTCTGATTTATACTTCTTGAAGGTCAATTTTTTTCCCCTAATAAGTTTTTTGACGCTACGGTTTAGCAAGCCAGGTTTGGCTTTGTCTCTTCTAAATTTATTTCCCATAGGAATGCACTGCAAGATGCCTTTGCTTAATATGTTCCTAAAGCATTCCCATTTTTCCTCTGTGGTCAGGGATCCCAGGGTTTGGTCCTAGTTTACCCTTTCCATCAATGAGTACAATTTTGGAAAGTTTGCCCTTCTGAAGTTTAGGGTTCTTATGTTCCCCTCTTGCCTTGTTATATTGTTATTTATACTAAATGTGATCATCCTGTGATCGCTAGAGCCCAGGTTGTCCTGGACTCCTACCTCCGGGATTAGGTCTGGGTCATTAGTGATCAATAGATCCAGGACTGCGTTTTCTCTGGTAGGGGAATCCACCAACTGTGACATGTAATTATCCAGTAAGGTTTCCGTGAATAGGCGGGCCTTCTGTGAGTGTGTAGTCCCCTCGTCCCAGTCAATGTCGGGATAATTGAAGTCCCCCAATATGATGACTGATCCCAATTTTGCCACTTTACCCATTAGTGCTAAGAATTCCAGCTCTACCTCCTCCCCTTGGTTAGGTGGCCTATAGCAAACCCCCACAATTACTTTTCCCTTATCTCCTTCCCTATGGAGTTCAACCCACACGGATTCTAAATCCATGCTCATCCCATCCGTAATGTCACTCCTTTCTATCACCTTTATATTGTTCTTGACATAGAGACATACCCCTCCCCCTCTTTTTCCTACCCTGTCCTTCCGGTACACCGAATACCCTTGGATATTGGCCAGCCAGTCATGTGAGGGGTCGAACCAAGTCTCTGTTATTCCCACAAGGTCTATGTCCTCCTCATGTACTAATATTTCCAACTCATCCATTTTATTAGCTAGGCTCCTGGCATTAGCATATACCCCTCTTAGTTTTACGGAAGTTAAGCGCAATTGGCGGTTATGTTTATTCCTGTTTGGTCTGAGATTTTCCCGCACAGACCTGCCAATTGACATTGTGGACCTACTGTCGCTGCTGACCCTACAACTGCCTTCAGTCCTCTGCTCCCTCCTGACTGACTCTACTTCTGAGCCCTCCCCCCCGTCTCCTAGTTTAAAAGCCCCTCCAACTTGGTGGCCATCTTTCTCCCCAAAAGAGCTGTACCGTCCCCATTAAGGTGCAGCCCATCCTTACTAAAGAGCCGGTAGCCGACTGAGAAGTCAGCCCAGTTCTCCAGGAACCCAAACCCCTCCTTCCTACACCAGTTCCTCAGCCACTTGTTAAGTTCCCTAATCTCCTTCTGCCTCTCCTGTGTGGCTCGAGGTACAGGCAGTATTTCAGAGAAAACCACCTTGGAGGTCCATTTCCTCAATCTATTACCTAAGTCCCTGAAATCGTTCTTAAGGATTCTCCACCTACCTTTAACTTTGTCATTAGTGCCCACATGCACCATGACCGCTGGGTCATCCCCAGCCCCACACAACAATCATTTTTATTTCCATCATTTGATGGAAATAAAAATTTTCAACCTACAGAGGGCTGAATTCAAAGACACCCCGAAAATCAAAGTGAATAAATGATGCAGCAGGCTAGTCCATTTTGCTGAAATCTCATTGCAGTAACTCAGAGTAGTTTGTATGGCCCCCATGTGCTTGTATGCATGCCTGACAACATCGGGTCATGCTCCTAATGAGACAACAGATGGTGTCCTTGGGGGGTTTCCTCATAAATCTAGACCAGGGCATCACTGAGCTCCTGAACAGACTGAGGTGCAACCTGGCGGCATCGGATGGACTGACTGAAACATATTGTCCCAGAGGTGTTCTATTGGATTAAGGTCAGGTGAACCTAGGGGCCATTCAATGGTATCAATTCCTTCCTCCTCCAGGAACTGGCTGCATACTTATGCAACGTGAGGCTGGGCATTGTCGTGCACCAGAAGGAACCTAGGACCCACTGCACCAGCGTAGGGTCTGACCATTGGTCCAAGGATTTCATCCTGATATCTAATGGCAGTCAGGGTGCCATTGTCTAGCCCAGTGTTTCTCAACTCCGGTCCTCAGGACCTACTAACAGGCCAGATTTTAAGTATTACCTTGGGAGATGCAGACTAGAATACTGCAATCACTGAGCAGCAAATTATATCACCTGTGATGTATTTCAGTTTTTTTGCAAACATGGCCTGTTAGTGTGCCCTGAGGACCAGAGTTGAGAAACACTGGTCTAGCCTGTAGAGGTTTGTGCGTCTCTCAATGGATATACCTTCCCAGACCATCACTGACCCACCACCAAACTGGTCATGATGAACGATGTTACAAGCAACATAATGTTCTCCACGGATTCTCCAGACCCTTTCACATCTGTCACATGTGATCAGGATGAACCTGCTCTCATCTGTGAAAAGCACAGGGCGCCAGTGGTGGACCTGCCAATCATGGTGTTCAATGGCAAATGCCAATTGAGCTCCACAGTGCCAGGCAGTGAGCATAGGGCCCACTAGAGGATGTCAGGCCCTCAGGCCACCCTCATGAAGTCTGTTTCTGATTGTTTGGTCAGAGACATTAACACCAGTGGCTTGCTGAAGGTCATTTTGTAGGGCTCTGGCAGTGCTCATCCTGATCCTCCTTGCACAAAGGAGCAGATACCGGTCCTGCTGATGGGTTAAGGACATTCTGCAGCCTCGTCCTGCTCTCCTAGAGTAACTGCCTGTCTCATGGAATCTCCTTCATGCTCTTGAGATTGTGCTGGGAGAAAAAGCAAAGCTTCTGGCAATGGCACATATTGATGTGCCATCCTGGAGGAGTTGGACTGCCTGTGCAACCTCTATAGGGTCTAAGTATTGTCTCGTGCTACCAGTAGTGACACTGACCCTAGCCAAATGAAAAACTAGTGAAAAACAGTCAGAAAAGATGAGTAGGAAAAAAATGTCTCTGGCCTCCACCTGTAAAACCATTCCTGTTTTGGAGGTTGTCTCTTCGTTGCCCATGTAGCGCACCTGTTGGTGATTTAATTATAACCAAAGCAGCTGAAACTGATTAACAAGCCCCTCTGCTACTTAAATGACCAGATCATTATCCCAAGAGTTTATTTAACCTGATGCTATACTCTGAATAAAAAGTGTTCCTTTAATTTTTTTGAGCAGTGTATATATAACATTGGTATCTGTACATGAGTGGCACTGGGTAAGAAAGAACACTCATTCAGCCCTGCTGGTAATTATAGACACACACTAAACTGTGTGATCAGGGCAGCCATCAGAAATTTTGAGGGTCCTTACACACCTTTAGGCCTGCCCCCCCGGCCTGACCGCCAACATTCCCCAGGGCCTGCCCACTGGCTATTCCCCCAAATTCACCCACTGGTCAGAGGTGTACACAACATTTGCAGTTTGGGGGTGGTAAAAACCCCCTATTTGATCCCTATTTTTACCCCACCACACCCTCTTTAACTGCAGTGGCCAGAGTGTACATATGTCACAGCTGCAGCAGGAATTATACACACTGTCACACAGGTGTAGCGCCTGCCGAGTGTGACCTATTCAAGTGAATGGGGCCACTCTGCAAAGGCCCTGCAACTGTGTGCAGTGCATGCAGCTGTTGCATGCTAGTGTCAAATACAAAGGGGTCAAGCAGTCGGTGAGGAGGTGTAAAACCCCTCCTCACCAGATCCTTTACCCCTTGGTCGCTGTACTGCACAAGGTTGCAGAGCAGCCCCACTCACTAAAATGGGTCACACTTTGCAGACGCTAAACCTGTTAAGTGTGACAGGGTGAATAAATGCTGCTGTTGCATGTGTACACCCCTGGCCAATGCAGTTAAAAGGTGGTGTAGTCGGGGGGTGGTAAAAACAGGGTTAAACTATGGGGTTTTACCAACCCCAAACTGCAAATGTAACCAAGTCCTTACTGTCCTGAGCCCTTATTGTCCTTATCAGTTACTTTTTAGGGGACCCTGGGGGACACCGTGGGAGGAGGACTGAGGGATGATGTGGGAGGAGGACTGAGGGACGCTGTGGGAGGAGGACTGAGGGACGCCATGGGAGGAGGACTGAGGGATGCCATGGGAGGAGGACTGAGGGACGCCATGGGAGGAGGACAGGGGTGGGAGGAGGACAGGGGTGGCCATGGGAGGAGGACAGAGGGACGCCGTGGGAGCAGGACTGAGGGATGCCATGGTAGGAGGACTGAGGGATGCCATGGTAGGAGGACTGAGGGATGCCATGATAGGAGGACTGAGGGACGCCATGGGAGGAGGCCTGAGTGATGTCGTGGGGGGAGGACTGAGGGACACCGTGGGAGGAAGACTGAGGGGTGCCATGGGAGGAGGACTGAGGGACGCTGTGGGAGGAGGACAGGGGATGCCGTGGGAGGAGGACAGAGGGATGCCATGGGAGGAGGCCTGACAGATGTCGTGGGGCGAGGACTGAGGGGCGCCATGGCAGGAGGACTGAGGGATGCCGTGGGAGGGGGAGTGAGGGACGCCGTAGGAGGGGGAATGAGGGACACCGTGGGAGGAGGACTGAGGGATGCCATGGGAGGAGGACTGAGGGGTCGTCGTGGGAGGAGGACTGAGGGACGCCATGGAAGGGGGAGTGAGGGACACCATGGAAGGAGAACTGAGGGACACAGTGGGAGGGGGAGTGAGGGACACCGTGGAAGGGGGAGTGAGGGAATGCCGTGGGAGGAGTATTGAGGGACGCGGTGGAAGGACTGAGGAATGCGGGCATCTTTTAATTTGGGAGGGAGAGGATATGTGCTGGGGGGTGCCTTGGGAGGGGAGAGGACCCTTCTTCCCTCCCAAAGCACCCCCGAGCACATATCCTCTAGTTCCCCATCACTCCACCATGTGTGCATCTGTGGTAATTGCCTCCCCCCCACCCCCGGTAACTGTGTCACCCCTTACTTTGTTTAATCTTGACCGCTCTGAATTCCAGAGACCGCACCTAGGATATACATACTTAAAACAATATAACAGTGCTGCAGTACTAAAGATTTTATATTACTGCAGTACTAAAGATGCTATAGTAATGCCACAGTACGAAGGATGCAATATTAATATTGCAGATCTAAAAAGGAGAGAGAGACCCATTTAAGCAACATCTATAAGGAGATACAGGGGAGAGATATCACCTCAAGCAGCAGTTTGGCTCTGCTCGGTCCTGCTCTGAGGTCTCCTGCTGCCTCAGTCAGCAGTTTCACTTATGCAGTGGCCGCACAGTGTAGATGAACGGAGGAGGTGGGTGGAGCCAGACATTCTGTAATAGGCACGGAGGAGGACGAGGAAGATCTTCCTTCGCTCTGCATGCTGGGTCCTCTCCTCTGCCTCGCTTTCGTCCTTGGGATGTCACTGGTTGCTAGACGCCAGGCGGCTGCCGATCGTAGCAACCAGTCTAGCGCACACTAAAGCTGCTTCGGCAGCCTGGGTGGATCAGATCTGGGGAAATTGTCACCCTTCATGGGGCCCCCGGGCAACTTCGGTGCCCAGGAGTCCTAATGGTCAGTCCGCCCCTGATGACAGGTCCTCTTTATTTAGAGATCTGGGGTCAAAATTTACCTTTAAAAGCAAAAGAAAAAAAATTGTGTTTTTTTTTTTTTACATTTTGACTTTAAGGGAAAAAAAAATCCTTTGTTTACGTCCGAGAACCAGAAGTGACATCAGAGTCCTCCAAGGGCATAGAGCCGAGAGGGGGCCATTTTGCCTTTACTTGACTTCCTGCCCAATGATCGGCATCACTGGAGTTTTTGGAGGCTTTACCGTAAGCTCGAAAACAACCAGGAAGCGGCGGGGGTTGGGGATGGGGGTACTTCTCCCGCCGCCCATAAAAGTGATCTCACAGTGAATGCTCTGCTGGGATCACTTTTATCATAAAACTGGCCACAGCTACCATAACCCCGGTATTTAACATCAAACACATGATGTATATTTACAGTAAGGTGGTTGGCAAAAGTTCTACACTATGTGCTCTGTTGTCCTTTCTTGTTGTCTAGTTTAAGAGCGCTGCACTTATTTTTGTAGAGCTCCAAGATTGAACTTTAATGAACTTGATAGACTTTCTTGTTGCTAACAGATATGTTTGTTGTTGAGAGCCTGAGATTTTTCACTGGAATGAAATCTGTTATTCTGTTAAGTCACGTTTTCTACTTAATGAGTTGTTTGAGAGAGTTTATTACATAGTTATAGTATAAAGCTAAACCCAAAAGCAAATGTTTTATATATTGCAGTTTACCAATTCTTAAATGTGGTAGCTGGAATAGTTTCCTTTTTTCCTTTTTTTCTGGTGATCTGGCCAGTAAGTCTCTTATTTTTTAACTTCCCTTAACTGACCATGCTGTCTAGCAAAAGTGACATTTAGAGGATATGGATTTCCTTAAGGTTCCTTAGCTGTTTGGCGTTCAGATTAGCGATAAATTAAACTGCCCTGGGTTCAGTTTGAGCAGGGTTCAGCGGACTCCTTGAAATGGATAGGGGCCAGATCTGTCAAATCAAAAATGTCCAGTTTCTGGGCTAATAAGCAAAGGGTTGTAAAATAAATAAATAAATAAATAAATAAATAAATAAATAAATAGCATGGGAAAAGGAGGGGGGTGGGGGAGGACAATTCCCAGGGGAACATGAACAAAATATTTGAATGACCTTTGGAGAGGTTTGCAGAAACTGACAATGAACTGTCATTTGTTGGCAATTTAAATGGTGTCATTTTGTCTTTGCAAATGTCACTTTTGCTATAGCACACCCTACAGCAAGAATTAAAAAAATGTGTAGATTCCCCCTAAAATGCATAACAGATCATTTGAGTCTGGCACCAATTTTACTGCCTTCCACCTGGCCATTGTACAGATGGGTTGGAGCTTCTCTGTTGTGAGTAGACGTCCCATATATGGTTTAGAATGAGTGCCCACGTGTGGCCCAGAGGCCGCACAGCAGCGCAATAATGTGATTGCTGTGTCTTTAGGACACAGCACATCACAGATCGGGACATGGGTGCTGTGATAAGCTCTCATGATCACATGATAGCTGTGTCCAATCACAGCCTGACTTCACACTGTGTAAACAGAGACACATGTCTTTGTGTCGGCTCTCCCCACTGAGCTCAGTGGGAGTTCAGTGTAGGGGGGGGGGAGGGGGGGAGCGGGTGATGCTGCAACTTGTGACAGCTTTCTGTGTAACTGATTATTACATAGTTACATAGTAGGTGAGGTTGAATAAAGACAATAGTCCATCCAGTTCAACCTGTGTAGGTGTGTGTGGCTGTAATCATCTCACATACCCCTGAATGCTCTGATCAGGGGCGTAACTACAGGGGTTGCAGGGGTTGCAATCGCTACCGGGCCCCCTGCTCCAGGGGGCCCGGTAGCAAACCAGTGGGTGAACTTCTAGGATCTCAAAGGTCACACTTGCGACCGGGCCCTGGCATTTCACCACTGTGGGGAGGCCCCAAGATTGCAGGAAGGGGGCCCACTGCAGAACTTGTGAAAGGATCCTGATGCAGGACCATAATAAAAGGCCATGCAATGAGATTAAAGCCCCAGGATTAGTGGGAAGAGCCCCGGGCTTGAAGGGAAGGGCCCCGGCCAGGGGTCTGGGGGGCCCTTCCTGGTTTCTTGCATCGGGGCCCTGAAGGTTCTAGTTACGCCTCTGGCTCTGATCCTTGAGATGTAAGTCTAAGAGTCTTTTGAAAGCCACCATACTACCCGCAGAAACCACCTCTTGTAGTAGAGAATTCCACAATCTTGTAGCCCTAACAGTAAAGAACCCCCCACGTTGCCTGAAGTTAAAACGCTTCTCCTCTAATCGCATTGTATGCCCTCGAGTCCTCATGCAATCCCTTCGAATGAACAGCTTTTTTTCTAAGCTGGGATCCCCATTAAGATATTTATAAATTGCTATCATGCCCCCCTTCAGACGTCTCTTCTCCAGGGAGAATAAATCGAGCGATTGTAGACGCTCTTCATAGGCAAGGTCCTCCAATCCCCTAATTAGTTTAGTTGCCCTTCTCTGGACTCTCTCCAGCTCCAACACATCCCTCCTGAGGACTGGCGACCAGAACTGGACAGAATACTCCAGATGCGGTCGGACCAGAGTTTTATAAAGTGGAAGGATTATAGTCTTATCTCTGGAATACATCCCTTTCTTTATGCATGCTAATATTCTGCTGGCTTTGGCAGCTGCCGCTTGACATTGCATGCTGTTGCCTAATCTATCATCAACCAAGACTCCCAGATCCTTCTCCATTTTTGATTCCCCCAAGGGTTCCCCTCCTAACGTGTATTGTGTGTTAATGTTTTTAGTCCCCAAGTGCAAAACCTTACACTTCTCCATGTTAAACCTCATTTGCCATGTCGTTGCCCACTCTGTAATTTTGTCCAGGTCATTCTGTAGGATATCTGCTTCATGCTGTGCAGTTATTGCCCTGGCCAATTTTGTGTCATCTGCAAAAACTGATATACAACTACTGATCCCGACCTCAATGTTGTTTATGAATAAATTGAACAAGGTTGGTCCCAGGACTGAGCCCTGGGGGACCCCGCTTACAACCTCAGACCAGTCTGAGTATGCGCTGTTTATTACCACCCTTTGGAACCGCCCTTTAAGCCAATTCCGTATCGAAGAGCAAACCCTGCTGTCGATACCTGCAGACCTTATTTTATAAATTAAGCGCTTGTGGGGAACTGTATCAAACGCCTTAGCGAAATCCAAGTACACCACATCCACTGGTCTCCCCCTATCTAGCTCACAGCTCACCTCCTCGTAGAATGTTAAGAGATTGGTTTGACAAGAACGCCCATTTGTAAACCCGTGCTGATTACTGCTGATGATGTTGTTGTCTTTAGCAAACTCTACGATATAGTCCCTTATCATCCCCTCCAGAAGTTTACATACTATTGATGTCAAACTGACAGGCCTATAATTTCCCGGGATATGCCTCTGGCCCTTTTTGAATATCGGAATCACATTAGCTTTCTTCCAATCCCCTGGTACATCTCCTGTTCTAATACTGTCAGCAAAGATCAGGAACAGTGGTCTCGATATAACTTTACTGAGTTCCTTGAGTACTCTCGGATGTACGCCATCCGGGCCTGGTGATTTGTTTGTGTTAAGTTTATCCAGCCTTTCCCTGATTTCACCCTCTGTTAGCCATAGTGGCAAGTCCTGTGTATTACTGCTAACCATACATTCATGGTCAGTGTACCCCTCCGTTTCCTGTGTAAAGACTGACGAGAAAAAAGCATTCAGCACGGTTGCTTTTTCAGTGTCCTCTGTAACCATCCTCCCATCATTGTTAATTATGTGTGCAATATGCTCTGCCCTAGTTTTTTTGCTGTTGATATATTTAAAGAATTTCTTTGGGTTTTTTTTACTATCCTCCGCTATTTATCTCTCAAAGTTGATTTTAGCCATCTTGATTTATTGTTTACTTTTCTTATTTGCCTCCTTGTGTTGCTCGAAAGCCGATACTGTGCCCTCTGATTTATACTTCTTGAAGGTCAATTTTTTTCCCCTAATAAGTTTTTTGACGCTACGGTTTAGCAAGCCAGGTTTGGCTTTGTCTCTTCTAAATTTATTTCCCATAGGAATGCACTGCAAGATGCCTTTGCTTAATATGTTCCTAAAGCATTCCCATTTTTCCTCTGTGGTCAGGGATCCCAGGGTTTGGTCCTAGTTTACCCTTTCCATCAATGAGTACAATTTTGGAAAGTTTGCCCTTCTGAAGTTTAGGGTTCTTATGTTCCCCTCTTGCCTTGTTATATTGTTATTTATACTAAATGTGATCATCCTGTGATCGCTAGAGCCCAGGTTGTCCTGGACTCCTACCTCCGGGATTAGGTCTGGGTCATTAGTGATCAATAGATCCAGGACTGCGTTTTCTCTGGTAGGGGAATCCACCAACTGTGACATGTAATTATCCAGTAAGGTTTCCGTGAATAGGCGGGCCTTCTGTGAGTGTGTAGTCCCCTCGTCCCAGTCAATGTCGGGATAATTGAAGTCCCCCAATATGATGACTGATCCCAATTTTGCCACTTTACCCATTAGTGCTAAGAATTCCAGCTCTACCTCCTCCCCTTGGTTAGGTGGCCTATAGCAAACCCCCACAATTACTTTTCCCTTATCTCCTTCCCTATGGAGTTCAACCCACACGGATTCTAAATCCATGCTCATCCCATCCGTAATGTCACTCCTTTCTATCACCTTTATATTGTTCTTGACATAGAGACATACCCCTCCCCCTCTTTTTCCTACCCTGTCCTTCCGGTACACCGAATACCCTTGGATATTGGCCAGCCAGTCATGTGAGGGGTCGAACCAAGTCTCTGTTATTCCCACAAGGTCTATGTCCTCCTCATGTACTAATATTTCCAACTCATCCATTTTATTAGCTAGGCTCCTGGCATTAGCATATACCCCTCTTAGTTTTACGGAAGTTAAGCGCAATTGGCGGTTATGTTTATTCCTGTTTGGTCTGAGATTTTCCCGCACAGACCTGCCAATTGACATTGTGGACCTACTGTCGCTGCTGACCCTACAACTGCCTTCAGTCCTCTGCTCCCTCCTGACTGACTCTACTTCTGAGCCCTCCCCCCCGTCTCCTAGTTTAAAAGCCCCTCCAACTTGGTGGCCTTCTTTCTCCCCAAAAGAGCTGTACCGTCCCCATTAAGGTGCAGCCCATCCTTACTAAAGAGCCGGTAGCCGACTGAGAAGTCAGCCCAGTTCTCCAGGAACCCAAACCCCTCCTTCCTACACCAGTTCCTCAGCCACTTGTTAAGTTCCCTAATCTCCTTCTGCCTCTCCTGTGTGGCTCGAGGTACAGGCAGTATTTCAGAGAAAACCACCTTGGAGGTCCTTTTCCTCAATCTATTACCTAAGTCCCTGAAATCGTTCTTAAGGATTCTCCACCTACCTTTAACTTTGTCATTAGTGCCCACATGCACCATGACCGCTGGGTCATCCCCAGCCCCACACAACAATCTGTCTGCCAGATCTGCGATATCCCGAACGTGGGCGCCCGGTAAACAACAAACTGTTCGGTTCACGAGATCTTTTTTACAGATTGCTCTCTCTGTCCTCTTGATAATTGAGTCCCCAACTACCACAACCTTTCTAACCTTTCCTGAGTTACGGCCCCCTTTCTTCCTGGAGCCGTCCCTCCCCTGGCAGCTGGGGGAGGGTGCATGCTCCAGCTCTGCCACCCCTGAGTTGATATCCCCCTCAACCTGCAACTCGGCAAATTTGTTAGGGTGTACCAACTCAGGATTGGCCTCCCTGGCACTCATCCCTCTACCCTTCCTAACAGTCACCCAGCTGTGTACCTCTGCTGCTTGCGTCTCCTCCATTCCTCCCTCCTCTATGCCGGCCCCTGCCAGCGCCTGATAGGTAATGTCCAAGCTCCTTTCCAGGTTGTTGATGCCACGCAGTGTTGCCACTGTGTTCTGTAGGTCCAGGATCTGGTCTACCAGAGCAACAAGTCGCTCACATCTTGCACAGCAGTATTCGCCCTTGATTGGTTCATCAAGGAACGCATACATGCAGCAAGAAGTGCACTGAGTGGCATCCGCAATCCTGTCGGACATTATTACCCACTACTCTATGGGGATATATTAACGACCTGCTCTTTCTTACCTACACTACCTCTGTCTCCCCTGGTACTAAACCTGGGGTCCTCACCAGTCGCTAATATACTAACCAGTCACTAAGATACTCACCAGTCGCAAAGATCCAACAGACGCAAAGATACTCACCAGTCGCAAGATACTCCCAGTCGCAAGATACTCACCAGTCGCAAGATACTCACCAGTCGCAAGGATACTCACCAGTCGCAAGGATACTCACCAGTCGCTGATGATTTTAGTGTTTAGTTTCGCAGAGATCACTCATACTGCAGCCATCCCCACACAGTACACCAAGCACCACTGTCCCTGTCCAAGCATTTTATGAACATCTGTCTGTGTCCCATGAACATCTGTACAAGTGCACAAAACATCTGTCACAGTGTACCAGTGTCCCATTACCATCTGTACCATTGCACAAAACATCTGTTACAGTGTACCAGTGTCCCATTACCATCTTTACCAATGCACAAAACATCTATTACAGTGTACCAGTGTTCCATGAACATCTGTACCAGTGCACAAAAATATCTGCAAATGGATGATCAACATCTGTCACAGTGTACAAAAACATCTGTTAGTGTACCAGTGTCCCACCAATAAAATGCAAAAGCGAACACACACGTTGGTTCCATACACATATATAAACAGCGATCGCACCACACATGTGAGGTATTGCTGCGAATATCAGAGTGAGAGTAATAATTCTAGCACCAGACCTCCTCTGTAACTCTAAACTGGTAACCAAGGCTTCTAAATTGTCACCTACGGGGATTTTTAAATACCAAAGTTTGGCGTCATTTCATAAGTGTGCACAATTTTAAAGCGTAACATGTTTGATATCTACTTACCCGGCACAACACCAAAAATTGGGTATTATTTTGTCTTTGTGTGCATTGAAATTCATTACATTTTATTTATGTGTTAGTGTGTAAAATTGTGTTAGAAATCCGCTGCGCAATTATCGTATGACATAAAAATTTACAAAGTCCACCATTTTATTCTCTAGGGCCTCTGGTACAAAAAACTGGATTTTTGACTTACCGTAAAATCCTTTTCTCTTAAGCTCATTGACAGACGCAGGACTCATATCTTGATATCCGTAGGGTTATACTGACCCCTACAGGAGTAGGACACTAGGCAGAAGAAAATTTCTGGCTACGCCTATGGGCAGTCCCAGGGGGTATACCCTCTCACTTCCTGCTATAGGATGTCAGTTTTTTATCAAAGCAGTGTCAGAGAAATCATACCAACCCAACCCAAACATAGAGGGGCGGGTACCGCGTCTGTCAATGAGCTAAAGAGAAAAGGATTTTACGGTAAGTCAAAAATCCGGTTTTCTCTGTCGCTCATTGACAGACGCAGGACTCATATCTTGATATCCGTAGGGACGTCCCAAAGCAGTGCCATAAATGGGGGTGGGATAACAGAAGAAAACATCCCATAAGGCCAAAAACATAGCCAACCAGGAAACACAGGACTCATCGGAACAAAAGATGAAACCCACCTGAAAACCAAAAACAGAACCCCCGAGGTAGACCAAGGGTCCCCTCAAACAGCAGCCTGCAAAACCTTGCGGCCAAAAGAGGCATCCGTAGATGCCAGCCCACAACCGCATAAAACATTGTAAAGGTATGAACCGACGACCAGGTAGCCGCCTTGCAAACCTGAAGCACAGACGCCTGATGGCGGAAAACCCAGGAAGCACTAAGTGCCCGAGTAGAGTGCGCCTTAACAGGGAAAGGAGGAACCTGACCCTTAATCGAACAAGCCTGCACCACTGTCTGCCTGATCCATCTGGAGAAAGTCGCAGCAGACGCAGGTAACCCCTTCCTAGGGCCATCCGTGATCACAAAGAGCGAATCCAACTGACGAAAAAGAGTCAGCAGTGGCCAGGTACACCCTGAGTGCCCGAACCACATCTAAGGTGTGCAAATTCCTTAGGATGGCTGGGCTGAGGACACAGGGAAGTCAACACAATATCCTCATTTAAGTGAAAACTGAGACCATCTTGGGAAAGAAGGACGGATCCGGACGAAGAACCACTTAATCCCCATGAACCACCAGATAGGGGGAACAAAAGGACAACGCAGCCAGTTCCGACACCCTGCGTGCAGAAGTAACAGCCACCAAAAAGGCCACTTTCTGGGATAAGGTAGGCAGGGGAATCTCCCCAATCCTTTCAAAGGGAGGTTTCTGGAGAAACCGACAACACCAAACGAAGGTCCCAGGGCGGTAAGGAAGAGCGCACTGGAGGAACCAGGTGCCGCACCCCCTGGATGAAAGTTCGCACCACGGAATGAGTGGCCAGTGGCCTCTGGGAGAAAAATTGCCAAGGCCAAGACCTGACCCTTGATAGTACTCAAAGCCAGCTTCTGCTCAACCCACCCCCCCCCCCCCCCCTTGAAGGAAGGTCAAGACCCGAGCCACCGAGTAAGAATGTGGATGAACCCCGAGGTACTCACACCACGCAATATAAGACTTCCATGCACGATGAGAAAGCATTCTAGAATACGTTTTCCGCACTGTAAGCAGGGTAGGCATAACTGAAGCAGACAATCCCCTGTCCTTCAGCACCTGGCTCTCAACAGCCTAGCCCTCAAGCCAGCGACCGTAAAGCAGGACGGAAGATCGGCCCCTGAGACAGCAAATCCTCCCTGAGAGGAAGCCTCCAAGGAGCATCTGCGACCAGCCTGACCGAATCGACGTACCAGGCGCGACGAGGCCAGTCCGGGGCCACAAGAATGACTGGAATTCCTTCCACCTCTATCCTGTGAAGAAGCCTCAGGCCGCAACTTGAGAGGAGGAAAGGCATACAGCAGCTGATACTGCCCCCACGGGGCCACCAGCGCGTCTGTGGCGTTTGCTAGAGGATCTCGGGAGCGGGCTACAAACCTCTGCATCCTCCTGTTGAGCCAGGACGCCAAAAGATCCACATCCGGGGTGCCCCAACGAAGGCACAACTGGTGAAACACCTCCGGACGAAGAGACCATCCCCCTTGATCGAAGGTCTGTCGGCTGAGAAAAAATCCGCCTGCCAATTTTCCACGCCTGGAATGTGAACAGCGGAGAGAGCTGGAACAAGTGTTCCGCCAAACGAGGATGCCGGTCACTTCCAAGGCCGCAAGTACACTCTTGGTGCCTCCTCGGTGAGTGACATAAGCCACGGCCGTGGCATTGGCCGACTGAACCTGCACTGGACAGCCCCAAAGATGCTTGGTCCAGTGAACCAGGCAAAGCCTGATCGCTTTCAGTTCCAATACATTTATCGGCAACCTGCTTCCAGGGACCAGATAACCTGCCGAGAACCCCTCCCCACCCGGATAGACTGGCATCCGTGTGACAATCATCCAATCGGAAGAAAGGATTTCCATCGACTGAGCCACGGAGACCGAAACCACCATAACAGGGACCCCCAGGTCCGCTCACTAAGCCGGAACCGATTGTCCAGAGAATCGGGATTCCTGTTCCATGTGAGAAGATCTCCTTTTGGAGGGTCCTCGTATGAAACTGAGCAAAAGGAACCGCCTCAAAAGACGCTACCATCAGTCCCAGAACGCTGCAGCAGGTCCGAAGGGACGATCATTTGGTGGACAGCAACAGCCGAGTCGCTGTTTGGATTTTCAGGAGTTTTTCCGCAGGGAGAAACACCTTGGCTAAGGACTCGGACAAAGCCAGGCCCAGATAGTCCCGGCTCCTGGAGAGGACCAGGGACGACGTCAGCAGGCACACAAGCCACCCAAACTCTTCCAGAGAGGTCATGGTGATCTCCAAATTCGCCATCAGAACCTGCGGAGACTCCGCACGGAGGAGGTCATCCAGGTATCCCAGGACCGATATCCCCCGTAGCCGCATCAGCGCCAGAACCGGAGCCAAAAACCTTTGAGAAGACCCGGGGAGCAGAGGTGAGACCAAAGGGTAACGCCACAAACAGATTATGGTCCTCACCCACTGCAAAGCGCAAAAAATGGTGTCCTGCGCAAATGGGAATGTGAAGGTAGGCACATTTGATGTCAATGGAGGCCAAAAAGTCCCCCGATGCAGGGAGGCCACCATTTCTGGGCACCGTGAACAGATGTGAGTAAAAACCCAGAAAAATGTTCTCTAGTTGTACCCAGTCCTACACAGCCCCCAACAGAGCCTGTAGGCAATCCGGGGACAGCCTCACAATGGAAGGGAATAACCTCACCGGTTGAACTGATTGAAACTCGATCTTGTACCCCGACCTCATGACCCATTAGTCTTTAATCCTGGAGAGCCACGGATCTGAGAGCCAGGAAGACGGGGCCGCACCCCATGCTGAAGTGGACTCGTCCCCAGGGCTGGAGGAACTCGATTTCCCGTTACCAAACCAGGGTCACTTGGAACCCCCCGAGGGGGCCCGGAAGGGCTTCGCCTTGTCGACCGCTCCAGAGGAACGAAAACACAGTTTGGGAGCTAAAATGGAGGGTCCCCGTCTGCGACGAGGGTCCTTACCCTTGGTAGCCTGTGGGAGAAAGGTGCTCTTGCCCCCAACGAGACCTTTGATAATATCATCCAGGGTAACACCAAACAGGTGATCCCCCTAAAAAGGGGGACCAGTCAAGGCTTTCTTAGAAGCCTGATCCGCCGACCAGCACTACAGCCACAGCATGCGCCGGAGGACCACTGCCGAAATGACAAACGCCCCAGCATTGGAGCAGTATCCAGTGTAGCGTCGCAAACAAATTGCAGCCCCTGCACCATCATGTCCAGTAACTCTGACATGGCAGGGGGTGGGTTTCTCCCCTCCAGGTCACGGCATAGGAACCTAGTCCATTCCGTTAATGTTTGGGAAACCAGGGCAATGGTAAACACTGGTCTGAAGGCAGACAATGCCAGGGAGAACATAGTGCAAGACACAGACTACCCAAAGGACAGTAAGCGGCACCGTCCACTTTTTAATGAGGGACTCCTCAAATGGATAGCGCCTCAGTCATCCGCGTTAGGCATGCGGGACAAGGAAAAAACCTGGAGGGCTTGCGAGTGCCAACGGCAACCTGCGTAACAGTCACAGCCGCAGCTGCGTCTTCCAGCTTTAGGGTATCCTTGACAGACACAATCTGCGCGTTCACCAGCGCCTCATCTTGCGCGACAGCGAAAGGCAGCAGCCCCATAGCGGAGACCCGCGTCAGCCGAGACCGGTTCAGATTCCGAATCTGAGGCTGCAGACGAGGCAGGGGTAGGCAGAGGTCGTTGTTTAGCACCACGCGCCTGAAAGGCCACCCCCACCCGGGACACAAATGACTCCAGGACCACCGCCAGTGCATCAATAGTGAGCTGAGAACCGGAGGGCCCTGCGGCCACCACGAGGGGATCAGGTGGAGACACATGATCAGCAGGGTCCATGGGATACCAAAGGAACCTGTTAGCAAAATTTGACAAAACGGAAAAAAATGTCATTTTTTTTTTAATATAAAAAAGTCTCCCAGCGCTACAGCGCCCCCCAGTGGCCAGGCAGCGTGCCTAGAAACCCCCGCAGAGAGGGAAAAAAAGACCCCCAAAGGCTTACCACCCACAGGAAGATGCACCAGAAGTCCCAGGATGACTCAGCAGCGCTTGTCCTCACAAAAGGAAGGCCTGCAGAGTGATGTGCCCGGGTCTAGGGAGGGGCTCCACCCCCTCACACGCCTCCAGGAAATCCCACAGAAGCCCAGCTCTGAGGAAAAAATGAGCTGGGTGTACCAAGATGGCCGCCGACATGTGAAGCACATGGAGGCTACAAGAAAATGGCGGCCCCGCACGGTAGCGGCGGTAAAGGGGGCCCCGGGGAGCACCCTCCTGACTGACAGATGATTGACCGGCAGATGGGCCCTGGGGAGTCAGGTAGGTACCTTCCCTGCACAACAGCCGTCCGCACCGGCGGGGCCCCCCACCCCCTCAGCGGCCTGCATGCAGATCCAGCCTCCCCACATATCCCCAGTAGTGACAGAGACCCCCCAGGAGGGGGGAAAGGGGTGGGGGGAGGAAGGGGGCACCATAGGTGGGGGGTGCACAGTGGAACAGAGGGGAACCCGGAAAATTGGGGGCCCACGTCCACCCCAGAACCCGACATGAGGAAAAGGGGGAACATTTACTCACCATACCGGAACAGGCGGGCGCCAACTCCTGACAGAAACCCCTCGCCGCCGTAGTGTGGGGGGGGGATGTCGGCCATTAGAAACGCTGCGATTCGGTCGCAGACCGGTCATATGCGACTTGGCAAGACGTTTAACTAGTCAGTGGGACTATGTCACGGCCGACCCAGCGCGGAGCTAGGGCCTGCACGCGCTCGTAGGCCGGCTGGGGTGACCACTGGATCTCAACATCCAGCCCGTCGCCCAGATCCGGCATAATTGCTTGTAGATCTCACAGGAAACAATCAGGAGAAAAAACTAGATAAAAAAAAAGAATATGTAAAAAAGCTTGCCAGGACCCAGCAAGGAACTTTTTTTTTTTTTTTTTTTTTCCATAAACGTTTTTATTGAATAGAGAAATAAAAGAACCAGTGCATTTTACAGATATGAATAGCACAAACAAGAACGAGATGTACAATGAATAATCTTTAAGAAAGTTATCAATCAGCAATACAATAACATATCAACGATCTTCAGATGTAGGAATAAACTCTCATCACCTATGCAAGTTATTAACAAAGATCCTAGTGCAGGGGTGTCCAAACTATGGCCCTCCAGCTGTTCAGGAACTACAATTCTTACATGCCTAGTTATGTCTATGAATGTCAGAGATTTACAATGCCTCATGGGAATTGTAGTTCCTGAACAGCTGGGGGATCATAGTTTGGACACCCCTGTCCTAGTGTATCGGGAGGGGGAGCTGATTAAGAAAAGAGACGTAGGTAAAGGGGATGGTCTGTAACTCTCTAATTCTTATGGGGTAAGAGAAAAATGGGGGTACCAACATACATCAAATTGACGTATTTTCAAAATTGAATCAGTGCATAAAAGAAAGGCAGAGATTGTATGAACCATGTTGAAGGGATCTCCTCGCAACCCTTTTTAGGGGGGAGAAACCCTCCGTGTATTCCTTTAGGGTCTAAAAAATATAAACCTCTGTTTTCCTATTTAATGGAGTGTCCGGTCATCATTATTATTCATAAAGGCTTGATATTGGGGCGTCGTCTTGTAGTGGAACCAGCATGCCCAGGTTTTGGAGAATTTTTTTGGTGTATCTTTTGCTATGTTTATAAGTTCCTCCATTTCTGCGATTTTGTTTATCCTAGTGAACCATTCCATTACTGAGGGAGCTTGTGTAGATCCCCAGTGTAAAGGTATGCATAGTTTTGCAGCATTTATAAGATGTATAGGCAATGTTTTAAGATAAGCAGGAATTGGGGTGTTTGAGTGGTGAAGCAAAAATTGTGCGGGGTTAAAATCAAGGGAATTTGTGGATACCTGAGTTGTAATCTGGTGAACTCGCGACCAGAAGGGTTTGATGTGTGGACAATCCCACCATATGTGTAAGAGTGTACCCTTAGTTTGAGAGCACCGCCAGCATACGTCAGAAATGTTTGAGTTAAAGTGGTGAAGGCGATCAGGTGTTCTATACCATCTGGTTGCTAATTTATAATTGTTCTCTTGAGTAAGAACATTTACTGAGCCTTTATGCGTGATCGTAAAAATGCGTTCCCATTCTGCTTCTGATAGTTCTATTTGCAGTTCTCTTTCCCAAGAGGAGCATGCCCTGCCTGTTTTTGGGGAAGAATCTTTGAAAAGTAGGTTATGTATCGTCGAGATTACATGTCTTTGTGGTTCTGTTTGTTGGCAAAGTATTTCAAATTGGGTTAAGGGTCTATTAAGTTGATTGTTCTTATTCAGATATTGTAAAAAGTGTCTGATCTGTAGGTATAGCCACCATGGGAATTTTTTTTCTAATGTCAAAGCGGAGATGTCGGCGATTTGACGGAATGATCCACCATCGTAGAAGTGTAATGCTAGCATGTGAGCATGTGGCCAGTTTCGCTGTATTGTAGGAACGTTCATTCCTGCAATAAAAGCGGGGTTTTGAGATATGGGTGTGAGGGGGCCCGGTATAGAGGAAATGTGAAATTTTAAGCATGTTGGTTTGAAGTTTTTGAGAGTTGGACCTATTAATGGATGTTCCTTTAGTGAATTGGGTATAAGGTTTAGAGGAAGCCAAGGTGCGGTTTCTAGGTCTAGCCAGCTAAAGGAAGTCTCGATGGAGATCCAATCCTTTAAATCTTTATGCACGTTCCAGTCAATAATCCTGGATAGATGACACGCCCTATAGTAATTTTGTATATCTGGAAGGCTTATTCCACCTTTCTGTTTGGGTTTGGTGGAACTTAGGTCCTTACTCCTGACTAGGCAGAAAAAAACTGACATCCTATAGCAGGAAGTGAGAGGGTATACCCCCCGGGACTGCCCATAGGCGTAGCCAGAACTTTTTTTTCTGCCTAGTGTCCTACTCCTGTAGGGGGCAGTATAACCCTACAGATATCAAGATATGAGTCCTGCTTCTGTCAATGAGCGACAGAGAAATATATAATGTTTGGGGGTTCTGAGAAATTTTCTAGCACAAAATACTGGTTTTACTTCTAAACAAAAGGTGCCAGAAGGCCTTGCGTTTTTTTGTGCTTTTTGCAGTTTGGAGAAACACACTATAGTCAGTTTAACATGGTTTCGTATAAGCAGTATAGAAAGAGAGAAGTGCTTATGCCGCTGTACAGAACACTGGTGAGACCTCACTTGGAGTATTGTGCGCAGTACTGGAGGCCATATCTCCAGAAGGATATAGATACTCTAGAGAGAGTTCAGAGAAGAGCTACTAAACTAGTACATGGATTGCAGGAAAAAACTTACCAGGAAAGGTTAAAGGACCTTAACATGTATAGCTTGGAAGAAAGAAGAGACAGAGGGGATATGATAGAAACTTTTAAATACATAAAGGGAATCAACTCGGTAAAGGAGGAGAGCATATTTAAAAGAAGAAAAACTACCACAAGAGGACACAGTTTTAAATTAGAGGGGCAAAGGTTTAAAAGTAATATGAGGAAGTATTACTTAACTGAGAGAGTAGTGGATGCATGGAATAACCTTCCTGCAGAAGTGGTAGCTGCAAATACAGTGAAGGAGTTTAAGCATGCATGGGATAGGCATAAGGCTATCCTTCATATAAGATAGGGCCAGGGACTATTCATAGGATTCAGATATATTGGGCAGACTAGATGGGCCAAATGGTTCTTATCTGCCGACACATTCTATGTTTCTATGTTTCGTATGGTACACATTCACATCTGTGCGTTTTGTAGCCAGTGCATTTTTGGAAAGGGTTAGAGACTTTTTCCTGCATTTTGTAATAGACTTCAATGGAGTCGCACCAAAATGCAAATGTTGCATTTGTGATGCAATTTTTTGTGTGTTTTGTGTTTTTCCCCCTTAAATACACCTGCACTGTATATAGCTTGTTTATAAGGAGCAGGCCGGGAAGCCAGCCAACACTTTCTTAACAACCAATGAGTCATCGGCTGTTCGAATTGAATTGCCGGCAAAAAAAATTGTGAAAAAAACGTTGTGGGGGTCCCTCCCAGGTTTTGAGGGGATCCCCCCCCTGCCACGCCAAAGTAAAAAAAAAATGGTGTGGTGCTCCCTCCAAAATACATACCAGACCCTTATCTGAGCTAGCGCCCCCCCTCTCCTGAACCATACCAGGCCGCATATCTTCAACCATGTTTTAGCGGGTCAGCGGCCGCAGAGAAAGAACACATCACCGGAGGGAGAAGACAGCGGAGGGAGAAGGCAGTGGAGGGAGAAGAAACCACCGGAGGGAGAGCAGACTGGAGGAAGAAGACAGCTTTTTCTGAGCTACGGCATGGGACATTCTTCATTTTTAATAAAGGACTTGTTAACAATCATCTCTTGTTTTCTTGTAACACTACACTGCTTTTTTTTTGATGAATTGGTAGGGGTACAATTCACATGGGGTGGCCAGGATCATCAGGAGGGCATGTGGCCTAGTATGGTACAGGAGGGTGGGGCGGTGGACGGGGGGGGGGGGCGCTCCCTTTTTCCCTCTCTTTCCTGACCTGCAGGGCTGGTATGGATAAGTGTCTTGTATGAATTTTGGGTGGGGGGCCCCCATGCCCTTTTTTGTTTAAAATTTTGCGGTAGTTGGGTCTCCTTCAAATCCATTCCAGACCTGAAGGGCCTAGTATGGACCTGGGGGGACCCTACACAGTTTTTTTCACAATTTTATTTTTGCCCACATTTTTTTTTTACATTCAACTGTCAGCGGGGAACCGTGATGACAGCTGATGTCTCATGGATTGTTAAGGATGTGGCAGCTGGCTTCCCGGCCCGCTCATTAGCAACCAGCTATTCGGTGTGTTTAAAGAGGAAAAAAAAAACGCAAAATGCATGAAACCTGCATGCAAAAACGCACCAGAAATTAGGTATTCCGACTCCAACTTATCCCTTGCTTAGACCTATCCCTGGCCTGTATAAGCAGATATAATCAACACAGACAGCTGTTATCAGATAGCTTTTCTAGGTGGTAGACCGCCCTGGACTCACTCAATCGGTTGAGGGCCTGTAAGTGAGTAATGGTGGGGGCGTGTAGGGAGAGTTCACTTCCCGATTGATCTGGCCCACCTTGGCAGAAGAAAGGTGGCGGTGAGCTCTTTTGAGAGACTAGGGCTGCTACCTCTGGGTACGGCCTCAAGGTAATTTCCGCATATACTTGTGAGTGTAGGTAAAAGGAGCCCCCAGTATCCAAAAATAGAGGTAAATAAATAGATGTTTTATTGAAAGTGGCAAAGCATAGTGGCATTGTCCATGCTGCCACCTGCAAACACCTTCCAGATTCTAGTGGCACAAAGCAGCAGCCCTGAAGAAGGGAGAGTATCTGTTCCCTGGACACTCCTTTTATCTACCCTCACAAGCTGTTATCAGATAGATAAACTCACAACACTGTTTCCTCAGTGTGGGTCTTTATTGCAAGCAGCAGGTATAGCAGGCAACAAGATGTGGCAGATGATTGAAAGACGGTATTTTGCATGTCAAAACATGGTAATGTGTTCCTGGATGTGAGTAGATTGCATGAGGCCTATACAGACATGGTAATCTTAATCCCCACAAGCATAATGAAAAATGAAGAGGAAGTACATCACAGGTGGGAGGGAACACAGAAGGGAAAGACAGAGAGGGCAGGTGCGACAACCAAAACAACCACAAGATGGCAGTATAATAACCAATTATAGACATTACCATAACTATGCATAACATTATATCCTACATATAAATGTAACAGCACATGAGGGTTTAAAAACGCACAGCGTGCCTGAAAAATGCATCAAGCGCAGCCTGCATAGGTGTGAACCTAGACTTAAAGTGGATAATGCTGAAGGTGAAAATAACTTGTTAACATTACATTTTTTGTGGAAAAAAAACATATTTTATTTAATTTCCTAATTTTTCAAAGAATTGTGGGGAAAAAATTACAACTTCAACTTACCATGCCTATTACTAAATACCTTTGACTGTCTATTTTCAAAATAGGGGTCATTTAGAGCTGGTTCACACTGAGGCGACACGACTCCTTACTACTTCGGGGGCGACTTGTGCAGTCCTGTGCACCACGATTTCGGAGCGACTTGCAGGGACTTCACATTATGGAAGTCTATGCAAGTCGCTCCGAGGTCGCCCCAAAATAGTACAGGACCCTTTTTCTAAGTCGGAGCGACTTATGACGCTCCTATTAGAACGGGTCCTGTAGCGGTCAATGGACCGCGAGGGAGCGCGACTTGTCAGGCTGACAAGTCGCCTGACAAGTCGCACTAGTGTGAACCGGCTCTTAGCGGACATTTCTACTGTCTTGCCATGTTAGGGCCTCAAGAAATTAGATCAATACATCAGGTATGATTAGGTGTGATTAGTTGTGATCAATTTTCAATGGCTAGCACCAAAGCTTGTAGACTCTATAACTTTCACAAAGACCAAAAAATATACTCTGATTAGGGTTATTTTTTTTAACCAAAGAAATGTAGCAGTATTAATTTTGGTCGAAATGTATGAAGAAAAATTACTTATTTTCAAAATATTATAACAGAAACGTAGAAAAACATGCTTTAAAAAAAAAAAGAAAAAGTTTTTTTTTTTTTAAATTTATAGCGCAAATAAAAAAACCCAGTGGAGTTTAAATACCACCAAAAGAACGCTCTATTTGTCTCAAAAAAAGATAAACATTTAATTTGGGAACAGTGTTGTATAACTATGCAGTTGTCATTCACAATGCGATGGCACTGAAAGCTAAAAATTGACCTGGGCAGGAAGGGGTGCAAGTGCCCTGTATTAAGGTGGTTAGGAGGGTACCTCACGCAAATAAAATAAAATAAAATTTTTAAAAAAGTGTGAGGTCCCCTAGGAAATCCATACTAGACCCATAATCTAAGCATGCAGCCTGATGCCCTCTCCTGAAGGGACACATGCCATGCCCTCAACATCGAGAGTGCCTCTTCCCCACAACCCTGGCCCGGGGGTTGTGGAGGAATGTAACACAAATGAACCTGAAGCACCATGAGCTCCAGATTCAACTTTATTTAAATAGAAATCAGTCTTTTATAGGGTTTTTTTTTTTTTCAACATTGTAAAAGGAAATTTACACTATTTGTTCTGGTAACCATAGTTTTCCTAGTTTTGTTTTTTCCTTTTGATAAATCAATTAAATTCAGGTCCAAAATCAAGGACAAACACAAAAAAAGAACCACCCCATGAGTTTTTTGAATGAATTGTGAATACATGAGCAATAAATTGAGCATAAATTGAAAGCAAGATTCTAAAATGTAAATTTAAGTGTATGGAAGTATTCTTTTTTCACCTTAAACCAGTCTCCATATGTAGGCATACATAATGTGCACAGTGTTCTAAAGCTAAGTGCTAAGGTTTGTGCAGTGTCCCATGAAAGATCTATTGACTAAACCAACTCACTAAGAAACCTAATCAAGTATGGCTTTGAAAACCTCTTTACCTCCATTGTCAAATCAAACAGTTCACTGCTTGTGTCTACAACAAATATTTATCTCTTCTGCATTTTGGTGACCCATACGGTATTAAATGCAACATTTTCAATTTACTATGGTAGTTATCTTGCGAATGACAAATTTAAAAAATAACTCTTGGATAATATTTTAAATAAGTAACATATCTTTATACAGTATCTTACATTATTATGTATAATTACATTTACGCTTCCATCCAATAGAGCCATCAATCACATTTGTAGCTGATAGGGAAGAAAAGAATGCTGGAAGAGGTGAGACATAGCTCAACCCATGGATGTGTATTCCTAAATCAGAGACCCAGATTTTTGTGACAGTTTACTCTGAAAATTAACTTAAGGGCATATGCAGCATGTTTAGTTATATTCACATCTATGCCTTGGAAAAGGTTCTCATTGCTGCATCTTTGGTGCAGTTTCCAAAATAATAAAAAAAAACTCTCAGGCCCAGTTCATACCACATGCAGTCCAGTGCGTTTTTTCTACATCAAAATGCATGGAAAGTGAGTTATATGGTTTCCAATGGCATAGGTCACACCATTGCGGTCAGTTCCAGTACGTTCCAGAAAAAAAGTAGAACATGCTGAATTTTTTTTCTGCACTGAACTGTACTGGAGCGCAGTATAGGGCATCAAGAACGGACTGGAACGCACGTAAACGTTCTATAAATACACCAGAATGCACATCTCCTTTGTTAGGATGAAGAAAAAGGAGAGGAAAAATTCTTAGGAATACATCAAAAAATGCATCAAAAATGCTTAAAAAACCACCGGAACGTGTCACAAATGTGTTTCTACGGAGTGAACCAGCCCTCAGCAAATATTTTAAAATAAGTTACATATTTTACAAAATTGTGTATAGATACATTTTCACATAGAAATCCATTCACCCCAATACTGGGTAATAGAGCCACAAAATACTATTTTTAGCCAACAGGGAAGCAGAGAATGCAGAAAGGGGTGGGACACAGCTCAACCACGAGGACTGTGCGTGTTTATCCCTACAAGAGTGAAACAGATATTTGTGTTACAAGTTATTGTGCAAATTAACTAAGGGCATATGCAGCCTGTTCAGTGAGGCTTTATTCACCTTTGCGCATTTATGGTGCAATATGTTGGAGAAAAGCTCAGATTTTTATATCTTTGGTGCAAAAACATATGTTACATGTAGCGCACCGCCATAGGAGTCGCTGATTAATTTAGTCCTATTTCCTCTTAGAGCACACACAGCCAGTTGCATAACATTTTACTCACTCTTCTACTGGCTCAAAAAAACAGTCTAGGGGTTCTTTTAGGGTTTTTATTTAGAACAATGAACGGGGATAGGGTGGGGGAGCACGTAATACCCCACAATACTGCAGAACTTAATACCTTGAGGACTCCTCACTTTTTGGCTGCACAGTACAAAACAAAAAGGATGTCCCATGGGATTGCTACCCTGATGGTGACTAGTACTCCTTCCAGAGTTTAACATCTACACACAGTCACTAACTCCTCAGCATTGGGGTTGCTTACTCACTAGGACTCAAAGAAAGGGGTGGCTAGTGTCAATTAAAAAGAACCTAGTGCACACATCCCCAATTGATAATAAAGTAAACATAAAGAATGTCCCCAGGAAATTTAAAGGCAAATTAGTATTGTAAAATCACAATATAATTTTATTTACCATACTCATTAAAAATTTTTAAAAGTTGCAAGCTAGATATACACCCGTGGCCAAAAGTTTTGAGAATGACACGAATATACATTTTTACAAAGTCTGCTGCTTCAGTGCTGAAGTATAAATACAAGCATTTCATAAGTGTCAAAGGCTTTTTTTGACAATTACATTAAGTTTATGCAAAGAGTCAATATTTGCAGTGTTGACCCTTCTTTTTCAAGCCTCTGCAATTCACCCTGCCATGCTGTCAGTCAACTTCTGGGCCATATCCTGACTGATGGCAGCCCATTCTTGCATAATCAGAGCTTGGAGTTTGTCAGAATTTGTGTTGTTTTTTTTTTTTGTTCACCCACCTCTTGAGGATTGACCACAATTTCCCAATGGTATTAGGGTCTGGGGAGTTTCCTGCCATGGACCCAAAGTTTTTGATGTTTTGTTCCCCAAGCCACTTAGTTATCACATTTGCTTTATGACAAGGTGCTCCATCATGCTGCAAAAGGCATTGTTTCACATCAAACTGTTCTTGGGTGGTTGGAAGAAGTTATTTGTACCATTCTTTATTCATGGATGTGTTCTTAGGTGAAATTGTGAGTGAGCCCACTTCCTTGGCTGAGAAGCACCCTCATACCTTATTGGTCTCAGGATGCTTTACTGTTGGCATGACACAGGACTGATGGTAGCGCTTACCTTTTCTTCTCTGGACAAGGTTTTTTTTTTGATGCCCCAAACAATCGGAAAGGGGAATCATCAGAGAAAATGACTCCTCAGCAATCCAATTCCTGTACCTTTCCCAGAATATCAGTCTGTCCCTCATGTTTTTCCCGCAGAGAAGTGGCTTCTTTGCTGCTTTTCTTGATACCAGGCCTTCCCCCATAGTCTTTGACTTACTGTGTGTGTAGATGCACTCAAACCTGCCTACTGCCATTCCTGAGCAAGGTTGTGCCCTGATCCTACAGCTGAATCAACTGCCATTTGCTGGACTTTCTTGGGCACCCTGAAGCCTTCTTTACAAATGCAGTGAACATTTTTTATGGGATTAAATTAGTTTTCATGGCAAAGATGGACTATGCAATTAATTGCAATTCTTCTGATCACTCTTCATAACATTCTGCAGTATATGCAAATTGCCATCATAAAAACTGAGGCAGCAAACTTTCAGAAAATTAATGTTTATAGCATTCTCAAACCTTTTGGCCATAAGCTGTAACTGTATGGGCCCAATACAGCAATAAATTAAAGTGATTGTAAAAAAAAAAAAAAAAAACAAACATGTTATACTTACCTGCACTGTACAGTGGTTTTGCACAGAGCAGCCCAGATCCTCCTCTTCTTGGGTCCCTCGCCGGTGCTCTGGGCCCTTACCCCTTGCCAAAACCCCCATAGTAAGCCACTTGCTGTGGGGCAGTTTTGCATGCTTGCACCCGAGCCGGCCCTCTGCATCCATAAGACACAGAGAGCCTGGCTTAGCCCTGCCTCCTTCTCCCACTTCACTGGCTGTGATTGACAGCAGCATGAGCCAGTGGCTCTTGCTGATGCATCTTAACCAGTCAGCAGGGAGAGACCTGGGAGAGCCTCCGGACTTGTGCACATCGCTGGATCAAGATCAGGCTTAAGTAAGTAATGTTGGGGGGGGGGGGGGCTGAGGGGTAGCCGCACACTGAAGGTTTTTTACCTTTAAGCATAGAATGCAGGATGGTAAAAAACCTTCAGCCTTCACAACCACTTTAACCTGACACAAGACCTTTATGGAGCAGGTTTTGTGTCCTTTGTTATAATTTTAGTACTTCTTTGCCTACATTGCTTAGTCACAGGATCATTGGTTGCCTCCTGCTGATATCCACCAGGCTCTTTCTTTTGAGGGAGATGTGGACTCACGCCATCATAGTTCAGCTGGAATCTTTCCCACCAAATTCTTACTGGCTCTCTCCAGTGAGCTTCTCCAAACCCAGATTGATCCCTGGACTTAAGCTTACAACTATGTCCCCCCCACCCCCCAGATAATTCTAGCTGAGACCTTGATGTTTTTCTTACAGATTCTTTTAGAGGTCTGCCCCATGGGCACAGGGGTCTCCTCTAGCAGGACTGGATCCAGGAACTCTGCTCCCCAACCTCAGGCCTCAGACTATTTATGGACCCCTCCACCACCTTACGGACACACCTCCCCATGGATTGGCTGGAATTCAATAATCATTCAGGCTGCTCATCCTGTTCCTCCACCCACTTTGATTCTAGAATTCCCTAGAAGACAGTGGTAAGTTACAGTGCAGTAGCCTGTGTGACACTGAGAATGCCTAAACAATCAACCCCTGCTCCTCTGATTACAGGGGAACCTAACTAAATTTACCTAAGCATCCTATTCTACACTTAGTAGGGAGCTACATCCATAAATATCAAAGTATGTAAAATGCATCCAAAACAAAGCACCTACAATTCACCACACCCCACAGTAAGGGTCCATTCACACTAGCGCGACTTGTCAGGCGACTTGGTCGCCTGACAAGTCGCGGTAGATCGCTCGCCATTGAATAGTACAGGACCCGTTCTAATAGGAGCGACAAAAGTCGCTCCGACTTAGAAAAAGGGTCCTGTACTACTTTGGGGTGTCCTGGAGGCGACTTGCATTGACTTCAATTATATGAAGTCCGTGCAAGTCGCGCCGAGGTCGCGGTGCACGCTGTGCACCGCAACTTCACAGGTCGCCCCACAAAATCCTGTTGCGGCAGTGTGAATGGGCTGTAAATACCCTAGTATTTGAGCTACAGGCAAGTTTCTGCCACACTAGGTCACATAGTCTATAGTCACAACATTGCTATGATATTCTGGAGCCCAGAAGGATGGACATTTATTTTATGCCCATGCTCTTAAAGTAGAACTTATTTTGAATAAACTAAGGGATGTATCCCCTGCCAGTTTTTTTGCCTGGAGATCTCTCTTCACTCCCTACTCCATGTTTACTACAGTAAGTGAGAGGAACTCACAACCCAACCAAAAATTTGGAATTTTCCTTCACTTTCACTTTTGATAATAGCAGTAAATACAACAATTAGAGAGGGAAAACCTCCCTAATGGGGGCACAGATACTCCAGAGCAGGGGTCTTCAAACTATGGCCCTCCAGTTTTTCAGGAACTACAATTCCCATCATGCTCTAGTCATGTCTGTGAATGTCAGAGTTTTACAATGCCTCATAGGATGTGTAGTTCCGCAACAGCGGGAGGGCCGTAGTTTGAGGATCCCTGCTCCAGAGTATGGAGACATCATCATGTTTGGACTGAGAGAGGACGTGTGCACTTAAAAGCAGTGTTTTCTACTAACTGGGGGCACAGAGGGCATTAAAAAAACCTGACAGGTGTTTAATTACCTTTCAATGCTATCTATAGCTAAAAAAAAAAAAAACTTTTTGCCTTTAGTTATACTTTATTACAATTTCCTAACTAAACTTATAGAACCATAATTCTGGTGTTTCCTGTGTTTAGTTGTCCAATTGGCACATACTCCAAAAGCTAATATAAGCAGTATTTAGGGAAAGACAAGACATTGATATCACAACAATAGGAATCAAATGGTTATTTTAGAACACTGTACCCGTTAAGAAGGGAAAGGAGCCAGTGGAATGTTCCATGTGTTGAAAGCTGTCCGCTCAGGGGAATTATAGAAACATCAACACAGGAGGAAATGGACAATTGGTGTACATCAATAGAATATAAAGCCTCCCCACAATGATAAATGATAGTAATGTGAGAAAGCCTGGGCATGCTTGCAGTTCCAGGCGCTCATTCCTATCTCCTGACCATTAACTGAAAATCCTGCAAACACACTCGGAACATTCCACTTTAACAGGCTCCTGGCCTGGGTCAAACAGCTCATTTACTACACTAGAGTGTATAAGCAATGAGACCAGTGATCTCCCCCTCTTATTAGCTGAGAAAACATAACAGGTGCACATGTGCATGAGATCATAGAGTCTAATAACATGACAACTTCTTCCCCAGCCAAGGGTCTCTTGTAATCAATACACAACAGCTCGGCCTGTCACTCTTGGCTACTCCTAGGAAAATGACCACTGTCTTTTTTTTTTTTTTCCTACCAAGTAATATGTTTGCAAAATGGAGCTATTTTCTGCAACATTATTATTGCACATTTTCATTTTTCCACTCAGGGACATTCAAACTATATTTGTGTAACTGGCAGATGATGCATAAGTGCCATAAAATTCACTGCAAGGAACAGAGCCTGACTAATGAAATGTAAACAGGCCCATTCTTATATTTAGAAGATTTATCTGGGAGTCTAAACTGATTTGTGGAGTTTTCTGGAACTTAAAAGCATATAGGCATTTAAACATTGTTTTAAATAGTAAAATTTAAAAATAAAAATTCTGACACCTGCAAACTATAAGATCCCATTCACACTTCCCCATTCCTAAGGATTGGATCAACCACTTAAGTTTTTGCCCCCTTAATGACCAGGCCATTTTTTGTCGATTCGGCACTTCATTAATTTAACTGAAAATTGCGCAGCCGTGCAATGCTGTGCCCTAATAAAATTGATGTCATTTTTTACCCACAAATAGAGCTTTCTTTTGGTGGTATATGATCACCTGTACGGTTTTTATTTATTGCGCTATAAAAAAAAAATTGTGACAATTCTGAAAAAAAAAAAACAATATTTTTAATATTCCCAATAAAAATTTTTAAAAATCTAAATTTTTCATCCTTTCAGGCCAATTTGTATTCTGCTACATATTTTTGGTAAATAATATTTACCAAATAATTTAAAAACAATAATATTGATTGGTTTGCGCAAAAGTTATCGCGTCTACAAACTAGGGGAAAGATTTATGTCATTTTTATTTATTCATTTATTTTTTTACTAGTAATGCCGACGAGCTACGATTTTTAGCGGGACTGCGACAATGGGGCGGACAGATCCGACCCCTAACTGACATTTTTGACACTTTTAGGAGGACCAGTGACATTACTGCAGTAATCAGTGCTAAAAATATGCACTGTTACTATAATAATGACACTGACAGGAAAAGAGATAACCCAGGGGTAATCAAAGGGTTAAGTGTGAGCCTACGGGAGTGTTTTCTAACTGTATGGGGGAGGGACTTGTGGAATCAACACAGAGACCTGTGATTCTAAATAGGAGGATCACAGGTGCTCTGTGTTCATTCCAGAGAGAACAATGGTCTGCTGTGTTTACAACAACAACGGGGAATGATCGCGTGTGCCCGGTGCCAATTGCAGCCGCTGGCCCCGTGAATCGGCTTTCCCGCTGTCTAATGGGCACGGGCGCGCGCCCCCAGGAGCGCCCTCGCAAACCGCCAGTTCACGCAGCTGAGCTAACCTGCCGCAGTATATCTGCGGTGGGCAGTCAGCAAGTGGTTAACACACAGGTGTTAACCTCTTTATGACCAACATCAAAACAAAACATTAATGCCCAAGCCTAATTTTGCAACTTTGGCATGTGTTAGTAAAACTGTACATGTCATTGCAACTACTTAGTGTATCCAGGAGGATTATCCATTTCCAGACCACTCGCCACCTATTTACTGCGGCAGGGTGTCTCTCCTGCGCAAGGGAAGCTAGTGGGCGGCGTGCTCCCGCTCCCACTCGCCCACTTGGCAGCGGGGAAGCCGATGCACGGGTCAGGCGGCTCCAATTGCCCCCTGACACCCGCGATCGCTTCCCGCTGATGGAGAACTATGGTAGGCTGTTGTAAACACAGCCGACCGCTCTTCTCCCTGAAATGATCACAGAGCTCATGTAATGCTTCTATATAGGATCATAGGTCTCTATGATCATTTCACAAGACCCGCCCCCCCACAGTTAGAATCACTCCCCTAGGCTCACATTTAACCCATTGATCACCCATAGGGTTAACCCCTTCCCTGCCAGTGTGATTATTACAGTAACAGTGCATATTTTTAGCACTGATTACTGTAGTAATGTCACTGGTACCCGCAAAAGTGTCAAAAATGTCAGTTAGGGGTCCGATCTATCCGCCGCAATGTCGCAGTCCCGCAAAAAATCGCAGATCGCCGCCATTACTAGTAAAAAAAAGAAAAAAAAGTCATAAATATTTCCTGTAGTTAGTAGAAGCGATAACTTTTGCGCAAACCAATCAAAATAGGCTTATTGCGATTATTTTATCAAAAATATTTAGCAGAAAACAAATTGGCCTAAAATTTTAAAAACATTTTAAATTTAAAAATTTTTTTTTTTGAGAATGTCATATAGCAGAATGTGAAAAATATTGTTTTTTTTCTTTTCTAAATTGTCGCTATTTTTTTGTTTATAGCACAAAAAATAAAAATCGCAAAGGTGATGAAATACCGCCAAAAGAAAGCTCTATTTGTGGGGAAGAAGGGACATCAATTTTTTTGGGGTACAGCATCGCACGACCGCGCAATTGTCCGTTAAAGTAACGCAGTGCCGAATCGCAAAATATGGCCCGGTCATTAAGGGGGCAAATCCTCCGGTCTTAAAGTGGTTATGTGAAAAATGAATGGTCTTATGGAAAAGGCCAAATACAGCACTTGCTAATTAAATTACTAATGGATAGCAATATCCATGCCAACCTCTGTGGTATGTATAAATAATCAATCAATAAATAGTGGTATAAATAAAAATTTAAATATCAAGTAAACAAATGTAAATAATAATGGTAAATCATCAAAACTCCCAATAAATAATTAAAAAGGTGCCACAATGTACATAAGTAACTTGGTGAATGATATATAAAGAATTATATATATAATAATATAAAAAAATATATATATATAAATAAAAATAAAAAATGGTAAAGACGAATATACTTAAAAATATTATAATATAAATAGTCCAGAGTAAACAGTGACTGTAGTGCTCAAATATTAATAAAGTCCTCAGTGAATGTGAGTCTTCAAATTAAAATTCGAAGGTGCAGGTGCTCAGACGTGATTGGCCATATCATCGATTCCTTGCCTCGTGTGAGTGAATAGATTGGATCACTTACCGGATCTTGTGGGTCCTATATGCCATATGGCATTAGAACCATTCAAGCTTAATAGCCCCCTGGGCTGAATTGGTTTCCCCTTTATGGTTCTATGGGCTGGTAACGGTTCCTTTAGGCTCCGGGGTAAACGGCCAAGTGTGGTAGGAAAAGGAGAAAAAAGGCTCCAAATAGTGTAGTAGTTTTAAGATTAAGATAGTTTATTTCCCATATATATCGGGTTCAAATGCAGATAAAACGACAAATCACTGGTGGCCAGCGGTGCGGGCTGCGCGTCCTCCTCGCAGAGTGGCGAGCTAACTTCCGGCTTGCGAATGCATCTGCATTTGAACCCGATATATGGGAAATAAATAATCTTAAAACTACCTAATGGAGCCGTTACCAGCCCATAGGACCATAAAGGGGAAACCAATTCAGCCCAGGGGGCTATTAAGCTTGAATGGTTCTAATGCCATATGGCATATAGGACCCACAAGATCCGGTAAGTGATCCAATCTATTCACTCACACGGGGCAAGGAATCGATGATACGGCCAATCACGTCTGAGCACCTGCACCTTCGAATTTTAATTTGAAGACTCACATTCACTGAGGACTTTATTAATATTTGAGCACTACAGTCACTGTCTACTCTGGACTATTTATATTATAATATTTTTAAGTATATTCGTCTTTACCATTTTTTATATTTATTTTTATATATATATATTTTTTTATATTATTACATATAATTCTTTATATATCATTCACCAAGTCACTTATGCACATTATGACACCTATTTATTTATTTATTGGGAGTTTTGATGATTTAGAGCCCATTCAGACAGGGGCAACACGATTTGGTGGGGCGACCTGTGAAGTCGAGGTGCACCGCGACCTCGGCGTGACTTGCACAGACTTCATATAATTGAAGTCAATGCAAGTCTCCTCCAGGTCGCCCCAAAGTAGTACAGGACCCTTTTTCTAAGTCAGAGCGACTTGTGTCGCTCCTATTAGAACGGGTCCTGCACTATTCAATGGAGAGCGACCGGCCGCGACTTGTCAGGCGACCAATTCGCCTGACAAGTCACGCTAGTGTGAATGGACCCTTAGCATTATTATTTACATTTGTTTACTTGATATTTAATTTTTTATTTATACCACTATTTATTGATTGATTATTTATACATACCACAGAGGTTGGCATGGATATTGCTATCCATTAGTAATTTAATTAGCAAGTGCTGTATTTGGCCTTTTCCATAAGACCATTCATTTTTCAGTCTACCCTTTATCCTACAGAAGCTGCTTATTCCATTTATTTACCTTTAGGCAAGCAGGTTATTTGTATATGCATTTTTTTTATAATACTTCCTTGGCGCGTGGAATATACTTTGTATATTTTTTTTACACATTAATGTGGTTATACTGTACTTTTTTTTTTTTTTTCAGGACATATAGGGCTTTCATTCGGAGGGAAATGTTAATGGATATCTCCTGATTTCAGTTTTATTATGAAAAGAAAACTGTCCCCAAAATAGAAAAAAAAAAAAAAAGATTGCCATATATTTTTAGGCTATTACCATGACCCTCCCCTCATTTCTTGTACCCATACTGTAGTATCGCCAAGAAACAATAGTTTGTTATTTTTTTTGATTCTACCTAAACACACTGCCACTGCCACTAACACTGCCACAAACTTACCCTTGTACTGCCACAAACTGACACTTGTACTGCCACTAACTGACACTTGTACTGCCACTAACTGACCCTTGTACTGCCACAAACTGACCCTTGTACTGCCACTAACTGACCCTTGTACTGCCACTAACTGACCCTTGTACTGCCACAAACTGACCCTTGTACTGCCACTAACTGACACTTGTACTGCCACTAACTGACCCTTGTACTGCCACAAACTGACCCTTGTACTGCCACTAACTGACCCTTGTACTGCCATTAACTGACACTTGTACTGCCACTAACTGACCCTTGTACTGCCACTAACTGACACTAGGGTGAATTCACACATAGTGTGGTGATGAACATTTAATACATTGTAAAATGCCAGTCACCGAAAGGACACAGAATAAACAATTGTTTTCTGTACGCCCCATTCACACTGCAATGCAGACCAGAGCTCCACTGCAGTGTACTGCGATAAAATCCAAACATGCTGCACATTATCGCAACATGCTGTACAAAAACATGTTACTGTACAGCAACACAGCACATCACATTTCTCTACAGCAACATGAATGAAGTGTACTTTTGTAAATTTCAAATAAAGTTTGTACAAAAGCAAAAAGAAAAATTGGGCACCACACTGTTCCTAACGCAGTTGGGAATAGACAGCTGCTGGAGGGGTAAAGTGCTGTGGCAAGGGTCCGTTCTTGTGTGAATTCTCCCTTACACTGCCACTAACTGACAATTACATTGACACTAACTAATATTTACACTGCCACTAACTGCCACTTACACTATCACTAACTGCTACTAATAAAGGCCCGTACACACGTACCGATTGTTGGCCGTGAATTTTCGTCCGCTGCCCGATCGGCCGATTATCGGCTTGTTAGTATGATGCTTCCGACAACCGACTGCCACTTTTCGGCCGAACAAAATCTGGTGTGCATGCTATAAAATTTTTGTTGGCCGTCAGCAGAACGGCCGATTGTTCCTCAGTCAGTACAGATTTTGGCCGACAAAAATCAGATGATCAAGACTGGGCATGCTCAGTGAAGAAAAAACACACGAAAAGTAGACCAGAACATGACATCACTTCTGCAGTTGGTTGTTGTCGGCCGACAAAATTCGTGTGCAGTCTAGAGCACATTTCAACCGACACAACAACACTGGACAAAAGACGGCCGATCGGTCGGCCAACAATCGCTGCGTGTGTACGGGGCTTAACACAGACACCTATACTCACTAAACTAGGTCAAGCACTGAACTAGTTAATCTTTTTTTCAACAGACCCTTTTTTTTTTGTACAGACATCTCCTCCAACAAGGAGGAATGTATACATTGTATCTTTTCCTCCTCACTAGCAGAGAAGTCTTCACAGAGGAGAGACAACACAGGGAATGGCTACAGAATGATTGATCACTGTGATAGCCAATCAGAGGCTATCAAGGCGATCATGTGATGGGCATCCAGTTCCACTGGGCCCTGATCATTAGTAGAAACCCCGGTCTTTGTGCTGGGACCCCGCAATTTATTTGAATTGGCTACTATTGTACAAAAGTGCACCAATAATTGGAGATGCATTTTTTTGAATGCAGTGCACAACACACAATGGTGCGTTACTATGTATTTTAACACATGTGCATTGGAGCTGCATTGTCCTAGTGCAGTGATGGTGAACCTTGGCACCCCAGATGTTTTGGAACTACATTTCCCATGATGCTCGACTACACTGCAGAGTGCATGAGCATCATGGGAAATGTAGTTCCGAAACATCTGGGGTGCCAACGTTCGCCATCACTGTCCTAGTGCATTTGGGGTGCCATTCAAAATGAATAGCCTTGCAACACACTAACACATGTAAGGAGCATTGAAGTAACGTGTGAGTTATTGCAATATGCCAAAATGCCAAATAATGTTTTAGCCTCTATGGTCAAGGATACAAACAGATATTTTCAGGCATTTATAATTCACTATGACTTATCTATATAAATTATTTTTCCAGGTTTGTGACCTGAAGTGGTTGTAAAGGTTCAAGTTTTTTTTTCCTTCATTCACTGTCTATGCATGAAGGTAAAAAACTTTCTGTGTGCAGGAGCTACCCCTAATATCTCATCACGATCCAGCAATGTGCACAAGAGCCTCAGCTCTCCGGGGACTCTCCATCCTCATTGGCTGACACAGCAGCAGGAGCCATTGGCTGTCAATCACAACCAGTGAGCCAATGAGGAGAGAGAGGGGCAGGGCCATCAGAGCAAGCTGTTTGCTCTGGGGGCATTTGGCAGGAGGGAGGGCCAGGAGCACCAGCAGGGGACAAAAACCAGGTACCTGCTCCTACTTCCAGGTAAGATCACCACAATCGTTGTTGTGGCGATCTACATAATTTAGGCCCCTTCTCCTTCCCAACCTGCTGCCTTGTAGGTGACACACGGGTCCCAGAAGACAGCAGGACCATTCAGAAAGCACAGCGCGACTTGGGCATGCGCAGTCACAAACAGGCTTCAATTCCTATTTCCCCTGGTGAACATGACCAGAGCAGATGGACCAATCAGCTTGGGGTGCTGGCATCGCGGGCTCCCTGGACAGGTAAGTGTCCTTATATTAAAAGTCTGCAGCTACAGTATTTGTAGCTGCTGACTTTTCATTTTCTTTCCCCAGACTGAAACTCCTCTTTAGGGTTGAAAAGTAAGAAATGTAGCATCAAACACAAAATGTTCTTTTTTATGGTTGGTTGATTTACCTGGCCATCTCACAGTAGGCCTGATAAAATAACAATATACATAGCTAGAGTTAATAGACCAGTTAATATATGTATAGTATCTCATAAAAGTGAGTACACCCCTCACATTTATGTAAATATTTTATGATATCTTTATCATATAAGATATCGATATCATGTGACAACACTGAAGAAATTACACTTTGCTACAATGTAAAATAGGGAGTGTACAGCTTGTATAACCGTGTAAATTTGCTGTCCCCTCGAAACAACTCAACACACAGCCATTACTGTCTAAACTGCTGGCAACAAAAGTGAGTACCCCCCTAAGTGAAAATCTCTCATTTGGGCCAGATTAGCCATTTTTCCTCCCCAATGTCATGGTCTCAGGTGTGAATGGGTAGAAGGTGTGTTAAATTTGGTGTTATCGCTCTCACTCTCTCATACTGGTCACTGGAAGTTCAGCATGGCACCTCATGGAAAAGAACTCTCTGAGGATCTGAGAAGAACAATTGTTGCTCTACTTAAAGATGGCTGAGGCTATAAGAACTAGACTCTGAAACTGAGCTGCAGCATGGTGGCTGAGACCATACAGTAGTTTAACAGGACATGTTCCACTCAGAACAGGCCTCGCTATGGTCAACCAAAGTAGTTGAGTGCACATGCTCAGCATCATATCCAGAGGTTGTCTTTTGGAAATAGACATATTAGAAATATGAGTGCTGCCAGCATTGCTGCAGAGGTTGAAGGGGTGGGGGGTCAGCCAGTGCTCAGACCATACACCACACACTGCATCAAATTGGTCTGCATGGCTGTCATCCCAGAAGGAAGCCTCTTATAAAAATTAGGCACAAGAAAGCCCGCAAACAGTTTGCTGAAGACAAGCAGACTAAGGACATGGATTACTGGAACCAAGATAAACCTATTTGGTTCCGATGGTGTCAAGCGTGTGTGGCGGCAACCAGGTGAGGAGTACAAAGACAAGTGTGTCTTGCCTACAGTCATGGATGGTGGTGGGAGTGTCATGGTCTGGGGCTACATGAGTGCTGCCAGCACTGGGGAGCTACAGTTCATTGAGGAAACTATGAATGCCAACATGTACTGTGACATACTGAAGCGGAGCATGATCCCCTCCCCTTCGGAGACTGGGCCGCAGGGCAGTATTCCAACATGATAATGACCCCAAACACACCTCCAATACAACCCCCACCTTGCTTAAGGAGCTAAGGGTAAAGGTGATGGACTGGCCAAGCATGTCTCCAGACCTAAACCCTATCGAGCATCTGTGGGGCATCCTTAAACAGAAGGTGGAGCAGCGCAAGGTCTCTAACTTCCACCAGCTCTGTGATGTCGTCATGGAGGAGTGGAAGAGGACTCCAGTGGCAACCTGTGAAGCTCTTGTGAACTCCATGCCCAAGATGGTTAAGGCAGTGCTGGAAAATAATGGTGGCCACACAAAATATTGACACTTTGGGCCCAATTTGAACATTTTCACTTAGGGGTGTACTCACTTTTGTTGCCAGCGGTTTAGACATTAATGGCTGTGTGTTGAGTTGTTTTGAGGGGACAGCAAATTTACACTGTTATACAAGCTGTACACTCACTACTTTACATTGTAGCAAAGTGTCATTTCTTCAGTGTTGTTACATGAAAAGATATAATAAAATATCTACAAAAATGTAGGGGGTGTACTCACTTTTGTGAGATACTGTATATGCAGCAAAATGTACTGTATATGATTATGCAGTGTCTTTACTGAATTATTTTAAATAATGGTAGAGTAATGTATGACTAGCAGTTATTTTTTTATATACACTACTGTGTAAAAGTTTTAGGCGGGTGTGAAGAAATGCTGTATATCATGAATGCTTTCAGAAATAGAAGTTTTAATAGTTTATTCTTATCAATTAACAAAATTATAACCACTTCCCGCCCGTCCACCGTCAAATGACGGCGTAGCGGTGCGGCTTTTGTTCTGGGACGCCGTCATATGATGGCGCACCAGAACAGCCTCTCTCGCGCGCCCGTGGGGGCCCACAGTGCGGCTGCGCCATGTGGCTAGGACACGGCGTGACCCCGATCTTGGTAAAGAGTCAATGACTTGGCTCTTTACCCATGTGATCTGCTGTGTCCAATCACAGCTGGTCACATGTAAATGAGGAAGTGCCGTTTATCGGATCTCCTCACCTCACGCTGTCAGAGTGTGTGGCGAGGAGAGCCGATCAGTGGCTCCTCCTCAAAGGGGAACCTAGGAAAGGTAATCAGGGCACTGATCATTAATGCACTGATTACAGAAAAGCTAAAAAACAGTGCCCACAGTGCCCACCATCAGTGCCCACAGTGCCCACCATCAGTGCCCACAGTGCCCACAATGCCCACAATCCATGCCCATAGTGTTGCCAGTCACTGCCTGCTCATCTGTGCTGCCCATCAGTGCCCATCAGTGTCACCTCTCAGTGCCCATAAGTGCCGCCTGTCAGTGCCACCTATCAGTGCCCATCAGTGCGGCATATTAGTACCTCCTCATCAGTGCCGCCTCATCAGTGCACATCGATAAAGGAGAAAAATTGCTTATTTTCAAAATTTACTCACAGAAAATAAGAAAACTTTTTTTTTTTTTAATTTTCTGTCTTTTTTTTTTTTTAAGAAATAAAAAACCCAGCGGTGATTATATACTACCAAAAGAAAGCTCTATTTGTATGAAAAAAAATATAAAAAATTTTCATAGTGTAGCATGACCGCACAATTGTCATTCAAAGTGTGAGAGCGCTGAAAGCTGAAAATTGGCCTGGGCAGGAAGCGGGTGAAAGTGCACTGTATTGCAGTAGTTAAGTAAATGAACAGAAGAGAAATCTAAATCAAACCCATGTTTGGTGTCACTACCCTTTGGCTTCAAAACAGCATCAATTCTTTTAGGTACACTTGCACACAGTTTTTGAAGGGATTCGGGCAAGTAGGTTGTTCCAAACATTTTGAAAAACTCACCACAAATCTGTGGATTTTGGCTGCCTTAAATCCTTCTGTCTCTTCGTGTAATCCCAGACAGGCTTGATGATGTTGAGATCAGGGCTCTGTGGGGGCCAAACCATGACTTCCGTGTTCTTCTTTACACTGAAGATAGTTCCTAATGACATTGGCTGTATGTTTGGGGTCGTTGTCCTGCTGCAGAATGAATCTGGGCCAATCACATGCCTCCCGAATGGTATGGCATAATAAATAAATATCTGCCTGTATTTCTCAGCATTGAGGACACCATTGATCCTGTCCAAATCTCCAACTCCATTTGCAGGAAATGGAGCCCCAAACTTGCAAGGAACCTCCACTATGATTTACTGTTACCTGCAGACACTCAATATTGTACTGCTCTCTAGGCCATTCAGTGAACAAACTGCCTCCTGCTACAGACAAATGTTTCAAAACTCGACTCATCAGTCCGGAGCACCTGCTAACATTTTCTGTATTATTTTTCTGAGCCACTTAGCCGTTTGGTTGCAATACTTCCATTAAAGCGGTTGTAAACCCTAGAAAAAAAAAAAAAAAAAAAAACCTGCAAGACAAAGGCATAATGGGCTAGTATGCATCGCATACTAGCCCATTATGTGTAACTTACCTTAGAACGAAGCCCCGACACGGACCCCCGGACATCGCTGCGGGCGCTGCCATGATCCCTCGCCATCTCTTCCGGGTTCGGCGGCTCCGGCGCGGTGATTGGCCGGAAGACACAGCTCCGGCGCGATGATTGGCCGGAGCCGCGATGACGTCACTCCTGCGCATGCGTGCGGGAGTGATTTTCCGGCAAGCTCCCGGCAAATTAATTGAAGGTCCCCCCGGACCTTCAGAGCGCATGCGCCGCTCGCGAGAGCGGCTGCATGCACTGTAAATATCTCCTAAACCATGCCGGTTTAGGAGATATTATTTGTACCTACAGGTAAGCCTTATTATAGGCTTACCTGTAGGTAAAAGTGTCAAAAAGCGGGATACTAACGCTTTAAGACCACTTCTGGCCAGACTTCTCCGACAGTAGATGGGTGTACCTGGGCCACTGATTTCTGCCAGTTCTGTACTGATGGCACTGCTGGACATCTTCCGATGTTGAAGGGAAGAAATCATGATGTGTCTTTCATCTGCTGCATTAGGTTTCCTTGGCTGACCACTGCGTCTATGGTACTCAAAGTTGTCAGTTTCTTTGTGCTTCTTCAAAAGAGCTTGAACAGCACATATTGAAACCACAGTCTGCTTTGAAATATTTTCCTGGGAGAGACCTTACTGATGCAGTATAACTACCTTGTGTCTTGCTGCTGTGCTCAGTCTTGCCATGGTGTAAGCAAAGGAAACAGGGTGCAGGGATTAAAACTTGTAACACTTTAGTTGTAAACAAGAGTTTCGCTTAGGCTAAAGACCCATACACACTAGTAGTTTTTTTTTTTTGTTCAACTCTGAACGAAAAAGAAACTGACAGCTCAGGTGGAGTCCATCAATGTGCCAACAATCCAACATTAGTATAGCGATCTCCCCTGCTGTTCTTTTGTGTTCTGAGGGTGATTAGCTGAGAGCGCTGACTGGGAGCCGATTGACAGACCTTTTTCGGTCGTACCCCTTCGGCCGGCTTCTGTTGGACCTACTCCAGTATACACAGGCCAAATGTCGGCCTGTTTCTATTGAACTGGCTGATGCTGGCCAACATTCAGCTTGTGTGTACTAGGCTTTTAGTTCACAGCTATGCGTTTTGTAAGGCATTTTCAGTTTTGCAGAAATGTACTACAGTCCATTTAACATGATCTCCTATGGGTCATGTTCAAATCTGTGCGTTTTTAACCGATGAAAAGGGTCAGGAACTTTTTTGCCCCCAGCAAGTTGAATTTTTGGTACCATAGACTTCAATAGAAATGCAGCGGAAGCATATAAAAAATGCAGTGCATTTGCTGGTTTCTCCCACTTGACAATAGACACCTCCCCTAACAAAAAAAAAAAAAAAAAGATGAAAAAACACCAGAAAAGCGCTTATGAAAAAAATGCAAAATGCACCGGAAAAGGAAAACTGTAAGCTGTTGAGGTAGGCTGTACAGTATTAGGTTCACCATGCAGAAAGATGATGTGTCAACATAGCAATGTGGAACAAAAGGATCAATGTAATCAGTATGCCCAGGACTAAGCACAAGACCCACCAGATGTTGGTGATATCGGTGGCATCTGCAGCCACTCTCTATGGGTGGGTGGCAACATGTTTTGAGGGCTCTGCCCCCTTTGTCAAGCCTGCCCAACAGGAGGAGAATGCCACCTTTTATGCCTGGCTAGAGGGCGGAAAGAGCATTGCAGAGCTGGGCTTAGTGATACTACAGGCAGACTACAAGTACCAGAGATTAATAATAAAAGGGAACAAATAAAAAAACAAAATACACACACACCTCAATTGAATACTAATTAAACGTAAAAAGACATGCAATATTCCATCAATCTATTCTATTCCTCCAATACGAATAAACTTAGGGAATTAATTATAGTGGATTCCCCTGGTATAATATAAATATATAACTAAAGATAACTGTTAAAATTATCATCCATGAACAAATAACCATTTAAGTAAATTTATTCAAAATTAAAAAAAAAAAAAAAAAAAATATATATATATATATATATATATATATATATACTAATCAATTCCTGGGCGCCAGGTCGCATTGGCGACTAGAAACTTAGTCCGGGCGCCTAGGATTTCAGCCATCTGCTGTCAGGCATCGAGACGCCGCTCTGTGATGCAGAGATTTGAAATCCCCACGGCTCCTATCCATAATTCTCTGTGTCCTGACAAGGCATTTTAATTGGTCAGCATCGTCACATGGACGGTGCTGACCAATCAGAACCAGCTGCCTCTTCTCCACTTTCAGCACATCCATAGGACGCACTGCTCGACTTCTGCCACTGTCAGCCCTCCTCGTTGCGGTCACCCGGCACATCAGGTAAGAGTGCTGGGTCCGCGGCTGAGCGGTGTGTGAGCAGGGCCAGACTTGGGGCCACTTTGGGCTGTGGGCGGCTGATGCCAGGGCCGCCGGTACAAGGGGTGGGTGGATCAATTTATTGTAGAAAGGGGGGGGCGCAGAGCAGGTGAAGTGCTGACAGTGTATTAATTATTTTCTGGGCAACAAGTGACTTCCGCCGGGCGCCGGTCGCGCTACAACACTGCAGAGCTGTAAGGAGGATGTGCCGAGTGCACTCCTGCACTCGGCACAAGTCTAGGACCCGGCCTTCACTTCCCTGTCAGGCAGAGCCGCAGGGTAATCTCCGCCTGACAGACGCTTACGAGTCCCGGCAAGGCGCGACGTCACCAGGAGGCGGGATCAGAGAGGACCATAGAGAGCTGCCGGGAAGGAATCAGCCAGCCAGCCAGTGCATCCGAAAAGTAAGCAGATTTGCATCTACAGTTGAATTGGCATACTCTGGGTGGTGGTGGGGGGGGGCAGAGGTTATATAATTACCAATGGTAATATGCAGCATGAGAGGGTTAATGTATTGCCACTGGTCACTAATGCATTAGTGACCAGTGTAAGGGCTCTTTCACACGGGCGGTCCGATCAGATCCGCCTGTCAGTTTTTTAGGCGGATCTGATCGGATCCTCCATGCAGCTCTATGGGACAGCGGGTGTCAGCGGAGACACCTCCGCTGACACCCGCTGCCATCCGCATCCAATCCTGTGCTGAAATCTGGACGGATGGAAACCCTATTTTTCCATCCGTTCAGTAATCGGAGCGGATCTGATGAGAGCGGACAAGCGGTCCGCTCTTATCCGATCCCCCATAGAGGGCAGCGGGTGCTGAGACACCTCCCTCTCCGCTCTGCAAGCGGAGACGGAGCTGTCATCCGCCCGGCTCAGCGGGGATCGCGGATCGATCCCCGCTGAGCAACACGGATCCGCCTACGGAGCGGACCGTGTGAAAGAGCCCTAAAAATGAACCCCTTTGTGCTGCATTAGTGGCACTTGTATCAGTGTTCATTAGTATCAGTGTTCATTTATGCTGCAGCATGTAGGGGTTTATTAACACTGCCACTACTGCCACTAATGCAGCAAAAAGGGGTTAATTTTCCGACACTGGTCACTAATGAATTAGTGACCAGTGGCAATACATTAACCCCCTTCATGCTGCATTTTACAAATATCATTGGTAATTAACCACTTGCCCACCTGGCGCAGTACATATACTGCAACAGGGCTGTAACTACAGGACCTGCAGTGTACCCATACATCACTGCCTGTTTCAGGCGCATGCCCTCACCCATCAACTCCCCTGGGAGGGCTCTGTACAAAGGGAATGGTTGCTTTGTTTCTTCTCCCTACTAAGCAGGGAAAATAAACAAATCAATCCACATTAAAAATCAGCACACAATACATACATTGCACATTGTTATATACACTCTAGAAATGTGCTTTAAAATGCATAGACATGTGTGTGGGGGAGCAGAGCAGGCCATTTTCTGAGTGTACAGGAGGAAGGTGGAGGTGGGGGAGTGCCACACTTCTGGAGAATTCTTCTGTACACACCATAGAGCTGTACATATACACATCTGCCTGAAACTTTCACTCTCTCCCACCCTCTATATCCCTCCCTCTCTCCCCCTCCCCTCTCTTTCCTTCTTTCTCTCTCACTCACCCCCCCCCTTCTTTCCCCTTCTTTCCATTTCTTTCCCTTTCTTTCCCTTTTATTTCTTTATTTCTTTTTTTTTCTGGGCGCGGGGCAGCTTTTTTTTTTTTAAAAACTGGCTCCTAATTTTTTTAGCTGGCTCCTAGATTCAAAGAAAATTTGTCAACCCCTGAACTAATCAATAACAAATAATTGATTTAATTTTGCCATATATTGGGTAAAACAATGTAAAATCACCTGGTAAAAAAATTATTAGATAAAAAAATGTCCTATGTGGGAGCATGTGCTTGTGCATTCAGAAATCCATGTTACACACACACAACATAAGCGCACAAATAGTATGTGTATGCATGTAAGGCAACTAAATTAGATTTATTTTTATAACCAAAGCGCATACTGTATATAAATATAAAACATGCAAAATAAGAAACATTTAAACCTCTAGGTGCCAAACTATTTAACCACTTGCTGACCACCCACTGCAGTTTTACTGCAGAAGGCTGGCTCGGCTGCGCGAAACAATGTAGCTCTTCGTCGGTCACGCGCATGGTGCTGGGGGGCAAACAAGCGCTGCAAGCGGCGCACTCCTACCCCCACTAGGCAACGGAGATGCTAATGCATGGGGCCAATTGCCGCTGGGCACTCGCGTTCGCTCCCCGCCGAGAGAGAGAAGAACGGGCAGCTGTTGTAAACACAGCTGACCATTGTTCTCTCTGAAATGATCACAAAGTGCCTGTTATCCTTCTATATAGGATCACAGGTCTCTATGATCATTTCACAAGCCCATCCCCCTTACAGTTAGTGAACACTCCCCTAGGCTCACGCTTAACCCTTTGACCATCCCTAGGTTAACCCCTCCCCTGCCAATGTCATTATTACAGTAACAGTGCATACTTTTAGCACTGATCACTGTAGTAATGTCACTAGTCCACTCAAAAGTGTCAAAAATGTCATTTAAGGGTCCGATCTGTCCACCGCAATGTCGCAGTCCCGCTTAAAATTGCAGATCGCCACCATTACTAGTAAAATAAATAAATAAAAATGACATCAATTTTTCCCCTAGTTTGTAGATGCGATAATTTTTGCACAAACCAATTAAAAATATGCTTATTGCGATTTTTTTTTTACCAAAAATATGTAGCGGGGGGGGGGGGGGATGTTATATAGCAGAATGTGAAAAATATATATATTTTTTTTTTTCACAATTGTCACATTTTTTTGTTTATGGTGCAAAAAATAAAAATCGCAGAGGTGATCAAATACCACCAAAAGAAATCTCTATTTGTGGGGAAATAAAGGACATCAATTTATTTAGGTACAGTGTCGCATGACCACACAATTTTCCATGAAAATAACTCAGCGCTGAATCGCTAAAAATGGTCTGGTCATTAAGGGGCAAATCCTGCCGGTCCAGAATAAATCTAAAAGATCTCGCTACTGCATAATTTTTTTGAACCTTTCAGCTTTAGATTTACACCTAGGTATGGACTTGATGACCAAAACTCTAGAGCTTCAATTAATTTATTGTGTTTCACTAGAAAATGTCTAAGAACACTATGGCCAACATCCCTGACCTCTGTGAGCCTTATGTGCTCTTCGAATTTACAGCGCACAGGACTAAGCGCAAAACCCGCCAGCTTAAAAGCTGTCTTTCTACTCCTGTTGGGCAAGCTTGATAAAGGGTGAGGAGCCCCCAAATCATGTTGCTGCCCACTCCCTCTTGCTGAGTTGTATGTCGATCCTTTTGTTCCATCATGGCAAGTTGACACATCATCCCACTGCATGGTAAACCTAATAAGTCTTCCTCCCTGTAAGTGATACTATTGTTTACAAATAAAGTGTTACACAATTTGTATTTATTGAGGATTTTTATATATAGCACATGTCAAATAGACCATGTAAAGGAAACAAAAATTAAAAAATAAAAAGGAAGAAAAGTCAGAGCATACAGAATATACTATTCTAGCTAAATACACATGAGTATAATTTAATTGAGGAAGCAGAAAATAAAAGAAATGGTTAAGCTAGTAGAAAGAATATCAACACAGGGTAAAGTTCCTTACTCCAAGAGTGTCTCATGCCCAGGAGCAGTGGCATATCTAGAGCATTTGTCACCTGGGGCAGATTCTATATCTGGCAACCCCCCCCCCCCCCCCCAAACGTTAAAATGTAAAGACACCCATGAAAATTTGTAATGTTTTCAAGAATATTTATTGCACACATTTCACAGCCCCTCATCACAGTGGCCCTTGCAGTCTGCCCCCCCCCCCCGCCCCCTGGTCAGAGACTGCAGACATGATACAGGAGATGGTCAGAGACTGCAGACATGATACAGGAGATGGTCAGAGACTGAAGACATGATACAAGTGATGGTAAGAGACTGCAGACATGATACAGGAGATGGTCAGACACTGAAGACATGATACAGGAGATGGTCAGAGACTGCAGACATGATACAGGAGATGGTCAGAGACTACAGACATGATACAGGAGATGGTCAGAGACTGCAGGCATGATAAAGGAGATGATCAGAGACTGTGGATGTGATACAGGAGATGGTTAGAGATATCGGACATGATATAAGAGATGGTCAGAGACTGCAGACATAATACAAGAGATGGTCAGAGACTGCAGACATGATAGAAGATAGAAGAGCACTAGGGGGGCCGGAGAGCACAGGGGAAGCAGAGAGCACTGGAGGAGCTGAAGGGCACATGGGGGAACTAGATAGCATTAGGGGGAACTGGAGAGAATAAAGGGGGGTTGGAAAGCATTGCAGGGGGGTTGGAGGGTGCGGTGGCTGGAGAGCACTGTGGGGGGGGGGGCAGGGAGAGCATTGGGGGGAACTGGAAATCCCTGAGGGGGGGGCCTTTGGCAGCACAGGGGGGTGGAGAGCATTGGGGGTTCCAGAGAGCATGGGGGGAGCTGAAAAGCACTGGGGGGGCTAAAGAGCACTCGGGGGGCAAAAGAGCATGGGGGGCCGGAAAACACTGGGGGGCCAGCAAAAGAAGTTGGATAGGAGGGGAGGTAGGGCAGCTGCATATAGAGGAATTGATCTTTCCATATTCCTCCTGCAGCCGCTTAATGCCTGCAGGAGGGAGAGGAGGAGAATCAGGCATTCAGCTCAATTCAGATCAATTCCCCTATATGCAGCCGCCCCACTGCTCCTCCTATCCAGTCACACACACGAGGCTGCTTGGGTACCGACACTCACCTTCCTCCCGCCTCCCCCACGAGCAGTGTGGACTCAAAGAGCTGCCTTCACATGGAGATGCGGGGCCGGCCTGACACTACCCCAGTGCGTGGCACCTGGGTGGCCCGCCCCTCGCAACCCCCATTGGTACGCCACTGCCCAGGAGGGCCCAGAAAGAACCCAAAAATATATTAGAAATGTGGATGAAAGTAATAAAAATATTGCCAGAATTATAGCAGATAAACCGTAGTCAACAGGTTCATCCACTCCTGTGGGCACATAGCATTAAATAACAATCTGTAGCACAGCCTGGGAGGAAGGAAAACCATTGGGTAGGTATTAGCAGGAATACACAGTTTCCCTAATACATTTGTGAGGGCAGCCTTTAAATGCCAGTCAGTGAACTGGAAAGGTTGCAATAGTAAAGCAATTTCGGAGGGGGTAAAAGTGCTTTCTATAAGGCATCTCCATTTGGTAAAGAAAGTTATAAGTTTTTAATATCTGCACCCTGCTACTTTTTCTTTTGCATGTGGTTGGCTGGATCACCCACTGAGCTGTTGGAGGAGCTGTGGGATTGATTTTTACTCCTGAAGTTTAATTCCCTTGCTGACTCATAGATGTATCATGAACTATAAAATGAAGAAAGGTTTTATTGTTGTTGTGGTGTATGATTTGTGACATGAAACTGCCTTCTACAACCTCACCTTGGTAGCAGAGCTTGGCTGCTCCTCACCCAGTTTTAAGCCTCCTACACACAGGGGCAGATCCAGAGTCTAGTCTTGGGAGGGGCAATGCCAATAAATAAGGTTACATAGTTAGTGAGGTTGAAAAAAGACACCAGTCCATCCAGTTCAACCTATGATGTGTGTGTGTGTTTGCTGTTACCGTATATATGGTATACCCCTGTATGTTGTGGTCTTTAAGGTGCTCATCTAATAGTTTTTTGAAACTATCGATGCTCCCTGCTGATACGACTGTTTGCGGAAGAGAATTCCACATCCTTACCGCTCTGATAGTGAAGAACCCCCTACGTACTTTAAACCGCCTTTCCTCAAGTTTTAGTGAGTGGCCACGTGTCTTATTGTATTCCCTTTCTCTGAATAGTTTGTTCCTTATGCTAGGGTCGCCAGTACAGTATTTGTACATTGATATCATATCCCCTCTCAATCGTCTCTTCTCCAGAGAGAATAAGTTCAGTGCTTGTAGTCTTTCCTCATAGCTGATGTCCTCCATTCCCCTAATTATTTTTGTTGCCCTTCTCTGGACTTTCTCCAGTTCCATCACATCCTTCCTGAGGACCGGTGCCCAGAACTGGACAGCATACTCCAGATGTGGCCGGACCAGAGTCTTGTAGAGAGGGAGAATAATCTCTTTATTTCTGGAGTGAATCCCCTTTTTTATGCAAGGTGTAGCTTACAGAACTGTATTTAACGTATTATACTGTCCTAACCTAACCTTTGTTTAAAACAGTGACACATTTATCATTCCAGATTCAAACATCACTTCTACCAACGGCATTAAAGGGACACATTTTTTCTTTAAATAATTTGCGTTTTTTTTTTTATTATTGCTTTTAAGTGTAAATGTGAGATGTGAGGTCTTTTTGACCCCAGATCTCACATCAAGGAGGTTCTGTCCTGCTTATTTCTATTACAAGGGATGTTTACATTCCTTGTAATAGGAATAAAAGTGATCAAAAGCGATCATATTTTTAAAGGGACAGTGTAAAAAAAAACTAGAAAAAAAATGTAGGTACCTTGTCCCTCTGAGCTTGTGCGCAGAAGTGAACACATACGCAAGTCGCGTCCACATATGTATATGGTGTTCAAACCACACATGTGAGGTATCGCTGCGATCGTTACAGTGAGAGCAATAATTCTAGCACTAGAACTCCTCTGTAACTGTAAACTGGTAACCTGTAGACATTTTTAAAGGGATGCTTATAGAGATTTTTAAGCACTAAAGTTTGTTGGCATTCCACCAGCATTCGCAATTTTGAAGCATGACATGTTAGGGATCTTTTTACTCAGCGTAACATTATCTTTCACATTAGAGAAATAAATTGGGCTAACTTTATTGTTTTCTTATTTTTTTATTCACATAAGTGTATTTTTCCCAAAAAAGTTGCGTTTGTAAGACTGCTGTGCAAATACGGTGTAACAAGTATTGCAACCATCTCCATTTTATTCTCTAGAGTGAGTCTTTGCAAAAAAATAAAAAATAAATTTTGGGGGTTCTAAGTAATTTTATAGCAAAAAATACTGCTTTTTAACTTGTAAAGTGACAGAAATAGGCCTAGTCCTTAAAGAGGTTGTAAACCGAAAAAAAAATATTTTTTTTTCTTTCCATCCTGAAAGAGAAAGACATAATGAGCTAGTATGCATCGCATACTAGCTCATTATCAAATACTTACCTTAGAACGAGCCCCCGCCGTGCCTCTCGCTTACCTCTATGACAGGCGACATGTCCAGTCGCCCGTCTTCCGGGATCGCGGCATCCGGCCATCTGATTGGCCGGAGCCGCGGTGACGTCACTCCCGTGCACGCGCGCTGGAGCCGACGGTCACGGCACGGGGCTCTGAAGGAACGGCACGAGCGGCCGTTCCTTCAGAGCGCATGCGCCAGTGATGTCACTGGCTGCATGTAAGGTAAATATCTCCTAAACGGTACATGTTTAGGAGATATTTACAGTACCTATAGGTAAGCCTTATCATAGGCTTACCTATAGGTAAAAGTGTCAGAGGAGGGTTTACTTCCTCTTTAAGTGGTTAAGATTAATGGCAAAGGGCAGCACGTTTTTTTTTTTTTTTTTTTTTTTTTATTATTACCTGATTGTAATGTGTGATTTTAGGCATGTATTAATTAAATTGTATTCACTTTTATAGGTTCATTCACTCAGTCACTCAGATTCTCGGTGCTGGCCTGGAGCCTGGAGAAGCTGGAGGGAAGAAGTAGGTGGAGCAATTGACCCGATGCCCCCCCTTGGATCCACCACTGCCTGCACAGCTGTTTCTGTTTCAGTTAATGACCGTGTTTCAACCTACATATGAAATTGATTGATTGCATGTGCTTGGTTTACTTGTTTAAAGAGGTTGTAAACCCTCTTGTATAACTTTTACCTATAGGTAAGCCTATATTAAGGCTTACCTATAGGTGCTATAAATATCTCCCAAACTTGCACCGTTTAGGAGATATTTACAGCGTAAACTGCCGATGACGTCATCGGCGCGGGCGCTCTGAGGGAACGGCCACCCGTGCCGTTCCTTCAGAGCTCAGTGCCGTGAACGGCGGCTCCCGCGCGCATGTAATGTAATCGCGCCTCCGGCCAATCAGATGGCCGGAGGACGCGAACCCGGAAGCGGGACGGCAGGACATGTCGCCGTCCTGTCGCTGAGGTGGCGGCACGGCGGGGGCTTCGTTTTAAGGTAAGTACTACATAATGAGCTAGTATGCGATGCATACTAGCTCATTATGCCTTTCTCTTTACAGGGCTTTTTTTTTCTCGTTTTTTTTTTTTGACTTTACTTCCTCTTTAATCATACACCTGAATCTAATTCTACAATACCCTTGACTTAAGCCCCGTACACACGTTCAGATAATCGTTCGCATTTTGTTGCATGATACTAACATTGAATTCAACAATGCGTACAAACGGTATGATTTTTGTCATACGATTCGGGAAAAGCTTCCTGGTTGCTTAGCTATGTATCAGATGGTGCAAAACAAAAACAATGGCAGCCAGGCTTTTTCCGTGCTATTTTAGTGTTTCTGATCATGCGCGTTGTTTGTCGATCGATTTTTAGCGGACGCATAGTGTACTGATGAAACGAGTTTTCGTGTTTGTCCCTTCGGATTATGTTGTATGAACTGTCGTGATCGGCTGTCGAAAGCTGTGTACTAACAATCAGATCATTGTGCGATCAGGTCGAAAGCGAATTTTATCGGACGATTATCAGGAACGTGTGTACGGGGCATTAGAGCAAGTGTGCAAATTGATGCTGGTTTGAAGCGTAATCACACCAAATATTGATGTGTTTTCAATTTTTCTTTTCTTCACTCAATCTGCATTTTATAAATTGATAAAAAATAAACAGTTCTCATAATTTAAAGCATGTCTTCACACCTGCCTAAAACATTTGCACAATACTTTATACAATATATATACAGTGCATCCGTAAAAAGTATTTACAGCTCTTCGCTTTTTACACATGTTGTTATGTTACAGCCTTTTTCCAAAAAGGATTAAATTCATTATTTTTCTCAAACTTCTACAAACAATACCCCATAATGACAAAAGAAGTTTCTTTGAAATCTTTGCAAATAAGACTGTAACATAACAAAATGTGGAAAAAGTGAAGCGCTGTGAATACTTTCCAGATGCAGTGTGCATGTGTGTGTGTGTATACATATACACATATATATATATATATATATATATATATATATATATATATATATTCTAAAAAGGAAAAGAGTGTTTAGATATACATATCAGACAAATCTGGAACAGGAATTGTTTTATTCATAGCAAGCAAATGGTCTTTTTATGCTCGATGTGATTTGGTAATGCTAGTGCAGTGTGAATTTCAATGATCAGAGACTGAAATGTGCAAAATACATTACTTGACTCTCAAAGTTATATTGAATTATGAGTAACTAGTAAATACTGTATTTCAATAAGGTTTTACAGGACAACATTTGTTGTTGCAATAATATTAGCATAAAATGTTAAAAAGAAGAAAAGCTAAAAAATAAATTGATAGACACATTGAAATAGATTTTTAAACTTTAGCTTTTTTTAAAAAAACATTCATGAGTGGAATAATGAAAAAAAAAAATCTGAAGTTTTACTGAAACTAATACTAATACAAACAGCATTCTAAAATGAATCAAAACAAAATATTGCACAATATTGTTGTATTTTGTAGTAAATTTCTTAGGCTAGGTTCACATCTGTGCAGGTCAGGAACCCGTGAAGAATTGCACACATTCCTGACCCACAGGCAAAATGTGCTGCTCTTTAGCAGACGCACAGGGGTGCCAAAAGTTTCTAAAGTCACCCCCACACATCAGAAAGTGCAGTACGCTTTCGGGTGCGCACAATTGCAAGGTGCCATAGCACTATGCGGTTCTGTGCGGCCACACTTTCCCCGCGTTTCTCGCAGGTACATCTGGCCATTTGAGTGAATAAGCTGCTGTGCCCACACAAACACGTCACACAGGACCCGCACAAGTGTGCACCTAGGCTTAGTCTTTCAAGAAAAAAAATTCAGTATGAAGAAAATTGTACAGACAGTTGGCCAATATTTCTAATGATTATACAACAGTTAGTTGCCATACATACAAACATGCAACAGCTTACTGAAAAATACAATTTTCATTGACTTCAGAAACATCTGCACAGACATTCATTGATATTGCCATTCAAATAAACTTCTGTTGCGGTATTACAAATTTTAGCTAAACATTGTCATTATCTAATAAAAATAATAGAAGATGTGGTTTGGCATAACATGTGAGTTAATTCAGGGAAAAATTGAAAATCTTTTAAATTCCAGTCTTGTAGAGAAAAACAGCCTCATTCAGGTCAATTATATACATTGCAAAGATTTTAGTAAACGTTATTGAGGATCTTTACTGGCTTCTCTTCTGCGACTATTGAGGTTGCCCATGTTGCATGCTTGCTGAAAGAAAATGCAAAATGTCACCGTCTGTCATTATATTTATATGAACAGTGTTAATGTTGAAATAATCAATATGGCAATTCCTGAGTTACCCATAGCATATAGCTCTATGATTGCTGATTATGCATGTAAAAAGAACTCAGGTCAGAAGCTACCAGGAAGAGAAAGAGGAATGCTACCTACTCATGGGTAGGCCATAAAAGCAGGAAGTAGTGGAAGACTAAGACAGGAAATAGATTATGCATTTTCTTTTTCTTCAACAATGGGTAGAAGGCAAGAAATTTGCTTGTTTTCCTCATCAACATAGTCAGTGTTGATGGGGGAATCCCTCCCGCAGCGCTATTGTGCTCTGCCAATGGGGAGCACAGGGAGCCTTTACTGTTGGCCGAACACAAATATTATTATTATACAGGATTTATATAGCGCCAACAGTTTGCGCAGCGCTTTACAATGTGAGGGAAGACAATACTTTTACAATACAGTTCAACACAGGAGGAATTAGAGGGCCCTGCTCATTAGAGCTTACAATCTAGAAGGGAGTTTCAAGTGAAACAAAAGGCAGTAACCATGGGGGATGGGCTGATGGAGAAAATGGAAGTATAGTTGTTAGGTGTTGGTAGGATAGGCTTCTTTGAAGAGGAGGGTTTTCAGGGATCGATGGTTAGTGTTACTGGCTATAGCTGGTGGTACTAATTGTTCAGGAAAATTCTGATAGGTTGGTTGTACACAAGTCAATCGTGCCCATATATGGATCAAAACTTGGCCGGTTCCTGCTGAACTGGGAGTTTCTATACATGTATGGCCATGTCAGTCTCAATTTTTTTGTTTAACAATAACAAACATGTTATACTTACCTGCTCTGTGTAGTGGTTTTGCACAGAGCAGCCCAGATCCTCCTCTTTTTAAGTCCTTCTTTGGCACTTCTGGTCCCTCCCTCCTGTTCAGTGCACCCACAGCAAACAGTTCTGTGTGTCCATTTAGACATGAAGCTGCAGCCTGTCCCTGCCCCCTCGCTATCCTCAATGGCTCACTGACTTTAATTGACAGCAGTGGGAGCCAATGGCGCTTTGCTGCTTTCTCACCCAATGAGAAGGGAGAGTCTCGGACAGCCGAGTCTCTCGTGCAACATCGCTGGATCAAAATGGGGCTCAGGTAAGTATTAAGGGGGGCTGAGGGGGGCTGCTTCACACAGAAGGCTTTTTATCTTACTGCATAGAATGCAGTAAGATAAAAAAAAAAAAAAATAAACTTCTGCCTTTACAACCACTTTAGGTATGAGATCAGTACTTCCATTAACATATTTCATCAGGAAGGGAAGCAGGGGGATAATATGGAGTTCGATTGTTTAAAAATAATTTTAACTAAACCAGTCATGAAAGAAATACAGGGCCTGTAAATTGTGGTTAGTGAGACTGAGAGGACCCTGCGCTTATGGAAAAAGTGCTTGAGTGCAACAATATACTAGTGAATTGTGTGTAAAAAGCTGCTAGCTGCAGTGTAAAAGTGCTGAGTGCTCTTTTGAAATGTGTAAAACTGTGATTTGCAGCGCTGCTTAAATTGGTTTATGAATATATCAAAAATTCATATAAAATAATAGAATAAATGAAATACTTCATATAAATTAAATAAATAATACAATACATAAAACTCATAAAGTGCTGTAGTATTGGTGAAAATAAATATATGGCTCAATGTCCATTATATCATCGTGTTGCCGTGATGAATCTTTTCACTTGAACTCATACAGGTGCTAAAGTGCTTGATTTGTGCTTTGTTCGGGGTCTCCCCCTTTGGTTATCTACTCACCGCTAGATGGTAGTTTTCAGGCATGTAAGGATAGTTTTGCCCTGCTTCTCCGCTTGATGTATAATTATTTCTGTGAGTATTGATTCCTCCCCGATGTCCTCATGAAAAGAGAGTCATTCATGGTGAAGATCGTTTAAAAAGGGGGGTGTTTATTGAAAAAACAATGGGAATATACTCACAAACATAGTATAATATCATGCAAAAAAAATGTGAATGAATGAAGAGAGCGGCTCGGCGGCTGACTGCTCCCGCAGCATCCACTACACCGGCCGGAGGTCACGTGATACGCTCGACCAATCACTAGACGCGTTTCGATGTGTAACACATCGTCCTCTGTAGCTGACTTGCAGAGCGTGTCACTGTGTTAAATATGTTAGGATGGCCACTCCTACTTTGTATTTGGTTTGTGTCTGGTTTGTAAACCGATACATTCACTTACCAACCCAGACCGCTCTTGGTCTATGTTGTATTGGAGTGGTATTTGTAAACATTCCTTGAGATTTCGCTACATTACTTTGTTAAAAACAATTTACGGACACTCAATGGTGCCTTCTCCTAGTGGGTTTTGTATGTATAAAACTGGTAATTAATTCTAGCCCACACATCTTGCGATTGCTCATGAGCGATTCTACTAAATCTATAATTATATACATACAATCCAAAATTATCAAGATAAATAACATACATAAAATCCATGACTATATACATGAAATTCAAAATTGTGGAGTTTTAAGATCACTGATTACTAACTGGAATAAAAGTTTTTTATGCATTCGGTAAAGATTGTGTTATATGAAAATGATCAAAAATATATTAAAAATATATTAATATATTAAATGACAATATAGTTAAGCTCCCATTACATATTTACATCTATAAAATCTGGGTTGGTAAGTGAATGTATCGGTTTACAAACCAGACACAAACCAAATACAAAGTAGGAGTGGCCATCCTAACATATTTAACACAGTGACACGCTCTGCAAGTCAGCTACAGAGGACGATGTGTACAAACAACAACAACAATAGAGGTCATCCAGCAGCTCTTCTTTGCTCTACTTGGCTTTTGGTTCTTAGTAATCAAAATACATGCCACACTGTATGAGAGAAGGTTACAAGCGGCAAAGCGAAACACAGCAGAAAAGAGAAGAAAACTTCTGGCTTGGGTCTTGAGCCAGGAGGAGAAGTACACCTTTGTGCGGCAAAGACAAAGACGGCAGCATTATAGGGTAAGCAACATAATACCTGTGCTTTCAGGCCCATCTACCGATCGATCCGTAGGGTAGGCACACGGGGGTCCCCTGTTGGCACTGCGGACTGCACGAGGCCGCCATTTTTCCGTGGGCTGCGGGGGGCCGCTTTTTTGTTGTAGCCTTCATGTCCTCTGCATAGGCGGCGGCCATCTTGGTACACCCAGCTCGTCTTGCTTGAGAGCTGAGCAGCTGTAGGAGTTACTGAGGGCGTGTAAGGCGGGCGGAGCCCCTCCCTAGACCCGGGAAAATCACTCCATAAGGACTTCCTGTCAGATAGACAGCGCTGAGAGCAGTCCTGTTTTGAACTCTGGTACATCAGGTGGTGAGCCTTTTGGGGGTCTCTCTTCTCTCTCTGCGGGGGTCTCGAGCACGTGACCACTGAGGGGCGCTGTAGCGCTGGGGGATTCTTTTAAAAAAAACGTTTTTTTCTTTTTTTGCAATTTTGTCATTTTTGGCTGACAGGTTCCCCTGGCGTTGCCATGGACCCTGCTGCACATGAGTCCCCATCTGATCCCCTCGAGGTGGCCGCAGGGCCCTCCGATTCTCCACTCACCATTGATGTGCTTTCGGCGGTCCTGGAGTCATTTGTGTCCCGGGTGGAGGTGGCCTGTCAGGGACGGGGGGCTAAAAAATGACCCCCGCCTACCCCTGTCTTTTCTGATGCCTCAGACTCTGATCCTGAGCCGGTCGCTGCTGCTGCGGGTTCCTCCTTTAGGGTTGATGTCCCGCGCTCCTCTGACAGTGAGGATGATCTTCCTGCCTCTGCCATAGCACAGGACAAGGCACTGGTGGACGCACTGATTATGTCAGTCCGGAAGACCCTAAAACTGGAAGTTGCACCAGTGGAGGCAGTTCAGATGGAAGTTGCCTTTGGCACTCGCAAGCCCTCCAAGGTGGAAAAGGTGTTTCCCTTTCCCAAATGCTTTGATAATATTATTAAAGATGAGTGGGCCCATCCAAAACGACCCCCTAGGATGCCTAAACGGATTGCTAGGCGCTACCCGTTTGAAGAGTCCCTCCTTAAAAAATGGACGGTGCCACCTGTGGTGGATCCGCCGATTTCCAGAATAAATAAGGCCACGGTTATCCCGGTGGAGGATTCCCCGTCCTTTCGGGATCCAGTTGACCGTAGGGTGGAATCTGTGTCCCGTTCCATATTCTCCCTGGCAGGGTCGGCCTTAAGGCCAGTGTTTACCATTGCTCTGGTTTCACAGACATTGACGGAATGGGCTAAGCTATAACGCCATGACCTGGAGAAGTCTCCCTCCTGCCGTGCCGGAGTTGCTGGAGCAAATAGTGCAGGGGCTACAGTTTGTTTGTGACGCCGCACTGGACGCTGCCCCATTGCTGGGGCTTGTGTTGATCTCGGCGGTGGTCCTCCGGCGCATGCTATGGTTAAAGTGCTGGTCGGCGGATCAGGCTTCCAAAAAAGCATTGACTGATCTCCCTTTTCAGGGGGATCGCCTGTTTGGTGCTACCTTGGATGAGATTATTAAGGATCTCACTGGGGGTAAGAGCACTTTTCTACCACAGGCTAATAAGGGTAAGGAACCTCGTCGCAGACAGGGACCTTCCTTTACAGCTCACAAGAAGTTTTTTCGCTCCTCCGGGGCGGGCGATAAGGCAAAGTCCTCCAAAGCCCCCCTGGGGGGTTTTAAGAGACCCTGGTCTGGTAAGCAAAAATTTAGTCCTTCCAGACCTGAGGATAAGATCGCTTCAGCCTGAAGGTGTGCCCCCACCCAGATCAAGGGTGGGGGGGTGTCTTCGCCGGTTCCCGGACCTGTGGCTCTACAGTATTCAAGACAATTGGGTTCACGAGGTCATACGGTCGGAACACAAGATCGAGTTGCGATCGCTTCTACCAGTGCGGTTCTTCCCTTCCAATATGCGACTGTCCCCGAATCGCCTAATGGCTCTGTTGGGGGCAGTGCAGCACTGGATGCAAATGGCGCTCATAGAGGGTGCCTATCTTCACGTTCCCATTTACGCAGGACACCAGCGGTATCTGTGCTTTGCGGTGGGAGCGGACCATTATCAGTTTGTGGCGTTACCCTTTGGTCTCGCCTCTGCTTTCCGGGTCTTCACAAAAGTTTGGGCCCCAGTCCTGGCGTTGTTGCGGCAGCGGGGCATAACGGTCCTGGGCAACCTGGACAACCTCCTCTTCTGTGCGGAGTCTCCACAGGCTCAGTGTCATACGCGGACTCTCCAAAAGGAGATTCTTCTCAAATGGAACTGGAATTCCGATTTCCTGGACAATCGGATCCGGCTGAGCGAGCGGACCAGGTAGTTTCTGGTTTGGGGGCCTCAGTCTCCGATGCTCAGTCAGGGGAAGCCCTTTTTTCCGAAAGTGTCCAGGTTATCGATAAATGTGTTGGAACTGAAAGCAATCAGGTTTCACCGGACATCTTCAGGGCTGCTCGGTTCGGATTCAGTCGGATAATGCCACGGTCGTGGCCTATGTCAACCATCAAGGGGACACCAAGAGTGTTCTAGCGGCCATGGAAGTGGCCGGCATGTTTTGGGCGGAACAGTTTGTTCCGGCTCTGTCTGCAGTTCACGTTCTGGGTGTGGAAAATTGGCAAGCGGACTTTCTCAGCCGTCAGACCTTGTATCAAGGGGAATGGCCTCTTCAGACAGAGGTGTTTCACCAGTTGTGCCTTCATTGGGGCACCCCGGACGTGGATCTGTTGGCATCTCGGCTCAACAGAAAGGTGCAGAGGGTTGTTGCCCGCGATCCTCTGGCGGACGCCGCAGATGCACTGAATACTCTGTGGGGGCAGTACCAGCTGCTGTATGCCCTTCCTCCTCTCAAGTTGTCACCGAAACTTCTTCGCAGGATAGAGGCGGAGGGAATTCCAGTCATCCTTGTGACTCCGGATTGACCTCATCAGGCCTAATATGCCGTCTTGGTCAGGCTGGTTGCAGACGCTCCTTGGCAACTTCCTCTCAGGGAAGAGCCGCTGTCTCAGGGACCGATCGTCCATCCTACTTTACGATCACTGGTTTTGACGGCTTGGCTGTTGAGAGCCAGGTGCTGAAGGACAGGGGCTTGTCTGCTTCAGTTATCCCTACTCTGATTAAAGCGAGGAAAGCGACTTCCAGAAAGGTCTATCATCGCACATGGAAGTCTTATATCGCGTGGTGTGAATCCCTTGGGGTTCCTCCACGTTCTTACTCGGTGGCTCGGATATTGGCCTTTCTGCAACGGGGGGTTGAGCAGAAGCTGGCCTTGAGCACTATCAAGGGTCAGGTCTCAGCATTGGCAATCTTCTTCCAGAAGCCACTGGCTACTCATTCTTTGGTGCGGAATTTCATCCAGGGGGTGCGGCACCTGGCGCCCTTGCCGCCCTGGGATCTTAATTTGGTGTTGTCGGTTCTCCAGAAACTTCCCTTTGAAAATATTAGGGAGATTCCCTTGCTTACCTTATCCCAGAAGGTGGCCTTTTTGGTGGCTATCACTTCTGCAAGCAGGGTGTCGGAACTGGCCGCATTGTCCTGTCGTTCCCCATATCTGGTGGTTCATAGGGATAAGGTGGTTCTTCGTCCGAATCCATCCTTCCTTCCTAAGGTGGTTTCAGAGTTTCATTTGAATGAGGATATTGTATTGCCTTCCCTGTGTCCTAAGCCCAGTCATCCTCGGGAGTTTGCGTTACACTCCTTGGATGTGGTTCGGGTGATCAGGGTGTACTTGGCTACTACTGACTCTTTTCGTAAGGCTGATTCACTTTTTGTGATCACGGATGGCCCTAGAAAGGGGTTGCCTGCGTCTGCCGCGACTATCTCCAGATGGATCAGACAGACGGTGGTGCAGGCTTATTCTATTAAGGGTCGGGTTCCCTGTTAAGGCGCACTCCACTCGGGCTCTTAGTGCTCCCTGGGCCTTCCGCCATCAGGCGTCGGTGCTTCAGGTTTGCAAGGCGGCTACCTGGTCGTCGGTTCATACCTTTACAAAATTTTATAAAGTTGATGTGCTGGCATCGGCGGATGCCTCTTTTGGCTGCAAGGTTTTTCAGACCGCTGTTTGAGGGGACCGTTGGTCTACCTCGGGGGTTTTTTGTTTTTTTTCAGTTGGGTCTCATCCTTTTGTTCGATGAGTCCTTGATGCTTCTGGTTGGCTCCGGTTGGGCCTTCTGGATTGGATTTTTATTTCTGTTATCCCACCCCTCATTTGTGGCACTGCTTTGGGACGTCCCTACTGATATTAATCAAGAAGTCTGTGTCTGTCAATGAGCGACAGAGAAAACTGGATTTTTGACTTACCGTAAAAATCCTTTTCTCTTAAGCTCATTGACAGACGCGGGACCCGCCCCTCTATTTTTGAGTTGGGTTGGATTCTCTGACACTGCTTTGTTACATAACTGACATCCTATAGCAGGGAGAGAGAGGATATATCCCCTGGGACTGCCCATAGGTGTGGCCAGAACTTTTTTCCTGCCTAGTGTCCTACTCCTGTAGGGGGCAGTATATCCCTACTGATATTAATCAAGAAGTCTGCGTCTGTCAATGAGCTTAAGAGAAAAGGATTTTACGGTAAGTCAAAAATCCAGTTTTTCATTTTTTTCCCACATTTTCCAAAAACTTGTGGAAAAAACATGACATGTTCAAACGACCCATAATGCCTCATAGAATATATGTTGAAATGTTTGCTTTCCAAAATGGGGTCATTTTGTGGACTTTTCTTTTGTATTGGTGCTCTAGGGCCTTCAAAAGTGTGATAGGTAGTAAGAAAGTTTTATGTGTATTTATGCTCCTAGAACGCCTGAAGGTCTCTTTTTGTGGCCAGGCTGTGTAAAAGTCTCACACATGTGGTATCACCATACTCAGAAGGAGTAGCAAAATGTATTTTGGGGTGTCATTTTTGCTGTGTACGTGCTATGTGTTAGAAATAGCTTATGAATTGACAACTTTGTGGGAAAAAAAAGAAAATAAAATTGTCTTCATTTTTCCAAGAATTGTGGGAAAAAATTATAACTTCAAAAAACTCACCATGCCTCTTACTAAATACCTTGGACTGTCTACTTTACAAAAAGGGGTCATTTGGGGGGTATTTGTACTGTCCTGACATTTCAGGGCCTCAAGAAAGAAGATAGGCCGTCAGTACATCTGGTGTGATCAATTTTCAGTAATTGGTACCATAGCTTCTAGACTCAATATCTTTCACACAGACTAAATATTATACACTAATTTGGGTTAATTTTACCAGAGATATGTAGCAGTATCAACTTTGGCCCAAATGTATGAAGAAAAATTAATTTTTTGCAAAATTTTATAATAGAAACTAAAAAAAAGTGTTTTTTTTTTTCAAAAATGTTGCTCTTTTTTTTTTTTTTTCTTATATCACCAAAAGAAAGCTCTATTTCTGTGAAAAAAATGATAAAAAATTTGTTTGGTTACAGTGTAGCATGACTGAGCAATTGTCATTCAAAGTGTGAGAGTGCTGAAAGCTGAAAATTGGTCTGGGCAGGAAGGGGGTCTAACTGCTCTGTATGGAAGTGGTTAAAGGCAAAGGTAGAATGAGAGCATCAGAAATCTCCATTATCTTTTCTACAGTTGTCTTTTTTCTCATACATAGGGGCTGATATATACAGACAGTAAATATCCCTATCAATTCTTTACTTGGTTAAAGTGCACTGTGGCTGCTTGAAATCATGCATGATAGCCTTTAATAGTAGTTTTATGCATATTCAGCACCTATTGATATTATCAAGCCCATACTAATTACACACAAAAACACCAGTCACACATTTTTCATTAATTATACAAAACAGTGCAGCGTTACTCCCTACCATTTTCTTTCAGTCCACTGTACAAATACAATTACATTTTTAGTGCAAAGAGTTAATGGTTTTGTGCAGTTATTTTTATAAATGGTTAGCATAGGGAAAGCTAATGCCAAGCAGTAAAAAAAAAAATCTTACCAACAGGATCTATCATGGATTCGAGAAGTGCAGATGCAGAGTCCAGACCTCCTTCCCTACCTGGGTTTGCCGGCCTATGCCCGCAAATGGCGTCAATGGCATTGTACCACTTCTAAGTACTTTGACTGTTTCCAATACAGCTGTTGGCATCCTTAATTTTTTTATATTGAACTTTAAGCATCTTAAGCTTTGCCCTACACTGACCCGATGTCTGCTCAAATCCCTTGGCTGCCACCCGCTGGGAAATATCTTTATATACCTTTTCATTTCTCACTGATCCATCAAGCTCACTCTGAATAACGCTGTCCGCAATTATAGTTAGGAAAGTGGATAGTTCCTGAGTCGACCAGACCTTGCTGTTATTTGCAGGCATCCTTCTCCTATCTGGACTGAATTGCGCTTTCGTTTGACGACAGCAGTGACGTTTTCTTGTCCGCCAATCAGTGGAATGTATCGTGTGACACCAGTAGCTCCGCCCTAACCATACCGTACCATTTCCTATGGCCCTACATCTGAAGGAGGACCACAAATGGTGCGGTTTGGTTCGGTTGTATGGGCCACTTTCATTAAGGAAACACTCAACATAGCCTACCGTACCGAACCGATCCGAACCGTTCCACTCAGTGGAAACGAGGCATTTGTGGCCAATTTCATTGTATTGTTCTTTTAAAATTCTTCCAGGAAGGTGGATGATTTAATTTCTTTATTGGCATGATTTCTTAATTAGCTGGGGTGGACCTTAGTTGAGGCTAGTTGCTGGCTATGGAAAGAAGATGAGCCATGGTAGAGAGCATTATCTATGGACTTAGGGTCTGAGACCTATTTTTTCTATGTCCCCTGGGGGGTTCTCCCCTGAAGCTGGACACAAGAGGTACATTACTACACATACAGAGACTGTCTATGCTCGACAGAAAGTCACAAGCATGAAGGGCTGAGGAGATGTTAACTACCTTATTGGAACTGTGACTTCCATAATAAAATTGTGTTGGACCGAGCCTCTGGCTGCTTCATGTGTCTGAAGTTGATTCTAGTAACCCTGCTGCTGAGTACTGGGATTATCCTGTTAGGCTAAGCTAGACAGTGCATCCCTCAGAAATTGCCAATTGGTGAAGAAGAATCCCATTGTATCCAGCAGTGTCACAAACCTGGTCTAGCCAGGGGCCGGTGGTGGAAAGGTAGAGATAGGCACTATCCTGGAACCTTCAGAGCTTAAGTATCTGGTATACCGAGCATAAAAACATGCTTTTATCAAGAAAGACCAAGAGCGTGCTGAGCCAGCTTACAGTTATGTGCCCTATGTCACTGGTGCACTATGCGTGTTGATGGCTGGCAGATGAATACATTTATGAGAGCTTGTGCTGCTACTCATGGCTGGTGTGTGAAACCTGGGAGAGCCCTGTGTGCTGGGTAGGCCCACATTTTGGCACCGTAGACTCGGCAGAATCGTTCTCCCAGCTGCAGGTCCCGTTAGCATCAGAGAAGATTCTAAGACATTCTGAAAGATTCTGGCAGTTTCCAAAAGGTAAGTGGGTTCTAGCCAAGAAGTGGTGCTGTGTACACACAACAAGAAAAAGAGGCGGCACTATGTGCACCCACAGGAGGAGCTGAGAAGAGGAGTCAAGCTTTGTGAGTTTCTGAAACCTATATGGCTTTTCAGCATAGTGACTGGCGGAGCTAGGAAAATCCGGGATGGAAGCAAATCTGTACCTTTCTTCATCGAGTGGCCATGGCAATCAATATAGGACTGCCTTTTTTTCTTCGAAAAGGTTTTGCCTTGCATCACAAGGTGTTTTGCCAACTCAAGTGCTCTGTCTCCTGAAATCACTTCCAGTGATGTGCCCAGATCAGCTTTGAAGCAAAAGCTTGCAGCAGTCCAAGAGGAACAGGAATCAGAGGATGGAATTTAGTCCAAAGTAGCTGCTTTGTGCCTTCTTTCTGTGAATAAAACTGTGTCAGGTTGAGACTTTATCCCCCATGCCGCTGCTAGGACTGAACTATTATCTGCCCGATGAAAGGGATCTCTGGCTAGATTGCCTCTTAAAATAAGGATTTTGTGGCTGAGACTAAAGGACATCCTGTCACTCCAGCACCTGGGGCTGTGACAACCCAGGAGCCTCTGGCATTTAACCTTCCTAGCGGTATTCCCGAGTGTGGCTCGGGGTTAAATTTCAGTGCCAAAAGCGGTAACCCTGAGCCACACTCGGGGTACTGCTAGGGAGATCGCTGGATCCTGTAAGAGAGGGTACTTACCTTGTCCCCGGGATCCAGTGATGTATCCCGGCGATGTGCGGTGGCGGCGGATCTTCCTCCCGATGCTCTGTGTGCCCTGGCTTCCGTCTCCTGCGACGTGACGCTCACAGGGAGGTGGAACCGGCGGCAAATTCAAAAAGTAAAACACACCAAACACACTGATACATTACAAAATAAAATAAATTCACATTAGTTTGCCCCCCAGTGCCCTTTCCTGCAGTTTTACTGTACTTTTTATGTATATATATATATATATATATATATATATATATATATATATATATACATACATACTTTAACTTATTTATAGTTATTTATTATATTATGATTTATGATTTTGTGTTTCAAACTTTATCATACCCGAGATGTTATAAAGAAGAATGCACAGTAAAAAAAAAAAATCATATGTAAATAGTTGGTTTGGGCTGCTCATTCTTAAGAATTACATGCAAAATAATGGTACCGCTTTCAGCACCTAAAATCGGAAAGAATCATACCGCCAGGGAGTTTAAGGGGAACCCCACGTAATTTTTTTTTTTAAAACAGCGTGGCCCCCTCCAAATCCTCTGCTCTGCCTCCCCCACCCTAAAGCACCTTCGGCCAATGGTTGTGGGGGTCTGTGGAAGGGGGCTTAGCAGAATTCAGAAGCCCCCTTTATCAAGGGGGCCCCAGATCCCACCCCCTATGTGAATGAGTATGGGGTACATTGTACCCCTACTCATTAACCTAATAAAGTCTAAAAAAGTAAACAAATACACAACACGAGTTTTTAACAAAAAATGTAAAAACAATTCCCAGGATGTAGATCCATCATCAATTGCGATGCCCACCGCACCATCAGATCCAAACCCCCCCCCCCTCGCGGCCGGGATGAAGGATCCTGCTGTCTGCCTGACAGTTCTTAAAGGATAAAGGGCAGAGTCACCCTTGTAATATCACCGGTCAGGAGCACAATGGGGTGGTGATGTAACAAGGGGGTGGGGCCACTCCTCATGTTGAGGACATGTGGCCTAGTATGGTTCGGGGGGGGGGGGGGGGTGCGCTCGCTCATCCCCTCGGTTTTCTGACCTGCAGGGCTGCATGCTCGGCTAGTGGTCTGGGGTAGGGATTTTGGGTAGGGACACCACGCCGCTGTTTTTTTTTTACATTTTGGCTTGGGGTTCCCCTTAAATTAATACCAGTCCGGAAGGCTGGCATGTTTTCTTTACATTTTGCTGTCAGTGGGGAACCCGCTGACAGCTGAGGAGTCATCCATTGTTAATGACGTGGCTGCTGGTTTTCCTGACCGTCTCCGTAGCAACAAGTAAATCGGGGGGGGGGCACCCCCCATGCTGTTTCTGACAAAGTAATGCATGTGATACCACCAGCAAAACCCTGGTGATAAATATCATATTTCTTTAACTTTCTGCTCTGTTTGTGAAATTGACTTAAGAGCTTACCGCTAGAGTTGAGCGGACACCTGGATGTCCATGTTCGGCGGGTTCGGCCGAACTTTAAAAATAAGTCCGGGTCCATGTCCCGGACTTTTGCCGAACTTTTGCCGAACTTTTCCCGGACACCGAACCCCATTGAAGTCAATGGGGATCCGAACTTTCAGGCACTAAAATGGCTCTAAAACACCAATGGAAAGGGCTAGAGTGCTGCAAATGGCAGCAAAACGTTGTTAAGAGCATGGCAAGTGCTCTGCAAACAAATGTGGATAGGGAAATAACTTAAAACAACAAAAAAAAACAGAAAAATAAAACAATGTTCTTCATCTCTGAAGGACGAGGCCCATATGGAGTAGGAGGGAGGTTGAGGTGGTGGTGGATGTGGCGGTCTCATAGGCGTGCGCGCAGGGTGTGCCGGATGTGCCTGGGCACACCCTAATCACCTAGTGCACATAGCATTATCGCTCTGTTTGCCAGTGAGGAGATGGGAAAGATCTCCCTCGGACCTGCTCTGCTCCCTTTCTCTTTGCCAGCAGGGAGAGTAATGTATCGGGCCATGTACATGTAGGCAAACACATGCATGTGTATTTCAACTTTGGAGTGCACACCCTAATGCAATAGGCTGCGCACACCTATGGACGGTGTAGGTGGAAGTGGCGGTGGAGGAGGACCAGGGCCGGATTAAGAGCATCATGGGCTTGGTGCTGAGGATTTTGAAGGGCCTTAAGGGCCGTGCCTTGGCATGCACCCAGAGGAGGAAGGGTGCAGCCATGCATGCCTAATTCAACATGGGATGCTGTCTCTGAAGCCCATAAACACATCCATGCATCGGCAACTGTCCCTCCTTGTCCGGCCTTCGTGCTGTGTGGGGAGGTTCTGAGGGAGCTGCCTGGGGAAGCGAGCATAGAAGCCAGACTTCTGTGTTTACAAGTGACAGAAGTGCGGTAACAGTGAATATGGCCAACCCGGGGCCTATATAAAGGTAGGGGCCTGGAGCTGCAGCTCCAATAGCCCCTACGCTACTCTGGCCCTGAGGAGGACGAGGTAGCCAACACTGCTTCTTTTCACAAATTTTAAATGAGGGTACACCCCAAAAGAGTGAGAAAGAGGAAAAATGGAACAATGGCTGGGTAAGGTCGGTATCCATCGCTATTCTGCACAAGGTACGGAAAAGTCCCGTGGGATCCATGCCTGGTTCATTTTAATGAACGTGAGCTTGTCCACATTGTCTCTGGACAGGGGGCTGCGCTTGTCTGTGATAACGCCCCCAGCCGTGCTAAATACCCGTTCAGATAATACACTGGCTGCAGGGCACGCCAGCACCTCCAAGGCGTAAAGGGCAAGCTCAGGCCATGTGCCCAACTTGGAGACCCAGAAGTTGAAGGGGGCAGACCCCTCATTCAGTACGTCTAGGCGTGTGCACACATACTGCTCCACCATGTTGGTGAAATGCTGCCTCCTGCTAAGACGTTCCATATGAGCTGCTGGTGCTGCTGTTTGTTGTGGCGTGCTGACAAAGCTTTTCCACATTTCGGCCATGCTAACCCTGCCTTCTGAGGTGCTGGCGGTGCCCTGGTTGCGTTGGCGACCTCTTCCTCCTCCTCCTCTGCCTTGTACTTCCACTGTGGCCCCGCTGTCAGGTGGGAATGCCAGCAGCATCGCGTCTACCAGCGTGCGCTTGTACTCGCGCATCTTGCGATTGCGCTCCAGTGAGTGAATTAAGGACGGTACGTTGTCCTTGTAACGGGGATCCAGCAGCGTGGCCACCCAGTAATCAGCACAAGTTAGAATGTGGGCAACTCGGCGGTCGTTGTGGAGACACTGCAGCATATAATCGCTCATGTGTGCCAGGCTGCCCAGAGGCCACAAAAGGCTGTCCTCTGTGGGAGGTGTATCATCCGTGTCCTCTGTATCCCCCCAGCCACGCACCAGTGATGGCCATGAGCTGGCCTGGGTGCCACCCTGCTGTGAACATGGTTCCATCTCCTCCTCCAGCTCCTCCTCCTCATCCTCCTCATCCTCCAGAACTGTGCCCCTGCTGGACAATTGTGTCCCTGGCGTTTGTGTGTGCAGGAACCCACCCTCGGAGCCCCTTGCCAATGACTGCCCTGAAAGCCTTGGAAATGTTACCTCTTCATCCTCCTCCTCCTCCTCCTCATCCTGTGCCACATCCTCTTCCATCATCGCCCAAATTGTTTTTTCAAGGAGGCATAGAAGTGGGATAGTTAAGCTGAGAATGGCGTCATCGACACTGGCCATGTTGGTGAAGTACTCAAAACAGCGCAACAAGGCACACAGGTCTCGCATGGAGGCCCAGTTATTGGTGGTGAAGTGGTGCTGTTCCGCAGAGCGACTCATGCGTGCGTGCTGCAGCTGAAACTCCACTATGGCCTGCTGCTGCTCGCACAGTCTTTGCAGCATGTGCAAGGTGGAGTTCCACCTTGTGGGCACGTCACATATGAGGCGGTGAGCGGGAAGGCTGAAGTTACGCTGCAGCGCTGACAGGCGAGCAGCAGCAGGGTGAGAACGCCGAAAGTGCGCACAGACGGCCCGCACTTTCTGCAGCAGCTCTGACATATCGGGGTCGTTTTTAAGGAACCTATGCACCACCAAATTCAGCACATGCGCCAGGCAAGGGATGTGCGTCAAACCGGCTAGGCCCAGAGCTGCTATGATCGCACACCACCAGGCCGGGCTTGAGGCTCGCTGGCAGCAACCACTCATTTGTCTGCTGTTCCATGCTCCTCCACAACTCCTGCGCGGTGTGTGGTTTGTCCCCCAAACAGGCAAGTTTTAAAACTGCCTGCTGTCGTTTACCCCTGGCCGTGCTGAAGTTGGTGGTGAAGGTGTTACGCTGTCCGGATGAGGAGGCGGTAGAGGATGAGGAAGCGGAGTAGAAGGAGTTAGGAACAGGAGGCAAACTGAAGCGCCCTGCAATCCTCGGTGGTGGAAGGACATGCGCCAAATTGCTATCCGCCTCAGGCCCATCCGCCACTGCATTTACCCAGTGTGCCGTTAGGGAGATATAATGCCCCTGACCGTGCTTACTGGTCCACGTATCGGTAGTTAGACCTTGGCACAGATGGCGTTGCGCAGTGCACACCTGATTTTTTCCCCCACTTGGTTGTGCAGGGAAGGGATGGCTTGCCTGGAAAAGTAGTGGCGGCTGGGCACGACGTACTGTGGGACAGCCACCGACATAAGGTTTTTAAAACTGTGCGTCTCCACCAGACGGAATGACCTCTCAAGTGTTTGGGAGATGGAAAGCTGAACGCTTCCACGGGACATTGTGGAGATGGTTGGTGACCCAGGTGGTGGTGTTGCTGACAGATCCTCTGTTTGCGGGGTGGCAGGTGCCGGTATCACTACAGATGTGGCTGGAGCGGCCGAGACTGCAGCAGAAGAGGAAGCAGGATGAGCCAGAGACGTTTCTTGGTTTTGAAGGTGTCTACTCCACTGCAGCTCGTGCTTTGCACTTAGATGCCTGATCATGCAGGTTGTGCTCAGGTTGAGAAGGTTTATGCCTCGCTTCAGGCTCTGATTGCACAGGGTGCAAACCACTCGTGTCCTGTCATCAGCACATTTTCTAAAGAACTTCCACGCTAGAGAACTCCTTTGAGCTGACTTTGGTGCGCTCATTCCCTTGCTGCGCTGGGCAGTAGCAGGCGTAGTGTCTAGGGCACGGCCGCTCTGCTTCTGCACCCTGCTCCCTCTTCTGCTGTGCTGGTGGCTCTGTGCGACCACCGCCTCTTCCTCCAAACTACTCAGGTCACCTGCATGACGTTCATTCCATGTGGGGTCGAGGACCTCATCGTCCTCCACATCATCTTCCACCCAGTCTTCACCCCTGCCCTCCTTGTCGGTCTCCACAATGCTGAACGCCGCAGCAGTTGGCACCTGCGTTTCGTCATCATCGGAGACGTGCTGCGATGGTCCTTGCATGTACTCATCTTGAGAAATAAGTGGTTGGGCATCGCTGCACTCAATCTCTTCCACTTCTGGGGCAGGGCTAGGTGGATGGCCCTGGGAAACCCTGCTGACAGAGTCCTCAAAAAGAACAAGAGACTGCTGTATGGCTTGGGGCTCAGACTGCTTGCCTGATTTTCAAGGGGGTGAGGTGAAAGACGGTTGGACATCGGCTGCAGGTGCCAACTCTGACCTTTCTGCAGTAGACTGGGTGGGAGACAATGTGAAGGAACTGGAGGCACTGTCAGCAGCAAACCAATCTACTGTCGCCTCTCTGTGTTCTGGCCTCATCACTACTAGAGGCGTATGATGCCCTACCAAATACTGATGCAGGTTCTGTCGCCTACTAACACTTGAGGAAGGTGTTTCACTTGTGCGTGTAGCTGGCACAGATCGACCACGTCCTCTCCTTGCAACAGGAGCTCTACCAGCAGCACCACGACCCAGGCCACGGCCCCTATTTGACGGTCTCCTCATATTTCTGTAATTTAAGATCTTGCCCTAGAAAGGTGTTTATTGAATAGTGGAACAAAACAACAACAGTATCGCACGGGTGTATCTCACAGTCAAATATGCAAACTATGCCGCAATTTAATGTTTTTTACCCCAAAAGGGTGTATATTGAATAGCGGAATAGGATAAAAAACGGTGTATCTCACACGTACAAACACAGACTAGGCCCCGATTAAAAATTTTTGTACCCTAAAGAGAGGATGAGGAAGAGGAGTAGGAGGAGTTGGGAACAGGAGGCAAACTGAAGCGCCCTGCAATCCTTGGCGGGGGAAGGAGATGCGCCAAACATATTTAAAAGGTGTATCTCACACGTACCGATACAGACTATGCCGTAATTTCATTTTTTTACACTCCAAAAGGGTGTATATTGAATAACGGAATAGGAAAAATGTTATAATACGGTGTATCTCACACGTAAAAACACAGACTAGGCCCCGATTACAATTTTTGGTACCCTAAAGACAGGATGAGGAAGAGGAGTAGGAGGAGTTCGGAACAGGAGGCAAACTGAAGCGCCCTGCAATCCTCGGCGGTAGAAGGAGATGCGCCAAACAAATTTAAAAAGGTGTATCTCACATGTACCGATACAGACTATCCCGCAATTTAATTTTTTACACTCAAACAGGGTGTATATTGAATAGCGGAATAGGACAAATTTTACAAAACGGTGTATCTCACACGTACAAACACAATCTAGGCCCCGATTACAATTTTTTGTACCCTAAAGGCAGGAGCAGGAGTAGGAGGAGTTCGGAACAGGCAGGAGGCAGACTGAAGCACCCTCAAATCCTCGGCAGTATGAGATGCACCCCAAAAATTGGAAAGGTGTATCTCACACGTACCGACACAGACTATCCTGCAATTTAATTGTTTATACCCAAATGTTTTGATTAAATAGCGGAATAGAAAATATGATCAAAAAAAGTGTATGTATCTCACACGTACAGAACCACACTAGGCCCCAATTATTATTGTTTGTACCCCTAAAGGCAGGATGAGGAGTAGGAGGAGTTTGGAACAGGCAGCACCCTCAAATCTTCAGAAGTATGAGATGAACCCCAAAAACTTGGAAAGGTGGATCTCACACGTACCAACACAGACTATCCCGCAATTTAACTGATCCCCAAAGGTTTTTATTGAATAGCGGAATAGAAAATGTGATCAAAAAAGTGTATGTATCTCACACGTACAAAACCACACTAGGCCCCAATTACTATTGTTTGTACCCCTAAAAGGCTGGATGAGGAGTATGAGGAGTATGGATCAAGCAGCACCCTCAAATCTTCAGAAGTATGAGATGAACCCCAAAAACTTGGAAAGGTGGATCTCACACGTACCAACACAGACTATCCCGCAATTTAACTGATCCCCAAAGGTTTTTATTGAATAGCGGAATAGAACATATGATCAAAAAAAGTGTATGTATCTCACACGTACAAAACCACACTAGGCCCCAATTACTATTGTTTGTACCCCTAAAAGGCTGGATGAGGAGTAGGAGGAGTATGGAACAGGCAGCACCCTCAAATCTTCAGAAGTATGAGATGAACCCCAAAAACTTGGAAAGGTGGATCTCACACGTACCAACACAGACTATCCCGCAATTTAACTGATCCCCAAAGGTTTCTATTGAATAGCGGAATAGAAAATATGATCAAAAAAAGTTTATGTATCTCACAAGTACAAAACCACACTAGGCCCCAATTACTATTGTTTGTACCCCTAAAAGGCTGGATGAGGAGTAGGAGGAGTATGGAACAGGCAGCACCCTCAAATCTTCAGAAGTATGAGATGAACCTCAAAAACTTGGAAAGGTGGATCTCACACGTACCAACACAGACTATCCCGCAATTTAATTGATCCCCAAAGGTTTTTATTGAATAGCGGAAAAGAAAATACGATCAAAAAAAGTGTATGTATCTCACACGTACAGAACCACACTAGGTCCCAATTACTATTGTTTGTACCCCTAAAGGCAGGATGAGGAGTAGGAGGAGTTTGGAACAGGCAGCACCCTCAAATCTTCAGAAGTATGAGATGAACCCCAAAAACTTGGAAAGGTGGATCTCACACGTACCAACACAGACTATCCCGCAATTTAACTGATCCCCAAAGGTTTTTATTGAATAGCGGAATAGAAAATATGATCAAAAAAAGTGTATGTATCTCACACGTACAGAAGCACACTAGGCCCCAATTACTATTGTTTGTACCCCTAAAGGCAGGATGAGGAGTAGGAGGAGTTTGGAACAGGCAGCCCCCTCAAATCTTCAGAAGTATGAGATGAACCCCAAAAACTTGGAAAGGTGGATCTCACACGTACCAACACAAACTATCCCGCAATTTAACTAATCCCCAAAGGTTTTTATTGAATAGCGGAATAGAAAATGTGATCAAAAAAGTGTATGTATCTCACACGTACAAAACCACACTAGGCCCCAATTACTATTGTTTGTACCCCTAAAAGGCTGGATGAGGAGTATGAGCAGTATGGAACAGGCAGCACCCTCAAATCTTCAGAAGTATGAGATGAACCCCAAAAACTTGGAAAGGTGGATCTCACACGTACCAACACAGACTATCCCGCAATTTAACTGATCCCCAAAGGTTTTTATTGAATAGCGGAATAGAAAATATGATCAAAAAAAGTGTATGTATCTCACACGTACAAAACCACACTAGGCCCCAATTACTATTGTTTGTACCCCTAAAAGGCTGGATGAGGAGTATGGAACAGGCAGCACCCTCAAATCTTCAGAAGTATGAGATGAACCCCAAAAACTTGGAAAGGTGGATCTCACACGTACCAACACAGACTATCCCACAATTTAACTGATCCCCAAAGGTTTTTATTGAATAGCGGAATAGAAAATATGATCAAAAAAAGTGTATGTATCTCACACGTACAGAAGCACACTAGGCCCCAATTACTATTGTTTGTACCCCTAAAGGCAGGATGAGGAGTAGGAGGAGTTTGGAACAGGCAGCACCCTCAAATCTTCAGAAGTATGAGATGAACCCCAAAAACTTGGAAAGGTGGATCTCACACGTACCAACACAGACTATCCCGCAATTTAATTGATCCCCAAAGGTTTTTATTGAATAGCGGAAAAGAAAATACGATCAAAAAAAGTGTATGTATCTCACACGTACAGAACCACACTAGGTCCCAATTACTATTGTTTGTACCCCTAAAGGCAGGATGAGGAGTAGGAGGAGTTTGGAACAGGCAGCACCCTCAAATCTTCAGAAGTATGAGATGAACCCCAAAAACTTGGAAAGGTGGATCTCACACGTACCAACACAGACTATCCCGCAATTTAACTGATCCCCAAAGGTTTTTATTGAATAGCGGAATAGAAAATATGATCAAAAAAAGTGTATGTATCTCACACGTACAGAAGCACACTAGGCCCCAATTACTATTGTTTGTACCCCTAAAGGCAGGATGAGGAGTAGGAGGAGTTTGGAACAGGCAGCCCCCTCAAATCTTCAGAAGTATGAGATGAACCCCAAAAACTTGGAAAGGTGGATCTCACACGTACCAACACAAACTATCCCGCAATTTAACTAATCCCCAAAGGTTTTTATTGAATAGCGGAATAGAAAATGTGATCAAAAAAGTGTATGTATCTCACACGTACAAAACCACACTAGGCCCCAATTACTATTGTTTGTACCCCTAAAAGGCTGGATGAGGAGTATGAGCAGTATGGAACAGGCAGCACCCTCAAATCTTCAGAAGTATGAGATGAACCCCAAAAACTTGGAAAGGTGGATCTCACACGTACCAACACAGACTATCCCGCAATTTAACTGATCCCCAAAGGTTTTTATTGAATAGCGGAATAGAAAATATGATCAAAAAAAGTGTATGTATCTCACACGTACAAAACCACACTAGGCCCCAATTACTATTGTTTGTACCCCTAAAAGGCTGGATGAGGAGTATGGAACAGGCAGCACCCTCAAATCTTCAGAAGTATGAGATGAACCCCAAAAACTTGGAAAGGTGGATCTCACACGTACCAACACAGACTATCCCGCAATTTAACTGATCCCCAAAGGTTTTTATTGAATAGCGGAATAGAAAATATGATCAAAAAAAGTGTATGTATCTCACACGTACAGAAGCACACTAGGCCCCAATTACTATTGTTTGTACCCCTAAAGGCAGGATGAGGAGTAGGAGGAGTTTGGAACAGGCAGCACCCTCAAATCTTCAGAAGTATGAGATGAACCCCAAAAACTTGGAAAGGTGAATCTCACACGTACCAACACAGACTATCCCGCAATTTAACTGATCCCCAAAGGTTTTTATTGAATAGCGGAATAGAAAATATGATCAAAAAAAGTGTATGTATCTCACAAGTACAAAACCACACTAGGCCCCAATTACTATTGTTTGTACCCCTAAAAGGCTGGATGAGGAGTAGGAGGAGTATGGAACAGGCAGCACCCTCAAATCTTCAGAAGTATGAGATGAACCCCAAAAACTTGGAAAGGTGTATCTCACACGTACCAACACAGACTATCCCGCAATTTAATTGATCCCCAAAGGTTTTTATTGAATAGCGGAAAAGAAAATACGATCAAAAAAAGTGTATGTATCTCACACGTACAGAACCACACTAGGCCCCAATTACTATTGTTTGTACCCCTAAAGGCAGGATGAGGAGTAGGAGGAATTTGGAACAGGCAGCACCCTCAAATCTTCAGAAGTATGAGATGAACCCCAAAAACTTGGAAAGGTGGATCTCACACGTACCAACACAGACTATCCCGCAATTTAACTGATCCCCAAAGGTTTTTATTGAATAGCGGAATAGAAAATATGATCAAAAAAAGTGTATGTATCTCACACGTACAGAAGCACATTAGGCCCCAATTACTATTGTTTGTACCCCTAAAGGCAGGATGAGGAGTAGGAGGAGTTTGGAACAGGCAGCACCCTCAAATCTTCAGAAGTATGAGATGAACCCCAAAAACTTGGAAAGGTGGATCTCACACGTACCAACACAGACTATCCCGCAATTTAACTGATCCCCAAAGGTTTTTATTGAATAGCGGAATAGAAAATGTGATCAAAAAAAGTGTATGTATCTCACACGTACAAAACCACACTAGGCCCCAATTACTATTGTTTGTACCCCTAAAAGGCTGGATGAGGAGTAGGAGTATGGAACAGGCAGCACCCTCAAATCTTCAGAAGTATGAGATGAACCCCAAAAACTTGGAAAGGTGTATCTCACACGTGCCAACACAGACTATCCCGCAATTTAACTGATCCCCAAAGGTTTTTATTGAATAGCGGAATAGAAAATATGATCAAAAAAAGTGTATGTATCTCACACGTACAAAACCACACTAGGCCCCAATTACTATTGTTTGTACCCCTAAAAGGCTGGATGAGGAGTAGGAGGAGTATGGAACAGGCAGCACCCTCAAATCTTCAGAAGTATGAGATGAACCCCAAAAACTTGGAAAGGTGTATCTCACACGTACCAACACAGACTATCCCCCAATTTAACTGATCCCCAAAGGTTTTTATTGAATAGCGGAATAGAAAATATGATCAAAAAAAGTGTATGTATCTCACACGTACAAAACCACACTAGGCCCCAATTACTATTGTTTGTACCCCTAAAAGGCTGGATGAGGAGTAGGAGGAGTATGGAACAGGCAGCACCCTCAAATCTTCAGAAGTATGAGATGAACCCCAAAAACCCCAAATATCATTCAGCTTTGCTGCAGGCCACAATTTAATTTTTTTTTTAACCCAAGGCTGTATATTGAATAGTGGAATAGAAAAAAAGTGTATGAATTTTGAAACCACTCAATAATAGCACATGTGAACTGAACACAGCAGTGTATGGTCAGTCAGCACAGCACAGCTGAAGGAAAAATGCTGCACACAGTGACTGATAGAAAAATACTTTTCTCCCTCCTCCTCAGTGGGCAAAAAAGATTGTGTTCACTGCACCCCAAAAAGATTGTGTTCACTGCACCCCAAAAAGATTGTGTTCACTGCACCCCACACACAGCAAAATGGATGTGGACCACTGACACCTGCCTATCTCCTATCCCACCCCACACAACAATATCGATTGTAGTTTGTAGAACACACTGTCTGACCCTAAAAATCAGCAGACTCTCTCCCTAAAAGGATTGATAAGATCGTAGATCGGGTGACTGCAAACCCCCCCCCCACACACAGCAATATTGATTGTAGTTTGTAGAACACACTGTCTGACCCTAAAAATCAGCAGACTCTCTCCCTAAAAGGATTGATAAGATCGTAGATCGGGTGACTGCAAACCCCACCCCACACAGCAATATCGATTGTAGTTTGTAGAACACACTGTCTGACCCTAAAAATCAGCAGATTCTCTCCCTAAAAGGATTGATAAGATCGTAGATCGGGTGACTGCAAACCCCACCCCACACAGCAATATCGATTGTAGTTTGTAGAACACACTGTCTGACCCTAAAAATCAGCAGACTCTCTCCCTAAAAGGATTGATAAGATCGTAGATCCGGTGACTGCAAACCCCACCCCACACAGCAATATCGATTGTAGTTTGGAGAACACACTGTCTGACCCTAAAAATCAGCAGCAGCCTCGCCCTAAAATGCCTACAACTCGCCCTGCCTAACACACTCCGACCTGTCCTTCAATTCTATCCGGACACAAATGTTTTTTTTTCCTGTCTGTCCCTAATCAGCAGCCAGCACGTTGATGTGTGCTCTGTCCCTGAACTAAACAGCAGAATGACGCCGCAGCGGCGCTGCCTCGAACTTATAAAGACTTGGTCACATGCTTCAGATGGCCAATCACAGCTACTAATACATTTGTAGGCATGGCTGGGATGGCTTAGGCACACCAGTTAAACGCTTGTTGATTGGCTGTTGAAAGCCCGCCATGAAAAGCGCGCCAATGCATGCAAAACCCAGAAATAAAACGACCGAACACGGATTTTTACCCGAATATACAGTAAAGTTTTCGGGTCCGTGTTCGGGTAACAAAAATCCAGTTATTCTGTACGAACACGAATAATACAGTCTGTGTTCGCTCAACCCTACTTACCGTATTTTTTTTTTTTTATGTGCAATATTTGTCAGCACATTTTTCATTTTGCAGGAAATACCACATAATCATTTTATTGTTAATATTTGTACATTTTTTTGCCACATGTAATAATTTATGCAAATGAGTCACATGGCCATTTTATCACATACAGTAAATGTTAGCGAATTGAGCCCAATAACTGTGCACAAGTCAGAGAGAGAGAGAGAGAAAGAAAACAATAGACAACATGCGGTTTGTTTCGTTCTGAATCAAAATTCAGACGAATTTTCGTTATTCTGAAATATGGATCTATCCAATTTACCGAATTACAATAATAACAAATTTAAATGAATCCAAAATAAAGAATGGAAATTTGGACGAAATAGATTAGAATTCGAAAACAAATTCAAATCAAAATTGAATTTTAAAAAATTAGAAATCGATTTCCTAAAAAAGAATACAATAAAATAGAATATAAAATAATAAAGCAATAGAATAAAAAATGAAAGAATAATAAAAATAGAATATCATTTAAAAGAATAAAATAAAATAAAACTGAAAATGACCATCTTCTAAATTCAAATTTGAATAGAATAGATTAGAACAGTGGTCCTCAACCCTGGCCTACAGGGCCCACTAACAGGCCAGGTTTGCAAGATAACTGAAATACATCCCAGGTGATATCATTTGCTGCTCTGTGATTGCAGTACTCTAGTCTGCATCTCCCCAAGGTAATACTTAAAATCTGGTCTGTTAGTGGGCCCTGAGGACTGGAGTTGAGGACAACTGGATTAGAATACAATCCAAAACAATGGAATCCACAATAATAGAAAATAATATAATAGAAAATAAGAAAATAGAATATAAAAGAAAACAATAGAATAGAAAAAACTAGAAAAAATATAACCATCTTCAGAAATTTGAATTTTTAATAGAATAAATTAGAATAGAAAATATTAACATAGAAATGAATGGAACATAAAATAGGAGAACAGAATGGAAAAGACTTGGAAAAACAATTAATATAGAATATAACCGTTAGATTCTTTCTATCTTATTTTATTCTATTCTATTGATTTTCTATTCTATTCTTTTATTTTTTATTCTATTATGTTCTATTCTTTCTATTATTTTCTATTCTACTCGTTTCTATTCTATTCTATTCTATTCTAATCTTTTCTATTCAAATTCAAAATGATTCTATGCCATGGATTGCTCTATATAATACTAAACTTGACCATGACTATTAATATACTATACTATAATATATTAATATACTATGTATAACATCACAAATCTGTTTCATAATATGGTACCCTTTCTGACATTGTATGTTCCAATAAACTTGCTTTTTACATTGTATCAATTGGGCATGTTGCACCTCATTCAAAGTCCCAAGGGCAAATCTTTGCAACTTTCTATGTTATTGCAACTTTCTATGTTATTGAGGGATGGAGGTGCGTCATGGGATGCATCAGGGCATATTTTATTATTCTATTCCAAATTTCAATTTCGAAAGATGGTTATTTATTCTTTCTATTTCATTCTATTCTGTTCTATTGTTGTTCTATTCTGTTCTCTTATTTTCTATTTAATTATTTTCTACTCTACTCTAATCTTTTCTATTTAAATTAATTCTATTCGAAATTTTAATTTCTTAAGATGGTTATATTATAACAATTTTCCGAAATTCTAATTTCAAGAGATTGATTGAATAGAAAAGATTAGAAAAGAATAGAATAGAAAATAATAGAACAGAAAAGAATACAATAGAAAAAAAAGAATAAAAAAGAAAGAATATAACAGTTATGCCCCATCAACATGTGTCACAGTGTACCATTGTCCCATGCACATCTGTCACAGGGTACCACCAGTGCCCCATGCACATCTGTCACAGTGCACCAACAGTGCCCAATCAACGTCTGTCGCACGTGTACCAGTGCCCCATCAACATCTGTTGCAGTGTACCAGTGCCCAATCAACATCTGTCGCAGTGTACCAGTGCCCCATTAACATCTGTCGCAGTGTACCAGTGCCCCATTAACATCTGTCGCAGTGTACCAGTGCCTCATCTACATCTGTCACACTGTTTTTAAATAAAAAAGATTAGAATAAAATAGAAAAGGATTGAAAATAATAGACAAGAAGAAAAATAGATAAAAAAATGAAAAAAATAGAAAAACAATTAATATAGAATAACATAAAGAGGAAAGCATATAACCGTTATATTCTTTCTGTTTTATTTTATTCTATGATATTGATTTTCTGTTCTATTCTTTTCTATTCTATTCTCTTATTTTCTATTCTATTCTTTTCTATTATTTTCTATTCTTTTCTAATCTGTTCATGTTCTATTATTTGCTATTCTATTCTAGTCTTTTCTATTCAAATTTGAATTTTGGGAGATTGTTATATACTTGATTTTATTCTATTGTTTTTTCTGTGCTATTCTTTTCTGTTCTATTCTCTTGTGTTCTATTCTATTCTTTTCTATAATTTTCTATTCTATTCTAATCTTTTCTATTGGAATTCATTCTATTCAAATTCCAATTTTGGAAGATGGTTATATATTTTTTCTATTTTATTCTATTTTGTTCTAATTTTCAAATTGTCCGACAGTATCAATAGCCTAATGCAACAGCTGCATTTACAGTATCTCACAAAAGTGAGTACACTCCTCACATTTTTGTAAATATTTTATTATATCTTTTTATGTGACAACACTGAAGAAATTACACTTTGCTACAATGTATAGTAGTAAGTGTACAGCTTGTATAACAGTGTAAATTTCCTGTCCCCTCAAAATAACACACAGCCATTAATGTCTAAACCGCTGGCAACAAAATTGAGTACACCCCTAAGTGAAAATGTCCAAATTGGGCCCAATTAGCCATTTTCCTTCCCTGGTGTCATGTGACTCGTTAATGTTGCAAAGTCTCAGGTGTGAATGGGGAGTAGGTGTGTTAAATTATGTGTTATCTCCCTCGCTGGGTCTCTGGTCACTGCAAATTCAACATGGCACTCTCTGAGGATCTGAGAAAAAGGATTGTTGCTTTACATAAAGATGGCCTAGGTTACAAGAAGATTTCCAAGACCCTGAAACTGAGCTGCAGCATGGTGGCCAAGACCATACAGTGGTTTAACAGGACAGGTTCCACACAGAACAGGGCTCGCTATGGTTGACCAGTTGAGTGCACGTGCTCAGCGTCATATCCAGAGGTTGTCTTTGGGAAATAGACATATAAGTGCTGCCAGCATTGCTGCAGAGGTTGAAGGGGTGGGGAGTCAGCCTTTCAGTGCTCAGACCATATGCTGCACACTGCATCAAATTGGTCTGCATGGCTGTCGTCCCAGAAGAAAACCTCTTCTAAACATGATGCGCAAGAAAGCCTGCAAACAGTTTGCTGAAGACCAGCAGACTAAGGACATGCATTACTGGAACCATGTCCTGTGGTCTGATGAGATCAAAATAAACTTAGTTGGTTCACACGGTGTCATGCATGTGTGGCGGCAACCAGGTGAGGAGTACAAAGACAAGTGTGTCTTACCTACAGTCAAGCATGGTGGTGGGAGTGTCATGGTCTGGGGCTGCATGAGTGCTGCTGGCACTGGGGAGCTACAGTTCATTGAGGTAACCATGAATGCCACCGTGTACTGTGACATACTGAAGCAGAGCATGATCCCATCCCTTCGGAGACTGGGCTATAGGGCAGTATTCCAACATGATAATGACCCCAAACACACCTCAAAGACCACTGCCTTGCTAAAGAAGCTGAGGGTAAAAGTGATGGACTGATCAAGCATGTCTCCAGACCTAAACCCTATTGTGTAGTCTGTTTGGCATCCTTAAACGGAAGGTGGAGGAGCGCAAGGTCTCTAACATCCACCAGCTCCATGATGTTGTCATGGAGGAGTGGAAGAGGACTCCAGTGGCAACCTGTATTGCTCTGATAAACTCCATGCCCAAGAGGGTTAAAGCAGTGCTGGAAAACAATGGTGGCCACACAAAATATTGATACTTTGGGCCCAAGTGTACTCACTTTGGTTGTCAGCGGTTTAGACATTAATGGCTCTTCACTTTGTCACCTTTTATTACCCCCCTTTATTAATGGCTGTGTGTTGAGTTATTTTGAGGGGACAGCAAATTTACACTGTTATACAAGCTGTACACTCACTACTTTACATTGCAGCAAAGTGCAATTTCTTCAGTGTTGTCACATGAAAAGATATAATAAAATATTTTCAAAATGTGAGGGTGTACTCACTTTTGTGAGATACTGTAAATGAAAAAAAATAATCTAATTTGAATCGAACATTGGGGTATTGGTTGGGATTTTAAAGGTACCGTTCTAATATAACCAATATGACACAAGAAATAGTGTGTTCACTTGTTTAAAAAAGAAAGAATATATAACTTTATTAAGTGTACATAATCCCACAATGGGATGCACAATCATATATCAACAGACATGGTGACTGACAGGAATTTTTTTTTTTAAAAAATAACATGTAATAAAAATGTGCCAAAATGGCCAACATCATTATATCAACATGTGGTCACAGCCTTGTTTGCGTGGGTGGACTCTCCAAGAGGCTGCTGCCGGCCTAGATACCCTAGCCGATAGACAAACCTCTAGTGTATCCAACTTCCACTACCCGACATGTTTCGCGGTGTGAACCGCTTCCTCAGGGGTATAAGGAGTTAACAGTGACCAACTATAGAGATAACATGAGAAAGAACAGTCATTAACATTATAGTTCAGCGATTCATGCTCAAATATCATATGATTAAATCATTATGAATATCCGTGTATGTCAAGAATGGAGTCTTGGGCCATAGACCCCTCCATCTTCTGACATTTGCACGTCATTTATTCAATCATAAATTGTCTTGAGTACTTACATAGATCACAAGAAAGTATTATTACCACTGACATGTAGGCCGAAGAACGTGCGATATTCCTAGGTAATGAGACTGATGTATCGAAGCATCCAAGATGCATGTGCTGGGTGCCGACTATTGTCCCCCAGGCGGGTATGGACGATCACAACTAGCAGTTAGCCATGCCTAAAAAGGAATAGGGTATAGTCTGTACTAGTGAATCAACATAAATAAATCTGTCTGTAGCAGCCTGTGTTAATTCCCCTATAAATACAGCGTGGTAAACGCCATTACCTTTCCTAGTGCATGTGTCCAGCCTCCATCGTCTGCGTCATGACCATGCCTTGCCGCTGCTTTTATGAGTGTCATCAACCCCGTCGTCAGTGTCGGGCGACGCGCGCCACACTGACGTCACGGGGTCCGATGTACAACCGCGCACCTGCGTCGGTAGACGCGGTGCGCAGCTGTGAGGAGCACGGGCGGTACCGCCCATCAGTGGTTGCCTAGCCAACCGACACGCCGAGACACAGCATCCGCTGTGAGGAGGAAACGGCGTCACACGGTGGGCGGTCCGTCCATGTAAACAAAGGGGCGTGTGACTGATAAGTCATCACGAGCCTCTGTACATCGCATACCCGCCTGTGGGACTCTACAGGCAATCCAATGCACTAAATCCAAGGATGGTCTCAAATCCTACCAGGGGATAATCGCATGCCATATATCGGACCACATGTCAGGGTTCACATCTCTGTAATTATAAAAAACAATAAGATGGATACAATTATAATGATTTGTATGAATACATTATTAGTTGTGTAGCCTTGCACAACAGAGTATACAAAGTGAATACATTTATATATGCCAAGAACGCAGCCGCATAGGAACACAGTTCTCAGCGGAAATTCCGCTCCTGGCTAAACAATATATCCCATAGTTACAACTATGCATGGAGACATAAAGGAATACATAAAAACGCAAAAAAAAAAAGAAAAAAAAGGACAACGTATGTAGAACAGACGGAGCGGTACCCAGAGAGAACACAAGGGGCATCTCAAAGTAAATGGAAAGGAGGGAAACACAAAAGGAAGATAAATGAAAGGCCCCTCAACAGGATCTATATCGGACATCGCCTGTGAGCACCTATATATCCACAATTTATAAAAATGCTTTAAAGGTATGCATCTCGTTAAGTCCCGGAGGATCGAGAGCATTAAGTCTCTCGATCCAGAGAGTCATAATGTCTGGAAATTGTTTAGATTTTGGTTTGAATTTTCTGTTAGGTTGAGTGTTGAGGGAAATCACTGTATTTTGATTAATACTTGGAGGGTCAGGTGAGGGATTACTTTCCTCATAGAGGAGCATCAGATCGCGTAGTGCCCTGAACTCGTCCATGGTATAGTCCTTGATTTGCTCAGTTAATTCAAGTTCTAGATGTTTCTGCTTACGATCTTTATCAAAAATAAATTTAAATGTGAGGTTGCGTGCAAATAGGTATATATCTTTGATTACTTGATATATATCTATATTTTGTGTAGGGCAGAATCCCAAACCAAGTTGCAGTACTGCAATTTGGTCTTTATTTAGCGTGATTGGAGTAAGGTTGATGATGTTAAATGTGTTAGCTTCTAGTGTATTTAGTGTTGGGGTGTTTGCGTGACAAAGCCTTTCAGGCTCGCTTGTTTTTTCATTTTGGTGGATGGTGTTGTGGGTAAGTGTAAAAAACCATCATCATTAGGTGTTACTTGTGTCTTCTGTGAATTTTGTTTCAAAATTTGTTGTATATGTTGTATAGGTGTTACTTGTGTCTTCTGTGAATTTTGTGTCAAAATTTGTTGTATATGTTGATACTTTGCCATTTCTCTGCAAAATCAGGGTGCTCAAAGACCTGTTCATATTGTTTGTTGTTATCTCCGATCTCTACGTCGAGTTGTGTCATATCTGCTGTGTATTGTTTAACTAGCAAAGCCATAAGAGCTTTGCTGCAATCATTTAATGCTGATTCCCAATCAAGTTTAAAACTCTCTGTGGGGTTACGAATCGTTGGAAAAGTATGTAGCCTTAGGCCCAGTGGGTTCAGGTTTTCCTTAATATATTTATTAAAGAAGTCTAAATGCCAATATAGGTGCGATTTCCTTTTAAGGAGTCCAAACATTTTGTCTAAATAAATCTTCAATTCTTCATCACCCCTCTGGGAGGTGGTGAAGGTGGCCTGGATGGTGGTCATAAACCCCCCCCATGCCTTACCCTCCAAGTCCATCTCAACAGAACGGCGTGAAATACAGAAGAAATAGTCAGACAATCCCTCGTCGTAGCGAGGGGGTCACAATGACTCAATATGAGTCGATTTGATATTCAGTGATAAGCACTGTTATTGAAAATGCACATACATAAAGAAAACAGAATAAACGGCTAGAAGAGGCCCAATTGGCCCAAACCTGCAAGGTCCGAGGAGATCCTGAGAGAGGGGGGAAAAAGGGGGGGGGGAGAAGGGGGAAGAAAGAGGAGAGAAACAGAGAGAGAAATTAGTCACATACATAGGATAACTGGGATCTATATCAATAGGGCTATTAAGTAAACATCTAAATATCAATTATAATATATGTTGGTGAGCTAGGATATAGAAAGGCCCCGGGTGTGTTATCCACCCAATATAATAGCGACAAATTTAGCTCATTGGAAAAGTAAATATTGTCATAAGGTACCACATCCCTAATTGAATACAAAGGGTATCGAACATTGGGGCATTGGTTGGGATTTTAAAGGTACCGTTCTAATATAACCAATATGACACAAGAAATAGTGTGTTCACTTGTTTAAAAAAGAAAGAATATATAACTTTATTAAGTGTACATAATCCCACAATGGGATGCACAATCATATATCAACAGACATGGTGACTGACAGAAATTTTTTTTTTTTAAAAATAACATGTAATAAAAATGTGCCAAAATGGCCAACATCATTATATCAACATGTGGTCACAGCCTTGTTTGCGTGGGTGGACTCTCCAAGAGGCTGCTGCCGGCCTAGATACCCTAGCCGATAGACAAACCTCTAGTGTATCCAACTTCCACTACCCGACATGTTTCGCGGTGTGAACCGCTTCCTCAGGGGTATAAGGAGTTAACAGTGACCAACTATAGAGATAACATGAGAAAGAACAGTCATTAACATTATAGTTCAGCGATTCATGCTCAAATATCATATGATTAAATCATTATGAATATCCGTGTATGTCAAGAATGGAGTCTTGGGCCATAGACCCCTCCATCTTCTGACATTTGCACGTCATTTATTCAATCATAAATTGTCTTGAGTACTTACATAGATCACAAGAAAGTATTATTACCACTGACATGTAGGCCGAAGAACGTGCGATATTCCTAGGTAATGAGACTGATGTATCGAAGCATCCAAGATGCATGTGCTGGGTGCCGACTATTGTCCCCCAGGCGGGTATGGACGATCACAACTAGCAGTTAGCCATGCCTAATCGCTGAACTATAATGTTAATGACTGTTCTTTCTCATGTTATCTCTATAGTTGGTCACTGTTAACTCCTTATACCCCTGAGGAAGCGGTTCACACCGCGAAACATGTCGGGTAGTGGAAGTTGGATACACTAGAGGTTTGTCTATTGGCTAGGGTATCTAGGCCGGCAGCAGCCTCTTGGAGAGTCCACCCACGCAAACAAGGCTGTGACCACATGTTGATATAATGATGTTGGCCATTTTGGCACATTTTTATTGCATGTTATTTTTGTCTGTTGATATATGATTGTGCATCCCATTGTGGGATTATGTACACTTAATAAAGTTATATATTCTTTCTTTTTTAAACAAGTGAACACACTATTTCTTGTGTCATATTGGTTATATGAGAACGGTACCTTTAAAATCCCAACCAATGCCCCAATGTTCGATACCCTTTGTATTCAATTAGGGATGTGGTACCTTATGACAATATTTACTTTTCCAATGAGCTAAATTTGTCGCAATCTAATTTGAATGCATTTTCAAATTCGAATAATGATTCGATCATTTTTTTTTTTTTTCAAATGCAGTCAATTTTTTTTTGAATTCGGTTGAGTTTTTCTAATTCGAATTTGAAACTAACTAAACAAATTCCCAAAACGAATGTAAGGCATTTAACTAAGCAAATTTATTTAAATACAGAATCAAAACAAGACAAAACTAATTTTTTCGTCCTGCACATGTCTAGTAAACAATAATGACATAGGGTATTCTCCTACTGCCTACTGCAGTTTCAGAGCTGTATTTTTTGCTGTCTTGTATGTGTGCCTGGAATTCAGTTTTAAACAGTCTTATGTATTAATGTGTTTAAAACCCTGTTTCTGTATATAGTTTATGTATAAACTGTAAGTAAACATGGGATTATTACATATACAGGCTGTTGTTGTTTTGTAGGGCTACATAGTGATTTTAGTTCTCACAAGGAAAGTCTAAGGATCATGTGACTCATTGAAAACAATGTACCTCTTGTGCGATTAATGTATTAAAGCTGATTTACTAAAAGAGTTATGAATCTTCACTCAATAAGTTTTAGCTGTGATCACTTTGAGTACCAAATCATGTGTAGATAGAAATAAACAAACAGGAATTTACTTTTCACTGATTAGATCATTAAATGGAATCCCTTAGTTTATTGAGTGAAGATGTTTAACTCTTTTAGTAAATTAGCCATAGGGTCCTTTCACACGGCCGCTCCGTGTGTCCGCAAATCATCCTATTTTTTTGCGGATGATATGCGGACTTTAATGTAAGTGAATGGCACTGCGGATGTCAGCGGAATACCATCCGCTGACATCCGATTTTCCTCCTTTCAGTTCTGTTCCGTTTTTTGGAACGGAACAGAACCCTATTTTTTCATCCGTGTATAAAACGGAAAGGAAGAAAAATCGGATGTCAGCGGTGTCATCCGCTGACATCTGCAATGCCATATACTTACATTATGTCCGCCTATCATCCGCAAACGGATGGGATGATATGCGGGCACACGGAGCAGATGACACAAATGTCATCCGCTCCGTGAAAAAAAAAAAAAAAAAGTCCCGCAGCGGACTAAAGCAGCGGAGCGGCCGTGTGAAAGAAGCCTTACAAAAACTTTTGAGAATCTTCACACAAAAAATGATGTGACTATCCACAATCATCCAATCATGTACATGTGAAACAAGTACACACAAATGTGCTTTTCAATGATCAGATAATTCAAGTCAATGTTCACACAATGTATTGTGTAAAGATTCTTAACTTTAGTAAAGCAGCCTCATCATCTTAATCCCTGCAGTGAATTACAAGGCTCCTGCTAGTGAATGATATACAAATCACTAATTTGAATTTATTTACAAAAAGACAAAAAAAGCAAGCAAGCACTATAAAAAGAACTTTAGTTACCTATAGGTAATCTGATCCAAGATTAAAGAAAGTTCAACTGTTTGTTACAATATTTTTCAGTGTTGACAGGTTTTTTCTTCCTTTTTGTTTCACGGCCGTCACCCATACAGCAAAGTTCTCTACTTTACCAACATTATTTTATTCTCCTACTTGTGCCTGTATCAGAACTCTATCACATACATTACTCTCGGTTAATACATAGACCTCCTGACTCCTCACAGTTTACCAAGGGCAATCTAATTTTAATCCCTGACAATTGCTAACACATGGGTTACACACAAAGCCTATATGCGAGGCAATTTGATCACTAAAGCAGTTGCCCAAAACAAAATACGCACCCAAACCATTCATGCCCTCTCTAAAGAACTCTATAAGCTACATAAGGACCCAAATGCCCTTCTTGACAACGAAATTAGATTAAAAATAGATGAGAAACTGAAAGAACTTAATAACATACTGTCCTATAATGCCGAAAAGTCATTGAGGTATTCCAGAGCCAGATTTCTCCTCCACGGCAACACAGCCTCCACCATGTTCGCCAGGAAGTTTAATCAGACAATCAAACCACCTCATATATACAAACTGAACACCCCCTCTGGTCGAACTACAACACATCCTAGGGAAGTGGTGAAGATATTTGAGGATTTTTACTCGAATCTACTCTCTTCTCCTATAGAAGCTTCATCACACATTACTCAAAACTGGTTGGATTCCTTGCCGATCCCACAATTAACTCCTGCACAAATTTCTGAATTAAACACTCCCATTACGACAGAGGAAATATTACAGGTCATTAAAAGTCTTAAAAACTCCTCAGCCCCAGGCCCAGACGGTTATACTGCATATACTATAAAAAATTTGCCACAGTTCTTGCCCCCAAACTCACTAGTTTGTTTAATTTTGTATTGCAAGGAGGTAAATTTCCCGATGAAATGCTTCTGGCCAATATGTCGTTAATACCTAAGACCAATAAAGATCTTTCCAACCCACAAAATTACAGACCAATATCAGTAATAAATAATGATCTTAAAATATTTAGCAAAATATTGTCTAACAGACTATCATCCATCATTACCACCCTAATTTAACCCTATCAAACAGGCTTTATACCAGATAGACAGATCACTGATAACATTAGATTAGCATGCAACATTATCCAGGATGCAAACTTATTTAACAAAAAACTACCTCTCTTGGGCTTGGATATTCACAAGTTATTTGATAGTGTCTCATGGCAATTTTTGCAATTGGTATTGTCCAGATTCGGTTTTGACGGTGAGTTTGTTAATGGATTCTCGGCACTGTATCACAACCCCAAGACTAGAGTTAGAATCCCTGGTTGTAACTCTGACTTCTTCCCACTGGGCAGGGGAACTAGACAGGGTTGTCCCCTCTCCCCCCTCTTATTTGCCCTTGCCTTAGAGCCCCTTTCGATCGCTATTTTACAAAACCCGAACATTCTGGGATACAACAAAGGTAATGAAACATTTAAACTTAATTTATATGCAGATGACACCCTTCTATTTCTCTCGGATCCCTGCACATCGATTCCGAACTTACTACAATTACTAAACTCATTTGATGTCCTCTCAGGTCTTCATATTAACATATCTAAATCAACGGCCCTTCCGATCAATTTTACACAGTTGGAGGTGGAGTCTCTGAGAAATCAGTTTCCATTTACGTGGTCCACTGATTCAATTATTTATCTAGGAATTCAACTAACTAAATCTTACGATTCTCTTTTTCAACATAATTTTCCCCTGCTAGTGGACAAAATTCGAAACACCTTACAAACGTGGTCCTCATACTCCCTTTCCTTCCTTGGGAAAATTGCCGCCATTAAAATGACCATACTCCCTAAAATCCTTTACCTGTTTAGATCTCTTCCAATTGCCCTTTCGAAGGGATACATCTCTAAGATCCAATCAATCATAAACAAGTTTGTCTGGAATGGCAGGAGGCCTAGATATAATAAAGCCATACTTTATCAGTCTCACAGGTTGGGAGGCCTGGGCCTCCCGCAGTTGTGGTACTACTATATCTCATGCAGATTGTCCCAGTTAACCCAATGGAGTATCCATACCCCTACTGCCCCTTGGATTAGATTTGAGGAGCAGTCAGTAGCCCCCTTTCACCTCGCGAGAATACTGTTGGACAATTGGTATTGTCCAGATTCGGTTTTGACGGTGAGTTTGTTAATGGATTCTCGTCACTGTATCACAACCCCAAGACTAGAGTTAGAATCCCTGGTTGTAACTCTGACTTCTTCCCACTGGGCAGGGGAACTAGACAGGGTTGTCCCCTCTCCCCCCTCTTATTTGCCCTTGCCTTAGAGCCCCTTTCGATCGCTATTTTACAAAACCCGAACATTCTGGGATACAACAAAGGTAATGAAACATTTAAACTTAATTTATATGCAGATGACACCCTTCTATTTCTCTCGGATCCCTGCAGATCGATTCCGAACTTACTACAATTACTAAACTCATTTGATGTCCTCTCAGGTCTTCATATTAACATATCTAAATCAACGGCCCTTCCGATCAATTTTACACAGTTGGAGGTGGAGTCTCTGAGAAATCAGTTTCCATTTACGTGGTCCACTGATTCAATTATTTATCTAGGAATTCAACTAACTAAATCTTACGATTCTCTTTTTCAACATAATTTTCCCCTGCTAGTGGACAAAATTCGAAACACCTTACAAACGTGGTCCTCATACTCCCTTTCCTTCCTTGGGAAAATTGCCGCCATTAAAATGACCATACTCCCTAAAATCCTTTACCTGTTTAGATCTCTTCCAATTGCCCTTTCGAAGGGATACATCTCTAAGATCCAATCATAAACAAGTTTGTCTGGAATGGCAGGAGGCCTAGATATAATAAAGCCATACTTTATCAGTCTCACAGGTTGGGAGGCCTGGGCCTCCCGCAGTTGTGGTACTACTATATCTCATGCAGATTGTCCCAGTTAACCCAATGGAGTATCCATACCCCTACTGCCCCTTGGATTAGATTTGAGGAGCAGTCAGTAGCCCCCTTTCACCTCGCGAGTATACTGTGGTCCACAGGTAATTGGGTGGGCCGGATTGCTGCGCGAAATACCATAGTTTCAGACTCATTAAAACTTTGGAATAAGTTTAAAAAGGAGGGGTCTCTGATCTCCAACCCTCCTCCGGGAGCCTCATTCCTAGGAGACCCCAGATTCGTAGAAGCTTTTGTCTCCCCTTCAGATTTTTCACAATGGATAGATAGAAATATTGTTAGACTTTCGGATTTTTATCATGGAGGAGTATTTCTTCCTTTTGCCCATTTTTCCAATACATACAACATACCGGATTCGGAGAAATCAAACTATCTACTTATTAGACGATTTTTTGAATCATCTCTCCCTAAGCCCTCCGGTTCTCCGGTAACAGGCTTTGAACATATCTGCTCTACAGCACCCGGGGGCAGAGGACTCATCTCTATCATGTACAGTGATCTTAACTCTCAACACTTAGATGTTAAATTATCATATATGCTGAAATGGGAGACCGACCTAGATGCGGTGTTCTCGGTTGGTGAATGGAATCAAATGTGGTCGAACTTGCGCAAATGCACCAGATCCCTTTCTATTAAAGAGACGGCAGTTAAGCTATTCACCAGATGGTACTACACGCCGGTCCAATTAAATAAATTCTTTCCAGACACCTCCCCTTTGTGTTTTCGTGGTTGTCCAGACCTTGGAACACTCTTACACATATTTTGGGATTGTGACAGGGTCAAACAAGTATGGTCCGAACTGTTCAAGATTGTGGACAAGATGGCCGGTAAGAGACTTGAGCTGACACACTTCCACTGCATATTATTCCAGAACGTACACGATACGCCCTCCCAATTCCCACAACTTATCCACACTATCTGTGTTGCAGCTCACTGGACAATTGCTCTTCACTGGAAAAAAAAAATGTTGTCCCCTTACCAAAGGTTCTTAGTAGAATTGAGGAAATAAGACATATGGAGTATCTACAACATTCCATTACTAACACCAAACACATATATGACCTTAAGTGGAACCCTTGGCTCACGTACAAAGCTTCACAAATTGATGCACCTCTAATCAATCCCTAATACTATATCTTAGCATTAACCTTTACCTCAATACACCGATTGTCCATTACTGAGTTCTATTGACATTGATATACTTAAATATTTTGCTATTACTGATGATATTACAGTTGGTTTTTCTAAAAGAAGAAGAGAACATTTTTTTTTTTTTTTGGATTTATATTTTCATTTTTATATAACAAAACTATATATACGATGTATGGAATTTTTATTATGCATTGTATATTTTGTCCCGAAACACTTTCAAAAAACGTTTTTAGACAAAAAAAAAAATAAAAAGAACTTTAACCACTTCTGGACCGGAAAGGTTTTACCCCCTAATGACCAGACCATTTTCTTTTCACATTCTGTTATTTAACATTCCCAATAAAAAAACATTTAAAAATCTAATTTTTTCACCATTATAGGCCAATTTGTATTCTGCTTCTGCTACATATTTTTGGTAAAAAAAATCCCAATAAGAGTGTTTTGATTGGTTTGTGCAAAAGTTATCGAATCTACAAACTAGGGGAAAGATTTATGTCATTTTTATTTTTTTTATTTTTTTTTTACTAGTAATGGCGGCGATGTGAATATTTTTAGCAGGATTGCAACATTGCGGCGGACAGATCGAACCCCTAACTGACATTTTTTACACTTTTGGGGGGACCAGCTAAAAATATGCACTGTTACTGTAATCATGACACTGGCAGGGAAGGGGTTAACCCAGGGGTAATCAAAGGGTTAAGTGTGAGCCTAGGGGAGTGTTTTCTAACTGTATAGGGGAAGGACTTGCAGAATCAACACAGAGAATTGTGATCCTAAATTGGAAGATCACAGGCGCTCTGTGTTCATTCCAGAGAGAACAATTGTGTTTACAACATCAGATCATCGTTCTCTCACAGCGGGGAGTGATCGCGGGTGCCTGGCGGCAATCGCTGGTGCCTGGCGGCAATTGCGGCCGCCGGTCCCACGGATCAGCTTCCCCGCTTCCTAATGGGGGTGGGGCGCCCCCAGAAGCGATCCCGCGAACCAACGTACCCATACGACGGTTCACGCAGACAAGCAAGAATGCCACAGTATGTCTGCGGTAGGCGGCTGGCAAGTGGTTAAAGGATACAGTACATTCACCTTTTAAAAAGCAATACTCAATGCACATATTTTTGCAGGTAAAAAAATGTGCATTTATTATTATTTTTCTCAGGAGCATGCAGAAAATTGTACTGATGATCAATAGATTGAGGAAACCAACACAGCAGTGCTGTTTTTAAATTGTGACAGCATGTGCAGGGAGAAGAGAGGGGCAGGCAGGTGCTCTTTTAGTAACATGTTCAGTGGCGGCTGGTGCTCAAACTTTTTTTGGGGGGGGGGGCACAAACAGAAAAATGTAATAGGCTTTGCTTTGCGGCAAAAAACGCTGTAAAAAATTGCGTGACTTTGAGGTCGCAAAAGTGTGAAAGGGGCCTTCAGTAATTAAGGTTTAGTGTGCCCCCTTTCAATGCAGAGAGACCAGCGTGCCCCCTTTCAATGCAGAGAGACCAGCATGCCCCCTTTCAATGCACAGTGACCAGTGTGCCCCCTTTCAATGCACAGTGACCAGTGTGCCCCCTTCAAAACAGTGACTAGCGTGCCCCTTTTAAAACAGTGACCAGCGTGCCCCCTTTAAAACAGTGACCAGCGTGCCCCCTTCAATGCAGTGACCAGCGTACATTCCCGCTTTCAATGCAGTGACCAGTGTGAATGCCCCCTTTCAATGCAGTGACCAGCGTACATGCCCCCTTTCAATGTAGTGACCAGCATACATGCCCCCTTTCAATGCAGTGACCAGCGTACATGCCCCCTTTCAAAGCAGTGACCAGCGTACATGCCCCTTTCAATGCAGTGACCAGCGTACATGCCCTCTTCAATGCAGTGACCAGCGTATATGCCCCCTTTCAATGCAGTGACCAGCGTACATGCCCCTTTCAATGCAGAGACCAGTGTACATGCCCCCTTTCAATGCAGAGATCAGCGTGCATGCCCCTTTCAATGCAGTGACCAGCGTACATGCCCCCTTTCAATGCAGTGACCAGCGTACATGCCCCCTTTCAATGCAGTGACCAGCGTACATGCCCCTTTCAATGCAGAGACCAGTGTACATGCCCCCTTTCAATGCAGAGATCAGCGTGCATGCCCCTTTCAATGCAGTGACCAGCGTACATGCCCCCTTTCAATGCAGTGACCAGCGTACATGCCCCCTTTCAATGCAGTGACCAGCGTACATGCCCCTTTCAATGCAGAGACCAGCGTACATGCCCCCTTTCAATGTAGTGACCAGCGTACATGCCCCATTTCAATGCAGTGACCAGCGTACATGCCCCCTTTCAATGCAGTGACCAGCACACATGCCCCCTTTCAATGCAGTGACCAGCGTACATGCCCCCTTTCAATGTAGTGACCAGCGTACATGCCCCCTTTCAATGCAGTGACCAGCGTACATGCTCCCTTTCAATGCAGTGACCAGCATACATGCCCCTTTTCAATGCAGTGACCAGCGTACATGCCCCCCTTCAATTCAGTGACCAGCGTACATGCCCCCATTAATGCAGTGTGCCCCCCCCGAGACCAGTGCACTTACCTGGAGCCCTGGAGAAGCCACGGCGCCTTCTCTTCAGTGTCCCGGCGGTGCCTTCTTTTCAGTATCCTGGCGACGGCTTCAATCACCCGGCGTCTCCACGAGTCCTTCCGCTCCCACCTCCTCCTCGGCCAATGGCATGGGGTTTGCCTTGTGGCCAATCAGGAAGCGTGTATCGGACGCGCTCCCTGATTGGCCAGGAGGAGGATCCGTGTGACAATAGCGAATTTTCATTCGCTATTGTCACACAATGGGTGGGCTCGAGACGCACTGCTCTGCCCCCCGGGTCCACCCTTTGCATTGCCCTATTAGAGCCTCTGTGGCTCTAATCAGATGATGCCAAAAAAAAAGCCCCATTGAACTCCATCCGTCCGGTGCCCCTGCATGCAGATTAGGGGTCGGACGCATGGATAGGGGGGGCGACGCCCCTGCGCCCCCAACGCACCGGCCGCCACTGAACATGTTACACCCTAAATAAGAGTATACTATGTAACATTTTACTAAAGATGGGCTTAGCCTTTAAGATAAACAATCCAATTAAAATTCAAAGTATGTGCTCACTAATAATACACTATATTTTCTCTTTATAAATGCAAAATTCTACATTCAACAAAGCATATGCATTTATAGGTACTGTGTACCTGTTAGGGATAGACCGATTATCGGCAAGGCCGATATGCACTTTACCCGACATATCAGTATCGGCCCCGGAACTGGCCGATATTGCCGATATTTTTGTGATGTCATTCTGCCTTCTTAGGCCGCCTCGCTCGCCTTAGACAGCCTCGTCTGGAGTCAGGACTTGTCTTGTGGGAGTGTATCACAGCCATACACCCACCCACAGGAGCCCGGTGCCAGCCACCCACATCCACAGGCCCTGTACCAGCCAGCCAGCCACCCACAGGCCCTGTACCAGCTAGCCATAGGCACTGTACCAGCTAGCCACTCACAGGCCCTCTACCAGCCACCCACTCACAGGCTTTGTGCCAGCCACCCACCTAACACAGGGTGCCAGCCAGCCACCCACCACAGGGTGCCAGTCAGCCAGCCACCCACTCACCATAGGGTACCAGCCAGCCAGCCACCCACCAGTGGGTGCCAGCCAGCCACCCACCCACTGCAGGGTGCCAGCAAGCCAGCCATTAAGCATTAAACAAAAATTAACATGTTCAGTACCAGATTTGTGTAAAAAATTGTCTTTATTTTTCAAAACTTTAAATGTACAAAATATCAGCCCATATCGACCGAAACCGATACATTGTGAGTTGTGACCAAAATATATGGTATCGGTATCGGCCCTGAAAAAAACATATCGGTCTATCCCTAGTACCTGTATATTTAAATTAGATATAATTGTAAGAAAAATAAATTTTTTGTTGCTGTCTCTCAATACAGTTTTTTGAATTTTATGGAAGCAAGCCTTTTTCGTAATATAGGTCTTTCCAATGGTGCATAATCCCCATTTACAAGTTTCTTCATAAAGCATGTACTCAACTCCCCCATCTCTCTCATGCTTTTTTCCTCTTACCTTTATGTATATATTCTCTTCAAAACACATACACACACCCATACAGTAAATTCAACATAGTTCAAGTGTCATACAGCGGGTCCTGTGCTACCATTTTGGTTCTCCTCAGCTCTTTGCCCTTTGGCCTGCTCCAGGCTCCTTTGTGTGTCAGTCCTGCGGCCTCCTGGAAGATGTGATGTAAGTTTCCCAGGGGGGTTCCGGACCAGGGACACACCATTCTAGCCTATGATGGATGGTAGTGGGAGAAAAATGTAAAGAATTAGATAGAAAAAATACCTGCAGTTCTAATTGGGGAGGTATAGGGTGTCAAAATGGAACAAACCCCCTTTTGGGAGCTAAGTTCCGCTTTCAATTTCCCTGGACCAGACTAAGCACTTTAAATGAGCCTCGGGCCATTGAAAAAATTACTTTTTTAGAAAATCATCCTGTGTGTAGCCAGGTGGTGGCACAAAGTTTTTTTTCCGGGGGGGGGGGGGGGGGCGGTAAAGACTAACTGTTTGCATCAAGCACTGTGGGACAGCGAGTCCCTGCATGTACCCACATTAGGTTCCCATTGACTCTCATTGCTCCCTCCTGATTTGCTCAAGCCAAGTACCAGGGGGAAAAAGATGTTGAAGAGAAGGATCATGGGATATGCAGTTTCATCAGCTCCAAGTAGTACTGCGCACTTCTGGGAAGAGACTACAGCTCCCCTGGGTCTTTTCAACTAGGGAAGAGTGGAGAAGGGAACTTTTGTAAAGCTGCCTGGGAAAGCTGGTGACACTTGACACCAGAATGGGAGGGGAGATAGAGTGCCTACTCTGCAGTACTTGTATGCTCACCCAACCAGTTCCTTAGTGGCACTGAGACACAGTGTGGCGTCACCACCTCTGCTTTCAAGTGTACCAGGGACACAGAGCAGAGCTGTCGGTTTGCCTACAGCTGTTCCAGAGGCACAGAGTGAAGCCAGTGGCTCACTTGCAACTGTTCTAGAGGTACAGAGTGGAATCATTGGTCCATCTCCCTGTGGTCCAAAGACACAGAACCGAGTGTGAGTAGCAGTAGCCGGACATCATTGTAATAATGTGTTTGGGGCCTCTCCAATGTGAGGACTTAACTCTGAAGCGCAGGAGTTGCTGAGATGGTTGTTAACACATTCTTTACTCTAATTAGTAAACACTGGCATTTCAGTTCTCCACTATACAACTCTGCTACCCCTTCAAGAGTCCACCCAGTATAACCAGACCATAAGCAAACCATTGCTTTACCTTGCTGGATTAACACACCCCTCCCCCTCCTGTGACTCAACACAACTATATTGCTAAACTTTTCCTTCCCTCCTCTCCACATTGAACTCGTTATACCTGTACATTGGATTTAAGTTGTCTAGGCGAACCCCAGATAACTCATTCTGCTCCATATGCCTATTGATTCTAACCAGGCGAAGATCATTGAACTCCAGCAGCCGTGCACCACTGTAAAAGGCCCCAACCAAGCTGGCAGGACCAAAGAGTTGTCCTCTTCTTCCGATATCTCTTGCAGAGGATTTGCTAATGGGTATATTGGGAAATCCTGCAGGCACACGTGAACCTAACTGGAACACTCTAAGGGAATTTAATTGCAGCATAGCCAACGAAGGGCTCAATCTGCCACCACTACACCCTTTATGCCCTGGTTACAGTTTAATTAAACTGATTTAATTGTTGTTATAAAATCCAGGCCTGGTCATCCTCTGCCTTCAGCATATTTCTTTGTATAGAGTTAGGGGTGTTGCATTCTATGGATCTTTGCTGTATTGATTTATCCTTGTTCAAGAGGCGTGACATTATTAAAATCACAGCTTTACTTAATTTGGTGTAATTTAATTCCTTATCAGGGGTGTGTCAGAGTGGTCTCTTCAGTAGCATTGGGTGTTTTAAACCCCAGATTAATCTCAGAGTGTGTATTCATTCAGCGGCTCCTTCTAGGTGCGCTACATGTGTAAAGACTAATACTAGCGTAAGCTTAGTAATACTTCTTTCTCTGACAAAGGGATGGGGCCCAGAAATGCATTAGTAGTAGTGTTCTATATGGTGGTGCCTGGAAAGACGCTGAGGTGTTCCTGTTCTCATGATTGACAAAGGTAGATTGAGGTTGTTTTGGGTGTCTGTCTCTGTTGCTGGCAAGCTAAGCTGTAGAGTGCTCATATCAGCCAGTACATCTTCCAGCACGCTGTGTGTTTTGAAACCCTGCCTGCATTGGATTCATATAAATGCATTTGGATAGTTTTTACTATCATAATAAATTAAGTTATTTGCCCAACGTGGTGCATTGTTTTGCTATTTATTCTAGCGACGATTTTTATCCTGACTGATGTTACCTTATTAATATTGGTGCTGGCTGGGGTTTTAGTTATTAAAAGACTAACAAAAAAAATGTCTTACATAAGTCTTACATAAGATGTATAGGCCCAGGAGTCATAAGCACTGTGTGCTACCACCCTCTGGGTATAAATGGGCAACAGGAATAATAAGTGGCAAATGGATTCAGAGCCAGCTGGAAGAAACTATTTCTGTTTTCATTATTGATTAATCGTATTCCTTTTATGGAGCAGACAAACAGGGAATTTAACTTTGGCATATATTAGGTATTTTCAGCTTTCATAAACAGATCATGAACATTCCATCCAAGATTCCACAGGACATTAGAAGAAGAAAAAAAAAAACGACAGATGACTATTTCTGTTCTTTAGAGCATGGCCTAGCTCTGCCCAATACCATAAGTTCCAAAGCAAACAGAGAAAAGCATTTGATTATACACTTAACTATAAGTCTAAAAATTCTGACAATAGTTTTGTTTTAGAGCAGCATGTTCTGAGAACGCTAATACATCCAGCACAATGATTTATTGATACATTAGTGTTTTATTGCAAAGGAACTTTGCTCTATAGCAAATGAATCATTCAGTACAGATTGTTAGGGATAATGTTTATACAGTTGCATTACAACCAATGTAATTCCTTCTTAGCAAAATAGTTACAAAATGACTCACAGCAATTGGGTGAAAGCGGTAATATGTAAGAAACAAAGCAATGCTCACTCAACATGATTTAAACTACTATTATGCTAGATAATGCATCTCCAGTCAGCCATAGGTAGAGCTGCTCAATGTATGTTACACAATGGTAGCAAAGGGGGCTTGTGATCTTATAATTCTCCTAATGTTTTAACATTCCCACTCTTCTTCAATTTTCTCAGCATGGAAAAAATGTTTTAAAGGCATTTTATACATCTGCTTCAAATCACCTACCGTATAACAAGCTTGAAAAACCATTATTGTGTATCAGTTCTTTGACGTTTCTAAGTAAAAATGCCCTCCTAGGAACTCACAAGCAAGCTGCTATAAAATTGCAATTTAACAAACAAGGTGATGCAAGTAAGCAGTAAGATTATCATCACATCTAAACAACACTCTACAGAGACTGTTTTTATCTGATCCAAAATCAATGGCTTTCCCAGGAACCAACAATTTGAAAGGTCAAGCATTAAAATGTGTCTCAGGGTGCCAAGTAATAAGCAAGCCATTATATGTATATTATTCTAGTGGAAATGTCATCTATTCATGTTAAAACCAGTTAATCTGTGCATTGTTTCATTTGGAAGTTGCCTGTTGTAGCTTTTAATATTATGTTTGTTTCTTTACCTTAGGGGGTGCCAATTCAAGCATTTTTGTGACTATATAAACAAAACAGTACAATGTTGCTGCACTGGGAAGAGACAACTACCATTACCATTCTTATTAGTAAAAGAAAAAAAAAATAAAGTTAATAAAATATTTTTTATTATTATTGTTAATGGTAATAAAGCAAACCTGTGCACTTAATAAACTTATTAAAGTAGTTACAGAGTCAAATTTCAAAACGATCCAAGTGCCTGCTTAAAGCGGACCTTAATTCAAAGTGGAAAGTTCCACTTATCCCCTTCCTCCCTTTTTTTTTTAGAAGGCGTGTACTTGTCGCAAAAGACATGTACCCATTCTCACTTCATCATTTCTTGTTTAGGAGACAATTACATTAGCTTTGCCTCCTCCACTCTCCACCCAAAGCCTCCTGAGATAAATCAAAGTTCCCAAGAGGTTGTGGGACCATCCCCATAGTCCTGCTGTCCCTCACACATGCCCAGTGGGGAGTTCACTGTGACACTTCAGGAAGTCACATCTGGCTCCCATATCCAAAATGATGGTGCTAAAGAACAGTATTGATAGCTGCTGACTTGTAATTTTTTGATCACCTCAGTACCCTGAAAAGCCAGGCAACACTATTACATTGGTACTTAAGTTTTCAGCACAGACCCAAGGAACCTGTGGGTAGAGGTCACGCAAGGACATTTTAACTTTTGTCCAAAGTCTCCTTCCCACCCTTCTAAGGAACTTTTTTTTATCTCCCAGAAATCCTTAGCATTTATCCGTAGCCTACTGCCTGGTAAGCTAGCAGGTTCACACTTTAAACAAAACTTTACAAGACAATGAGTCTGCTTTACTAAAGGATTTAAGAATCCTCACAAAATAATTTGTGTCACTTCAATTCGATTATCCAGTCATGGTGTATTACTGTCTCTGTTGGCACTGGGAAGATTTTACTTCTTGCCTTTGTGTTGAATATCACGGGGGTAGAAAGCAGGGACATGGGCTACAATAAAAAAAAATAAAAAAAACCTGACAGAGGATCTGTCACCTAGGCACTCTATCAAAAAATAAAATGATGAACAAATGTTTTGACTGGAGTCAGACTTTAAATCATCATACAGTACATTCGGCAAGCTGCACTCCCACTTGCTTTTTTCTTACTCAATGAAATTTCATTTATATATTCAATTCATGAACGGCTTACTATTTCTATAATGTAATGCACCTTGAAACACATTAATTGGTGAAGCATCTGTGTGTTTTCCCCTTATCATTCTTTGCGGTGTTTTCCTTCAAATATAAATGTATGCATTTAAAAAACACGAAATGCAAAACATTTACACTAAAATTATATGTCTGCATTTTTTAATAAAACATTAGAAATTAGAGCCATTGGTAGACCATGTTATTATTAACTAAAACTAAAATGTTATGCCAGAGACAGACCAAAAGAGTATAACAACAAATTATGTCACAAGGGTCAAACATTGTAATCAGACCGTATCACAATAACTTGGCTATGTCACTAGAGATAATAGCCATTGCAACACGGTCCAATGCCTGCAATGAGCACAGAGAGCACATACAAGTTTCTTTATTCTGTCATCTCTATTCTGTTTTATTCTGTATAATAAAAAATATTCATCCTTTTTTTCACCTTTTTTTCCATCTTTCTGTGTAACCATGAGCAGCAAGGCTGATTAATTTATCAGGGGTATCACTTGTATGATTGCATTAGGGCAGTGGTTTGTCAATCATAACATTAGTTTAACATAATTCCAAGTCAATTTGCAGGTAAATCAGTAAGCAAACTGTATATGTGTTATACCCAGTGTGGAAGGAATATAGATTGTTGTTGAGAATTTTTCTTTACAGCTAAAATTCAGCCAAATCAAATATTAACTAAATCAAATAGACATGGGTATTCTTACTTAAAGTGGTTGTAAAGGCAGAAGGTTTTTTATCTTAATGCATAGACATGGGTATTCTTACTTCAAGTGGTTGTAAAGGCAGAAGGTTTTTTTGTCTTAATGCATAGACATGGGTATTCTTACTTAAAGTGGTTGTAAAGACAGAAGGTTTTTTATCTTAATGCATAGACATGGGTATTCTTACTTAAAGTGGTTGTAAAGGCAGAAGGTTTTTTTTTATCTTAATGCGTAGACATGGGTATTCTTACTTAAAGTGGTTGTAAAGGCAGAAGGTTTTTTTTATCTAAATGCGTAGACAGGGGTATTCTTACTTAAAGTAGTTGTAAAGGCAGAAGGTTTTTTTATCTTAATGCATAGACATGGGTATTCTTACTTAAAGTAGTTGTAAAGGCAGAAGGTTTTTTTTATCTTAATGCATAGACATGGGTATTCTTACTTAAAGTAGTTGTAAAGGCAGAAGGTTTTTTTTATCTTAATGCATTTTACGCATTAAGATAAGAAACCTTCTGTGTGCAGCAGCCCCCCCCCCCCAGCCCCCCTAATACTTACCTGAGGTCCATCTAGATCCAGCAATGTTACGGGAGTGTCTCGGCTGCCTGGGACTCCCCTCCTCATTGGCTGAGACAACAGCGCAGCACCATTGGCTACCGCTGCTGTCAATCAAAGTCAGTCAGCAAATTAGGAGAGAAAGGGGATGGGGCTGGGCCGTGGCTCCATGTCTGAATGGATACAGGGAGCTGTAGCTCGGCTCAGGTGCCCCCATAGCAAGCTTCTTGCTGTAGGGACACTCAACAGGAGGGAGGGGCCAGAAACACAGAAGAAGGACCCGAGAAGAGGAGGATCTGGGTTGCTCTGTGCAAAACCACTTCACAGAGCAGGTAAGTATAACATGTTTGTTTTCTTTAGCTAAAAAAAAAAAACAAGACTTTACAACCACTTCAAAGATGAATGAAGGTATGAATATTTTCTACATAGTTACATTAGTGCAGCTTGGATCAATGTAACTATGCCTATACCATGCCTGGCAAACGTTCCTGGAAAATGGAAATCACTTGTTCCTGGGTCCCGTGCCATCAGCTGCCCTATTGCGTTTTGTGATTGGACATGGTGGAGAGGTGGGGAGATACCGATGACATCACTTTTTCCACCTTGTCCTATCACTGAATGCATATGCCAAGTGGCCTACTTCCTGTGTTCACAGTGCAGCAGGGCAGGCAATCGGCAGGGGACCCAGAGGCAAGTGGAGATCATTAGAGTAGTGATGTCTGCTTCAGTGATTTCCAGCTTCCTGGGGCATCAGCCAGGTATGGTATATGCATGTTACATTGGTTCAAGCTGGATTAATGTAACTATGTATAAGATATTCATACCTGGAATTCATCTTTAATCCTGGCATCCTTTGTGTATTTCTTCCAGATCTGTTCAGTAGACCAGCAGGTGCAAGGTGGAGTTCCACCTTGTGGGCACGTCACATATGAGGCGGTGAGCGGGAAGGCCGAAGTTACACTGCAGCGCTGACAGGCGAGCAGCAGCAGGGTGAGAACGCCGAAAGTGCGCAGAGACGGCCCGCACTTTCTGCAGCAGCTCTGACATATCGGGATAATTTCTAAGGAACATCTGCACCACCAAATTTAGCACATGCGCCAGGCAAGGGATGTGTGTCAAACTGGCTAGGCCCAGAGCTCGGTCCCTTGCTGCATTGGGCAGTAGCAGGCGTAGTGTCTAGGGCACGGCCGCTCTGCTTTTGCACCCTGCTCCCTCTTCTGCTGTGCTGGTGGCTCTGTGCAACCACCGTCTCTTCCTTCAAATTACTCAGGTCACCTGCATGACGTTCATTCCATGTGGGGTCGAGGACCTCATCATGCTCCACATCGTCTTCCACCCAGTCTTCACCCATGCAACCCTTGTCGGTCTCCACTATTCGGAATTCCGCAGCAGTTGGCACCTGTGTTTCGTCATCATCCGAGACGTGCTGCGATGGTCCTCCCATATACTTATCTGGAAACATAAGTGGTTGGGCATCGGTGCGCTCAATCTCTTCCACTTCTGGGGCAGGGCTAGGTAGATGGCCCTGGGAAACCATGCTAACAGAGTCATCAAAAAGAAGAAGAGACTGCTGCATGACTTGGGGCTCAGACTGCTTGGCTGATTTGCAAGGGGGTGAGGTGAAAGGTTGATGGACATCGGCTGCAGGTGCCAACTCTGACCTTTCAGCAGAAGACTGGGTGGGAGACAATGTGAAGGAACTGGAGGCACTGTCAGCAACGCAATCTACTATCGCCTGTACTTGTTCTGGCCTCAACATTTGTAGAGGCACATTAGGCCCTGCCAAATACTGCTGCAGGTTCTGTCGCCTACTCACAGCTGAGAAAGGTGTTTCACTTGTGCGTGTAGCTGGCACAGATCGACCACGTCCTCTCCTTGCAACAGGAGCTCCACCAGCAACACCACGACCCAGGCCACGTCCCTTACTTGACCTTCTCATATTTATCGAATTTTGGATCTTCCCATAAATGGGTTTTTATTGATAAGCGGAATACAACAGTATGCAAAGGGTGTATTTCACTGTACCATATGCAGACTAGGCCGCAATTAATTTTTTATCCCCTAAATGGGTTTTTATTGCAAAGCGGAATACAACAGTATGCAATGGGTGTATCTTACTGTAACATATGCAGACTAGGCCGCAATTAACTTTTTATCCCCTAAATGGGTTTTTATTGCAAAGCGGAATACAACAGTATGAAATGGGTGTTTCTCACTGTAACATATGCAGACTAGGCCGCAATTAACTTTTTATCCCCTACATGGGTTTTTATTGCAATGCGCAATACAACAGTATGCAATGGGTGTATCTCACTGTAATATATGCAGACTAAGCCGCAATTACGTTTTTATCCCCTAAATGGGTTTTCATTGCAAAGCAGAATACAACAGTATGCAATGGGTTTATCTCACTGTAACATATGCAGACTAGGCTGCAATTAACTTTTTTTCCCCCCTAAATGGGTTTTTATTGCAATGCGCAATACAACAGTATGCAATGGGTGTATCTCAATGTAACATATGCAGACTAGGCCGCAATTAAATTTTTATCCCCTAATTGGGTTTTTATTGCAAAACGGAATACAACAGTATGCAATGGGTGTATCTCACTGTACCATATGCAGACTAGGCCACAATTAACTTTTTTTCCCCTGAATGGGTTTTCATTGCAATGTGCAATACAACAGTATGCAATGGGTGTATCTCACTGTAACATATGCAGACTAGGCGCAATTAACTTTTTATCCCCTAAATGGATTTTTATTGCAAAGCAGAACACAACAGTATGCAATGGGTGTATCTCAATGTACCATATGCATACTAGGCCACAATTAACCTTTTTTTCCCCCTAAATGGGTTTTTATTGCAATGCGCAATACAACAGTATGCAATGGGTGTATCTCACTGTACCATATGCAGACTAGGCCGCAAATAACTTTTTTTTCCCCTAAATGGGTTTTTATTGTAAAGCGGAATACAACAACAGTATGCAATGTGTATATATCGCACTGTAACGTATGAATGAAAATCTGAAAAATAATTGTCCCCTTAATTGGTGCTTGTTGAATAGCTGATTTTAAATGCAGCGTCTAAACGCTGTATGTCACAGTAAAATATGAAGGAAAAAAGTTTTCTTTTTTAAATGCAGATAAGGCAGACACATCTGCACTAAGCTTGCATGAAATGGCCACTACACACCGCACGCCTGGATACTGATGTTATTCTATTCCGCTATTGAATAAAAAAAAAAAAACCCATTTGAATGAAAAACTGAAAATTTTTTTTTTTTTCCCTAAATACTGAAAAATAATTATTTTCCCCTTACATTGGTGCTTTTTGAATAGCAGGTTAGAAAAGCAGTGTCTGTCTAAACAATGTATGTCAAAGTAAAATATGAAGGAAAAAAGTTTTTTTCTTTTTTAAATGCAGATTAAGCAGACACATATGCACTGAGCTTGCATTAAATGTGCAGCACCGCACGCCGCCCACCTAACAGGCTCAGGTCAGGGCATAAAGATCATGCACTGCACCCCCACACAATACAATCAATGTAGATCGCTGTCTGATTAAAGAAGATTCTTCCTATTCTTTCCCTCAAAGCAATCTCCAGCCTGCCCCTACAATAATCTTCTATCTCTCCCTCCGGGCAAAAAGATTGTGCACTGCACCTGTTGAAACCGCGCCATTAAAACCGCGCCAAAACATCAAATAACATTACCGAACAATGGACAGTACCCGAACATACAGTGAAATGTTCGGGTCCGTGTCCGGGTACCGAATATCCAAAAGTCCGGTACAATCCCGAACAATACAGTCCTGGTTCGCTCAACCCCATACAGGATTTATTTACCGCCTACAGTTTGTGCAGTGCTTTACAATGTGAGGGCAGACAGTATAGTTACAATACAATTAAATACAGAAGGAATTAGAGGGCCCTGTTTGTTAGAGCTTACAACCAGTTCACCACAAGATTCCCTACAATAAAAACTATACAGACTTAGAAGGTACCAACGTTACTATTTTTTTATATACTCAAGTATATAGAGAGAAGAAGTACTCAATTTTTATTATGACAATTAAAATCCATTTTAAAATAGATAACCATCACATATGTTGCTGAAGTTACAATATACATTCTCAATACATAGAATTTGCCTATAACATTGATAGTTCCAATAATTGGCAGTTGTCAGAAAGGTAAAAACTGGAACCCCAGTTTCTACATGTTTATATGTTTATATTTATTTATTTTTCTTCTTTATTTTTCTTCCTTTAATTGTTCATTTTTTTTGTTAATTTTTTCTTCACTTTTCCACCTGGATATGAGTCAATACTTTTGCAACTGTTCTACATTGACCTTGGTTGTCACCCATATGTGGGCAGTTATCCCTAGAGTATTAAGTGTATTTTATAATTGTAGCAGTAGCAGTTTTCCCTAACATGGCTACTAGAGCTGGGTTTTGTGTCTTTCCCGTTTTTCTTTCTACAGAGTGCCCATATCTGTTATCAATAGTTTACATACATGCGACGTTGGAATAGACAGGGGTAGTTCTTATATTTTTCCTGTTTTTACTGTACTTTTGGACAAAGGACACAAGAAGAAAAAGATGAAAATCTGAGTTCTTCTGCCCATTTATCTGTGCCTGATAATATATTTCTATTTGAAAATACTCTGTAATAAAATACACATCTGTTAGTAAAGCTGTCAAAAATGAACTGATATGAAAAATATTCCACACAATTTGCCTGTTTTCTCCAATGTCACTTTAACTACATTTAGAAAGTCAATGACAAATTCTTTTATTAGCATTTTCACTCTATATATAGAAAGTAGCAATCCCATGATGAGCAGATATGTCATTTTGTTTTTGACGACCCATTACTTAGAGAAGACTTGCTGAAAAATTCCTTTCTGTTTGCATCCACGCGTAAGGGGGTGTAAACATTGGACACATAAACAAAAGAATGTTGTGAGCATTGCCTTAATTCACTGTCATTAACTGAACTAAATTTATTTCAGTTCTTGACTAACAGGGTGCCCCCTAATGGGTTCTCTAAAACATTTATTGAACTATTTTTAGTATTCAATTAGCACTCAGCCTTTTCACCCAGCAGCAGGTTCTTACAACAGAGAGAGTTTTACACTCAGGGCACAATTTACAATACTTCTCAACAGCTCTATAAATACCAGCAGGTCAGAAAAAACACCACTCAATTCACGCAAGCAAGTTGTGGAGCTGCTCTACAACTTGCTTGTGTACTTTACATGATATACTAATTATGATATATTGCAAAATAGGGGTATACCAATACTAATTATGAATCTCACAACTGTGTCACTGTATCTTAACCGGCAAGGCTCTGGTGCTATAGTCACAGACCACTTGTTCCACAATCTGAGCAGGGTTGAGTACCTCTAGTTGAAACCACTTGTTTTTAAGGTAGAATAACTCATACATATGGGACCTCACAGGCATTTCAGAGTGGTATCCCTATGTGAACACATGCTATACTCCGGCAGCAGTGTAAACCTGAGCCTTGCTAGAATTTCTTCCCTGAGTTTAGGTTACTCCTTGGCATTCTTAGTTTGTAAGTTGAAGTAGCCTTTTGGGGCTTTCTCATTAAAAGGGTCTGCTAGCACATCAGCCCACTGCTCCTTGGGTAACTTTTCCTATTTGGTGACTCTCACAACTTTAACATCTTCCTCTAGGGACAATTTTCACAAAGCCCTCTGCGCCAGCTGTTGAAGTGTTGATGTCATCATGTCAACCACCATCTGTCTCCCAGACAGGGTCTGTGTCTACTGCAGTCACTTACTGGTATTCCTGTATGAAAGCCTAGGGGCTTCAGATAGCTGTTGCAGTTATTGGACTGTAAAGCCTTCGCCTCTTTCAGTAGCTGATTTGTTTTTGGTGATTGGTGTTTGCCAATAAAATCTGTTTTACAACTTCCTCCATTTCATATAACACTAGGGGGTCTGTTTTTAAAACATTAGTTGTATTGCAATGTCAGAAATTAATTCCTATATAATCAGCTCCATCTAATGGCCAGAATGCAGAATATTTTCTCATTAAAGTATTTCAGAAAACGATACCACATTTTGGCCACTAGATGGAGCACATGATAGAAGAATGAATCTATTTGAAAACTTTAGGGGAAATTTCCTTCAGCTTGCACGAATGTTTTTGACATTTGTGCAACAAATAATTCTGAAATTCATGTATACAAATGTTTCATATATAGACCCATATGTGAATGTCTCTTTTTTGTCTCCAAAACAATATATTGAATATTTAGGAAAGTACAAAATCAACCAGTACAATTTTAAAATAAGCCAAAAGTGATCATACAAATGGTGCAATATGAAAAACACGGCTATATAGAGTTCATCTGAAAAAAGAGAGAGTAATAAGGCATCGTGGAAACAGAAATAGAATGGGTACCGCCTAAGTAAGGTCACATAAGTAGAGGCATCCCCGCTGTATTCAAAATCTGGGGTTTTGGAGCAGGTTGAGCAGTGAGGTGAATTATTCTGGGCTCCGACACCCCCATCGGGGAACTTGCTGTGTCGGACAGCAGAAGGTGGACACCAGGCAGTAGGAAATTTCACAGGTAGTAAGGGGCCACAGTAGGGATACCAGCAGGTATGTCAGGGGTGAAGTGATGACCTTTGGAACTTCCCAGGGGTGTCTGGGGAGGAGAGGGGCGGGGGTTGGAAGGGAAAAGAGAGGGGAGGGGAAGGTGAGAGGGGAAGGAGATAGAGGAGTAGGGGAAAAAAAAGGGGGGGCAGAGGTTGGTCCGGCCTAAAGCTGAGTATTGCAGGATCAATGTTGTGAGGCATTGAAGGCATATAGCAAGGTAGTGACGTACGAGGAGACAGGACAATTATGTACTCAGCGTATGGTAGTTGGGCAAAGTCGTAAAGTGTATCCATGGAGCCCAAGTATGATAGTATTTGCGGTTGGAATCCCTAGCTTGGAAGATAAGATCCTCTATATCAGCGACCCGCGGGACCCTCCAGATCCATTCTGCAATGGTAGAGGGGGGTGGTGGATAACCAGTGACACGGAATGCACATTTTGGCCGCGTTGATGAGATGTAAAGTAAGAGATTTTTTATATTTGGCTAGAGAATAGATGTATGATGTAGTAAGTATTGAGCCGGCGTAAAATCAGGCGTAAAGGTGGTGATGCGAGAGATGTGGGAATGAACCTCCTGCCAGAACAGCTGGATGAGAGGGCAATCCCATCAGATGTGTAGCAGTGACCCACGGTGTTGGTAAAACCTTCAACAAGTGGGAGAGGTTGTTGCAGATAATTTATGCAGTATGTCAGGAGTTCTGTACCATTTAGTATAAAGTTTAATTCTGTTTTCTTGAGCGAAAACGTTTAGGGATCCCTTGTGTATGTGATAGTAGATGTGGGACCAATCGTCCTCTGAGAGGTCCAGACCCAAATCCCTCTCCCACAGCAAAAGAAGCACTTTAGGTTGCGAGCGTGCCGTTGAGAAGAGCAGAGAGTACAACAATGATATCAGATGGCGGTGGGGACCCGAGGTATCACAGATTTTCTCAAAGGGTGTCCTGGACCAGTCCGCCAGATCTTGCATGTGAGTCAGGAAATGTCTGAAAATTAAAAAAGGGTATTTTAGCGTTTGGGTACTTCAGAAGAAGATCATTGTAAGAGAGCATGTGAGAGCCAGTAAGAAAGTGATTGGCCCTAAAGGGCATGTCAGGATGGTAACCCTCGGGAGGTAGGTAAGGGAGTCCCAGGGGAAGTCAGGATTAGAGCATAATGGCAGCAGGGGACTGAGTTTTGGGGAGAAGTCCAGTTTCTTACACACTGTACGGAATATCCGTAAGGTAGCCCCTGACAATGGATGTGAGAGGCATACTTTCGGCGTGGAGGACGGCGCGATCCAAGGGAGATGGTGCGTTGGATATGGAGAAATAGCATTCTCAAGATTCACCCAGTATTTGGAGCCGGCGTGAGCATGCCAATCCACAATCCTGGACAGATGGCAGGCCCAATGGTATTTCAGTAGATGGGGTAAACCCAAACCTCCCTCCATCTCGGGGCAGATAAGAGTATCCCAGCCCTTTATTGGCATGTAAAATCTTTCGAAAAATACACGCGAGAAAATTATAACCCCAAGGGACTTAGAATACAAATTTTTCCAAACATCCCCGACGTATCTGTAGATTTTAAACAGAAATGGGAGGACAATCTAAACTCCTGCATAAAAAATATGATGGCCCTCCTATCCTCCAACTATAAGACTCAGATGGAGACGATAGATGGTGAAATACAGAAACTTCTGTCCCGTCTAACTCCCTTGAAGACACATCCAAAATACACGGAATTTGAGACTAAACTAAAAAATGATTTAGAACAGTACAATAAGCAAATCCTGATTAAAAAAGAAAAAAAGTTTGATCAGGACAGACGAGCCTTCTCGAATGGCAAAGCCTATCTTTGGAACACACAAGACACTAAAATGAACACGAGATCTTATCAAAGACAGAATCACCTAGCCACACCATCTTCCTCTTTCTCCTCACAGAGACACCGCCCAAATGCTAATGAATCTACATCTCGTAAAAGGAGTCTATACCATCTAGAGTCCTCCTTGGACTCCAGCTCTAAAAGACGGACCACTGATCCGGATATTTCACACTCCCTCTCAGCTCATGAGGTATCCAATACATCAAATGTAGGTTGCACAACTGCACCTACACAAGCTCCTTTGCCAGAAGCACAACCCACAGGTCCTCGTGACCTGGGGGCTACCCCCAAGATATGGGTACATACCCCAGCCCCGTCTCAAATGTCAACACCGGCTTTTTCCCATCTTGCCCACCTGCACAAGCCCCACAGAGGACACAGGCAAATAGAGACGTACATGACACAAACACAACAGAACAAGAAAGATTAAAGGTAATCAACCTTTCTACACGGGCACTAACGACCGAGGAGATCTCAGTTCTGTCTCTAGGCCTTAATTTCTGTACACCACAAAATATTGATAAATTCTCAGTGATTAAGGATTTACAACTTTTTGCCCGTAAGATCATTTTGCAACTACCATACACCAAATCTTTGGAGACTCGGGACTCCTCCCCTGAGCGTATGACCATTCAGGAGAAGCGAGCCCTGAGAGACCTAACATTACTCCATGAGGAGGGAGACCCACGGGACCTCATAGATCGAATTGATCTTGAGAGCCTCCTGGATCTCCCTTCCACCTCTTCATCCTCAGAACATGTACAAAGTACCCTTAAAAAGAAATCACAAAAATTTCCCTCTGTGTATTCCAATCCCAATGTAGCGGCCTTTCTCCAATGTGTTACTAAAGCCATTGAGGCAATTCAGGTCCCCTCTACATCGGACATGAACATGCCCCCTGAATACCATCAAGCACTTAATTCCTTAGCCAGAGACAAGTCCATAATTATCAAACCAGCAGACAAGGGTGGGAACACAGTGATTATGGATGTAGAACAGTATAAAACTATGTGTCTTAAAATATTAAACAATAGAGAGTGGTACTGCCCTGTTAGTCTGGATTTAATTACACATTTCTACAACAAATTCTATAAAATAATAGACGCAGGCCTATCAAATAAAATAATCACCAAAGACACATATGACTTAATCAATAATCGCCACCCTAGACTGCCATCTTTCTACGCACTTCCCAAGATTCATAAATCTCTGGTCAATCCCACAGGCAGACCCATAATCTCGGGCAATGCAAGCATATCCGAAAATGCGAGCATCTATGTGGACTCCTTTCTCCGTCCCTTTGTCATGGGTCTCCCTTCCTATGTCAAGGATACGGGTCATTTTCTGGCATGTATAGATGGCCTCCACATCTCTGAGGGTACCTATCTGGTTACCTTTGATGTGGGCCCTTTATTCCTCCATTCCCCACTCCAAAGGTCTCGAGGTCATTCGAGACTACTTCAGTCAGAGCACAGCCCATTCTATGGGTGAATTTCAGTTTGTCTTGGATTTATTACGGTACATTCTTTTTCACAATGTCTTTTCCTTTGATCGTTCCCATTTCCTCCAGGTACAGGGCGTAGCGATGGGGACATGCTGTGCCCCATCCTACGCCAATCTGTACCTGGGGGAATGGGAACGTCAGCTCCTCCACTCGGACGAGTTTTCCCATTTTTCCAAACATTTCATCTTGTGGTTACGCTATATAGATGACGTGTTCGTCCTATGGGACGGACCACTCTCTCTCCTCCAAGAGTGTCTCACCGCCATGAATTCAAACCACTTTAATCTGGCATTCACTATGTCATACAGTTCTGACAAAATCCCCTTCCTGGATGTATTGGTGGAGGTCGCCCCCGGCGGCTTTCTGACCAGTGATCTGTTCAGAAAGCCCTCGGCTGGCAACACCATCCTGAGAGCGGATAGTTTCCATCCAAGACCACTGATTCAATCTATCCCGTATTCACAGTTCTTAAGGTTACACCGTAACTGTAGCGACAATGACAAATTCAAACAGGCAGCTTCTCAGCTGCGAGACCGTCTATTACACAGAGGCTACTCAAAAAACTGTTTACGCAAAGCTTATAATAAAGCTGCTTCTAAGGACAGATCCTCTCTGTTGAAAAACAAAGAAAAAAATATTTCTACCAAGAAACAACCTCTGCGATTTATCACTACCTACAATTCCCAACATGGTATTATCCGCAAGCACCTCTCCAACTTCTGGCACCTCTTGCAAGCTGACAAGAGAATCGCACAATTGTTACCTCCTGAACCATTAGTAACATTCAGAAGACCTGTATCCCTAAGAGACAAGTTAGTATCTAGCACTTTCGCACCTTTAGTCTCCCTGGAAGGAACAGGGAAGCCCAAGGGAACATATCCTTGTGGTGGATGTAAATGGTGCCCCTATCTCAAAAGTTCAAAATTTCATATATTACCCAACGGTTTTAAACACAGTCTTAAACACCATGTCAACTGCCTCTCAGTAGGTATCATTTACCTTTTAAATTGCCCATGTGGAGCCTTCTACATAGGCAAAACAAAAAGAGAGTTCTGGAGAAGGGTAAAAGAACATGTCACTTCTGCAGAGATAGGGGACCCATACACCACCATAGGGAGACACGTTGCCAACAATCATGGCTACCATATGCCAGAACTAACCTTCTGGGCACTTGAGGCCATGACCCCTGAACAAATCGAAAGGGGGGGCGACTGGAACAAGTCGCTCCTGCAAAAAGAAGCACGATGGATACATTCCCTAAAGGCCAATACATCCCCCGGGCTAAATGAGGTCATCAGCTTTAAACCCTTTTTAGAGGGCTTTGTATCAGGTCGCTCGGAACATCTCATGTAATTTCCATGGAGAGTAAATTCACTTATAATTTCTCACCCCTGTTTTCATTGTTTATGATTCATTTACAAGATTTATTGCCATATGTATTTTCTCCTTTTTTTTTTTTTTGTCTCATGTTTTTATGTGTCTGTATGATTTGTATATATATTTCTTTATTTTCCCTGATCATCTCTCTCTCTCTCTGCTGTAAAAAACGCAAGATATTCCTAACATTAACTTTTGATCTCTGGTTTGTAGGTGTCTGCATGATTCCCATCCCTGGTTGCCCCTTTGGGATTCTGCTTCCTCTCCTGGTGGCCTCCCGGCACAGGTGGCCCCCCTCCCCCCTCGGGGGTGTGGGGGGCCGAGGTTCCCTCCCTTTCTTGGGCGGGTTTCCCCCTATCTGGTGTCTCCGCACCGGATCCTGTGTCGGCGCGGCTCTCTTTCCCCCAGTCTGCCCTGTTCCAAGATGGCCGCCGGACCACTTCCAGTCCGCGGGACGATGTCACTTCCGGTTTGCTAGCCGGATGTGGACTTCCCCCCGGGGCGGGGGCTCCTCCCGAGACTGTCACGTTCCTCCATCCACGTCACATGACCGTCCTGGCTCGGGCGGTCTGGGAGATGTCAGCTGTGGGGGGCAGGTGGAGTCTCTCTGCACCAGTGGGCGAGGGTTGGAGGCGGTTCCTGCTGGGACAGCATGGCGGTATTGGCTCATTGAGGAAGGAGGTGGGGCCTTTTTCTTCCTTATATACCTGGCTTCTCGACCCATGTCCTCAGTCCATACTTCCTGTGGGGAGGCATGTGTGTCGAGTTCTAAAAAGCAGGTATGTTTGATCTCTAATCTCTACATCACTCAATACCACTATACTACAAATTGTAATGTTTTTATTTCTTCTTCACTCCATCCTCTATTTCTTACTTCTGTTTTTATTATTTTATTTTTTTTTTTCCCAGGAGAGACTCTCTCTCCCTTTTTTTGTGTTTTTAAGGAACAAAACTTTCTCTTTTTTTGTTCCATGACATATTTTCCTCCATTTATATAGTCACTTCCTCGCATCATCTTTGCCTTGGACATCAGTGACTACAAAAACTCAAGCAGGTATTTGGACTGACAAGTCCTCCCTGACCACCTTTATATTTTTTTTATTATATATTTTTTTACTTTTTCTTTGAATATTGGTAACCATTTTGTTTTTTTTTTCTTCTTCTCTCTTTGTTCTGGCTCTTGTTCCCCTTTCCTATCCCCCCTCCCATACCGCCATGTCTCCATCAGGTTCGGCTCCGACCTTCTCAGTGCTCCTGCCCCTTGTGGTCTCTAGGTCAGGATCTGTTTTCCCCTCTGGGGCTTCTGGGTTGGGAGATCTGCAGCACGTGCGATTCGCACAAACCTTTGATCTAAAAACATCAACATTTATATGTAAGTGTACAGCATAAAATGCTCTCTTATGCACATTTTTACTTATTTGATGTTAATAACTAATGTAAATTTCTTCTTTTGCACTATCTGTATAGATATATGTTCTGAGGTATTTTGGACCATCTCTCCCCCTGAGGAAGACAAAATAGTTGAAACGCGTAGGGGTTTTTGGGTCCGATACTCAGTTCCTTGGTATATGTGCATGTATGCTATATCTGGAATCTGATCTGCTTTGAGGCCTTTACTAGGCTTGTTGAGGAATGTGTACTTATTTTTCACATTTTGTATTGTCCATATTTTTTTGATCTGTATATGTTAATAAAGACTATATATTTTTTAACCTATCTACATCTTCTGCTTTATCTACATCATTATCTGTACGTTGTCTATTTTAAAGCATCAAAACATCCCGTTCCCCCGTTTCTTTCCCTGGAGGAGGTCCCTGGCTGGGATCAACCTCACAGGCTATCTTTGCTCCATAAATTTTGGGATGGATGCACCTTCATTTTAATATATCCCTCCACATCCCTTTAACTGAGCCCTTTCTTGAGTATCCCAGTTTGTGAATGTCTCTTTAAGGCACAGTGTAGAGTTGGGTGAACGGTTTGGGCCGAGCAAAAGTTCAGCCCGAACAAAGCCTGTTCGCCCATTCAGCGAACACACAAATTTGTGGGGCGCTTGGCAGACGAACATCCTGCCCAGCGCCCACACTGCATTCTAGGGCCCTAATTGGATGAAGCAATGCACCTGAATGAGCAAGAGCACTGTCAGAACCCTGATTGGATAAAGTCATGATGACTTTGCCTAATCATGGCTCAGTGCTCATAGTCCCACCCCACAAGTGCCTTCCCACAGGAAGCTTTAGCAGTGTGTTGTTAGAGTGGAGATAGATAGAGCAGGGGTCAGTTTGCTACTAGCGAGTTATTGTGTTAACTTGTGACTCTGAGTGTAGAGTGTTAGTGTAGTGTAAGTATAGTGTGAGTATTGTGTGAGTATAGTGTGTCAGTATAGTGTGAGTATAGTGTAGTGTCAGTGTAGTGTTTAACACAGCATTACATACTATTTAGTGCTCTAAATAGTGCTGTATACCTTTTTTATTTTTTTTTGGTTGCTGCGTGTTTTTTTATTTTTTGTCCCCTGTCTGACCCCCTTTTTCTTTCTTTCTTTTTTTTTTTTCCAAAACCCTTTTTCTTACATTGTCAGCCACCGTTTTTCTGACTGTGACGCTAGTGTTTTCTATTCTTCGATATATTTTTTTATAGTTTTTACATTTCTTTCAGCGACAGTCCTCAATTTAAAGTGCACCAAACACCACTTATCATTCAATAAAGTGCATCCAATCATACATTTCCCAGTTTCTATTAAATTTTGGTAATTAGGCCCCCATCACATCTCGGAGCCCAATAAGGATAGGTAGATGTTCCCATGGCACTATGAGGAGGCCAGCAGCGTATGTGTCCACAGGCAAAGCTGGTCCATCCCCAGGCAGGGCACGTTTGTCTCTGTTTAGTGATATTGCCCTTGCTATCCAGCCACAGCATGCAATGCTGCTGCGGCTGCACATGCAGCAGAGGGCCATCAACGAGTACCTGTGTGAGTATGGCACAAGGACAGGCTCAGGGGAGCTCGGCTTTTTTTCCCCATGCCAATGGCTACTGATAAAGGATGCATGCACTGTAATGTCACCATTTGAGGAGGCGACATGAGCTTGTGTTCCTGCTGGAGCATACTCAGTGTGGCATTATGGACAGGGCACTCAAGGCAGAGCAGTGCGAGGAAGAGGAGGACTTTCTTTCCTCACAAGGCCAGCTTTATGCAGACACCATTCTTGTGATGCCACAGAACACACATAAGTAGAGGGAGGAGGAGGAAGATTCTGGCAGTTTTGGAGGCATTGAAGCAGAGGAAGACATATGTCAAACCTTAAGAGATGGTTTTTAGTCCCCAGAGACCTTGGTAGTAGTACGTGGCTGGGGGGAGGCACTTCCAGATACTGTAATTCTCAGTGACCCTGAAGACCAGTCAGTAGGTTACAGTCAGTAGTTTACAGTCTCATGGAAGAAGTAGTGTTGAGGCTCCTGTTGGTAAAAGGAGGAGTGGTGCAGAAGGGGGCCGCCTAAGTGATGCATTTAAAAAAAAATGTTGTTCTCGACACTCAGGGCTGTCAGCTTTAAGATCCTATTGGCAGCCTCTACATCATATGTTTGAAGATTATCTAGGGGTGAAAACAGACATGGAGAGCTCTCCAGTAGAAGATCCACTGGGTTACTGACACATAAGAAAAGACCACTGGCCAGAACTTGCCCAGTATGCAATTGAGCTGCTGGGCTGCCCTGCATCCAGCATGCTTTCTGAACAGGCATTCAGTGCTGCCAGAGGTTTTGTGACAAATAAGGCAAGTCTGTCCTCAGACTCCATTGCCCAGCTGACATTTGTCTAAATGAATCAGTCCTGGACTATCAGCAGCTATCAAGCCCCTGATGCCAATGTCGCTGATTAAGTGTTTTTGGGATCTCAAACCTCTGCAAAACTGTCTAGGCTGCCTAGCTTTGTGGGTGTTGATTTTACCTTGAAGTAATTTTCTGGTATAGGTTTCATGGGCGAAATTAGGGTGCATAAAATTTAAATTTTTTACTGCAAGGCCAATTCTTGCTTTCATCAAGAGTACTTCTTTAGGGATACAGTATGAAGGCACCGCCAATACCCAAAGACTAATTTTTCTGCAACTGTTTGACTGTGGCATAAATTTACATTTTTTTTACTGCAAGGCCAACTCTTGCTTTAATAAAGAGAACCTCTATAGGGTTACGATGTGAAGGCACCATCAACACCCAAAGACCAATTTTTCTGCACCTGTTACTTCTATCCAAAGTCTGCGAAAGAGAAACAAGGCTTTATCTAAAAAAATTGTTAATATTGGCATCAGTGTACTATAATTTGGCTTCACATTCTTCACATTCGCTTGCTCACTGTGGTTCAAACCTTTGTTATTTCCATCCAAAGTCTGCCAAAGAGACACCAGAATTTATCCAAAAAAATCTCTAACCTTGTTCTGAATGTACTAAATTGTGGCCTCATCATACAGACTGGCTTCCAAAGCCGTTGTTTACATAATAAAGAATGCTTGCGGAGAAAATCAATTTAAATGTCTTTTTTTTTCTTTATAAATGTCAGTTTTGCTGCAGCAAGTTCTATACATGTTACAGATGTGCCACTTTACAGGCAGACTAAGGGGGCCCCCAGGCACTATATTTAAATGAATTTTTCATGGTTATTGTTTCACTTTAGTCATCATTAAAATCACTGGTCCTTTAAAAACAATAAAAAAAAAAAAAAAATGTTTTTGCATTGGTACATGTCCCACAAGGCAGTACCCGGGCCCCTATACCCTTTTTATGGCCAATATATCGCATATAAGCCTTCAAAATGGGAACTTGGATTTTTCAAGTTTGGGTCCCATAGACTTTAATAGGCTTCCTGGTTCTTGTCTGAACTTCTGCAATGTTCGAGAGTTCTGGAGCGAACCGAATCGGGGAGGGGGGGGGGGGGGGTATTCGGCCCATCTCTAGCACTGTGTAAGGATGACAGGCTGAACTGGTAAGGACAGCGGTAAACTATGCATGAGACTGGGACACCCAGGAAAATTAAAACCAGGTTTGTCTGGCACTTTAATTCAGCAAAGCAGCAAACACAATGTCAATACAGGGGAGCTAAAAACAGACAGAAGATCTATATGTGTATGTGTGTGTGTATATATACATATATATATATATATATATATATATATATATATATATATATATATACACACAGTATCTCACAAAAGTGAGTACACCCCTCACATTTTTGTAAATATTTTATTTTATCTTTTTAAGTGACAACATTGAAGAAATTACATTTTGCTACAATGTAAAGTAGTGAGTGTACATCTTGTATAACAGTGTAAATTTGCTGTCCCCTCAGAAATAACTCAACACACAGCCATTAACCTCACCTCTTGCCTACAGGGCACTTAAACCCCTTTCCTGCCCAGGCCAATTTTCAGCTTTCAGCGCTGTCGCACTTTGAATGACAATTGCGTTGTCATGCAAAACTGTACCCAAATGAAATTTTTATCATTTTTTTTTTAAACAAACAGAGCTTTCTTTTGGTGGTATTTAATCACCACTGGGGGTTTTTATTTGTTGCTGAACAAACAAAAAACCAAAAATTTTGAAAAAAAACAAAACAAAACAGTTTTTATAGTTTGTTATAAAATTTTGCAAACAGGTAATTTTTCTCCTTCATTGATGTGCGCTAATGAGGCGGCACTGAAGGCCCCGATAGGCACTGGTAGGCTGCACTGATGGGCACAGATAGGCTGCACTGTTGGCACTGATAGGCTGCACTGATGGGCACTGATAAGGTGGCACTGATAAGTCAGCACTGATAGGTGGCACCGATGGGCACTGAAGACCACTGGTAGGTGGCACTGATGGGCACTAATAGGTGGCACTTATGGGCACTGATGGGCACTAATAGGTGGCACTGATGGGTGGCACTGATGAGCAATGCTAGGCACTGGTAGGTGACACTTATGATGGGGCACTGATAGGTGGCACTGGTGAGCACTGATAGGTGGCACTGGTAGGTGGCGCTGGAGGACACTGGTAGGTGGCACTAGTGGGCACTGGCAGGTGGCACTGGTGGGCACTGGTAGGTGGCACTGGTGGGCACTGGTAGGTGGCACTGGGGGCACAAATTCCTTTCCTCTTCGGGACCAATGTCCCTCTGACAGCAGCCGGCAATCGTTTTTGTTTTTCCTCCTCACACCGACAGTGTGAGGAGAAAAAAACAGCTGATCGCCGCCTTCTGTTTACTTTACATGATCAGCTGTTATTGGCTGACAGCTGATCACATGGTAAGGGGGCGGGATTGCCCCCTTACTCCGATCTGTGATCAGGCGAGTCTCATGGACTCGCCGATCACAGAGCAAGCCGGGCGCGCTCTGCAGGGAGCGTGCAGGCCGCTCATGCACGGGAGGGCGTCAATGTACACCCTCCTAGCAATTTAGGTCCACGCTGTAGCCGTCATACAGCTATAGTGCGGGCCTCATCTAGTTAATGTTTAAACTGCTGGAAACAAAAGTGAGTACACCCCTAAGTAAAAATGTCAAATTGGGCCCAATTAGCCATTTTCCCTCCCTGTTGTCATGTGACTCGTTAGTGTTACAAGGTCTCAGTTGTGAAGCAGGTGTGTTGAATTTGGTGTTATCGCTCTCACTCTCTCATACTGGTCACTGGAAGTACAACATGACACCTCATGGCAAAGAACTCTCTTTGGATCTGAGAAAAGGAATTGTTGCTCTACATAAAGATGGCATAGGCTATAAGAAAATTGCCAAGACCCTGAAACTGAGCTGCAGCACGGTGGCCAAGACCATATAGCGGTTTACCAGAACAGATTCCCCTCAGAACAGGTCCCGCCATGGTCCACCAAAGACGTTGGGTGCATGTGCTCAGCGTCATATCCAGAGGTTGTCTTTTGGAAATAGACATATGAGTGCTGCCAGGATTGCTGCAGAGGCTGAAGGGGTGGGGGGTCAGCCTGTCAGTGCTCAGACCATACGCATCAAATTGGTCTGCATGGTTGTCATCCTAGACGGAAGCCTCTTCCAAAGATGATGCACAAGAAAGCCCACAAACAGTTTGCTGAAGACAAGCAGACTAAGGACATGGGTTACCTGAACCATGTTCTGTGGTCTGATGAGACCAAACTTATTTGGTTCCGCTGGTGTCAAGCGTGTGTGGTGTGGTGGATTACAAAGACAGGGGAGGAGTACAAAGACAAGTGTGTTTTGCCTACAATCAAGCATGGTGGTGGGAGTGCCATGGTCTGGGGCTGCATGGGTGCTGCCAGCACTGGGGAGCTACAGTTCCTTGAGGGAATCATGAATGCCAACAAGTTCTGTGACATACTGAAGCAGAGCATAATCCCATCCCTTCAGAGACTGGGCCGCAGGGCAGTATTCCAACATGCTAATGACCCCAAACACACCTCCAAAATTACCACTGCCTTGCTAAAGAAGCTGAGGGTAAAGGTGATGGACTGGCCAAGCATGTCTCCAGACCTAAACCCTATTGAGCATCTGTGAGGCATCCTCAAACAGAAGGTGGAGGAGCGCAAGGTCTCTAACATCCACCAGCTCCGTGATGTCATCATGGAGGAGATAAAGAGGACTCCAGTGGCAACCTGTGAAGCTCTAATGAACTCCATGCCCAAGAGGGTTAAGGCAGTGCTGGCAAATAATGGTGGCCAATTTGGACATTTCCACTTAGGGGTGTACTCACTTTTGTTGCCAGCAGTTTAGACATTAATAGCTGGGTGTTGAGTTATTTTGAGAGGACAGCAAATTTACACTGTTATACAAGCTGTACACTCACTACATTACATTGTAGCAAAGTGTCATTTCTTCAGTGTTATAATAATAGATAAAAAATTCAGCGCAACTGTATAAAATAATATAATAGAAAGCTGCTATGCACTAAAGGATCAATAAACCAAAAGTCCCAATAACAAATATATAACAAAAAGTGCAGCGCTATCAAATATGGATTCTAAAGATGATATCGAGGAGAGCAGTCCACAGGTGCAAATTATGGTGAAGCCTGCACAAGATATAAATATTCAGTGCTCTTCAATGTGCTGGTAATCCTCCACCCATTCTCATTAGCCTCTCACCTCACACTTAGCCCCTGTGTCACCAGACGGGCTAGTAGGACATCAACTTTCTCCAAGGATATCACCAATATAGATCAGATCAGTATTCCTCTTCATCAGAAGATAAGGCTCACAGGTAACAGATCACAGGTCCATAAAGCGGGTCACAGGTCCATAGGAAAACAAAGGTCCGGACATAGTGCATTACCGCAATAAATTACTTTATTGAACATAGCATAAAATCATAAAAATGACCTTGTAAAGCACTATACAAGTGCATGTGATGAGCAGATTGTATTACACACAGCGGTCTCGACCGCAATGGATGGCGGGTGACGTTACCGGCCCCTCCCCCTTCGCACACGTTACGTCCCACTGCGCGGGACTTCATCAGCTGAAGAAGTCCCGCGCAGTGGGACGTAACGCATGTGAAGAGGGAGGGGCCGGTGACGTCACCCTCCATCCATTGCGGTCGAGAATGCTGTGTGTAATACAATCTGCTCATCACATGCACTTGTATAGTGCTTTACAAGGTAATTTTTATGATTTTATGCTATGTTCAATAAAGTAATTTATTGCGGTAATGCACTATGTCCGGACCTTTGTTTTCCTATGGACCTGTGACCTGCTTTATGGACCTGTGATCTGTTACCTGTGAGCCTTATCTTCTGATGAAGAGGAATACTGATCTATATTGGTGATATCCTTGGAGAAAGTTGATGTCTTACTAGCCCGTCTGGTGACACAGGGGCTAAGTGTGAGGTGAGAGGCTAATGAGACTTGGTGGAGGATTACCAGCACATTGAAGAGCACTGAATGTTTATATCTTGTGCATGCCTCACCATAATTTGCACCTGTGGACTGCTCTCCTCGATATCATCTTCAGAATCCATATTTAATAGCGCTGGACTTTTTGTTATATATTTCTTCAGTGTTGTCACATGAAAAGATACAGTATAATAAAAAATTTACAAAAATGTACTTTAATACTTTAAGGCAGGTGGGAAAAAATGCTGTAAATTAAGAATGCTTTCAGAGATAGAAGTATGAATAGTTTATTTTTATCAATTAACAAAATGGAAATTAAATGAGAACTCCAAATAAAATCAATATTTGGTGTTGCCACTCTTTGCTTTCAAAACAGCACCAATTCTTCTAGGTACACTTGCACACCGTTTTTGAAGGAACTTGGCAGGTAGGTTGTTCCATAAATCTTGAGAACTAACCACAGCTCTTCTGTGGATTTCAGCTGCCTCAAATCCTTCTTTCTTCATATAATCCCAGACAGACTCAATAATGTTGAGATCAGGGCTCTGTGGGGGCCAAACCATCACTTCCGGGACTCCTTGTTCTTCTTTACACTGAAGATAGTTCTTATTGCCATTTAGGTATATGTTTGGGGTCGTTGGCGTGCTGCAAAACAAATTTGAGACCAAACTCACAGCTCCCTAATGATATAGCTTGATGAATAGGTATTAATTTTGACCAAATCTCCAAGCTAATTATTGACTAAAGCTCCATGCTAATTATTGTACCTCTCTCCAGCCCTTTAGCGAACAAACTGCTTCCTGCTGCAGCCAAATATTTCAAACTTTTACTCATCAGTCCAGAACAGCTGCCATTTTTCTGTACACTGGTTCCTATGTTTTTGTGCATAGTTGATGAGCCCCTCAGCCTTGTTTGCCCATCAAAGGTTTAGTTTTTTTGGCTGCAATACTCCAATGAAAACCAATTCTGGACAGATTTGATTTTGCAGATAGTAGATAGGTGTACCTGGGTCTAACTGGTTTCAGTCATTTCTGTTTAGATCGCACTGCTGAACATATTCCAATGTCAAAATTAAGTAAGCATGATGTGTCTTTCACAGTTTCCTTGGCCGACCACTGTGTCTGTGGTCCTCAACATTGCCCATTTATTGTGCCTCTTCAAAAGAGCTTGACCAGCACATCTTGAAACCCCAGTCTGTTTTAAAATCTTGGCCTGGGAGAGACTTTGCTGATGCAGTTTAACTACCTTGTGCCTTGTTGCTGTGCTCAGTCTTGCCATGGTGTATGACCTGTGACATAAAACTATCTACCACAACCTCACCTTTGTAGCAGAGTTTGGTTGTACTTCATCCAGTTTTAAGCCCCCTAAACAGCTGTTTCTGTTTTAGTTAATGACTGTGTTTCAACCTACTTATGGAGATGATAATCATTAGTACCTGCTTGGTATAAGTGGTTAACCACTTCTGGACCAGAAGGTTTTACTCCCTTAATGACCAGGCCATTTTTTGTGATACAGCACTGCGTTATTTTAACTTACAATTGTGCGGTCGTGCAACGCTGTACCCAAATAAACTTTATGTCCATTTTTTCCCACAAATAGAGTTTTCTTTTGTTGGTATGTGATCACCTGTGCGATTTTTTTTTTGCACTATAAACAAAAAAAATGCGACAATAGTAGGTGAGGTTGAATAAAGACAATAGTCCATCCAGTTCAACCTGTGTAGGTGTGTGTGACTGTAATCATCTAACATAGCCCTCAATCTCCTGATCCTTGAGATGTAAGTCTAAGAGTCTTTTGAAAGTCACCATACTACCCGCAGAAACCACCTCTTGTGGTAGACAATTCCACAATCTTGTAGCCCTAACAGTAAAGAACCCCCCACGTTGCCTGAGGTTAAAACGCTTCTCCTCTAATCGCATTGTATGTCCTCGAGTCCTCATGCAATTCCTTCGAATGAACAGCTTTTCTTCTAAGCTGAGATCCCCATTAAGATATTTATAAATTGCTATCATGTCCCCTCTCAGACGTCTTTTCTCCAGGGAAAATAAATCGAGCGATTGCAGCCGCTCTTCATAGGTAAGGTCCTCCAACCCCCTAATCAGTTTAGTTGCCCTTCTCTGGACTTTCTCCAGCTCCAACACATCCCTCCTGAGGACTGGCGACCAGAACTGGACAGAATACTCCAGATGCGGTCGGACCAGAGTTTTATAAAGTGGAAGGATTATAGTCTTATCTCTGGAATACATCCCTTTCTTTATGCATGCTAATATTCTGTTGGCTTTGGAAGCTGCCGCTTGGCATTGCATGCTGTTGCCTAATCTATCATCAACTAAGACTCCCAGATCTTTCTCCATTTTTGATTCCCCCAAGGGTTCCCCTCCTAACGTGTATTGTGTTTTTATGTTTTTGGTCCCCAAGTGCAAAACCTTACACTTCTCCACATTAAACCTCATTTGCCATGTCGTTGCACACTCCGTAATTTTGTCCAGGTCATTCTGTAGGATATCTGCTTCATGCTGTGCAGTTATTGCCCTGGCCAATTTTGTGTCATCTGCAAAAACTGATAACGAACTACTGATCCCTTCCTCAATGCTGTTTATGAATAAATTGAACAAGGTTGGTCCCAGGACTGAGCCCTGGGGCACCCCGCTTACTACCTCAGACCAGTCTGAGTATGCGCTGTTTATTACTACCCTTTGGACACGGCCTTTTAGCCAATTCCGTATCCAAGAGCAAACCCTGCTGTCGATACCTGCAGACCTTATTTTATAAATTAAGCGCTTGTGGGGAACTGTATCAAACGCCTTAGCGAAATCCAAGTACACCACATCCACTGGTCTCCCCCTATCTAGCTCACAGCTCACTTCCTCGTAGAATGCTAAGAGATTGGTTTGACAAGAACGCCCATTTGTAAACCCGTGCTGGTTACTACTGATGATGTTGTTGTCTTTAGCATACTCTACGATATAGTCCCTTATCATCCCCTCCAAAAGTTTACATATTATTGATGTCAGACTGACAGGCCTATAATTTCCCGGGATATGTCTCTGGCCCTTTTTGAATATCGGAATCACGTTAGCCTTCCTCCAATCCCCTGGTACATCTCCTGTCCTAATACTGTCAGCAAAGATCAGGAACAGTGGTCTAGATATAACCATACTGAGTTCCTTGAGCACTCTCGGATGTACGCCATCCGGGCCTGGTGATTTGTTTGTGTTAAGTTTATCCAGTCTTTCCCTGATTTCCCCCTCTGTTAGCCATAGTGGCAAGTCCTGTGTATTACTACTAACCATACAGTCATGGTCAGTGTACCCTTCCTTTTCCTGCGTAAAGACTGACGAGAAAAAATAATTCAGCACGGTTGCTTTTTCAGTGTCCTCTGTAACCATCCTCCCATCATCGTTAATTATGTGTGCAATATGCTCTGCCCTAGTTTTTTTGCTGTTGATATATTTAAAGAATTTCTTTGGGTTTTTTTTACTATCCTCCGCTATTTGTCTCTCAAAGTTGATTTTAGCCATCTTGATTTCGTGTTTACACTTCTTATTTTCCTCCTTGTATTGCTGGAAGGCCGATACTGTGCCCTCTGATTTATATTTCTTGAAGGCCAATTTTTTTCCCCTAATAAGTTTTTTAACGCTACGGTTTAGCCAGCCAGGTTTGGCTTTGTCTCTTCTAAATTTATTCCCCATAGGAATGCACTGCAAGATGCCTTTGCTTAATATTGTTCTAAAGCATTCCCATTTTTCCTCTGTGGTCAGTGATCCCAGGGTTTGGTCCCAGTTTACCCTTTCCATCAATGAGTACAATTTTGGAAAGTCTGCCCTTCTGAAGTTTAGGGTTCTTATGTTCCCCACTTGCCTTTTTATATTGTTATTTATACTAAATGTGATCGTCCTGTGATCGCTAGAGCCCAGGTTGTCCTGGACTCCTACCTCCGAGATTATGTCTGGGTCATTAGTGATCAATAGATCCAGGATAGCATTCTCTCTAGTAGGGGAATCCACCAACTGCGACATGTAGTTATCCTGTAAGGTTTCCGTGAATAGCCGGGCCTTATGCGAGTGGACAATGCTGAAAAAAAAAAATTTTTTTACTTTCTGCTATATAACTGTAGCGCCCTACAGGTAAGTGCTAGGTAAATGTATAGTGGGCCTTGTCTGCCTAACAGCAGGGCTGTGATTTATTTAGCTAGGGTTTCAGGGCTTCCAGATGTGTCTGCTGAGGGGAGAAGTATCCCCACTGGCTCCTGTGAGAGGCTTCTCATAGGGCAGTGTGGGAAGCCCAATCAGGGGACACATCCCAGCTTGTAACTACCCCAGAAGGCAGATTAGGCTGCAAAGGTATCTGGGAGTGGGTATACGTTTGGGGGGAAGTGCGTGGCACTGTGTCTTTGGCGGGAGCAGAGTCCCAGGAAGGAGAGTGCGGCTGTCTCTCCTCCTGTCTGAGTAAGGTGGATGTCTCAGGGTGTCCCCTCAGTGTCCAGAGAGTGCTGAGTTGAGCGGAGGGGATCCGGTGTGCTGAGAGCCCACGGAGAGAGAGGGGTCCAGTGCCAGGAAAGCCTACACAGGTCGTGAGTACCGAGGATTGCCCCCGGGGGTCTGCCTGAAGATAGAGGGGACTACTCCAGAAGAGGTTCTGGGATCCAGTGTCAGCTAGCTGTAAAGGGGGTACCTAGGTTGAGGACCCTGAAGCTACAGAGGGGGTACCTAGTCAGTGGACTCTGAAGAGGCCAAAGGGGGCACCTGCAGTTTGGGCCCTGAATTGCACAGATCGTGCCAGTTAAAGTTAAAGTTATACAGAGTTCTACTATATACTACCTCAAGCCAGTGGTGTATTTAGGTTTTGTGCTGCCCTAGGCCTGACTATACTTGGGCACCCCCTAATTTAAATATGACCCATCCCTTCCTGTAACGGCCACACCCCTTTCTGTTACCCACCCTGTCATCTGTAAACCACAGACCACAACCACAGTCTATCAGTGCCCATAAGTTCAGCCCCATCAGTGCCCATCAGTGCAGCTTCATCAGTGCCCATCGGTGCAGCCTCATCAGTTCCCATCAGTGCAGCCTCATCAGTGGCCATCAATGCAACATATCAGTGCCCATCAGTGCAGCACATCAGTTGTCCATCAGTGCAGCACATCAGTTGCCCATCAGTGCAGCATATCAGTTGCCCATAAGTGCACATATCAGTGCCCATCAATGCAGCATATCAGTGCTGCCTTATCAGTGCAGCTTATCAGTGCCACCTCATCAGTGCAGCCTTATCAATGCCCATTAGTACAGCCTTATGTCACTGGATTAGTAAGATTACTCTTTTATTTTAAGATATTTGGACTTGTGTTTGCTGCCACTGATTGTAATCATAGAATTATTTCATTTATTTGTATAATGAATAAGAAGTCCATAGTCATTATAAAAATACATTAAATAATCAGTGGCAGCAAACACAAGTCTAAATATCTTATAAAATTGGAGTAATCTTACTAACCCAGTCAGTGACATATTGCGATAGTACATACGAGGTGAGCAGGTCCAAAATATTGAAAAGGGTAAAAATATTGCGCTTAAACACTTAAAACACAACCAAAAAAGTGCTTGTGTGCATAAACATATAAATAATAAATATATATACTAGTGAATAAATAAATAAATATATATGTTGTGAAAAGTCCTTAGTGAAATATATCAACAATCCTTAAAGTGCCCAGTGCAATACGGATCTCTCAGCAATGACTGAAAATCACTTTAGCTTCAAGTGAGGGACCTCCACCATAGGGACTTTCTCCACCCAGTGCTCAGGGTAAATACTTCTTACCGAAGCTGGTGGACCCCTTAATTACAGGGGGTCTAAAACAGCATATAAGGTCCACAAATGCCTCCAAGCTATCCTTCAGGTCCCTTAATAAGGCTCAGCTCGCACAAGGAACTCCAAGTATTTCCAGGGTGGTATGGTATGGAGAAAAAGATAAGGAAACTCCGATAGTGTAGTATGTTCTATTATAGGGGTTTATTAATAGAAATGCACTTACTCAAACATCATATACAGAATGCCTTCATGGGGTAAATGCAGCATGGGTTCGGTGTACGGGACGCTCCTCTCTTCCTGCGTATCACCAACCCGGAACTCCACGGTCTCACGTTCCCGACGCACGTTTCGTCAGACGCGCTGACGTCATCAGGGGATCATGTGACCGTACGTTTCCATTCACAATAAATAGAAGAATCGGACTGACAACATCCAATCGCTGGCCCGCGGTTACTGAACCGCCTATTCCTTCCGGGATGTTAGGTTCTCTCCTCCTACCAGGAAGTACTCCGCGGCCATATCTTATTTGGGCAACTCGCCAATACTTCGCTATATTAAACCTGAATAGACAATCGCCAATATTAAAAGAGATCCGACTGTCATCCTAAAGTCTAAAATGTATTCAAATGCCAATCAATGTATACCAAATAGAGCGATGGGATGCTGTTTACAGTGAATGATATAAACAGTTTAAATATATATATATTACCCTCAATAACAATTTATAGATCAAACTACATATACTTTATTAAAATTATTAAAACATATATTATATTATTTTTAACCATATCCCTAAAAAAGTTTTAATTTATTAATATAGTAGATCTAGTGTTAAAAAATTTTTTTTGTTAAATTCATTGTTGCTAATAACATTTATTAAAATTAGTGCTAAGAAATAAAAGATGAAGTGCGCTAAATGGGAAATGAATAAAATTCTCAAAGGTATATTTGCAGATAAAATTATAGATAAAAAGGATATAATAAGAGGTTGATTTTAATTTTAAATTTTAAAAATTCGAGATGTAACAATTAAGATCGATATCAATATTCATACCCGACGGCTGTAAAGTTTGCATTTTGTATATCCATTGGGTTTCATTCATGGAGATCTTTTTAGTCATATTTCCCCCTCTCCAATGACGATCTACTCTATCGATACCACAAAAGGTCATCTGAGATGGGTCCCTATTGTGGTATAGACGGAAATGATTGGAAAGGCTATGCTTGGGAAATCCTCTCCTTACATTTCCCACATGTTCATTGATCCGGATAGAAAGTTCTCGTGTGGTCCTGCCTATATATTGTAATCCACATGGACAACTTATCAAATAAGTCACATGTGTGGATCTGCATGAGATTAGTTTTTTGATCGCATATTGTTGTCCTGTAACTTTTGACTGAAAGCTGGTGATTTTCCTAGGATTTTTCTTTGTCATTAGGCAGGCATTGCATTTACCACAAGGAAAAAAACCTTTAACATCCAAAAAAGTCGGTTTGTTTTTTGGGGGGTCAGGTATGTTTGGTGCCAGCATATGTCTCAGGTTTGGGGCCTTCCTGTAAATGAAATGTGGTCTTTCCGGAAGGACCTTATTCAAAGTTTTGTCCTTCAATAAAATAGACCAATGCTTACGCACAATTGCTTCCACCTGCTTATAATTTCTGTTAAAATCTGTTAAAAACGCCAGTTCCCCTTTAGTTTCTATTTCCTTCTTTTTAGTTTTTAGTAACTCACTCCTAGGCATCCGATGTACCTGATCTCTGATTTTAGTAACCTCTTCTTGTTTGTAGCCCTTTTCTACAAATCTTTTTGTCAATAGATTTGATTGGGCTAAAAAGTCTTCGTCATTTTTACAATTTCGCTTAATGCGCATGTATTGTCCTTTTGGGATGGCACCCAGCCATTTGGGGTGGTGGCAACTGCGGGTAGGGATGTAACTGTTTCTATCTGTTTCTTTGAAGAAACTTTTTGTGGCGATAGAACAACCCTGCTTTACCAATGTTAAATCTAAAAAATTTACGGATACTTTGTCCCATGTGGCTGTAAATACAAGGCCATACTGATTCCTATTCATGTCGTCAAGGAATGTTTTTAGAGATTCCTCTGACCCATTCCATACTAGTAGTAGATCGTCAATGAATCTTTTGTATAGAATGAGTGACGGATTCAGATTGGCAAAAATCTCTTTTTCTTCCCATTGCCCAAGAAGGATATTCGCCACACTAGGGGCATATTTAGCACCCATTGCCACGCCTCTTATTTGGTTATAATAACCTCCATCGTGCCAAAAATAATTATTTCCCATGGCTAGACTCAGGGCATCACAAATAAACTTTTTCTGTTGAGGTCTTATATTGGTTTTGGTGTTTAAAGCAGCTATGGTGGTATTAAGTACATCGTCTTGCTTCAAACTGGTGTACAGAGATTCGATGTCAACTGTCACCAAGAAGGTATTTGGCTGTACTTCCACTTGCTCCAGTAAGTTAATCAAGTGTTTGCTGTCTTTAAGGTGAGAAGGGTAAAGTGGTACAATCGGTTGCAAGAAATGGTCCACGTATTCCCCTATCCGGGAGAAAATCGATTCAATGCCACTAATAATAGGCCTCCCCGGGGGCTTGGTCTTGTTTTTGTGGACTTTTGGCAACTGATAAATTGTGGGTAAACGTGGAGCTTTGGGCACAAGATATTGTGCCTCTTTTTTGGTTAATATACCTCTTTCTTTGGCCTTTTTTACAATTTTCTCAAGTTTTGATTTTAGACTCTGGGTTGGGTTGGTTCTCAACTTTTGATAGGTGACTTGGTCCCCCACTAGTCTATCCAGTTCTAGTTTGTAATCACTTTTGTTGAGAACCACTATTCCCCCCCCTTTGTCTGCTCCTCGTATGACTATGTCTTTACGATTCTCTAGTTCCTTGAGACCTTTTTCTAATTCTTTGGTAGTATAGTGGTGTTTTAATTTAATTTTCCGCACATCATCTTCTACCATGCTCTTAAAAACTTCCAAACAATGGTTGGAAGCCTTGGGGGGATTAAAAACAGAACGATTTTTTAATCCACTATCCTGATAATCAGCACTGTCAGAGGTGGGGTTATACGGTTTTTCTAAAAAATGTTTTTTAATTTTCAGCTTCCTGACATATTTTTCAATATCTATAAAAGTGTTGAACTTGTCAACACTTTTGTCAGGAGCGAATTTCAGACCAAGTTCCAGTATTTTTAATTCGTCAGAGGTGAACTGGGCATTACTGAGATTAAAAATCCCTGCCCCTAGGATTCTCTTTTCCTTTTGTTTCTTTCGTCCACCTCTGCACCCTCTCCTCTGTTTTCGGTTCTTTCGTTTGGTGGAGGATTTCTTTGGGGTGTCATTTCCTGTTGATAATGGGGATAAGTATCCCCTCCCCACTGCTGCCAATGGTTCTCTCTCTGCCAGTAATTCCCTTGGTTCCATTGTTGTTGGGGTCTCCAATTCTGTGAGCCCCTCCCTCGTTGCCAGGGCTGGCCTCTCCCACCTCCTCTGTGTCCCCGCCAGATCCCATTCGGGTGGTTGGAACCTCTTCCCCTCCCTCTTTGACCCGGGGCGCCACCTCGCCCCCTCCCCCGAAAACCCTTCTGTTGATTTTCTGGGGTATAGGCCAAAGGGGAGTAGCTGTTATACGTGGGTACATTGTACTGGGAGGTGTTGAAATACTGTGGTCTGTTGTTTCTATTTCCAGTATTATCATCAAAGTTTGGAGTCCCTCCAGTAGGAGTGAAATTGGGATCTATGAATCTCTCAATTCCCATCTCTCTCACTGCCGGGGACTGTGTAGGGATATTATTAATATTGGTAGCATTTAATCCTATCGGAGTATCCTGCCATTTATAAACTTTAGATTCTTTATAATCCAGTAGATCTCTTTGGTACTTATTAATCTTTTTATTTCGAGTATCCTTATCTATTTTCTCTAAGAATTTCTGGGTTGATGTAATTTTTTCTTTAAAATCAGCATTGTCTTTAAAAGGTTCTAAAGTGGTTTTTAACTCGCTAATTTTTTCCTCCAGCTTACTCATTTTCGCCTTCCTTCGCGAAATAATAAGACTGAGTAATCTGGATTCGCTGTGGTTAAAAAAATTAAACCATTCTTTATCTAGGTCAGGATCTACCAGACCATCATTGGGACCTAGATCCCAACGTAACCTTCTTGGCGTTATTTTCATTTTTATGTACTGTTCTAGGGTGGCCAAATCCCACCATACACGGATTTTCTTTTCAAGTACATTTTTAAGAGTTTTGACACTCTGCTCCATGTCTTTTGAAACAGTACTTTGTGCTGAAAAAATATCTGCTGTGGTCCTATCTTTCATGAAATCAAATATGTCCATTGCTGCAGGATCAACACAAAAGTGAAATATAAAAAACGAATTGGTAACCCAAAAGAAACTGCGCAAATGGTGATATTCGATAATAAATTATTAGTCAAATATTGATTATATGTGAGGAATTGCTTCCATAGTGCAAGCTGCAATAAAAACGTGTATACGCATAAATAGTGAAAAGGGTAAAAATATTGCGCTTAAACACTTAAAACACAACCAAAAAAGTGCTTGTGTGCATAAACATATAAATAATAAATATATATACTAGTGAATAAATAAATAAATATATATGTTGTGAAAAGTCCTTAGTGAAATATATCAACAATCCTTAAAGTGCCCAGTGCAATACGGATCTCTCAGCAATGACTGAAAATCACTTTAGCTTCAAGTGAGGGACCTCCACCATAGGGACTTTCTCCACCCAGTGCTCAGGGTAAATACTTCTTACCGAAGCTGGTGGACCCCTTAATTACAGGGGGTCTAAAACAGCATATAAGGTCCACAAATGCCTCCAAGCTATCCTTCAGGTCCCTTAATAAGGCTCAGCTCGCACAAGGAACTCCAAGTATTTCCAGGGTGGTATGGTATGGAGAAAAAGATAAGGAAACTCCGATAGTGTAGTATGTTCTATTATAGGGGTTTATTAATAGAAATGCACTTACTCAAACATCATATACAGAATGCCTTCATGGGGTAAATGCAGCATGGGTTCGGTGTACGGGACGCTCCTCTCTTCCTGCGTATCACCAACCCGGAACTCCACGGTCTCACGTTCCCGACGCACGTTTCGTCAGACGCGCTGACGTCATCAGGGGATCATGTGACCGTACGTTTCCATTCACAATAAATAGAAGAATCGGACTGACAACATCCAATCGCTGGCCCGCGGTTACTGAACCGCCTATTCCTTCCGGGATGTTAGGTTCTCTCCTCCTACCAGGAAGTACTCCGCGGCCATATCTTATTTGGGCAACTCGCCAATACTTCGCTATATTAAACCTGAATAGACAATCGCCAATATTAAAAGAGATCCGACTGTCATCCTAAAGTCTAAAATGTATTCAAATGCCAATCAATGTATACCAAATAGAGCGATGGGATGCTGTTTACAGTGAATGATATAAACAGTTTAAATATATATATATTACCCTCAATAACAATTTATAGATCAAACTACATATACTTTATTAAAATTATTAAAACATATATTATATTATTTTTAACCATATCCCTAAAAAAGTTTTAATTTATTAATATAGTAGATCTAGTGTTAAAAAAATTTTTTTGTTAAATTCATTGTTGCTAATAACATTTATTAAAATTAGTGCTAAGAAATAAAAGATGAAGTGCGCTAAATGGGAAATGAATAAAATTCTCAAAGGTATATTTGCAGATAAAATTATAGATAAAAAGGATATAATAAGAGGTTGATTTTAATTTTAAATTTTAAAAATTCGAGATGTAACAATTAAGATCGATATCAATATTCATACCCGACGGCTGTAAAGTTTGCATTTTGTATATCCATTGGGTTTCATTCATGGAGATCTTTTTAGTCATATTTCCCCCTCTCCAATGACGATCTACTCTATCGATACCACAAAAGGTCATCTGAGATGGGTCCCTATTGTGGTATAGACGGAAATGATTGGAAAGGCTATGCTTGGGAAATCCTCTCCTTACATTTCCCACATGTTCATTGATCCGGATAGAAAGTTCTCGTGTGGTCCTGCCTATATATTGTAATCCACATGGACAACTTATCAAATAAGTCACATGTGTGGATCTGCATGAGATTAGTTTTTTGATCGCATATTGTTGTCCTGTAACTTTTGACTGAAAGCTGGTGATTTTCCTAGGATTTTTCTTTGTCATTAGGCAGGCATTGCATTTACCACAAGGAAAAAAACCTTTAACATCCAAAAAAGTCGGTTTGTTTTTTGGGGGGTCAGGTATGTTTGGTGCCAGCATATGTCTCAGGTTTGGGGCCTTCCTGTAAATGAAATGTGGTCTTTCCGGAAGGACCTTATTCAAAGTTTTGTCCTTCAATAAAATAGACCAATGCTTACGCACAATTGCTTCCACCTGCTTATAATTTCTGTTAAAATCTGTTAAAAACGCCAGTTCCCCTTTAGTTTCTATTTCCTTCTTTTTAGTTTTTAGTAACTCACTCCTAGGCATCCGATGTACCTGATCTCTGATTTTAGTAACCTCTTCTTGTTTGTAGCCCTTTTCTACAAATCTTTTTGTCAATAGATTTGATTGGGCTAAAAAGTCTTCGTCATTTTTACAATTTCGCTTAATGCGCATGTATTGTCCTTTTGGGATGGCACCCAGCCATTTGGGGTGGTGGCAACTGCGGGTAGGGATGTAACTGTTTCTATCTGTTTCTTTGAAGAAACTTTTTGTGGCGATAGAACAACCCTGCTTTACCAATGTTAAATCTAAAAAATTTACGGATACTTTGTCCCATGTGGCTGTAAATACAAGGCCATACTGATTCCTATTCATGTCGTCAAGGAATGTTTTTAGAGATTCCTCTGACCCATTCCATACTAGTAGTAGATCGTCAATGAATCTTTTGTATAGAATGAGTGACGGATTCAGATTGGCAAAAATCTCTTTTTCTTCCCATTGCCCAAGAAGGATATTCGCCACACTAGGGGCATATTTAGCACCCATTGCCACGCCTCTTATTTGGTTATAATAACCTCCATCGTGCCAAAAATAATTATTTCCCATGGCTAGACTCAGGGCATCACAAATAAACTTTTTCTGTTGAGGTCTTATATTGGTTTTGGTGTTTAAAGCAGCTATGGTGGTATTAAGTACATCGTCTTGCTTCAAACTGGTGTACAGAGATTCGATGTCAACTGTCACCAAGAAGGTATTTGGCTGTACTTCCACTTGCTCCAGTAAGTTAATCAAGTGTTTGCTGTCTTTAAGGTGAGAAGGGTAAAGTGGTACAATCGGTTGCAAGAAATGGTCCACGTATTCCCCTATCCGGGAGAAAATCGATTCAATGCCACTAATAATAGGCCTCCCCGGGGGCTTGGTCTTGTTTTTGTGGACTTTTGGCAACTGATAAATTGTGGGTAAACGTGGAGCTTTGGGCACAAGATATTGTGCCTCTTTTTTGGTTAATATACCTCTTTCTTTGGCCTTTTTTACAATTTTCTCAAGTTTTGATTTTAGACTCTGGGTTGGGTTGGTTCTCAACTTTTGATAGGTGACTTGGTCCCCCACTAGTCTATCCAGTTCTAGTTTGTAATCACTTTTGTTGAGAACCACTATTCCCCCCCCTTTGTCTGCTCCTCGTATGACTATGTCTTTACGATTCTCTAGTTCCTTGAGACCTTTTTCTAATTCTTTGGTAGTATAGTGGTGTTTTAATTTAATTTTCCGCACATCATCTTCTACCATGCTCTTAAAAACTTCCAAACAATGGTTGGAAGCCTTGGGGGGATTAAAAACAGAACGATTTTTTAATCCACTATCCTGATAATCAGCACTGTCAGAGGTGGGGTTATACGGTTTTTCTAAAAAATGTTTTTTAATTTTCAGCTTCCTGACATATTTTTCAATATCTATAAAAGTGTTGAACTTGTCAACACTTTTGTCAGGAGCGAATTTCAGACCAAGTTCCAGTATTTTTAATTCGTCAGAGGTGAACTGGGCATTACTGAGATTAAAAATCCCTGCCCCTAGGATTCTCTTTTCCTTTTGTTTCTTTCGTCCACCTCTGCACCCTCTCCTCTGTTTTCGGTTCTTTCGTTTGGTGGAGGATTTCTTTGGGGTGTCATTTCCTGTTGATAATGGGGATAAGTATCCCCTCCCCACTGCTGCCAATGGTTCTCTCTCTGCCAGTAATTCCCTTGGTTCCATTGTTGTTGGGGTCTCCAATTCTGTGAGCCCCTCCCTCGTTGCCAGGGCTGGCCTCTCCCACCTCCTCTGTGTCCCCGCCAGATCCCATTCGGGTGGTTGGAACCTCTTCCCCTCCCTCTTTGACCCGGGGCGCCACCTCGCCCCCTCCCCCGAAAACCCTTCTGTTGATTTTCTGGGGTATAGGCCAAAGGGGAGTAGCTGTTATACGTGGGTACATTGTACTGGGAGGTGTTGAAATACTGTGGTCTGTTGTTTCTATTTCCAGTATTATCATCAAAGTTTGGAGTCCCTCCAGTAGGAGTGAAATTGGGATCTATGAATCTCTCAATTCCCATCTCTCTCACTGCCGGGGACTGTGTAGGGATATTATTAATATTGGTAGCATTTAATCCTATCGGAGTATCCTGCCATTTATAAACTTTAGATTCTTTATAATCCAGTAGATCTCTTTGGTACTTATTAATCTTTTTATTTCGAGTATCCTTATCTATTTTCTCTAAGAATTTCTGGGTTGATGTAATTTTTTCTTTAAAATCAGCATTGTCTTTAAAAGGTTCTAAAGTGGTTTTTAACTCGCTAATTTTTTCCTCCAGCTTACTCATTTTCGCCTTCCTTCGCGAAATAATAAGACTGAGTAATCTGGATTCGCTGTGGTTAAAAAAATTAAACCATTCTTTATCTAGGTCAGGATCTACCAGACCATCATTGGGACCTAGATCCCAACGTAACCTTCTTGGCGTTATTTTCATTTTTATGTACTGTTCTAGGGTGGCCAAATCCCACCATACACGGATTTTCTTTTCAAGTACATTTTTAAGAGTTTTGACACTCTGCTCCATGTCTTTTGAAACAGTACTTTGTGCTGAAAAAATATCTGCTGTGGTCCTATCTTTCATGAAATCAAATATGTCCATTGCTGCAGGATCAACACAAAAGTGAAATATAAAAAACGAATTGGTAACCCAAAAGAAACTGCGCAAATGGTGATATTCGATAATAAATTATTAGTCAAATATTGATTATATGTGAGGAATTGCTTCCATAGTGCAAGCTGCAATAAAAACGTGTATACGCATAAATAGTGAAAAGGGTAAAAATATTGCGCTTAAACACTTAAAACACAACCAAAAAAGTGCTTGTGTGCATAAACATATAAATAATAAATATATATACTAGTGAATAAATAAATAAATATATATGTTGTGAAAAGTCCTTAGTGAAATATATCAACAATCCTTAAAGTGCCCAGTGCAATACGGATTGCACTGGGCACCTTTTAAAGACAATGCTGATTTTAAAGAAAAAATTACATCAACCCAGAAATTCTTAGAGAAAATAGATAAGGATACTCGAAATAAAAAGATTAATAAGTACCAAAGAGATCTACTGGATTATAAAGAATCTAAAGTTTATAAATGGCAGGATACTCCGATAGGATTAAATGCTACCAATATTAATAATATCCCTACACAGTCCCCGGCAGTGAGAGAGATGGGAATTGAGAGATTCATAGATCCCAATTTCACTCCTACTGGAGGGACTCCAAACTTTGATGATAATACTGGAAATAGAAACAACAGACCACAGTATTTCAACACCTCCCAGTACAATGTACCCACGTATAACAGCTACTCCCCTTTGGCCTATACCCCAGAAAATCAACAGAAGGGTTTTCGGGGGAGGGGGCGAGGTGGCGCCCCGGGTCAAAGAGGGAGGGGAAGAGGTTCCAACCACCCGAATGGGATCTGGCGGGGACACAGAGGAGGTGGGAGAGGCCAGCCCTGGCAACGAGGGAGGGGCTCACAGAATTGGAGACCCCAACAACAATGGAACCAAGGGAATTACTGGCAGAGAGAGAACCATTGGCAGCAGTGGGGAGGGGATACTTATCCCCATTATCAACAGGAAATGACACCCCAAAGAAATCCTCCACCAAACGAAAGAACCGAAAACAGAGGAGAGGGTGCAGAGGTGGACGAAAGAAACAAAAGGAAAAGAGAATCCTAGGGGCAGGGATTTTTAATCTCAGTAATGCCCAGTTCACCTCTGACGAATTAAAAATACTGGAACTTGGTCTGAAATTCGCTCCTGACAAAAGTGTTGACAAGTTCAACACTTTTATAGATATTGAAAAATATGTCAGGAAGCTGAAAATTAAAAAACATTTTTTAGAAAAACCGTATAACCCCACCTCTGACAGTGCTGATTATCAGGATAGTGGATTAAAAAATCGTTCTGTTTTTAATCCCCCCAAGGCTTCCAACCATTGTTTGGAAGTTTTTAAGAGCATGGTAGAAGATGATGTGCGGAAAATTAAATTAAAACACCACTATACTACCAAAGAATTAGAAAAAGGTCTCAAGGAACTAGAGAATCGTAAAGACATAGTCATACGAGGAGCAGACAAAGGGGGGGGAATAGTGGTTCTCAACAAAAGTGATTACAAACTAGAACTGGATAGACTAGTGGGGGACCAAGTCACCTATCAAAAGTTGAGAACCAACCCAACCCAGAGTCTAAAATCAAAACTTGAGAAAATTGTAAAAAAGGCCAAAGAAAGAGGTATATTAACCAAAAAAGAGGCACAATATCTTGTGCCCAAAGCTCCACGTTTACCCACAATTTATCAGTTGCCAAAAGTCCACAAAAACAAGACCAAGCCCCCGGGGAGGCCTATTATTAGTGGCATTGAATCGATTTTCTCCCGGATAGGGGAATACGTGGACCATTTCTTGCAACCGATTGTACCACTTTACCCTTCTCACCTTAAAGACAGCAAACACTTGATTAACTTACTGGAGCAAGTGGAAGTACAGCCAAATACCTTCTTGGTGACAGTTGACATCGAATCTCTGTACACCAGTTTGAAGCAAGACGATGTACTTAATACCACCATAGCTGCTTTAAACACCAAAACCAATATAAGACCTCAACAGAAAAAGTTTATTTGTGATGCCCTGAGTCTAGCCATGGGAAATAATTATTTTTGGCACGATGGAGGTTATTATAACCAAATAAGAGGCGTGGCAATGGGTGCTAAATATGCCCCTAGTGTGGCGAATATCCTTCTTGGGCAATGGGAAGAAAAAGAGATTTTTGCCAATCTGAATCCGTCACTCATTCTATACAAAAGATTCATTGACGATCTACTACTAGTATGGAATGGGTCAGAGGAATCTCTAAAAACATTCCTTGACGACATGAATAGGAATCAGTATGGCCTTGTATTTACAGCCACATGGGACAAAGTATCCGTAAATTTTTTAGATTTAACATTGGTAAAGCAGGGTTGTTCTATCGCCACAAAAAGTTTCTTCAAAGAAACAGATAGAAACAGTTACATCCCTACCCGCAGTTGCCACCACCCCAAATGGCTGGGTGCCATCCCAAAAGGACAATACATGCGCATTAAGCGAAATTGTAAAAATGACGAAGACTTTTTAGCCCAATCAAATCTATTGACAAAAAGATTTGTAGAAAAGGGCTACAAACAAGAAGAGGTTACTAAAATCAGAGATCAGGTACATCGGATGCCTAGGAGTGAGTTACTAAAAACTAAAAAGAAGGAAATAGAAACTAAAGGGGAACTGGCGTTTTTAACAGATTTTAACAGAAATTATAAGCAGGTGGAAGCAATTGTGCGTAAGCATTGGTCTATTTTATTGAAGGACAAAACTTTGAATAAGGTCCTTCCGGAAAGACCACATTTCATTTACAGGAAGGCCCCAAACCTGAGACATATGCTGGCACCAAACATACCTGACCCCCCAAAAAACAAACCGACTTTTTTGGATGTTAAAGGTTTTTTTCCTTGTGGTAAATGCAATGCCTGCCTAATGACAAAGAAAAATCCTAGGAAAATCACCAGCTTTCAGTCAAAAGTTACAGGACAACAATATGCGATCAAAAAACTAATCTCATGCAGATCCACACATGTGACTTATTTGATAAGTTGTCCATGTGGATTACAATATATAGGCAGGACCACACGAGAACTTTCTATCCGGATCAATGAACATGTGGGAAATGTAAGGAGAGGATTTCCCAAGCATAGCCTTTCCAATCATTTCCGTCTATACCACAATAGGGACCCATCTCAGATGACCTTTTGTGGTATCGATAGAGTAGATCGTCATTGGAGAGGGGGAAATATGACTAAAAAGATCTCCATGAATGAAACCCAATGGATATACAAAATGCAAACTTTACAGCCGTCGGGTATGAATATTGATATCGATCTTAATTGTTACATCTCGAATTTTTAAAATTTAAAATTAAAATCAACCTCTTATTATATCCTTTTTATCTATAATTTTATCTGCAAATATACCTTTGAGAATTTTATTCATTTCCCATTTAGCGCACTTCATCTTTTATTTCTTAGCACTAATTTTAATAAATGTTATTAGCAACAATGAATTTAACAAAAAAATTTTTTTAACACTAGATCTACTATATTAATAAATTAAAACTTTTTTAGGGATATGGTTAAAAATAATATAATATATGTTTTAATAATTTTAATAAAGTATATGTAGTTTGATCTATAAATTGTTATTGAGGGTAATATATATATATTTAAACTGTTTATATCATTCACTGTAAACAGCATCCCATCGCTCTATTTGGTATACATTGATTGGCATTTGAATACATTTTAGACTTTAGGATGACAGTCGGATCTCTTTTAATATTGGCGATTGTCTATTCAGGTTTAATATAGCGAAGTATTGGCGAGTTGCCCAAATAAGATATGGCCGCGGAGTACTTCCTGGTAGGAGGAGAGAACCTAACATCCCGGAAGGAATAGGCGGTTCAGTAACCGCGGGCCAGCGATTGGATGTTGTCAGTCCGATTCTTCTATTTATTGTGAATGGAAACGTACGGTCACATGATCCCCTGATGACGTCAGCGCGTCTGACGAAACGTGCGTCGGGAACGTGAGACCGTGGAGTTCCGGGTTGGTGATACGCAGGAAGAGAGGAGCGTCCCGTACACCGAACCCATGCTGCATTTACCCCATGAAGGCATTCTGTATATGATGTTTGAGTAAGTGCATTTCTATTAATAAACCCCTATAATAGAACATACTACACTATCGGAGTTTCCTTATCTTTTTCTCCATACCATACCACCCTGGAAATACTTGGAGTTCCTTGTGCGAGCTGAGCCTTATTAAGGGACCTGAAGGATAGCTTGGAGGCATTTGTGGACCTTATATGCTGTTTTAGACCCCCTGTAATTAAGGGGTCCACCAGCTTCGGTAAGAAGTATTTACCCTGAGCACTGGGTGGAGAAAGTCCCTATGGTGGAGGTCCCTCACTTGAAGCTAAAGTGATTTTCAGTCATTGCTGAGAGATCCGTATTGCACTGGGCACTTTAAGGATTGTTGATATATTTCACTAAGGACTTTTCACAACATATATATTTATTTATTTATTCACTAGTATATATATTTATTATTTATATGTTTATGCACACAAGCACTTTTTTGGTTGTGTTTTAAGTGTTTAAGCGCAATATTTTTACCCTTTTCACTATTTATGCGTATACACGTTTTTATTGCAGCTTGCACTATGGAAGCAATTCCTCACATATAATCAATATTTGACTAATAATTTATTATCGAATATCACCATTTGCGCAGTTTCTTTTGGGTTACCAATTCGTTTTTTATAGGTCCAAAATATTATTGCCATCATATACAATAAAAAGTCTTAATTGTATATGATGCAATTCAATATGCTCGCTCAAGGACAAGGATGTTAAAAGAAATTAAATTATATTATTGACATGATGCCTGCCATACCTGGGGGCAGAGGAGGGTAGGCGGCGCATTGGGCTGCAGTGCCAAACTGTTGGGCCAGTTGTATTAAGTGTGGTCGGCCGCCTGCATTCTGTCTGAATGTCCTCACCTGCCGGTATTATTATACCGTCAGGTAGCAGTGTGACCACTTTATGGTAGTGCCAGACTGAATTGCCTCCTGGACCTTGCACTCTGGCCCAATTTGCCCCATAAGTCTGGCACTATACTAAAAGCGGGGACCCTTTTCGTGTGGGAGCTGGGAGGAGGCTGTTTTTTTTTTTCGTGCGGGGTGCAGGTTTTTTTTTTTTTTTTTGCTGCCCCCCTGCAAAGTGCTGCCCTAGGCCTGGGCCTTGTTGGCCTAGGCTAAGATACAGCACTGCCTCAAGCTCTGCCAGGCGGGGGAAAGTATTCAGTGACTTTCACAGTACAACAGTGTCAGGAGTTCTACAGTTCTCAGTCTTGGATCTTCTGGACTATAAGTTGAGGATTCAGCACTTCTTCTGTTCTAGAGTGATCTCAGTGTCAGTGAGCATTGGCTGGCCTCGGCTGGCGTCAAGGAAGCGCCAACAGGCATTTCCGAAGTAAAGTCCCAATTGCTCCCTAGAACGGCTGCATTGAGGGATGCTCACACCAACTGTATTAGTTTGAAAAAATCTTTATTGAAGAGCAAAAAGACACATTGTCTAAAAAAACCCCTATGGGGGAAACAGTATACAGAGTATAAAAGGTTTCAATGGTGAAAATAAACAACAAACACGACAATCAACATGAACAATGACTCACACACACAAGGCCGGCCACACATTCACACCGGAGGATCTGACCAACAGAATTGCATACAGGCTGCATACGTTCCTAAACGGAATCTATGGATGCTGCTCTGTTATGGGTCTGTTGGTCGGCATGCCACAATAGCAAAAATTGCACCACAAAGTTGTGACTTAGTCACTTCAACAAAAGGTGTCATCACAGTGCAGTTCACATATTGCATATAATATATGCCTAATAAGTCAGCAGGCTGCTCATAAACCAAGTCCCTGAATATAATTGGAGTTCTGGAAGTCAAAATTCAAAAAGGATGAAAAAATAGGATGAACCAGTAAATTTTCAATCAAAGACAATGCATGTCATTCCTGAACTCATATAGATAGTAATAATTGGAACTCTGCAACTTCAATTGAAGTCCTCAAAGACTGGAATGCAGTTGGAGGAATATCTGTGTGTTTCAGGAAGAAACTAGAACCACATAAAGAACTGGAAGAATTCCAGAAGTTGAATGATTTCCTCAAAAAAGAAATAGAGAGAACCCAAAAAAATCTAAAAAGCGTTAAGCAGTCAAAATTCCAACGAGACCTAGACGACTGGGCCCGGGGGGAAATCTTCGACCTAGCTTCCAAAAATAGACGGAATAGGTCGAGAAGAAGAGGAGGGAGCTATAGGAATTATTCTAGCTATGAATCTATGCCCTCAGGAAGTGATGACGATGATCGATCGGTCACTTTTTTAAGGGAAGGTATGGCGGAGGATGTCACTCCGCCTACTACTCCAAAGGGAATCTTGAAGAAGGGACCCAAAAAGAGCAAAGGAGGCAAAGAAAAAGAAAGAGAAAAACTAGGAGATCAAGGGAATGTCTGGGAACAACGAACCAGACCACGGAACCGTCGATAACGAGTAGTCCCAATCAGTCTATTAATCAGGAAGAGGTCTCCCTTCCCCTAACTGTCAGTTCCCTTGACTCAAAAATTATTAACCTGTCCAACTTTGCTCTAAATGAATTCCATATCTCCGTCCTCACCAAGGGCCTCTCTTTTTCACCAACCTCATGCATGGATCACTTCGAGGTATATAAAGACCTGTGTCTTTACCTCAGGAAGGTTTATTACAGATTAGTGCATGAGGGAAGTGCTGCGACTTCACATGAATTACAACTAAATACAAAAGAAGAGGAAGCCCTGTCAGCCTTAGAGTCACTATTAGATGAAGCGGGTGAGTTCTCGGAGGAGGATGAGGTCCCTCAAGACGCCGACAAGTTGAGAAAGAGCAATATCAGAATACGTTCCACTACCATGCCTAAATTTTGTACCAACAAGTGGCTAAACTCTTTCTTGATACTTGTGGAAGAAGACCTTAAATTGGTTGATTGGGACTCACTCTCCTCCGATAACTTAACACGCGATGAAAGAACAGCTTTACGTGACCTCAAAAAGGCAAGCGATTTGATTATTAAAAAAAGTGACAAAGGGGGAAATGTGGTGTTGCTTACAGTTGATAACTATGAAAGAGAAGCGTTACGTCTTCTATCAGATAAAGCCACCTACAAAAAACTCCTATCCAATCCGCTACCAGAATTGGTTCTTAATATCAATGAAAAATTGGGGTTTGCCCATGAAGCTGGATTGATTAGTACTAGGGAGAAAAAATACTTGCAGGTGGTGGAGTATAACATACCCACATTCTATATCATACCAAAAATACACAAAAATCCAGTGGACCCCCCGGGCAGACCCATTGTGTCTGCCTGTGGGGGTCCACTGGATAGGATTGGTAAATACCTCGACTCATTGATCAAGGATCTTGTTCTGGACCTTCCCTCGTATGTGAGAGATACGGGGGACGTCTTGAACAAGATCAAGGATCTTGAGTTCACCACAGACATCCTACTTGTAGGTATAGATGTGGAGTCCCTCTACACCTCTATCCCCCACCCCTGGGGACTACTCTCAGTATATCACTTTTTGGAACAACAATTTCCCCTAAAAGGTCCACAGAACGAGTTCCTTCTGGAATTACTCAAATTTTCGTTACTGAACAATGTCTTCCAGTTCTCTAACCACTTTTTTTTTTTTTTTTTTTTTTTTACGAGACTTTACAATCACTTTAATTGAGAAACATACACACAACATAGAAGGATATATTTTGATCATATTTCATGTATAAGGTTTACACTTTAATGTGGTTGTAGCATAAAACATGGTGCAAAAGGTGGATTATGCCTTTACAGTGTTACTAAACCCACAACAGTAAAATCAGTCTATATATGCAGAAAAATCTAACCACTTTTATCAACAAATTAGAGGCACGGCCATGGGAGCCCCATGGGCTCCTTCCTATGCCTGTCTACATTTGGGCATGTGGGAGGAGGAAGTGGTGTACACCTCGTCTATGTACCTCAGCCATGCCCTTACCTGGCTGAGGTACATAGACGATGTGCTCATGATTTGGGATGGTACACCACTCCAGCTGGAGCAGTTTATGTCAGAACTCAATGCTAATTCACGCAACATCCGATTGACCCATATTGCGGACAGGAAAACAATTTCCTTCCTGGATCTAAAGGTTGAGTTTAGGGAAGGTAAACTAGTTACCACTACATATCGAAAACCAACGGCTGCTAATACCCTTCTTAGGGCTGACAGTCACCATCCAACCAGCCTAAAAATGGGGATCCCAGTGGGACAATTTACTCGTATCAAACGTAACTGCTCACTCGGTGAAGACTATATCCGGGAATCTAAAGAGCTATATGCGAGGTTCCGTGAGCGAGGATATTCACACCGAGTGATCAGGAGGGCCAGGAAAAAAGCTGCGGTCAAGGATAGAGATAGTTTACTGACCCAAAAAAAACTAAAGTCGGAAAATCCTAATCTACCGCGTTTGATCACCAAATACGGTTGTCATTGGGACAAAGTGAGACATATACTTCAATCACATTGGCATATATTGCAGAAAAATGAACAATTGAAAAACATAGTGGGTCCACGACCACTTCTGACGGCCAAAAGGGCCACAAACCTCAATGACCACCTGGTGCGCTCCGAGTTCACACGTACCCCTAAAACCAACTGGCTTACCGAATTGCAACCCTTAAAGGGGATGCACCCATGTGGTCACTGTCAGATCTGTGGCCATGTAACTAAAACACAAGTCTATACTGATTCTACAGCAAAGGTCATCTATAGCATTGAGTCCTTCATAAACTGTTCCACCTCCAGGGTACTGTACATCATCACGTGCCCATGCCACAAAATGTACGTAGGAAAGACCAAAAGGCAACTACGCATTAGAATAGGAGAACACCTCAAAAGTGTGCGTCTCAAAGAAGATACTCCCATCGGCACACACTTTGCCGAGAAGCATAATAGTGACCCTTCAGGTCTGAAGGTAATAGGCTTCTGGGCCCTTAAGATATCCTCTAGGAGAGGAGACTTTGATAAAGTCCTGCTTAAAGAGGAGAAGGCCTGGATATTTAGACTCCAGACTCTAGTTCCTCTAGGCCTGAATACAGAGATGAGCCTTCGTATCTTTCTGGAACCATAAAATCTAGGTACTGCTGAAGGGTAGGTGGACCTGGCTTGGTTAGAGAAATAGGTACTTTATAGTAGGAAAGATATGTATGGGAAAATCTAATTATGGGAGAATAGAGTTCTAATATGGTATAGATAAAATAGGGAATATGACCACTCGATTATGTAATTGGCTTTTTCACGTGACATCATTCTTGTTGCCCGTGAACCAAGTTGGATTATGCACTATGTTTTTCACTTTATGCGGGCCCTTTTCTTCTCTCTGGGATATTATGCTATAACTGCCTTGGTCGATTTACCTTATTTCATACCATTATTGGCATTAGTTCCTTCCATTTAAGAAAATAATGTTGTAAGTTCTCACAATAGTACTTGGTGATGCTTACAATAGCATTATTAATTATTTTCTCCCCTCTATGGATTGATGAGTGAACTCCACCTATATAGTTCTTTCTTACAAATTAACCTAAATGATACGGTTAAATCATCTTTTTCTATATGCAAAAAATGTCTGGCTTTGGTTTGGCCTGAACTCCATTTCGATCCACGAATCCCTTATGAAGATTTTTTTAACTTCAAGTACGTTTTAGCATGTTTATTTGAGTTAATTTTGGGAATAGTCGTTATGTCACCTAGTAAATGAAGCCAAACTATAGCAGCAAAATTTGCATTAAGTGATGTAATTAACTTAAAGTAATTCCACCATATCGCTAGACCTTTGTTGATCCTGCCTAAATATTTATGTTGAATCAAGCCCTTGAGCCACACCAAAACTAGCCAGTGAATATGAATTAACTAGCATTACCGGTTTTTAACCACAAGATGGTGCTACACCATCCGGTCTTTTAATCACATAGGAAGCAGTATTAGAGGAATGTCTGTTGTGCTGTCACCTGTCTGCACTTACCAATCAGGCTACCCCTTTATATTGATCTTCCGTACTAACCAATGACGTCCTGAAGAAGCGTGCGTCACGCACGCGAAACGCGTTGTCGTCACACGCCGGCCGCACAACACCCGGAAGAGCCACCGATGCGCTCCAGCTCCTGTCTATGGCGTAACAAGTCCGCGACGTATGGTACATGCTGCCTCCTCGTGGCACGCCGATAGCGGAACGCAAACATTGGGCCTTCATGCTCACCTCATCCACGGAGGGGTCACAGCGGTCTCCCGTCTTTGAGCAGCTCTTTCAGCCTGGAGAACTTACGGTGAGCTACAGTTTATTTGGAAACAGGGGATAGGGAAAAGGCAGTGAACACCGGCAGGTCTGGGCTAAATATCCAGTTGATACTCATATCTTTGAGGCCGACCAAGTGTTAATCACTATGTTTCTATACCAGACATAGCCCTGAAGTGGTGCGAGCCTGCGCAGTTAGTAAATAATACTGCGTCTCTCCCCAGCAAACGTATCTGGTTCTAAACAAGGAGAGACTTTATTGTGGCAGGGTGATCATGTTGGCCTGACACCGTTATCCCCAAAATCAAAGTGGACTCTGTTTGTCACCTACTAGGAGTCATTAATCACTGTCCAGTCAAATGAACTGACATCACATCCAGCCCGTCAGCAGTGACACACAGATATTCCTCCAACTGCATTCCAGTCTTTGAGGACTTCAATTGAAGTTGCAGAGTTCCAATTATTACTATCTATATGAGTTCAGGAATGACATGCATTGTCTTTGATTGAAAATTTACTGGTTCATCCTATTTTTTCATCCTTTTTGAATTTTGACTTCCAGAACTCCAATTATATTCAGGGACTTGGTTTATGAGCAGCCTGCTGACTTATTAGGCATATATTATATGCAATATGTGAACTGCACTGTGATGACACCTTTTGTTGAAGTGACTAAGTCACAACTTTGTGGTGCAATTTTTGCTATTGTGGCATGCCGACCAACAGACCCATAACAGAGCAGCATCCATAGATTCCGTTTAGGAACGTATGCAGCCTGTATGCAATTCTGTTGGTCAGATCCTCCGGTGTGAATGTGTGGCCGGCCTTGTGTGTGTGAGTCATTGTTCATGTTGATTGCCGTGTTTGTTGTTTATTTTCACCATTGAAACCTTTTATACTCTGTATACTGTTTCCCCCATAGGGGGTTTTTTAGACAATGTGTCTTTTTGCTCTTCAATAAAGATTTTTTCAAACTAATACAGTTGGTGTGAGCATCCCTCAATGCAGCCGTTCTAGGGAGCTGTTCTATAGCCCCCATCCTCTTTGATTTTGTTATTGCTATTTGGCTGCGGTGGCTCCCCACGATTCAGTAGAGGCTATCTGGTATATTGATTAGTCTCCAGACGGAGTGTGTCAAGTCAACACAGAAACCACAGACTCAAGGCCCGGTGTATACTTTTTATTCATTTTCAAAGTCCCAATTGCAATTAGTTAAGCCTCAAGGAGTATCCCACTCATTCCCTTCTCCCATCCCCTTTATTCCGATAAAAACCACAAACAAAGATGCCGGAGTTGTCGCTGCTTCAGTTGTCACACCCAGGGTCACAGCTCACATGGGCTGGAGAGATTACCGGTACTAATGGCAGACCCACATCAAGCCATAGGCCTGGAAACCTTGCTACATAACATTCCCATTAAAAAAAATAAATAAATAAAAATCTTTTTTTTTATCGCTTTAGGCCAATTTGTATTCTGCTACATGTTTTTGGTAAAAAAAAAATCCCAATAAGTGTATATTGATTGGTTTGTGCAAAAGTTATCTCGTCTACACAAATTAGGGGAAAGATTTATGTCATTTTTATTTTTAGTTTTTTTCTTACTAGTAATAGCGGCCATCAGCATTTTTTAACGGGACTGCGACACTGTTGTGGACAGATCGGGCACCTAACTGACATTTTGACACTTTTGGGGGGACCAGTGACATTACTGCAGTAATCAGTGCTAAAAATATGCACTGTTACTGTACTAATGACACTGGCAGGGAAGGGTTTAATACTAGGGGCGATCACAAGGTTAAATGTGTCCCTAGGGCCTGCTTTCTAACTGTGGGGGGATAGGCTTGCTGCATGAACACAGAGACCTGTGTTCCTAAATAAGAGGAATGCAGGATCCCTGTGTTTATAACTGACAGAACAGCAGGGAGCGATCGCGGGTACTCAGCGGCAATCGCCGGAGCCGCTGATTGACTCCCCCTGTGGCCAATGGGTGCGCGCGCACCTCCGGCGGTGCATGCGTGCCCCTGCTAGTGGTCCTGCAAAGCGATGTAAGGTACGTCCTTTTGCGGGACAGTAAAACTACAGCGGCTGGTCGGCAAGCGGGTAAATCATACTCCTGACTTCTAATCATACAGAATCCCTGACTTTGTGTGAATATATATACCTATATCTATATATATATATCTATATATATATATATATATATATATATATATATATATATATATATATATATATATATATATATATATATATATATATATATATATGTGTGTGTGTATGTATGTATGGATATCAGATAGATAGATAGATAGATAGATAGATAGATAGATAGATAGATAGATAGATAGATAGATAGATAGATAGATAGATAGATAGATAGATAGATAGATGCCATAGTCTGCCAAGCATACGCTAAATTAGAACTCTGATTTAAATGAGAAAAAATTTAATAACATGCAGCTTGGCTTGTCAGCAAAAGAATGAATTTAAAGACATTTTCTCCATAAATAAGAAATTACCTTTGTTCACTGAAACTCGAAAGAAAAAAAAAATACCTTACCTGTTTAATTAGATTTTTTTTCTTTTTTTTTTAATGAGCAGTGTTTTTACTTTATTACTAAATTTACATTTCTTGTGTAATGTTTTATAATTTCTTAGTAAATGACAAGTGAAGGCACAGCCATTGTAGCTCATGCCTCAGGAAAACAAGAACCCAGAACAGAAATGCTCTGAACATGCCAAGCAAAGACACAGCCAAGTCATTGTAGCTCATGGAGTTGGAGCACAATTCAGCAGTACACAAATTCTCTGCACATTCCAAATAAACGCACAAACATTGTAGCCCATGCAGTAGGAGAACGCAGGCCCAGTTCAGAAATTCTCCGTACATGCCAAAAGACACATCCATTATAGCTCATGCAAGTGAAAGACAAGAGCCCAGTGCACAAATACTTTACATATGCCAAGTAAAGGCACAACTTTTGTAGCTCATGTCATTCAAATAATGGTTGGAATGATAATATTCTTACTTTGATGTATAGTCCATGTTGGAGCAGTGTGAAGCAGTTATGGCTTGTTGGTAATACCTATATGAAAAAGCCTGGTAGGAAGGATATTACAAAGCAACGTATAAGGTAGAATCTAGACTAGTATGGATGTATATGGGATAATTGGAACTATTATTGGACTATTTATATGTACTTTTTTTTAAATTGCAGGAACATCTTTTAAATACCAACATCCTATAATAGGAGGAGCCCTTTATTACGGTAAAGAAATCCTCTGAAATATTATAGAATGCTAAGATGTAATCCTCATGGCTGGAAAATTATCAGTATGTATCATGTTATAAATTGATAGACTCTGTCAGCAGAAATCCCATAGGATATCCTGGTGCTATCCCTCTGTAAACCAGTTGCTGTAGTGTGGACGTTCCAAGTGTTGGGAACTGCATTTTAATTTATGTAAGTGGTTCTTTTTTTACACACTGTAATAAATATTGTAGTGTGTCATATTTGTTGATAAATTTCAATATGAACTACAAGCCTTTTGCAACCATGTGTTATTAAGTATTTATGATAGTTATGTTAATTTTTTACACAAATACTCGGTGTATCTACTGAAGAAGCAGCCTGTAGAAAAGGTTGAGCAGAGTATACCCCATCTCCTCTCAATTTATTCCAATAAAATGTGAAATTCAGCATAAACTATGCTGGTTAAACAATACGAGAATTTAATTATAGGGTGGACCATTATTATTCCTCCTATACGGTATAGTATGTTAGTTCAAACATAAATATAAAAATTATGTAAATTGTATTTCAAATTGGAACACGCACCAAACTTTAGTGTATTTTAAGTGGTCAATGGTTAATAAATGTTTTAAACACAGTTGTAAAAATAAAAACTATATTGTTTAAATGAAAAGATGGTGTTGTCATTTTAGCACCTGAAAACTCCCTTCTTGTGAAAGAACCTACTTTTGCATTGTGGTTTGAATAATAATCTACAATGAGGTGCATGTATTAACTGTGGGCTGGCTTACAGTTATACATTTATTTCCTTGATTGTAGCTCATGCAAGGACCCAGTACACAAATTCTCTGTACATGTTAAATGAAGGCTCAACCAAGTGAAGGCACAGCCATTGTAGCTGGAGCACAAGGGCCCATTCTATAAAAAAATACCAAATCAAGGGACAAACCATTATTTTATTTTTTTTAATCAGATTGCATTAATTACAATTTATTTATAATTATTATTATTTTTTTTTCAAAAGGAAATATAAAAATGACATCAAAATGACACACCCTAAATAATAAATAAAACTCCACACCATCCCATAACAGCACAAATTCAAAAAAAAATAAGAACAGACTACAAATAGTACATATCAGTTAAGGGTGTTTGAAATAAAAAAAATCTAACCAGCTTTTCCATATATGGTCAAATTTAAACATGGCATTGCCTAGAAAGTATATTTGATTCTAATATGCAATACTCTTGTTCAAATCTTGGACCCAATCAGATATTGTAGGGGGAGAGACTTAAAACACATTTAACAATGATCATTCTTTGGGCGATAAAGAGTACTCTAGAAACCCCCAGGAGTTTACACTCATCCAAAAGAAAAGAATCAAAATGCCCTAAAATACATGTCAGTAGATCTGTAGTAAGAGAAAGATCGGTTACATTATTAATAATTTGGATAACTTCTTCTCAGTATTGTTTAAACTAGAGATTGATCGATTATCGGCAACACCGATATATCGGGGGGCCGATATGCACTTTCCCCGATATATCGGAATCGGTCCCTGAGGTTACCGATATAGCTGAGATTTAGGGAAAGTACATGTCCTGGGGTGATGACTTTAGCTCATTACAAGGAGGGGGAGGGGACGTCCCCCCCTCCCGCTGCATTTCATGGCTCACCCGGGTCTCCCGTCCCACCGGGAGACCCTTTCCGGGTACTAGGCGCCAAATTAAAAACCTGACAGCATTCAAAACAGCCAAACTTTGTGTTTTGAATGCTTTTCAGTGCCGGGGAGGGGTTTGGGGTCTTTTAGACCCCCAGATCCCTCCACAAGGAGTACCTTTAGAAAACAAAAATGTTTTTAAATGTCAGAAAATATCAGCCGATACCGATATCCGATGACCAAAATATCGGTATCGGCATTAAAAAAACGATATCGGTCGATCACTAGTTTAAGCCATTGTTTCCCAACCTTTTTTCAGTTAAGGCACCCTTTAAAAATCATGGACAGTCGACTTCAAGACACCCCATTCTAAAATGTAAAAACTATTCTAATAGTTTTACATAATGAAGCAACATTCATAGGTCTAAGTAGGACACCCAACATTGGAGGTGATTTATTCTTCCAAAGCAAATACACTTTTGCACACTGGTACTGATCAGTATTCCAGTGTTTATCTTCTCCCTCAGTTTGTCTCAGCTGATGGAGAGGGGCTGGAGAGGGGCAGGGGTGGGTCAAACACAGATGCTATGCAGGCGACTGACATCCTCTTTATCAGGTGATGATATCATTGGTCGTTAGGATGCCGGCAGCTACAAGGTTGTTGTGGTGCACAATGAAAAGCTTTGACTTAGTGTAATTAAAAGGCAGATTTCATCCACATGCCAGCTTGTATACAATTTTTGGGCAATTTTTAGGCATTTTGCCAAGGCACCCCTGAAGAAACCTCAAGGCATCGCAGGGTGCCTAGGCACACTGGTTAAAAAAGGCTGGTTTGAGCTTATGACAGCGCTACAGCAGGTGAATCAGATCTCCCTGCAGAAACAACCACTATATTACTTAATACAGAATATCCAACTATATATAACATGATGATTTATGGTCCATTCACACCTGAGCGTATAGTTTTCAGGCGTTTTTTCGGGTGTTTTTCAGGCGTTTTTCAGGCGTTTTTCAGGCATTTTTTCAGGTGTTTTTTAGGTGTTGTTTTGCAGGTATTTGGAGGCAGGTATTGACATCTAACAAAAACACTTGTAATCTGCCAAAAAAAGAAGCTCATGTACTTTTTTGAGCTTCAGGCGTTTTACTTCAGGAGACAAAACTCTTATATGTAAACAGGGGCCATTGAAATGAATGGGGTTTTGCTTCTTGGGTGTTTTGAGACTTCAGAGATGAGCGTTTTATGAGCTGAAAAACGATCAGGTGTGAACAGGGCCTTAGAGTTAAAAAAAAGATCAAAGTCTTCATAAAATAAGTACAAACACATACTTATTGCAAGGATAAAAACACACTTTGCTGCATGTTATGGAAACATGCTGCTAACATACATCACAATTAAATGTTATTGGAACCCAAAGAACATGTAGCAGTCATGCATCTGCCATGTGACAAACAAGCTTCAAGCTGCTATGCTCCACTCTAAAAAAAGTTCTGGAGCTTCTTTGGGGCATTTATCATGCATAGGGCAGCCCATTATAGTGAATGGGCTGCCCTATGTGTGATGGGTAAAAACGCTCCAAAACGGCAAAAGAAAAAAAAAAACATGAGAATGTGAATCTAAAGATGTGAACGGGGCCTGGCAGCTGAGTGTCTCTGTCCACTCCCTCCTATGTACTTGTATAAAGATGGCCATTATGCAATCTGATTGTACAATCTCTGTACGATTTTCTTTGGATTTACCAGAACTATGGAATAGGATGACCCACCTGAGTAATCAATTTATTTTGTATTAAATCAGATAGGCCCTTACACTACATAGCTGATGGTAGATGTAAAAGAGATTTTACAATCAGATGGTCATCTTAGGGGAAGAATTAGGAAAGTGGGTGGAAATAAAGCAAAAGGAGGTATAGTAATGAGGGAGGTGTGGTCCAGACAGGTGAACACACCCTATCGCGCCCTGTTCTGTGATGCAGCAAAGCAATGAAAGATGACCTACAGGAAGTTATGAAAGCAGAAAGCATTTTTTTTCAAAAACTCAAACAGAATTGATAAATTTCAAATCTTCCGTAGATGAGATAAGTGAGAGATAAGCACATTGGGATGGCTGGGGCAGAAAGGATGTTGGAAAAGGCTTCTATCTATTATCAAAAATGAAATTCTGCCTGAAAAGGTGAACTTAGCCTTTAAAGTCTACAGGCTTAGAAAATTAAGTTTGTAAATGGATAGAAAACTGGCTAAAAGACCTTATTCAGAGAGTAATAATCAATTATTCATGCTCTGAATAGTATAAGGCAGCGGCATACTAAGGGAGGTGCGGGGACTCGGCTCAGGATGCTGCAAACTTCTCTGATATTTTTTTTTTTAGTTATACGGCGCTGCACTGCTATCTCTTCCAGCACAATGCTGTTTAAGTCACATGAAGAAATATCAGCTGAATCGGCAGCTGCTGCTTCACTCTGACAGCCACAGCTCAAAGTGGAAGGAGGTCTCCTCCCCACTCTGCACATATGACAGAGCCAAGAGCGGGACTTCTACTTACTGTGAGACCCAACCCCATTGTCAGCGAACTTGGAGAGCAGAGAAATCTATACTGGGGGGGGGGGGCAAAGACTGTACTGACTCTATATGGGATGAGATGGACTGTATGTAATGAGGGCTCTATATGGGATGTGGGGTTGGGGGGGGTACCATCTACCATCTGTACTGAGAACTCTATATGGGATCGAGGGGGGGCTGTATATTCTGAGGACTCTGTATGGGATGTGGTGGGGTCCAATATGTAATGAAGACTCTATATGGGATGGGGGAGTTGTCTATACTGAAGATGCTATATGGGATGGCGAGTTTTCTATAGTGAGGACTATATATATTGAATAGGGGGGCTGTCTATAGCAAGGGCTCTATATAAGATGGAAGGTATGGGGGACTGTATGTACTGATAATTCTATATGGGATTTAAGGGGAGGAGGCTGGCTAAAATAAGGAATCTATAAGGAATGGGGGACGGTCTATATTGAGAACTCTACATGAGATGTGTGTGGGGGGGGGGTGGTCTATATTGAGGACTCTATATGGGATGGGGGATGGTTTATACTGAGTACTCTACATGGGATATGGGGGGCTACGATCTGAGGACTCTGTATGAGACAGGGGTGTCTGTACTGAGGACTCCCCATGGGATGGGAAGGTATGGCAGGTGTTTGTACTGAGGAATCTGTATGGGATGGGTAGAATGATGGACGAGTATCTTTATTAAGGATTCTGTATGATATTGGGGGAATAGGGGTAAGCTTTACTGAGGGGTCTGTACTGGTAAGGGGGTTGGGGAGGGACTTAGGGAATAGAGATGTTAGGGCGTCAGTCTTTACTCAGGGTCGGTGCTGGGGGTTTGGTCTGTGCTGAGAAGTCTGTGTTGGGCTAGGTCTATCTGCACTAGAGAGGGGGGCTGGGAAAGGAGATTTAGGAATGTTGGGGGGGGGGGCAGTCATTCTGTACTGAGAAGTTTGTGCTGAGGGGTTGGTCTGTGCCAAGGGATTCAATCTGTTCTGAGAGGTCTGTGTTTGTGGGTTGTTCTGTGCTGGAGAGGGAGTCTGTACTGAGGGGTTTGTGCTGGGTGGGTATTTACTGAGGGGAAAGTATGGGGAGGGGGATTTAGGGATTTGTATTGGGAAGATTTGTCCTGATCCCATACACAATCCTCAGTACAGTTACCCCCCCCCCCCCCAACCCATACAGATGTATTCTATACTATGTAAAGTAGCCCGTGACATCTGTACTACTGACCTCTGCACTATGGATAGATAGGGGAATTTATCAAAACTGGAGCAGCCAGAGTCTGAAGCAGCTGTGCATAGCAACCAATCAGCTTAGATTTTTGTGTTTTTTTTTCAAAGCTTAACCACTTGCAGTCCGCCGCACGACTATTTACTGCGGCAGTCAGCCCCCTACAGGCAAAGCAACGTAGACCTACGTCGCTCTCCTACGAGCCTGTAGGGGGCGAGCGCGTGCCGCCGACGGCATGCTCCCACCCCCGCTCATTCCCTGCTGAGCCAGCGCGTGTGACCGGCGGCCCTGATGGCCACCGGCCACTCGCGATCTCCCGCAGGAGAGGGAGAAAGACAGACGGCTGATGTAAACACAGCCGTCTGTCATTCTCACTGAAGTATGCACAGAGGCTATGTGATCCTGCTATAAAGGATCGCATGTCTCTGTGGTTACTTCACTAGTCAAGCCCCCTAACAGTTAGAATCACGCAGAAGAAGACTACCTGCAATTGCTGCATGAAACATTACATGCAAGTGGGTGCGATTAACAGTCTGCAGCCTCCTATTGCATTTAACCGGGTGTGCAGGTATTCACAGTTGTGAGTGCACCCTTATAGGTGCATGCAGGTGGCAGTATGAAAGCCGAGCAACTATAAGCCAGATTCTTGCTACCAGAGTTCTGTTAGAGCAACACAGTCTAGGCAACCACCAGCTTCAACTCCTGTGTCCTGAAGCTGTAAATATACATGCTCTGGTATAGGAATCCAATAGGGAGCTGGTCATTGCTATGGTTAGACACACCCTTCAGCACACCAGTAACATAATATAAACCACACACACTGTGCACAGCAGCACCCAGCTCAGCCCACATCACACACACACACAGCTCTCTGTGCACCATCCATACCTTCCCCCCACCAGCCGCAGCACTGCCTCCCACAGCTCACCCTCTGCTTCTTTATGGCTCAACCTCCTGTTCTGTGGTCTCAGGTGTCCCTCTGGAGTAGCCTGATCCCGCAGCACCGCCGCAAGCAGCTCCCTCCCTGCAGCTTCCTGCTCCATTGCCATACCTAGGGCGGAGTGTGAGGAAACCTGGAAGTAGCACGGAGCTTCATGTGTACTTGAATGGGGCACTGAGAGAGGGGCAGGGGGGGGGCAGGGAGGGAACGCACACCTCATACCAGCCAGGCTGGGCTCTGTGTGCGGGTACATAACACCGGATAACAGCCGGGTACTGCACCAGTGTAGGGTGGTGGCCTTTAGCCCCTCATGTTTCACAGCCAGGCTAGTAGGGAAACCAGCGGTTCTGGCTGTGCCCTAGGCACCAGCGCACCCTAGGTGGCTGCCTAGTTCACCTAGCAGCAGAGCTGACCCTGAATGCTCCACACCAAGGTGCTGGTTGTGGTTGAGAAGAGACTGTGATACCCATACAATTTTGATTAAAGAACATTGTGGAACTTTTTTTTGTGAGATATTATTCGTACCGTATGTTTTTTTGGTGTGATATGAACGAAAAAATCCCAATACAACATTGTATATAGGGCTGTATACAAATAATTGAATAAAAGTTGTGGCCATATTACTGCAATAAAAATAATTTGTGCCATATTGTATTATTTATGAGGTTTCGTGTGTTTGGTTTTAATGGTCACTATAACTCCGCCCCCTTAGCCCTACCAGGGTCAGTGTTGGAGAAGGATCTGGGTGTTCTGGTAGATCATAGACTTAATAATAGCACAAAATGCCAAGCTGCGGTTTCTAAAGGTAGCAACATACTTCTTCTATTTAAAGAAGTGTAGACTCCAGAGTGAGAGACAGTATTTTGCCACTGTACAAATGATTGGTAATACCTCATCTGGAATATGCAGTTCAGTTTTGGGCACCGGTTCACAAAAAGGATATCAGAGAACTAAAGAAGGAGAACTCAGCTATGAGGATAGATTCGATGAACTGGAATGATTCTCTCTTGAGAATAAGTAATTAAGGGGGCATACCATCAACATGTATAAACACATAAGTCATCCTTGTAGTTAACTTGGTGTTGAGTTATTCACTTTAAGCAGGTCTTAAAGCAGAGGACAGGGGGGCACTGTTTATGTCTTGAGGAAAGTAGATTTAACCTCCACATATGCAGAGGCTTCTTCACAGTAAGAGCTGTAAAAATGCAGAATAGAACTAGTTCTGGCCAGCTCAGTAGATTGTTTTTGAAAAATCTTGGATGCATTTCTAAATGAAAACAATATAATTGGATATTAACATACAGTATAGGCAGTAACACCAGTTGTTCCAGGGAATATCCAATTTCCTCCTGGAGAAAATTGGATCATGCTGTAATGGGTTTTTTCTTGGGTAGAGAATTGTGTATACAGAGGCTTTATATTTGTTTGTTTTTTTGCTATTGGTTGTTCTAGATGGACTTGTGTCTTTTTTCAACCTGGCTAACAATGTAGCCAAATTTGGAAGTTTTACTTTAACTAATTGTGCCACAATTAAGGGAAACTATAAACTGTGGTTTTATAGGTGTTCTATTGTACCATTTATATAAAATCTATATTTTACAAATAACTATTTAATACACACAACAAAAGATTTTCTAAGCATTCTGGGCGATATTTATCAATCTTGTCGAAAGGCAAAGCAATGCAGGAGTGGTGGGACCTATCATGGGACGGATTTGTTACATGGCTACAGCCTGAGTAATAAATTCTGCATTTGGCTGCTCTAAAGTTGCACTTAAGGCTGAATGAAACCCGACCCTGACCAAATCTTCCAGTTAAGCTTCTGTTTAGAGTGGAAATCTGTCTTTTCTTCAGTAATACATTTTTCTTTAAACTTTGCAAACTGTTGCACTTGGCTGCCCAGGAATGCAGATGCACAGATGTGTAAACCTGTTATAGAGACTTTGCTGAAAAGTAAAACAGCCTGATTTGCAATTACTTATATCACAGAGAAAGAGGAGAAATCACTGCTAACTCTTTTGCTTGTGTGGAAATTTCAGCCTTTCACACCTGCCATGTGACCTTCTTGTTGTCTCTCTAATGTTGGTCCCTGATCCGCATACTATAATTGTCCTGTTCTTTGAAACATACTCTACTGCCACAGATATACCTGTTACACCATCCATGGAAGGTGGGCTGCGGGTGCAAGAGAGGTTGACGTTGTCATCCTGGACTCCAGTCAGATGCATAAATAATACTTAACTAATAAGAACTAAAAAATATGTAAAGCCAAACGAAATTATTTTAGCAAGACTGCAGCCACTTACAGTTTATTCTGTGACATGCATCTTCATTACTTATTTAGAGTGTGGCCATTGTCAGCAAAAACTCTGAAAATGTATGCCATTCCTATGTTTTCAGATGTGCAGATTTGAGAACCTGTGTTTTCTGCTCAAGTTATGCATACACAGCGATCAGCAGGACTAAAAAACAAAATAGCTATGTGGTTAGGGTGTGTCTACACGTCTGTATTGGGAAATTTTAAAATTTCACTGAACTGTCACCTAAAGTTCATCTCTGATTTATCATGTGATCTGATCAGAGTTCCAGCTCATCGCTATAGTTCACATGTAGTATGTGTCTTTTATTTATCAGTTGATATCTGTTGAGGTCAGAATTTGCCTTAATTCATCCATCTTTCATGCCACCCTTAATTCCACTTCCTGAGTCTGCGAAGAATAGTAGAAGCAGCTGTTTTCTGTTCAGGCAGCAGTGCTTCTACAACCACATTCCAGACATGACCATGCTCTCAGGAATATCACTGCTGTGGTAGTGCTTCTGGTTTTAATTTGATACACCAAAACAGCAATGCTTGTATTCCTTGGGAAAAACACCCTATCAACAAAACTGTTCATACATTCTGAAGAAAATAAACTGTGATGCAGATCTGCCCACATCTACTATGCTGATACCTTTGTACTTGACAAAATGAAATAACAAAATGGCACAAAAGTAGTAACTGTGGGCAGAAAACAGTATGCTTTATTTTTTTTTAAATTAAATTATGCATTGGGATAATCACACTTAAAGTGTTACTAAACCCAGGGGCATGCATTCACTATATATGATCTCCCAGAGTACACAGAACAATGAAATGCAATCATTTTAGTAAATATAAACTGCTAAATACCTTTTTTATCAGCAGTATTTAGCAGTCTTGTCACTTCTATTAGTGCCTTGTTAAACCTTGTAGGAGGAGTTTTCATTCTCCCCTGATTGTCCTATGAGGATGCACCCCTGACCCTCTATCTGGGAAGTGCTGATTGGTCCTGTGCTGATCAAATGCACTCTCCCAAGAAAATAAAAATCTCTAGCAATACACACCAAACTGAGCATGTGCGGAGTGCCCCTTGACCTCTGTTCTATCAGGAGATGATTGGGGGGTTTACTAACACTTTAAACCATGGCATTGTACAAAAACAAAAAAACAAAATGATTGGCTTTTCTTCACAGCACATAATGTATTCAGATAAATTGTTCTCTCATTCTTAAAGATGAACATAGTCTACAACAGAATTATTGTGACATTCTACAATGGCTATAGCAGCCTTATTAACTTTTTCATGTGGCTCATCTATTAGGCACAAATTATTCTTTTAACACACATTTCTCAAGCCTCCTTTCCATCCTCCTCTATATTTCCTAAAGCAAACCTGTGATTTGCCTATACGGGTCAAAACAACAGTTTTTTTTAACCACTTGTCCGCTGGAAGGTTTTACCCTTTTAAGATCAGGCTGTTTTTTGCGATATGGCACAGTGTTGCTTTAGCTGACAATTACAAAGTCATGTGACACTGAACCCAAATTGTCCTTTTTTCCCCCACAAATAGAGCTTTCCTCTGGTGGTATTTGATGACCTCTGTGGTTTATATTTCTTGCGCTATAAACAAAAAAAGACTGACAACAAAATATTAAAAGAATATTTTTTACTTTCTTCTATAAAACATACCCAAAAAATTTAAAAAAAAACATATTTCTTTATCAATTTAGACCAATATGTATTCTGCTACATATTTTTGGTAAAAAAAAACCCAATAAGCGTATATTGATTGGCTTGCGCAACAATTATAGCGTCTTCAAACTATGGCATATTTTTATTTATTTATTTTTTTATTTTATTTTTCTACTAGTAATAGTGATCAGCGACTTATAGCGGGATTTTGATATTGCGGTGGACACATCGGACACCAAACTGGCACTTTTAATTTTTTTTGGGGACCAGTGACACTAATACAGTGATCAGAGCTAAAAATATGCACTGTCACTGTACTAATGACACTGGCTGGGAAGGGGTTAACATTAGGGGCGATCAAAGGGTTACCTGTGTGCCTTGGTTGTGCTTACCCACTGTGGGGGAGGTGCTTTTAATAGGGCAGGGGTGTCAAACTCCACTTCCATCACGGGCCGCATCAGCATTATGGTTTCCCTCAAAGGGCCGGTTATATCTGTAAGATTAGATGTCCAGAGTACCCCACGCCCCCTTACACCCTTACATCACAATGCAACCCCTTACCAGAGGGTGGATCTGGGAAGAAGTGCAGGGACTGGAGGAGAACCAGAGAAGGGCTGGAGTCAGCTTCCAGAGTCTGCTGAATGCTGAGACCACGGGAGGCAGAGACAAGGTGGTGTTGCGGCTGCACAGAGTGGTGCAGGATCTGTAGGAGGAGTTCTGCCCTCCTCTCTGATGCGGACTGCTGAGGAGGAGGGGGGGCAAATACGAGCCTTTCTGCAGCTGCAAAATGTACTGCAGGATCTGGCAAAGGAGTTCTGTCCTCTCTGCTGCCGACTACAGAGAAAAGGTGGGGGCAGAGACAAGGGGGGCTGCCACAGCTGCATGAGAGGTGCGAGGGCCACATAAAATGGCCTGGGGGGTCACATTCGGCCCGCGGGCCTTGTGTTTGACATCTGTGTACTAGGGGGTTTGACACCTGTGTACTAGGGGAAGGCAAAGATCTGTGTTCCTGCTGACAGAACGACAATCTGCCTTTTTTACATAGGCAGATTGTTGTTCTGCTTATGTCCCGAACAATCGGCGGGTCCCAGCGGACATCGAGTCCACCGGACATGCTAATTGTATCGCACAGTGTCCAATCACAGCAGGAGCGAGTTCCCAGTGGGACACATGCATGCCCCAGACCCGGTAGTGTCAGATCACACATTAGGTATGTGATCTGGAGAAGAGCGGCCGCCCTGCTGCAGTAAATGTACGAAGGGTGGTCGCTAAGTGGTTGATGTTTACCCCAGGAGAACATCTTCATCTTTTTTTCTCTTTCCCTCTCTCTGTTCAGTTGCCGAGAGCAATGAAAAATGTCTAGTATGGAGGAGGATGGTGCAAGTTTATGGGCCAAGCACTGTCTCATGGGGATGGAAGATAAGTCCCACTAGAGTGTCTTGGGACCTATGCAGGGCCCACATTTCCTTGCTCCTGGCAGCTGAACAGGGTGGTGATGCAGCAAAAGTAAAGGGACAATATGCTGCTTAGGGTGGGCGGGGGCGGTATTATAAAATGAATTTATTACTTTGACACATGCCCTTCCATCATCCTTGTCCACAATCTGGGTAAGTATAGACAAAGTTTCACCTACCAATGCTTGATGTGCAATTGTTTTTAAAAGAACTCACAGCAATATGAAATCAAAAGGCAAGACACAGTATATCTAGTCACTACTAATGCACTAAACTGAGTATGGAGGCACATGATAATCCATGATATTCTTACACAATTTAGTAGAGGACTTCTATGTGGTGGGGGAGCTTGCCTGTAAAGTATTCAAACTGCTTCTCTGCCCATACAAGTCAATAGGAGTGCTAAAACAGCTTGAGTTGGTTGAGTTTAGAAGGAGGTCAAATGCAGGTCAGAAGGAGTTTAGCTGCATCTGACAATAGACTGTGAATGATCTAAGAAGCATCTCAATCTGATCTCAAATGCAAATGGAATGCAAGCTCCATTCACAAAATAAACTTTCATATGATAATAATAAAAAAAATTAAAAACTTCTAAAATATATGAACGTGCAACTATATCCACTTAAGCCCCGGAAGATTTTACCCCCTTCCTGACCAGGGCCTATTTTGCGATTCGGCACTGCGTGACTTTAACGGACAATTGCGCGATCGTGCGACGCTGCACCCAAATGAAATTGACGTCCTTTTTTCCCCACAAACAGAGCTTTCTTTTGGTTGTATTTGATCACCTGTGCAATTTTTTGATCATGCGCTATAAACAAAAAAAGAGCGACAATTTTGCAAAAACAACAATATTTTTCAAAATTTTTTATATGAAATTCCCCCCCAGAAAAATGTAAAAATCAAAATTTTTTAACATTTTAGGCCAATTTGTTTTCTGCTACATATGTTTGGTAAAAAAAATTGCAAAAAGCTTATTTTGATTGGTTTGCGAAAAAGTTATTGGGTTTACTAACTAAGGGAAAGATTTTTGTAATTTTTTTTTTTTTTTAACGAGTAATGGCGGTGATCTGCAATTTTTTTTGCGGGACTGCGACATTGCGGTGGACAGATCGGACCCTTGACTAACATTTTTGACACTTTTGGGGGTACCGGTGACATTACTACAGTAATTAGTGCTATACATATGCACTGTTACTGTAAAAATGACACTGGGAGGGAAGGGGTTAACTTTATTGGAGAGGGAGGGGTTAAGTGTGTCCCTAGGGGCGTGCTTCTAACTGTGATTGGATGTGGCTGTGTGTGTAACAGCACAGATCAACGGTCCTACATAGCAGGACCGTATGATCTGTGCTTTTACACAGGGAAGAATGACAGGCGGCTTTGTTTACATTAGCCGCCTGCCTTTCTCCCTCTCCACCCGACGATCGCGAGTGACCGGCGGACATCGGGTCCGCCGGTCACACGCGCGGGCTTCTTAGGGTACGAGCGGGGGCGGGAGCGCGCCTCCGGCGGCGCACGCTCGCCCCCTATTGGCTCCCAGGCTAGTGACGTACCGGTACGTCACTTTGCCTCAGAGGGGCTGACCGCTGCCGTATATAGTCGGGCGGCGGTCGGCAAGTGGATATATGACTAAATCAATTCTAAATAATTATCATAAACATCAAATAATTGTACATCTTAATTATAAAGTGCAATTGATAACTCACTATGTGGACTCTCTTCTTTCAATATACTTTGTGCAAAATAAAAATCTTTTTTCTAGTGTGTATCACCACCAATCAGTGCTCTTGTATATACTGTATGTGCTCACCTCAACTGTAGACCTCCTAATTATAAGCGCTTGATAACAATCACATTGGTAAGGCCATACATGATAAGATGCTCCATCGATTGAAAACTTGCAATGTAATTCTTATTAGAATTGATAAAGTCCCGCTTTGGGACGTAACATGCAAGGGCAGAGACACACCCCCCTGACATCATCACGTTCATTCTAAGCTGCTACTGGCATACAAGATTCCCTTACCGATGTTGTGAATGCCTTGCTCATTGCTACATACATATTTGGTAGCTTTTATTCTACATTGTTATGTGAGTATACTTGTGGCTTTTTGCAAACAATACATTTCTTTATACAGAAAACACTTCATTCTGCTTTGCTATGTTGAGGGATTATGTGGAGAGAGCAACAAAATAAAAAATTATTGCTAGATTTTAATTGGTAGAGCATCTTATTTTGAATGGTATTACCGCTGTTATTGTTATCAATATAGTGTAGATATACACCATAGTGAAGATGAGCACATATTGGTAGAAAGCACTGATTGGTGGTGATACACACTAGAAAAAGGGTTTTTATTTTATACAAAGTATATTGAAAGAAGATTGTCCACATAGTGGATTATCATTATTATCTAAAAAAGGGGGTGTGTATAAGAGCCTAAGCCCACATAGACACTAGCAGCGCTAGAAACAGCCCCTAACGAGGTTGATGGTATATAGCAAAAACAACCAGCCTAACAAGGTAGGGAATTGTTATAAAGCCTAATAGTTCATAAGTTCATAATATTCTCAGGGTGAAGTCACACGATAAATGGGTGCATAGAAACTCCTAGTGTAGTGAAACACCAGACTTCTTTATCGATCACTCAGCAACCGTCATATCCTTCACCTCACCGCTGTGCTCCCCCCCTTGAGAGTGGACACGTACCCTTAACGCTAGGGTTTAGCGCTTTATTAAATCAATAATCCTCCACATCCGGATGGTAATCTCCTCAGGATTCAACTCCACAAAGTAGGGATATAGGCAGCACCTCCTCCTCTCCTCTCACATAAAGGTGGAACAGATACCTCCTCCTCTCCTCTCACATAAAGGTGGAGCAGATGCATCCTCCTCTCGTCTGAAATGGTTTTCACTTCACAGGTGTGCCCTGTCAGACGAGAGGAGGAGGCATCTGCTCCACCTTTATGTGAGAGGAGAGGAGGAGGTATCTGTTCCACTTTTATGTGAGAGGAAAGGAGGAGGTGCTGCCTATATCCCTACTTTGTGGAGTTGAATCCTGAGGAGATTACCATCCAGATGTGGAGGATTATTGATTTAATAAAGCGCTAAACCCTAGCGTTAAGGGTACGTGTCCACTCTCAAGGGGGGGAGCACAGCGGTGAGGTGAAGGATATGACGGTTGCTGAGTGATCGATAAAGAAGTCTGGTGTTTCACTACACTAGGAGTTTCTATGCACCCATTTATCGTGTGACTTCACCCTGAGAATATTATGAACTTATGAACTATTAGGCTTTATAACAATTCCCTACCTTGTTAGGCTGGTTGTTTTTGCTATATACCATCAACCTCGTTAGGGGCTGTTTCTAGCGCTGCTAGTGTCTATGTGGGCTTAGGCTCTTATACACACTCCCTTTTTTATGTTATGTCTTTAGTATAGCAGCTGCTTTATTGGGTATATAGGCATACCGGTATATCTTGCTGCATTGCTGAATATACATGTATAGATCCTAGGAGTATTGCATATACATGAGCGCTGAGTGGGTGGGATAAGGAACATTGTTTCTTTCTTGCTCCGTCTATATATCATTATTATCTGTTCATAACAGATTTTTTGGGACACAAGGAATTTATTGAAATACACTTTGCAATTATGTTCAGACGATCCTCCTGGAGACATGCATGAATCTGTGAGGTTCTGACTAGCACCAAATGATGACTTACGGCATCTGCTTTCGGTTCTTTGGGAATTATCCTCTGTGAACTGTTGGCAGGACCTGCTCTGATCTGGCCTGTCCATCTTTATCTGTCCACCTTCTAACATTTCTGAGTGAAAAGTATATGCGTCTCCTGATATTGCTAATTGTTTTGTTCTCTTAACAACTTTACTCTAAAGCCATATAATTCCCCTGAACACCTGAAGAAGCCAATATAATCAAAACGTGTGGGGACGGGTCATCTTATCCTGCTAACAAATGTGCTGTATATGATGTGTTTTACTATAGCCATATGCAATGTTGATGTTTGTATGATATTATATGCAGGATAGAGACTCTACCATCAGGGCTGTTCGCTTATGGCTATAGAAATTTGTGTGGGAACTACAACCCACACTTTTAGGGATTTATGCCCTATAAATGTCCTTTTTATCTTTTTTTTTTTTTTAATAAAAACTTTTTTATCTGAATTTATGTATTGACATTTATTCTGAAAGAGGGTCCCAGCACCTTCAAAGTCCCATTTTTTGCATAATTTTCTTCTTTGCACTAAGTCTCCATTCACACTAATACGGCTTGTCAGGCGACTTGTCAGCCTGGCAAGTCGAGGTCCATCGCGGTCCGTTGTGTGGTACGGGAACCGTTTTAATAGGAGCGACACAAGTCGCTCCGACTTAGAAAAAAGTTCCTGTACTACTTCGGGGCGACCTGGATCGACTTGCATAGACATTCATTCTGTGAAGTCCATGCAAGTCGCGCCGAAGTCGCGCTGCACGCGACTTCACAGGTCGCCCCTGAAGTCGTGCCGTTTCAGTGTGAATGCGGTCTTATGGTTGAGATGCACAATTATTTGAAGTTTATGATAATTATTTATAATTTAATTTTGTTACATATTGTTGCACATTCATATAGTTTAGACATTTTTATTTTTTTATTATCATATGAATGTTTTTCATTATTAGCGCTGAGCATAGTTTATTATTTTGGTTATTGTATTGTTTCTGTGGGTGAATCACCACAGCAAGCTTTGCTTACACCTCATTGATATAAACATTTTATTGCTCTATGACAACCTAGGTTTTATTTCATTCTCGTTTCGTCACAAGCAGAAAGCCTGTCCTTACTAGCCAATAAAGTGGAACAGCAAAATCATTTTTTTATTTTATTTTTTTTGTGTTGCTTTACATAGAGCCTCTATGAGGTTTTTATTTCATTTTTGGTACATAATTACTGCAGACATATTTTCATTTACCATGTGGATAGGTCTCCCAGTACATACCTCATCCACCTACCACAACTGATTATTTTAACCCACCTTTTCCACACCTCCACACCTCATGTTTCTTCTCATCTACGTATGTTCCCTAATCTCTCTGTAACACTATCTGCTCTTCTATTTAGATTGACTGGTACTTGTTCCTTTCTCAATGTTTTCACACTGATCATTCCCTTTATCACTGGGAGGTGGCTTTTTAACTAAATCTGCATTTAATTTGACCTGAAAGTGGGTGTTTGGAATAGAACAGAAATACACTTTAGGATGTCTCTAGCACCCCTTACTTTACCTTCTTCATTCTCTGCAGGATTTTGGAAAATGACACAGTCTGAAAGCTCTAAACAGTTTATATTTTTAGCCATCTTGTGCAATCTGTTCCATAATAGACCATCTCCAGGCCAAAAAAAAAAAAAAAAAAATGTCCTGTCCACCCTCTTCCCCCCTTCCTTAGATAATCCTGTTCTATGATAATGATATCTACGGACCTCTTTGGGTAGTGGTAATCAAGAGTCTGCAGCTACTCTCCTTTCTCTTCACAGTTCCAGCAACTGATCTTGTGCCCACCCTTTATGTGTTGTCACTTCTAAAGGCTTGTGATTGGCCCTTTTGACAGTCAATGGGCAGTGCCCTTATCACCAGGTAGCCACATGGGACAGGTGGACCATACCACACTACGGAACAGAAGAAAAAAAATCTGGGATCCAATTTGTCACATGACTAAAGTTTTAGGTGGGAATTTGAAACGTTAAAGGCCAATTACACACCATAAAAAAATCTGAAGTCAATTTTTGTACATCAAACGATTAGCGGATTATCTGATAGTTAGTAAAGTGCTTTCGTCAGCCGATTCTTACTTTTCGAACAACGAAACCTGATGGCGCAAGCTATAAAATTTTTATCGCAAGAGAACACAACGTCCGATTTTCGTTTAATTAGTAAAGTTTTCATCTGAAAAAAATCGCAAGAGCAAGACTATGCATGCACGGAAACAAAAGTATACATTACAAAACAATTCAATACATTACATTATTTCCAAAGTTGTATTCTGACGTACGAGAATTTTCATATGTTGAGTAACCTCTTTACTTGATACGAGACTAGCATACTAGAATGCAGCAAAAAAATGGACGAATATTCATCCCATCATCTGATCATGTGTACCAGGCTTTAGATTAGGAACAGGTAGATGGAATGAGATTTTTTTTTTATGTTTTTAACTTGAGATGAGCTTTAGGTTGCTGCATTCAAGAAACTTAAATGCAGAAATCTCCATATTTGAATCCCCAAGAGATATATACAGTCAGTAGGTCACTCAGCTTGCCAATATCTACCCGAAGTTGAAATTTAAGTCTGTGTGAACTGACCCTTTAATTTTGCTGGCTTGTGCCAACACGAGAACTTCTCTCCTTTCCTTTTATAGCTCTCTGCAGTGTTCTAAAGTGTGCCATCTAGGTTATGTCATAAATATGATATAAGCTAATTTTAACCTGATTACACTTTACTTGTTAAGTAAAAGTAAACATTTATTTATCAACTCAGCTCACAAGAGAGATGTGAAATTACACGCTTTTTAAATTTACACAACAAATCTCCTTTTACTGTAACTGAGAAGTCAATTAATGTAGTATCATATTTAATCCTACATGTGCTTGGCAAGATTTCAGTAAAGTTTGTCATGCAGAACGCATTAGGAAGACAAGGGCATTTTGAGACCTTTTTTTTCTTGTCCTAATTAGTCTGAAGAACAAAATGCTGTCCGTTGCTATCTGCCAAAACACAGATATCTTGGCAGATTTCAGGCAACAAGAGATATAAATAACTCCCTTATGTGAAAATAAATGAAAGAGTAGTCATTTAATGTTTAGCTTCATTGCAGAACAGTGCAGTATCACCTAGCTGACAAACAGTTTCTGAGAACATTAGAATGTAGAAAGTGCCCCTTTCCAAAAATGGCTTCTCAAAGTTGCCTTTAATTTTTTTGTAAAGCTGGTGCTGATTTACTAAAGCAAGGTGAACTAAAGTGATCCTTTGCTTACTTCAAGCCAGTCATGTGAAGAAAAAGGAAAAATAATACAAAGCCTAAATTCATATGACTGAACTTTGACTTACCTTTTGTTAAAAGCCCTATGTGTATTTTGGGTGTAAACTGTGCATGCAAGGTTGTCCTAAATGCAGTAATCTATTCTACACTATATTGTCAAAAGTATTGGGATACCGGCCTTTACATACACATGAACTTTAATGGCATTCAAATCTTAGTCCGTAGGGTTCAATATTGATTTGGCCCACCCTTTGCAGCTATCACAGCTTCAACTCTTCTATCAGGTAAGGTCAGGACTCTTTGCAGGCCAGTCAAGTTCCTCCACCCCAAACTTGCTCATCCATGTCTTTATTATGGACCTTGCTTTGTGCACTGGTCCAAATCATTTGGTTGATTGGCGATTATGGTATGGGGTTGTTTTTCAGGGGTTGGGCTTGGCCTCTTAGTTTCAGTGAAGGGAACACTTAAGACGTCTGCATATCAAGACAATTTGGACAATTTCATACTCCCATCTTTGTGGGAACAGTTTGGGGATGGCCCCTTCCTGTTCCAACATGACTGTGCATCAGTGTACAAAGCAAGGTCCATAAACACATGGATGAGTGAGTTTGGGGTGGAGGAACTTGACTGGCCTGCACAGCCTGCACAGCCTGCACAGCCTGACCTCAACCTGATAGAACACCTTTGGGATGATATAGAGTGGAGACTGCAAGCCAGGTCTTCTTGTCCAACCTCAGTGCCTGACCTCACAAATGTGCTCCTGGAAAAATGGTCAAACATTCCCATAGACACACTCCTAAACCTTGTGGACAGCCTTCCCAGAAGGTTGAACCCTACAGACTAAGACTGGGATGCCATTAAAGTTCATGTGAGTGTAAAGGCAGGCATCCCAATACTATTGACAATATAGTGTATTTCCCTTGTTTCTCTGCCATATGTCACCATTGCGATTTGCTCCATGCCATGCCTGATAATCATCAGCACCACAAGCAGAGTTTGACATACATAGCAAAACTGGAACCCCTGTTATGCCACAACTTAGTCTCCTTATTGACTTCTGGTCCCTCTAAAATGGGTGAAATCTGGCCACATAGTCTTCTACAAGCTTAGCACTGAAGTCCAATAATGAAAATCCTTACTTTCAGATCACTGTTCAATAAATAAAGTCTAGGTTTGGTCATTTTTTTTTTTGATCGGCACAAGTGTTTGTATTTGCATTCAAAGTGAAATCTCCCTTGTGTTGCTGAATGCTGTTTTAGTTTAAATAAAAAGCCACCTGACAGCCCCCCGAATACCCCTGAAGCTACTCTTTCTGCCCTTCAGTCACTCTACCCTATCCTCCATTCATTTTAAAACACTTTATGTATTGAGAAAACAGACCTTTCAATCATGTGCCGACTCTTTATTCATAGAGTGCTCTTCATTAAAAATATATATAGTACAAGCTTCATTGAATGGAGGAGGGAGGAAAGGGCGGCCATAGTCAGAACTCTAAACAAGTGCTTATGATAGGTCCCTCAGTTTGTATTAACCCCCACAGCACCAGAGGATTACAACTGCAGATGACTTTGAACTTCAACTAAAACAGCAGTCAGCAGCACAAGGGACACTTCTCACTGAAAGTACCATCCCTTGTGCTGATTTTATTTTTTTAATACATTTAGGCTTACTGTTTTTCATAGCCAGCCTCCTATAAATACCATAATCATTGGTTAGGTGTGTTACTACTATTATAGTAATCCACACAGCTCAGATGCTATGAGGGTTGGGGGGAGGGAATTCAGACAGTGTCTGAAAAAGGGATTACAAAAGTTACCGTCTACTTCATTAGTTCCCCACACTCAGTTTAAAAAGATGCTCAGTGAGTAGATGATGCAGGTGGTGGTGCATCAGTTGTGGCACTATAGATTTGTTTTCTGGATAGGGGTCCCATCACAGTATTACTTGGGGACCTATGATTTCTAGTTACCTTATCATAACTTGCTATAAGATACATCAACAAGATTCATATATAGCAGGATTTGACATCGTACAACTTCTGCCTTTTTTAGATGTTTTAGCAGATGGCAGGCTGAGTAACTACAGGAAATTATATCATGCATCATACTTTATAAACTGTTTGATGTGCACATAATCTACAGTTAGACTAACTGTGCGAAACCACAAAGAGAAGTGAGAATTGTGTAGTTCCATGTGTGTAGGCCATATAGAGGAGACAGTGATGGGGAAGCCAATCTACACATATTTTAAAGTAGCATAACACCTTAAAACAAAAATATAACATATTGCCTATTTCTAATCCTTAAATGCGGTAGATGCTTTTGTTTTCTTTGTTTTGTTTCCTTCGTTTCATCTCTTGATCCTGCCAGTAACATACTTTTTGTCTTATGGTGTCTCTATTCTGAATGGAGGACCAATGGAAACACCTTTTGGAAACAAGTATTGCCAACCTGTGGATAGGGTAGTGTTAAATGCACTAGCCAGCATGCCCTAATATTATAGTCCAGCACATTTATCCTGGTGGAACCTAGGTTTTGAACTACACACATAAAGCACACTAAGGTAGCTGCTGAAGATGAAATGTGCTGGTCATAGTATTTGAGTTTCCCAATGATACTTTAAATTGACATGTATAATAATTTGACTGGTGATGTTTGCATTGTGTATCTGTTGTCCTTATATATAGGATCTCACAAAAGTGAGTACACCCCTCACATTTTTGTAAATATTTTATTATATATAACACTGAAGAAATGACACTTTGCTACAATGTAAAGTAATGAGTATACAGCTTGTAAAACAGTGTACATTTGCTGTCCCCTCAAAATAACTCAGCACACAGCCATTAATGTCTAAATCGCTGACAACAAAAGTCAGTACACCCCTAAGTGGAATTGTCCAAATTGGACCCAAAGTGTCAATATTGTGTGTGGCCACCATTATTTTCCAGCACTGCCTTAACCCTCTTAGCGGTATTCCCGAGCGTGGCTCGGGGTTAAATTTCAGAGCCAAAAGCGGTAACCCCGAGCCACACTCGGGGTACCTCCAGAAGCATCGCTGGATCCTGAAAGCAGGGTTACTTACCTTGTCACCGGGATCCAGTGATGTGTCCCGGCGGGTCTTCCTCCCGATCCTCTCCGTGCCCTGGCTTCTGTCTCCTGCGACGTGACGTTCGCAGGGGGGTGGAACCGGCAAAAAATTCAAATGTAAAACACTCCAAACACACTGATACAATTCAAAATAAAAAAAATCACATTAGTTTGCCCCCCAGTGCCCTTTCCTGCAGTTTTACTGTACTTTATACATATATATATATGTATATATATATGTGTATATGTGTGTGTGTGTATATATATGTATATTGAGAATAACATGACTGCAGCCAAACAAAGACCTGCTAGACCATTGTCCGCATCCATAGTTAATTTAATTGAAATAGGAGGTAAGTCTCACTAGGTATGGGGCCATTACCAGTGTGGATTACCAAAATTGAGGGACTTCAATGGACAGGTATAGCAATAGTGAGCATAACAATGTGTATGTAAAAGTAAAACGTTTATTAATAGTTAAAAACATAGATTGTTACAACGACAAAAATCATATGACTTATGACATGAAAGATACAGACAACCATATGGTTCATGCAATCAAATGCGGTTCAACGCGTTTCGCCAAAATACAGAATGGCTTCTTCGGGAACCAGATATGGTTGGATCATGTATCCTCTATTCACGAAAGAGGAAAACATATAAAAAGATACATAAAGTTAATTATTGCACATAGCGAATATATATTCTCTTCAAATAACAATAAACCTTGAATATCTTATAATTTTACATATGCTCACCTAGTTCACAAACATAATTAATTGGTAGGGTTTGCGATATCCTGTTGACCATGTGGTCTGGACTGTAGACCTTCCCATCTATGACCCTAGGACAGGGTCAAAAATGCCTAATGAGTCATGGTGGATCGGACCTGGTCCAAACCTTCCCCCATGTCAAGGTAGACACTAGCCGGATACCTTCAGGTAAGGGGATACCCAGCATCTAATGGGGGTCCTCCTATAACGAGGAAAAAAGGGGGAATATATGTAAAAACAAGGAGATGGCAGATTCCAAAATCTCTCCATTGGAAACAGAGGAAAAGGAAAAAGATGAAGGGGGACACAGAGAAGAGTGAATGATATCCAAAGCCATCAACATATAACTAGCACCAGTTGGAGGTATAAATATGGTCATATAGATATGTATACCTATATTAATATATACCCACAAGTATAACCCTCAGGTTCCAAAGGACAATAGGAACATAGGGTAAAACACTTACATATATATTATTTCCAAAAGGATGGCGCCAAAAGAGCTTATCATCCGTAGATTAAACAGAGAATTCCAGGATGTAATAGGGCAAAATAAATTACAAGCTACCCATTTTTGAGCCCAAGGGTACATAAATGTGGATGTATAGATATTAGAAAGCAAGGTGCTAGCATTGGCTTGGGGTGCCCCATTAAAGATAGTAGAAAGTTCCAGACATACTAATCCCATATTTCCAAGATTTGGAAATGACCTAGATGGAAAAGAAACACAATAGATTATTACCTTGCTTGCAGGTGCGCACACAACTGAGGTCCGGACGCCGATCCCCGCGGCTGAAATTGACGCTGCTACCGGCGTCCTCGCCTCGTGCGCTCTAAATGGAGAAGGTACCACCGGAAGTGAAACGCAGGAACGGCATCAACATCACTTCCGGTGCGGGCGCAGCCAGCGCTTCGTGCATCACTTCCTCCCCTGGCGGAGGCAGAAGCCGCAGCCACGGTCAGAGTGAACACATTCCCACTAAGAAGTGGGAGAGGAACAGGAGCAAAAAAGCACCTTTCCTCTGCTTTGCGCCCGAATCCACAAAGGGGAGGAAATGAAAATCCAGGTCACAGGTGTCGAGAGACATCGCAAGTCCTATTACAAAAAAAGAAAGGCAATTAACAAAAACAGTCTAAAGTCCCATGTATACAATATCCTGATCAGGGCTAAAGACCGAAGATAAACACAATTCAACATGTAACAAAAAAAAGGGAGGAAAAGAAAAGGCACCTAAATAATTTATAAATTGTTATAAATCATGGTAATAGCAGCCCAATCCAACTGTATACATTTATTATATATATGTATACACATATTATATATGTATAGATATTTTATATATATATATATATATATATATATATATATATATATATATATTATAATATCTATACATATATAATATGTGTATACATATATATAATAAATGTATACAGTTGGTTTGGGCTGCTCATTCACAAAAATTACACGCAAAATAATTGTACCGCTTTCAGCACCTAAAATCCAAAAGAATCATACCACCAGGGAGGTTAACCCTCTTGGGCATGGAGTTCCCCAGAGCTTCACAGGTTGCCACTGGAGTGCTCTTACACTCCTCCATGATGACATAACAGAGCTTGCCGATGTTAGAGACCTTGCGCTCCCTCACCTCCTGTTTGACGATGCCCCACAGAGGCTCAAAAGGGTTTGGGTCTGGAGACATGCTTGGCCAGTTCATCACCTTTCCCCTTAACTTCTGTAGCAAGGCAGTGGTCATCTTGGAGATGTTTTTGGGGTCGTCATCATGTTGGAATACTGCCCTGTGGCCCAGTCACCAAAGGGAGGGGATCATGCTCTGCTTCAGTATGTCACAGTACATGATGGCATTCATAGTTTCTTCAATGAACTGTAGCTCCCCAGTGCCAGCAGCAATCATGCATCCCCAGACAATGACACTTCCACCACCATGCTTGACTGTAGGCAAGACACACAAAGACAACCTCTGGATATGACACTGAGCCCGTGCACTCAACTCCCTTGGTCCACCATAGGGAGTTCTGTTCTGAGTGGAACCTGTTCTTTTAAACCACTGTATGGTCTTGGCCACCGTGCTGCAGCTCAGTTTCAGGGTCCTGGCAATATTCTTATAGCCTAGGCCATCTTTATATAGAGCAAAAATTTTTTTGCCATGAGGTTCCATGTTGAACTTCCAGTGACCAGTATGAGAGAGTGAGAGCGATAACACCAAATTTAACACACCTGCTCCACATTCACACCTAAAACCTTGTAACACTAATGAGTCACATGACGCTGGGGAGGAAAATGGCTAATTGGGCCCAATTTGGACATTATCATTTAGGGAGGGGTATACTCAATTTTGTTACCAGCGGTTTAGACATTAATGGCTGTGTGTTGAGTTATTTTGAGGGGACAGCAAATTTACACTGTTATACAAGCTGTACACTCACTACTTTACATTGTAGCAAAGTGTCATTTCTTCAGTGTTGTCACAAGAAAAGATATAATAAAATATTTACAAAAATCTGAGGGGTGTACTCACTTTTGTGAGATACTGTAAAAAGGTGAGCAATTAGTATTATTCCAGTGTTTGTTTCTGGTAGAAAATAAAGCTAAAAAAGGTAAAAAAGACAACCAATACACAACCACATCTAAGGGTTTAGATATACTTTAATTGAGCCCACTTCGGAAACACATTGCACTTGTCAACTGTAAGGAAATGTTTAAAATCAGAAGACGTCAGAATGTAAAATCTAAAAGAAATGAACATGAGGGTTCTAGCCTCTAACAACTATTTAAATGAAAATAATATGTAAATACAACAAGCAGCAATTCCAGCAGTAAACAAATGATCTTTGGAGCAATGACAGAAATGTCTAGCCACATGTTATCAGTCTCCTGTTATTTTGTGCTCTCCCTTGTAGAAGTCTAATACATTTTTTTATACCTAATGAACTTGCCCTTTAAGAATTTTCCAGGTAAGAATGTGCTCTGGTTGCATTCAGGCATTAAATCATAAGCTTTAATTTCATGATAACAGTATTTATGCAGAATGTTTGTATATCTGCTCAGAAAGAGTCCTTTTATTTTTTATTCCTTCCCAGGAATAAATCCAATTTCTTTACTCTACATGGACAGAGTCAGACAGTGCAAGCACAGTCCATTTTTCACCGCATTAATCCTAACATAAAAAGTGCATTGTGGTTCAGAATAAATATTTACTTAGGGTTGCAGATTAATACTGAGAGCTCTCAAACTACAGATCTTGTTTTGACTGGACCTGCTCTTGTTCAAGTTAGCAGTATAGTAGGTTAAATATACTTTGATTTCTTCAACATGTACAAATGCAAATCTCTCAGGACTCTGAATCTTCCATCTTTCCTTTGCTTCAAATCTTAAGAGTATTCATACCTTGTGGCAGTGGATATAGTAAAAATGTAAAAAGTTTTACAATGGCAATATATATTCTCTTTCCATTGCCGAATTTCTATGTCGGGAATGGATCTCTGAAATATAAAAATGTAGGGCTATGAATATTGGAAAAGTAGAAACTGATATGTATTTTAGTACTAAAAACTAATGTGAAATGGGTTTTACATGCTTTGTTGTCTATTTTGCTGTGCAATTTTTGGTTTGGTAGTTTTGGCTATACAGATGCTCTATGGCTTACACAAAGGTGGAGTATAGGATTCATTAGGGTTGATTTATTAAAGGCAAATGGATTTTCAATTTGCAAGGGAATTTTCCCCAGAGCTTAGTAAATGAGGTAAAATGCTCTGCTGACTTCCATCAATCAAACATGTGCAAATAAAATCACTTTTTTTAATTTAATTTTAATTGTATGTTATGAGCATTCTTTCATTATTATTTAATTCACCAAGCTCTGGGTTAAATTGTCTTACAATGTGCAATTTCCCAAGCAAAGTGAATAGACTATTTGCCTTTAGTAAATCAGCCCCAATATGTACAATAGCTCATTTTTTTACATGAGAAGCACCAATTATCAGCAGAGATTTTTCAAAAGTAAAGAGTGCTGTGTAACTTCTCATGCTCCTGAGAATATTGAGTAAAAGATATATACTAAATAAGTATATACCCTCGCGCCTCTGGAAAGCCTAATTTAAGAGAGTGTCTAAATAAATAAATAAATAAAATGTGTATTTAGTGATGTATATAAATATATTAATATATTAATAAATAAGTGAGTAAATATTGATTAGCAGCTGCTATAGTTTAGAGTATATAGAAGTTTAAATCCCAAAGGGATTAATATAGCGCTTGCTTCTAATTAGTCAGGGGTGAGCAATTCCTTGTTCACACACCTTAATAGTGAACAATCAGGTGAGGAAAAATTATTTCCTAAAGGTGATAGCAAAAAATATACATATAAAAAAGTGCAAAGTGCTAGATGAAGTTAAAATACATCAATAAATAAATATAATTAAAATAAAATTAGCAAAATATTATAACAGTCCCAATGTGAAGTTTCTTCGTGATCTTGTGCAAATAGTGTCCTAGTAAGGTTTCTCCAATATTCCAACTGCTGGTATAATTGGCATAACTTGTAACATAAGGGGTGCACACTCACCGGACTTGGTGGGTCTTGAATACCATATAGTAACAAGACCTTATGAGCTTGTGGCTTCCCAAGCCTGTAGGTAATTGCTGGGCTCTGTGGTTCAATATGGTCCGTGATACTCCTGTGTTTGGAAACCGATCCTCCAGGTCCAAATCAAGAGAGGGACAAAAAAAGTGCTCCGATAGTGCAGTACCCTTAAAAAGTGGTGTTTTATTAAATTTGCCGATAGAATATAGTGTACAAAGTAAAAGCAAGTAAAAGCAAGTGAACGCCAGCTGTGGGTAAATGCCTGGGAATGGAGAGCGGCGACTTCCGGTTTGCGTCCCACCAGGCTACCCGGAAGCATGCGGCGTGCGTTCCACCTGACATGCGTTTCGTCAGAGCGTAATGACGTCTTCAACCTCTTCAACCTCTGAAGATGAAACACGCGTCAGGTGGAACGCACGCCGCATGCTTCCGGAACTTCACATTGGGATTGTTATAATATTTTGCTAATTTTATTTTAATTATATTTATTTATTGATGTATTTTAACTTCATCTTGCACTTTGCACTTTTTTATATGTAAATTTTTTGCTATTACCTTTAGGAAATAATTTTTCCTCACCTGATTGTTCACTATTCAGGTGTGTGAACAAGGAATTGGTCACCCCTGACTAATTAGAAGCAAGCGCTATATTAATCCCTTTGGGATTTAAACTTCCTGAGAATATTACTTCTGAGTACTGTAATTAGTCTTCTGAATTCTGAGGTCAAAGAGTGCTAACATCGAGGAGTGTGGAATGTTGTTCAGAAAACTTCTTAGTTGTGGATCAAGGCTGTCAACTGTCCAAACACATGAGGGCTATTAAAAGTAAACCATATAAGAAAGGCAGGTACCTGGGGGAAGTTTGTGCATATCTACTGTCAGGAACTTCAGGCTGACCATGCTCAGTTTCATGCGCATGCTCATAACCATGAGCATAGACATGCATGTGCTCATAGTCGTGAGCATAGATGTGTACCTGGTCTTGGAAAGATAAGACCCCTGCCTGTCCTTGATCTGGATCCTGATTGGGATTCAGTACCTATATGCCTGGCTGTTACCGAACTCAGCTTGTGACCTAACTCCTCAGTGTCCTCACTTTCCTACCTCAGCATCTCAAAGTTCGACTTTGCTGAGCAAACTTCCTGGCACCTGCACCCTTACGCTGCTATAGTAGTCCCTGTATCCACCACCAGGGGAGCTTGGATGGGAACTGTGCAAATGGCCTTTATCTCGAGCTTCATCAACAGGTATGTGACACCTACAAAATGTATCTCTAATTCCCTAGGAGCCCAAAAAGCTAGTTTGCTCATTTATGATTTTCTGGCCCACCTGCTCTCCCCTCCTGAACCTCTCTATTGGTCTATGAAGACTTTAACCTCCCTGGCAGTTATTCCGAGTGTGGCTCGGGGGTTAATTTTCAGTACCAAAAGCGGTAACCCCTAGCCACACTCGGGATTACCCTTTAGTAATGCTTACCTTGTCCCTGCCATTCCCCAATGTCCTCCTGTCGATCCCAGCATCTGTCTTCGGGGTTCCCTTGCCTGCATGTGCCAAGACGAAGTGGGGCAGGACCTGGCGGGAATTTAAAAAAATAAACAAAACATGATACATACACATTGTAATACATTGTAATCTGTCAGGATTACATTACTGTGTGAAACGATTTTACCTCAGTTTTGTCCCTAGTGATTTGTCCAGTGCCCTGCTTGCACTTTTACTGTTCTTTTTGCCTGGAAACTTGAGAATGTCAATGGCGTCCAAAAAGCATTCCTTTAGGAAAAAAGCGGTTTTAGACCAGCTAGAAAACAGTGATAGTGAATTGGAATTACTTGAAGAATTGAGCGATAGGGATTTGTGGGGAAATTCGTCATCAGACATTGAAAGTGACGACAGCGATGATTCTGCAACTGAGCTCAGTGACGTGCGAACTTGGTGCTCTATTGACTGCGGTACGGATCAGGCAGCACCCCCAAGATTCCCATTTACTGGAGCGCCTGGTATGAAAGTAGACGTTGAACACAACAACCCCTTGGCATACTTACAATTATTTCTGACGGATTAGGTTATTGAAAAAATAGTTACTGAGACAAACCGGTACAAAGAGCAATAATTAGCTACTGCATCAGAAGTTTTCAAGAAAATTTTCAAGCAGAAATTGGGAACCATTTGGACATTTGGAAATTTCTAGGCCTTATAATACTTCAGGGAGTGGTGGGAAAACCCCTGCAGAAGTGGTATTGGACAACTAATACATTACTTGCCACTCCATTCTTTGGAGTCATGTCATGTCAAAGTACAGATTTTCCCTGATCGTGAAATATTTACACTTCGAAAACAACAAAGAATTTGATGAGACTATTCATCCTGGACCAAAACTAAAGAAAATTTGGGAAGTATCTCAAATGATTCTAAAGAATTTCCAACATAGCTATGTGCCAGAAAGAGATTTTAGAATAGATGAAAGTCTAATGAACTATAAGGGAAGACTCAGATGGGTACAATACATTGCATCAAAGAGGGCACGATTTGGCGTAAAATCCTACATGCTATGCGAATCGTCAACTGGCTACATTTGGAATTCAGTCATATACACTGGAAAAGGAACAAAATTCAATCCAAAATACAGCAACTATGGAATAACAACATCTTCTGTTCTTTCACTCATTGCTAAATCAGGGCTAATGCGTAACAACCAACAACTTTTATATATCTCCTGAACTTTATGAGTTTCTTCTGCAAAACAAAACAGATGCCTATGGATCTGTAAGAACTCGAGATGGCCTTGCGGTTCGCTCGGCCGTCGGTTCGCGATATTCGCGACCGCCATATTCTTTTGGGGTGGCACTGATAGGCGGCACTGATAGGCACTGATAAGCACTGATATGTGGCACTAATAGGTAGCACTGATATGCAGCATTGGTGGGCACTGATAGGCGGCATTGATGGGCACTGATAGGTGGCACTGATGGGCACTGATAGGTGGCACTGATGGGCACTAATGGGCACTGATAGGCAGCACTGGTGGGCACTGATGTGGGCACTGATAGGTGGCACTGATCTGCACTGATGGACGGCACTGATGGGCACTAATGGGCACTGATAGGCGGCACTGGTGGGCAATAATGGGCACTGGTGGGTGGCACTGATAGATGACAATGATGGGCACTGGTGGGCAGCACTGATGGGGAGGGCACTGGTGGGCAGCACTGATGGGGAGGGCAATGGGGGACTCCCTGAGCCCTGATTGCCATCCCTGGTGGCCATAGTGGGCATCCCTGGGGTCATGGGTGGGCATCCCTGGGGTCATGGGTGGGCATCCCTGGTGGTTCTAGTGGCACCCCCCAAGGGTCTGCACTGGTAATCAGATCATTGATTACCAGTGCAGACCCTCGGGGGGTGCCACTAGAACCACCAGGGATGCCCACCCATGCACTGGTAATCAATGATCTGATTACCAGTGCCGACCCTCCCCCCCTGTCAGAGGAGCAGCCGATCGGTGCTCCTTTACTCGTGCCTGTCAGGCACGTACTGAGGAAAGCCGATCACCGGCTCTTCCTGTTTACTATGTGACCAGCCGTGATTGGACACGGCTGATCACATGGTAAAGAGCCTACGTCGAGATTGGAGATGCAGGGAGTCAGTGTGACACCTCGCATCACCGATCGCCGCTCTGTGCGCCCCCCGGAGCGCATTATCCTGCCGCCGCCATATGACGTCCGGTCAGGATAATGCAACCACAGTCCCGCCGTCATTCTGCTATAGGGCGGGATGTGGTTAATGCTGGTGGATGCACCGAAAAATAAGGCATTTGATGGAAAAGTTGAGGTACCTTTTGTAACGACATATACCAAGCAATACAGGGACCTTAAGCAAATTTTTTCTAGGCACTGGAAAGTGCTTTTGAATGATAGGGTTTTGGCCACAGTGGTAGGTGATCAACTCACTGTGGTTTATCAGGGAGTCCCTCCTTTGAGACTTCAGGTGGCCCCCAATGTGGTTGATCAACCACTTAAGTCTTCCTTCTTTCCCCAGATCAAGGGGTTCTTTCCATGTCGTAAATGTGTGGTCTGTAGGGCCAATGCTATCAAGGATAGAAAAATTGTTTCTTTTTGGTCCAATGCCACACAGAAGGTCTACACCATCGGTTCCTTTATTACATGCTCCACTAAAAATGTGGTGTATCTTTTGGAATGCCCCTGTGGCTTCCAATATGTCGGGAGGACGATTAGAACTATGCAGATAAGAGTTAATGAACATCTGGGGAACATCAGGCGAGGGTTCCCAAAACATAGCGTCTCCCGGCATTACTTGTAATGTCGTGGGAAAAAAGACACAGGAACCTCGATCATCTGCATTGATAAATATACAGCCAATTGGAGGGGTAGTAATGTGAGGCGGGAAATGTCCAGGAAAGAAACACGCTGAATTTTTTACATTAAATGTTATACGCCACATGGTTTGAATGTTGACTGGGATGTCAACTGTTTTATCAATAACAGTTGACCCCAGCTACATATGATGGTCCTTTGCCTGGCAGTTTTTATTCTTTCTTTAATATACACAGTAGATCTGGCAATTTATAGTCTTTGTTTTTAGAAGGGAGATATTTAATTAATTTTAATATTTGACCTTATTAAGGATTTTATAATATATTTATTCAGTATTATGAGTGGATTATGGATACTTCATATCTGTTTCCATTGTCCACTTATTATTATGAATTCATGTTTATATCTAGTAATATGATTATGATTATGGCAACATTTTTATTATCATTAATATATTGCATCATATGTTATATATGTTTTTATCTAGTAATATGATTATGATTATGACAACATTTTTATTAATATATTATATGTGTTCTCCATTGTGGGTTTTTTTTTCAGTTTCCCCATAGTGTTTTAACTTTTAACTTTATCTTATTATGTTTAGATTGTGCCTGGGGTTTTTCCTGTTTACCCTGTGCTTGTGCGACCACGGCTGTGTATTTAGATTATGGCATGGTTTGCGTCATTCCGGGGTCCTTTGGCGTAATTGGATGCTGCAGGGAGGAGTCTAAATGCCGGTGAGAGGGTTTGTCCAATAGGAGCGCAATCTCCAATTGGCTACCATATTGAGGGGAGTTCCCTTCCGGGGCCTCTGTGATGAGCGGCATTGGAACGCAAGCTCTTCCCTGGTTTGGCCGTGAACCGGAAGTGGCGTATCTCCGCCGATGACGATGCTTCTGGCGGATGTACTTCCTGTGGCTCCTGTGGGACCCCATGGGATGACCTTTGGTTAGTATAATTTAAATAGCGTGCAGGCATTGCCTTTGAAAATGTCCTGAGTGGGACGAAACGTCAGGCACGCCAGCATGTCGACACGCTGTTCCATGCTTCCTTACTGTTTCCATGTGCATTAACTTGGTTGGATTGTGAGTTGCCATTTATTATTTTACTTATATTCCTTAAAGATTAAGTTTACTATGCCATTGGAGTTTCCCTCTTCATTTTGAGGTATATGGTTTATCAATGCTGTCATCTGCTGCACTGACTTGTCTGGGCACCGGAAATCTGCATGTTCTAGAGTGATCTCATTGGATTGGTTCCCTCATCCTAGAGGACCCCTTTTGGTTATCTTTACTACACGCTGATTTGCCCCGGTAAGCAGACATCCCTTCCATTCTGGTGCACGCGGTGTTAATGTTTTCAGCTATATTGATCCCACTCCTTGGTGTTTGGACTTTTATCTTCAACTTTGGATTTTCATCATTTGCATTTGTTGGACTTTTCCTCATACTGAAATTCCCAGCATTTGAGTTTTATATTGGCGCTGTACTTTGTATTTTGAATTTCTGTTAAGTAACAATATACTTTCATAATAGTGTATTTGGGTACTGCAGAAATGTTGCCTCTTTCGCTGCGTTAACTCTGCTACAACCCTATTTTCCATCCATCCAGCGGATCGTCCCTAGGTGAGTGTTGGGCTTACTGCTACTTATGCATTGACTGCAAAGGCTCCAGCATCAGGGAACACATAGACCACAGGTGTCTGACTACATTGGGTTAACGGCCGATATGGATGCTCTGAGAAGTGATGAACCCATGGACTACTGGGTGGGCAGGCTTGACCTCTGGCCAGAGCTTGCACAATTTGCAATGGAACTGTTGGCTTGCCCCTCGTCCAGTGTCCTGTCCGAAAGGACGTTCAGCGCAGCAGGGGGGATCGTGACCGATAAGCTCACTAGCCTAGCTCACGACAGTGTTGACTACCTCACATTTCTAAAAATATATGAGGCATGGATCTCGGAGGAATTCAACACATGTGACCAGTAGACCATGTTTGATTCAAATTCCTCATGACTGGCCACAAATATCCACCACCACCCATAACAACTCATGGTCCCTGTCTTAGGTAAATACAGCGGCATAAAAGGCCTTTTATGTCCGTTGAATGCCTAATTGCTACAGTCTGTCCCAGCTCCACACAGCAACCTCTCCCTACACTGACAAAAGACTTTTGTGGACCTATTAGCTTGCGACTTGTGTCACTATACAGTCTGTCCCTGCTCCACACAGCAAGCTCCAGCCACAGAATACAACGCCTGTGGGCTAATTTTTGGGGCCTGTACTGGCCGACAACACTTACTTCTATATGAATGCCTAATGTACCTCCAGCCACAGAATATAAAGTTCTTTGCTGTCAGGTGAACGCCTGTGGGCTCATTTTTCGGGCCTGTAATGGCCGACACTTACTTCTATATCCTGTGAATGCCTGATGCAGTGTTTCTCAACTCCGGTCCTCAGGACACACTAACAGGCCAGGTTTGCAAGAAAACTGAAATACATCACAGGTGATATAATTTGCTCAGTGATTGCAGTATTCTAGTCTGCATCTCCCTAAGGTAATATTTAAAATCTGGCCTGTTAGTGTGCCCTGAAGACCGAAGTTGAGAAACACTGGCTTAATGTACCTCCAGCCACAGAAAACCAAGTTCTTTGCTGTCAGTTGAACGCCTGTTGGCTAATTTTTGGGGCCTGTACTGGCCGACACTTAATTCTGTATCCTTTGAATGCCTAATGTACCTCCAGCCACAGAATACAAAGTTCTTTGCTGTCAGGTGAATGCCTGTTGGCTAATTTTTGGGGCCCGTACTGGCCGACACTTACTCCTTTATCCTGTTAATGCCTAATTTTTCAGACTGGCATGGAAAATCAATGGGTCTGTAAATGTTCCGCTAAATTGTGGAATGGATGCTGACACATCCGGCTGCTGTCAGTTCTGGCTGATTTAGAAAAAAAAATAAAAATTTTTTGGCTGGAAAAAAAAAAAAGAATTCTATGGCAACTTTTCCAATAGCAATATTTATGGTATGTCAGTGTCCATGTTGTGGGACTATGTGTGCAGAGCTAGAAAGTATTTTGTGGCTGCAAATATGTCCTGGAGGTTTTTAATGTTCGCCTGCCATTAAAGTCTATAGGGTCCGCTGCAAACTTGCGTTCGCGAACTGCCCCATCCGATGTTCGTCCATCACTAGTTAGGACTAACCGGCGCGACATGCCGCCAACGTTTGTCAATAAGAAGCTGAAGGCTGGAGAAATGGTTGCCTGGCAGAAAGGCAAAATTATTGCACTGCAATGACGTGATAAGAAAGATGTGTGCCTAATGAGTACAGTTCATAATTCCTCCACGGTTATGGTATGCACGAAAGCCGGGAAAGAAATCATGAAGCTAAAAGTAGTGATAGACTACAATACCACCATAGGAGGTATTAACAGAGCCGACCAAGCAATGACATTCTACCCAGCAATGAGGAAACAGCAACAGAAGTACTACAAGGAGATCTTCAGTCATCTTCTTGAGCAATGCTTGTGGAATGCCTACATTCTGCTCAAAAAAAAAAGTGACAAGCCTGTGATTCATTCTGACTTCATTTGGAAAGATACCAAACATGTGAATAGAGCTGGACATTGTGCTGTTGGGGTTGTCAACCCGGAACACCTGACTGGTCTTCACTTCATGGACTACATCCCACCAACCGAGAAGGAAAATCAGAAAGGAAACCAGGTTCTATGGTCCCGATTATGACGTCGGACTTTGTGCAGTCCCATGTTTCAAAATTTTTCATAACCGTGATGTTTACTAAACCAATACGCAGTGTCTAGTATTACAGGATAAGTAATATTGTACCCTTGTTTGTAAAAATTTCAGTGTTTTTGGTTTGAATACATTGTTGAATAAAATGTATTATAATATTATAATTAATTATTTCGTATTTCAAACTTTATTATTCCTGGGATGTCTACTCTTGTTTTGACAGATTTAAGGGAGTTATTCCTAAGAATTACAGGCCTACAATATAAAACAAAAATAAAAAATACTGACATAATCAGACCGCCAGGGAGGTTGAAGTGATACTAATGGTTTTTTTGTTTTTTGTTTTTTTTGTTAAAATAAGAAATGGTCATAGTCATATTTTGTTGGCAGCAAGGCTGACCATTACCCGTAATTGGAAAACATCTAACCCGCTTAATATAGATAATGTAATTTCCACGATTCATACTCATGGGCATCACAAGGGCACTTCTCTTTAACGAACCAAATTTGGTCCCCTTGGTTCAACTGGTACAACCAAGTTCTTTGCAGTACACCACGATAATTCTATTCACGGTACCTATACTATTGATATCTGAAATAAGGCAATGAAATCCTATCCCTCTTGCTTTATGCCACATTACCACATTAATTTAGCCTTATTACTTATGGCAACCAATGTTACCTGTTGGATGTGTTGCCTTTCACCCTATTACACAGATTTCCCCCAGATGGGGTGTCTAGGGCTGAAGGACAATACCCTTACCTTATTATTCAGCAATGCTAATGCACTCGATGTGTAAAGGTCAATTGTGATTCCTGCTTAGTCATTGCATTCATATAAGATCCTCCATTATATGTTATCCAATACACGTTGTATGTTATAATGTATAACAGAACGCACCAATGTTTACTTATCTCTCTGTACTTTCTTCTTTTTTCTTTATGAGACAATTCAATAAAAATTATTGAAACATAAGAAAAGGTCATACTTGCCTGATCTGTGCAAGGTAATTGCACAAAAAGGTCACTTGCCTCCTCTTCTGGATGTCCCCCGCCACAACTTTTAGCTCCCCCTTTCTCCAGGTACCTCCTTAGAAAGCTGGGTGCTAAGGGCGCAAATGGCAGTTGCGCTCCTGAGCTGGGCTGTGTACATCCAGACACACACGGGGCCGATAAGCCATGCCGCTGTTCCCTTCTTACAGGAGTTTGACTGACAGCAGCAAGAGCCTAGGGCTCCACAGCACTCAGTGTCTTCTGTCAAAGCAGGAAGTGAAGGCAATGGTGCTGTAGCCAAAACAGCGCTGGAAGGGGTGACAGAAGTAAGTCAGGTAAGTGTTTAGGGAAGGGGAAGGGTAGGACAAGTAGATGAGCATTTTTTTACTATAATGCAGAGAGTGACGCATTAATCACCTTAATAGGCCAGTAGAGAGGTACACACAGTACATGGAGAACAAACACAGCTGTGGGTCTCAATCACAAGCTGTGTGCTGGAGCTCTCCTCATCTTTCACTTTTTTATCTCTTGGTGTCAGGAAAACCTGGTCTGGTAGAAGTGATTCAAGCTGGTAGTAGAGGAACAAGGCAGCAGTGAGAAATGACACTCAGTTCTTTGTATAGAGGCAAGTACACAGTATAGAAGGCTACGGGATTACAACCACTTTAAGCCTATATAAGAAGTTTCCAGTCATGTAACATGAGTCAATCAATAAACAATGTTTTTTTTTCTGTATCTGAAAATGACATAAGATGTGTCATTGTGTCTCTGTTTTTAAAATAACGATGAATAATAAAACATCTAAAGGCTGTCATGGTTTCCTGTATTGCTCTACGTCATGTAACTTTAATAAAATGTAGTTTTTTTTTTTTTAACAGTTTGGGCTTGTGCAATGTTGACTTTTATTTACCAGTCTACTTTCTTCTTATCAGGGATGAACTTGGAATATGTTTTAGCCACTCAAGCTATCCCACCAGAAAGCAACCCAGGGCATTCCTCACCCCCTAGCTGCAAGTGTACACTCCCTTCATATACAGGCGGTTACGCGATGGGGAATGACTTGGCTGATTATGATTGGCTGTGTGAAGTGACAGCTTCCTGGCAGGATAACTCAGATGAGTTCAAACTAAGGTTTGAACATACCTGAGCTCATCCCTACTCTTTATCAAATGTCATTGTTGTAAAATACTGTATATATGATCATTTTGATTGGGTCATAGTGATAAATGAATTCAGAGATGAACAGAAACTTTATTGGAAACTTGAAAATATATTGTTTCTGGCTGGATTTATGCACTAAGGCTGGCCATACACGATCCAATTTTCTTACAATTTTCTGTCCAATTTTCTTGAAATTTACCTTCAAGTATGTAGTACAAAGGCCTGCCTAATTGGATACAAGTAAAAGTGTTGTTTAGCTTTGACCTCACATTATGTGGTTTGTGGTAAATCTATCAGAAAATTGTACAACAAAAATTGAACATGTATGGCCAGCCTTAGGTTGCAGTGCATGCTGGAAAATGCTGGTAGTAGAGCTGGTAGTAGAGGAACAAGGCAGCAGAGAGAAATTACACTCAGTGCTTTGGATAGAGGCAAGTACACAGTATAGAAGGTGATTACAACCACTTTAAGCTTATATATGAACTTTCCAATCATGTAACATGAGTCAATCTGGAAATGTTATTTAGACTGTACAGTATGAATAAGCAATGTAATTCCCTTAAAGCCATCTTTTAGGCGTACGGCTTACAAGCAAAAAGCAGTCTACCACTATCTGATCTTGACTTTCATTGCTGAAAAAGTATTCTGCTACTTTTATATTTGGTAGTCCTGTTGAATGTTTCCTGGCAGCTATCTGGTGACAGGTGACCACATTAAAGTGCTGTCAACGCTATTTTGACCTGCTCTCCTTCCCTTTGCAGTACAAATTATAAAGTATGTTTAATATATTTTCTCTCATCCTTCTGAGACATGAGACAAAAAAAGTAAAGAGGGAAATGTGCCTAATTTCTTGTTCTACCTGCCAGCATCCATTTAAACAATGAAAATATTGTGTTTTGTATGTTCTTCCTTGTTTATTTTTAATTGAAGGAGTAAAACACTTTTAACACATTTTTCATTTTTTTCATATTATTTATTCATATATCCATCCAACAGGTGAAGATCCAGAACGATTTTCACCACCTTCCCTGTTTATTTTAGCTGCTCAGTTGCATAAAGCCTTTTGTGTACAGAGTACAAAATCTCAAGCTGAAATTTACTTAGTGAGTAAGAGGACGGACTTACTTCCCTCACTCCCCATCCTTATCTGCTCTGTTCAAAAAGAGCCCCTGGGAAGCTCATTCTTATTTCTGAAAAAAAGATTTGTTAAAAACAGTAAAACTGTCATTTATACACCTTAAAAAAAAAGTTAAAACAAAACTTTTCTAAACTAACATAGTTACGGGGATAGTTTCCCCATAACTCCGATTAGAATAGCAATAATTAAGGCAAATTTAAATAGAGGAAATCTATGGTCTGATAAAAAAAAAAAATAGTTGGCGCTTATACAACCATCAGATGGTGAGATGCAAATGGTTGAAGCAGGTAAAGGCAGGTTGGTTATTTTCAAAAGTGTCTTGCGCTACTTCATTTAATGTATAGGTATGATACTGGTGCAATGCTTGTACAATCTTTATAAAAACACTATAGGCTTAATTCACTAATTAGCATTTGTCATGTTGTCACCGCTATCCATGTTGGAATAAAGAATTTTACTTGGAAGAAGCCTTTTCGTGTGCCGGCTTTATTCATATAACATTTGGTTTGGACATTCAGCCTGAGCACCGACACTTAGCTCTTTATCTTCCCACAGTGCGGTGGAGCTAGGGTGAGCTATTGTTTTTGCTTAATTCACTAAGCTTTAACTGATATTTAACATAATGACCATTATAATCCACAGTGACGACCAAAGAATAACAGCTATGTGGTACTCAGGGCAAAAAAACACATTTATTATAGCTTAGTAAATTGAGTCTCATAAGTGTTGGGTGAAAAAAAGTTTGTTCAAGTCTTTACTGTTTAAATCAATGACTAAAAACTATAGCAAGATATAGGAGTATAGAAGTAAAGGGAAACACTGATCAAAGCTCCCTCTTGTTATCTGCATTAAGTTCACTCCTCATGTTTGTGAACCTGCCTACTTTGACTTTAAATTACTGTATGTATCTCCAAATTATGTATCTCAGCTATATTATTGAGGCAATTTTTTTCCAAGTACCCCTTTGTATATGTATTTATGTACCTGCTTAAAGTATATTTTGCCTGCACTTGTTGTTTTTTTTTGTTTTTTTATACATATATTCTAGTTTACTTTGAGCAAATATTGCATTTAATATTGTGTTTAATTTTTTTCATTGGGTCCTTTGACCAGTCCCCCAGAAAGGGGGTAATGTTGTTGTTTTTTCCCTTGTTATTATCAGGCACATAAGACTTCTTTTTGCCTGTAGAGATTTATGTATCAGTGTAAAAATAGTCATCTTATTTACACATTATCACAATTATCTAAAACCAGTAAAATAAAAAGAAAGAAATCTGTGTAAAAGGCGCATAGTACAGGGAAATATTGTATGGTGTAAAAGTTCATGTGCCACCAAAGAAAACCCAGTCCTGCACACTAACTTCAGTTCCATAGAAACCTCCTGTTGCTTGCACTTGTTTGAAGAACGTGTGTAGTCCAGATATAAAAAAAAAAGGAAGATAAGCGATTCTAAGTGTAAAAGTGTTTATTTCCAAGACACAGTAATGATAAGAAGCAATTCACAGGATGAGGGTAGATGTGGGCTCAACAATAGACTAGAAAGATCTCCTGCACGTAAAAGTCCATCCACGCCGAACCGACATGCAGAGACCACGGTCTGGAAAGGAGGGGAGCCGGCAGCCTTCTATTTGTTCTAGCTTCCGGTTTGAGCCACAAGATGGACCACAGCGTGGGTAGAGATGCTCCTTTACCACCAGCGGACTATTCTGTTTTTTATAGATGTTTTATTACCCCTTATGGACTTTTACTCTGCCAAGTATCTTCCATCACCAGACAAATACTCGATCTCCCTAAGTGCTCTGTATATTTGTTTATTAGTGTGTAGTCCAGAGTACCCCTATAATAGTGTATCTTGTAGTCTGGGCCTATGTCAGACTTGAAAACTTTAGATGTCCAGGAGTAGGGATGATCGAACGGTTCGGGTCCACCATCGGTTCGGCCCGAACATTGGGTGTTCGAGGTTCGGCCGAATTTAGAACTTTTTGCCCAAAAAGTTCGGAATTCGGCAACCAGAACCGACCAAAATGCAATGCTTCAGGAAATGGGCTTTAAAAGCCCGTGATTGGACCAGAACCATTAGCAAAATCCAATTGAGGGGGCAGGAGAATGCTAGGAATGTGATTGGAGTGACTAGGGGGTCCCTAGACCAATCATTAGTGAATACGCCCCCCAGTATATAAGATCGCCCCCGCCATATTCCTAGCATTGTTATACTGGACATGGAAGAGAGTGGAAGCAGTTCTGTTAATTTTACTTTAAAAGTGTCATTTAGCATTTATTAGTGTTAGGAAAGGGATATCTAGTGTAGTTAGAGTGCTCCTTTACACTTAAGTTAGCTTCAAAAATGTAGTTTCTGTAGGGAAAGTGTTAAGTGTAAGGGGACCGTAGTGTAGTGTAGGGTTAACTGACAGTGACTGCTATGGAAGGGTGACAAAACCCTTCCATAGCAGGGTGACCGCTATAGAGAAATGATCATTTCTCTGAATTGCTTCGGGACAGGAATATGGCTTCTCACCAGCCAAGCATTTTTCATGCTGCAGGGGCTGCCACTGCCAGTGCTTTTTTGAGGACATGTTTGATGCCAGACATGACATCTGAACATGTGTATAGGGGGTATATATACACATATATGTCTGTATATATACCCCTAGACATATATAGGTGTGATAGTAGCAGAAATATATGCTTGCGCTAATTAAATCATTTACAGTAATATATTTCTGCTACTATCACACCTATATATGGCTAGGTGTCTATATACATATAATTATGTGTGTATATATACCACTATACACAAGTTCAGATGTTTTGCCTGCCTCAAAAGAACCCCAAAAAAGGCCAAAAAAAACGCTAGCGTCAAAAAAAAATGCCCAGGTGTGTTTTTGCTGGCATTTTTTGGGGGTTTTTGGAGGCAGGCAAAACATCAGAACTTGTGTATAGTGGTGTATATACACACATACATATATTTATATACACACCTAGACATATATAGGTGTGATAGTAGCAGAAATATATGCTTGCGCTAATGAAATCATTTACAGTAATATATTTCTGCTACTATCACACCTATATATGGCTAGGTGTCTATATACATATAATTATGTGTGTATATATACCACTATACACAAGTTCAGATGTTTTGCCTGCCTCAAAAGAACCCCAAAAAATGCCATAGGCATGTGAAGTTTCAGCTCTGTAGCATGTCCAGAACCAGAAAAAAAAAGGATTGTTTGTATTAGAAAACTTTGAGCTCAGGGGGTTAGCTTCTCTCCTCGGTTTTCACACCTTGCCGGTTTCAAAGCAGGCATTTTTTTTGGGTTCTTTGCAGTCAGGAAAAACATCTGAACTTGTGTATAGTGGTACTGTGCACAAGTTCTGATGTTTTGCCTGCCTCCAAAAACTCCCAAAAAATGCCAGCAAAAACACACCTGGGCATTTTTTTTTTTGACGCTAGCGTTTTTTTTGGCATTTTTTGGGGTTCTTTTGAGGCAGGCAAAACATCTGAACTTGTGTATAGTGGTATATATACACACATAATTATATGTATATAGACACCTAGCCATATATAGGTGTGATAGTAGCAGAAATATATTACTGTAAATGATTTCATTAGCGCAAGCATATATTTCACCATCCACCGAGGTGGATGGTGAATGGTGGACTTTTGTACAGCCAAGAAGGTGCATGTCAGTGTGCTGACTGGGAACCTGTTGCCAGGGGAAGCTACCCTCTTCAAAAGTTGGGACTGTTTGACTGCAAAAGCAGCTCTGAACTCTTCAAGTCGGAATGCCCAGCATTGTCTGCATGCTATGAAGCTCTCTGGGTGTAACTGAGTCAGATTTCTTCCAGGTTCAATCATCACTAGCATAAATCTCTGCATAACAAAAGCTTCCCAGCCTAAAGAAGAGGCAAAGAAAAAAAAGGAACCTGTAGTACCACGCGACTGACCTACAGAAGCCTGAAATAGCAATATTACACTATTTGGGATTATTCCTTTCTTTTCTATATGGGGACCGTCTGGTGAGATTGTACAGTGAACCCGCAGTGACAGCCAGTTCCATCCACAGTACTTCACCCGTATTATATGCCGGACCATGCCTGTGAGACCCTTATGCTGTATGGTTTAAGGGTCCACACTGTCCGGTAAGTGCCCATTGCCTGGGGGAGAGGATCATCACCATCGCACCATTGTTGCATGGATTCATTTTCAGCACTTGAGCACCTTTTTGGGTTGTTTCAACAATCAAAAGACTTTCACTTGCCACTTGCTGGCCATTGCACCTTTGGTTTTTTGATATTGGACTCATTATATGTTCTATTTATATTAATTGCACAATATTAGGTGGTGATTTGCACTTCTAATATATACGTCAAGAGTAGGGTTGAGCGGACACCTAGATGTCCGTGTTCGACGGGTTCGGCCGAACTTTAAAAAAAAGTCCGGGTCCGTGTCCCGGACTTTTACCGAACTTTTCCCGGACACCGAACCCCATTGAAGTCAATGGGGACCCGAACTTTAAGGCACTAAAATGGCTCTAAAACACCAATGGAAAGGGCTAGAGTGCTGCAAATGGCAGCAAAACGTACTTAAGAGCCTGGCAAGTGCTCTGCAAACAAATGTGGATAGGGAAATAACTTAAAACAACAAAAAAAAACAGAAAAATAAAACAATGTTCTTCATCTCTGAAGGACGAGGCCCATATGGAGTAGGAGGGAGGTTGAGGTGGTGGTGGATGTGGCGGTGTCATAGGCGTGCGCACAGGGTGTGCCTGGTGTACCTGGGCACACCCTAATCACCTAGGGCACATAGCATTATCGCTCTGTTTGCCAGTGGGGAGATGGGAAAGATCTCCCTCGCACCTGCTCTGCTCTATTTCTCTTTGCCAGCAGGGAGAGTAATGTATCGGGGCCATGTACATGTAGGCAAACACATGCATGTGTATTTCAACTTTGGGGTGCACACCCTAATGCAATAGGCTGCGCACACCTATGGGCGGTGTAGGTGGAAGCGGCGGTGGAGGAGGACCAGGGCCGGATTAAGAGCATCATGGTCTTGGTGCTGAGGATTTTGAAGGGCCTTAAGGGCCGTGCCTTGGCATGCACCCAGAGGAGGAAGGGTGCAGCCATGCATGCCTAATTCAACATGGGATGCTGTCTCTGAAGCCCATAAACACATCCATGCATCGGCAACTGTCCCTCCTTGTCCGGCCTTCGCGCTGTGTGGGGAGGTTCTGAGGGTGCTGCCTGGGGAAGCGAGCATAGAAGCCAGACTTCTGTGTTTACAAGTGACAGAAGAGCGGTCACAGTGAATATGGCCAACCCGGGGCCTATATAAAAGGTAGGGGCCTGCATGGAGCTGCAGCTCCAATAGCCCCTACGTTAATCTGGCCCTGAGGAGGAGGACGAGGTAGCCAACACTGCTTCTTTTCACAAATTTTAAATGAGGGTACACCCCAAAAGAGTGAGAAAGAGCAAAAATGGAACAATGGCTGGGTAAGGTCGGTATCCATTGCTATTCTGCACAAGTACGGAAAAGTCCCGTGGGATCCATGCCACATTGTCTCTGGACAGGCGGCTGCGCTTGTCTGTTATAACACCCCCAGCCGTGCTAAATACCCGTTCAGATAATACACTGGCTGCAGGGCACGCCAGCACCTCCAAGGCGTAAAGGGCAAGCTCAGGCCATGTGCCCAATTTGGAGACCCAGAAGTTGAAGGGGGCAGACCCCTCATTCACTACATGTAGGCGTGTGCACACATACTGCTCCACCATGTTGGTAAAATGCTGCCTCCTGCTAAGACGTTCCATCTGAGCTGCTGGTGCTGCTGTTTGTTGTGGCTTGCTGACAAAGCTTTTCCACATTTCGGCCATGCTAACCCTGCCTTCTGAGGTGCTGGCGGTGCCCTGGTTGAGTTGGCGACCTCCTCCTCCTCTGCCTTGTGCTTCCACTGTGGCCCCGCTGTCAGATGGGAATGCCAGCAGCATCGCGTCTACCAGCGTGCGCTTGTACTCGCGCATCTTGCGATCGCGCTCCAGTGAAAGAATTAAGGACGGTACGTTGTCCTTGTAACGGGGATCCAGCAGCGTGGCCACCCAGTAATCAGCACAAGTTAGAATGTGGGCAACTCGGCGGTCGTTGTGGAGACACTGCAGCATGTAATCGCTCATGTGTGCCAGGCTGCCCAGAGGCGACGAAAGGCTGTCCTCTGTGGGAGGTGTATCGTCCGTGTCCTCTGTATCCCCCCAGCCACGCACCAGTGATGGCCATGAGCTGGCCTGGGTGCCACCCTGCTGTGAACATGGTTCCATCTCCTCCTCCAGCTCCTCCTCCTCCTCATCCTCCTCATCCTCCAGAACTGTGCCCCTGCTGGACAATTGTGTCCCTGGCGTTTGTGTGTGCAGGAACCCACCCTCGGAGCCCCTTGCGAATGACTGCCCTGAAAGCCTTGGAAATGTTACCTCTTCATCCTCCTCCTCCTCCTCATCCTGTGCCACATCCTCTTCCATCATCGCCCGAATTGTTTTTTCAAGGAGGCATAGAAGTGGGATAGTTAAGCTGAGAACGGCGTCATTGCCACTGGCCATGTTGGTGGAGTACTCAAAACAGCGCAACAAGGCACACAGGTCTCGCATGGAGGCCCAGTTATTGGTGGTGAAGTGGTGCTGTTCCGCAGAGCGACTCACGCGTGCGTGCTGCAGCTGAAACTCCACTATGGCCTGCTGCTGCTCGCACAGTCTTTCTAGCATGTGCAAGGTGGAGTTCCACCTTGTGGGCACGTCACATATGAGGCGGTGAGCGGGAAGGCCGAAGTTACGCTGCAGCGCTGCCAGGCGAGTAGCAGCAGGGTGAGAACGCCGAAAGTGCGCACAAACGGCCCGCACTTTCTGCAGCAGCTCTGACATATCGGGGTAGTTTTTAAGGAACCTCTGCACCACCAAATTCAGCACATGCGCCAGGCAAGGGATGTGCGTCAAACCGGCTAGGCCCAGAGCTGCTATGAGATTTCTCCCGTTATCGCACACCACCAGGCCGGGCTTGAGGCTCGCTGGCAGCAACCACTCATTTGTCTGCTGTTCCATGCTCCTCCACAACTCCTGCGCGGTGTGTGGTTTGTCCCCCAAACAGGCAAGTTGTAAAACTGCCTGCTGTCGTTTACCCCTGGCCGTGCTGAAGTTGGTGGTGAAGGTGTTACGCTGTCCGGATGAGGAGGCGGTAGAGGACGAGGAAGCGGAGTAGGAGGAGTTAGGAACAGGAGGCAAACTGAAGCCCCCTGCAATCCTCGGTGGTGGAAGGACATGCGCCAAATTGCTATCCGCCTCAGGCCCATCCGCCACTGCATTTACCCAGTGTGCCGTTAGGGAGATATAACGCCCCTGACCGTGCTTACTGGTCCACGTATCGGTAGTTAGGTGGACCTTGGCACAGATGGCGTTGCGCAGTGCACACCTGATTTTTTCCCCCACTTGGTTGTGCAGGGAAGGGATGGCTTGCCTGGAAAAGTAGTGGCGGCTGGGCACGACGTACTGTGGGACAGCAATCGACATAAGGTTTTTAAAACTGTGCGTCTCCACCAGACGGAATGACAGCATTTCAAAGGCCAATAATTTTGAAATGCTGGCATTCAGGGCCAGGGATCGCGGGTGGGTAGGGGGGTACTTCCTCTTCCTCTCAAGTGTTTGGGAGATGGAAAGCTGAACGCTTCCACGGGACATTGTGGAGATGGTTGTTGGTGACCCAGGTGGTGGTGTTGCTGACAGATCGTCTGTTTGCGGGGTGGCAGGTGCCGGTATCACTACAGATGTGGCTGGAGCGGCCGAGACTGCAGCAGAAGAGGAAGCAGGATGAGCCAGAGACGTTTCTTGGTTTTGAAGGTGTGTACTCCACTGCAGCTCGTGCTTTGCACTTAGATGCCTGATCATGCAGGTTGTGCTCAGGTTGAGAAGGTTTATGCCTCGCTTCAAGCTCTGATTGCACAGGGTGCAAACCACTCGTGTCCTGTCATCAGCACATTTTCTAAAGAACTTCCACGCTAGAGAACTCCTTTGAGCTGACTTTGGTGCGCTCGTTCCCTTGCTGCGTTGGGCAGTAGCGGGCGTAGTGTCTAGGGCACGGCCACTCCGCTTCTGCACCCTGCTCCCTCTTCTGCTGTGCTGGTGGCTCTGTGCGACCACCGCCTCTTCCTCCAAACTACTCAGGTCACCTGCATGACGTTCATTCCATGTGGGGTCGAGGACCTCATCGTCCTCCACATCATCTTCCACCCAGTCTTCACCCCTGCCCTCCTTGTCGGTCTCCACAATGCTGAACGCCGCAGCAGTTGGCACCTGCGTTTCGTCATCATCGGAGACGTGCTGCGATGATCCTTGCATGTACTCATCTTGAGAAATAAGTGGTTGGGCATCGCTGCACTCAATCTCTTCCACTTCTGGGGCAGGGCTAGGTGGATGGCCCTGGGAAACCCTGCTGACAGAGTCATCAAAAAGAAGAAGAGACTGCTGTATGGCTTGGGGCTCAGACTGCTTGCCTGATTTGCAAGGGGGTGAGGTGAAAGACGGTTGGACATCGGCTGCAGGTGCCAACTGTGACCTTTCTGCAGTAGACTGGGTGGGAGACAATGTGAAGGAACTGGAGGCACTGTCAGCAGCAAACCAATCTACTATCGCCTCCACTTGTTCTGGCCTCATCACTTCTAGGGGCGTATGATGCCCTACCAAATACTGATGCAGGTTCTGTCGCCTACTCACACTTGAGGAAGGTGTTTCACTTGTGCGTGTAGCTGGCACAGATCGACCACGTCCTCTCCTTGCAACAGGAGCTCTAGCAGCAGCACCACCACGACCCAGGCCACGGCCCCTATTTGACGCTCTCCTCATATTTCTGAAATTTAAGATCTTGCCCTAGAAAGGTCTTTATTGAATAGCGGAACAAAAGAACAACAGTATCGCACGGGTGTATCTCACAGTCAAATATGCAAACTATGCCGCAATTTAATGTTTTTTACACCAAAAGGGTGTGTATTGAATAGCGGAATAGGATAAAAAACTGTGTATCTCACACGTACAAACACAGACTAGGCCCGATTAAATTTTTTCCTACCCTAAAGGGAGGATGAGGAAGAGGAGTATGGAACAGGCAGCACCCTCAAATCTTCAGAAGTATGAGATGAACCCCAAAAACTTGGAAAGGTGGATCTCACACGTACCGACACAGACTATTCTGCAATTTAATTGAGCCACAAAGGTTTTTATCGAATAGCGGAATAGGAAATATGATAAAAAAAGTGTATGTTTTTCACACGTACAGAAGCACACTAGGCCCCAATTACTATTGTTTGTACACCTAAAAGGATGGATGAGGAGGAGGAGGAGGAGTATAGAACAGGCAGCACCCTCAAAGCTTCAGAAGTATGAGATGAACCCCAAAAACTTGGAAAGGTGGATCTCACACGTACAGACACAGACTATTCCGCAATTTAATTGAGCCCCAAAGGTTTTTATTGAATAGCGGAATAGGAAATATGATCAAAAAAAAGTGTATGTTTTTCACACGTACAGAAGCACACTAGGCCCCAATTACTATTGTTTGTACACCTAAAAGGATGGATGAGGAAGAGGAGGAGGAGGAGTATAGAACAGCCAGCACCCTCAAAGCTTCAGAAGTATGAGATGAACCCCAAAAACTTGGAAAGGTGGATCTCACACGTACCGACACAGACTATTCCGCAATTTAATTGAGCCCCAAAGGTTTTTATTGAATAGCGGAATAGGAAATATGATCAAAAAAAAGTGTATGTTTTTCACACGTACAGAAGCACACTAGGCCCCAATTACTATTGTTTGTACACCTAAAAGGATGGATGAGGAAGAGGAGGAGGAGGAGTATAGAACAGGCAGCACCCTCAAAGCTTCAGAAGTATGAGATGAACCCCAAAAACTTGGAAAGGTGGATCTCACATGTACCGACACAGACTATTCCGCAATTTAATTGAGCCCCAAAGGTTTTATTGAATAGCGGAATAGGAAATATGATCAAAAAAAAGTGTATGTTTTTCACACGTACAGAAGCACACTAGGCCCCAATTACTATTGTTTGTACACCTAAAAGGATGGATGAGGAGGAGGAGGAGGAGGAGTATAGAACAGGCAGCACCCTCAAAGCTTCAGAAGTATGAGATGAACCCCAAAAACTTGGAAAGGTGGATCTCACACGTACCGACACAGACTCTTCCGCAATTTAATTGAGCCCCAAAGGTTTTTATTGAATAGCGGAATAGGAAATATGATAAAAAAAAAGTGTATGTTTTTCACACGTACAGAAGCACACTAGGCCCCAATTACTATTGTTTGTACACCTAAAAGGATGGATGAGGAGGAGGAGGAGGAGGAGTATAGAACAGGCAGCACCCTCAAAGCTTCAGAAGTATGAGATGAACCCCAAAAACTTGGAAAGGTGGATCTCACACGTACCGACACAGACTCTTCCGCAATTTAATTGAGCCCCAAAGGTTTTTATTGAATAGCGGAATAGGAAATATGATCAAAAAAAAGTGTATGTTTTTCACACGTACAGAAGCACACTAGGCCCCAATTACTATTGTTTGTACACCTAAAAGGATGGATGAGGAAGAGGAGGAGGAGGAGTATAGAACAGGCAGCACCCTCAAAGCTTCAGAAGTATGAGATGAACCCCAAAAACTTGGAAAGGTGGATCTCACACGTACCGACACAGACTATTCCGCAATTTAATTGAGCCCCAAAGGTTTTATTGAATAACGGAATAGGAAATATGATCAAAAAAAGTGTATGTTTTTCACACGTACAGAAGCACACTAGGCCCCAATTACTATTGTTTGTACACCTAAAAGGATGGATGAGGAAGAGGAGGAGGAGGAGTATAGAACAGGCAGCACCCTCAAAGCTTCAGAAGTATGAGATTGTGTTCACTGTACCCCACAAAGATTGTGTTCACTGTACCCCACAAAGATTGTGTTCACTGTACCCCACAAAGGTTTTGTTCACTGCACCCAGAGATGTATAGTAACGAAGTAGAATTACTTAAGTACTGTACTTAAGTACCGAAATGCGGTATCTGTACTTTCCTAGAGTAGAATTTTTTTCTCCTACTTCTACTTTTACTTCACTACATTTTTTCGATGATTTCGATACTTCTACTCAAGTATTTTTTTTTTGTGCTGCATAGTTACTCGTTACTTTTAAAAAAATTACCACTGCCAGAACAGTAGATGGCAGGTTGCATAAAGCTCAAAAAAATGTGTATAATGTCATTTGTAAATCAGCGCATACGAAAATAAAGGCTGTGTATAATAAAAGCTGCTATACCAAATCTTTCCAATAAAAAGAAAATATGAAACAAACAAATAAATGGTGCTACAGCGCTTAAAGTGCATCAAGAAACTACTAACAAACACAGGTTAATCATTTGAATAAATCATTTGAAATAATAAAAAACAATATGATGTTCAAACTTTTGACTTCTTTCTTTAATAACTACATAACACAGTACTTGTACTTCTACTTTCAGTACTTGAGTAGAAATTTTTTTTCAAAACTACTGGTACTTTTTACTTTTAGTACTTAAGTAGCAAATTTTTTGAAAAAACTACTTGCAATACTTAAGTAAAAAAAATGTTGAATACTTTAGTACTTCTACTTAAGTAACTTTTTCTGCGAGCACTTCCACTTCTACTCAAGTCACTTTTTGATCAAGCACTTGTACTTTTACTCAAGTAGAAATTTCGAGTACTTTATACAAGTCTGACTGCACCCCACAAAGATTGTGTTCACTGTACCCCACAAAGGTTTTGTTCACTGCACCCCACAAAGATTGTGTTCACTGTACCCCACAAAGATTGTGTTCACTGCACCCCAAAAGGATTGTCTTCTCTGCACCCCACAAAGATTGTGTTCACTGTACCCCACAAAGGTTTTGTTCACTGTACCCCACAAAGATTGTGTTCACTGCACTCCAAAAGGATTGTCTTCACTGCACCCCACAAAGATTGTGTTCACTGTACCCCACAAAGGTTTTGTTCACTGCACCCCACAAAGATTGTGTTCACTGTACCCCACAAAGGTTTTGTTCACTGCACCCCACAAAGATTGTGTTCACTGTACCCCCCAAAGATTTTGTTCACTGCACCCCACAAGGATTGTCTTCACTGCACCCCACAAGGATTGTCTTCACTGCACCCCACAAAGATTGTGTTCACTGTACCCCACAAAGATTTTGTTCACTGCACCCCACAAAGATTGTGTTCACTGTACCCCACAAAGATTTTGTTCACTGCACTCCAAAAGGATTGTCTTCACTGCACCCCACAAAGATTGTGTTCACTGTACCCCACAAAGGTTTTGTTCACTGCACCCCACAAAGATTGTGTTCACTGTACCCCACAAAGGTTTTGTTCACTGCACCCCACAAAGATTGTGTTCACTGTACCCCACAAAGATTGTGTTCACTGTACCCCACAAAGGTTTTGTTCACTGCACCCCACAAAGATTGTGTTCACTGTACCCCACAAAGGTTGTGTTCACTGCACCCCACAAAGGTTTTGTTCACTGCACCCCACAAAGATTGTGTTCACTGCACCCCACAAAGATTGTGTTCACTGTACCCCACAAAGGTTTTGTTCACTGCACCCCACAAAGATTGTGTTCACTGTACCCCACAAAGATTGTGTTCACTGCACTCCAAAAGGATTGTCTTCACTGCACCCCACAAAGATTGTGTTCACTGTACCCCACAAAGGTTTTGTTCACTGCACCCCACAAAGATTGTGTTCACTGTACCCCACAAAGGTTTTGTTCACTGCACCCCACAAAGATTGTGTTCACTGTACCCCCCAAAGATTTTGTTCACTGCACCCCACAAGGATTGTCTTCACTGCACCCCACAAGGATTGTCTTCACTGCACCCCACAAAGATTGTGTTCACTGCACCCCACAAATGTTTTGTTCACTGCACCCCACAAAGATTGTGTTCACTGTACCCCCCCAAAGATTTTGTTCACTGCACCCCACAAGGATTGTCTTCTCTGCACCCCACAAAGATTGTGTTCACTGTACCCCCCAAAGATTTTGTTCACTGCACCCCACAAGGATTGTCTTCACTGCACCCCACAAGGATTGTCTTCACTGCACCCCACAAAGATTGTGTTCACTGTACCCCCACAAAGGTTTTGTTCACTGCACCCCACAAAGATTTTGTTCACTGCACTCCAAAAGGATTGTGTTCACTGCACCCCAAAAAGATTGTGTTCACTGCAGCCCACACACAGAAAAATGGATGTGGATCACTGACACCTGCCTATCTCCTATCCCACACCACACAGCAATATCGATTGTAGTTTGTAGAACACACTTTCCCTAAAATTCAGCAGACTCTGTCCCTAACAGGATTGAGAAGAGATCGTAGATCAGGAGAACTAAGTGCAGACCCCACCCCACACAGCAATATCGATTGTAGTTTGTAGAACACACTGACCCTATAATTCAGCAGACTCTATCCCTAAAATGCCTACAACTCGCCCTGCCTAAACACTCCGACCTGTCCCTCAATTCTATCCGGACACAAATGGTTTTTTCCTGCCTATCTTTCCCTAATCAGCAGCCAGCACGTTGATGTGTGCTCTGTCCCTGATCTAAGCAGCATAATGACGCCGCTGCGGCTGCCTCGAACTTATAAAGACTTGGTCACATGCTTCAGACGGCCAATCACAGCTACTGAGACATTTGCAGGCATGGCTGGGATGGCTTAAGGCACACCAGTTAAACGATTGTTGATTGGCTGTTGAAAGCCCGCCATGAAAAGAGCGCCAAAGCATGCAAAACCCAGAAATAAAACGACCGAACACGGATTTTTACCCGAATATACAGTAAAGTGTCCGTGTTCGTGTTCGGGTAACAAAAATCCAATTATTCGGTACGAACACGAATAATACAGTCCGTGTTCGCTCAACACTAGTCAAGAGGTTTCCATATATATTTATTTATTTATTTACCTATTTATATTTACTTGCATACTTATATATTCAAGTTTATATGTGGCACTTATTTATATATGCACCAAGCATCATTATTTAGCACTTTGAGCACTTTATAAGTAATTTTTACACCCAAATCTGCGCTGTCTTTTCTACATTTGCACTTTTAAAATCACTTTGATTTTTATGCACAGCAGCACTTTTGGAATTACTTTTTACATATCACCATAGCGCAGCATTAACTTTCCGTTTCACTACCCCGAACTTTTCAAAAGTTCGATCATCCCTATCCAGGAGCAGAAAAAATCTTCAGCACAGTACAACCAACTAAACTGCATACTTTAGAAAGCTATTCAAATGTAGGGCACACCTGCTTTCCACAGTTTATTAAATATCCCCATCCCGAGACTAGTAAAATGCTGCATTATGTAAACACCTCTATAAAACACAGCATTTGCATTCATGAGAACATTACTTGCCTGAACCTGACGACAGTACATTAAGTGGGGACAATTATATTAGTCACCGCTTTCAAATGATCTGACTCACTGTTTCGACAGGCGCTTGCAGAACATTTTCATTATTACACTAACAGCATAAAGAATCACAACGCTTATGTAAAGTGATGATTTTACTAAATTATCTTTCATAGAGCAATTTCTAATTTACCAGAATTCTTAAAGGGCTACTAAACCCCAATTTGTGAAATGCTAAATACGAATCATGAAATCAAAATACAATGGGGATTTGAAATTTTTGTGAAAATACACTGAAAACAAATTGCTACTCAGGTACACCAAATAAGAGGAAAACAATGAGCTATCACTGCCAATAATTGGTTAGCATGCTTGGATTGCAATATTTGGGTACTTTCATTACTACCAGGGACATTATCTGAATTCTGTCAATTCTGTCTCTAGTTCACACTGCAGATGTTTTTGTGCTCCGGTTTCCATTCATATTTCTAAAACATTGTTTAGTTATATGCTAAACTCTTTGTGACCTTGTGGGTTTTGGCACACCAGGCCACCAGCATCAGCAACCATTTCAGCTTTCTCAGACACATTCTTTAAAATTTTCCAGAGTCAACAGACATAGCCTTTATGGGTTGCAGTTGACATTTTATTTACAGAGATGCAAATGTCCAAGTCCTAGGAGAGTACCCTGTTACACCACTTTCTGTATTGTTGTAGGCATGTACAATTGTGAAGATGTGTTAATTCAATGTTACTTCTTTTCCATTGTAAGAGTCCTAAGCCTATTAAGTAGGGTGTGATTAAACCACTAAAGCTGTAAATCCCTTTGTAGATGATTAGGGTTGTTTGTGACCTCTGACTTCCCAACATGTCTAATGGGGCTGTAGAGTTGCAGCACATTCCTCCTAGCATTATGTGCCTGGGAGGGACAGGTGAAGCACCCAATCCCGCTGCAGGCTGCCTCCCAAAGTCTACAGCAGACTTTGGCTGGATGTAGCTGAATGTTGTACCGAGTGGTATTAGTGTTTAGGGCACTGTGCATTCAGGGACGACCCCAAAAACCTGTGTCTTCCATCATGGATATAGAACTTTTCTTCCAAAACTTTGATCTCAGTTGAAAATCAATGGTCTTTCCTTGGAAAAGCTTTGGCATAACAGGTGATCAGCTGCCTTGAGGATATTAGCTTTTCCATGCAAATTGGGCTCACAGCACAGAAAATCAATAAACACTACATTATCATTCAAATTTAGCCCTAATATATTAAGGGCTATTAGAATCAGTCCCTGACCAGTTTAAAGGTTCTCTCTTGTCCCAGGTGACCATGCTCATCGTGTAAGTCTGTTAGCACTGTACTTCAAGGCTTCTCAGGGAGCAACAGCTGCCATTTGTCTTCAAAATCACTTGTGGAGGCCCTTCAGCGAATCAACCATCACAAAGCTGTAACCGTTCCCACTCTTTATGAATCAGCTCCTTCTGGGGAATTTTTCAACAGAAGCTCTGAAAGAGCTTGCTAAGGCATTCAAAGTCATATTTGCAATTTATAAATATCTTAATGGGGATCCCAGCTTAGAAAAAAAGCTGTTCATTCGAAGGGATTGCATGAGGACTCGAGGGCATACAATGAGATTAGAGGAGAAGCGTTTTAACCACAGGCAACGTGGGGGGTTCTTTACTGTTAGGGCTACAAGATTGTGGAATTCTCTACCACAAGAGGTGGTTTCTGCGGGTAGTATGGTGGCTTTCAAAAGACTCTTAGACTTACATCTCAAGGATCAGAACATTCAGGGGTATGTGAGATGAGTACAGCCACACACACCTACACAGGTTGAACTGGATGGACTATTGTCTTTATTCAACCTCACCTACTATGTAACTATGTAACTATGTAACTATATTGAGAGTGAGCAGACTGCTGTCTCTCACTAACTTCCTTTGGCAAGGAGTCACATAGTACTTAGCTCGGAAATGCATGGACAAACCTTGCCTGGCATGGATAGCTGTGGACTGGCAACGAACTCTCTGTGGATCCTAGGCATCAAGATCACATGGTAGCTAGTGTGTAGGTCCCTCAGAAATGGGTGAACAAAAATTCAAGTCATTTAGTAGATAAAATAGCTCACATATACATATTTTACCTGTGTATTTAGCTGTTTGCCTGCAGTTCAGCTTTAGGGTAAATTGAGTGAACTTTTAGTATAGTCTTTGCTGGATAAATGATAGAAGCTTACTATCTGAAACTACTCTTTAAAGCAGAGCTCTAGATGAAAAACATCCCTGTCACCTCCCCCATCCCACTTTTTTTTGTATAAACAGACCTATACATACTGTTTTAAGTTGTTTGCAGCCCTTTTTAAATTGAGGAATCCTGTAGCCAAAATATTTTAATTTTAGTACCAGCATTCCAGTGAACAATATGTTTTTACAATATGAGATTTTTTTTTCTCTTGAATATTAACTGATTTCTTGATTAATAATTAGCCACCACTGCCTCACAATAAGCATAATAATAAGCTCACATACTGAACAAAGTTTTGCCGGGCCCTGCTGGGCCAGATGAATTTCAATCAGTGTATGGACAGTTTTAATTTTCTTAAAGTCTTCTTCTCTCTGCCATATGTTAGTGTTAGGAAGATCCTAAATGTACGTTCATCTGATAATGTTACAGCTCTGCTCTACAGTATCTTATCCACATTTGCCATAGCTTTTCTTTCAAAACTCTTAAAAGAAACATATACTGAAAGAAATATGGGAATTATCAATGCTGGCCTGCTACTTGAACTGCTAGTTGCTTGTTTCTCTCTGGGTTTACTGCTTTGAATAAATTATATGGAACAACTATGGAGATTGGGAAAACTGGAAATATGTCAAAACATTTAATCAACATAGTTTTAGATACTGACTTTCTTTTATTTATTTTTTAAAATCTAGCTTATTGTTTTTTGTGTCTAAATGTTCACACTACGTCGCTCCGACTTAGGGGGCGACCTGTGAAGTCGCGTGCAGCGCGACTTCGGCGCGACTTGCACGGACTTCATAAAATGAATGTCTATGCAAGTCGCCCAGAAGTAGTACAGGACCCTTTTTCTAAGTCGGAGCAACTTGTGTCGCTCCTATTAGAACCGGTCCTGTACTACACTATGGGAGCGATGGTGCACGACTTGTCAGGCTGACCAAGTCGCCTGACAAGTTGTACCAGTGTGAATGGACACTAAAAGTTATAGGCAGAGCAGTATGAAGTGTCGGTGACAAGTGTGGGAAAAGAAAACATAGCTAATAGTGATGGATGATTTACAATCAGCTGGGCTTGTTCTGTAATGTTGAAGATGTTTCACTTCTTATCCAAGCAGCTTCTTCAGTTATGACGAGTGTCTGGAACACACCCCAGCATTGATATCCACACAGGTAACTTAGTCACCCTAGCCCAAACTCCCTGAAATGTGTTAAGGAAGATGTTGATTGTCCAAGAACAGGATAGGAGGTGTGAAAGTTTGTGGAACCACCCAGTTCTAATTACATAATCCTATCCTTTGCTGGTGTTAATCATTGGAATTACATGGCCGAAGGTGTGGATTTCTGTCAAACAGTCCAGGGTAGAGATTTTAAAATAGTTTTATATGTAAATGACAAATGGTGTTGAAATTTCATGTAGATGGCCTCTTTCATGACTCTTATGAACCAGCTGTCCTGTCTGTACAAAATGTGCACTTCAGTATCCTTGAAATAATTTTCCCTATTCCTTTAATCCTTGTGGTTTCGGAAAACTGTTCTGACTAGGGGTGAGCCTGAGCCAGAAATACCTGGGTCAGTTTAGTTCCATTTCAGATCTCAGTTGTATAAATCTGTTTCATGTAAGCAGTTTTGTTAAATCATCTGCAATCATGTTATTAGTTTCACAATACATAAGTACAATTGCCTTTTGTTCAACCAGATCATGAATGTAATGATGTCTGATGTCTATATGCTTTGTTTTTGCATTGATCTCCTTATTGGTGGCAAGTTTGATACATCCTTGATTGTCCTCATAAAATATTGTAGGTTGGGACATTGGCTCTCCAAGATCTTCAAGCAATTAACATAACCACACAACCTCTTGACTAGCATAGGCATCAGCAATGTATTCTGCCTCTGTAAAAGACAAAACTGCTTAGATCTGCTTCTGGCAGGACCCTGATATAGGACTGTTTCCTAATTTAAACAGGTAAACACTTGTGGATTTGCGAGTGCTTAGGTCCCCTGTCCAATTAGAGTCTTCATATCCTACAAGGTTCAAATCCCCAACTACTGTAAACCTTTACAGAGTTTTTACTCTTTTTGTAATTCAAATCTCCAACTGCAGACAGCTTCAGACTCATTTCTTTTGTTTTTTTGAGAAATCTCATGACTCTCTTGATTGATGTTCAATCTCTTTGATGTGGTTTACTCATGCGTCTACAGAGAAGCGACATGACAGCTGCAATAAATACACATATTCACCAGCACACCAAGGATCAACCAAATGTTGTCCAAAGGTTTTAATTGCAGAAAGATCACATCACAAGAGCAAGTGCAACATTTTGGAGCCTCACTGAACCCCTTCCTCAGACTTGTGATGATCATGCATGATCGTTGCAATTGCTCTTCTGATGTGATCTTTCTGCAATAAAAACCTTTGGACAACATTTTAGGATCCTTGGTGTGCCGGCGAATATATGCATTTATCTGTGATGTTTCCAGTAGCCAGCTGGCAGTTACTTCAGCACCCACTATCGATGAGCCTTGTTCCCAGGAACATGTGCAAGGGGAAGATAGACATGACAGCTGTGATGTCTGGACGTGCATTTGTTGCAATATATAGCAATGCCCCGACTGCTGGTCTGTACTGATCATTAGTAGGAAGAAGATACTCATTCCCTTCCATTTTTACGTATGCTAAAATGTATTTAAATTGTTTTATTTCCAATTTTTAGCCAATTTACGACTGAATTGAATTTTTGGATTTTATACCATTAACTTTTTAAAATACATTGAAACTTGAATCAATCGTTCAGGTGTATGCACATGTCCATCTGTCCAATATGATCCCACATCTTCCGTTAACATTCTAGCTGTGAATGTATACAACTAGGATCTGCTTTTCTTTCTTCTCCCCCTTTTTTTCCTTGTTTTTCTATACACATCCTTCCCCTAGGAGCTTTGTAGGAATATACACCCTTAGTCTGCAGAACCTATTCTAGGCCTCTATTATACATGCCCTTTCTACAGAAGTCTATGTGACACGTCTGCAGGTTCTTTCTTTTTTTTTCTCTTTTTTGGGGATCATGCCAGTATAGTTTTCAAGTTCACTTTAACCCAATTCTATGTCATGTTCTCTACTATTTTTATAACATCAGGTCTGTGTGGTCGATGCGGCCACATCCTGGTATACTTACCCTTTTTACACCAAATTTTATTAATTATATATTTTTTTCCTATTTTCTCAAATCCAATCCCATACCAACTTATACATCCTACTACTTCTTGAAGTGATTTTTAGTTTCTTGTTTCTAATTATATAATTTATTGGATTTATTTTTAATTAATGAATTTCACATGCTTTCTATTTTATTATATGCGTCTATATATATTTTTTTTTTTTGGTTTACATCTTTATGTAATTATATGCTTTTACCTAGGCCAACTAAAAAGCATGAGTACATCTGCGGGGCGGTTAAGAAGAGGACAGTATTTTTAAGATCCCGGCATCCCTTGGAACCAAGATGGGGAAGACCCTAATATAGGAGTTACACATGCTAGTGTATATCCACATCTGGTAAGAGGCTATTGCATCTGTTTCCAGCTATAGGGATACATAGGAGTGTTATCTTTCCTCTATGGTGCTGGGGTGCTATCATCTCAAGGTGTCAACACATTCCGCCATTTCTTCTTAACCAGCTGGTAAGAGGCTAATCCTGAAGGTGGTGGGAATCCTATGCGTGTCACTGTGCACTAATTGGACCTTCAACCTTTGGATTTATTTATCACTGGAATTTGCACATTGACTTTATAATTTATATTTTGCATTCACAATACGGATTTTGCACTGTGGACTTTGATTTGTTGAATTTATATATTTTTGCAAATAATTTTATTGTTTTTTATATTATTGTTGATTGCTATTAACACTATTTGTAAGATGGTTGGTATCACATATATGTTGTTTAGCATTACACTTGTTTAGCGCACCAGACCACTTTTATTTCAACACATTTTTCCAAATAAGGTATTTGGATCTTTGGTAGCAGCTTAACCAGCGGCGGCTGGTTTATAGGGGGTGCAGGGGCGCCGCCCCCCCCCCCCCAATCAGTGCAAAGAAAAAAAAATAATAAAAAAAAAATACCATTTGAAGCCCACTATGGGCGCCCGACCTATTGCTTGCTATGGGGGGGGGGGGGATGGTGGGGTTTTGCATCCCATGTGCTGCCACGCAGAGGCACCGATTGGCGGCCTTCTGGGTGTCATCAGGGCGCAGAGCAATGCGCCCCGACACTCCCCACTGTAGTCCTGTCCTGGCTGTGATTGGTCCAGACTCCAGCCTGGAGCAATCCTACAGGATATCCTGGCTGACGTCGCGTGGGGGCGGTGCGTGCGTCAGTCACTCACCGTCCCATCACCTTCCCGGCAGAGCGAGGAGAAGAAGTGGCGCGCGTGGTTAGTGGAGACGTCTCTCCTGACTCCCGAGTCCCGTCACTCTTCAGCAGCAGAGAGCAGCAGATGCCAGTGACACTGCAGTCGGTCCGGTCGTGAGAGAGCCAGCCCAAGAGCAGGTAAGTGATAATTGAAGCAGGCGCTGCCTCAGTGCCTCCTCTCTCTCCTGTGTGCGGGACTGCGGAGTCCGGTGGGGAACTTTGCAGACTCAGAGTCTGACCAGGCCAGGACACCTCTTCCTCCTCTCCCAGTCAGCAGCAGCATACCTCCCAACCATCCCTGGCTGCCACATAAGTCCCGGGGTCCCGCTGATCTTAGCTGAAGTCCCGGAGCCCACTGCTGGATCATTGGGCTGCACTCAGTGGAATATCCTCAATGAATGCAATGTGTACTCTCACATATTGCACCAAGTGAGGATTCCTACATGCCAGTCCGATTCCGATTCTTCCTCTCCATTTCAAGGTTTCTTTCAGTCTCTTGTTGCTACAACCGCCAGCGTCATAGCAAAAGATGACGTAGTTTGTAGGTGCCCAGTCTGCCTGTTGACTCTGGCTCTTGCTCACTGCCTCCCAGCCTCTTCTGACACTGCACAGGTTGATGACGATAGGTGTCGTGCTACAGCATGAGGGTTAATTGTCTCCACATACACTGCCCCCCCTGCTGGCCCAGCCTCTCCCCCTTAGCTCAGTTGGTGATTCTTCCCAGCAATATGCTTCCCCTCCTCGGGCTCTTCTGCAGGCAGCTGCCGAGTGACTGCTCTACTCAGTAGTGAGTAGTGTGTTCTGCCATGATCCAGGCTCCCTCCCCCCACCTCTGATAACATTCCCAACTTTCAGCTTCTGCAGAGCTTCATGGAGGGGGGAGGGTGGGGCTTCTGGGTGTTGTGGTGCTGGGCAGTGATTGGCAGCTATGGAGTTCCCAAATCGCAAATTCCTCGCTTCTCTCTACCTCTTCATCCCAAACAAAGCCCCCCCCACCTCTCCACCCTTAACACACCCCCCTTCCCTGCCTCTCCACTCTAAACAATCTTCCCCCTCACTGCCTCTCCACCCTAAACAAACCCCCATCCCTGTCTCTCCAACTTAACATTCCCAACTTTCAACTGCTGCAGGGCTTCATGGAGGGGGGGGGTGGGGGCTGCTGGGTGTTGTGGTACTGGGAAGTGATTGGCAGCTCTGGGGTTCCCAAATTCCTCCCCCCTCCCTGCCTCTTCACCCCAAACAAATCCCTCCTCGCCTCCCCTCCACTCCAAACAAACCCCCCCTTCCCTGCCACTCCACTCTAAACAACCCCCCTTCCCTGCCTCTCCACCCTAAACAACCCCCCTTCCCTGCCTCTCCACCCTAAACAACCCCCCTCCCTGCCTCTCCACCGTAAACAACCCCCCCCTCCCTGCCTCTCCACCCTAAACAACCCCCCTTCCCTGCTTCTCCACCATAAACAAACCCACCTCCCTGCTTCTCCACCCTAAACAACCCCCCCTCCCTGCCTCTCCACCATAAACAAACCCTCCCTCCCTGCCTCTTCACCCTAAACAAAACCCCCTCCCTGCCTCTCCACCCTAAACAAACCCCCCTTCCTGCCTCTCCACCCTAAACAAACCCACCCCCTGCCTCTCCACCCTAAACAACCCCCCTTCCACTGTTCCTAATTTACTGAAGGCCCTTTCACACTTGTATGACGTCAAAGTGACACCATTTTTTACCACGTTTTTTTTCCTGCAAATTAATACCTATTACACTTTTCTTTTTTTATTTATTTATCAGCGCACCCATTTCACTTTTCAAATTATTATATGTGTCTATATATGCTTCTCTGGGTCACATATTTATGGAATTATCTATATATTTAATTTATTTAATATGTAATTATGATGAATTTTACCAATGAGCCATTAGGATTTTAGTTATACATACCATTATGGGTTAACAAACAACGCTTTTGGATTTTATATTGACCTCCCATTTATTTATAGGTCTTATATAGATCTAATTGGCCGCTATATACTGACTAAGACGATATATATGAATACATAATCTTTGCCCAGCAACTGATTACGTCAGTGTTGATCATACTGGGCTCAATATATCTTGGTTTTTACTTTCGTTCTACCTGACAACTAATTACCCCATGTAAAGCCTTGCAGAGATTGGCTTGTTGCAATTTCTTTCGGATGTTGTCTACCCGGCAACTAAGTACGTCACATTAATTGGCCGCGGCTTTTCTATTTTTTGATTCGCTGGCCCTAGGTTGCTTGGTAACACTATGGTATATATAGGCGGTACGTGGCATAGTGACGCTATTCCTGATGACGTCTTTATGACGAAATGCATAGAGCGTCACTACGTCACTTACGCCTTTACACTTGGAACGCACTTCCGGACCTTGTGGAATGCATAGCGTTCCGGAACTGACAGATCGCGGCTGATATCCCCGCTCATGTTGTTTCCATTGCCTGATTTTAACTGTGTATATGTGAGTACGTTTTTTTATTAAACTTTATATTATTCAAACAGTACTTTACTATACAAGTCTCTTTCCGTATACATATACCCTGGACACACCTGGCCATTTGAGAGCACCACTTTAAAGACCCCCAGTGATATTTCAAACCAAACAAGGGTGATATGACTTCTACTGACACCAGAACCAGAGGAACCCAATAAGGACCTTTGAGGGATATAGGAGCCACATCCAACTTGGAGTATAGGCCTATTACCCATATAGGGGTACCCCCTTCTGCTAAGTGCGGTCCTGGGAGTGTAGGGAGCACCTTGACCCATCACACCTGCCACATTTGAAGAGTCACTGAGGTCACACCAGTCACCCATGTTGGGAAGCGGCACTGAGTGAAAATCTGCACCGGAGCACTTTATTTTGCCATTTTGGACTAACATACCAATATAAACTGCACCAAGTTATAACCCTGCACTTAAGCACCTTTTGTGCTTGGGACTATTATTATAGCATATTCCTTTGAGGATTACACCTCACTTTATCTATGATTGTTACATATTACAATTTTGTTAGTCTTGGGAATATTCACCTCTCTCGCCACAGATGCGGCTTGGCATCGCATTTTATTCACTACTCAATATTTTATAAGAAGCACGGTTATTTATTCCCTTTGGGTATTCACTTTAGATACCCACACTTGCCCTTGCACTGATATTTATTTCTTTGGGTATAGATTTCTATATACCCTCACATATGCAATTTGGTATCGCATTTCTTTCACTATCAATTTATATTCAGCACTGTTATTTATTCTCTTTGGGTATTTACCTTTATATACCCACACCTGCCCCTGCACTGTTATCAATTTCCTTTAACCTTTATATACCCACACCTACCCCTTTCCTTTGTGTGGTTTGCTCTGTACAGAGCCTATGCACATACAGTCACTGTAGCACTTTATAATTACACCATTACTGATTGTTGCACTTTTCATGGTACACTAATTATACTGGATATATCAATTATTCTACCCCTGAGGTTTTTAGTCACTTTATTTATATGCACTTTAAGCAACAAGTATAATTGTTTTTATTAGCTATTTATTCTGCATAATATGTATTGAATATTTAATTATGTATATCACCTAAAGGTCACTTTAATACCTGTACGTTTACCGTGTAACATTATCTACGTTGTGGACACTTTAGTACATCTTTTGTCCCTGTTTTACATTTTTGGCAGCACCACTTACCTCCTTGTTGTCCTTATGCTGTGTCCATAAATGGGTGTGCTCTTGGCTAGAATTCTTGGGGTGTGCCACATCCCTTGATAATTGTAAAAAATTGGGGGGGTTCCCCTGGGGTGGGATTTTATAGGCACAAAATAATAGAAATCTAAATATAGTTATAATATTTTTATTAAACAAAGATAGAACACGAAATTGGAGTTAAAAACAATTGCAAGCATAAGACATTGCACCATAACAGTAACCAACCACATTATACAAAGTCCAAAATCCGACGCGTTTCGAAGACTGTAGAGCTTCTTCCTCAGGGGTGGCTTTGAGTGGTATTCTGTTAATATGGAATATAGTCAAGGTATCATATATTTGTAAGGTAGAATACAATTATGCCAGTCTATATAACAGACAATTGGAAAAAAGAGAATTGACAAATGCAAGAAAACACTTACATGGTTGACTGTTGAGGAACAGATGATGCTTGCAAAAATGTTAAAATCAAGGGATTAAACTTCAGTCTGGTTGATAGTGTCTTGCTCAACATCAGGAGTATACGATTGGAGTGTATAGCAGATGGTGAAACCTGCCGCGTGTCCTCCAGTATGGGCAACTGAAGTCCTAGTGAGCAGAGGTTCTTACTGAAGCCAGGCCATAGTAAGCTAAGATGAAAAAAAAAATTAAAAAATGCAAGGAGATGCGACATCTGGCTCCTACACACCTTTTGGCCACCCCCAGCATCGGCACTGATATGCCTGAGTCAGCCTCCTGAGGTTTGAGTGAGATCGAGGCTTATAATCAAGCATGTTTTTTAACCTTTTAATCTTCTTCACACCGTACGTTAATTCCTATGTAATATGTAACATCCCAAAAGATCTTTCCTGACAGACTCCATGGCAGCACACGTATGGGTAGGCTCCGCCTCCTCTCCTACCCTATAGGACCCCACTCCCATAAATCTTTGCTCCATACCAGGAGCCGTGTTCCTTTTTCGTCCTCCTCCTGCGAGAAGGAAGTCTTACCTTATAGGACGTCTATCGGTTTCAGGCGAGCTGGTGGCGTGTGGACCTTGTTGATGTCGGATGCCTCCTGTTTTATGTCCAGAAATCTCGGTATTTATCGGGTGGACCCGGGCAATATTATTTTAAAATGCTGAAGATGCCGTAAATCCTGAATGAGAGGTGGGCTGCATTGATGGCCAATACGTCCTTGCTATTGAGCGGATAGGCCCTGATGCCCTGTCACACACGCATGAATTCATCCAGGCCTGAGACTGTTCGGTTATCGTCATGGTGGTAAAGTATAAAACTTTCTTTTGGTTTCATTGCATTTCCTGTTTGTGGTCGGTTGAGCGCTCCTGCGTTCCAGATCGTCGCTTAGGCTCCTCCCCCTGCCTCGCTGGACCTTCAATTGGTTGTCCAGGATGAGGCTTGGCCCTGGTATCGTCTGCGTATGCGCGCGCATCGCTCCCGATCTCCTATGACGATATTGCGCCGTTTGGGGCGTGGCTTTGCGGCGCCCGGGAGATTTAAGCAGCTGTCATTCCTGTTTACAATGGGATGTCTGCGGGCGTTGCGGTGGCTTCCCCGTGCTGTTTCTCTGCTCTTCAGCGGTGAGTAATGCTTTGATCCAGGTGCCATTTGGGGTAAAAGGGTTGGTGTGGAGACGAAAGTCAGTACATGTATGCTTACTTTCTTCCTGTGCAGGCTTTTGCTTCTATCTGCAAATGGATGCTTCACCACCCCCCGGTGGCCAGTCCCTGCGCAACAGGTGAGCTAGTTTTTCTTAACCCTTACCTGCTTACGTTGGCTGGTGGAATGGAGCCTAAGTGTGTTTTTCTTTCCCTATTCAGCCCTTTTAGGTCTGACCAACGCCCTATTTCTGGATCAAAGGATCGTTCTCCTTCAGCCCATCGGCATTCTTCATCAAAGTCTGGTCATAGGTCTAGCTCCAGGTCTAAACGACATGAGCACACTTCCAGTTCAGTCGCTCCACGGCAATCCCGCCATTCTGACCGCAGTTCAGGGAAATCATGCTGGGGCTGTCGAGCCCATATCCCTGAGGATAGATCCCTATGTGATACCTGTTATTCCAGGGTTTTGAGGGAAAAGCAAGACACTGCACAACCAGTGGAGGCTATGGTCAGGCGGATTGTAAAAGAATCCCTTAGAGATTGGGATTCGAGCAGGCTTTCGGGTCACTCTTCAGAGGCTCCTGGTTTCCTCCCAAGGGATGAAGTGGAGCCAGGTACTTCACAACCAAGTCGTCTGTCAGAAGATTCTACAGACAGTGAAGATGATTTGGCAGACCAGAATGTAGGTTTTGAACTTGCTATGGTCCCACCGCTAGTTAAGGCGGTTAAGGAGGCATTAAAATGGGAAGATCCAGCTGAGTCCCCAGCTAAACAGAAGAAATACTTCAAACATCTCAAAAAAGAGCGTTCCCATTTTCCCCTCCTAGGGGAATTGGGAGAAATTATTACAGACGAGTGGCAGGGAGTTGAAAAGAGAAACTCTTTGTCATCTAAGGTCTCCAGAATGTATCCCTTTAAGGATGATAAGGTGAAACATCTAGACTCCGCTCCCACGGTGGATGCGGCCTTGATGAGGTTGGTGAAACACGTAACCTTACCATTGGAAGACTCAGTCTCATTCAAAGACGCTCTTGACAGGCAGATTGACACAGATCTTAAGAAGATTTATCTCTCCGCAGGTATGGCGTGTAAACCGGCTCTGGCTTTGGCAGCCACATCCAAGGCAATGGAAGCCTGGGTAGACAGCGTGGAGGCTACACTTCAGAGTGTCTCCGAAGAGGTGGCCAGGAGTTCAGCCATTCAGGAGTTGAGACTGGCAACGGCTTTCTTGGGTGAGGCATCCATTGATATAATCCGCTTGGCGGCGCGGGTCATGCTGTCCTCTGTCACGGCCAAACGTGCCTTGTGGTTGCGCCCCTGGTTGGCCGACTCTGCCTCTAAGCAGGCCTGGTGCAAAATTCCCTTTGAGGGTTCCTCCCTCTTTGGTAATAAACTGGACAGTGCTATTACCCGTGCCACTGGTGGTAAATCTGGTTTCCTTCCCCAGGATCGCCGGTTGATAGATCAGAGAAGACCTCAAAACAGACAAAATCCTGATCGTGCCAGAGAGGCCCGTTTTTACAGGCCCGGTCGTGAGTTCAGGAAGAACTGGAAGCGCCCTCAGTCTACAGGGCAGAAGTTCTCCAAAGGAAAATCTTCAGCAAGCCGAGAGGCGACGAAGTCTTTTTGACATCGAACCTGTCCAGACGGTGCGGGTAGGCGCACGCTTGCTTCAGTTTGCGCACGTCTGGGCAGCCTCGATCGAAGATCAATGGGCCGTCAGAACCGTATCACACGGACATGTGTGGATTTTCGACAGAAGACCCATTCTTCGCTTAATTCCTACGGCCTTCCCCCGTTCAGAAGAGAAGAAGTCAACTCTTCTTACATATGTAGAATCCCTGGTTGCCCAGGGTGCGGCAGTGCCTGTCCCAACCGAGGAACGGTTCCAAGGCATCTACTCTCCGCTCTTCATGGTCTTGAAGAAAAGCGGCTCTTGGAGGCCGGTTATAGACCTAACACACCTAAACACCTTCATCAAGAAAGAGAGGTTCAGGATGGAAACACTTTTTACAATTCGGCAAGTGGTACAGCCAGAGGATTGGATGATATCCATAGACTTGAAAGATGCCTACTTTCACGTCCCAGTCGCAGCAGAAATGCAAAAATTTCTCCGATTCGCAGTGGGTCAGGTGCATCTTCAATTTACCTGTCTCCCTTTCGGGCTTACCACATCACCTCGAATCTTTTCCAAAATCTTACTGGCTGTAGTAGCCCTGATCAGAGCAAAAGGGATTCGTCTTTACCATTACTTGGACGACTTGCTCCTTCTGTCAGAACATCAGGATCAAATTCTGCTTCACAGATCTCAAGTAATTTCCACCCTTCAAGAGTTTGGGTGGCTCCTGAATTTGGAAAAAAAGTCATCTGGAACCCACAAAGTCGTTGGTCTTCCTAGGGGCCCTCTTCAACACTTCCAGAGGCACTATCTCCCTTCCATTAGAGAAGATTCCGACAATTCGCAACAGGATTCGTTCGGCATTATCAGCCTCTCATCTCCGGGCATCCCAGTGCATGAAGATAATTGGGACCATGGTTTCCACGGCTCCCATGGTGAAGTGGGCACAGTGGAAGATGAGGCCCTTTCAGATGGGATTCCTCCAACAATGGAATTTCGAGAATCCAGAAGTCCTCATTCGGATAACTACGTCCATGAAGGACAGCTTAACCTGGTGGCTTCAGCGAAAGAATCTTTTAAACTGCCATTCAATCGTTCCAGCGTCCTGGTTGGTCATGACCTCGGACGCCAGCAGGACGGGATGGGGAGCGCATTGCCTGTCGGAGGTGGCCCAGGGCAGATGGGACTTCCCTACGTACGGGGTGGTCTCGAATGTGCTGGAGCTTCGGGCAGCGTTCTGTGCTCTCCAGGCCTTTCAGCATCTGGCGACCGATGCCTCGGTCCTCCTAAGACTGGACAATACGACAGCCGTCGCCTACATCAAGAGACAAGGGGGCACCCGCAGTCCTTCTCTTCTGAAAGAAGTGAAACCTATTATGGATTGGGCTCAAAGACATCTGTCCAACTTGTCAGCCGCCTATCTTCCGGGTGCCCAGAACGTCCAGGCAGACTTCCTCTCGAGGTCTGCTCTGGACAACAACGAGTGGTCACTCCATCCAGAGACCTTCATATGGGTCATGTCTCTAGGTTACCGTCCAGAGGTAGATCTGTTCGCATCTCCAAGCACTGCCAAACTGGAGAGATTCTACACGAGGTGGCGTTATCCCCAGGCCTACGGGGTAGACGCCCTGACGGATCATTGGAATTTTCAAACGGCTTATGCGTTTCCTCCAGTGCCAGTCATCTTCAAGTTTCTTCACAGACTCAGGACAGAGAGAGTGCAGATCATAGCGATTCTTCCCTTCTGGCCAAAGAGACCGTGGTTTCCTCTGTTGCTCCAGCTGAGCTGTCGGGACCCGATACCTCTGCCAGTCAGGCCGGACCTTCTGTCCCAAGGGCCTATTCTTCACCCCTGCCCAGCACAGCTTCATCTCATGGCATGGCTGTTGAGAGGGAAAGATTGAAAGCGCTCGGTTGTCCAAACGAGGCAATCGCTACAATGATGAGTGCCAGAAGACCCGGCACGAACAAGGTCTATGAAAAAATCTGGTCCAAGTTTAAGGATTATGTGGATAGCAGATCTAGCTCTGTCTCTGACCCAGGAATCCAGGATATTTTGGGCTTCCTCCAGTCCGGTCTGGACCTGTCATTAGCAGTAAGCTCCCTTCGGGTCCAAATTTCGGCCTTCACTGGGACTGCATGGGCGAAACACTCCCTGGTTCGCCAGTTCTTCAGAGGCGCTACTAGGTTAAGACCTCCTAGAAAGCCCAGGTTCCCTAAGTGGGATCTTCCTACGGTCTTGGAGTTTCTTTCCTCACTCACCTTGGATCAGAAGGATCCATTCTTCCTTAAAAACATCTCCATGAAAACAGCCTTTCTGGTGGCTATTACTTCGGCCAAAAGGGTTTCTGAACTCGGTGCCTTGGGTTACAATGAACCATTCTTTACGTTTTTCCCTGATCGGGTAGTATTGGTTCCGATGCTTGGCTCCAATCCGAAAGTAATGTCGGTATTCCATGTCAACCAGGAAATTGTCCTACCCACGTTCAAATCTCAAGATGAAAATTCTGTCCATCCTTTGGACGTGGGGGAAACTCTTCGGCTATATCTGGAAACTACAGCTCCTTTCCGCCAGTCAGACCATCTTTTTGTCCTCATCTGTGGAAAAAACAAGGGCAAACAAGCTTCCTCAAGATCTATAGCTAGTTGGATAGTTCAGACCATCCAGTGGGCATATAAAGCTAATGGACTGGCTCCTCCAGAGGTGGTGACAGCTCATTCCACTAGAGGGATCTCTACATCGTGGGCAGCTTCTCTCCATGTAGCTCCTGACGTGATTTGCAGAGCGGCTTCTTGGTCATCAATTCATACCTTTATGTCGCATTAATGTGTTGAACCGGCTTCTTTATCTTCGGTCAACTTTGGTTTAAAAGTCTTGTCTGTTGACGGTGCAAATTAAACCTTTTTCTGTTAAACCAGCAGTTACCCGCCCGGGTGTGTATGGCTAGTTATTTCCCATACGTGTGCTGCCATGGAGTCTGTCAGGAAAACGGAAAATTTATATCAATACTTACCGTAATTTTCCTTTCCTGATGGACTCCATGGCAGCAGGAGTCCCCTCCCATCTGCTGGAGTAGTTCTAGTTATGGAACACGGCTCCTGGTATGGAGCAAAGATTTATGGGAGTGGGGTCCTATAGGGTAGGAGAGGAGGCGGAGCCTACCCATACGTGTGCTGCCATGGAGTCCATCAGGAAAGGAAAATTACGGTAAGTATTGATATAAATTTTCCGTTTTAGTCTCAAAATGCTGGTTAAGCACTGCAGTCAACTTTCTCATACTTTTTGTGAGCAACAAACAAGTCATCCACATAGAATAAAATATACATATATTCAGAATCTGCACAGTTTGAGTATAGACATGGGTCAGATTTGCTTTGTATGAATCCTTCATCTAGCAAGACTTTGTTTATTTTTAAATTCCATGCTCGAGCTGATTGCTTAAGTCCGTAAAGAGATTTCTGCAACTTGAACACAAAATGCTCTTCTCCATTTTTCACGTATGCTTCTGGCTGTGTCATATATATTTCCTCTTTAATTTCCCCATTAGGAAAGGCTATTGTGATATCATGGTGCATCAGAACCATTTTCAGAGAAGCGGCCACTGTTAACAGTGTTCAGGAAGTACTTTGTTTTGCAACTGGAGCAAAAGTAGCATCATAATCCTCACTAAATTTTTGTGAACACTCTTTTGCAATTAACCGTGCTTTGTACCTACAGACCTTGCCTTCAGAGTCATATTTGGCTTTAAAAAACCATTTGCAGCTGATTGCACATCTACCATATGGTAGCTCTGAAAGTGTCCATGTTTGCAGTTCACTAAGAGTTGTCATTTCTTCATCAGCAGCTCAGATCCACTTTTGTTTCTCATGAGTTAGAAGTATTTGCATCTCATCCCATGGGTCTGGATCTGGTTTTAATGCTTTGCAAGCAACATAGGACAGGTGTTTAGCTGGGATGCCTTTATTGCTTCTGGTGGATTTCCTGACTGAAGGCACTTGTGGCCTGGTTTCTTCTTTTGCAGTATTTAGATTTCCTGCATTCATTTCTGTTTCTGTTTCACATTGTTGCTTATCTTCATGTGACAATAATATGGAATTTCCCTCAGTTTGAAACATTGGTGTTAGTTCATGAAATTTTGAACACACTAAAGTTTCATCTGTAATTTTAGCCTTTGCAAGTAAAATATCCCTTTTTGTGATTGCACAACTTTCATCTTGGAAGGTTACTACATTGCCTTGTTTTGTGAGCTTCTTTACTGACAAGAGATTTGTTTCAAGAGCAGGGACATAGGGGACATTTTTCACAGGTATATCCTAATACTTCTGATTCCATTATTTGCCCAATGGCTGTGGTAATATCTTCTGTTTTACTCTGGTCAAGGTGAATAAAGAAATTTCTGTCACGTTTTATGAGACCCGTAACTCCTGAATCAACACACCTTGCCTGAAAAAATGAGGTGCAACTTTTGGATTGAAAAACATATTCATTATCTGAATCAAAATACATTTATTCCTTAACACTTTGGCCTTTTGTAGTTTAGTTTTTTTTTTTGCATTCTAGCTTTCCAGATTCCGCAATCTGTATTTAAATGACCTTGTTTCTTGCACACAAAACATTCATGTGTTTCTTGTTGCATGTTACTGTTTTTATTCCTAATTTTCATCCTTAAATCAGACTCTGCGCAGAAGCACTGTCACTATTAATGCTTTAAGTTTTGTGCCCATATTCATCCACAAGCTTACCCTTAACATATTCTAATGTCAGTTCATCATCTGGATGTACATCGAGTTTTGTAACAAGCGTTTCTTAACTTTCTGGTAAGCCACTGAGTAATAATGGTGCGTTCAACTATTCCAAGCTGTGCCTTATGTAAGTGTGCATATCTTGGGCTTTTAGCAACTTGGTTTGGTTGCTAGAGCGGCGGCGGCGGCGTCCGGTGCTAGAACCCACCCTCCCCGAAGTAAATGCGGGCGGCGAGCGGTGCGGTACCCCCCCTCCCTTGTTGCGGCGGCGTCCGGTGCTAGAACCCCCCCCAAGTAAAAGCGGGCGGCGAGCGGTGCGGTAACCCCCCTCCCTTGTTGCGGGCAGCGTGCAGTAAACCCCCCTTGTGGCGAGCGGTGCGGGAACCCCCCCTCCCCCCCACAGAGAGGGAGCAGAGGAGAATAGCTGACCGGGAAGTGACCGAGGGAGGCGGGTGCAGAGAGGAAGACTGACCGACTGAGGGAGGAGGGAGGAATCATGTCAGGAACTGCAAGTGATAGGCTTAAAGGGACACACACTAGGTAAGTAAGACTGGTGACTGAGATTGAACACTGACTGAGGGTGTAGTATAGTACCTGAGTATCTGTGAGTACCTATTACTACCTGAGTGTCTGGGAGTACCTATTACTACCTGAGTGTCTGGGAGTACCTATTACTACCTGAGTGCCTGTGAGTACCTATTACTACCTGAGTGTCTGTGAGTACCTATTACTACATGAGTGCCTGTGAGTACCTATTACTACTAGAGTGTCTGGGAGTACCTATTACTACCTGAGGGCCTGTGAGTACTTATTACTACCTGAGTGTCTGGGAGTACCTATTACTACCTGAAGGCCTGTGAGTACTTATTACTACCTGAGTGTCTGGGAGTACCTATTACTACTTGAGTGTCTGGGAGTACCTATTACTACCTGAGTGCCTGGAGTACCTATTACTACCTGAGGGCCTGTGAGTACCTATTACTACCTGAGGGCCTGTGAGTACCTATTACTACCTGAGTGCCTGTGAGTACCTATTACTACCTGAGTGTCTGTGAGTACCTATTACTGCCTGAGTGTCTGGGAGTACCTATTACTACCTGAGTGTCTGGGAGTACCTATTGCTACCTGAGGGCATGTAAGTACCTATTGCTACCTGAGGGCCTGTGAGTACCTATTACTACCTGAGGGCCTGTGAGTACCTATTACTACCTGAGGGCCTGTGAGTACCTATTCTACCTGAGGGCCCGGGAGTACCTATTACTACCTGAGGGCCCGGGAGTACCTATTACTACCTGAGGGCCTGTGAGTACCTATTACTACCCGAGGGCCTGTGAGTACCTATTACTACCTGAGGGCCTGTGAGTACCTATTACTGCCTGAGTGCCTGTGAGTACCTATTACTACTGTGAGTGTTGTGCGACTGACCGGGCTGTGTGTCTGTGAGTGTTGTGCGACTGACTGGGCTGTGTGTCTGTGAGTGTTGTGCAACTGTGAGTGTTGGGCGACTGTGAGTGTTGTGCGACTGACCGGGCTGTGCGACTGAGAGTGTTGGGCAACTGAGAGTGTTGTGCGACTGACTGGGCTGTGCGACTGAGAATGTTGGGCAACTGAGAGTGTTGTGCGACTGACCGGGCTGTGCGACTGTGAGTGTGGGGTGACTGGGAGTGTGGTGCGACTGACTGGGCGGTGCGACTGTGAGTGTGGTGTGACTGACCGGGCTGTGCAACCGTTAGTGTTGTGCGACTGTGAGTGTTGTGCGACTGACCGGGTGGTGCGACTGAGTTGTTAAGTGAGGGTAGCGGAGTACCAGAGGGTGAGAAGGTAGAGTTAGGAAGCCAGGAAATAGCCACATAGGATAGACTTAAATCACTGAATCCCCATTCGATTAAATTAGTAGGTACAATGCCCGGCGGGTGTGGAGATGCGACTCGATGTACATCTTGTGATATGTCATGCGATTGAGGGCAAATACAAATGCGCAAAATGTAAGCAAGTTGCTTCCCTGGAAGCTCAGGTCCTGAATCTAGGGAAGCAGCTGGCAACACTGAGACAAATGTCCATACCGGAGGAGAGCCAGGATCTTACCAGTCAGGTGCAGGCAGGGGTCTGCACAGAGGTGGGCAGAGTATTGGAGGTGCAGGCATCAGAGCAGAGTAGAGGGGTGACAGTTAGGAGGGGTAGAAGGGGACAAGGCAAGGAGGCTGATCCTGAGTTGGAGCACCCCAATAGATACGCCCCGTTGTGTGATGTTGGGGAAACCAGTCAGGAACCAGCATTGCTGGAGTAGAGCGACGCCCCTAGCTGCCAGGGGAAGAATTCCTCCAGTGAGGCCGGTTGAAAGGGAAAGGAAAGACAGGTGCTGGTGGTAGGAGACTCAATTATTAGAAGGACAGACAGTATAATCTGTCACAAAGACCGTGTGTGCCGAACAGTCTGTTGTTTGCCGGGCGCTCGGGTTCGGCACATCGCGGATCGGGTGGACAGATTATTGGGTGGGGCTGGGGAAGACCCAGCTGTCATGGTACACGTGGGTACCAATGACATAGGCAGAGGAAGATGGAGAGTCCTAAACGATTTCAGGGACTTAGGAGCTAAGTTGAGGAGTAGGACCTAAAAGGTAGTATTTTCAGAAATACTACCTGTACCTCGAGCCACACCAGATAGGCAGCGGGAGACTAGGGATGTTAACAAGTGGCTGACAAGCTGGTGTAGTAAGGAGGGTTTCGGGTTCCTGGAGAACTGGGCTGACTTCTCAGTCGGCCACCAGGTCTTTGGTAGGGACGGATTGCACCTAAATGGGGAGGGTGCAGCCGTACTGGGTGAGAGGATGGCCGACAAGTTAGAGGGGCTTTTTAAACTAGGTGACGGGGGGGAGGGTACAGATGTAGAATTAACTAGTGGAAAGCAAGATTCAGAGGGCAGAAATGGGGGCATTAGCGGTAGGGTGTTCGGAGCTCCTAAACCCAGGGTGGGTATGGGGAAAAATCAAGAGAGCAGCCTAAAAACATCAAATGAGGATATATGTAACCGGTCAAAATTAAGAGGTATGTATACCAATGCCAGAAGCCTGGCCAACAAGATGGGAGAGTTCGAGCTACTGATGTTTGAGGAGGACTTAGATTTTGTGGGGATAACAGAGACTTGGTTTGACAGCTCTCATGACTGGATGGCGACCATTCAGGGGTATTCCCTTTATCGCAGAGATAGAGAAGGTAAAAAAGGGGGAGGGGTATGTCTGTATATTAAGAACAGTATACAAATAAATATGAGGGATGATATTAATAATGGAGCTATGGACGAGGCAGAATCCCTATGGGTAGAACTTCAAAGGGAAGGCACGGTGGGGAAGGTAAAATTGGGCGTATGCTATAGGCCCCCCCAACCAGAGGGAGGAGGGGGACGCGGACCTCATTTTACAGATAGGATTGGCAGCAAGGATGGGAAATGTAATTTTAATGGGGGACTTTAATTATCCAGATATGGACTGGGCAGAAGGAACCGCACACTCAGCCAAGGTGTTTTTGCAGGACAATTTCATGGGTCAGATGGTGAATGCACCGACAAGAAACAATGCGGTACTTGACCTACTGATTACCAACAATACAGACCTGCTCACGGATATAGAAATACGGGGCAACTTAGGAAACAGTGACCATAGGTCAATACGTTTCAGTATTAATTACAGTAATAGGAAGCACAAGGGTAATATAAGGACACTGAATTTAAAAAGAGCCAATTTCCCAAAACTGTGCTCGCTGCTAGAAAATATCAAATGGGATAGAACCCTGGGAACAAAGAACACGGAGGAAAAATGGGAGTGCTTCAAGAGCATACTTAACAAGGGGATTGGCCAGAACTGTGAAAGAGTCACACCACACAAAAACAAAAGTTTTAGATTTTAGAAAAACAGACTTTTCAAAAATGAAATTAGTCATAAATGAGTCCTTATCAGACTGGAACGGATTACATGGAGTCCAGGAGAAATGGGACTACTTAAAAGGTGCATAATTGAAGGCAACAGAAAATTGCATTAGACTTGTCAGTAAAAGCAAAAAAAGGAAGAGACCACTGTGGTACTCAGCAGAAGTGGCCCAAATCATTAAAAATAAAAAGCTAGCATTTTGTAATTATAAAAAAACCCAGAGCAATGAAGATAAGGAAATCTACAAGATTAGGCAGAAAGAGGCCAAGCAAGTTATAAGAACTTCTAAAGCGCAGGCAGAAGAAAAACTAGCTCAGTCTATGAAAAAGGGGGATAAGACATTCTTCAGATATATAAATGAAAAAAGGAAATTAAAACAAGGAATAACTAAATTAAAAACAAAGGACGGAAGGTATGTAGAAGAGAATAAAGGGCTAGCCGACTGCCTCAATGAATACTTCTGTTCAGTTTTTACAGAAGAAAAAGAAGGAGAAGGACCTCCACTTGAAAGGATGACTAATGAATCGTTTGATGCATGTGTCTTTACAGAGGAAGACGTTCTAAGATTGCTGTCTAAAGTGAAGACAAATAAGTCACAGGGTCCTGATGAGATACACCCAAAATTATTAAAAGAGCTTAGTGGTGAGCTGGCAAAACCATTAACAGATTTATTTAACCAATCATTAGTAACAGGAGTCGTCCCGGAAGATTGGAAATTGGCAAATGTCATGCCCATTCACAAGAAAGGTAGTAGGGAGGAATCGAGCAACTATAGACCAGTGAGTCTGACATCAATAGTAGGAAAATTAATGGAAACCCTATTAAAGGATAGGATTGTGGAACATCTTAAATCCCATGGATTGCAAGATGAAAAACAACATGGGTTTACTTCAGGGAGATCATGTCAAACAAATCTTATAGATTTTTTTGACTGGGTGACTAAAATAATAGACGGTGGAGGTGCAGTAGACATTGCATATCTAGATTTTAGTAAGGCTTTTGACACTGTCCCACATAGAAGACTTATCAATAAACTGCAGTCATTGAGCATGGACTCCCATATTGTTGAGTGGATTAGGCAGTGGCTGAGTGACAGACAACAGAGGGTTGTAGTCAATGGAGAACATTCAGAACAAGGTCATGTTACCAGTGGGGTACCTCAGGGATCTGTACTGGGACCAATTTTGTTTAATATCTTCATAAGTGATATTGCAAAAGGCCTCGATGGTAAGGTTTGTCTTTTTGCTGATGACACAAAGATATGTAACAGGGTTGATGTTCCTGGAGGGAAACACCAAATGGAAAAGGATTTAGGAAAACTAGAAGAATGGTCAGAACTCTGGCAACTGAAATTTAATGTGGATAAGTGCAAGATAATGCACCTGGGACGTAAAAACCCAAGGGCAGAATATAGAATATTTGACACAGTCCTGACCTCAGTATCTGAGGAAAGGGATTTAGGAGTAATTATTTCAGAAGACTTAAAGGTGGGAAGACAATGTAATAGAGCAGCACGAAATGCCAGCAGAATGCTTGGATGTATAGGGAGAGGTATAAGCAGTAGAAAGAGAGAAGTGCTTATGCCGCTGTACAGAACACTGGTGAGACCTCACTTGGAGTATTGTGCGCAGTACTGGAGGCCACATCTCCAGAAGGATATAGATACTCTAGAGAGAGTTCAGAGAAGAGCTACTAAACTAGTACATGGATTGCAGGAAAAAACTTACCAGGATAGGTTAAAGGACCTTAACATGTATAGCTTGGAAGAAAGAAGAGACAGAGGGGATATGATAGAAACTTTTAAATACATAAAGGGAATCAACTCGGTAAAGGAGGAGAGCATATTTAAAAGAAGAAAAACTACCACAAGAGGACACAGTTTTAAATTAGAGGGGCAAAGGTTTAAAAGTAATATGAGGAAGTATTACTTTACTGAGAGAGTAGTGGATGCATGGAATAACCTTCCTGCAGAAGTGGTAGCTGCAAATACAGTGAAGGAGTTTAAGCATGCATGGGATAGGCATAAGGCTATCCTTCATATAAGATAGGGCCAGGGACTATTCATAGGATTCAGATATATTGGGCAGACTAGATGGGCCAAATGGTTCTTATCTGCCGACACATTCTATGTTTCTATGTTTCTATGCATTCCAAAGGGAAATACATTTAAAAGAGCAAAACTAAACCTTGGGTGGCTAAACTCCAACATAAAAATGCATATTAGTGCTAAAGTAAGGGCCTTCAAAAAATACAAGACTGAGGGGTCATTGGCAGCATTTAAGCATTACAAAGAGTGCAATAAGAAATGTAAAAACGAAATCAGGGTGGCTAAAATAGAACACGAGACATATAACGGAGGAGAGTAAAAAGAACCCCAAGAAATTCTTTAAGTATATAAACAGTAAGAAAGCGAGGCCAGAACACATTGGCCACATAAAAGATGACAAATGAAATATGGCCACTGAGGACAGAGAAAAGGCGGAAGTGTTAAATAATTTCTTCTCTTCAGTCTTCACAAAAGAATCGGGGGGCTACACAAACCCAGCTTGTAAGGCCAAACTAAACAACACACCTCAGGAAGTGCCGCCATGGCTAACAGAAGATAGACTTAGAACGAAACTAGAGAAACTTAACATAAATAAATCACCGGGACCGGATGGCTTGCAACCGAGGGTTCTTAAAGAGCTCAGCCAGGTGATTGCCAGACCATTATTCTTGATCTTTAAGGATAGTTTACAGATGGGTATGGTGCCAGCTGAGTGGAAAAAAGCCAACGTGGTACCAATATTTAAAAAGGGGCCGAGGTATATCCCGGGTAACTATAGGCCGGTCAGCCTAACATCTGTAGTTTGCAAGATTTTGGAGGGGATGTTAAGGGACCACATACAAGACTTTAGTAATGAAAATGGTATTATTAGTAGTAATCAGCATGGATTCATGAAAAATCGTTCTTGCCAAACCAATCTATTAACCTTCTACGATGAAGTGAGCTGCCACCTAGATAAAGGAAAGCCTGTGGATGTGGTGTATCTGGACTTAGCAAAGGCCTTTGACACCGTTCCCCACAAACGCTTACTGTACAAACTAAGGAAGGTAGGTATGGACCATAAGGTGAGTACCTGGATAGAGAACTGGCTCCAGGGGAGAGTCCAGAGGGTGGTGATTAATGGGGAGTACTCGGATTGGGCGGGTGTGGAAAGTGGGGTCGCCCAGGGTTCTGTCCTGGGACCAATCCTGTTTAATTTATTCATAAATGATCTAGAGGAGGGGATATCTAGTACAATCTCAGTATTTGCAGATGATACTAAACTAGGCATGCCAATATCTTCTATGCAGGATGTGGAAACCTTACAAGACCTGAACAAAATAATGGGGTGGGCAACTACATGGCAGATGAGGTTTAATGTTGAAAAATGTAAAGTAATGCACTTGGGGGCCAGAAACCAGAAAGCAAGCTACTTACTAGGGGGGGGGCTCTGGGTGAGTCTAGGATGGAAAAGGACCTGGGGGTACTGGTAGACAACAGGCTTGGCAGTGGCATGCAATGCCAAGCCGCTGCAAGCAAAGCCAACAGAATACTGGGATCTATAAAAAAAGGGGATTCACTCCAGAAATAAAGAGATTATTCTCCCGCTCTACAAGACTCTGGTCCGGCCACATCTGGAGTATGCTGTCCAGTTCTGGGCACCGGTCCTCAGGAAGGATGTGCTGGAACTGGAAAGAGTCCAGAGAAGGGCAACAAAAATACTTAGGGGAATGTAGGAAATCAGCTATGAGGAAAGACTACAAGCACTGAACTTATTCTCTCTGGAGAAGAGACGATTGAGGGGGGATATGATATCAATGTACAAATACTGTACTGGCTACCCTAGCATAAGGAACAAACTATTCAGAGAAAGGAGATACAACAAGACACGTGGCCACTCACTAAAACTAGAGGAAAAGCGGTTTAACCTTAAAGTGCGTAAGGGGTTCTTCACTGTAAGAGCAGTAAGGATGTGGAATTCTCTTCCACAAGCAGTGGTATCAGCAGGGAGCATTGATAGTTTCAAAAAACTATTAGATGGGCACCTTAAAGACCACAACATACAGGGGTATACAATGTACGGTTAACAGCAAACACACACACACATCATAGGTTAAACTGGATGGACGTATGTCTTTTTTCAACCTCACTAACTATGTAACTATAGCTTTCTAGTCAACTACAGTTTATTGCTGAGATTAGTTATTTCATGTACTTTTTGTAATCCTTCTGACATTTCTTTAGCAGTTTCACACTTACATGTACAGTATGTACAATTTGGTCAACTTCTATGCTAAGAGAGATTATGATCTGAGCTTTTAGGTCTTTTTCTATTCACTAATCTGAAGGAAGTTCTGGTCTGACTTCATTTATACATTTCCATATATCTTCTCTTATTAGCAGCATTTTCATCTTGAATTTTCAAGACTGGTAGTTTTGGTTTGTCAGATTTGCAAATGAAAGCTTTGTTGCAGCTGTTTTACTAGCCTTTTCTTTTTATTCTCTTGCAGTGTTCTTTCTGTTATTGTATCTTGCACTTCATTTGTTGTAGCAGGCTTTGTCTGGGTGGGAGTCTGGGCTATGCCTGAGTTCTCAGCTTTCCTCTGGGTTGGTGGGTGTCTGGGCCCATAACCTGTTAGAAATTCTGTATATAGCCCTACAGAACAGACAGTGCACAGTCCACATGTGGTTTATCTACTGATTCTCTGCAGACAGAAAACAGGAACTTGGGGGGGCGTGACCGGAAGCGGACCGAGGCGGACGTCTTTGTGAGGAGCTCCGCCGCTCAGGTACAATCGTCCGCAATCCTCCCTCCCTGCTCAGCCCAACGGTTCATCCGCACTCCATCGCGACTCTCCGGACCCTGGGGGACCTGCCAGACCAAGAATTTTTTCAATCGGACCAGGATTTCCGCTCGCGGCCTACCTAGGCCTGAAGCCGGGGACTTTCCTGAGGACCGGATCCCGAGGCCTGCGCGGCCGCCGCGGCCGCCATCCGGCGCTTCAGAGGGGAGGTAGGCACTATTCAAGTACCCACTCACCATCCTGCCCTACAGACCTACCCCCCTCTGCCTTAATCTGCCCCACAGCACCTCAGGGACCATCTCCACAGCCAGACAGTCAACACCAGGCCGCCATCTTCCCAGCCCCCCCCACGCTCGCTGGGCATCCCTGGGTCTCCATCCCCCGGCCAGGACTCCGGACCCCAGACCTCACCTTCACCCTGGGTAGGTCCGAATGACCATTGGCCCCTCTGAGTAGGGTCATGTCCGCCTAGTGCTCCGCATCTCTGGGGGCATTACAGCCTCTCCGCAACGAGTCACAGCTACTAACCTAACCACATACAGACCCACCGGCTGCCAGGGACCTCTGGGGTCCACCCACGATGGTCTACGGCGGACCGAAGAACAAATTTAAGAATAAATCCATCAGGGACGCTCTCCTCAAAACAGCTCCTAAGATGGCGGCGGGGCCATCTACCCGCTCGCTTCACGCAACTCCTCACACCAAGCCTGTGGCGCTGCACCCAGACGGTGAGACAGACTATGATTTTGGCCTCACACCCCTAACTTTTAGGGGAGACACGCTGCAGCCAGACCTGCTCCAGCAATTTGAACGGATGCTCACTAGAGCCCTCAAAAACACCTCGGATGCCATTACTGACAAACTCACCAGGGAAATCAGGGAGGTGGGCCACCGCACTACTCTCTTAGAGCAACGCACTGAGGTACTAGAACTCACAGCAGGCAATCATTCTGAGGACTTGGAAGCCCTTCGAGAGGAGAATTCATCCCTACACTCCCGCTTGGAGGACTTTGAAAACAGGGCCAGAAGATCCAATGTCAGGATCAGAGGTATCCCAGAGTCTGTGGAGGACCTTCAATCCACCATCACTGCCTTATTTCAGGAACTATCCCCATCAATTCCTATAGAGCGTTTGGAAATGGACAGGATCCATAGATCACTGGCCCCGCGCTCAGATGACGGTCCCCCTAGGGACATCATAGTGAAACTTCACTTTTTTCGCACTAAAGAACAACTCATGGTGGCTGCCCGTAATAGGGATTCCCTAATTTTTCAGGGTCACCGTTACCAACTCTTCCAGGATTTATCCCAAGCTACCCTGGCTAAACGTAAGGCTATGAAGCCGCATCTCCTTGTTCTTCAACACCACAAGATTACCTACAGATGGATCTTCCCCTTTGCTGTCCGCTTCTCCTACAAAGGCTCCTCTTACCAATGTAAATCTCCTGAGGATCTCCATGGAACTATTCGTGAACTCCACCTGACACCCCCCGATCATTCTCCTGAAGGCTCCAAGCGCCGTGCTGCATCATCCTCTCCACAGAAGACCCAAGCTCGCCAGGATCATATCTCCTCCCAGCACGGGATCCACAAGAGAGGTCGCTATTCAACACCAGCTCCAGCCCCGGCTCCTGAGGACACCATGGACTGAGGACACCCCGCGGTGTTCACCTGCTCTTTTTTGTTACTAGGACGGTTGTCTAGCTGCCCTGCTGATCCCTTTCTTTGATGCCACCTTTTTTGGTATCCTCCTGGAACCGTAACTATAATGTTTTCATATATTTACATATGCGTTTTTTTTTTTTTTTGTTTTTTTTTTTTTTTGGTACCTACCAGGACGTACCACTTCTGTAGGTGAGACTGGTGGCAGAGTTTCCCTACATTGGATTTTTTTTTTTTTTTTTTTCTTTTTCTTCAATTTTAAATTTATTTATTTTTTTTTTTTTTTATTATTTTTCTCTCATTGTTGCTTCTATCGTATTGCCCTGATTTGTATTACTGTTTGTGCTCTGATATGTTATTGACTCGTTACCTCCACTTGCCTTATGCTTGCTACTAGGCTGTCCCTACCCCAGAGACTGCTCATTGCACCCCACTTGTAGTCCTTCAGTACCCGACCTTTTTGGACTGGTATCTCTTGGACAGGTTGACTCCTCCTGGCGGGAAGTTTACTTCCTTCCAGAGGATCCTCTTTTCTCATTTTTCCTTCCCTCCCCTTCCATTCTTGAGTTCTTTCTCTCCCCCATTTCCCTTCCTCCCCCCTTTCCCGCCCTCTTGATCCTGCTCCTCCTGTCTTCCGTCCCCACCCGGAGAGAGTCCCCCGCCCGCCGTTCCTGCCTCCTACCCCTGCCACGCTACACTTGCACTCCATTATGTCCACCTTAAACGTTCTTACTCTAAATGTACAAGGCCTAAATTCCCCCTCCAAACGTGTGAAGGCATTCCGATCGTTCTCTTCGCTATCGGTTCATGTGGCTTGCCTTCAGGAAACGCACTTTTCCACTCATTCGACTCCCAAACACTTTGGTCACCAATACCCACAGGTCTACACTGCCTCTGCTCCCACGAAGCAACGGGGTGTGCTGATAGCATTTCACAGAACTACCCCATTTACTCTACAGAAGGAAATAAAAGACCCTGAGGGTCGCTACCTCATACTGCTAGGACGGCTCCTTGACTCGGATGTCACTATAGTTTCATACTATGCTCCTAATAAGAAACCCCAGGCCTTACTTTCCCACCTATTGTCTGTCACGGATACCCACAAACGGGGTACCCTCTTGCTTTGTGGCGACTCCAATCAAGTACTCTATCCTCTGCAGGACAAATCTCCCGCTCCACTATCCGCTCAGCGCCTCTCTTTCCAACAACTCCTAACTCAACATTCCTTAGTGGATACGTGGCGTGAACACAACCCACGCCGACGACAGTACACGCACTATTCCCATCCACATAAGCTGTTTTCGCGAATTGACCACATCTTGATCCACATGGGCACATCTCCTCTCCTTTCCACCTCCACTATCATCCCCTGCGCCTGGTCTGATCATGATGCGGTCATCTCCTCCTTCTCTTCCTTGGTACCTAAACCCAACCTTCGCTCTTGGCAGATCAATGACGGTATGCTGGCTAACCCGACCCACCGTCTTGAATTGGAGCACGCAATTTCTGACTATCTGTCCACCAACACTCATCCGGACACGTCCCCACTCCTGTTGTGGGAAGCCCACAAACCGGTTATACGGGGGGTTTGCATTAGCCGAACCTCTCACCTCCGTAAGGAACGTCGCCTCTTACTACAAAACTTAGAAGCTGCCTTCTATAAGGCCTCCGCAGACTTCCAAGCCGCCCCCTCGCCCTCCAGGAAACAAGCCCTCGATAAAGCTCGACTTGAGCTTGATCTTCTCCTTTCAGAATCGGCGGAACAACTACTCCGAAAGTCGAAACACACTTTATATATGAAAGCTAATAAACCTGACACCTTTCTTGCCTTGATGCTTCGCAAAGCCGATTATACTCCCAAACCTATACGCCTTAAGCAGGCTAAGGACACATACACCTGTAATCCCCTTAAAATTCTCCGCACCTTCCGTGATAAACTATCCACGCTCTATAAGGACCCCTCCACATTTGACCGCACTCGCTTAGATGCCCTCCTGTCTTCTGTCCATCTCCCTGCACTGTCCGCTTCCCACAGGGAGAATCTTGATAAACCCATAACTGCTGAGGAACTTTTACAGGCAATTAAGACTTTGAAACCACGTAAGCGTCCGGGCCCTGACGGCTTTTCTGCTACATACTATAAACGCTTTGCCTCTGTTCTTATCCCCCCGTTGGTAGGGGCACTTAACTCCCTGCTGGACGGTCACTCCTTTCACACGGATTCGCTCATGGCTGCTATTTCCATGATTCCTAAACCCAATTCGGATGATACCTCCTGGTCCAATTATAGACCCATCTCTATACTCAACATTGACATCAAACTGCTTGCCAAGGTCCTGTCCTCTCGCCTCAATGTGGTCATAGGCACTTTGGTCCATGCTGACCAGACGGGTTTCATCCCATCCCGCCAGGCTGGCGATAATATTCGTCGGGCCACCCTGCTGGCACACATTGCCAGGAAACGCCGAATTCCCTCTTGCTTTCTCTCCCTGGACATTAGCAAGGCATTCGATTCTCTGTCTTGGCCATACCTCACCTCCATCCTTGATCGCTGGGGTTTTGGCTCCCACTTCCTGCAATGGGTGAATGCCCTCTACAAGAACCCTAGAGCGTACGTCTATTATTCAGGCTATAGGTCGGACCCTTTCCCCATTGAGCGCGGCACGAGACAGGGTTGTCCCCTTTCCCCCCTGCTATTTGCCTTGGCCATTGAGCCCCTTGCGATCCTCATACGATCCAATCCGAATATTCGTGGAATTGAACTGGGGGGTCACCACCATAAACTCTGCCTTTTTGCGGACGATGTCCTGCTTTTTCTTACTGCCCCTCTCACGTCTGCCCCTAATCTCCTTGATACCCTAACTAAATTTGGATCACTTTCGGGCCTTGTTGTCAACCCACAGAAATCTCTAGCCCTCAATGTATCCCTCTCAGCCGAAGACCTTAACCACCTCAAGTCTTCCCTCCCGTTCCCTTGGGCCAACTCCTACATCCCCTACTTGGGCGTCAAGTTCACAGCTGACCCTGTTGAGCTCTTTTCTGCTAATTACCCTCCCATGCTATCAACGCTTACATCGCTTATGAACAAATGGTCCTCCCTACCTCTTTCCTGGATGGGGAGAATTACAGTCCTCAAAATGTCGATCTTACCCAAGATCTTGTACCTGTTTCAGGTTCTCCCGATTGGGGTACCAGCTTACTTCTTACGCATTCTACAGAAACGGGCTTTGGAATACATTTGGGGTAACGCCAAACCCCGCTTACCCCGACCGACGCTGTATCGACCACGTATCCGAGGCGGGCTTGGGGTGCCACAGTTCTCCAAATACTACTATGCTGCACAGTTGGCTCAGCTCCCTAAGTATCATGCAACAAAGGAAGTCCCATTGTGGGTCTCCATAGAAGCAATGGACTGTGATCCTCTCTCTGTGGCTAACCTCCTCTGGCTCCCACCCTCACAACGGAGATGTGTTACCAATCCTATCACTAAGCACAGCCTAACCCTTTGGGATAGACTTAAACGTCGTTTTCACCTTCAGTCCCCCCATAATCCCCTACTTTCTTTTCTCCGCAACCCCTCGTTCTACCCAGCCTGGTACTCCCGGACTTCTTTCTCCGAGTGGACTAGGGTTGGCTTGATACGTGCTTACCAGTTCTTCACTCCCCGGGCTTTTCAAACCTTCCCAGCCCTGCGTGAGGCCCACAACCTCCCTCCTGGCGAATTGTTTCGCTACTTGCAACTGAAACACTTCTTTAGCCAGAACGCACCGGCGCGCGATAGCTCCCATGCGTTCTCCACCTTTGAACAGGCTTGCAAAACAGACCCGCATAGGAGGGGGCTCATTTCTGATCTCTATGCCCAACTCCTGTCGGTTCAAGAGACTACCCCCCCGGCATATGCTTCCAAATGGGAAAGGGACCTACACCTCTCCTTGGAAGACTCTGACTGGATCCAAATTTGGCAAGCCACTAAATCGGCTTCCCCAAATATTGTAGCCTTGGAGACAAATTACAAAGTCCTTACCAGATGGTACTTGGTCCCAGCCAGAGTCTCCAAGTATGTGCCACAATACTCACCTCGTTGCTTTCGTGGTTGCGAGTCTCTAGGTACCCATGCACACATTTGGTGGGAATGCCCCACGGTCCGTACCTTTTGGTCCGAAGTGTATCGGGTTTTATCTACAATCTTCCACACACCCCTTACCCCCGATCCTGCTTCTGCGCTCCTGAACCGCAAGCCACCTGACCTCACACATCGCCAATTTAAACTTTTCCTGTATGTCACCACAGCTGCCAAACAGACCATAGCGAAGGCCTGGAAAACTTCCTCCCTTTGTTTCCTGACCATGAAAAATAGAGTCACTCAAGCTATGATCCATGCTAAAACTGAAGCTATCCTGCTGGATAGACGTATACCTTACGAAAAGCTCGGGTAACCATGGATTGACAACTGTCTTCCGATAGGCTTTGATGAATCTCTTGTACTAGCTTGACCTGTGGTTACCGACTCCCTGATGGCTTTGTCGATCTGAACCACATCAGTGGCCCGGGACTCCCTCCGGGCACCCTTCCTCTCCCGCATAACCCCCCCCCCCACTGTTTTGCCCTTCCTCTCCCCCCCGTCCTTCTTGCCCCCCTTACTCCCTTCTTTTTCTCCCCCCCCCCCTTGTTGCCTCGAGTTGGCCGCTACCTAATTTGTTTCCCTATTGTGGCTGGACCACAAACTTTTGCTGCACTACGGCCTCCCTTTTTGCCCTACCCCCAGCCGCCCCTGTGCACTGTGTTTATCCCTTGTACCTGTATTCCGGGCGCCCAGCTTGCCCCTTTCCTATTCCTTAACCTGATTGTTATGCTACTACTTGCTGTTCATGATGTCATTTTGACGTGTATTCATCTGTTATGCACCACTGTTACCTATTGGTATTGTTTTGTACTACATTCCTTCTGCCTTAATAAAAACCGTTTGAACAGAAAACAGGAACTTTAGTATAGATAAAAAAACATAGAGTTTAACCATGGATGCAGCTACAAACTTATAAATACTGCCATCTACTGGCTGATGTAGTTGTTGCACAAAATGTATTTCTGTATTACTTCTGTTTGTAAAAAACATGGCTGGGAAATTCCTTCATTTATGATGTTAATGAGAGACCCCCACTAAAAAAAGGTTTTCCCCTAAATATACATACTAGATCCACAAAAAAAACCCCCAAAAAAACAGATACCACTTACTTTGGGGGAGATTTACTAAAACGGGAGCGTGCAAAATCTGGTATAGCTCTGCATAGAAACTAGAAAATAGAAGGTCAGCTTTCAGGTTTCATTGTCAAAGCTTAAATGAACAAGTTGAAGTTAAAAGCTGACTGGCTGCCATACACAGCTGCACCAGATTCAGAGTGCTCCAGTATTAGTAAGTAAGTATCTCCCTTTATGTTTTTATCCACTCAGTTTATGTGTTCACTAAAAGATTATACTTTCTTATTATGACCCATGTATTATCCACATGCCTGGATAAATGACTAGGTGTAAGCGTTCCTCTTTTTTTTCCTGCCACATTCAATGTTTATTTTTCTCATTGCTAGTGCTACTTATGCTAGCTACTATACTCCCTTTTCTCATTCTTTTTTAACTTTCTTTTTAGTGATGGCACATTTCTAACTTTTACCCCTCTTATTGAAAAAGTAAAATTTGCAGAATGGAATATGGGTGAGTTTATTACTATATGATGTCATATTTTATGAAAAACCATATAAAATGAATGCGCTAATATCGTTGTAGCACCCTCCTAGGTATGTGCTAGAAAAACGCATTTGGTGGCTCTTTTCTGCTTATCAGGAAAGTCAGGTCTGTTAGTTTGGCCTGTCACATGTTTCCAGGTGTGATTTATTGGGTCTAAGGGAGTCTCACCACTGTATCCAATAAGGGAGCTTGTTGGACAGTGGAGTAAACCTAACCAGTAGCACACCAGGGTTTATGGCTGTCCCAGTGGGCAGGGGTTGGCTGCAATGCATCCTGGAATTCGCAATAAATCCTGAGGGAGCATGTGACAGGTTGTCTTTTGGCGAGAGCAAAGTCCCAGGAGGAGGTGGACGACTGTCTCTCCTCCTGCAAGTGTGCGGAAGGTGGTTCAGGCAGTCGGCCTAGTGAACCAGGTGGGGAGCTGAGCTGCAGAGTTTCCAGAGTGCTGACAAGTGGAGCTGCTGGCAGAATCATCTTGGGAAAAACAGTATTGCAGTATCGTGAGTACCAGGAGATCTGCCTAAGGGCCTGCCTAGGAGAGGGGACCACTCCAGAGAAGTCAGGGGATCAAGGAGCTAGCTCACACAAGGAGTGTATCAGTAAAGGGGGTACAGTGTAGTTGACCCTGAATATTAGTAACAAAGGGGGTACCAGGAAGGGCCCTGAAGTTGTTCTGTAGTACAGTCCAGTTTTCCTCAGGATACAGTTTACCTCAGGATACAGTTTACCTCAGAAAGCTCATTCAAATATACTTCATAGCTAAGTGCAAAGTGAAACAGACTAGTGTTACTCAGAGTTACTCATCGTTACTATTGTGCATAGTGTATAAAGTTGGAGTATCCCACTCATTCCCTTCTCCTAACCAAGTTCCAAATAAAAATACAAAAAAACAAAGCTCCTGGACAGTTTCCTGACTGCACTAAAACACTTGGGAAAAATGTCAAACTGTCATGTTGTTGCTAATGGTAACCCAGGGGAACCCGTAACCACCAGCTCCCAAGGGAGAAGTGCTACATTATAATAAAAAACAGCTGCTAGCACCACAATCTAACAGGGTATTGTGTAACAATCAAAACTCAGATAAACAAGTGCAGCCCTAAAAAAACACACTACGTGCTCCTAATTTTAAAGGTTTAAATGCAAGTTATTGCCCAAAAAAAGTGTATGGGGGTCCGGGTACTTCCCTGGGGGACATGTAACAATGCAAAAAATGTTTTTAAACTGATCGTTTTTTAACCACTTTACCACCGGAGGATTTTCCTGCTTAACGTCCAGGCCACTTTTTGCAACTTGGCACTGCGCGACTTTAACTGACAATTGCGCAGTCATGCAGCCCTGTACCCAAACTAAATTTACGTCCCTTTTTCCCACAAACAGAGATTTCATTTGGTAGTATTTGATCACCTCTGCGCTTTTCATTTTTTGCGATATTAATAAAAAAAGAGCGAAAATTTAGCGAAAAAATTTACATTTTCTACTTTGACAGTTAAAAAATATCCAATATATTCGATTTTTGTCATATATTTAGGCCAAAATGTATTTAGCTACATGTCTTTGACAAAAAAATTCTCAATGAGCATATTTTTAAACACTTTAAGACTGGAAGATTTTTCCCCATTCCTGACCAAGCTATATTTTGTGATTCGGCACTGCGTTACTTTAACAGACAATTGCGCGATAGTGCAACGCTGTACCCAAATTAAATTTATGTCCTTTTTTCCCCCACACATAGAGCTTTCTTTTGGTGGTATTTGATCACCTGTGCAATTTTTAATTTTTGAAAAAAAGAGCGACAATTTTGAAAAAAAAAATATTTTTTACATTCTGATATACAGTATACCATTCCCCAAATTTTTATTTATTTTTTAACAATTTAGGCTAATTTGTTTTCTGCTACATATTTTTGGCAAAAAAATCACAATAAGCCTATTTTGATTGGTTTGCGCAAAAGTTATTGCGTTTACTAACTACGGGAAAGATTTGTCATTTTTATTATTTTTTTTTTTACTAGTAATGGCGGCGATCTGCGATTTTTTTTGCGGGACTGCAACATTGCGGCGGACAGATTGGACCCCTAACTGACATTTTTGACACTTTTGGGGGTACCAGTAATCAGTGTTATAAATATGCACTGTTACTGTAATAATGACACTGGCAGGGAAGGGGTTAACACTGTTGGTGATCAAGGGGTTAAATGTATGCCTCATGCTTACTGACGTGTGTGGGGGGAGGGGGTTGTGTGACAGAGACACAGATCACAGGTTCAGCTATCACTGTCTGTCATATAGGAGATGAAAGGAGATTTGTGTAAACAAAGCGGGCGGATTTCCTCACTCGATCCCTGGCGATCGGGAAAGAGTGGCGGTGATCGCCACCTCTCCTCCCCTGGCCCGACTCCCACTGTGTCTGAATACAACGGGAGCGAGCCTCCGGCGGTGCGCGCACGTTGCCGAGAGAGGGGAGAGTCTGGTGATGTAGGTCTACGTCGCCAGACCTTAACGAGCCACTTTGCTGCAGTAGCAGCACAGTGAGCAGTGGTCAAATGGTTAAAGGAGCAGTAATTTTTAAGATGCTTAAAGTGAAACAATAAAAATCCAAAATTTCTTTAAATATCGTGCTTGGGGGTCCCCTTAGTCTGCCTGTAAAGTGGCATTGTTGTGCGATGTATGTAGCTGCTGCAGCAATACTGACATTTCTAAAGGAAAAAATGTAATTTAAACTTGCTCACGGCTGTAATTTATTGTCGGCTCCCGGCAATACAGATAAAAAAAACATGAAAAAAATGGCAAAGGGTCCCCCCCAGTCCCTTTGAGTCTGGTATGGATTTGGATCTGGTACGCCAATTTTATAAAAAAAAATAACGCGCAGGCGTAAGGCACAGAAATGAGCCCTGCTGTTAAAAATTCAATACAAATTTCAAAACGCATGTACTTGTCATACAGGTGCAGAAAAATTGTGCCTTGGGTGTTGGTGGTGCCTGAACACCGCAACCCCTCACATTTCCTCTTGCTGGGCGCAGAAAGGGGCCCTAATGTTAAAAATTACATACAAAATTGAAATCGCATGTACTTGTCTTACAAGTGCAGAAAAATTGGGCCTTGGGTGTTGGTGGTGCCTGAACCTTGCAGCCCCCCACAGTTACTCTTACTGGGTGCAGGAAGGGGACCTGCTGGTAAAAATTCCATACAAATTCAAATCGCATGTACTTGTCATACAGGTGCAGAAAAATTGTGCTTTGGATGTTGGTGCCTGAACACCGCAACCCCCCGCAGTTACTATTGCTCGGCGCAGGAAGGGGCCCTGCTATTAAAACATTTTCATACAAAATTTAAATGACATGTACTTGTCATACAGGTGCATAAAAATTGGCCCTTGGGTGTTGGTGGTGCCTGAAGACCGCAACCCCTCGCAGTTACTCTTGCTGGGTGCAGTTAGGGGCCCTGCTGTTAAAAATGTCATACAAAATTGAAATCGCATGTACTTGTCATACAGGTGCAGAAAAATTGGGCCTTGGGTGTTGGTAGTGCCCTGAACCAAAAACATTGTTATAAGCTAGCATAATTAAGATTCAGGAATAGGATAGGCAGCATATGCAGTCTTCAAGGGATGCCAGACCCCTAGCAAATTCAATCAGTTACATCAGCATTAGGGGCTTGATAGCTGCTGTTGATCCAGGACTGATTTATTTTGATAAATGTCAGCTGGTAAACAGAGTCTGTGGAGAGGCACACTCTTTTTTCCATCACAAAACCTCCAGCAGAACTGACCGTCCATTCAGGAAGCACGCTGGAAGCAGGTCAGGCCAGTAGCTCGATTGCATATTGAGCAAGTTCTGGCCAGCGGTCCATCCTCAAGACCCAGTAACCCAGTAGATGCTCAGTTAGAAAGGTCTCCAATTCTGCTCTTGCCCCTAGATAATCCTTCACCATATGATGGAGACACTGTCGGTGGTTGCTTAAACCTAACAGCCCTGGGCGCTGAGGACTAAGGAATTGTTTAAAGGCATTGTTCAGCCGGCTGCCTTCTCCACCTCTCCTCCTTTGGCTGAACGATGCCTCAGAAACACGTCCAGAGAATGTTAACCTCCCATTGTCTGGAAAGGAGTTACACAAATTTTTCTTTAAAGCGTCCTCAAGATGTTTCATCCGCTGCTCCCTCTGTGAAGGCAGGATGAGCTCTGCAACTTTACTCTTGTAATGTGGATCAAGAAGGGTTGCCAACCAGTAATAATCCCTCTCCTTGATACCACGAATCCTCTGGTCCTTTCTCAGGCTTTGCAGAATCCGGGAGCCCATGCAGCTTAAGTTTGAGGAGGCATGTGATTCTGAGTCCTCTGGGTCACTAAGGATGACATTGTCCGGAGCAACCTCTCCCCAGCCACGCACAACACCTGGGGTTTCCGGGGAATGACAACCATCCCTTGAAGACTGTTGTATGTTATCCACTATATCCATGCTGCCACAATCCTCCTCCTCCTCCTCTTGCTCCTGTGTGTATTGTGGCCCAGCAGGAATGTTATCTACATAATGGGGGCCTTTAGAGGAAAGAAAGTCCTCCTCTTCCTCCTGCTATTCTGCCTCAAGTGCCCTGTCTATGATTCCACAAAGCGTGTGCTCCAGTAAGAAGACTAGAGGAACAGTGTCACTGATGCATGCATCATCGCGGGTCACCATTCTTGTGGCCTCCTCAACTGGTGACAGGACAGTGCATGCATTCTTTATCAGCAGCCACTGGAATGGTGAAAAGAAGCCAAGCTCCCCTGAGCCTGTCTTTGTGCCATACTCACACAGGTACTCATTGATGGCCCTCAGCATTGCCAATGTTGAGTTCCAGCTGGTGGGCATGTCACAAATGAGGCGGTTGGTGGGCAGGTTGAATTCCTGTTGAATGTCAGATAGCTGATCATTGGCATTGTATGACCGCTGGAAATGGCCACAGACTTTTCTGGCCTGCCTCAGAAGATCTTGTAAGCCCAGGTACCTATTCAAGAAATGCTGCACCACCAAATTCAGGACATGTGCCAAGCATGGAACATGTGTCAAGTATCCCTGTCAGAGGGCGGAGAGAAGGTTGGTGCCATTGTTGCATATAACCATTCCTGGCTCAAGCTGCCATGGCAACAACCACCTCTAAGCCTGCCCCTGCAGAACTGACAGACTCTCTGGCCCGGTGTGGCTCCTGTCCCCTAGACAGACCAACTGAAACACTGCATGGCATATTTTAGCCTGACTGCTTACTTAGCCCCTTGAACACTTAGGGAGCACTCCTGGTTCAGAGGACAATTCAGCAGAAGAGAACATAGAGGAAGAAGAAGAGGAGGGGGTGGAGTAGACAGATGAGGCAGAATTAGCAATAGCTTTTTGGAGGTGTGGTGGCAGAACAAGCTCTAGCACTTAAACGTGTCCTGCATCCTTCCCAGCTGCCAGCAGAGTTACCCAGTGTGCCATGAAAGAAATATAATGTCCCTGTAGTGCCTGCTGGACCAAGACTTCCTGCTGACTGCTCTGTCCAAAGAGGCCAAAACACTACCTTCCACATGATGGTAGAGAGCTGGAATGGCCTTACGCAAAAAGAAATGTATTTTTGGAACCTGCCACTGTGGTACAGCACATTCCGCAAATTCACAAAAGGGGGCAGAGTCTACCAGATGAAAAGGCAGCAGTTGTGGTGCTAGCACTTTGGTCAAGCTAGCATTTAGATGCTGAGCATGCGGATGGCTGCAACAGAATTTTTTTTACAGTTCAGCAACTGGGGTAGTGTAATTTACCTGATGGTGAAATCAAGAGGTGGTGTACTGCTAGCAGATTGGGTGCAAGTATCTGTGGCACACATTGCTATACCATCATCCCTCTCAATGCAGGTTTTCGAGAAGACATGAGGTATAGTAGGGGTAGAGGCCTCAGATAAGAATCAAGGTGAAGTATGCTTTTTTTTATGATGTTGGTCTTTCAGGTGCTGTTGCCAATGGACTGCATGGTAGGTCGTCATATGTCTTGTCAAGCATGTGGTGCCCAAGGGGCTGGTGTTCTGGCCCTGCTTGATCTGTTTCAGACAGAGATTGAAAACAGCATCGTTGCGGTCTACTGCACATGTGATGAAAAAAGCCCACACCAATGAACTTTTGGAAGTCAGTGTGGAGTTAGCAGGGCCCTGCACCTGTGGAGCTCTGTGCTGTGATGCAATAGGGTAGCTGCCCTTAAGGCTGCCCCTGGAGCATATCCTGCCTCTTCTCTGAGGCACCCAAGTACAGTCAGTGACCTCATCATCTCCTCCCTCCTTGTCACTAGAGCAAACTTGGCAGTAAGCTGCAGCTGTGGCAACATGACTGCTAGTTTCTTGTCTGTCATTGTCACCCCCTCTCTCTAGGCTCACGTTATTCCTTTCTTCAACCTGGGAACCAACATTGGAGCATTCAAATTGCTGCGCATTCTCCAGCATCATGTAACTGACACTATGATCAACTAATTCAGGTGACTCCTCCATGCATGATGGTGAGGCTACGGAAGGAGTAGCTGTAGACAAGAAGCCTGTGGAACGGGCTGCTTTGGCAGCTGTGGTGGAAGGCAAACTAGTATGAGCCTGTGTGACAGAGGATGAGGAGAATGAGTACGGCTTATTTATCTACTCCCCCAACTCTTCTGCTTGTTGTGGCTCAAATATATGGCCAGAACCGGAAAAAAAGGATGAGCGTGCCCCGCCTGAAGAGGATGCACCATGTCCATGGCCAACACTTTTCCACTGTGGACACAGAGGCGGCTTGCCCTCTTTTAGTGGCCTGTGAGCGTCTGCCTCTCCTTGTTGGCCTTTCAGACATGGTGTGGATTTTGGGGGGGGGGTTTATAGGTTTATAACTGTTTATTATATAATGTGGGATGTAAATATGGTGTTTGGGTACAATAATGTTGTGACTGGTGCACTGTAAACTGTTTTATTATTGTGTTATATTTTTGGGGGGGATTTTTTATAACTTTTTAGTATAGAGTGTGGAAAGGGAATATGGTGCTTGGGTGCAATACTTTTGTGCTTGGTGCACTATAAACCATTTTATTATATTTTTTTATTAATAAAAAAAATTAGTAAAGCAAAAAAAATAAATAAAACCCCTGCTGAGGCAGAAAGAATAGCGCCTGAGATGCACAAGAGGGGCAGCAATTATGCCCTTAATATTATTAGTGCTAGTGTGCCAACAACAAAAACACCCACATCTGGAGCAGGAGGAATAGCGCCTGAGATGCACAAGGGGGTACAGCAATTGTGCCCTTAATGTTATTAGTGCTGGTGCGCCAAAAACAAAAACACTCACGTCCGGAGCAGAAGGATTAGAGCCTGAGATGCACAAGGTGGGCAGAAATTATGCCCTTAATATTATTAGTGCTGCTGTGCAAGAAAAAAAAATCGCTGTTGACGCAGAAGGACACACTCGCACCTGCGACTAAAATCAAAGCACAGCACAGCACAAAACTGACTGCAGTACACTGTGTAACATAAGAATCAGTCCTACACTATACTGCACTGGTTGATATATATCCTGCAATAACTGAAAAAAATATATATACTGAACTATCTGATATATATATCCTGCAATAACTGATAAATATATATCCTGCGATAAATGATATATATCCTGCAATAACTGATAAATATATATACTCCACTATCTGATATATCCTGCAATAGCTGATAAATATATATATATATATATATATATATATACTGTATATATATATATATATATATATATATATACACTGGCTGATCTATTAATATGTAAAACGCACAATCCACTAACTACCTGCCTGATCTCACTCCTATCTCGTCCTCTAGCACACTACAACAGCTGCTGTGTAAGCAGCAGCCTTATATAGTGTGGGGTGTGGACTAACCCCCTGAACCATGATTGGCTAAAGGCACCCTGCCGTTGGCCAATCATGGTTCTGACAGGACATTGTGCTGTGATTGGCCAAAGCATACAGGTCAAGGTGCATGCTTTGGCCAATCACAAGCATTGCATTATGGCGTGCGAATTTCCCGCGAACGGCCACGTTTGTTTGTTGTTCTGCGAACGAACGAACGAACGAACACTCGATGTTCAAGTCAAACTCGAAGATCATCCGTATTCCTTAACCACTTCCATACCGAGTCATAGTAATATGACGTCGGCATGGTGGTTGTACGGATCCGGGCGGGCGTCATATGACGTCCGCCCGCTCTAGCTGCTACTGCGCGCCCCCGGGGGCGCGCAGCGCGGCGATCGGGGGTGAGGCTCGTCCCTCGGACATAGCCCATCCCTGATCAAGGTAAGCAGCCAATAGAAATTGGCTGTTTACCACGTGATCGGCTGTGTCAATCACAGCCGATCACATGAGCGGCTCCAGCACAAGCCGCTCGTTCTCTCTGCAATGCGCGCCCCCGGGGGCGCGCAGAGCAGCGATCGGGGACGAGGCTCGTCCCTTGGACAGAGTCGATCCCCGATCTAGGTAAAGAGCCAATGAAATTGGCTCTTTACCACGTGACCGAGTGTGTCCAATCACAGCCGGTCACAAATGTCAACAGAGAACACGGTAACTAGCTGTCACCGTGTTCTCCTCCTCACACACTGATCCTGTGTGAGGAAGAGAGTGTGGTAACAGCTAGTTACCAATCATAGTGCACCCCAAACACACTGATTGCCCCCCCCCAATAAAGAGCACCTGTCACTAGCCCATCAAAGTACCCGAGTACCGGTCACCAGCCCATCAGGTACTCTGATGACAGGTACTCGGGTACTCTGATGACAGGTACTCGGGTACTCTGATGACAGGTACTCGGGTACTCTGATGACGGGTACTCGGGTACTCTGATGACAGGTATTCGGGTACTCTGATGACAGGTACTCGGGTACTCTGATGACGGGTACTCGGGTACTCTGATGACAGGTACCCGGGTACTCTGATGACAGGTACTCGGGTACTCTGATGACAGGTACTTGGGTACTCTGATGACAGGTACTCGGGTACTCTGATGACAGGTACGCAGGTACTCTGATGACAGGTACTCGGGTACTCTGATGACAGGTACGCAGGTACTCTGATGACAGGTACTCGGGTACTCTGATGACGGGTACTCGGGTACTCTGATGACAGGTACTCGGGTACTCTGATGACAGGTACTCGGGTACTCTGATGACGGGTACTCTGGTACTCTGATGACAGGTACTCGGGTACTCTGATGACGGGTACTCGGGTACTCTGATGACAGGTACCCGGGTACTCTGATGACAGGTACTTGGGTACTCTGATGACAGGTACTCGGGTACTCTGATGACAGGTACTTGGGTACTCTGATGACAGGTACTCGGGTACTCTGATGACGGGTACTCGTGTACTCTGATGACGGGTACTCGGGTACTCTGATGACGGGTACTCGGGTACTCTGATGACAGGTACTCGGGTACTCTGATGACAGGTACTCGGGTACTCTGATGACAGGTACCCGGGTACTCTGATGACAGGGACTTGGGTACTCTGATGACAGGTACTCGGGTACTCTGATGACAGGTACGCAGGTACTCTGATGACAGGTACTCGGGTACTCTGATGACAGGTACACAGGTACTCTGATGACAGGTACTCGGGTACTCTGATGACGGGTACTCGGGTACTCTGATGACAGGTACTCGGGTACTCTGATGACGGATACTCGGGTACTCTGATGACGGATACTCGGGTACTTTGAGTACCTGTCAACGGAGTACCCGTCATCAGAGTACCTGAGTACCTGTCACCTACCCATCAGAGTACCCAAGTACCTTCCACCTGCTCATCAGAGTACCTGACGCCTGAAGTACCCGAGTACTTGCCGCCTGCTCATCAGTACCCATCACTACTCATCAGTACTCATCAGTACCTATCACGTATCAGTATCACCTATCAGTATCAGTACTACTCATCAGTACCTATCACCTGCCTGTCACCTGCCCATCAGAGTACCCGAGTACCTGTCACCTGCCTATCGGAGTACCCGAGTACCTGCCACCTGCTCATCAGTACCAGAGTACCTGTCAACTGCCCAACAAAGTACCCGAGTACCTGTCGCCCTTCATACAGCCACCATGTCTAAGTCCAAAAAGGTTTATATACGTCCTCCGTTTAAACCTAAATACCGGTGTTATGGCAGCAGATAGCTGCCATAACCCTGGTATTTTTTTAAACGGTGGACGGTTGGCTTTCCGATAAGGGTGGTCCCAGCGGCGGATTCGCCGTGGGATCACCCTTCTGGGATGGCGGAAGAGGTGCCCCCCCCCTCCCGCCGCGTCCGGTCCTTTTCCCCGCTTACCGGACCCGCCGGCAGCGGGGAAAACGATCCGGTCCCGGATCCTCACAGACAGGATGTCGAGTGAGGGCAAGCTTGCCCTCACTTGACTCTATGGTCTTGGAGGACCGGAGCTACGGAAAATGTTGTTGCCTAGCAACCGGTTTAAAGGTCCTTTTTTTTTTTTTTCATTTTATATAATAATTTTTTTTTTCTTTCTATCTTTTAGTGTACTTGTGAGATCTGAGGACTTTTTGACCCCAGATCTCACAAAAAAGAGGTCCTGTCCTGCCTTTTTCTATTACAAGTAATGTTTACATTTCTTGTAATAGAAATAAAAATGATCCTTTTTTTTTTTTTTTGTTAAACGGTGTAAAAATAAAAAATAATAAATAAAATAAATAGTAAAAAAAAAAATAAATTAAAGCACCCTGTCCCCGTTAGCTCGCGCGCAGAAGCGATGCATACGGAAACCCCGCCCACATATGTAAACGGTGTTCAAACCACACATGTGAGGTATCGCCGCGATCGTTAGAGCAAGGGGAATAATTTGAGCCCTAGACCTCCTCTGAAACTCAAGGATGGCAACCTGTAGAAATTTTTAAATTGTCGCCTATGGGGATTTTTAAGTACCAAAGTTTGTCGCCATTCCGTGAGCGTGCGCAATTTTGAAACATGACATGTTGGGTATCTATTTACTCGGCGTAACATTATCTTTCACATTATGGAAAAAAAATGGGCTAACTTTACTGGTTTATTATTTTTTAATTAAAAAAAGTGAATTTTTTCCAAAAAAATTGCGTTTGGAAGACCGCTGCGCAAATACGGTGTGATAAAAAATATTGCAATAATCTCCATTTTAATCTCTAGGGTCACTGCTAAAAAAAAAATATATAATGTTTGGGGGTTCTAAGCAATTTTCTAGCAAAACAACTGATTTTAGCTTGTAAACACCAAATGTCAAAAATAGGCCTAGGCAGGTGGCTAGGATGCATGATGATGCTCCTTGGATGTTAGGCCCCTCTATATGGCTAGGCTGTGAAAAAGTCTCACACATGTGGTATTGCCATACTCAGGAGGAGTGGCAGAATGAATTTTGGGGTGTCATTTTTGCTGTGTACATGCTATGTGTTAGGAATATCCTATAAATTGACAACTTTGTGTAAAAAAAAAAAAGTTTTCATTTTTTTCCCACATTTTTCAAAAACCTGTGGAAAAAAATGACATGTTCAAAGGACCCATAATGCCTCATAGAATATACGTTGGAGTGTTTTCTTTCCAAAATGGGGTCATTTTGTGGACTTTTCCATTGTATTGGTGCTCTAGGGCCTTGAAAAGTGTGATAGGTAGTAAGAAAGTTTTATGTGTATTTATGCTCCTAGAACGCCTGAAGGTGCTTCTTGGACGTGGAGTATCTTTTTGTGGCCAGGCTGTGTAAAAGTCTCACACATGTGGTATCGCCATACTCGGAAGGAGTAGCAGAATGTATTTTTAGGTGTAATTTTTGCTGTGTACATGCTATGTGTTAGAAATAGCTTATAAATTGACAACTTTGTGGGAAAAAAAGAAAAAAAAATTTTTTCTTCATTTTCCCAAGAATTGTGGGAAAAAATTACAACTTCAAAAAACCCACCATGCCTCTTACTAAATACCTTGGACTGTCTACTTTACAAAAAGGGGTCATTTGGGCGGTATTTGTACTGTCCTGACATTTCAGGGCCTCAAGAAAGGAGATAGGCAGTCAGTACATCTGGTGTGATCAATTTTCAGTAATTGGTACCATAGCTTCTAGACTCAATAACTTTCACACAGACTAAATAATATACACTAATTTGGGTTACTTTTACCAGAGACATGTAGCAGTATACATTTTGGCCCAAATGTATGAAGAAAAATTAATTTTTTTGCAAAATTTTATAATTGAAACTAAAAAAAAGTGTTTTTTTTTCAAAATTTTTGCTATTTTTTTGCATATATCACGAAAAAAAAAAACCCCAGTTGTGATCAAATACCACCAAAAGAAAGCTCTATTTGTGTGAAAAAAATGATAAAAAATTTGTTTGGTTACAGTGTAGCATGACTGAGCAATTGTCATTCAAAGTGTGAGAGTGCTGAAAGCTGAAAATTGGTCTGGGCAGGAAGGGTGTCAAACTGCTCTGTATGGAAGTGGTTAAATGGACACTGGCTACCTTCTTTTCCTGTTATTGGAACGGATTGCATCTTCAGCTATCCATTCCTGGATTATCTTGACAAACAGTGGCTGCTTTTTACTTTTGTGGATTTCTGCACTTTTTTTGGACCTTTTGCACATATATTTTTTGCACATTGCACTTTATTATTTGTTCGATGGTATCATTACCGTCTATGCTTATTCATTTGAGCACCTATTGTGTTTTATTTAGCGCTGCCCTTGTTTACCCTTTGAATGCTATATCTTATTACTAAGTTCTGAAGTACTCAGAAACACATTATGATTCTCTTGTAATTGGGGTACCTGACCTAGCAATTGACCTCAAATGGTTTGCTTTTACTTGATGCTTCTGCCTTTATTTTTGTGTGTATTCCTGTATTGGATTTGATGGTGATACTTATGTTTCATACAGGAACCTGTATTGTTTAGCTGTTCTGCAAAATAAAAATCTTAAATGATAATAAAAGAATTTGACAGAGGGTCTAGCCTTTCACCTCTCATTACAAATCTAAAAGTTTGGCCTGCAGTTCTGCCTAAGACTTTACTAAGAATAAAAGGATGTCCTGAGGATAATACTTTGTAGTTATCATCATCTGAACCAGCAATATACTGTAATAGAGTTACAAAATGGACCATTCTAAAAAGTTATGAAAGGTAGAAATATGACAATACAAAACCAAACTAATTACTGTCAACAAAGAAAGTATATTCATTAATCATATGCTAAGACACACAGCTAATTGCATTTAATTGCATATTTCATACCTATGCCCCATCTGGAAAGTACGCTATCTGAAAAATTCCTTATTTATAGTTTAATTTCTTCTATTGCCTTATTTTTAATAACTCTTTCCAAATGATCTCTTCCTTCCTGCAGAGACTTCATAGTTCTCATAAAATGTGTGTCTATTGCAACCTTAAATCTTACATTTCAACTTGGATTTCATTTCTTCAAGGTGTATTTTGTTGTTAAATTCTTTGTACCTCTAGAGATTAAAATAAAGATTATATTTAAAATCCTTATCACGTATGAATGCAGCAGCCAGTGACTGCAGGAAGAAAGAGAATTGTTACATGTGAAGCAAGGAGACTATCATCTTATCTCGTTTTACGGTAGAATACAAACAATATGCCCTAATATAGTTACGCAATATTATGATACATGTTTATTATGTTAATACTCATACTATGTTTCCTAGATTCTTTTGAAGGACATATGTTTGCCTTTGGAAGCTGAGTTTTTTTCCTCTATCCGGGGTTTTTTAATTTTAGTAAATAGTACCTGCACACGTAGCTCCACTTTGGAACAGTGTCCAAAAGCACTTCCTTAAAGAGCCAGAGCATGTTTATTTGTAAATGTTAATAAATGTTAATTTGTAATGTTATTATGCACTTCCTTAAAGAGCCAGAGCATGTTTATTTGTAAATGTTAACTAGAAAAAAAAGTTCGTCGAGACAAACTTTAAGTTGGCTTGAGAAAGCTTGACCAGAAAGTTTGAAAAGTTTAGATCGATCGATCGATAGATAGAAAAGGTTTGAAGATCGATCGATAGATAGAAAAGGTTTGAAGATCGATCAATAGATAGAAAAGGTTTGAAGATCGATCGATCTATAGAAAAGGTTTGAAGATCGATCGATCGATAGAAAAGGTTTGAAGATCGATCGATCGATAGAAAAGGTTTGAAGATCGATCGATCGATAGAAAAGGTTTGAAGATCGATCGATCAATAGAAAAGGTTTGAAGATCGATCGATAGAAAAGGTTTGAAGATCGATCGATAGAAAAGGTTTGAAGAGCGATCGATCGAAAAGGTTTGAAGATCGATCGATCGAAAAGGTTTGAAGACCGATCAATCAAAAAGGTTTGAAGATCGATCGATCGATAAGGTTTGAAGATTGATCGAAAAGGTTTGAAGATTGATCGATCGAAAAGGTTTGAAGATCGATCGATCAATAGAAAAGGTTTGAAGATCGATCGATCGAAAAGGTTTGAAGATCGATCGATTGATCGAAAAGGTTTGAAGATCGATCGATCGAAAAGGTTCGAAGATCGATCGATCGAAAAGGATTGCGATCGAAAAGGTTTGACGATCGATCGATCAAAAAGGTTTGAAGATCGATCGATCAAAAAGGTTTGAAGATCGATCGATCAAAAAGGTTTGAAGATCGATCGATCGAAAAGGTTTGAAGACCGATCGATCGAAAAGGTTTGAAGATCGATCGATCAATAAGGTTTAAAGATCGATCGATCAAAAAGGTTTGAAGATTGATCGATCAATAGAAAAGGTTTGAAGATCGATCGATCGATAGAAAAGGTTTGAAGATCGATCGATCGAAAAGGTTTGAAGATCGATCGATAGATAGATAGATAGATAGATTAGATGAGTTTGAATGAGTTTACATTGATTAGCATCAAAGCTTGATTGAGTCTAATGGGATTTGGAGCTTGGGTCATCTGAACATCCTGTCAATGAAAGTCTATGGGCATTTTTTGGGTTTTTAATCTTAATTTTTAGGAAAACCGTAACTCAAACCAGTCTGAAAAGATATAGCACACCGAGTCAGAACAGTATGAAGGTCTGTGCCGAGTTTGGAGTATGTAGCTTGAACGGTCTAGGAGGAGATAGTGTCCAAAAATTTACCGGCCAGAAAAATAATAATAAGAAGAAGAACTAGAAAAAAAAGTTCGTCGAGACAAACTTTAAGTTGGCTTGAGAAAGCCTGACCAGAAAGTTTGAAAAGTTTAGATCGATCGATCGATAGATAGAAAAGGTTTGAAGATCGATCGATAAATAGAAAAGGTTTGAAGATCGATCGATAGATAGAAAAGGTTTGAAGATCGATCGATAGATAGAAAAGGTTTGAAGATCGATAGATAGAAAAAGGTTTGAAGATCGATCGATAGAAAGAAAAGGTTTGAAGATCGATCGATAGAAAGAAAAGGTTTGAAGATCAAACGATAGAAAAGGTTTGAAGATCGATCAAGAAGGTTTGAAGATCGATCAAAAAGGTTTGAAGATCGATCGATCGAAAAGGTTTGAAGATCGATCGATCAAAAAGGTTTGAAGATCGATCGATCAAAAAGGTTTGAAGATCGATCGATCAAAAAGGTTTGAAGATCGATCGATCGATAGATAGAAAAGGTTTGAAGATCGATCGATAAATAGAAAAGGTTTGAAGATCGATCGATAGATAGAAAAGGTTTGAAGATCGATAGATAGAAAAAGGTTTGAAGATCGATCGATAGATAGAAAAGGTTTGAAGATCGATCGATAGAAAGAAAAGGTTTGAAGATCGATCGATAGAAAGAAAAGGTTTGAAGATCAAACGATAGAAAAGGTTTGAAGATCGATCAAAAAGGTTTGAAGATCGATCAAAAAGGTTTGAAGATCGATCGATCGAAAAGGTTTGAAGATCGATCGATCAAAAAGGTTTGAAGATCGATCGATCAAAAAGGTTTGAAGATCGATCGATCAAAAAGGTTTGAAGATCGATCGATCAAAAAGGTTTGAAGATCGATCGGTCGAAAAGTTTTGAAGATTGATCGAAAAGGTTTGAAGATCGATCGATCGATCGAAAAGGTTTGAAGATCGATCGATTGATCGAAAAGGTTTGAAGATCGATCGATCGATAGAAAAGGGTTGAAGATCGATTGACCGATAGAAAAGGGTTGAAGATCGATCGATCGAAAAGGTTTGAAGATCGATCGATCGATCGAAAAGGTTTGAAGATCGATCGATCGAAAAGGTTTGAAGATCGATCGATCGATCGAAAAGGTTTGAAGATCGATCGAAAAGGTTTGAAGATCGATCGATCGATAGAAAAGGGTTGAAGATCGATCGACCGATAGAAAAGGGTTGAAGATCGATCGATCGATAGAAAAGGTTTGAAGATCGATAGATAGATAGAAAAGGTTTGAAGATCGATCGATCGATAGAAAAGGTTTGAAGATCGATAGATAGATAGATAGATAGATAGATAGATAGATAGATAGATAGATAGATAGATAGATAGATAGATAGATAGATAGATAGATAGACAGATAGATTATCTCTCATTATATTATCGGATGTTACATTGTTATATCTCAGTATATTATGGGATGTTACATTGTTATCAGTAAATTATGGGATGTTACATTGTGATAGATAGATAGATAGATAGATAGATAGATAGATAGATAGATAGATAGATAGATAGATAGATAGATAGATAGATAGATAGATAGATAGATAGATAGATAGATAGATAGATAGATAGATTGATAGATAGATAGATAGATAGATAGATAGATAGATAGATAGATAGATAGATAGATAGATAGATAGATAGATAGATAGATAGATAGATAGATAGATAGATAGATAGATAGATAGATAGATAGATAGATAGATAGATAGATAGATAGATAGATAGATAGATAGATTAGATGAGTTTGAATGAGTTTACATTGATTAGCATCAAAGCTTGATTGAGTCTAATGGGATTTGGAGCTTGGGTCATCTGAACATCCTGTCAATGAAAGTCTATGGGCATTTTTTGGGTTTTTAATTTAAATTTTTAGGAAAACCGTAACTCAAACCAGTCTGAAAAGATATAGCACACCGAGTCAGAACAGTATGAAGGTCTGTGCCGAGTTTGGAGTATATAGCTTGAACGGTCTAGGAGGAGATAGTGTCCAAAAATTTACCGGCCAGAAAAATAAGAAGAAGAAGAAGAAGAATAATAATAAGTTTAAATACAATATCAGTAAGTTGGCTTTTTCAAGCCAACTTAATAATAATAAGTTTAAATACAATATCAGTAAGTTGGCTGTTCCAAGCCAACTTAATAAATGTTAATTTGTAATGTTAATAAAAGCTATTATAAAGTATGCTCATAATTTTGTAGAGCACATATACATACATTGTAAAATGTGCCTTCCAAATTTATGTGGCAATTACCAAATAGCCAACAGGAGAAAATCAACAGATTTGGAAAATCTATTCAAATCTCTGACAGTTCTGCAGGGTGATGCTATGTGTACAGAAACTGCATTAAGAACCTCTCAGCATTATCCTGTGCCTGGATTCTACAAAGAATTTGTTTGTAATTCGGTGTGACCAATACAAGACCATATGTATGGTAAAGTTAGGCACTTGGGGGCTAAGAATATGCATGCATTGTACATACTAGGGGGAGTACAAGTGGGGAATCCATAGTGGCGAAGAATCTGGGTGTTCTGGTAGATCATAAGCTTAATAATAGCATGCAATGGCAATGCCAATGCGGTTTCAAAAGAAGGAAAGTCCTTTTTTTGCATTGAGAGAGGTATGGACTCCAGAGTGAGAGATATAATTTTGCCCCTGTACAAATAATTTGTAATACCTCATCTGGAATATGCAGCTCAGTTTTGGACACCAGTTCTTAAAAAGGATATTGGGGAACTGGAGAAGGTGCAGGGAAGGGCAACCAAACTGATAAGAAGCATGGAGGAGCTCAGCTATGAGGAAAGATTAGAGGACCTGAATATATTCTCTGTTGAGAAGAGGAGATTGAGGGGGATATGATCAACATGCATAAATACATAAGGGGTCCATATAGTGAACTTGGTGTTGAGATATTCACTTTAAGGTCATCACAGAGGACAAGGGGGCACTCTTTACGTTTAGAGGAAAAGAGATTTAGTCTCTAAAAGGTTTCTTCCCCGTAAGAGCTGTGAAAATGTGGAATAGACTCCCTCCAGAGGTGGTTCTGGCCTGCTCAGTAGATTGCTTTAAAAAAGGCCTGGGTGTACATAATATAAATGGGCACTAATATTTATAGTTAAAGTTGATCCAGGGAATATCCGATTGCCTCTCGGGGGATCAGGAAGGAATTTTTTCTCCTGCTGTAGCAAATTAGATCATGCTTTGCTGGGGATTTCCACCTTCCTCTGGATCAGCTGTGGGTATAGGATTGTGTATATGGGATTGTATGGTTGTGTTTTTTATTTTGATTTTTGTTTTATATTGGTTGAGCTAGATTGACTTGTGTCTTTTTTCAACCTGACTAACTATGTAACTATGTAAGTTTGTATGACACCAGAGCATAAATCAATCACTGAGAAAATTAGCAGAAAAAGTCCAGATTTCCAAGGTTTGCTTTATTTGGTGACTGCGAACACTCTAAACATTTTTTTTATAATCCTATGATAATTAGTGTTATAGGGTAATACATACAAAACAATGTACAGAGTGGAGCTTTATAGCATGCAAGGTGTAATGAAGTGTGCCAGTTTAGATATATAAAGTATAGCACAGCATATGACTAGTGACATTTTAGATTATGTAATACACTCGTCAGCATACTCCTCATTAACAACAGAATGGTGTAACAAGCTTCACTGGTATTACGAGCTTAATTTATTAGAGGTTATAACCTGCCCAGTGCTGATAGACATATGGCTTGAAATGTAAGTGTATGTGAAGCTAAAACATTTTTTTTTCTTTTTTTAGTTTTGGATATATTGGCTGGTTAGGATCCCTGTCAGGTTTATTTTTTGTTGTCTGTGTTCTCAGAGATACACCAGGAAGTAATAGGAAATCTCTCTGAAGTGAAGGCAGTTGTGGTTAGGTTTCTCTAATGTGCTGCCTCCGCCTTATGTGCCCAAACAGGACTCCTTTGCTGGCTTCAGCACCAATCAGCCTCCACTCACCAGGGGGAGCCAGTGGGATTTCAGAAACCATAAGGACTATAATGCAGCTGTGCTGGGTCAGGGGGTTGTAGTTTTTGGAGCACACTGTGCTTTGGAGGTTGATGAGGCTGCAGAATTCAATGGCCACAAAAAAAAACAGGAAAGGGGAGAGAAGGGGAGAGAGTTTCCCAGCCTTTGAGATAAAAGAGGGTATTCTGCTGGAGACAGGGGACCTTTGTGCCTTGTGTGCATGTACTGTATCAGTGACTGCCTGAGGACCAGAGCACCGGAAACTGAGTTACTGAGGAGCAGAGTGAAGTGCTAGCTATCCATTAGTAGTTGTGGACAGATAAAAAGGATCTCTGCACACAGGCAGGGCACATAAAAGTGTACCCCAGCACTGTGATTCAAAGAACTCAAGCATAATTTGTTAACAATAAATGTAAACCCAACCACTAAAATGTCACATAAGCTTTAAGTGGTAATATTGATAAAAGTCTTTGTTTGGACACTTTCGGGTTGATTTCCTAAAACGTGAGCATGGAAAATCTGGTGCAGCTCTGCATATAAACCAATCAGCTTCCAGTTTTTTTTTTTTTGTCAAAGCTTAATTGAACAAGCTGAAGTTAGAAGCTGATTGGCTACCATGCACAGCTGCACCAGAGTTTGCACTCTCCAGTTTCAGTAAATCAACCCCTTTGAATTATGGGGTCACGGTACCCTACCCTTGTCTCCTAAATAAACCTGTCTGAAAATCATCCCGTCACATGTCTTACCAAAGAAAAAATAAGCTTCTGTGCTGATGCACATTACCACTGAAAATTACATTGCTTCCTAATAAAAACAACGCATGAAAGTATTGTAGCCAGCAACAACTGGGAAACACCCTGTTAAAATACATATGCAGCTTTTTGGTAGTGAAATGAATGTGAAATCAGGGACAGGCTTTGAAAGAAATTCAGCCAGCAAAAATTAGAAATGAGAAAATACGCTATTCTAGAAGCATACATGCAGCCTGGTATGATCGCAGACAGTATGGGGAGGCTGTATAGAAGGTGCGGGACCTAGCATCATTAACTTTTATGAATTAAAATACTAAAAAATGTGTATATGCCTCGCGCCTATGGGTGTTCCAACAATAGGGACGTAATAATTTATAGAAATAAATAAATGTTTGGAAAGTGCAGCTGCTACAGAAAATGGGATGTAGTGAAAGTAAGGCCACAATAAATTGGGGCCAGCTATAGCGCTTGCTTTAAATGAACCAAAGCTGGACAATAGCTTGTCAGTGCCAAAGGTTAAAATTGGTAGGCTTCAAATGACAAATTAAACCTCTATAAAGTGCTTGTTGCTAATACCTTAATCGAGTAATGCGTAAAGATGAATAAATATACATATAACACAATATGTGATAAATAGCAGATAATCTTAAATCCTTGAGGTAGATATCACAATAATATTGTAAGGAATAAATATTAGATGCAATATTTGCAGTATTAATGGTAAGGAAGGTGCTATATAAAAGTGATTAAATCAATCAGGTAAAAAATTGTATGTATCAAAGCAAATAAATATATATGTTTTCAATAAATTCATAAATTAATTAATAAGTGACTCAGGTGCAAATGTGCAAATAGAAAAAGTCCATAGATAAAAGTTCAAAAGTTCATAAGGTAAATCTTGAGTGCCAATAACTAGAGAAACTTAACATAAATAAATCCCCGGGACCGGATGGCTTGCACCCAAGGGTTCTTAATGAGCTCAGCCAGGTGATTGCCAGACCATTATTCTTGATCTTTAAGGATAGTTTACAGACAGGTATGGTGCCAGCTGATTGGAATAAAGCCAACGTGGTACCAATATTTAAAAAGGGGCCGAGATATATCCCGGGTAACTATAGGCCGGTCAGCCTAACATCAGTAGTCTGCAAAATTTTGGAGGGGATGATAAGGGACCACATACAAGACTTTAGTAATGAAAACGGTATTATAAGTAGTAATCAGCATGGATTCATGAAAAATCGTTCATGCCAAACCAATCTATTAACCTTCTACGATGAAGTGAGCTGCCACTTAGATAAAGGTAAGCCTGTGGATGTGGTGTATCTGGACTTTGCAAAGGCCTTTGACACCGTTCCCCACAAACGCTTACTGTACAAACTAAGGAAGATAGGTATGGACCATAAGGTGAGTACCTGGATAGAGAACTGGCTCCAGGGGAGAGTCCAGAGGGTGGTGATTAATGGGGAGTACTCTGATTGGGCGGGTGTGGAAAGTGGGGTCCCCCAGGGTTCTGTCCTGGGACCAATCCTGTTTAATTTATTCATAAATGATCTAGAGGAGGGGATATCTAGTACAATCTCAGTATTTGCAGATGATACTAAATTAGGCATGCCAATATCTTCTATGCAGGATGTGGAAATCTTGCAAGCAGACCTGAACAAAATAACGGGGTGGGCAACTACATGGCAGATGAGATTTAATGTAGAAAAATGTAAAGTAATGCACTTGGGGGCCAGAAACCAGAAAGCAAGCTACTCACTAGGGGGGGAACCTCTGGGTTAGTCTAGGATGGAAAGGGACCTGGGGGTACTGGTAGACAACAGACTTGGCAGTGGCATGCAATGCCAAGCCGCCGCAAGCAAAGCCAACAGAATACTGGGTTGTATAAAAAAGGGGATTCACTCCAGAAATAAAGAGATTATTCTCCCACTCTACAAGACTCTGGTCCGGCCACATCTGGAGTATGCTGTCCAGTTCTGGGCACCGGTCCTCAGGAAGGATGTGCTGGAACTGGAGAAAGTCCAGAGAAGGGCAACAAAAATAATTAGGGGAATGGAGGACATCAGCTATGAGGAAAGACTACAAGCACTGAACCTATTCTCTCTGGAGAAGAGACGATTGAGGGGGGATATGATATCAATGTACAAATACTGTACTGGTGACCCTAGCATAAGGAACAAACTATTCAGAGAAAGGAGATACAATAAGACACGTGGCCACTCACTAAAACTTGAGGAAAGGCGGTTTAACCTTAAAGTGCGTAAGGGGTTCTTCACTGTAAGAGCGGTAAGGATGTGGAATTCTCTTCCACAAGCAGTCGTATCAGCGGGGAGCATTGATAGTTTCAAAAAACTATTGGATGGACACCTTAAAGATCACAACATACAGGGGTATACAATGTACGGTTAAAAGCAAACACACACACACATCATAGGTTGAACTGGATGGACTTGTGTCTTTTTTCAGCCTCACTAACTATGTAACTATGTAACTATGAAAAAGTGCAGGTGCTCTGTGTTGAATCCTCCAATGATCCAATGCTGGTACTCTTGGTGTCACCGTGGGGGATATTAGAAGAACACACTCACCAGATGATGTGGGTCTTGTATACCTTAAGGTATTAAGACCTGAATAGACACTGCTGAGCTTTGTGGTACCACAGTACTCAGGATCCCCTCTCCTGGATAGCCTCGATCCACAGGGTCCGGTCAGGGTATGCAGGGTAAACAAAAAGCTCCAAATAGTGTATTACCATAAAAACTGAGTATAATAAGGTTGGTAGGTGTACAGTACATAAAAAATGAAAAAACTGCCAGCCGAAATGGTGCCTGTGAGTGGAGAGCGGTGAATACCGGCTTGCGTTCCACTCAGGCACCCATGACGTAAGCAGCGTGCGTTCCACCTTACGCGCGTTTCGTCAATGCGTATGACGTCTTCAGAGGTCTATTGTCATTAACTTTTACTTTTTCAGTTCGTTGTGCATGTTCATTGTGTCCAGAGTCTGAAGAGGATAAAATAAGCTCAGGACTACAGTAGCAGCCATTAGGTTGTTTCAGTTTTTTACAGCCGGGTCCCGACTTTACTGTAAAAGTGATCTGGATGGCTATAGAGCTGCCTGATCACTTTTACCTGATTGGTGGATGCAGGGAGCCCAGGATTACAATGACCACTGTCAGGATGTAAAAAAGCGAAAAAAATGTAAAATATAATAAAATAAAAATGATTACAAAATGTAAAAGCTCCCCTATCAGCCCGCATGCACACATACAAAAGCAAATGCACGTGTAGGGTAAACACATGTATTTAAACTATTGCACAACACATGTTGGGTAAGGCATTTAAACTTTAGCAATTACAATAACTGACAAAAATGGGAACATGCAATATGCAGTCTGACTGTATTACAGTTATACATTAAGTGGGTTTGTTTGGGCTTTAATAGGGGCCCTACTTGCCACACCGATATATTTCTACCGATATATACATTACATATACCTGTACTAGACAGACACACTAGCTCCTATGATTGGTGATCCAGGCTAAATTTGTTCAGAGGAAGGGGGCAGAATTCATTAAAAACTCATATATCTGCAGATCTGACCCTGGTAAATTGGCTGGCGAATTACATTTTATAAATGTGTTTATCTCTAGTTATAACAATTAGATTTGTTGACACTTTTAAACTTTAAAAAAGAGATAAGAAAGATTTTATGTATCTTGTCAACTGAAAAAAAAGAGAATTAAAGCATAATGCTTTCTGCTGCTTATTTCTAATAATAAAGAAAATAGAATAGCTACTGTATAAGTAATGCTGCATATGCAAAATGTGTATAATAAATATATTATATTGTTAAATCAATATATAAATCCAATCTAGGCTGATGCAGTACAGATACAACAGATGACATTAGATATCTAGAAAATAATAAAATGGATGCTAGATATACAGTACGTGTTACATCAAAGCAGGAGAATCTTTGATGTAAAATGTATACTGGAAGCAATCTAGTTTAATGTAAGTTTCCCTTCCCTGGAGATACAATCTATTGTGCATGAAAATGGATACATCAAAGTCAGTAAATCGATTCTTTCCACAGATCTCACTATGAAAAGTCAATCCATCCTGGTTTGAAAGCTAAATTATTTGTTAAGAAACAACTGCCAATAATTTTTTACACTTATTTCAGGGCACATTTTGGGTACAGTTTATAGAAGCCCCAACTAGAGGTGAGGCTTTTCTGGATCTGTTAATCTCAAACAATGTAGTGCTTATTACAATTGTTTGTATAAAAGAAAATCTGGGTAGCAGATTTAATTTAAAGTACTATATATGTGATAAATGTGTTTGGTTTAAAATAGATAGGAAAGACAAAGCATTTGTGTGTATATTTAAAAAAAAACATTATAAACACTTGGCATGGTTATTTTAACCAGTTGCTGACCAGTCGCCGCACATATACTGCAGGAGGTCGGCTCTATTAAGAAAAACGACCTACCTCTCTATGGCTCTATTGCGCTAAACTACCTTTCGTGTAATGGCCAGAGGGGGAGCAAATCAGCAGGTCAGTTGCATGCAATGCCTGCCAACCACCCTGGTTCACTCCCCATAGAGACAGAACGTTGGTCTGCCGATGTAAGCAAGGCAGAACGCCGTTCTGTCACAGAGGAACACAGGGATCCTGTGTTACTGCTATTCAGGAACACAGATCTCTATGTTCATCTAGTGAGTCCACCCCCCACATAGTTAGAAAGCACCCCCTAGGGACACACTTAACCCTTTGATCGCACCTGTTGTTAACCCCTTGCCTGCCAGTGTCATTAGTACAGTAACAGTGTTTTTTTTTTGTAATTCCTTTATTTAGTCAAGGTTGTGATACAAACAAGTGCAATGGAAAAGTAGAGGAAGGCACATAACATGGTAAACAATGGTAAATTCACACTTTAGATAGACTGCATAACAGTAAAAGTCATCAGAGGTAAAGCAATATAATGGTCTTGGAAGTTTAATGTACAAGAGTGCACACCTTGTTGGGATACCAATTTCACAAACAATGTGCAAGGCAGCTGACAACCAATTAGAATAAATGAGAATAGCCGGGGACAAACGTGTCCACCGATGGGCTGGTACCCCAAACCATAAATGGGAAATATGAGACTGATCAATATGAACTGTAAAATTTGGGGTGAGATTTTCATAAAGAACTCAATGGGAGTGTACATACTAGATATAAACCAAAGAGGATCTGCAAGTGCAAGTAATTCGAGTGTGTATACAAGAATAAGAGGAGAAAAAGAGATGTGAAGAAAAAGGTAGAGGGGTGGAATAGGTAGAAAGAGAGCGTGAAAAGGCTCCCCGCACACAGCCCCCCATGTCCCCTCAACCCTCAGCCCAGCCGCGACACCTCCGGCAAATAGTCATCCGTAAAGGTGAAGTGATGCCATGGTCCCCATTTGTCATGGAAGAGTTCCACAGTGCTGATTTTTACCACTGATTACTGTTGTAACGGTCCGCTTATCACTGTAAATCTGTGTTCAGCACTTGCACTGCTAGGTGGAACCTTTCTGCTTTCCTTTTGGTTCCCTGAGGAATGTTTAATCAGCAGAACCACTAGACCCCTCCTCCTACTCCTCCTACTCTCTCTGAGGTAAAAGTTTTCTATGACTCAGATTTTATATACAGAGCAGGAAGATGGCTGCTGAGAGGATTTCTAAGGTTTAAAGTTTTAGCACCCCTTGGTGAGCGGAGCGAGGTACGCAGTAAGAGTGCATTATATATAAAGATGTGTATGTTCTTAGACATAATTTGTGTCCATGCTGTTAGTTTAAATATGCTATAGATAATCCAAAGTATCCTGCATGTTGGCCGTGTTTCCTTATATGTTTAATGTCATTTAGATATGTGTGCAGACAACTGTAATCCACCTTGTAACTTCACATTTGTAATTTAACCTTGTAACCCCCTTTTTTGTGATCACTGTATGTCGTTTACAGTTTTCACGGTGCAATAGTGCTATGGTGTTTATGGTTTATGGTGTTTATGGTGTTCATGGTGTTAAAGAGAATAACCTTCAACCCTCCTGCACACCTTTGATGCATAAGAATAAAAGTACTGCACCCGTCAGAAGCTCTCCTATCGTTATTTATTCGATGCCAAAGGGGCCGCTACAACTGTAGTAATGTCTCTGGTCCCCTCAAAAGTTTCAGTTGGGTGATCAGTCCGCGGCAGTGTCGCAGTCCTGCTAAAAATCACTGATCGCCGCCATTACTGCAAAAAAAAATAAAACAAAAAAAAAATGGCTTAAATCTATCCCCTAGTTTGTAGACGCGATAACCTTTGCACAAACCAATCAATATACACTTATTGGGATTTCTTTTTACCAAAAACATGTGGCAGAATACAGATTGGCCTAAAATGATGAAAAAAATGTATTTTTTTTGTCTTGGCTGTGTTTTATAACAGAAAGTACAAAATACATTTTTTTTTTTTTTTTTAGAATTGTCGCATTTTTTTGTTTATAGCGCAAAAAAATAAAAACCGCAGAAATTATCAAATACCATCAAAAGAAAGCTCTATTTGTGGGAGAAAAAGGACATCAGTTTTATTTGGGTACTGCCTTGCACGACTAACAGATAAAGTAACGAAGTGCCGTATCGCAAAAAATGGCCTCGTCATTAGAGGGTAAATCCTTCCAGTCCACAAGTGATTAAATTATTAAAGCAGAGGGTCTGGTAGGATCACTAGGTATTCCACACAAAGGAAGAAATACAAAGCTCAAAGGGGAATTTTTAACACAAGTACATGGGACAGCAGCCGCATATCAGGTATATGAAATGTTTGGGTAAAATGTTCTTAAACTTAAAGTGTTTGTTACCCCAACATTTCATATTTCTGATATGTTTCTGCTGTACCATGCAATTGTACAAAAAATTATCCTGTTCTCTATATATTGCTTCTTTTGTGCGAAATCTCTAGATTTCCTGACAGTCCCTCTGTTTACCTATTAAAAACTGACCACACAAAGCACACCGTGGTCAGTGGCTGTGTAGCTGGGAACTCAGGCTGCGCTCCCCTCCAATGATCAGACTTGTCCTACCACACCCCTCCTGCACAGCCATTTACTGGGAAGCTTCTCCTCCCCCAGCTCTTATGCAGCTGAGAACAGAAGAAAGAGAGGGAATGTGATCATTTATAAAAACAGGGGGAAAAAAAAGCTATTTATATTGTTTTTTTTTTTTTTCTTCTATCTATACACAGATGTTTTAAATTTAATTTCTATTTTAACCACTTGCCGACTCACAGCCCCTCACAGGCAAAATGACGTACCGGTACCGCAGCCAATCACAGCCAATCACAGTTAGAATCACGCCCCTAGGGACACACACAGCCCCTCCCTCTCAAATAAAGTTAACCCCTTCACTACCAGTGTCATTTTACAGTAACAGTGCATATGTATAGCACTGATTACTGCAGTAATGTCACTGGTAACCCCAAAAGTGTCAAAAATGTCAGTCAAGGGTCCGCCCCAATGTCGCAGTCCCGCAAAAAAAATCGCAGCTCGCCGCCATTGCGGGTTAAAAAAAAAAACAACAAAAATGACAAAAATCTTTCCCTTTGTTAGTAAACGCGATAACTTTTGCGCAAACCAATCAAAATACGCTTTTTGCGATTTTTTTTTTTACCAAACATAGGTAGCATAAAACAAATTGGCCGAAAATGTTAAAAAATTTTGATTTTTACATTTTTTTGGGGAATTTCATATAAAAAAATGTGAAAAATATTGTTATTTTTGCAAAATTGACACTCTTTTTTTGTTTGTAGCGCATGATCAAAAAATCGCACAGGTGATCAAATACCACCAAAAGAAAGCTCTATTTGTGGGAAAAAAGGACGTCAAATTCATTTAGGTACAGCGTCGCACGACCGCACAATTGTCCGTTAAAGTCGTGCAGTGCCGAATCGCAAAATACCCCCTGGTCAGGAAGGGGGTAAAATCTTCCGGGGCTTAAGTGGTTAAATTGAATAGATGGTTTTACACAGTGATCGTTTACAATCACTGTACGTTTTTAACAATGAGCACATATTGGAACGATAAAATCACTTAAAGTGTTACTAAACCCACAACAGTAAAATCAGTGTGTATATGCAGTAAAGCATGCTTGTTATACTCACTGTGGAACCTAAGGGGTTAATCCTCTGCATTGTGTAGCAGTTTATATTTACGAAAATAATTGCATTTCCATATTCTGTGTACAGTGGGGGACCAGATATAGTGAATGCAGGGTACTGGGCTTAGTAACACTTTCATTTTAAGAGAAACAGTTTTCCAGTGCTAAGGGCTGCTCTTTAAGATTTTGACTAGAAGGTTGTATCAAAGAACACAGGGCAGAAAGGGAAGTGTTTAAAATTGATTATATGCAAGCAGTGCAAAATAATGTGTGATTAATTTATCAAAACTGGAGCAGCCAGAATGTGGAGCAGCTGTGCATGACAACCAATCACCTTATATCTTTCATTTTGAAAGCTTAACTGAACAAGCTAAAGATTGAAGCTGATCGGTTGCCATGTACAGCTGCTCCAAATTCTGTCTGCTCCAGTTTTAAAATTTCCCCTATATGTTCCCACTCTCAATCATTTTAAAAGGCTAAAAGTAAAACCCATGTGGCTTACATCCAATGTTTAAAAAGCCATAAATAATAGGAAAAGGATATTTAAAAAATGTAAAAATGAAAGAACGGGGTCATCATTTGAAAATGATGAATATAACAATAGATGTAAAAAAATAAATCAATATGTCAAAATTTTAAAACCAATGACAGGTCGCAAAAGAGAGCAACACAACCCCCCAAATATCATTCACATATGATATTAAAAACAGCAGGCTGAGCATGTAGACCCCTTACAGTTTAACTCAGTTAGTGAGTGAAAAAAAGAAAGGCCAAGGAAAATGGTTGATGGAGGCTTTTGTGGGGCCTGCATTTAAAAGTGATTAAAGTCTTTACCAAGTCATTATAGAACTGTAATTTTAATGACTAGAATCAGGAAAATACTTGATAATTTGGACCACAAAGAAGAGTTTTTACAAGAAAACAATATTATAAAAAAGCAATAGTAAAAACAAATAATATTTTGAGGAAGTAAGCAAAATCTTAGACAAAAGAGTGGCTGATGTGTAAATTTGACTGTGCAATTCTAGGAAACTAAAAAAAAATATACTTTGAAGTGAAGCTGCCCCCATACTGCAGGGATTAACTGATCATTTTATCTTGGGGAGAGTAGAATCGCCATTACATATCTGATCCTTTGCTCCTCCAGCAGATGGCACTCTCCCAAACTCCAACCGTGTCCTCATGTCCAGGCTATAGAATCTGCACTGGTTTTGATGACATGAGGACCTTAGACTGGTGTAGCATAGGGGGGACGATGCTGCAGAGACCAATCTAGCAGCAGGCAAAAGCAGGGGAATGGATAAGTAAATCTGGTTTTCTGTGTCCCCCTAGACCTAAATGAGTAATTAACCATTGCAGTGAAAGCACAATACCACTGCAAGGGATCATTTTAAAGATTGAAGAATTGGGCATAAAGATCTCTAGGCTTAGAAAATTCAGTTTGTGAATGGATAGAAAATAGAGAGTAGTGATAAATGTACAAAGCTCTTGCACCCTCTGTTTTTTTATTTTGTAGTTTACAATTGAAGATAACCTGAAACAACACCTGCAATTGAAATACGAAGCTTTATGTCTATAACCTTCGTGCAGATTTATTCAAGATCATTGCAATGGACAAGAGGGCAGAAAGGCTTTTTTACAGTAAGAGCTATGAAAATGTGAGACAGACACTCTGAAGAACTATTTCTAGTCAGCCCAGTTGATTATTTAAAAGAAAAGTTGAAAGCATTCTTAAATGCACAGACTATAACTGGCTATTACCATTTATTAGTAAAAACATCAGAGATTGTTGATCCAGGGAATATCTGATTGCCTTAGGATATCAGGAAGGAATTTCCTTCCACAGTTAAGGCTTGTACACACTATAAGAAAATCGGGTAAACATTTTCGTCCAACGAATTTTCATACGATTTTCGAATAGTGTGTACAGAACTTTCTACAGACGATTCTGAATTTTCATACGAAAATTCTCGAAGGGACCAACTCCAAAAATGTTCTCGTATGGGAAAAAAATAAACGATTTTCATTTAATGTGTACCATTTTTGTACGATTTTTGTACAAGAAAAATAAAAAATGAAAGACTGCACATGATCAGAAACAATAAACAACAAAAAAAAGCCTTTGTCGTATGAGAATTTTCGTACGAATTTTCCTATGAATTTTCTTTCATCGGTTCTGATTTGCTGTGAAACAACAAGGAAAATCAGTCGCCTGATTTTCTTATAGTGTGTACCCCACTTTGAAATTGAGCCAAAGCCTTATAATGGGCTTTTTGCCTTCTTCTGGATCAACTGTAGGTATAGGGTTCTTTATATTGAGGTTTTCTATTTATTTATTTTTTTCTGTTTGTTGAACTCAATGGACTTGTGTCCTCTTTCCACCTGATTAGCAATGTAACTATGTAATATAAGCCATGATGCCAGAATTTTAAATAAATATTGTTCGAGATTGTTACAAGTCAATATCCAAATGGCACAAGTAAACATTAGAATCATAATATTGTTATTGAATATTTTTATTTAGAAAAACATTACCTAAATATATAAGGAAAACTTTCCAGTGTTTTTTGCTCATATTAGTAATGAAATGCCCTGTCAGTAGACATTTAATTGTTGTGCTCTGTTTTCCCTTTTCTCTATTTTGGTTAGCCAGTGTTGAAAAACATTTTGCACTTACATTATATTTAAAATAAAATAGGAAACACACATGCAAACTGAAAATATATGGTTTTATTAAAAAGGCAAGAACAATGTGCAAAGTTTAGTCTCTTAATTTAACCAGTCAGAAATGATCTTTTACTCTCCTACTTTAGTAGGTTATCCAATGATATCCCATGCCATAGTGTATAATACCAGTAGTGGTTGGGCTCTAAAACAACCTGAAAATAGCTAGATAGTATGTATTTTTTTTATTTGCAGCTTCTTATTTCATTTGCAGGGAAACATCAGTTCCTTTAAGGGAAAAAAAAAACATGTCATAGTGCCTGTCACCCTCACAGTTATGATGAATTTATTACCACGTGGTCTCAAGATGAGGCTTTTTTATATGATTTTCATTATCTACATTAAGGTCATGCCCAATGATATAGTTCAGGAGGTGATCACTTTTCACCACTACTCTTTATTAGCTGATACACAACAGTAGTTTCTGGGTCAGTGTTTTCTCTTCCTTGTCTAATGAAGAGAAACTGACTGCACATACTTGCACACTAAGATTGCACAAAATTATAACTATAAACCAGATGTCCATAGTTACCATTTTAGTTTATTTACAAAGATTCACTCCTTATATCTGATATTGTTTTGGGGATGCAGCAGTATTTCTGTGATCAGCGGAGTCATGCAATAGTAAGTGATTTGGCTTTGCTGAATGTGGAATTGTCTATGCAGGGCCAGGACAAGGGGTGGGCAATAGGGATGGCTGCCCTAGGCACAGTGCGTATTGTAGGAATGGGAGCACCACAAATTCCTTCTACTATAGGGCTGAGAGGAGTAGTGACAGCAGCATCACTACTTCTGTCAACCCAGCACTGGAAGTGGCAAGAGAGGAGAAGAGAGCTGGGAGGAGGTGCAGGCTGTGCTTTCTCTATCCCTCCTCCTTATATGGCTTGCACAAAATGAAGGGGGGGGTAAGTGCAATTTGGCATCTTTGCCCTGGGCACTGGATGATCTTGTCCCAGCACTGGGTCTATGTGAATATCCCTGATAAACAGGGTTATGTCTGCACTCATAAAGGCAATAATGACCCTAGAGCTGGCAACTCGGGAATGGTAGCTTCACATCTAAAGCAGTAACATTTGTAACTATAAAGTATATATATAATATAATATAATATATAATAAATAAATATAAATAAACAATATCGTTTACTGAATGCTTAGTAAAGGGGTCTGGTATGGATTTTTTTTGGGGGGGGGGGGGCTCATGTCTTTTTTTAACTTTTGCTTTGAGGTCCCCAAAAATCAATACCAGACCCAAAGGGCCAGCTCTATTGACTGACGCAGTCCACTGCCTTACTAACACCAACCTCTGCCCTACCATCATATACATACGCACAACACGCCTGTGTTTTTGAGCTTTGGGGTGCACACCATATTGCAATAGGTCACGCACACCTATGGCCAGGCGCATAAATATTTTACAATTTTAAAGGTCCAGAGTGCTGATCTACCCTTGCATTATGCATGAAATTAAGTGTTCATATATTCAGCAGCATGTACTGAAAATATATTTTTAAAGAGCTATTTGAAAATAGAATGAAGAATATTAAGTAGTTCTTGCTTGAGGACTTCTAGAGGTGCACTCACTTCATACCTAGAATATGATGCTGGATTCTGCGTATTCATTTTCACTGAGAAGTGTCAAACAAACACATTTAATAAACAACCAAAGTTGAGACAACACAGATCTTGCACATGAGCTCACTTTTCAGTGTTAATCTAAACATTTACCTTTCTACTTTTATCAGAAAGACATTTTGATGCAATGTTTAGAAAAGTATTTTCATGATGCTGGAATAGACTGCAAGATACAAAATGAATCACATAACATGAGAAAGCCAACCCTAAAACATACTGTACCATATTGGCTTCACTGTAGTGTAGCTACTATAGACTGAATTTTATTTTAAAAATAATTATCACTGCAGTAAAACAGGTTCAAAGATAATATTTCAGATGAAATGTATACAAGGCACTCTAGGGACTCAAAGATTAAAGTATAACTTATGGCAAAACTTTTCTTTAAGCCCCGTACACACGTACCGATTGTCGGCCGAACGATCGGCCGTCTTTTGTCCAGGGCTGTCGTGTCTGTTGAAAACTGCAAAAGACTGCACACTAAATTTGTCGGCCAACAGCAGCCGACTGCAGAAGTGATGTAATGTGATGGTTAACTTTCCGTGTGTTTTTTCTTTTGTGAGCATGCCCAGTCTTGCAAATCTGCTGATTGTCGGCCGAATTCTGTACTGACTGCCGAACAATCGGCCGTTCTGGTGTTGGCCAACAAAAATTTTAATGCCTGCACGACAGATTCTGTTCGGCCGACAATGCGCTGTCGGCTGTCGGAAGCATCATACTAACAAGCCTACAATCGGCCGATCGGTCGTCGGCCGAATATTTACGGCCGACAATCGGTACGTGTGTACGGGGCTTTAGTTTTGGATGGAGTGGAGATGGATTAGAACACCTTTCAGTTTTTGTTGCTGTCTGTCCTATTAAAGAGATCCCCCCTCTGTTTTTGACTTAACCACTTAAGCCCCGAAAGATTTTACCCCCTTCCTGACCAGGGGGTATTTTGCGATTCGGCACTGTGTGACTTTAACGGACAATTGCACGGTCGTGCGACGCTGTGCCCAAATGAAGTTGACGTCCTTTTTTTCCCACAAACAGAGCTTTCTTTTGGTGGTATTTGATCACCTATGCGATTTTTTGATCATGCGCTATAAACAAAAAAAGAGCGACAATTTTGCAAAAATAACAATATTTTTCACATTTTTTTATATGAAATTCCCCCCAAAAAATGTAAAAATCTAAATTTTTAACATTTTAGGCCAATTTGTTTTCTGCTACATATGTTTGGTAAAAAAAAATCACAATAAGCGTATTTTGATTGGTTTGCGCAAAAGTTATTGCGTTTACTAACTAAGGGAAAGATTTTTGTCATTTTTATTGTTTTTTTTTTAACGAGTAATGGCGGCGATCTGCGATTTTTTTGTGGGACTGCGACATTGCGACGGACAGATTGGACCCTTGACTGACATTTTTTTGGGGTACCAGTGACATTACTACAGTAATCAGTGCTATACATATGCACCGTTACTGTAAAAATGACACTGGCAGGGAAGGGGTTATCTTTATTGGAGAAGGAGGGGTTAAGTGTGTCCCTAGGGGCGTGCTTCTAACTGTTATGGGATGTGGCGGTTTTTGTAACTACAGAGATATATACGATCCTGCACAGCAGGACCGTATGATCTCTGCACTTACACAAGACAGAATGACAGACGGCTTTGTTTACATTAGCCGCCTTCCTATCTCCCTCTGTAACGGACGATCGCAAGTGACCGGCGGACATCGGGTCCGCCGGTCACACGCCCGAGGATCACAGTGAGCGAGCGGGGGCGGGAGCGCGCCTCCCCTAAAAGTGTTCCCTAAAAACCTCACATACCTTGCCGCACAGTGTTGCAAAAATATCCTGCCTCGCTCTTTCCGGTCATGTGACCGGCTTATATAGGGCGCCACCTCTGCCTCAAGCCAATCGGCTCAGCCACAGCGGGTACAATTAGTGCACGATCTGCAGCTGTGAGACAGGCCTGTGTGTCGGCAGAGCGGCGGAAGTCCAAGGAGGGAAAAACCACAGAGAAAGCTTCTCCGTAACTTCGGCAAACCCTCCGCCCCCTAGAGGGCAGAGGGTGAACTTACCACCGAATGCCTGCTGGAAGTATAAAGCATCTCATACCTGCCAGGTCCCGATCTATAAATAGACATTTAAGCAGAAAGCACTCATCAGTACAATTGTATTACATTATTATTACATATATACAGAAATGGCAGAATATCATAATGTAAGTAAGGGAAGGAATTTAATAAAAAAATTAAACCACAAAAAATGTACATATGTGTTCCACTCCGATAGCACCCTCTAGTGGGGGCTATAGGAATGATTTGAAACTCAGAACATCGTTCAGGCCTGGAGATTAAGTGGCCTTTAGGTCAAAGATCCATTTGGCCTCCTTACATAATACTTTCTTATCGACATATCCCCCCCCCTAGAATCCTGATGTATTACTTCCAATACTGTAAATTTGATCACCGAATCATCAAACCTATGTTTGAGTCCTACATGCCCTCCAATAGGCATATTAATCTGTCCTGTATTTATATAGGAAATGTGATCAGAAATGCGTTTGTGCAAAAATCTGATCATCTTCCCAACATAAAATGAACCACAACTACATAGCATAATATATACCACATTTTTAGTTTGACAAGTTACATGTTCATTTATGTAGTGTGTACATCCTGATGGCAGCCTGTAGGATGGCCCTTCTAGAATCCAAGGGCAGAAATTACAATTACCACACTTGAACATCCCTTTGGGTAATTGATCGTTTTTTTTGAGGTCCAGCATAGTGACTATGTACCATGCTATCTCGTAATGATTTAGCCCTCCTATATGTAACACTTGGAGAAGGTCCAAGGTATTTACATAGTACTGGATCATCAGTGAGGATGCTCCAATTTTTTCATATCTCATAAATTTCAGAATGCTGTGCAGAATATGTGGTGATAAACCTCGTTCTATCATCTTGTTTCTTCTCCTTTTTGCCAAAGAGTAGTTCATGGTGCGTTTTACAAATGGCTTTATTATATGCTTTGCGTAATATCGACTTAGAATATTCTCTTTACATGAGTCTAGTTTTGAGTTTATCAGATTCTTGTTTAAAGAGAGCATCCTCTGAGCAATTTCTTCTGAGTCTGAGATATTGTGAATATGGTATACTATTTACTAAATTCCTAGGATGGGCGCTGTCTGAGTGTAGTATTGTATTTCCTGCCGTGGGCTTCCTAAAAAGGGTGGTGCCCAATCTACCGTCTCCCTGTACATATAGGGTGGTATCAAGAAAATCAACTTGTTCTTTACTCCAAGTTATGGTGAATTTCAAATTAAACCTATTCACTTGTATTAACTGGAAAAATTATTGAAATAGATCGATATCTGCATCCCAAATAATGAGGATGTCATCAATGTACCTGGACCACGAGACAATGTGGTCCAGGTACATTGAGAGATCCTCATTAGAAAATAATTCACGCTCCCACCTCCCCAGGTGAAGATTGGCATAGGCAGGGGCACAACAGGTGCCCATGGCGACACCCTGCACCTGGAGGAGGTGGGAGCCATCAAATGTAAAAATGTTGTGTTTCAAAATATGAGATAAAATCTCAATAATGAAACTGTTGTATGCTTCAAACATGGGACCCCTCTCACGTAAATACATGCGGATAGTCTCTAATCCTAATTCGTGAGGTATGGAGGAATATAATGCCTCGATGTCCAAGGTAATCAAAATACTCCCCACTGGCATTACTTTATCATATAATGTTCGCAAAAGATCAGGAGTGTCCTGAATGTAGGATGGTAGGCTGATTACTTGAGGGCGTAGATACTCATCAATGAGTCTACTAGCAGACTCAGTGTATGATCCAACCCCCGATATTATCGGGCGTCCCGGAGGATCAGTCCGACTTTTATGCATTTTTGGCAATGTCGGAGTAATCGGATGGTCTATTTTAATGTATTCATAAGTGTTTTTGTCTAAAATGCCTTACCAATGCCCTATTGATTATGGTGGTATATTTATTTTGAGCCAATAATATCTGATCCTCTCTGATGGGTCTATACCATTCGCGGTTTTTCAAAATATTCCAACACATGTTCCTATACTGTAGATGGTCCATTATAACTATATTACCCCCTTTATCAGAGGGCTTCACCACAATGTCCTGATTTTTACTAAGGGATGTAGTAGCCTGCTTAAGGGAGGGAGGCAGATTAGTTGCTTTTTGTTGTTTAACCTCCCTGGCGGTATGATTCTGTCAGGAATTCTGTTCCAAAAGCGGTACAATTCTTTTCATGGAAATTTGGCGTTATGTATTATAGGCCTACAATTCTTAGTAATTACTGACTTAAACCTGACCAAAACAAGACTCTAGTAGACATCCCAGATGTGATAAATTTGAAACACAAACAAGTGAATTATAATTGAATCAATAATATTATTTTATTATTTAATATATAATATATATAATAAAATTATATTATTGATTAGATTATAATTAATGCGCTATATATTATATATATATGTGTGTATATAGATATATATATATATATATACAGTGGGTACGGAAAGTATTCAGACCCCCTTAAATTTTTCACTCTTTGTTATATTGCAGCCATTTGCTAAAATCATTTAGGTTCATTCTTCTTCCTCATGAATGTACACATAGCACCCCATACTGACAGAAAAACACAGTATTGTTGACATTGCTGCAGATTTATTAAAAAAGAAAAACTGAAATATCACATGGTCCTAAGTATTCAGACCCTTTGCTGTGACACTCATATATTTAACTCAGGTGCTTTCCATTTCTTCTGATCATCCTTGAGATGGTTCTACATCTTCATTTGAGTCCAGCTGTGTTTGATTATACTGATTGGACTTGATTAGGAAAGCCACACACCTGTCTATATAAGACCTTCCAGATCACAATGCATGTCAGAGCAAATGAGAATCAAGAGGTCAAAGGAACTGCCTGAAGAGCTCAGAGACAGGATTGTGGCAAGGCACAGATCTGGCCAAGGTTACAAAAAGATTTCTGCTGCACTTAAGGTTCCTAAGAGCAAAGTGGCCTCCATAATCCTCAAATGGAAGACGTTTGGGATGACCAGAACCCTTCCTAGAGCTGGCCGTCCGGCCAAACTGAGCTATCGGGGGAGAAGAGCCTTGGTGAGAGAGGTAAAGAAGAACCCAAAGATCACTGTGGCTGAGCTCCAGAGATGCAGTCAGGAGATGGGAGAAAGTTGTAGAAAGTCAACCATCACTGCAGCCCTCCACCAGTCGGGGCTTTATGGCAGAGTGGCCCGACGGAAGCCTCTCCTCAGTGTAAGACACATGAAAGCCCGCATGGAGTTTGCTAAAAAACACCTGAAGGACTCCAAGATGGTGAGAAATAAGATTCTCTGGTCTGATGAGACCAAAATAGAACTTTTTGGCCTTAATTCTAAGCGGTATGTGTGGAGAAAACCAGGCACTGCTCATCACCTGTCCAATACAGTCCCAACAGTGAAGCATGGTGGTGGCAGCATCATGCTGTGGGGGGGTTTTTCAGCTGCAGGGACAGGATGACTGGTTGCAATCGAGGGAAAGATGAATGCGGCCAAGTACAGGGATATCCTGGACAGAAACCTTCTCCAGAGTGCTCTGGACCTCAGACTGGGCCGAAGGTTTACCTTCCAACAAGACAATGACCCTAAGCACACAGCTAAAATAACGAAGGAGTGGCTTCACAACAACTCCGTGACTGTTCTTGAATGGCCCAGCCAGAGCCCTGACTTAAACCCAATTGAGCATCTCTGGAGAGACCTAAAAATGGCTGTCCACCAACGTTTACCATCCAACCTGACAGAACTGGAGAGGATCTGCAAGGAGGAATGGCAGAGGATCCCCAAATCCAGGTGTGAAAGACTTGTTGCATCTTTCCCAAAAAGACTCCTGGCTGTATTAGATCAAAAGGGGGCTTCTACTAAATACTGAGCAAAGGGTCTGAATACTTAGGACCATGTGATATTTCAGTTTTTCTTTTTTAATAAATCTGCAACAATGTCAACAATTCTGTGTTTTTCTGTCAGTATGGGGTGCTATGTGTACATTCATGAGGAAGAAGAATGAACTTAAATGATTTTAGCAAATGGCTGCAATATAACAAAGAGTGAAAAATTTAAGGGGGTCTGAATACTTTCCGTACCCACTGTATGTGTGTGTGTATATATATATATATATATATATATATATATATATATATGCATATATATAATATAAAATGTGTTATGTGTTTTGTGCAACGTTTTTTTTTTTTTTTTTTTTGAATTTCCCTCCCTAGTTCCGCTCCCATGCAGCATTGCTGCTGCAGGGAACGGAACTAGGAAGTCCTCCTACCGACAGACGAGCGGCGGAGATCTCGCTGGCGGTCACAGCAATGAGAGCTCATCGCTGGATCGCCAGGATAAGGTAAGAGACGCTCCGCTGCGCTGTCTGCATAGCTCTGCCATTCACCCCGAGCGTGACTCGGGGATACCGCTAATAGCAGAAAATTCCTACCCCGAGTCACGCTCGGGTTTACCGCTAAGGCGGTTAATGACTAACCAATTAATATCGACAGTGGTTTTATTTACGAAAGCATAGATATTAGGATTGGTTTGGAGGGGGGGAAACTTGGTAGACTTCTTTTTAACTGACGGGATACTGTCAGATACATATGATATCCCATGCTGATCAGTAGACTCGGGGATACCATATGTATCCGCGTCCTCCGATTCATTATCAGATAAGGTACTCTCATCAAAATCTTCGTTCTCATCCAAGAGTTGCATGAGGTTTTTCAACGCCCGGAAATCCCGGACCGTGAAATCCTTCCACATTTCGGATAGTTCTCTATCCTTCCTAGCCTTTACACGTTGTTTATCAAAAATATAATTGTAAGTTAATTTACGAGCAAAAAAATTGAGATCTTTTACAGTGTCAAAATGGGTGGGCTTATAATCCGGGCAAAAAACTAAGACCCCTTCTAAGGAGATCCTCTTCATTAGGGGATAATTTATATGACGATAAATTGATAATTGTGAGTGCATCTGTATCTGGTGCATGTATGGTGCTTATATTATTAGACAGTGCTTTGTGTCATGGTTCTTTATCTGTTTGTTTAGATGTGATTTTAGGTGTTGCTCCCAAAGTGTTTGGTGAAGGTACCCCTGTGTAAGTGGTAATGAGGGCCTGTTGTGTGCGATTAGTATGTGAATCAACAGAAGTGCTTATCATTTTCGTTTTTTGCAGTGTTACTTATCTCCATACAAAGAGGTTGAGGCCCCAAAGCAATGCCTGTACCATTGGTTGCATAGTTACTCCCTTCGCCATTATTGTGCATCGTGTGAATGGAAGTGACACCCTCCACCAGTCTTTTTTTGTCCGAATTCCCATGATCATCTGGAGTCTTGTTCCTTTTTCTAGAGAACCTGTTTCTCGGTCGATTTGTCTCAGAGAGACGAGAGGGGAGAGAGGTTTGAGAGAGAATAGAGTCTGATTCACTTTCAAAATCCCGACTGGGTATATTTCTTTTATTTGGATTTTTTGCGTTTCTCCATATTTTCCTATTATTAGAATTTTGGGGCCACATATAGGCATAGCCCCCTCCAAATGCTAGCTTGTCTCTAGAAAACTTTTGTTCTTATCTCTGGATAAGCTCTCTAGTATATTTCTTTACATGTTCTCGCAACTCTACTTGCCTCTCCTTGAACGAGTTTTTGGTGAAAATCTGTCCATACTCTACTTTCATTGCCTAATTTCTTTGTCAATTGACACAACCTGTTGTTTATAATAGTCCATCAACAATTTCATCATAGTATTGGAACATGTTTTCAGATTTTCCTCCCATTGACCCTTAAACTCTGGGCTAGTCTGCCAAACATTGGGGAATACCTGAACCCTCAAACCTTTCGGGTTCAGCCCTTCCTCAATGTACTTTTCAAACTATTTAATGTGCCAAAAAAGGCTGGCTTTGCGTTCGAAGGCCCTCTGCAGCTTCTGGATGACCACCTCTATCTCCAAGTCATTCCCCAACGTGTCTGAGCATTCTTTTTGTTTCTTTAACATATATCCTTCCCATTCATTACCAAGCAATTCTGCCATTCTTAACAAAAATAGAAGTTTAAAATAATTAAGCTATAGTATCAGGGTGCATCCCTACAACCAATCACGGAGAAAGAAAAAAAGAAGGTGTGTTATCCACCTAAGAATATGATACAAGAAATATATGATACCATGATATACATGCCATCACACCCGTGAATAGAGCAAAAAACAGAAAAATAAGGACCAAGAGAGGTCCAGAAAAGCGGGACTATATCGGCATGTGTGTGGTTGGAGGGATGCAATCATAACACCACTAAGTAAAAAACATATTCAATTTTATTATCATAAGATTAAAAAAAACAAATGTGACATCACAAAATTGTAGACATTGATTTTGTTAAAAAATACATAGATCCGTGTATACACAAAATTGCTGGAAATGGATACAGTATACCACACCAACGGATCTAGATGTATATGCAGTCTAACGGTCCCTAGAAAATCCAACGCGTTTCACAATTATAGCTTCGTCAGGGCACTACAACGACCAGATAGATGCTGCACTAAAGAAATATGAAAAATATACATTACAATCATAATTATTACATCTTCATAAAATATTACATTGTTACATAAATTCATAATTATGCTAACCTAGGAACAGAACAGGTAGGAGGAACAACACTTCCGTTGCAGGCGCCGGGAGCCCTTTAAAGTGGACCGAAATCAGTGGTGGGAAAATAATTGAATATTCGGGGCCAATTAAACCCACAATACAACAAAAAGGGGGCTTATTGTATTATAGAGTACCAACACCATCTCCATATATATATATATGATGGATAATGGTAAATTAGATCCTCACTGATCACATATAGAGGTGTGCCATTCACCATAGGTTCTGTTTATATAAAGAAAAATAGATATAGTAAATAAATAGTAAACAAATCTCAATCTCAGAATAGTCATAGTAGAATAGAAAGAAAAGGAGGGAGAGCAGAGACTCCCTTAAGTATTGAAATCCTGATGGCATACCTCTCAATCCTATAATGATAGAGCCATGAGAACCAGAAAAGCCTATTGAAACATCTTGTTATTAGGGTCTCTTAGAACGTACAGCCCAATAAATGGATAAAAAATTCCCACTTAAAGGAGATCCAAAAGAGCATATGTATAATAAATATATTAATGAGATAAGATGGCTTGCATAAAGGAGGGGGGGAGGGGGGGGGGGAAAGAAAGGAGGGAAACCCCCCCCCCCTTAAGTTTCCCCTAAAAACCTCACATACCTTGCTGCACAGTGTTGCAAAAATATCCTGCCTCGCTCTTTCCGGTCATGTGACCGGCTTATATAGGGCGCCACCTCTGCCTCAAGCCAATCGGCTCAGCCACAGCGGGAACAATTAGTCCACGATCTGCAGCTGTGAGACAGGTCTGTGTGTCACGTCCGCACAGCGGCGGAAGTGACGTCGGCAGAGCCGCGGAAGTCCAAGGAGGGAAAAACCACAGAGAAAGCTTCTCCGTGACTTCCGAACAACCATCCGCCCCCAGAGGACTGTGGACTGCCCCTGGGGGTCTGCCTAGAGTCAGAGGGGACCACTCCGGAGAAGGTTCTAGGGATCCAGGAGTCAGCCAGCTGTCAAAGGGGGTGCCTGGTCAGAGGACCCTGAAGTATTAGAGGGGGTACCTAGGTAGAGGGCCCTGAAGTGTTAAAGGAGGCACCTGTAGTTTGGGCCCTGAAAAGTCAGTGTACAGTGGGAAGTGCTCCTTCATATAGTTTGGTTAACAATTCCTTTACTTTATATGGTGAGCGCTGTCTTCTTACCTACAAAGTTATCAATTTTATGTTTGTTATTGCTTTTTCTTGTAAAGAAAATTTTCAATAAAAATATGATTAAAAAAAAAAGCAAAGTGTCCAATCACACTGAAAGTAGGGAGCATTCCTGATTCATGTGGTGATTATAGGCTAGATACAGACACCATACCTTAAGAAATTTAAAACGGGTGTCAGTGAGTAAGGAAGTGAGCTTCCCATGTGTCATAGTCCCCGTAAACCTCTGTTTAACCTCAGCAAAATTAAGTAATGATTGTCTCCAAGCTTTGGCTAATGTCTGTTGGGCCCACAAAAACCCAAACCCATCCACCTTTCTCTCATTTCTATGAAGGACTGGTAAAGGTCTTTGTAATAGGCCTTCACACAGGTTATGAGTAAGATTAACATTTAGGATTGATCTAATCATGTTATATACTGGTATGAAAAAACAGAAGGCAGGACCATCAAATATGGAAAAGTGTGCAGCGCTCTCTACAGGCCTGAAAGCACATCAGGGGCACATTGGGCAAAGCTGTTTTCTGCATCAATTATATTTTAGTTTTTACCTTCTTTTATTTCTGTTTGCAATTTGAATTTAAATGACAAGTATGAGATTCATAAAAAAGCAAACATTCATACTCACCTATGTGGCTGCAGCATTGTTCAGATGAAGCAGCCGTCCCCCGCCAACTCTAAGACCAAGACTTATGCCTGGTACGCATAATGAGATTATCGGAACGAATGATCGTCCTTTTTTTTGCATACTAATCTCATATCAAAAATGATGAGTTTACCAAAGTGACAAAAATTCTCATACAACAGAATAAAAAATTGGAAGTGATATAATGTGTTGTAGTGTATTTGTATTGTATTTTTGATCGACAACTGTACTGATTAAATGGAAATCAAAAGATCTGGCGTTGTACAAGAAAATTTATTTTGCTTTTCCGATCGGATAATATTGGATGAACGGTTGTGTTTGGCTTTTGAAACCTCTGTACTAACGATTAGATGATCATATGATCGCTTTGAAAGCGGTATTTTTCATACGATTTTCTGATCGTGTGTACGGGTTGGGCCTAGCTCTTTGCTCTGCCCCTCCAGTGCTCACTGGAGCCCCGGGCTGTGGAGGGAGCAGGAGCAACTGGCTCACGCTCTCAGAGGCACATTGAGAACAGAACCTAGATGAGTTCTGTGACGTTAGCCTGCTGTAGGTTGTATCTGGGTTACAGGCATGCAGACCTAAGTGCACTGCTGTGACCCACAAGAGAAATATAGCCAAATGAGCTTTGGCTATACTTCTTTGATTTGCTTTCTTGCATGGTTTGTGTTCCCTTTCTATGATATTACAAAACTATTTATTTTAGGTTTTTTTTCACTTTGAGCTATGGCATATTGTTGATGCTAGGCATTCTTTTCTTCTGATGTATTTCTTCTCTCTGTCTGAAATAATGACATGAATTTGGTAGATGGAATAACTCAGTGAGCAGTATATAAAACATTAGTGATATATGAGATTTAGTAGTGACTTTATACTGGATTTCCTCCAATTACATTTCTTTTTTCTCCAAATATTGCCTAGCAAGCTAACTTGGCACCTTGGCAATGCGCTCATTTAACATTGTAAGCTAATGTTACATGGCTGACTCAATGCATAGCTTCAAAAAATATTTTAAGCATTACATCCTTTGCTTGTTCTTGCCACTTTCTAGATTCTTTGTAAGGGCCCATTCACATTAGGAACTGCATGTGCATTGCACTGGAACCTGTGCGAATCACATGCAGTTCTGTGCAGTGCTGTTTCAGCCCCATTCATTTTGAAAGGGGCTAAAATTGCACTACACCAAAAGTAGTGCATAAACTACTTTTGGAAATGCACTGCACCTGGATTGCATGGTTCTTTTGTACCATGTGATCCAGTGCGATCTGGTGCGGGCAAATGCACTGTGTTTGCAACCTGCCTTTAGGGTGTCCTTAACTTTGCACTGACACCCGCTGCAGATCATGATGGCAGTGAGTCCTCCTCCATCTTGTCCCAAGAGTGAGTTTTGCTTAATAATGGCACTCACATGATGACATCAGTGCTGCTCTCTGCATAAATATACTGTGAGGACCCTGTGCTCAGCAGGGGTTGGCCATGATGCCTTGCACTCACAGACTTTCCCAGTCTATAAGGCATTTAAAACAAAACTAGTTCAGAGTTGGGCATTAAATGGTGCTTGCAAATGCATGCTATAATGATTAATATCTTATTTATGCTCCTTTATTGGTTCTGCATAGCACATGGGTCTTTTGGAGCTGGCTTATTGTTTGGCGCGTGTGCCCTTTATACCTTAATGACATTCAAATTGTTTTTTTTTTTTGTAATACAGAATCCCGACACACACATTCCTTATTGCACCTTATCTGTAAATAAGTCAGAAAAGTTGATTTTATTTTATTTACCACCCACTGTAAACAGGGAATGCAATGTATGCATTGGAATACAGTGTATGCTGTAGGTCGCATTTATTGAATACCTTGTACTCATGTGAACCTGAAACGCACATGTGCCAATTATCTCCATGGTAATTTATGCTGTTATGCATTTCCATTTAAGTAAATCAGTCAGTTGTTGGAAAAAAACACATAACTTCCTATTACAGGGCCAAAATTTACAGACTAATATGTCTTACAACTTCTGCTTCTAAGAATCAAAGGAGTCCTGTTTTAAATCATAAATTCCTGTAATTGGCAGTTCTTTTTAATCAGTTATCAAGGTCATCGTTTCTAAAGCTTTCAAATTTAGATCCACTTGGTAGTGTCAATGTTTTTATTTGAAATAATTTATTTATTATATATTTATTTTACTTTTTTTTTTTTAAATAATTGTATAAAAATGTTGACAGTAACAACAACAACATGTTTTAATATATTTTTTTTTAACTATCATTTTAACCACTTAAGCCCCAGGCCTATTTCTGACACTTTTTGATTACAAGTTAAAATAAGTATTGTTTGCTAGAAAATTACTTAGAACCCCCAAACATTATATATATATATATATATATATATATATATATATATATATATATATATTTTTAGCAAAGACTCTGGAGAATAAAATGGCGGTCATTGCAATATTTTTTGGCACGCGGTATTTGCGCAGCGGTCTTTCAAACGCCATTTTTTTTGGAAAAATTACGAAAAATCACATTTTACTGCATTTAAAAAAACTAAACAGTAAAGTTAGCCCATTTTTTTGTATATTGTGAAAGATAATATCACGCTAAGTAAATAGATAGCCAACATGTTACGGTTTAAAATTGCGCACATCCATCGAATGGCGACAAACGATGGTCAATAGAAATCTCTATAGGCGACACTTTAAAAAATTTTAACGGTTACCAGTTTAGAGTTAGAGTCTAGCTCTTTTTTTTTAATTATTGCTCACGCTCTGGCAATCGCGGCGATACCTCACATGTGTGGTTTCAACAGCGATTTCATTCGCGGCTCGACTCCCATATACATTTTCTTTTTATGCGCGAGCTAACGGTGATGGGGCCGCTAAAATTATTTTATTTTTTCCTATTTATTTATTTATTTTTTTAATTTTAACACAGGTTTTTTTTAAAAAAAAAAAAAATCTGATCACTTTTATTGCTGTCACAAGCAATGTAAACATCCCTTGTGACTGTAATATGCAGTGACAGGTACTCTTATGGAGGGATCCTAGACCCCTCCACTACACTTTCTCTCCCATTCTACCAGGGAGCCCGAGACTGCTGTAAAAGCCAGTAGTCCTCCTCCAAGCCAGAGGAGATGGAGGAACATCCATTCCCTGATCTTTTTAATGAAACTGGAAGCGACAACGATTTCACCGCTCCACCTTCAAAGCTATCTTTCCCTGGCTGTTACAGACAGGGAAGCAGATCTTTTTATATTAATAGAGGCAGCCTAAATTCATTCTGTGTATTATTGCCAGCAATCTCTTCTCCTGCTTGTGTTATGGTCTCGCTGCTTCTTTTATGTAAGTCTGCCCAGAGATACAAACTAAATTTCAGGCATCCCCTGCAAAAGATGATACCTTTTGGTGAGATATTTGGTAAGACTTACGTGTAGTAAAGGGATGCAACCACTGCAGCTTTTTTATTACAGCACTGAGATTTGCTCATAATGTGCTAGTATGCATTGCAAACACTGGAATTTTCAGTGCAGACCTTTGCAGAAAATTGCAGACCTCCTCTGTAACACTAAACTGACACCTGTAGGGGGCTTTTAAAGTTTTGCCTATAGAAAATATAGGGTACTGAAGTTTGTCACCATTTCACGAGTGCACACAAATTTAAGGTTTAGCATGTTGGGTATCTATTTACTCGGTGCAACCTTGTCTTTTATATTTTACTTAAAATGTTGGTAATTTTTTGCGTTTGTTTGTCCTAAGATTCACTTTAGTGTGTTTTTCACTGAAATGTTTTGTTTCCTAGATCTTTGCAGTAATATCATGTGACATAAAAAATTAGAACTACCACTATTTTATTTTCTAGGATGTCTGCTTTCAGAAAATATATAATGTTTGGGGGTTTTTATATATAATGTTTTTAAACATGTGTACAAAAAAAACGCAAAAACGTCTCAGGCTGCAAAAAGGTTAATAATAATCATATTTTAGATGTTAAAAGTTAACTTTAAGTAGACATTTAAAGTATTGGTTTGTAAATTACAGTGACCCTTACATTTTCTTCTTTCTTCAATAACTGTCTTCTAAGTGTAATGGCCCTCTATTTACTTATGATATGAAACTTAGAGATGAAAATGATAAACACCATAGGATTCAGCACTTTGATATAAATACAACACATTCATTTGTAAACCAGAGAAATGATGATAGTTATCTCAAACCTCCTTAAAAGGAAAAAAAAACTTTGCCTGTTTCAGAAATAGTGCAAAGCTTGTACATAATTTATGCTGTAAAGCCAAATAATCCGTGTGATATTTCTGAGATACTCACTGCTGTCATATTTGTTTTTGTCGTCTGCACGTTGGATATTGTGCAATTAGAAAAAAAAAAATTACTAGTGGTTGGATCTGGATGGCACAAGGAGCCAGCTACATTAAAATAAAGCTCCTGTTTGTTGAGGAACACAATCTACCTCATCAACCCCCTCAGTACCAGAATGTTACATCCCTTCCTACCAGACAGACAATTTTTCAGTTTTCAAGTGATCAGCTCGCTATTCACACAGAACCACTGCTTTGTGTTGGGGGATCGGGCGAACTTAGCGGCAGCCTGGCTTCAGGCCATTCAGCTCATCAGCCATTGCCTGGCAGCCCTGATTCCCTCCAGAACAACAAACACAACAGCCTTTGCTGTATCACCATCTGGGAGCCCAACACTTAACCCTTTTGGGCATACAAGATCCCAAACATTGTGCATAGATTTCGAGGAGGACCGGGGCCTTAAAACGCCTATTAGGTCTCTCCTGACTAGATCTGGCTTGGAGCACTACGTCTCTAGACTAGAGAACACATACAAGCGCAAAGTACAAGTCACAAAGACAGATCTCTCTCGTATGGACTATGGACACCAAAATATAAAAACAGTCTTCTACTGTGCACTCGCTGCAAACAATGGTCAAAACTCACAACCAAATACACCAAGAACACACAATACTACACAAGGATTTTTTCTATTATCTAGATCAGCCTTTCTCAATCTTTTCAACACAGAAGGACCCTTGAAATGACTTTGCGGTCTCAGGGAACCCCTGCTATAAATTACTATATCTACAACTTACGATACATTCGAGTCATGGTCAGTAGAAATAATTCTCCTTGTACTTGTGGTCATTGGGAAGATTCACTCCCTTACAGACAAGATCAATGGTTTCAGTTGGAACTTATCTGAGAGGCAGATTGCTCAAGGAACCCCTAGCAACCTCTGGTGAAACTCTAATTGAGAAACCATGATCTAGATGACTTAGAGAACCAAAATTGATGGAATAACATCTGTGTGTGGGGCCTCCCTGGATATGTCCCACCTAAAGATCTTCCTTTAGCCCTGACCTCCATCTTTAACCAGCTGTTACAAAAACCAATGGATTCTCCCTCCCTTGAAGCCTAAAAAGAGCCCATCACACTTATGGCCTTAGACATACAGAGACACATCCCAGTGATGTCTTATGCCGAGTACACTATTTTAACGTTTAGGAAGCTATCATGGCTGCCGCCAAGTCTCAGGACGGAACTGACTTTAAGAACACACCTATAATGCTTTTACTTGGCCTCTCATGCCACACTCTCAACATGCATAGAGCTCTAAAACCAATCATTTAACAACTAAAGGCAAAGGTCATCAATTTATCAATGTGGATATCCTTTCTAATGGATTGCATCAAAAATGGGCTTACAGCTATCTTTCAATACTGTATCAGTTGTGAATGTTTTTAACTGATTCATGACAAATGTTCCCATACATGTGTAATAATATCTCTCACCCACATGTGGTTTAGTGAGCTTTTGATGTTGTATATTTATACATGGATTCCTGAAGACACAATCCAGTCTTCAGATGGAAAAAAACTGCTTCTCTTACTTTCTGTTATAAAACATATCAAATTAATGATTAAAAATGTATATATATTGATGCCCTAAAATGCCAAGCAGTACAAATATCATTCAAAGTACCCCTTTTTCGAAAGACGGCACCCAAATGCTCTTGCTTGGAGGCAAGGTGTGTCTTTTGAAGATTTCATTATTTGCTACAAGCTTTTGTAAATTAGAAAAGAAAATGAATACTGTATGTATTTTTTCCATAACCGCTGTTCAGTTGTTCCTTGAAGGGGATATTTCAATACTTTTTCTTAGGGCTTTTTTTCTCAGAGAAAAGTTGCGGGAACTCCCCCCTTCTGAGTCACCCCTTGTCTCCGCCCCCACCCACCTCTGGGCAGCGCCCTTGATTCCACCCCTTACCCACCTATCAGTACCACTCCCTTAACCACTTCCCGCCCGCCCTATAGGGAATTGATGGCGGGAAGGTGGTTGTATTATCCTGACACGCCGTCATATGAGGGCGGCAGGATAATGCTCTCTGCGCGCCCCCGCTGCAGTGTGTCACTCTGACACACCGCATCTCCGATCTCGGTAAAGAGCCTACTGATGTGGCTCTTTACCATGTGACCAACTTTGTCCAATTACAGCTGGTCACATAATAAATAGGAAGTGCCATTAATCGGCTTTCCTCAGTTCATGCCTGAAAGGCACGAGTAGAGGAGAGCCGACCTGCGGCTCTCCTGACAGGGGGGGGTCTGCACTAGTAATCAGAGCATTGATTACCAGTGCAGACCCTTGGGGGGGTACAACTAGAACCACCAGGGATGCCCACCTATGACCCCAGCGATGCCCACCCATGACCCCAGGGATGGCAATCAGGACTCAGGGAGCCCGCCAGTGCCCTCCTCATCAGTGCTGCCCGCCAGTGCCATCCCCAACAATGCTGCCCACCAGTGCCCATCATTGCCATCTATCAGTGCCGCCAACCAGTGCCCATCATTGCCATCTATCGGTGCCGCCCACCAGTGCCCATTATTGCCCACCAGTGCGCATTATTGCCCACCAGTGCCACCTAGCAGTGCCCATCAGTGCTGCCTATCAGTGCCCATCAGTGCCACCTATGAGTGTCCATCAGTGCCCATCAGTGCTGCCTATCAGTGCCCATCGGTGCCGTCTATCAGTGCCCATCGGTGCCGCCTATCAGTGCCCATTAGTGTCGCCTATCAGTGCCCACCAATGCTGCATATCAGTGCTACCCATCAGTGCCACATATCAGTGCCCATCAGTGCTGTATATCAGTGCCGCATATTAGTGCCACCCCATCAGTGCCACCCCGTCAGTGCCACCCCATCAGTGCCTCCTCATCAGTGCCTGTCAGTGTGGCCTCATCAGTGCTCATCAGTGCAGGAAAAAACGTATCTATTTACAAAATTTTATAACATAAACAAAAGAACTTTTTTTTTTTTTCAAACTTTTTGGTCTTTTTTTATTTGTTTAGCAAAAAAGAAAAAACCTTGCGGTGATCAAATACCACCAAAAGAAAGCTCTATTTGTGGGAAGAAAAATGACATAAATTTGGTTTAGGTACAGTGTTGCATGACCACGCAATTGTCATTCAAAATGCAACAGCGCTAAAAGCTATAAATTGGCCTGGGCGGGAAGAGGGAAAAGTGCCCGGTATTGAAGTGGTTAAGAGATTACAGAACCAAATATAATTTTGTGGTGCTAAATAATTTGTATGGAATTTGTTAATGATAACAAAAAAGGCACTAAAATAGATCCCCTGCAGCCAGCATTAAAAGACCCCACAGCAACAATAGACCCCCCCACACAACAATAAATCCCACCCTAGCAACAAAAGACCCGCAGAACAATAGACCCCCCCCCCCCCACAAAGAAACAATGGACCACCCATAACAAAATACCACACCCAGCAACAAAAGATCCACCCCAGCAAGATTAGACCCCGCAACAGCAAAAGATCCCCAAAAGCCAGCCTCAATAGACCCTCCAGCAGCAAGCAACAATAGACCACTCCCGCAACAGTAGATCCCCACCAGCAACAATAGACCCTCACACAAAAACAGATCCCCACCAGTGACAATTGATGCCCCAGCAGCCAGCATCAATAGGCCCTCAAGCACACCCCACTCCCCTTGCTATTACATACATTCAGTGCTGAAGGTGCCGGAACTGCATTCCTCTGCGTTCCTGCTGAAAAAAAGCCCTGCTTTTTTATATACAGTATCTCACAAAAGTGAGTACACCCCTCACATTTTTGTAAATATTTTAATATATCTTTTCATGTGACAACACTAAAGAAATGACACTTTGCTATAATGTAAAGTAGTGAGTGTACAGCTTGTATGACAGTGTAAATTTGCTGTCCCCTCAAAATAACTCAACACAGCCATTAATGTGTAAACCGCTGGCAACAAAAGTGAATACACCCCTAACTTAAAATGTCCAAATTGGATCCAAGGTGTCACCATTATTTTCCAGAACTGGCTTAACCCTCTTGGGCATGGAGTTCACCAGAGCTTCACAGGTTGCCACTGGAGTCCTCTTCCACTCCTCCATGACAACATCATGGAGCTGGTAGATGTTAGAGTCCCTGTGCTTCTCCACCTTCTGTTTGAGGATGCCCCACAGATGCTCAATAGGGTTTAGGTCTGAAGACATGCTTGGCCAATCCATCACCTTTACCCTCAGCTTCTTTAGTAAGGCATTGGATGTCTTGGAGGTGTGTTTGGGGTTGATATCATGTTGGAATACTGCCCTGCAGCTCAGTCTCTGAATGGAGGGGATCACGCTCTGCTTCAGTATGTCACAGTACATGTTGCCATTCATTTTTCCTTTAATGAACTATAGCTCCTCAGTGCCGGCAGCACTCATGCAGCCCCAGACAATGACACTCCCACCACCATGCTTGACTGTAGGCAAGACACACTTGTCTTTGTACTCCTGGCGTGGTTGCCGTCAAACATGCTGGACACCATCTGAACCATGTCCTTAGTCTGCTTGTCTTCAGCAAATTGTTTGCAGGCTCTCTTTTGCATCATCTTTAGAAGAGGCTTCCTTCTGGGATGACAGCCATGCAGACCAATTTCATGCAGTGTGTGGCGTATGGTCTGAGCACTGACAGGCTTACCCCCTACCTCTTCAACCTCTGCAGCAATGCTGACAGCACTCATACGTCTATTTCCCAAACATAACCTTTGGATATGACACTGAGCACGTGCACTTAACTTCTTTGGTCGAGCATGGCAAGGCCTGTTCTGAGTGGAACCTGTCCTGTTAAACCGCTGTATGGTCTTGGCCACCATGCTGCAGCTCAGTTTCAGGGTCTTGGCAATCTTCTATAGCCTAGGCCATCTTCATATAGAGCAACAAATCTTTTTTTCAGATCCTCAGAGAGTTATTTGCCATGAGGTGCCATGTTGAACTTCCAGTGACCAGTATGAGAGAGTGAGAGCGATAACATCAAATTTAACACACCTGCTCCCCATTCACACCTGAGACCTTGTAACACTAAGGAGTCACATGACACAGGGGAGGGAAAATGGCTAATTGGGCCCAATTTGGACATTTTCACTTAGGGGTGTACTCACTTTTGTTGCAAGTGGATTAGACATTAATGGCTGTGTGTTGAGTTATTTTGAGAGGGACAGCAAATTGACACTGTTATACAAGCTTTACGCTTACTACAAAACATTGTCGCAAAGTGTAATTTCTTCAGTGTTGTCACATGAAAAGATATAATAAAATATTTACAAAAATTTGAGGGGTGTACTCACTTTTGTGAGATACTGTAGATCCATAAAGTGACTGTTTCATCCAAGTTTTATTTTGTGTTAAGCCCTGATAAAGAGGGAGTGGTGGTGCTCCTGAAATGCGTTGGATGTTTTTTTTATATGAGAGAGAGAGAGAGAGCGAGAGAGATTTGTTATTTACTGTCCAAACCATATCCTTTAAGCAATTAACACTTTACTCCCCGAAACCTATCCTTTATGCGCCTCATACTTCACTCCCGCAATATCAGAATTTGCAATTTACAAAAGTTCATAGGTAAGCTTATTAGTTGTTTATTATATGGGGGACCCTGACACAAGCAGTTATGTGGAGCTCAAAATTGCTGTAGATATGTTGGCACAGACAATGAGAGAAAACTATATGCGATTTAAGCTGCACTGCAGATAAACAGCTATTGTAAAAACACAAATTAAGTACATATAGTTGAGCTGATTTACCTGCCAAAGAATGTGTATTTCTGTCCATCCAGTTTTGAGATCTACCAGTGGCGGCCGGCCCATAAGGGGTGCAGGGGCGCCGCCCCCCCCCCAAAAAAAAAAAGATTTGAAAGAAGTTTTAAAAAAAAATTCAATTTTTAGCCCACAAGGGGCGCCAGACTCACTGGTGGCTATGGGGGGGGGGGGGGGGGTTCCACCCGGCAGAGGCGCCGATTGGTGGCCTTCTGGGGGGTCACCTGGGCGCAGAGCACTGCGCTCCGACACTCCCCCTTTTGTGATGTCCTGGATGTGATTGGTCCAGACTCCAGCCTGGACCAATCATGATTCAGGACATCCCTGGTGACCTCGTTGGGGGCGGTGCCGGTGCCTGCATCAGTCACTCACCGTCACCGCCCGGTCACCTTCCCGCCGCCGCAAACAAAGAGGAGTCTTGAGGAGAAGAGAAGCCGACGCCGCTCACCTTCCCACCAGTTCCCGCGGCCTGCCGCAGAACGAAGAAGAGAGGGAGAAGCCGCTCACCTTCCTGCCGGTTCCCATCACCCGCCACAGAATGAAGAGGAGAGGACAAGCCGCTCACCTTCCCGCCGCCACCAGCATGAAAAGGACTCAAGGAGAGGAGCAGCTGTCGTGGACGTCTCGCAGGCAGCGTGAGTGTGGAGTCAGTGAGCCAGCCCAGGAGAGCAGGTAAGTGATTGAAGCCACTGCAGCGATGCCATGACCTGTGACCTGACCTGTGACATGACCTGTGACCTGACTGTGACCTGACTTGTGACATGACCTGGGACCTGACCTGTGATATGACCTGTGACATGACCTGTGACCTGACTGTGACATGACCTGTGACATGACCTGTGACCTGACTGTGACATGACCTGTGACGTGACCTGTGACATGCCTGTGACATGACCTGTGACATGCCTGTGACATGACCTGTGACATGGCCTGTGACATGCCTGTGACATGGCCTGTGACATGACCTGTGACATGACCTGTGACATGACCTGTGAAATGCCTGACATGCCTGTGACATGACCTGTGACATGCCTGTGACATGACCTGTGGCATGCCTATGACATGCCTGTGACATGACATGTGACATGCCAGTGACATGACCTGTGACATGCCTGTGACATGCCTGTGACATGACCTGTGACATGGCCTGTGACATGCCTGTGACATGCCTGTGGCATGACCTGTGACATGACCTGTGACATGACCTGTGACATGCCTGTGACATGACCTGTGACATGACCTGTGACATGCCTGTGACATGACCTGTGGCATGCCTGTGACATGCCTGTGACATGACCTGTGACATGACCTGTGACATGCCTGTGACATGACCTGTGCCATGACCTGTGACATGACCTGTGACATGCCTGTGCCATGACCTGTGCCATGCCCTTACCATGACCTGTGACATGACCTGTGACATGCCTGTGACATGCCTGTGGCATGACCTGTGACATGCCTGTACCATGACCTGTGACATGACCTGTGACATGATCTATGACATGCCTGTGACATGACCTGTGACATGCCTGGTACATGACCTGTGACATGACTGTGACATGCCTGTGACATGACCTGTGCCATGACCTGTGCCATGTCCTTACCATGACCTGTGCCATGACCTGTGACATGCCTGTACCATGACCTGTGCCATGCCCTTACCATGACCTGTGACATGCCTGTGACATGTCTGTGGCATGACCTGTGACATAGCCTGTGACATGCCTGTGACGTGACCTGTGACATGACCTGTGACATGCCTGTGACATGACCTGTGACATGCCTGTACCATGACCTGTGACATGACCTGTGACATGACCTGTGACATGACCTGTGACATGCCTGTGCCATGCCCTTACCATGACCTGTGCCATGCCCTTACCATGACCTGTGCAATGACCTGTGCCATACCTGTACCATGCCCTTACCATGACCTGTGACATGCCTGTGCCATGACCTGTGACATGACCTGTGACATGCCTGTGCCATGACCTGTGACATGACCTGTGACATGCCTGTGCCATGACCTGTGCCATGCCCTTACCATGACCTGTGACATGACCTGTGACATGACCTGTGACATGACCTGTGCCATGCCCTTACCATGATAAGTGCCATGCCCTTACCATGACCTGTGCATTGCCCGTACCATGACATGTGCAATGCCCTTACCATGACCTGTGACATGCCTGTACCATGACCTGTGCCATGCCTGTGTCATGACCTGTGCCAGGACCTGTGACATGCCCTTACCATGACATGTGGCATGCCTATACCATGACCTGTGACATGCCTATACCATGACCTGTGACATGCCTATACCATGACCTGTGACATGCCTGTACCATCCCCTGTGCCATGCCCTTACCATGACCTGTGCCATGCCTGTACCATCACCTGTGCCAAGACCTGTGCCATGTCTATATCATCTCCTGTACCATGACCTGTGACATGCCTGTACCATTACCTGTGCCATGCCTATACCATCACCTGTGCCATGCCTATACCATCATCTGTGCCATGCCTGTACCATCACCTGTGCCATGTCCTTACCATCACCTGTGCCATGCCTATACCATCTCCTGTGCAATGCCTATACCATCACCTGTGCCATGCCTGTACCATGACCTCAAAGTCACGCAATTTTTTACCGCATTTTTTTGCCGCGAAGCAATACCTATTATATTTTTATTTTTTGCGCCCCCCCCCCCCCAAAAACATTTTGAGCACCAGCCGCCACAGAGATCTACACAACTCTGTAACACAGCACAGCCCTGTCTGACAGGGGTGAGGGCCTGTTTATTTTTCTCATTTTAGTAACAATTATAAGTCTTGCCCCCCACCCTGCCTGTGACCGGACAGAGAAAGGAAAATCAGCGCATTGATAAGCACAAAAGAAAGGCTCTTTGTGCTGCTTCTATCTTACAGCCTGAGCTATGCTGTATAAAAACCACAAAAGGCTGCTATTAGGTCAAATTCAGGTGGTTACACTACTTTAATTTAAAATAAACCAAATTCTTTTAACAATGTATTGATGACTACAGAGCTGCATTCATTTGTGTCTTTTATAGCTGACTGGAGTTCAGCTTCAACTTATTATTAACCACAAAAAAATTGAAATATGTTTGCATGACCTTGCCCTTTAAGTATCTCTCCTTCATATTATAGCATTATTTTAGGTTATGCACATAGCAGATATCTAACATTTTTATCATACTCTTAGATGGAAATTTCTAGACAAAGTATGTTAAGAACATCATGTCCAGTCTGTCCCTTTTCTCTCTCTCTCTGTGCTCTTATGATTTTATTCCAGCACAATTATCTCAGAAGGATCAGGCTCCATCAGCTGAGAAATCAATCACTGGATCTGCAGCAGGGTCACATCCAGAAATATTCTCTATGAAGTCACTGATACTGGCATTAAGATCAGATAACAGGGATCCGGGTGCAGATACACAACATGATATTCCTGATACCAAGCAAATGCAATTGTGTTTGTATGCAGCATATCAGGCGGTGTCCTTTATATTCCTGGGCCTTTCCATCTTAGCTGGAAATGTAAAGCTATATATTACGTCTACCTTTTTCCATACTGAATTTACTGTAGTCTTACTCTGGTGTTCTAGCAATGTGTACTTTTATTCCACAATGTTCACAGTAAATGACTTAGTTTAGGCTTAGTCTTGGCCTCAACAGTCCTGTGCTTCTTTAGATATGTCAAATAAGTCATCTCTCAACAGATTGTTTAAATAAAAAAAATCCAGGTTCATGCAGATCCGTTCTGTCATCTCAAATCAAATTCTTGCCAGAGATTGGCAGTTAGCAACACAGTAACATAGTACCTACTAATCTAGGTTCATCTGATATGCCCAGATGCCTTGGCAGCCAGTCTGTCATTTGCTGCAAATTGTGTGAATCTACATCCTTGATGGTGGGAGTTGGAACACTTTCCCCCAGCCAGATTGATCTACCTTCACAGAGCTAATTTTAGGTGGAAGCCAGGGGGACAGCAGGATACAGTTACCTTGTATGTAAAAAATGTCTAATTAGTTACTATGCTAGATATATATATATATACAGTGCCTTGCGAAAGTATTCGGCCCCCTTGAACTTTGTAACCTTTTGCCACATTTCAGGCTTTAAACATAAAGATATAAAACTGTAATTTTTTGTAAAGAATCAACAACAAGTGGGACACAATCATGAAGTGGAACGAAATTTATTGGATATTTCAAACTTTTTTAACAATTAAAAAACTATAAAATTGGGCGTGCAAAATTATTCAGCCCCCTTAAGTTAATACTTTGTAGCGCCACCTTTTGCTGCGATTACAGCTGTAAGTCGCTTGGGGTATGTCTTTATCAGTTTTGCACATTGAGAGACTGAAATTTTTGCCCATTCCTCCTTGCAAAACAGCTCGAGCTCAGTGAGGTTGAATGGAGAGCGTTTGTGAACAGCAGTTTTCAGTTCTTTCCACAGATTCTCGATTGGATTCAGGTCTGGACTTTGACTTGGCCATTCTAACACTTGGATATGTTTATTTGTGAACCATTCCATTGTAGATTTTGCTTTATGTTTTGGATCATTGTCTTGTTGGAAGACAAATCTCTGTCGCAGTCTCAGGACTTTTGCAGACTCCATCAGGTTTTCTTCCAGAATGGTCCTGTATTTGCTCCATCCATTTTCCCATCAATTTTAACCATCTTCCCTGTCCCTGCTGAAGAAAAGCAGGCCCAAACCATGATGCTGCCACCACCATGTTTGACAGTGGGGATGGTGTGTTCAGGGTGATGAGCTGTGTTGCTTTTATGCCAAACATAATGTTTTTCATTGTTGCCAAAAAATTAGATTTTGGTTTCATCTGACCACATGTTTGGTGTGTCTCCCAGGTGGCTTGTGGCAAACTTTAAACAACACTTTTATGGATATCTTTAAGAAATGGCTTTTTTTTTTTTGCCACTCTTCCATAAAGGCCAGATTTGTGCAGTATACGACTGATTGTTGTCCTATGGACAGAGTCTCCCACCTCAGCTGTAGATCTCTGCAGTTCATCCAGAGTGATCATGGGCCTCTTGGCTGCATCTCTGATCAGTCTTCTCCTTTTATGAGCTGAAAGTTTAGAGGGACTGCCAGGTCTTTGTAGATTTGCAGTGGTCTGATACTCCTTCCATTTCAATATTACCGCTTGCACAGTGCTCCTTGGGATGTTTAAAGCTTGGGAAATCTTTTTGTATCCAAATCCGACTTTAAACTTCTCCACAGCATTATCTTGGACCTGCCTGGTGTGTTCCTTGTTCTTCATGATGCTCTCTGCACTTTAAACGGACCTCTGAGACTATCACAGTGCAGGTGCATTTATACGGAGACTTGATTACACACAGGTGGATTCTATTTATTATCATTAGTCATTTAGGTCAACATTGGATCATTCAGAGATCCTCACTGAACTTCTGGAGAGAGTTTTCGGCACTGAAAGTAAAGGGGCTGAATAATTTTGCACGCCCAATTTTTCAGTTTTTTATTTGTTAAAGTTTGAAATATCCAATAAATTTTGTTCCACTTCATGATTGTGTCCCACTTGTTGTTGATTCTTCACAAAAAATTACAGTTTTATATCTTTATGTTTGAAGCCTGAAATGTGGCAAAAGGTCGCAAAGTTCAAGGGGGCCGAATACTTTCACAAGGCACTATATATATATATATATATATATATATGTGTATATATATATATATATACTGTATATACACAGGCATGGGGAAAGGGGGACCCACTGTGCCCTATTACGTACTAAACACCCCGTGTACTCCCTTGTATTTATATGCAGCACTGGATCTGCTGCATCATCTCCCTTGCTGGCCGAGAGGGTGTAGAGGAGACAGCAGCTGTAGATCCTGGCTTCCTGAGCCTAGGGTAGACCAGCCTAGGGCCATGATTTTGAGTAGCAGGCATATTGAGCACCCCACTCTCTCTCACCCCTCTCTATCTCTCACTCACCCTCCTTCCTCTCTCTCTCACCTCTCTCTCTCTTATCCCCCTCTCTCTCCCTCCCCCTTCTCCCTTCTCCTCCCTCTCTCTCACACCCACTCTCCATCAGCATTGAACCCTACAGAGCATAGGATGGGATATTCACAAAGTCGGTCCTCTGCAGTGTGATGTAAAGGGGCACTGTGATATAAAGGGGACTGCACTGTAAAAGGGCACTGTAATGATATCAGTGTCCCTTTACAGGCAATCCTCTTTATATCAGACTCAGTGCCCCTTTACATTATAGTGCCCCTAGCAGCCACAGCCTCCCATCACAGTGCCCCTTGCAGTCATGTCCCCCGCCCCTTTTTTACTCTGATCACAGTGTCCCCTTTTACTCTCTACCTCCTCTGTACAGCCCTACCTTTGACAGAGCCTGTGTGTCCCGGGTCTCCTTCCCACCGGCGATGTCATGCTATCAGCAGGGCAAGGGCGGGAGGAGCTGCAGATCTGGATCATATTAACAAGTGGGTGATTACCAGGAGTGGACAAACAGGCATGGCTGCTAAGTGGGAGGTGAACGGCCTGGTCATCGACAGGCCTTTGACTGCTACCAGGCTACGGCCCGGGGGTTGGAGACCCCTGCATTAGCCAGCTCCTGTTAGGACATGTGGCCTGGCAGCTCCAGCCCACCAGGAAAATGCCCAGTGTGCCCTATGGCCAGTCCAGTTCTAATTACGGGTGTTATCTGTTACACTTGCACAAATGTTGAGAAAGCTAATTTTTATAAATAGACCTTTTAGTTTGCTTTCCTGATGTTAAAGGGTCTGTTTCAGTCAGAAAAATGGAATCATGACACAGAAGGCACTTCAATTCCGTGTCTTTAGTCTTTAGACCATAGCTTTCTTGGAATCATTTGCCATGTCAAAAATGTTTCTTTGCAATAGAAAAAATGTATTTACAGTATATGTTAAAACAACAGATACAAAACAACAGTTGTAAAACATATAAATGTCAAAACATTAAATTCAAATATAACTAAATCACTAAAGATGTCCTTTAATGTGCAATGTTATTTACTGATGTATGTAATAATGAGCTGGATCATAAAAATCACAAATTCAATGTAGATCATTAGATCATACGGAGTTAACTGACCCCTTTTGTGAACAGTTAAAGGAGTCCTCTGGTTTGCATAATTTACAGTAGATCCCACAAATGACCAATACCAAAGCCAGAATAAAGCTAAACTCCAGGCAGATATTAAAGACACAAATGAATGCATCTCTGCAATAATTTATACATATTAAATATTTTAATAATGTTTAATCTTAGACTGAATAAACTGCAAGGATAGTTATGGCATCCTGACTGTCCTTCCAAAGATGACTTTAATATAAGAAGCATGCTTTTGTGGCAATGCCGTATATCCCCCATAGCTTCTTCATCATTTTATATATTGGTCTAATGCTGATTTTACTGAAACCAAAAGTCCTACACTGTGTGCTCAATACAAGGTTATTTCTAAAGGTAATTGAGTCCCTGCTGAGAGCAGAAATCCTGTAAAAATGAGTAAATATATAGGCCGGAGAATGTGTTTGGCTGCAAGCTATATATTCATTGCTGAAATACATAATTTTATAATGAAAAACTAAGCACAATCCAATTTATATGCCTTATAGTATAAAGCATTTTATCATGTTTGCTTTAGAAGTGAATTGGTATACATATATTATACTTTATTATATAGTGTTAAAAATGTATATTATCTAATATTGTTTCCAAACATATCTGGAATTTATTATTACGGTTTAATATCTTTTGGAATAGGAATGCAATGCACAGTTGCCACCTTTTTTTTAATTTTCCTGGTTAAAAAGGTTAAAAAATGTTATGTTTGTTATATAGTTTGTGCAAATAGGTATTTGAATTTGTTTTTTTTCTTCTTTAGCACATATACATGGGCTAATTTACTAAAATAACAAACTTACATGGTGTGTTTTGAATAGAAATGAACCTGATTCGAAATTGAAAGCAAAGATTTAATTACCAGGATATAGACTTTATAACCATGGTAATGTGCACAAAACCAGGATCATTATGCATCATATTGTACTCAGAAAAGAGGGCTATAGAGCTTAAAATGCAGAAGGAATCTTGCAAGCTACCATGCGTGTTCACAACGTAGTAAAAGGACCAGCTGCAGACACTGTTCACAGTCCCAAAAACATGTGCTAAATACAATCAAAACAATAATAAGTGTTAAGCTACGTCTTCCATCCAAACCAAAAATAAAATATATACTGTGGGGAGTGCGCATGCGCGGCAGCTCCGTGATGGCGCCTTAGCCCGGAGCTCCGCGCCTCCTCGGCCATCGGAGAGCCCCGACACCGGTATTCCTGCGCACTGTGCCCTACGATCGGCACACTCCGCTGCCCCTTCCTCCCGCGGACCTCCGGTGGATGTCGGCGGACCGCCGCCGTGAAGTCGCCCGCCGTCTAATCTTTCTCTCCCCGGAGCGGGATACAAACAAAATGGCGACCGCGCCTTCCTTCACCTCAGGGAACCGCGGCCCGCCGGAGGTAGGAGACGCTGAAGCATTCCAAATGGACTCCCAATCTCCCTCTCCAGACCCCTGGCCATCACCTTCTACCCCCGCATACCTCCATCAGCCCCCACTAGCCTCCCCAGCGTCCACGGAATCCCTGCTAAGCAGGACCGTGGAGCAGGCCCCAGGGAATCCAGGGCTGCTATCACCTGAGGCCCCTGCTTTGCCTCTTCAACTAGGCCTCAATTTGCCTGGTCACTGCCCGGACCTGTCAGTACTTATGGCACGTTTCTCGGAAATGCTAGCCACTGGTTTAGCTCACAATGCCGCACAAATCACTGGGTCTATTAAAGCAGAACTCCAGAATCTTGGTACCAGGATAGAAGCGATTGAGAGCACCTTGGACCACACAGTCGCATGGGCCAATCAGAATACAGCTTGCATCCAGACTATGCAGGATCAGTTGGACACTGCGCTCAGTAAACTGGATGATCTGGAAAACCGGAGCAGACGCTTGAATTTCAGAGTCAGGGGGATCCCTGAAACCATCACAGATATCCCCGTCACTATTAAAGCTTTTATTAAGGACCTTATACCGGACATTTCTGAACATCGCCTGGAACTTGACCGAGCTCATAGGGCCCTGCAATTGCCCGCAAAGATGGCCTGCCCAGAGACGTTATCGTCAAAACGCACTTTTACGGGGTTAAGGAGGAGCTCATGAGAAAGAGCAGGGGTAGGGAGGATTTGAGCATCCAAGGCCACAAGATTCAACTGTTTGCTGACCTCTCCCCCTTCACCATTCAACGCCGTAGATCCTTTAAGCCGCTTACATTGGCGTTATCTGCTAGGGCGCTGAAATATTGGTGGTCCTTCCCCTTCCGCCTGAATTTTCTATTTCAAAACAAGACTTACAGCTTTGCCAACTTCCAGGAACGCGAACACCCGCTCCTACAGATGGGAATTCTCACCAGGGACCTAGTCCCCACTTCATCTACCAACAGGAGAGAATCTGCCAAGCGGCCTCCACCGATCAGCCCTGTGTCCTCGGTATGGAACACACAACATACGAAACGCCACCGTGATGTCAAGCCACCCTGATGACCGCGTGGATTCTCCTTCAACACTTCCTCTAGGCTGTTAGAGTTTACTCTACTTAGCCTGATTTGGGGTCCCCGTTGATCCCTGCCTTCACTTTTTGAACCCCCTTTTTTTGGCCCGTGTTTGGACTGCTCACTGTGATTTTTTTTATTTTTTTTATTTATTTATTTTATTTATTTATTTATTTTTTTTTTCTTTTCTTTTCCTCAGCGAACTGGCTCTCCCATACTTTAGGCCATTTCTGGTATTGACTTTTTACGACTGAACTGGTTGCAGTTTTTATTTTTTCTATTATTTCCTTATTTTTTTTTATTTATTATTATTATTTATTTATTTATTTATTTTTTCCTTCTCCTTTGAATGTTTTTGGGCTAATTTGTTCCTGGTCTCTTTCCCCTCCCTCATACTTCCTCTTTGTCTTACCCCTCCTCGTCCTCCCTCCCTTCCCACCGTCTATCTATCCCTTCCCCCCCTCCCGATTCCCTTCTCTCCCTTCCCTTCCTCTCCCCAGACCTTTTTTCCCCTCTCATTTCATCTACTCCCATGCTCCTCACAGTATATGCTGGGTTGTTGATCCCGCTCTGTAACTAGAGGGATCGTAGTGCTTTGTTGTTGTTTTGTATTAATGTTTTATGGGGGTGCTGGGTTGGGGCTCTTTGACCGGGGAGGTTTCATTGCGCCTCCTCCTGTCGGACGTAAGTTGTTTACTTCTTGCTTCCCACAGGAATGTGTCCTGACTGGATCAGGGCTCATCCGTACGTTTGATGGGGGGCTGTGGGCTTTGCCTGCGGTCACCTCATCCATGCGCAAGGGCTTGCTCTTGCGCCCTTTTTCTCCTTTTACTGTCCTCTTCTTTTTCTTTTTTCTCCCTTCACGGGGTTCTTGTTCTTTTCAGGGTGTTCCTGCGGTCCGACTGGTCTATTTATGTCCCTTCTTCCCTTGCGTTGCAGATCCTGACCTCTCCCATGGGATACATTGGGAATCCACTACTGAGCTCACCCCAGCACACTCTATGATGGCACACCATGACGTCTAACGTGAGTACGGTATCTTCTTTGCAGGTGGCATCACACAACACCCAGGGCTTAAATTCCCCGGTTAAACGTAGGAAGGCATTCCAACATTACCATTCCCAGGGACTAGGGGTTCTCCTGCTTCAGGAGACTCACTTCCCAGATTCTTATCAACCCTCCTATGTCCACCACAAATACCCCTTGTTTTATCTGGCCAACGCCCCCTCCAAGCAGAGAGGGGTGGCCATATTTTTCGCTAAATCCCTTCCCTTCTCCCATCTACAAACGGTTCGGGACCCCCACGGTCGCTTCATCTTAGTCAAAGGCCACATACAAGGGGAGTTATACACGTTTGTATCCTATTACGCTCCCAATCGGGGTCAGGCAAAATTCTTCTCGGACATGTTCCTCATACTCTCTCCTCACTTCGAGGGGCGAGTTCTCATAGGGGGCAATTCCAATTTGGCTCTTGATTGCTCCCTAGATAAATCTAACTCCTCTGGTGGTCGGCTTCGACATCCCTCCAAGCAGAGTCTGCGAGTAGCTCGAACACTTCACTCGCTAGGTCTGATTAATATCTGGCGGGAACTTAACCCCTCTTCCCGTGACTATACACATTTCTCGGCACCCCATCATACGTTTGCGCGTATAGATCACATTTTCGTCCCCACAACTGATGTTCCATCTGCGCAGAAGTCTAAAATTAAGGATGTTCCATTGGTCGGACCACTCCATAGTTTCGCTTCAGCTCTCCTGCTCCTTGCCTCCCCGAGGCCCTTCGCCTTGGAGAATTAACGAGTCCATCCTGAGTGACCCCGCTAGATGTTCTCAGGTAGAGGCTGCACTCCGAGACTATTTCAAGCTCAACAATCTTCCTGACGTGTCCCCCTCCACCCTTTGGGGGGCTCATAAGGCGGTTATCCGGGGCTACCTCATTCAACTGGGGGCAAAAATTAAAAAGGAAAGACTGATCGACATTGCCCGTTTGGAGACTGAATACTATCGTCTCCGCAGAGTCCATAGGAGATCCCCGAACCCTACCTCGCTGGCAGAACTGGATGCTGTCAAGCTGTCGTTGAACTTAGCCCTGACTTCCAGGGCGGAGAAGGCCTTGAAGTGGCAATCTGCTCGCTCTTACGCTTCTCGGGACAAATTGAGCACGAAATTAGCGCGGAAACTCTCCCCCAAATTTCGGGCGATCTCCATGCCTAAGATTAAGTCTCCCTCTGACGTTCTCTCGAGTAATCCCGTCTCCATCATGGATTCCTTTCACTCCTTCTATTCACACCTCTATGCGGCCCCTGCCCCCCACAAGGGGGATGATCCTGATTCGTTCTTGAACAAAGTACCTATTCCCCGCCTATCGGCTACACATAGATCCCTTCTTGAAGCCCCTATTGATGAACAGGAAGTGCTTGATGTCATTAAGAATCTCCGATCCAATTCCGCCCCAGGCCCTGATGGTTTTTCAAACTCGTATTACAAGACTTTCTTGTCGGTCCTATCTCCTTATTTGGTCAGGTTCTTTAATGCCCTCAGGGGAGGTGCTAGTCTTGAGGAAGCATCTAATACAGCTTACATATCGGTTATCCCCAAGCCTGGGAAGGATCCCTCTGAGGTGGGCAATTACAGACCAATTTCGCTTATTAATAACGATCTCAAGATCCTGACAAAAATTTTCACTAATCGTTTATCTAGCTTTATTACCAAATACGTTCATAAGGATCAGGTGGGGTTCATTCCACGTAGGCAGGGACCTGACAAGGTAAGGAGGGTGATTGACGTCATCTCTTTGTTGAACTCTGGGTGGGACGGTGGCCCTCCCCAACATGGTTTCCTCCTGTCCCTTGATCTCCAAAAGGCCTTTGATTCCCTCTCTTGGCCGTTCCTCTTCCGCACTCTGGAATGTTGGGGCTTTGGCCCCTCTTTCCTCACCACTCTTCGGGCCCTTTACTCGCAACCGGTAGCTCAGGTCCGGATGCAGGGTTACTACTCGGCGCACATACCCATCCGGAGAGGCACGAGACAGGGATGCCCCCTCTCTCCGCTCCTTTTTGCGGTGGCTCTCGAATCTTTAGCAACAGCCATCCGCCTTCATCCTGATATTCATGGTATACAGTGTGGACCCACGACCCACAAATGTGCGCTGTTCGCGGACGACATTATGCTTTTTGTCACCTCCCCTTTGATCTCTCTCCCCAATATCGTCTCCCTCCTTAACGCCTTCGAGGCAGCGTCTGGATTACGAGTCAATATGTCCAAATCTCTGGCCCTTAATGTCAACCTCCCCTCTTCTCTTGTGGATCGGTTGAAGGACCATTTCTCTTTCTCTTGGCACTCGGATTCCATCCCCTACCTAGGGGTGTCGTTAACCCCCTCTATAGATAAACTCTACCCATCCAATTACCCGCCCATGTTCCGACGACTGAAGCGGGAACTTTCTGATTGGTCGCGCTATCACATCTCCTGGATGGGGAAAGTCAACGCAGTTAAAATGACTCTTTTGCCCCGGATTCTCTATTTATTTCGATCTCTCCCGATCCCTGTGCGTAAATCCCATGTTCAGAGTTTACAAGGCCACATCTTTAAATTTATCTGGGGACAGAAGGGACATAGAATCAATAAACATACGCTTCTACGCTCCCGGAAACAGGGGGGCTTGGGTGTACCTGACCTCTGGAACTACTATCTAGCAGCACAGCTGACACAGTTTTCTGTTATATATTCCAGGGGGGGGAAACCCGACTGGTGCCATATGGAACGTCAGGCTGTCCCCAGACACACTATTGATTATTTGGTTTGGAGTCCTGCCCCTACCCGTCCTCCAATATTGTCTCCAACCCTTTCACATTCATTCTCCATTTGTGATCGCATTCACAAGACGCACAAAGTGACCTCACATTGGGCTCCGCTCACTCATCTATTTCACAATCCGGCCTTCCCTCCAGGGGAAAACATAGGGGCTTTTAAGTGGTGGACTGACAAGGGCATGTATAGGATCGGACACTTTGTTGATAGCTCGGGTCCCATAACATTCTCACATTGTACTTCTAAGCTGAAGATGCCATCTGCGGAGAAGTTCCGTCTGACTCAAATTTCGTACTATATTCACTCCCTCAGGCTCCGTTCTCCTGAGCCCCTGCGGGTGTCGCCTTATGGACAATGGTGTGCCCAAATTACTGATGTTAAGGGGGGTATTTCCCTAGTTTATGCTTCACTGACTGACGCTCAAACTAAACCGGCCTACATGCTTAAATGGGAACAGGACCTCAATATAGAATGGGACCTCCCTCATTGGCACACATGTGTAGGACGTTCTTTTCGGGGTATTCACAATGTTGGGCTCATGGAGGCTAACCTAAAAGTAATTATGAGATGGTACATGGTGCCGGCTAGGCTGGCTGCCATCTACCCCTCCACGCCACCCACTTGCTTTCGTGATTGTACCCTGATGGGAACGGTCCTCCATATCTTCTGGGAATGCCCAAGGCTGCGGACGTTCTGGGGACGCATTTATGGTATGGTCAGGCGAATCACTGGTCTTGCAGTACATCTGTCCCCTTCGCATGCTCTTTTGGGTCAGCGCATTCCTACAATTCCCAAACACACCCAGGCCCTCATTTTCTACATCTTTCTCGGTGCCAAAATGGCGATAGCCAGGCAGTGGAAAATGCCTTTGGTGCCGTTGCAGCTGGCTAAGCGTAAGATTTCGTGGATGATGGCACAGGAGAAGATGTATAGCATTCTTGACGACTCCAGAGCGAAATTCGAGCGGATCTGGGAACCCTGGGCAGCTTATGTTAACGTTACTATTTGACCGGCGTCGGGCCGCTGGAACCTTCTACTCCCTCTTGCTCTTCCTCTCTTTCTTTCCTCTCTTCTCTTGATGCCTGTCAGTTTCCTATCCTATCTATTCTGCCTTCTTCTTTTTCCTTTTCTTTTTTCTTTTCTTCCTCTTGATTGCTCACATTTGGTTTATGTTGTACTCAGAGTGTTTGGTTACTAACCCCGCTTGGTGGGGTCTCTTGGTTTAAGCCCAGAGCCCCTGCCAAATGTTTGGAATGGGTCTTTGATAACGATAATTTCTAATTTTTCTGTTCTTCTCTATGATCGGGAATACAGGTCCATCTCTGTTTGAGCTAGGGACTGGGATTTGCTTACCTATACCTGGTTCTCCTTTGGAGTCCTGGTGATTGGGATTCCACTCGTTTCAATAATATTGGTTGGGTGCTCCCACCTCGAGGCACAGTATGTTCCCTTTTGGGGTGTCTCGGGGGTGGAGCTCTGCCATTGGGGGGTCGCCCCTGTTATCCGCTAGCTGGTATCCCACTTTTTAGGCTTTTCTGGGTCAAGTTTTGGTCCCACTTACACTGACTTACTCCTGGTGTTTATATATACGTGTTGCTTGCTGCACATCCTCCCCATATTGCTGTACTTCATGTTTCTACTACCGCATGTTGTGTTACAGTTTTCATTTCTGTACCATTCCAGTTACTGTTTGTACTTGATATTTTCGAATAAAAATTTATTGAAATTAAAAATATATACTGTGGATACGTGCAGTAAATATATAAACTGATACAAACAAATTACTTTGAAAATGTAAGTGAACATATAATCCTTATATGTGAAAACTGTTTTCATGCAATAATAAAATATACAAAGGTGAAGTTCATAAGTGGTTGTGAAAAATGTGAGTCCATCAATAAATCTAAAACCCAATTGAGGCTTCCTAATCTGGATTATACATACAATAGTGCTCCAAAGCCACAAACCAATGCTTCACTGCACTCGTGCTCCCCCCAGGGGTGTTATCCTCACCTTAGGGAGTGTGACCTTACATTTATGTATGGCCAAACTGTGCTTGTGAGCCTCTCCTGGGCTCAATCAAACTGGACCAAGATCTCCTGGCATCTCCCCTACTGCCACTTCATGAAGTATAACATAGAGATGAGACATTGTTGGAAGTGGCAGCGGAGGAGATGCTGGGAGATCCTGATCCAGTTTGATTGAGCCCAGGAGTGTGTAAGGTCACACTCCCTGAGGTGAGGATAACACCACCGTGGGGGAGGAGAGAGCATGAGTTGGGTGACGCATTGGTTTGTGGCTTTAGAGCACTATTGTATGGATAACACAGATTAAAGTGGAGTTCCACCCAAGCTTTACTGCTTCCTCCCCCCCTCTGGTGCCACATTTGGCCCCTTTCGGGGGGGGAGGGGATACCTGTCAATAACAGGTACCCGCTCCCACTTCCATGTAGGGGCGCTGCGGCAACCTACGTAATTTGCGGCCCCTCCTCCTCCCCCCCCCGCTGCCTTCTGGGAGACACACACAGGTCCCAGAAGACAGCGGGGCCATCCAGGCTCAGTAGGAAACAGGCCGTGAAGCCACAAGGCTTCACTTCCTGTTTCCCTTAGTAGGGATGCCGTCACCGCCACCTGCACCCGGAGCCAATGAACGGGTTGGCTTCGGGTGCCGACATCGCAGGTTCCCTGGACAGGTAAGTGTCCTTATATTAGTAGTCAGCAGCTACAGTATTTGTAGCTGCTGACTTTTAATTTTTTTCCCCAGGCTGGAACTCCTTGCTTTAAGAAGCATCATTTTGATTTGTTGATGGACTCACATTTTTTACAACCACTTATGAGCTTCACCTTTGTATATTTTATTATTGCATGAAAACAGTTTCCATGTATAAGGATTATATGTTCACTTACATTTTCAAAGCAATTTGTTTGTATCAGTTTATATATTTACTGCACGTATCCACAGTATATATTTTATTTTTGGTTTAGATGGAAGATGTAGCGTGGCACTTATTATTGTTTTGAGGGCTATAGAGCTTGTCCCTTACCTGAAAAAACTGGGATAGAATTAAAAAAATGTAATGTTATAGGATTATAGATATCTATCTAAGATATACTGCTGTAGTTAAAGCAAAAAGTACTTCCACTATGTATTTTTTAAAGTCAATCTGAATTTTGTAAAAACATATTATTACTGAAGGTTAGTAGTAGGTACCATAAGGTGTCTGCTCCCATTTTGTCCATCTCATCAACCAAATCTTCTGCATCAGTCACCCAAAATTAATTTTTCAAGTTTTCACTTTCCTAGCATAGGTCTTCCTGCCACCATGTCACACTACTTGGCCGAGATTGGCGGTAATCTATATTGGGAGGCTGGATTTTCCTTGGTGCCCTATGCTGAGTGCAGCAGGGAATGCAGACAATGGAGAAGATGGAGGCCTATGGGCCCTGGTGCCAGCCATGATTGTGTGAAATGTGTGTGTAGACTTGTTAGATAAAAACTATTACCTTTTTGGGTTTTTTTTCATTAGAAAAAAACCCCATTATGCTGAATATTAGTTTTAATATTATTATAATATAGGATTTATATAGCGCTAACAGTTTGCAGTAAACAGATTTTTATTTGCTAACTGTCTTGTGATTGAGTAGACCTCCCTTCAGTTCCAGCCCCAGTACATGAAGAGTCTTTAGGGGAGGGATTTACTAAAGCTTTTGCACAAAAAAATCTGGTCCAGCTGTGAATACTAACTAATCAGCATCTAACCTCAGCTTGTTCAACTAAGCATTGACAATAAGCCCTCATTCACACTTGTGCAATTTGTCATCCATCTTTGGACATCAAAGTTGCATAACAAGTCATACCCCATGTTTTCCAATGATAACCATTAATTTATGTGCAATTTAAGATTGTAGCGACTACAAAGTAGTTCATGTATTACTTTGGTCTGACTTTTATGCAACTTGAGGACCATAGACATCAATGTTAACCCTCAAAAGTTAGCTTGAAAGTTGTACCTGAATGTTTTACATGCTACAGTGGGTCCAACTTTGCAGAAGGACAACAAGGCACATCCATGTCGCACCCGTCCAAAGCCGTGCAACTTTGGAGTTCTGCAAGTGTGAATAGAGCCTTAAACCTGGAAGCTGACTGGTTACTATGAACAGCTGCACTAGAGTGTGCAACCGGTTTTAGTAAATATTTTCAGATAGATAGATAGATAGATAGATAGATAGATAGATAGATAGATAGATAGATAGATAGATAGATAGATAGATAGATAGATAGATAGATAGATAGATAGATAGATAGATAGATAGATAGATAGATAGATAGATAGATAGATAGATAGATAGATAGATAGATAGATAGCCTTTGTGTTATAAATAAAATGTAGTGTAAGTTATGTTGAGATGGGCAAGGTGTATAAATGACAATTACACCACTGCTTTCAAATCACACCCCAAGCCAGAGATAGATCGCTAAATATAGACTGCCCAAGATGAGATAGATAACTAAAGAATTTAATCTGGATGTAAACCCTCATATATACCCAGTGAAGTGAACAGCCTCAGATGATACACATAGATTAAACAAATCTCTCTACATAAGTTTTACTTGTATATGTGCTGTCTCCAGCTTTCTAGACTGTTTAGAATGTGCACGTACTGTTAGAATTTTCTCTTCCTGATTCACCTGTGGGAGGGAAGTTTGGCAATACACTGTGAGATAGCTGATTGGAGGAAAGGCACACACCCTCTCCGCAAAGGTAGAAACAGGAAGAGCTGTGCTGTGCATAGATTAACTCTCTGCTAAACTATTTATAGAACCCACCTCGACACAAAATTCAGCCTGGTTTTATCTCAGTTGACGGACAACTTGTCAGAAGTTAACAAAAGAATAGAGCAGGAGAAAGCCACGGGACTCAGGGCATTGAAGAGAGATAGGTAAACACTACAGATATATGTGATTCCAGATCAAATTTAATGAATCAGGTTTACATCCACTTTAAGAATCTTCACTGAAAAAATGTATGAATATTCACTTCAATAATCCAATCATATGAAAAGCATCTGTACATGATTGGGGATCCAAAACTAAGAAGAATTTGCTTTTCACATGGTTAGATAATTGAAGTGAATTATAATTGAGATATCCATGGCAGAGTGTGTGGTGCTCCCCCTCACTCAAAGCCTTATTGGTCTCTCAAAATTGGATTGCTATTGTTTGCTAAGCTTTTTCTTTATTTTACATTATGGGGATTGTATCATACCATTGTTTTGCTTTCTAATAGCTGGCACTTCAATGTAGCTGGAACACCTGATGGGGATGTAAGTGGCATATAAAGCCAGCAAGCGCACAAAACTAAAATATCAAATTATGCGTCATACTTCCCTGCCAACTGTATCCAGGACGGCTTTTTATGTTGCAGATGATTCTTAGAATATAGAGGCATTTGTATAGAATCCACATTCATGTTTACCTTTGTTATCCTTTGTAAGTACAAGTTATCCAAGTCATGCCTTCTGTGGATTAGGCAGCCCAATATAGCAATCTATAATAACTCAAGTTTTGCTGGTGGTGTCAGCCTATTGTCTGTATGTAACATTCACATGGGCACCTGCCCACTGGTAAGATGTTCTGGAAAATGGTATTCAGATCAGTAATTTCATATTGCAATATGCAGCAGAATACATTACTTAAAGAAGATCTCTGTGATTCTATTTTATCATTTGTTTAGAATACACTATGGTCAGATATTATTTTTTATTTATATTGTAACATTTCCTCTGTTTTGATCTATATATTCCATTTGTGTCCGACTTTAGCAAATCCGATTTAGTGCATGAATAAGCTAAGAACTAATTTTCGTACTAAAGAGATTTGTTTTCTGAAAGACTGGAACAGTAAATGATATTGCACAGAACACAGACAATACTGTAGGATAATGCATTATTTATAGACATGTTTGAATGAAAAAAGAGAAAAAAAAAGAGGATTAGTCAGACAGGAGGTCAAGGAATTACTTTTAGAATAGACAAGACCTTCAATCAAAATAGTCTAGCTCTAATATTCATCCTTAGTCTTCCCTTGCGAATTACACATTGTGGAATCTGGAATTTATACATTTGCTTGTAGGAATATGGAAAAGAAATCCAATCTTTACTTCTCCCAGGTTTTAGTAAGACTTGGCTGAAATGCTGTTGGGACTTTAAAGCATCACCTGTTGCTGAAATCTGGACTTTCTTTACAACCAAATGGTTCTTGATAGTCAAATTTAAGGCAGACAAATACATGCAATAAGCTATTTTTCCTGCCAAATGACTTTTCTTTCTGTCCATCCAGTCCTGAGGTTTGCACAACTCGGCACAGTATGTCTGAAAGGCAGTGCCGGGACAAGGTCATTCAGTGCCCAGGGCAAATATGCCAAACTGCACCCCCTCCTTACCTTAGGGTTAGGGTCAGGGCGCCCCCATCCCTTCAATAACCCATTGCACCCAGGGCAGCCACCCTCCTGCCCACCCCTTGCCCCAGCCCTGCTGACAGGGGAGGAGATCTTTCTCTGCTACAGTTTTGCTTTTACCTATTCACCCATTTGTGCACTGTAACTGGACAGTGAAATGAAAAGCAGCACACTGGTGAGACTATCTCTTTGTTACTCTGCTGGCACTTCCTATCAGTATGCTCTTTGCACTGTAGCACACCTAATTTTCTCCTGAGTGCCATTCATATCTGCCTGGTGTTTAGCTTAAAGTAGAAGACAAGACACTCAAATAACTTCATTTTTGTTGAGAAAAAAAGCATTCCCCTCTGAGTGATCTATGTAGATTGCAGGGATTTTGACAAACTTTGTTGTAGATTCCTACCTTTTGTTATTCTGAAGAAATAACTGTGTGTTTGTCTGTGCCCATGTGCAGAAGTGAGTCTAATGGGAGTTGTTTAACCACTTAAGCCCTGGAAGATTTTACCCCCTTGCTGACCAGGGCCTATTTTGCGATTCGGCATTGCGTGACTTTAATGGACAATTGCGCGGTCGTGCGACGCTGTACCCAAAGGAAATTGATGTCCTTTTTTTCCCACAAACAGAGCTTTCTTTTGGTGGTATTTGATCACCTGTGCGATTTTTTGATCATGCGCTATAAACAAAAAAATAGCGACAATTTTGCAAAAATAACAATATTTTTCAAATTTTTTCACGTGAAATTCCCCCCAAAAAAATGTAAAAATCAAAATTTTTTAACATTTTAGGCCAATTTTTTTTCTGCTACATATGTTTGGTAAAAAAAATTGCAATAAGCGTGTTTTGATTGATTTGCGCAAAAGTTATTGTGTTTACTAATTAAGGGAAAGATTTTTGTCATTTTTTTTTTTTTTTACGAGTATTGGCGGCGATCTGCGATTTTTTTTGCAGGACTGCGACATTGCGGCGGACAGATCGGACCCTTGACTGACATTTTTGATACTTTTGGGGGTACCAGTGACATTACTACAGTAATCAGTGCTATACATATGCTGCACTGTTACTGTAAAAATGACACTGGCAGGGAAGGGGTTAACTTTATTGGAGAAGGAGGGGTTAAGTGTGTCCCTAGGGGCGTGTTTCTAACTGTGATGGGATGTGGCTGTGTGTGTAACTACAGAGATATACAATCCTGCATAGCAGGACCGTATGATCTCTGCACTTACACAGGGGAGAATGACAGGCGGCTTTGTTTACATTAGCCGCCTGCCTTTCTCCCGCTGTAACCGATGATTTATTTTTTTTTATTTGCTTTTTTTTTTTTTCAATGAAAGTGGAGTTACCCTTTAAATAAAGATATACTTAAATAATTCCTAAAATTATACATATTTTGTTTGTTTCACAATGGAAAACTAGGGATGGGCAAATCTACTTGGATTTGATTCATGGGAGAGTTACTGAATCCTATCTGAAATTCACAAAACTCAGGTAGTGAATCCCTTGGAAATCTAAAGGGTGTAAATACTGATGCTAAGTTCTGTCCTTTTCGGGTAAAAAAATAGGCAAGCTATTGTCAAAAAAAGTACATAGGGAGCTAGGTACCATCACAGGGCACGTTAATCAAAGCAGAAAAAAAAAAAATATATATATATATTTATTCTTCATAAAATTGAAATAAAATCAATATAAAGTCCAAAAAATGCCCATAAACAAAATTCACCCAGTGTTGGTGCTAGTGAGCATTCACCAACGTGCTTCCACTCTTTCAATCACAATAGTGCAATCTTCCCTGATTCGGATATCCTCAACTCAAAGACACCTCCTTACATGCACAGGTGATCCCTCTCCCCTTCAGAAAAGAAGTCACCAAATTTACATGCCTCCAATTATCATGGTTAGCAAAACAGCTGATTCTGAACACCAACTCAAAGTCCCATATAGGTGTAAACAATGCCTCTGTGTAGTTCACAAATGAACAGATGTCATGAAAGAGAAAAGAGAGACTTCCAATGGTACAATAACCATGCCACAAAATTTATTTAAAAGTTTAGAAAGCCACTCACATCTAAAAACAATGAATGTGCTTTTGGTTTTGGAAATAACATCAGGTACTGTATCGGTGCTGGATTATTTCATTTTTACCACCTCTGGACACTAGTTGTCTCCATACTGATGTCTCCTATGGTTGTCGTGTAGCCACATCTTTTTTTATTGTTTTTTTTTATTTTTTTTAATCATACGTTTATCCTTTTTTTAATTTTCTGCTAGGTTACAAAAATTTGGGTTGGGGTTTAGTGTTTTATGTTTTTATTGGGGGGGTGTAAGCATTATTTTATTTTGCTAGACCCTCTTTTTTATTTCAGGGTACACTTGCTGCTGACCAGAAAAAGCCACCATTTTTTTGCAGCAGGTCACCACATACTTGTAACAAAGTACAGCAAATTTTGCATATTTTTACTCCTATTACGACAGCTGCTGATAAAGTTAGTCAACCCCCTTTATTAAAAATGCCAGGCAGGCCTAAAAAGGCACTGATGTTCCAAAAGCTGGAGCTTACTGCAAAGTTGGCTGCAGGAATGAGGAAGGGGTGGATGATGAGGTGACAGATCATCCATAGGTGTCACTGATTGGAGAAGAGTACAGGTCACTTCTGTTCCCAGGGTCAGTCCATAGAACTCTGCATTTTGGCCATTTTTTTTAACAAATCTGCTGCCAACAGAACAGTTGTGGTGTGAATCCTCTGCCTGAAGCATATCAGCTGTAGTAAAAGTACCACATGCATGAGGAAACACATGTGCCATGCAGGCACCACAGAACTTGGTGGGAGCAGAACATCAAGAGGACAAATCGGCAGTAAATAGCTACACCTGTCCTTCTCCTTCCTAACTTTCTGCACCCCCCACCACAAAATGTGCCTGTGTATCTGCTGCAGTATCTGCAGCCTATAGTGATGTAGCACCCTTGTCTTAATGCAAGGTTGCTGTTAAATTTAGTTTGCTGGGCCTTAACTAACTTGGCTGTAATTTTACTGTGGTTAATTGGGCTTCCTCTCTTAATCTGGTTTGACTGCGTTTCTCCCTTCCGTCAGTAGGTGGCACTGTTGCCTCTGACTCTAGTGTGAGAATTACAGTTAAACAAACTGTTAATGTCCATGTGTCTCTCAGCCAAATACAGTGTCACTACGGCATTCTGGGAGATCTTATTTAAAGGATGGGAGGTCCAATAATCGCTCTCTTCCCACCCGGACCCCCTTGGGGGAGGGTGTGTGCTGCTGTTTGCTGCTGACTAGGCCTGAAGCCTGAGGCCTAGTCAGAATACCTGGGATTCTGCTGAGTAGAGCCAGCGACCCACATGAGAAAGATCATCCACAGACATCCAGTAACCTGTGTGAGTAACCTGCTTGTTTCTTATGGAGGACAGCTGTCCAGATAGTACAGACCACAGAAAGGGATTGTGTCTAGTGGAGAGAAGATGTCTCCCAGATCAATCTGAAGCTCATGGATACCTAATGATTCTCAAGGTCTGCTATCCTGTACTGCTGTCTGAATACCTGTCTTTTGCAATGGGAGTCTGCCTAATAGACTGTTCTTAAAGGGTGTCCTGGACCCTACCCCTCTCTCCCCCAGTTTATTCTTGTCCTGTTGAGAAGAAATAAACTATTCTTTTACTTCAGCATAAAAGTGACTGGCGCCCAGCATTTATTTTACCTGCATCACTACCCACCATGCCTGACAATCCACACCCACAGGAGGTATGTAGCCCCTCTCTGCCTCTGAAGGTTATCACTAGGCCCTAGGGGGTTCTGGGGGGTCCGCTACATCTGGCGCCCAACGTGGGGCGAAGCGGTATTTTTGTGGTGGTCGCCTATAGCAACCGCGCAGGAATCACCGTTTGGCTCCGTGGGAGAGTGGCAAGTAACATCTTTTATACCTCAAAGACTGTGTTTTGTCCTTTTAACAACGTGGGAAGAACCTGTCTCTTTGCTCTGGTCTTTTGTCACTTTACGCCAGGGCTGAAGGGGTTAAGGCAGACTCCAGAAGATTTTTGGCGCCGCAAAGGAAAAGAGGCAGGTGCTGAAGATTTTGCTGAACGGCTGGACCAATCCCTTGGCAGGGGGAGGGGTCGCTGTTCCCACGCGGAGGAAATTAAACCGCGCTTGTGTGCACAGTTACCTGGCTGCACGTGTTGGAAGAGTGTGAAGATGGCGCACTTTGGAATTCCTTCTTCTGACCTGAGAGTGTTTGTGCCAGGCATCGGTTCTAGCCCCGCTGGGCTGAAGGAAGTCATCACTGACACCGGGGTGCGGTACACACCTAAAGGGAACCTGGTGCTGTACACGGCTGGAGGCTACGAAGCGATCGGGCTGACATGTGTGAAATGTTCTGGACTGGCTACTAGTATTCGGCCCTGGATCACCTGCGGAAGTTGCGGGGAATCGCTGTTGGAGGTAGTCTCACCGGCCTTATCACCCCGGGTGCTGCAAGTGGACTGGCTCAAATGTGTTGCAACTGCTGATTCCGGACCGGCTCCAGTGGTCACTACTACTGTTGCTCTACCTGCTGAAGCTCCTGTTCCTTCTACTTCTTCAGCTACAGTGACCGCTGCAATGCCGGACATCCCAGTGACCTCCCGCCGTGGCCGCGGTCGAGGTCGCCTACTTGCTTTAATGATGGGATCACTGGAAAAGAAATCGCCTGACCCTGGTAAGCCTGATGTGGGTGAGGGTGGCGTACCTGTGGGGACTGTGAGACCAGTGTTTTCCTTGGGAGCAGAGTTAGGAGAGTCTGTTGCTATAATTTCCCGGCCTAACCTGCTCCCAGCTGAAGAGTTCTCCGCAGAGTCAGACTCTGATATAATGTCTGACCGAATCTCAGAACTGTTCTCTGACACTGTGTCATTTTGTGAAAATTGGTCTGAGAGTGAGACTGAACCGCAAGTTGAGCCTACAAAGGAGGATGTCCATTCACCCAATATTACCTCCAGTATTAGGCCTACCTTGCCTTTGCCTGCAAGTCATGAATCTGGTCCTGCAAGTGTCCCTCCAAGACCAGATACAGTTGCAGGGTATCCTGTCAAGTGTGCTCCAGATACGCCTGTGTTGCTTGGCTATGGAGACCCTAGAATCTTGTCAAAATTGTCTAAGTTTCAGCGAATTGTGATGAAGAAAATAGCTGAGGAATATGGCTATTTGTATCCTTATGTGCCAGAGTCTCTTGTAGCTGAAATTCAGGACAAGCGGGCTCAATGGATTGACAGTGCAATCAGAGATTACCTGAGAATTCCTGTCTACCGTAAAATCTCTGAGTTATCACCCAGACAAGCAGAACAGTACACTAAAGTTCTGAAAACCTGGGACTAGGGTCGTCATATATACCCGGATTGTGTCATTATAAGGAGGCCCAATCAAGCTGATGCAAGGCATTACATCACCACTATTGGATCTTCTGGGAAGCCTATTCAACTGCCTGATCCACGATACTACTGGTGATGTATAAAGTCTGAATTTCTGTGTCAAAATCCTATGGAATACAGCTATGTGATGTCAAGTTTGAAGCTGTATCTGTCTCACCAGAAGCTGTTCTTCTTTTGAAAGTTGCTTTGGGGATACTCCTGTCTGTGCTATGCTACTGCTGGGTTGTGCTCTGAATTGCCAGCAGCTACAGGAGGTGCCCTGAAAAGTGACATGCTGACCGGTCTCTTTTCATTGTCAGCGTGTCTTGCTTGTGAAAAGGTGAGATGTAATTACAAGTGCAGTGGGACTTTGTTGCTCTGGAAAAGTGAATCAGCAAAGTTCATTATGATTATAGTCCTCTACATTTTTGTGTGGCTGTGTTGCTTCTGGAAGTAGCCATGCAAACAAGCTCAAGTTAAGTACCTGCTGGCTTATTTTTCTGAATTGCCAGCATGCTTCTCATCCAGGTGTGAAGAAGTCTAGCCTCAGCCTCCTGGAGAAAATGGCTGATGCTATCTTTCAGTTATTTGTGTTGCCTGATGTTTGCAACACTACAGTTCAGTTTTTGGAACTAAGCGTTGATTTAAGGCTTAATTTACTATGTAAGACAGTTTTGGTACAAACTACTGGACTCGAACTTTCCTAGAAAGGAGTGTGTTTTCCTATTTTTGAAACCTATGCAATAAGTTAAAGTGCCTGCTGGACTTTGGTGTAACAGAGCCAGCAAGAAATGATCTTCGCTAGCAATGTTGGTGCACAGACTATTGGGACTCTGGGGTCACAGAGACCTTGTAAAATAGTTAGTTAGTCAGGTAGGCTGTGCTATAGGAAACCGGCAAGTCCTTCACCTGCATTTTTGGAACTCATGGACTAAAAAGTTTTTTTTATATGATGCAAAGTGGTTTCTGTTTTCTCCAATAGACGGCGTGAGAGTGTCTATCCTAGTGAGCAGTAAAATTCTATACTATTATTAAAATAGTTTAAAGTGGATTATTTTCTCTGATGTGTTGGCATGTTTCAGGGGATGTGCCCTCATCTGGGGGTTGGCCTCCTTCTCCTAACCCCTCGAGGTTGGCACCTTCTCTCTGACATGCAATATTTTGTGTATATTCATGGTAAATTGCGTAGAGTATTAGGATGTGATAATATGTGTTTCCTTATTAAAATCTTGTTTTCCCTCGGCTGAGGTTAAACAACATTTCAGATGTATATATGTCTATAATATAGTAATTGATATTATAAGTATGTTGCTAATTTTTCATACCCACAGCGTTCTCTCTCGGCTGAGGTGAGACAGTGCCTTTGGTGAGTATGGGTTTTGCCTTATAACACTGCAGGATGTACTGACAGTCAGTTAGTCAGTTAGGAAGTATTGTAATGTGCATATTGTTTCATATTTTTGCTTCGTGTGGAATGCCACACGTATTTGTACACCAAAGTTTAACCTTTTCCCTTTTTCACCCTTACCCATCCATTTTTGCCAGGACATCCACTCTCAGGCTTGAGAGTCTCTGTCTCTGCAGACTGCGAGGACGTAGTCTCCTTGGCAGGGGGAGTGTGTAGCACCCTTGTCTTAATGCAAGGTTGCTGTTAAATTTAGTTTGCTGGGCCTTAACTAGCTTGGCTGTAATTTTACTGTGGTTAATTGGGCTTCCTTTCTTAATCTGGTTTGACTGCGTTTCTCCCTTCCGTCAGTAGGTGGCACTGTTGCCTCTGACTCTAGTGTGAGAATTACAGTTAAACAAACTGTTAATGTCCATGTGTCTCTCAGCCAATTACAGTGTCACTACGGCATTCTGGGAGATCTTATTTAAAGGATGGGAGGTCCAATAATCGCTCTCTTCCCGCCCGGACCCCCTTGGGGGAGGGTGTGTGCTGCTGTTTGCTGCTGACTAGGCCTGAAGCCTGAGGCCTAGTCAGAATACCTGGGATTCTGCTGAGGAGAGCCAGCGACCCACATGAGAAAGATCATCCACAGACATCCAGTAACCTGTGTGAGTAACCTGCTTGTTTCTTATGGAAGACAGCTGTCCAGACAGTACAGACCACAGAAAGGGATTGTGTCTAGTGGAGAGAAGATGTCTCCCAGATCAATCTGAAGCTCATGGATACCTAATGATTCTCAAGGTCTGCTATCCTGTACTGCTGTCTGAATACCTGTCTTTTGCAATGGGAGTCTGCCTAATAGACTGTTCTTAAAGGGTGTCCTGGACCCTACCCCTCTCTCCACCAGTTTATTCTTGTCCTGTTGAGAAGAAATAAACTATGGGATCGCAGGCAGTATTTTTTATTAACCTGGACACATAAATAAAAATTACTAAGACACTGTAAATAAATTTTAAATATTTATTTGGAATTAATTTGGCCGCGGCTTTAATATTGGTATACATATATATTTAAACAAAATTAAAATATCATATTCACTCAAACAGTAAAACAGTTCAGCCACTAAGACTCGAACCGTTATAGAAAACATATGAAACAATATCAAATAAATAAAATTAGTCCCCTCTTAATTAAAATACTACAGGGACCACACCACATAAAAAGCCGCGACATGGGGAAGGGGGGGCGGGAAGTGCTGATGGATGTCTTCTTCCAGGATAACTGACAAAACCGTTGGAGTGCTGCCCATATTTATAGAGGAAATTATTGACATTTCTTGGGATTTCATTGGCTATTTCTTTATTGACCTATCCCAAATTAGTAAATTAAAACTAGCCAATCAATTAATGCCATTTTGAAACCACTACTGAAAAGCTTTGAATTATTTAACTGCTTGAATTATTGTCCTATTATTTAACTGCCACGATCCCATAAGGAAAAGGGGGCCTAATACAGGCATATCCCCTTTTCCCCTCATGGGATCGCAGGCAGTATTTTTTATTAACCTGGACACATAAATAAAAATTACTAAGACACTGTAAATAAATTTAAAATATTTATTTGGAATTAATTTGGCCGCGGCTTTAATATTGGTATACATATATATTCAACCAAAATTAAAATATCATATTCACTCAAACAGTAAAACAGTTCAGCCACTAAGACTCGAACCGTTATAGAAAACATATGAAACAATATCAAATAAATAAAATTAGTCCCCAAAAGACAGGAGGGTGGAAGAAAACACCCACCTGTCACAAACATCCCCAGCACGCGGCCTTCTCTACACAGGACTGTAATGCCAAATTAAATATGTCCAGGCCAATAGATGACAGATGAACTCCATCGTGTCTATAAATACCCTGAACCCCCCCCTCAAGGTCCACGTGTCTGTAAGCAAAACCAAAAAAGGGGGGCATAAACTTAGAAACAGCCTTGTTGATTCTCTTCCGCACTTTATCAAAAGGTCTCAACACGGCTGAATCTAACCACCTCAACCTCGGAACAATTTCAGAGAATACTATAACCAGATTAGGACAAGCCATTTTTATATGATGGACAGCACTCTTAATTTTAAAAATTAAATCCAGCGTTCTGAGCTGACCCACGTCATTACCACCCAGATGTATTATTAAAATATCAGGTGTAGGCCAGCACAAATGTAACTTACTGAATTCAAATAAAAGTTCGTCCCAAACCATACCTCTGCGTCCAAACCAAAAAACATTAAATGAATCAACAGGAAGACTCAAGTTCATACCGTATGATCTGGAAGCAGCACGATGATGAGCCCAATAGATGTAAGAGTGTCCAATGATCCAGACCACTCTAGGATTACCTAAAATAATCAAATAAGAAGGTCGAATATACAATTTGAAAGCGTCAGACTTCCATCTACCCAAGTGCTTAATATCTGAGGAAGCCAAACCAATGCGAGCCGCTTCAGTGGCAGCACCTATTCTAAATGAATGCGATGAAATTCGAGCACCCCACAGATTCAAAGACTGACAACATTTAGACAGTACTGCATTAAATTGTAAGCGGTGAAAGATCAGCGTGTATAAATATAGGCCCCTCAGAAAATGGGCGGGCAGCTAAATAACGAGAGAAATGGAAAACGGGACAGATCGGCGATCCCGGACAAGACTGCAAACGTATCCAAGACCCCCGGCCACACTGATCAGTTTTACTAAATTGTAGAAAAACGTGCAATGTTGAGTCTGTTAACATAACATGACGAAAAATCAAACCTGAAGGATTCTTTCTACTAACAGACACTAATTCCGATATACACATTGCTCCAAAAAACGCTAAAGTGAAAACTGCATTAAACAGCATAGCCTCATACAAAAAAAACACACAGAGGCCGTGATTGAACACAAAGATGTTAAAATAACAGGAGAAATTGGACTCCTATTGTCAGCAGCCCTATGTCTTTTCTTTTAACCCTTCAATGCACATTGAACTGAAAAGAAACCCAAACAGGGGTGAAAATTATTTAATTTCTGGAAAAAAGAAATACCAGAAAAATTTTTATAAATATGTGACCAAGATAATTCATCTTGCAGTAAGCCCCCTAAAAAGGAAAGAATGACCTCTTCAGAACAAACTTCAACAGTGAATCCATGAGAGCGCAGAAAACGCAACCATAGAAACCACGAAGATTGATAACTATTCAAAGAAGAACATGCCAATGAATGACGAACATTTGAAGAGACTAGATGATGTTCCATAACTGTAGGGGGCACGGGACTCCTTGGCGATCCGCAGACGGCAACAGGGAAAATAAATGATCCATCTGTAAACGAGAAAGGGCATCGGCAACCACATTCACTTTACCAGGAATATAATTAGCTTTAATCCAGATATTTAGAAAAAGGCACCTAAAAACCAAATAACGCAATAAAATAATAACAGGAGGGGATTTTGAAGATAAGCAGTTCACTGCATACAACACTCCCTTATTATCAGTACTAAACAATATCCGCTTGTTCCTAAAACTTTCCCCCCAAATTTCAAGTGCCACAATTAAAGGGAATAATTCCAGAAGAACAACATTTTTACAAAGACCTTTCCTAATCCAACTTTCAGGCCACACATCAGCGCACCAATGGTTACCCCATATTGCAGAGAAACCTACTGAACCAGCTGCATCAGTAAATAAACAAAAATCACTATCAGATATAAATTCAGATTGCCAAAAGGACCTCCCATTAAAAACATTCAAGAATTTTAACCAAACCAGCATATCCTCCTTTAAATCAGATGTAACCCGAACATGAGAATAAGGACTTTTAAGGCCAGAGACGGCAATATACATGCGCCTAGCAAAAATCCGTCCTACCGGCAAAACCCGAGTCGCAAAGGCCAAAAGACCCAATAAAGATTGCATCTCCTTTAATAAAACCTTTTTACGGCGGATAAAAAGGCTCAAAGTACCACGCAATTTATCCAACTTAGCAATGGGTAAACAAAATTCCTGGGAGACTGTATCAATAGTGATACCCAATAACTCTAGGCAAGTAGTTGGCAGGATGGTCTTCTCTAGAGCCAACGGAACTCCGAATTCCTGACATGTATCAAAAAAGGAATTTAAAGTCATAGCACAAGAAGGAGAGTCATGAGGACCTATAAAAAGAAAATCGTCCAAATAGTGCAATAAAAATTTTGATCCCGACCGAATAGAAACAACCCATTCCAGGAAACCAGCAAATTCCTCAAAATAAAAGCACGAAAGGGAACAACCCATGGGGAGGCACATATCGAAATAAAATGTACCATTAAAATGAAATCCCAAAGAATTAAAACATTGAGGATTAATGGGAAGAAGCCGAAACGCAGACCTAATGTCAGCCTTAGCCAACAATGCCATATCACCTGACAATCTAATCAGTTGAATAGCAGTATCAAAAGATGCGTATGACACAGAAGCCAAACCATCATCAATTTGATCGTTTAAAGATGAACCGTGAGGAAACGATAAGTGATGGATCAAGCGGAAAGAATTGACATCCTTCTTTGGTACCAAACCTAAAGGTGACAGATGAAAATTCAAGAAAGGAGGAGAGTCAAAAGGACCAGACATTCTCCCTTCAGAAATTTCAACCAACAATTTTTCCTGAACAATAGACGGGAATTCATCTACTGACTTTTCACCATTTCACATCCTATCCCTTCAAATGCAGGGATGAGAAAAAAACATTTAAAAAACCATCAGTGAGAAGATCCGCTGTCTGTTTGTTTGGAAAAAGATGGAGCCAAGGAAGCATGTTTGATAGCCTCACTGGCGTTATTCCCTTTATGAAAATTCTCTCGTGTCGATTGATGTGTACCGTTTGACGATAATTTACGAAAACACCTGGAAACAGGGTGAGAACCGGCACAACTAGCACATTCGTGCTTATATTTACATGTATTAGGCCATCTGCATTGACTGTCATTATAAGCAAAGCAAATGCCTTTTTTTTAAAGAGACAGATGGAGAATTCACAGAACCAGAAATAGGCCTAGAGAAAACAGGTTTCTGAGGGAGGAAAAGGTTGAGCCAAAAGCCCACATCTTTAGAACCCCATAATAAATGAGGACAAACAGACAACTTATGTCTGAAAGCCTCATCATAAGTGAACCAAGAAGAATTATTAAAACTGCGATAAGCTTCTTGAATAATATCTATATGTTGAAAGAGACCCGTGCTCTTAGACGGGTATCTTTCACACAAAACACTCGCATAAACGCAAAAACCTTGCAACCAGTTAGAAAAAGATTTTGTCACAAATTTGCGTTTATCATCCTCAAACTTATCAGACTTGTCACTCTTAATCAAAGTATCCTTAGCAGAAGGTAGTAAACTCAAAACATCAACAAAGTCGCCTTTCCATATTTTTTCTTTAATGGCAGATGGCAAATGGAAACCTAATGGCGATAAAAAACAGGGCATAGATTCCTTAAAACTATTTGATTCAACATCAACATTTTTTTGTGAAGTAGGAAATGAAGGCTGTGCAGGCAAACTGTCCTGAGCAGACCAGACCATGGTTGAAGTAGAAGGAACATCAGATGCAACATTAGGCTTATCAGAAAGCAATTTTTTTGAAAAATCATCCATAAACTTAGTAAAAGATGAAGACAGCTGATTAATAAAAGCCATATGAATGGACTCACCTCCAGCTGTTTCATTTCTAGCAACCACAGGGGTAGGCTGTTGATGAGTGCAGTGCACAGGGATCGTGGCCACTGCTAGTTGATCAGAAGATGTAGATAGAGAAGCACTGTTGATAGTAGTCACAGAAGGGGAGACATCTTGTTCTTTATCCTGCCGATGTGATGCCTGCTGTATAGGAGGAAGGGGGGGCCGAGATGAGCGACCTAACCGATACTCTGAAGAGGGCCTCACTGTGGACGAGGAATCCAATGGCAGACGATTCGGAGTCTTCTGCCACTTCCCAGGACGGGGCCTGGGTGGAGATGGGCTAAATTGTCGGCGCATGGTTCGAATCCTCTTCGGCGGCGCATCTACATTGCCCTCTGAACCGGAACGAGCAGTGGTGGCTTGACCCGGAGGCGGAATCGGATGACGAACATCCACATCTACGTCACCCCAAGCGCCGGATGAAGGAGCCAGCGGCGGAAGTGATGCCGAGTCCATCAGACGATCAGCAGGTCCCGATCTAGATGGCAGAGACAAACAGGATTGAAGCCATTCAACACCGCCCTCAGATTCAGCCCGCTCGATGAGCTGACGCAGTAGAGAATCCATAACCAAAGGCTGAGGTGGGCAAGACAGCAGGAAAAGAGAAAGTAATATAGCTCCGCACTAAAAAATGCTGTAAGCAGACAAGAAGTGCTGATGGATGTCTTCTTCCAGGATAACTGACAAAACTGACAAAAAGAGTGCTGCCCATATTTATAGAGGAAATGATTGACATTTCTTGGGATTTCATTGGCTATTTCTTTATTGACCTATCCCAAATTAGTAAATTAAAACTAGCCAGTCAATTAATGCCATTTTGAAACCACTACTGAAAAGCTTTAAATTATTTAACTGCTTGAATTATTGTCCTATTATTTAACTGCCACGATCCCATAAGGAAAAGGGGGCCTAATACAGGCATATCCCCTTTTCCCCTCATTCTTTTACTTCAGCATAAAAGTGACTGGCGCCCAGCATTTATTTTACCTGCATCACTACCCACCATGCCTGACAATCCACACCCACAGGAGGTATGTAGCCCCTCTCTGCCTCTGAAGGTCATCACTAGGCCCTAGGGGGTTCTGGGGGGTCCGCTACAGTGACAAGGAGTTAAGTCTCACAAGTAGTTTCATAGGCTTGACCATCTGCTGAATTCACCTATGCACCATCTCCAACAGCATCCTTACCAAGGTAGGTGTCTTTTATGCAGCTTTTGGAACCGAAGAAAATCATGTCCCCAAATAACCCCGATGCCCAGCATCAAAGAGGTTCTAAAGCCAAAAGTTTTCTTTTTACCTTATGCATTGCCTCGATTTTGTTACCTATATCACATCCAATGACAATCTACATCTACTTTAACAGACCTTTCAGGGCTTACAAGCCTTTCACTGATTTCTTTCTATGCAGTTTGTTAGCAGCATTCTCTATGCTTTCCCTATCGCAGGCAAAGCACCTTGGTAATATGGCTGCTGTGACCTCACCCTAGGTAAAGGGTCTGGCTTATTAAAAAAAAAAAACCTTATTGGTCCTTTTAAGCAAGCTGACCTAAATTCAAGGACCAGACAGCATATTATGGCTGCCAATAATTCAGTCTGGTGAATTATTTATTACAAGCATTTATATAGAGCCATCAATTTACACATCACTTTACAAATTTGCAAGGACCACAAACCTCAAATATGCAGGGTTTGGCTCAAACTTATGGTAGCAGTAAATTGAGCCTTATTTGTAGTTAGAACCTTTTAGATTTTTATTGTTGTCTGTGTCCCCACTGAGGAGATTCACAATCTCAATTTGCCTTGGTGACAATTGTCAATGAAAAATAAAGTGATGGAAAATCCAGTGCTCACTACAACAGGAGGCAAGAGAAAATTAAAAAAGGACAGCGCAATATCTGTTGGTTCACTGATTCAAAAATAAGTTATAATATAATCTGTGGGGCTCTGTATATAAAGTGCTATCCGAATAGATAAAAGATAAATCCACAATTACATGTGTATGAGTGCAAAGTGCAATGTACAACTCTTATATATTCAAAATAAAACACCCAGTACACCCAAAAATAATTGCCAAAAAAGTGCTAACGTAGAATCCAAAGTGTAAAATAACACTATTATTGTGTCATAATAATATAATATTAATTATAATAATATAATAATAGTAATAATATAATAATAGTTTTTTTATACACTTATGAATCGACATGTTAGCACTTTTTTGGCAATTATTTTTGCTAATTATTTTTAGATCTGAGTGTTCTATTATAGCATTATTTATTGGTGTAACCCTAAAAAATTCCTAAGGCGCTTGATCTTTTTACTATCATATCAACAGGAGGCCAAATTTCTCAATAGGCATAATTGCTCTGATGACAGTTGTCAAGATGATATTTCCTCCCACTTTGAAGAAAATTCCTATTACTTCTTGTGGTTGTGGAGACAGGAAAAGAAGGAAAGTTTCTCAAAAGTGAAAAAAAAACTACAGGGGTTAAACCATGCTTTTTTTTTTTTTTACATAAAAAAATAATATGAAAGTTTTGGTATTATGCAATAAACATTTCAGTTAAATTAGGAAAGTACCATAAAATGTCTTATTAAAGTCAGATAATCCTGCTGTCTTGCTTCCTATTTTCAAGGTTGCAGCCATAGGTGCAGATTCCCCCTGTTTACCCCCCTGATATTTCACTAAAGACCCCAAGTGGAGCTCCTAAAAAAATTGTAAATAAATAAATAAAATTGTAAAAAATAATAAAAATAAAATAATAAAAATAGAAACTACTGACACCATCCACTGCCCTACTGACACCAATCTCTGCTCTACTGACACCATCAATTGCTTTACTGACACTGTCAATATACATACACATGCACACACATTCATATGCGTTTGAGCTTTGGGGTGCACACCCTAATGCAGCCTTTCTTTTACCAGGGTGCCCAGGCATCCTGGGGTGCCTTGAGGTTTCTTCAGGGGTGCCTTGGCAAAATGCCTAAAAACTGCCCAAAAATGTATACAAGCCAGCAGGTGGATCAAGCCTGCCTTTTAGTTACACAAAGCCAAAGGTTTGGTATTGTTCATCATTTCAACCTTCCAGCCACCGGCGTCCTAACGACCAGCGATGTCATCAGTGTTGATAAGAAGGGTGTTGATCATCCTTGTTTGACCCTCTCTTGCACCTCTCCGTCAGCACTGGGGTCAAATTAGCTGAGCGATGGAGAAAAATTGAGGGAGAGGAGAAACACTGAAATACTAGTCAGTACCAGTTTGTAGAAATGTAAGAATAAATCACCTCTAACCTTGGGTTTCCTACGTGTGTGAATGTTGCTGCATTATGTAACACTATTAGAATAGTTGTTTACATTTTAGATTTGGAAGCCTCCAGATTGTTCATAATCTTAAACGGTGCCTTGACTCAAAAAGGGTTGAGAAACACTGCCCTAATGTAATAGGCTGTGCACACCTATGGTTGCAGCCTAGGCAGAGATTTGGTGCATGTGACATATCACATGACTCAGGAAGAAATAGAAATGCATTTTTAAACACTTTCTTATGTGTGAAATTTCAGCCTTCAACACTGGCCATGACACACAGGGGGGGGGGGGGAGTGGGGGGGGAGAGGGGCTTGGTTAGAAAAGGTAGTGCTTTGCAGCTGCACAACTAAGATAGGAAATGTAATTTTCATAAAACATGAGGTTACCTCCACTGTAACAATCAGGAGCTGCTACAGATGTGCTGTGCATCAACACTGATAGTAAGGATGTCTCATGAAACACTTTATTCATAGGCTGATGTCAAAGAAAGTCAGAAGAGCTTGTATTATGTTTGATTTTGTTTTAACTGTTTTTAACTCCATCAGTATTGAGCAAAAAAATGTTTTCTTTCTAGATATTTATCTCTTCTGCTTGTGCAAAGGAAAGAGGAAGACTGACCTATAAACCTGAAGGAAGTTTCACCTATGCAATCTAAATGCCTATCTTGCCACATTTTCGTAACTAACCTCCATCTCCACTGTGTGCACATCTTCCCCACTCAACACTCTCCTCCTTTGAACTGGCTACTACTGAAGAGGTTAAAAAAATGTTCTCAGATGCCCGCCTAACCACCTGTTCCCTGGATCCTGTTCCCTCACAACTACTACGGACACCCTTTTACTCTATCCTATGCTCCATTACTCACATCTTCAATCTCTCCCTCTCTAGTGGCACCTTCCCCTCCCCTCTAAAACATGCGCAGATCACTCCCATACTTAAAAATCCCTCACTAGACCCCACCAACCTGAACAACCTAAGACCCATTTCACTGCTCCCATTCACTTCTAAACTTCTAGAATGCTTAGTCTACAACCGTCTCAGCTCCTACCTCAGTGAAAATAACCTTCTTGATCCCTTACAGTCTGGCTTTCGCTCACAGCACTCCACAGAAACTGCCTTACTAAAACTCACAAACGATCTACTAACTGCTAAAACCAATGGCCACTACTCCATACTCCTATTACTTTACCTCTCTGCGGGCCTTTGACACTGTTGACCACCCGCTCCTTCTTAATAAACTCTGTTCCCTTGGCCTCCAAGATTCTGCTCTATCTCGCTTCTCCTCCTACCTATCACAGCACTCCTTCAGTGTTACCCACAACTCTACCTCCTCCTCCCCATTGCCCCTTTCTCTGGGGGTTCCCCAAGGCTCTGTTCTTGGACCCCTCCTCTACTCTACCTACACCGCCTCCCTTGGTTACTTGATAACCGCCCACGGATTCCAATACCATCTATACACCGATGACACTAAAATCTATCTGTCTACTCCTCACCTCACTTCTTCAGTCTCCTCTCGCATTGCTAACTTACTACTGACATTTCAACATGGATGTCGCACCACTTCCTCAAACTAAATCTCTCTAAAACTGAGCTGGTAATATTCCCCCCCCCCCCCCATGACTTTTCCATCACAATTAGTTATGCAACCATCAATCCCTCCTCTCATGCCAGGGTACTAGGTGTAATCCTAGACTCTGACCTGTCCTTTCAGCCCCAAATCCAATCATTGTCAAAAGCTTGTAGACTTCAACTCCACAACATCTCTAAAATTCACCCTTTTTTAACAACTGAAACCACCAAGCTACTCATTCACTCCCTTTGTTATTTCTCGCCTCGACTATTGCAACTTCCTTCTTATAGGCCTACCACTCCATAGGCTATCCCCTCTTCAGTCTATCATGAATGCTGCTGCCAGGCTTATCCACCTTACCAACCGCTCAGCGTCTGCCTCCCTCTCTGCCAATCCCTACACTGGCTCCCGATTGCCCAGCGAATTAAATTCAAAATACTAACCACAACATACAAAGCCATTCACAACTTTGCCCCGAGCTACATCACCAGTCTTGTCTCAAAATATCACCCAAAGCGTCCTCTCCCCTCCTCTCAAAACCTCCTACTCTCAAGATCCCTTGTCTCCTCCTCCCATGCTCATCTACAGGATTTCTCCAGAGCCTCTCCCATCCTCTGGAACACTCTACCTCAACCTGTACGGCTATCTCCTACTCTAGCTGCTTTCAGGCAATCCCTTAAAACTCATCTCTTCGGGGAAGCCTATCACACCACCAACTAATCTTCCATCAGCTCATTCCCTACTGTTACAACCTCTTGTAACACCTGCCCACCCCATTAGATTGTAAGTTTATATCATCTGTATCAGCCTGATTGGATGCATCTCTTGCTGTGTATGGTGCCTACACTTTATATCGGTTGGAGGAAGAAAGATACCTTTTCAGGTTTTACATATGTGACATAGTGGACTGCACCCACCAGTCCATATCATCTGTTTTTTCACTGGATGGATTATTGGCTTGCATGATCTATATGGTTTTTCAATTTCCATATACACAAACTGGCCAGTTATTATGATTCCTTTCATAAGTGATTTCCATTAGCAGCTCAGTACCTTGATTGCATGAATACATCTAATTGGTTTCTAATGACCCATATACTTGACCATTGCTGATCAGATTGGATGTTAGCTCTGTGAATTTAGCTGAAAGTGTTTCCACAGACGTTCATGATGCCTCCTAGTGGCCAGTAAAGCACTTTAGTTCACTGTTGCTTCCATATCACATCCAACCTAACCAGCGTATCATCAGGTCTATGAAATGTCTCTTGTTCAGTTTGCTTTTGTTATTTAACCTGCTACACCACTTGGTTTATTTTAGTAAATGTATGTATGTCCTTGTTGTGACTTATTGCCGACAGATGTGTTATATTTTGTACATATTTTTTTTCAATAAAGATATTCATTTTTTAGCCTATACCGCTTGGGTTTCCTTCCCAATCTCTTGCTAGCTTTCTTGCTACCATTGCTTTTGTTACAGCCCTCTTAATTCACTTGTATTTTATTGTATTGTAACTGTATTGTCTCCCTTTTATATTGTAAAGCGCTGCGTAAACTGCTGGCGCTATATAAATCCTGAATAATAATAACTAACAGAAATAATCCTTTTGAGAATATCAATTACCTTTATAATGTGCTATTTTGTGCTACCTACAATATGATCAGATTTGTAAGATCTAGTTTTCTAATTCCAGATGTACATTTATAGTGTATAGATGCAGGAACCCTGAGAATCCAGTGCAGGTTCCCGCATCACATTCAAATCGCAGGCAGTTCACACTGCCATATGCGAATTGCTGGAGGTGACAATACAAAGTTAATGACACCCCCAGATCAGTTTGCATATCACAGTGTGAACTGTCAGTTTCGGACATGAATCGGATCGCATAAGTGTGTAACCACCATGCGATCTGATTCTGCTGTGAATATGAGTGATGTCATGCCGCTCTCTGGTATTGGTGGGTAGTGAAAATGGTCGGGGGGTTATGGAGCAGTGGAGAAGGGATTCCAGTAAGTGGTAGGGGGGGGGGGCACGTTCTTCAGCTGCCAGCTGGAGCATGGAGGGGCTCTGAGGAATATAAAGCAGGAGAGAGTGGCGCCAGCTTAGTGTAGCATAACATTTATTAATACATAATAAATGTAGCAACTTACTCTGAGGTAGGGATAAACAGGTGAAAGCAGGAGAGAGTGGCGCCAGCTTAGTGTAGCATAACATTTATTAATACATAATAAATGTAGCAACTTACTCTGAGGTAGGGATAAACAGGTGAAAGCAGGAGAGAGTGGCGCCAGCTTAGTGTAGCATAACATTTATTAATACATAATAAATGTAGCAACTTACTCTGAGGTAGGGATAAACAGGTGAAAGCAGGATCATCTGTCTTCTTCTCCTTGGTTTGGTGTAGTAAGGAGGGTGGCAGGGTGCCGGTGTATCCGTGGGGTAGCTGTTGTTCAACAGCTTGTCCGTAGTTTGAGTGGCGGCGGAGGACTCTCAGCGAGGCTCCGACTACCTGCTTCCGGTCTGACCTACGTCACTTCCAGTAGGGAGAAGACAGAGATTGCACACATTCTGAGCATCCGTGCCCCTTCGTCAGGCGGTGGGAGTGGCCCTCTGAGGACAGGGAGTTTATACCCTGTTGCTGAGGTGATTGCTTGGACATCTGTCAGGAGGGGACGGGGCCCAAAAAACATATAGGCCAGGATGCTTATGTGACGTGGCTTCAGCTATTGTCTTTTTGTGCATCAGGTTAAAAAGAAATGTCTCTAAAAGCATGGCAGTGGGCAATGGTAAGTCCACAAATAAAAGATATATATGGTATAATGAGGAGATTGTAAGAAATACAACGATGCAAAAAATGGAAGTAAAAATAAAAGGAGAGATAGAAGATGGGAGTAGAGATGACAGAGAACAAATGAAAAATAATAATAATAAGAAATAAATGAGCAAGACAGAGGTAGTATATCAATGGGGTAAGACTAGCATGGGAGGTATATGCATGAAAGAATACATGGAGGGGGTATATATCAATATGTTGGTATGGTACAAAAATGTGTAAGTATATGGATAGTGTATGGTCACAAATATGTGCAGGATGTAAGTCTAGGACTATTATTCATGTGAAAACATGATTTAAGAGGATTGCATGGGGATAGGTGGTATCACCTGGGATCCCAATGAGTCAGGGCAATAGGTGCATTCAATTACATGGCCCATGGAAAAGGTGGCAATATTGTAGTGCACGCAGAAGATGTGTATATTTTGTAGTATCAGCATAGAAAGGTAGGCTAAACCTACATTTTGTAGGGTATCAACGTATGTCAGGAAAGGTGACATCTCAGTGTTATATATGCGCACTGGCGCACACGCATATAGGTATAAGTATGCGCATGTGTACACACACACGCACACCTATTTAGAGTGTAATGTTAATTTCTAACCCCTCATTCAAGCCTCCTTGATCCTGCTTTACCCATCTCACCTGTTTATCCTTACCTCAGAGTAAGTTGCTACATTTATTTATTATGTATTAATAAATGTTATGCTACACTAAGCCGGCGCCGCTCTCTCCTGCTTTATATTGATCTGATTCTGCTGCGGGTCCTGTGTGAGTTGTGTTCCAATTTGTATGGCTGAATTCGCATTGCACAGACATCATATGTGATTTTCCGAGCAGTGCGCTCCGAATCACATGCAATGTTTGTCATCGCACTAATGTGAACCGGGATTTAAGCATACATTAGAATATATTGGCTTATTATGTCCTACATGACAGGCTACCTATTCTGTCAGTATACCAAACATAGGGAAATCATTTTCTGTTACAACTTTCAGGTTCAGTAAATCATATTGAAAATGCTTAAGTAACCTGTAGTGAAAAATACGATTTCATCTTCCTAAAGACTGATTGTTCTCAGTTGCTATGCTGTCTTGTTGAATAAGAACATTGATCTTAAACAGCACTAAATAATATAAGTAGAGACAACTCATAAGGATTGTTCAAAATGTATAAAATTACCATAGATTGTAATTATTAAAGCCTAACTCCAGGCCACTTAAAAATGACTTCTTGTTGTGGGGCTTTGCCTGCAATACAAAGGTTAATAGCTACTTATGTCTAGGGAAGAAGAAAAACTATTTTACATACCTGATCCTGGTCCCCAGCAGATGGTGGTGGACTGTCACTTGCTTCATCATGTCCAATGCAGCGCTAAAGATCCTTCTTTGGTCTTGATGGTGTCAGGACCATAGACCTTTGGAATGCGGGGGGGACGGGACTTGTTTAGTTGCAGGGAGGAGCAGAGGATCAAGAAAATGTCTCTCCTGCAGCTGCAGAACCCCCTCATCTCCACACATTGTCTCAGCAGTTGGCAGCAGAGTGGAGGACAGAACCCCTCCACTAGATCCTATGCTTCTCTGTGCCATCGCAGCCCCTCCTTGTCTCCGCCTCCCCTGGTCTCAGCATTTAGCAGACTCAAGAAACTGACTCTAGCCCTCCTTTGGTCTCAGCATTCAGCAGACTCAAGAAACTGACTCTAGTCCTCCTTTGGTCCTCCTCCATACCCTTCCCAGCTACACCCCCAGCTTCTTTCTGGAATCAGCACAAGGTAAGGGGGGTGCAGTATGATGTAAGGGATGGTGGGGGGGAGGGGGCTCTTGACATCTGTTGTGAGGGGGAGTAGATTTCTCTGGACATATTGTCTTACAGATACAACCAGCCCTTCAAGGGAAACCATAATGCTGGTGTGGCCCACAATTAAATTAAGTTTGGCACCCCTGCTTTAGACCAAAAGAAGCGCATAACCTTTGCAGTGCTGGTGCAACCCCATTGCATAGTTTTTTAGTTGCCCAAAGTTGAGCATCGGCAGTGGGACTCCAGAAAAGGAGGTTTGGGGCCACTCTCTACAATACCATTGCGCAGAGCTGGTAAGTATGTTTGTATGTTATTTCAATAATGAAAAAAAATGTTAAGCTTACAATCACTTTAATGGGCAATATGATGTTACATAGGAGGTAAAAAATTAAGCTCAGTGGTCCTTCTGGCCCTATAGCCTAAAGCCTAGTACACAACACTAGTTTTTTTTTTTTTTTGGGGTTGAATGAAAAAAACCTGACAGCTCAGGTTGGAGCTGCTGTACTAACAATCTGATGTTAGTACATCAATCTCTCCTGCCAGAACACTCCTGTCAGCGCTCTCAGCCATTGGCCAAGAGCGTCGACTGGGAGCCGGCCAGCAGACCTTTTTAGGTCATGAGCTCGGCTGCCATACTTACAGGTCAAATGTCAGACGGTTTCTATTAAACCGACCGATGCCAGCCAACATTCGGCTGAAGTGGATTATCAGAGAAATTGTGCAAAGGGAAAATAAGAGAAGCAATATGCAGTAACCTATAACAACCAAGCAGATTTGGGTTTGGGTTTGCTGTAGTGTTGCTGTCAGTTAAAGCGGTTGTATCCTCACAACATCAGAGAAAAAAAAACCCTGCAAGACAAAGGCATAATGAGCTAGTATGCATCGCATTAAATACTTACCTTAGAACGAAGCATCCGACACGGTCGCCCGGACACCGCTGAGGGAGCTGTCATGTTCCCTCTGCGTCTCTTCTGGGTGTGGCGGCTCCAGCGCTGTGAGTGGCCGTAGCCGCGATGACGTCACTTTCGCGGGAGGTCACTTTCCAGCAAGGAGCTGGCAAAGAGCTGGCAAAGAGCTTTGAAGGTCCGCCGGACCTTCAGAGCGCATGCGCCGCTGCTGTCAGCGTCTGCATGCAGGGCGAATATCTCCTAAACCGTGCAGGTTTAGGAGATATTCATTTTACCTACAGGTAAGCCTCAATATAGGCTTACCTGTAGGTAAAAGTTTAATGGCGGAGTATACTACCGCTTTAATGCACTCTGCATGCTACTCTTTGTCTTGTCAGATAAACTATTTAACATTGGTTGCTTCAGAACATTTTCTCAGTTTGCAAGTCTGTTTTTCACACAGTTAATATTTGTAAAAAATATTGTTTATCACACTAATAGAGTGCAACAGGATAGTGCATGTTTTTACTGGCTTGTCCATTCACTGGAAAAATTAAAGAACTATTGTACTCTTTTACAAGGAGGATTTCCTGTACTAAAATTTCTAACTTTAAACAATCAACATTCTTAATTACCTTATTGTATGTTCGGGAGGAGTGTGGATTTCGCTGAAGATAATTTCTGACAGACCCTTATCCTCTTATATAAAGCATGATTGAAAACACATTTTTGTATGCTAAGAAAATACAGTATCTTTTCCAGCAAAGAAATTTCCAGGAACATTCATTACAGCTCCACTTTGTAAACAACATCTTTAGCTACAGTTTAAAGATAAAATTTCAACTTTGAAGATATGCCACCACATAAGATGTACTGCAATGCTGTTGATGTCAAGGGAAAATATAACACTCGTGACAAAATCTAAAGTAATTACTACAGATGTAAAAAACAAAGTGTTGAGAACTATGTAATAATCATTTCAATTTGTTGGCTTTAATGACAACAAATATCTTGCGTTACCATAAGTTCACCTCATTAAATTTGACATTTTATGTTATAGCGCTAAAGATTTTACAGTGAAAGATAGCTACCGAAGCAGATTTATAAGTCAAGTCATTTTTATCAATCATGTTTCTATGTTAAATGAAAATATTGGGATAACGATTTTAAATGAATAAATAATAGTTGATCATCGTAAGCACCCCTGTCAGTGGTAAATGATTTGTCTCAACCCTGTAACTGCTACATTAGCAGGAAAGCTTGTTCTGTTGAAAAACAACAGACTCACTAGCCAGATCACCAGATGGAAAGAAAGCCTAAACAAGAAAACTGAGTTAGCGACATCTAAAAATTGATAATCTACAATATAATAAATGTTTGCTTTTGGGTTTATACTAATTGAAATTCGGTTACGTAGTCACTCTAATCTGAATATTTCAGTGAAATAAATGCACTATAGAGTTGATTTATTTTTTTTATTAAAGTTGAAAGTTGGCTGATGTGGATCCTGTTTAAATTGCAGCTTAGTGAAAGTGCTTATACAGTATACTGTGTAACAAGGCCACTACAATATGTTGGTGGCTTTTTCAGTGAAATAGATAGTTTTAATCCAAAACACAGGATGAGATCTGGACACGCGGTCAATGCACAGATAATTTAAAGGATGATAATTTTGTACTATGTGCTCCTGCACAATTAGTAAAGAGCACTTTGAAAGGATAGATGGGTATAATTAGGAGTAGTACATCTTGCTTTATTATAATATCAATATGTTTGACTGGTAAGCAATAACTCTATCTGTACATTTGTTGAAAATAAATGAAACAGATCAATATATACTGTATATATTATATAATAACAAGACAAGCAATATACAGGCAAATTGAACACTTGAGTGACACAATATAGGCATGCAAAACTAAGTGGTGGCCCGCCACCATCAAACGATCCATTCAACACTTTTCTTGATCCCCCAATGCCCTCTGTGACCTCAGCAACGCTAACACCCCACTTTCAATACCGCCCCCCTCCGCAACGCCACCTACCTACCTTGTCCCCTCCGCAACGCCACCCAACACCTGTCTTGTCCCCGCCCTCCTATTTCCCACCCCACTCCTCCATTGATTTCTCCCAACCACCTACCCATTACCCGCCACCAAACTTACCTGGACCCCCTTACCACCATGAGGTTGCGCAGGAATGACATGTCCAAGCCACCCACTCGCATCCTGACATCAGCTATCCACGTTCGAAGTCACCGCGGTCAAGCCAGGACGATCAGTCAGGATACACCTACCAGCATTTGTGATTTTTTTCTTTTTTTTGTGTTTATTTGAATAAAAACCTTTTTTTGAAATGATATTTTGCCTCATTTTTTTTTAAAGTTGTATGTTGAAATAGAAGTACATCTGCACAGGCCATTGGGCTGGCACACACTTGCCACATGCAGAAGGAAACCCCCCTCCTTCTTCTGCATGTGGCAAGTGTATGCACAGGCCATTGGGCTGGCACACACTTGCCACTTGCAGAAGGAAACCCCCCTCCTTCTTCTGCATGTGGCAAGTGTATGCACAGGCCATTTGGCTGGCACACACTTGCCACATGCAGAAGGAAACCCCCCTCCTTCTTCTGCATGTGGCAAGTGTATGCACAGACCAGGGCTGGCACACACTTGCCACATGCAGAAGGAAACCCCCCTCCTTCTTCTGCATGTGGCAAGTGTATGCACAGGCCATTGGGCTGGCACACACTTGCCACATGCAGAAGGAAACCCCCCTCCTTCTTCTGCATGTGGCAAGTGTATGCACAGACCAGGGCTGGCACACACTTGCCACATGCAGAAGGAAACCCCCCTCCTTCTTCTGCATGTGGCAAGTGTATGCACAGGCCATTGGGCTGGCACACACTTGCCACATGCAGAAGGAAACCCCCCTCCTTCTTCTGCATGTGGCAAGTGTATGCACAGACCAGGGCTGGCACACACTTGCCACATGCAGAAGGAAACCCCCCTCCTTCTTCTGCATGTGGCAAGTGTATGCACAGGCCATTGGGCTGGCACACACTTGCCACATGCAGAAGGAAACCCCCCTCCTTCTTCTGCATGTGGCAAGTGTATGCACAGACCAGGGCTGGCACACACTTGCCACATGCAGAAGGAAACCCCCCTCCTTCTTCTGCATGTGGCAAGTGTATGCACAGGCCATTGGGCTGGCACACACTTGCCACATGCAGAAGGAAACCCCCCTCCTTCTTCTGCATGTGGCAAGTGTATGCACAGACCAGGGCTGGCACACACTTGCCACATGCAGAAGGAAACCCCCCTCCTTCTTCTGCATGTGGCAAGTGTATGCACAGGCCTTTGGGCTGGCACACACTTGCCACATGCAGAAGGAAACCCCCCTCCTTCTTCTGCATGTGGCAAGTGTATGCACAGGCCATTGGGCTGGCACACACTTGCCACATGCAGAAGGAAACCCCCCTCCTTCTTCTGCATGTGGCAAGTGTATGCACAGGCCATTGGGCTGGCACACACTTGCCACATGCAACATTGAACTGGAACAATGGAAGAATGATAGACATCAAAAGAACTGACATACATGTTTAATAAAAGCTGTATGTGAAGATATCACAAAGTTTACAAGTAGAATGATTTTAGACAAAATTATCCTGCCATGCCACTTCCCCATCAGGCGAGACAAAGAAATCCGCAAACTTATCTCTGATGGTCATGACTCGTGCTGTTGTTCGTAAGTCCATAAACTGCACGCGGTGCATGGGGTTACGTGGCTCTGGTTCAACGCTGCTCCTGTTGCTTCTCCTTAGGAAATTGTGCAAAACACAGCAGGCCAGGACAACCTTGGTGGCATTGTCAACATCCAGTTGCATACATGACAGCAAAACCCTCCATTTTGCTGAGCACACACCAAACGCACACTCCACAACACGACGAGCTCGGCTCAGCCGATAATTGAATATACGTTTGGTGTGACTCAGTCCATAGCCACTGTATGGCCTCATCAGATTTTCTGCCAGTCCAAATGCTTCGTCGGCCACCATGACCAATGGCAAGCTTGGTTCCTCAGTACACGGTAGCGGCCTGCTTGTTGGTATGTTGAGTCGTCCTTCGTGTAGCCGACGTCCAAAGGCCGATTCTCGAAAGATGCGGGCATCACCCTGGCTGCCATATGCTCCTACATCAACAGCAAGGAATTGAAGATGGGCATCAGACAATGCCAGGAGTACCACAGAAAAATATTTCTTGTAGTTAAAGTATGCAGAGCCGGAATGGGGGGGCTTCTTCACCCTGATGTGTTTTCCATCAAGGGCACCGATACAGTTGGGGAACTGGGTTTTCTCCCAAAATTCGTCGACAACTGCTTCCCACATCTCTTCAGTCGGCTCCGGCATGACCACCTCCTTCAACTGCTCCCATATTGCCGCACATGTCTCCTTAACAATTTTGGCCACCGTGGAGACACCTAGAAGAAAATAGTGGTGTAAGGAGACAAAGCTTTGGCCAGTAGCAAGAAACCTAAAATAAAAAGAAAAAATGATTACATATTACATCTATCTTTCAAAAATACATTGAAAATGTTTTAACTAGGACCTCACCACCTAACCCTCTTAACCCAAGTACTAACCCTATACAAAACACCCACAAATGATTTCACTTACCGAAGTGTCACAAGCAGCCTTTCCTCCGGTGACACACTGCTTCGCATGTTCGTGTCCATCCTGGATAGCCTTGGCCTGAGCTTCTCCAGCAGGTCATCGAAAAGCGGAACGGACATACGTGAGAAGTTGTACCACTCCGCATGTCCGGATACATGCGGAGTTGGGTGTACATGGTGGTAAAGTACCCCACGGACAGACGCTGCAACATGACAGGATGCACCCAGAACCTTCGCCGTCTGCTCCTCTCATTCTCCTCCTCCAACTGTCTCCTTCTACGCATCCTTCTCAAGATGATGAGCAGGATCGCCTCATCAACCTTCTGCATAACAGGATCCATGACTCAGAAATGCAAAAAATACTCCGAAAATACAAGAAACACTCTCAACTGATCTGAAAATGCTCTCTCCTCTCTCTCTCTCCTACCAAAATGGCTTCCACACATTGCATTGTGGTTATTTTGGGTGTGGAAAATGGAGGAGGACTGATTTTTTTAAAAAACGCTATTTAGCGCTGACGCGGCTTAACGCGGCTTAACGCTCATTAACATAATTTGAGAAACGCTGTTTAACGCGCGTTTTTAACGCCGGTTTTTCCCGGCGTCATAACTAGCTTGGACGTACGTTTTTTTGAACGCCCCGTGTGCATGGGGCCTTAAAGCTTCCCCATAGCCTGGAATAGCATAGATGACTCCTCTTGCATGGTCCAATGTCGGTTAAATGTTTATGTTAACATATGTAAATAGATTAAAAGTAAACAATAATTTATTTATTTGTTTGTTTGTTTATTTGTTTATTTATTTATGTGGAAAGTCTACTTTATACATTTTTTCTTTTGATGTGTGTTATGCGTTATTGGAATGTATTATTGAAGATTTCTTGATACTTGTTAACTATCTTGTTTTTATAATTCAGCTTTTTGTTTTCATTGTAGATTGATTATTCTATTTATTATATTTATGTCCTATATACATCTGTAGCCCTGAGGAAGCAGAATACCCATGAAACTCGTAAACTGATGTTTGGAGTTGGAGTAGGACACGATTGTTCCAAATTTCTGTGCTTCCATTGTTTTTATCCTGAACAATGGGGTTTTAAATGTCTGTAATAAATACTATAGTGGATTTTATTAAATATGTTATAGAAGAGTTTTTAATTTATACCTTCCTAGTTGTCATCTAAAAAATCCCCCTTTTCTCTTCTCTCTTTTGTATATTTAGTTTTGTCTTTATACACATGCAGCTTGGCTTGGGAGCAAGCTCGCACCTGTGCCACCATAGGAAGTGGCTTCCTATGGTGGCACAGGGGGAAAAAGCAGAGCAAAGAGTGCCAGCGGGGGCTCTAGAAGAGGAGGTTTGGGGCCATTCTGTGCAATACCCTTGCACAAAGCAGGTAAGTATAACTTATTTTTTATTTTAGCAAAATATAAAATAAGACTTTACAACTGCTTCAGCCACTTCTGGACCGGAAGGATTTGCCCCTTAACCGCTTACTGCCCGCCCACCGTCAAATGACGGAGTGGTGCAGCTATTGTTCTGGGACGTCGTCATATTATGGCTCACCAGAACGGCTTCTCTTGTGTGCCCGCGGGGGCGCGCAGTGTGCAATAGTGGCCCCGCCGTGTCCTAGCAACAATGACATGGCTCTTTACCCATGTGATCAGCTGTGTCCAATCACAGCCGGTCACATGTAAATGAGGAAGTGCCGTTTATCGGCTCTCCTCGCCTCACACTGTCAGAGTGGGTGGCGAGGAGAGTCGATCAGTGGCTCTTCCTCAAAAGGGAAACTAGGACAGGTAATCAGGGCACTGATCATCAGTGCCCTGATTACAGAAAAGTGAAAAACAGTGGCCATCAGTGCCCACAGTTCCCACCATCAGTGCCCACAATCAGTGCCCATAGTGCTGCCAGTCAGTGCCCATTCGTGCCTGATCATCTGTGCTGCCCATCAGTGCCGCCCGTCAGTGCCCATCAGTGCCACAGCTCAGTGCCCATCAGTGAGGCATATTAGTACCTCCTCATCAGTGCCACCTCATCAGTGCCCATAAGTGCCACCTCATCAGTGCCCATAAGTGCAACCTCATCAGTGCCCATCAGTGCAGCCTATCAGTGCCTCCTCATCAGCGCACATCAATGAAGGCTGCAGTAAAACTGCGGCGGGCAGTCTGGAAGTATTTAAGGGGTAAAGGGTTGTTTTCAGTCAAACAATATACAGTAAGTATGCCCAGAAACGGATATTAGATATGAGCAGCACTACTTAGTTTTTTACAAATGCTATTAAGAAAACCTATCCTGAATTTTATTCCCCCTAGCTTTTTGAAAATAGCGAAACGTAAATTTACTCAGTTCTAATGGGCAGTCCATTCTCCCAGAATCAAAGCTCAAATTCTAATTATAGTAAAAAATAGAGGTGGCATAGGCTTCGCTGACTCAGATCTCTATCACCAAGCTACTCATCTTGCAGGAGTAATAGAGTGGTGCAAACACACAGAGCCAAAGAGCTGGGTAGCCCACAAACAGGTTATGTTGCCCTACCCCTCCAGACACTCCTATGGCAACCCTCATCTTGCTACAGTATTGTACACTCAAAAACCATCCACTAAAAGGCACTACCTTAAATACCGCCTCAAAAATGAAAGGCATAGCTCTCTCCATAACTGGCTATTCTTGCCAAAAATTATGATTTTCCCCTGGGATACATGATCCAATTTTTTACTCCTTTATTTTCAATCACTCATTTAGGTTACAAAACTTTTTAGTGAATGGGCAATGGAAACCATTGGCAGAAATATAAGCCATTGTCTTCCACGAGTTACCTTTTTGGCAGACCCTTTCAGACCAGGAATTTCTTAACCTCTATAGTCCCCAAACAACCAGATCTTCCTAAGCTGATGACATTTCAGATCATATGTAAACACTTCTCTTCACTCTACCATGGTCTGTCCACTGCCTACTCAACAGCTGTTACACCATTTGAAGATTACATTCCCCCATTCCTGATTAAGTGGGAAAGGGACCTCCACCAACAACTTGCAAACAATCAATGTTCGTGAGGGGGCCTATGATTTGGCAGATGTTATTGCCAAATTATGAAAGTCTATCTCCCCTTTGCACCACTTCTCCTTGGGAGAACCACAGATTTGGGACAACCTTCCTATGTATGCATCCATAGCATTCAGCTTCTATCACCAAGTAGGAATAAGGTGCTCTGATTAGTATACTAGCCTCAATCCAATGTTCCTTCCATACCTCTGCCCAGCCAGGCACACTCCAAGATGGCACACTCACACCCAGGTTTCACCACTACTCACATCAGAGGACTCTGGCCTTGGCCTAAAAGACCTTATGCACCCCGCTGCAGGACCTAAAGTAGAAGGTCAGGGGAAACAAGGTGACTACAGCTGTTCCTTTTGTACTCTATACCACCTCAACTGGGACTTCAGCCCTGCAAAGGACACTTTGGATGAGCTCTATATGGGACCATATCTTAGCAGTTCCGGGTTGTTTGGCTTCCATGCCCATTTACTCTTGGCTCCTCCCACATTGACATTTATAGGGGCACTGATCCATGACATCACTAGAGAAGGAACTTTTCTGAAAGGGAACCTAACACCCAAATACAACTTTCCCTTTTCTATACTATAATGGGAACAGAGCCACCAAGTGATAGGCAAGCCAACTGCACCTGCCTACACATACATATAGTACATACTCTGTTTTGACATAAATCTTCAATCTCTACCAGATTTAAGGAGTCTAGCTAGAAACGACTTACTAGATATTATAGAGTCTCCATGAAACTACATCAAATGTTTCCAGACGTTCCAGACAACCCTGCAGCCTGCCCTTTACATTTAAGCCTATTATCTAAAAGAAAATACTGAAAGTCATTAGCAATACACTCATTAAATGCAGTCAGGGCTTGTATTCTAGTAAAATGGAAAGATATATCCCCTCCTACAATAGAACAACAGTTTGCAGTGCTACATGAGTCAATGAAAATGGAAGACTTCACAATGTCCTTGCGAAACCTAGGAGAAAGATTCCGTAAGACATGGTTCCATTAGACTGAGATCCAACTTTCACCTACAGTCAGGTCCATAAATATTGGGACATCGACACAATTCTAATCTTTTTGGCTCTATACACCACCACAATGGATTTGAAATGAAACAAACAAGATGTGCTTTAACTGCAGACTTTCAGCTTTAGTTTGAGGGTATTTACATCCAACTCAGGTGAAAGATGTAGGAATTACAACAGTTTGTATTTGTGCCTCCCACTTTTTAAGGGACCAAAAGTAATGGGACAATTGGCTGCTCAGCTGTTTCATGGCCAGGTGTGTGTTATTCCCACATTATCCTATTTACGAGGAGCAGAAAAAAGGTCCAGAGTTCATTTTAAGTGTGCTATTTGCATTTGGAATCGCTGTCAACTCTCAATATGAGATCCAAAGAGCTGTCACTATCAGTGAAGCAAGCCATCATTAGGCTGAAAAAACAAAACAAACCCATCAGAGAGATAGCAAAAACATTAGGTGTGGCCAAATCAACTGTTTGGAACATCCTTAACCACTTTACCACCGGAGGATTTTGCTGTCTTACGTCTGGGCCACTTTTTGCGATTTGGCACTGTGCGAATTTAACTGACAATTGCGCAGTCATGCAACGCCGTACCCAAATGAAATTTACGTCCTTTTTTTCCCACAAACAGAGCTTTCTTTTGGTGGTATTTGATCACCTGTGTGATTTTTACTTTTTGCGCTATAAACAAAAAAAGAGCGACAATTTTGAAAAAATAACAATATTTTTCCCATTTTTTTATATGAAATTCCCCCCCAAAAAAATGTAAAAATCTAAATTTTTTATCATTTTAGGCCAATTTGTTTTCTGCTACATATTTTTGGTAAAAAAAAAATCGCAATAAGCGTATTTTGATTGGTTTGCGCAAAAGTTATTGCGTTTACTAACTAAGGGAAAGATTTCTGTCGTTTTTGGTGTTTTTTTTAACGGGTAATGGCGGCGATCTGCGATTTCTTTTGCGGGACTACGACATTGCGGCGGACAGATCGGACCCTTGACTGACATTTTTGACACTTTTGGGGGTACCAGTGACATTACTACAGTAATCAGTGCTATAAATATGCACTGTTACTGTAAAAATGACACTGGCAGGGAAGGGGTTAATTTTATTGGAGAGGGAGGGGTTAATGTATGCCTGGTGCTTACTGACATGTGTGGGGGGAGGTGACTGAGTGACACAGGGACAGATCGCAGGTTTAGCTATGCTGAACCCTGCAATCTGACCCTGCCTGTCACTTAGGAGATCCGCCCACTTTGTTTACACAAGCGGGCGGATCTCCACACTCGATTCCCCGACGATCGGGGAAGAGCGGCGGTGATCACCGCCGCTCCTCCCCTGGCCCGACTCCCGCTGTGACTGAATACAGTGGGAGCGAGCCTCCGGCGGCATGCGCGCGCCGCTGAGAGAGGAGAATGTCTGGTGACGTAGGTCTACGCCGCTAGACGTTATTGAGCCACTTTGCCTCAGTAGAGCTCTAGTGAGCAGCGGTAAAGTGGTTAAAAAGAAAGAACACACGGAAAACAACTGTGGTAGATGACCGAAGAATTATTTCCCTGGTGAAGAAAACACCCTTCACAACAGCTGGACAGATCAAGAACACTCTCCAGGAGGTAGGTGTATGTGTGTCAAAGTCAACAATCAACAGAAGACTTCACCAGAGTCAATACAGAGGGTTCACCACAAGATGTAAACCATTGGTGAGCCTCAAAAACAGGATGGCGAGATTAGAGTTTGCCAAACAACATCTAAAAAAGCCTTCATAGTTCTGGAACAACATCCTATAGACAGATGAGACCAAGATCAACTTGTACCAGAGTGATGGGAAGAGAAGAGTATGGAGAAGGAAAGAAACTGCTCATGAACCAAAGAATACCACCTCATCAGTGAAGCATGGTGGTGTTAGTGTCATGGCATGGGCATGTATGGCTGCCAATGGAACTGGTTCTCTTGTATTTATTGATGATGTGACTGCTGACAAAAGCAGCAGGATGAATTCTGAAGTGTTTCGGGCAATATTATCTGCTCATATTCAGCCAAATGCTTCAGAACTCATTGGACGGCGCTTCACAGTGCAGATGGACAATGACCCGAAGCATACTGCGAAAGCAACCAAATAGTTTTTTAAGGGAAAGAAGTGGAATGTTATGCAATGGCCAAGTCAATCACCTGACCTGAATCTGGTTGAGCATGCATTTCACTTGCTGAAGACAAAACTGAAGGGAAAATGCCCCAAGAACAAGCAGGAACTGAAGACAGTTGCAGTAGAGGCCTGGCAGAGCATCACCCGGAATGAAACCCAGCGCCTGGTGATCTCTATGCGTTCCAGACTTCAGGCTGTAATTGACTGCAAAGGATTTGCAACCAAGTATTAAAAAGTGAAAATTTGATTTATGATTGTTAATCTGTCCCATTACTTTTGGCCCCTTAAAAAGTGGGAGGCACATATACAAACTGTTGTAATTCCTACACCGTTCACCTGATTTGGATGTAAATACCCTCAAATTAAAGCTGAAAGTCTGCAGTTAAAGCACATCTTTTCATTTTGTTTCAGTTTTAAATCCATTTTGGTGGTGTATAGAGCCAAAAAGATTAGAATTGTGGCGATGTCCCAATATTTATGGACCTGACTGTAAATACAAGGAAATCACGAGGTTTGCACCTCAGGAATGAATGTTATACCATTGTACCTAGCCTGATGTGTTTCCTTTTTTCCCCTTTCATTATCTCTCTCTTTCTTTTTTACCACTTTTCTTTCTCTTTTAATTTTCCTTTCCCAAAATTGGTAAAAATTAGGGCAGGGAGAGAGGCATTTTCAATTTGACAGGAAATGGCTTTCATTGATTTTAATTGAGTTTTGGTTCGGCAGCCGAAATTCTTTGAGGTTATCCAAACCCTGGTTGAACCAAACTCAGGGCAGTTCAGCTTATCCCTAGTTCTGTAAGGTAAGCTTTTCAAAGCCTTTGTCAGATTTTCCTTCCTATCGCTTGAGGCCATAAATAGTGGAGTGGAAGCAGGGGGAGAATCTTGTGAAGAGGAGGGTAGAAAGTGTGCAATGGGGATGAGGAGCCTTGGCAGAGCCTGTCTAAGAGGTAAGCAGAAATGGCAGCCACCTAAGGCTTTTAGTAGGAGGAATGTGAAAAAAAGGCAGGACCTCCAACCTATGCTGCTGAAGTTTACTCAAGGACCTTGTCTAGGCCTTTTGCTTTTGACCATTTTTATTGAGGTGTAACTCTTCCTGAGCTCTTTGGTGAATAGTCATGTGTTTCCTCTTGGCATTACACTGCAGACAAAGGATGTAGACCACACTGGCAATAGTTGGCAGCAGATATGGTTAAAAAGGCCCAAGCAGCAGAGTTCTTTCAATTTGCTAACAGCTCAGGTGTCTGTGTACTATTCTGACGCTAGCTGATTTTCCCCAAAAACATACCTGAAATTTAATCTTTTTTAAATTTTGGAAGTGATTGGGGATTCAGGGATGGTTTTTGTGCAATCTTCTGTGGTGTTGAGGTGATTATGCTCATGTTGCAGATGCATTTACCAAAGAATTATGCTAGTCCAAACAGCATTTTAGGTTGTGTCAGCCCACTTTTATTAACCATAAGGGAATGGTTAACATGGAAATCAGTTGCCCATGCAGTGATTTCAATCACCAACATAAAAAAACAAACTGGGTCTTCCGGTTTGGCGGCCATCGGACCAGGACGCTGTTGGTGAGAGCTCCGCCGGTCCCGTACACAATCCACGGCCATCCTCCCTCCCTAAGCTCCATCCGCACTTTTAATCTACACAGCTGGGACCCCCGTGCCCCCAGCTTCAATTTGACACCATTCTTGGCCATCAGAGCAGGACGCTGTTGGTGAGAGCTCTGCCGATCCCGTACACAATCCACGGCCATCCTCCCTCCCTAAGCTCCATCCGCACTTTTAATCTGCACAGCTGGGACCCCCGTGCCCCCAGCTTCAATTTGACACCATTCTTGGCCAATTCTGAGCACTTTTATATTTGCGGCCTAGCACACACAGCGAAGCCGCGGACTTTCCTGCCGAATAGCGCGATCGCGCGCACGGGATCGGAACTGGGCACAGCCATCAGTGTCAAAAGGAACAGCCATAGGAACACTCCACCTTCCTGGGCAACCAGTCCCGCCACCAGACAGGTATTGCCCTGTTTTGAGGAGAAAGGGCAGCGGTCGGTGGACCGGTGAGCTGAGGCCCAGGCAACTGCTAAAGCCACGGTCACAAGCCACATTCATCTCCCGGGCGCCCCCACGCCCACATAATTGCCTCCTGCCCCACACTGAAAGAACCCCAGAGGGGAGTGTGTTGCCGCTCGATGGATATGGCTGCCTAACTCCACAGCTCCCGGCCAGCCCAGGGGATTAAGCACTAGAATCAGCGCTGCTCGTCCTCAACTCTGACAATGACAGGCAAGGGGAAGTCGTCCACCCACTCCTCACCTTCCCGCTCTCGGTCCCCCCGCGACCCGGCGATGCAATCGTGCAAAAGCATCCCGGATCTGTTCCGCCAACAGCAATCACGCGAGGCCCCGACCTCAACTCGGGCCTATGCCGAGGTCGCAAAGGGAACCGCTACCGCTGCACTTCCTGCAAATTTAACTAACTCTCTCCCCACTATCCAATCTGCTAACAATGCCTGCTCCAATTATGGAATCCCTGAACCTTCTATGATTTTGGACCAGAACCCCCTAACGATAACTCCTACAACGCCCCTCAACTTCACTCACCTGAGAGCCATAGCAGATGAAATAAAAGCCTCTCTGGCCTTGGCTGTGACAGACATAAAAAGAGACATCCAGAACATCACAGTCAGAATTGACTCTATTGAGGAGAGATCTGAACTACAGTCTGAAGAGATTACTGCGCTTAACACCACGTCCAATGCCCACTCCTCCCAACTCAGAGAATTACAGCGACACATGGAGGATCTGGACAACAGGGGACGTCGTCATAACCTTCGGGTAAGGGGTCTCCCTGAAACAGTGGAACCAAGCCAAATCACAAATGCAACGACACAGATTTTCAACGACATCCTAGGCAGACCACCAGAAGTCCCGATTGAATTTGAACGCCTACATAGGGCCCTGAGACCTAGATCGAGAGACACTGATCCACCCAGGGACATAGTGTGCTGTCTGGTGAATTTTAGACTTAAGGAAGATATACTTAGACGGGCCAGAGACCGACATACACTCCTATTCCAGGGCTCCGAAATCAAAATCTATCAAGATTTATCCCCAATCACACTACAAAGGAGAAGAGACCTTCGCCCCCTACTGGATTCACTGCGGAATAAAAACATCCAATACCGAAGGCGCATGCGCGGGACTCGGCGTGACGGACATGTCTGCCTGAGCTCCGCTCCGCAGTGAGACATCCCGCCGCCTATACGGGTGACCAGCCACGCGATACTGCGCCCGTGAGCCTCCCTCGGTCAGCCGACATCCCTCCACACCCCGCCATGGTGTCCGGCGGCGTTAAATCAAAGCTGAAGAGCCGCAATATTCGGGATGCGCTGGTTAGAGCCTCGTCCAAGATGGCGCCGCCTCTCTCCTCACGCTCCGGCCCCGGCTTCTCCAAGACCCCCAGGAACAATTTACCTCACCCTGATGAAGGTGAGTCGGATACCGATGCCCCTCTCTCCCGGGGAGCCGCAGCCTTTGACCCCTCACAGGCAGCACTGATCCAACACTTTGAAAGGATCCTGCATAAAGCCCTCCAGCATACCTCTGAACAAATAACAGACAGGCTCACTAGAGAGATCAGGGAGCTAGGCCAGCGCACCTCAGACCTGGAATACAAGGCTGAGGACCTTGAGGTGAGCATTCACAACCACTCTGAGGAACTTGAGACCCTCAGGGAGGAAAACTTAGCCCTGCAAGCTCAACTTGAGGACCAGGAGAATAGAGCTAGAAGATCTAACATTAGAATCAGGGGGATCCCTGAGACTGTTGTGGACCTGCAGTCCACCGTAACTGCTCTCTTCCAGGAACTCTCCCCTTCTATACCTATTGAACGTTTAGAAATGGACCGAGTCCACAGGGCCTTGGCCCCCCGTAAGCCTGAGGGACCCCCCAGAGATATCATAGCCAAACTACACTACTACAGAACAAAGGAACAGCTCCTCCAAGCTGCCAGGCAGAAAGGCACCCTCTTGTTCCAAGGTTATTCCTATCAGCTGTTCACTGATCTCTGCAAAGCCACAATCACAAGGCGTAGGGAATTCAAGCCTCTCCTCCAGATCCTGCAGCAACACCAGATCATCTACTCCTGGGGTTTCCCTTTTTCTGTTCGCTTTACATACCAGGGGCGCAAACACACCTGCAAGACTACTGAGGACCTCCACCATCTTCTCCACGAGCTGCACTTGTCACCCCCTCCTGAGTTCTCTGCGTCACAACAGCACCGCAGACGCTCTGCATCACGTTCCCCGCAGAAAGCTGCTGCCTCCACATCTGCAACTCCTAAACGGAGTCGTCTCCTCTCCCCTCTGCCAACGCCTGTGGATTCCATGGACTGATAACCCTGAATGGCCTCAGGCCCTGGATTCCTCCTTTCTATGCTTTTGAATTTTTTGCCCCTCATCATCTTGATTGTATTAACTGGTTATCTTTTTCCTGTTTTGCCTCCTGTTTCTGCGCAGCGGACCTCCCATACTACTCTTTTGGTGATGTCGCTGGAACACCCACCTATTCGTCCGGCCTGCTCTGGCACGTTTGCCTACACTGAACTCACACGCTCCTCCCGGGACGGTAACTATGGCGAGTTTTCTTTTATTTTTGCATTTTTTCCTCTGACATTATATTTTTGAATTTTTCAAAGCGAATACCCTCTTTCTCTCGCTGGTATCAGTGACCTCCAGCAGGTCTCAGTACTTTTGTATGACATTTTTACCCCCCCCCCCTTTTTTTTTTTTTTTTTTTTTTTTTTTTGTGGGGCGGCTACCATTGGCCCTTCCCTGGGTCCCTCGCGGGCTGTACCTCGCTGTTCTTCAAACTGTTTATTCGCTCTACTAATGTACTGTATTATCGTTTACATTGCTTACTACTTCTGGTCACCAAATGTCCTTTATCAGTCTTATACTTCTACAGGCGGTTTGTCTCCTGTCGGCAGTCACTGCTGCCTCCTTTTCGCCTCCGGAACCCTCCTTTTGGAGACTTCCCGGGGTGACTCCATTCCCTCTGAGCGGATGGACTCCCTCTCCTCAGACGGTCTACTGTTTGATCTCACGATTTTATTGCTATCTCAATGCATTTCAATGTCCCCTCCACCCCCCTTCTTTCTCCCTTCACTGTCCTCCTCCCCCCTGCCCTCCCTCCTTTCCTTCCCCCTCCCCCCTACTCGCCGGGGGGGCACGGTTGATGTACACAGGATTGCCATTTTTTGCTCCTCCCCCCTAGCCTTACAATGGCCTCCTTAAATATCTTGTCCCTGAATGTTCAAGGCCTTAACTCCCCGCTAAAACGCCGCAAAGCCTTTCGTTCCCTAGCCTCACTTGACGTACATGTTGCGTGCCTCCAGGAAACCCATTTTTCCACCTTGCATACGCCTAAATATCTAACGGCCTCTTACCCTCAGTTTTTCACAGCCTCGGCTTCTGTAAAGAAAAGGGGGGTTCTCATAGCGTTCCACCGTAAGGCTCCATTCATACTCCACTCCTCTGTAGCAGACCCTGAGGGCAGGTACTTGATCCTCACTGGCTCATTGTTAGACACGGAAGTCACACTAGCATCCTACTACGCACCTAACTCGAAACCCCTCTCCTTCTTCTCCCACTTTCTGCAGATAGTTGAACAACATAAAAAGGGAACAGTTGTCCTTTGTGGTGACTCTAATCAGGTCTTATATCCTTTTCTAGACAAGTCCCCGGTCTCTCTTTCTCAGCCTACGCAGAGGCTTTCCTTCCAACACCTTCTCCAAACACATTCTCTAGTAGACACCTGGCGTGAACTTAACCCGAGTAAGCGTCAGTACACCTATTACTCTCATCCACACAAAGTATCCTCACGCATAGACCATATCTTCACCTCTGTGGCCTCCTCACCTGCTCTCCTGTCCTCTTCTATTCTACCAATTCCATGGTCCGATCATAACGCAGTGATCTCCACCTTTGACTCCCTGGTCCCCAAGCAACACACCTTCTCTTGGTGCTTAAACAACTCCCTCCTGGCCCATCCCTCTCATAGAGTCGAAGTGGCAGCAGCCATTAAAGAATATATTTCTCACAACGATACAACTGACGTCACTCCTCTCACATTGTGGGAAGCCCATAAACCGGTGCTTCGTGGCACCCTCATTAGTCTGGCCTCTCGTCGCAAGAAAGAGCGCCAGCTTCTTTACCGTACCCTCAATTCCACCTTCGCTTTAGCTCACGAACGCTTCCAAGCAGACCCAACCCCAGCTAATAGGATTGCCCTTGACAAAGCAACACTGGAACTGGACCTTTTTCTCACAGAATCCGCTGAAAAGCAGCTCCGGCGTTCCCAACACCAGTTCTACACTAAAGCTAATAAACCCGACACCTTCTTAGCACTCTCGCTCCGCAACGCCAATGTTGTTCGGAAACCGATTCGACTAAAAACATCCACCGCAACTTACACTAGTAACCCACTTAAGATTCTGGAGACCTTCCGTTTACACCTCTCGAAACTTTATTCCTCTCCACCACCTCCGTCTGACTCCCAGATCACTGACTTCTTTTCTGACCTCACCTTGCCTTCATTGTCTGCCTCTCAACGAGAAGATCTGGATAGACCCATATCTGACCTCGAAATCCGCTTTGCCATCAAGTCTCTCAAACTCAACAAGAGACCCGGGCCCGACGGCTTCACGGCCTCTTACTACAAACACTTTTCTGACCTCCTGACCCCCATGCTTTCTAAAGCCTATAACTCCTTGCTTACAGGCCACTCTCTCAGTCCCGACTCATTGAAAGCAGCTATCTCCATGATACCCAAACCACAAACTGACGACTCCTCTTGGACTAACTACCGCCCGATCTCCCTCCTTAACATAGACATAAAGATTATGGCCAAAATACTGTCAGCCCGTCTTAATCTCGTCATAGGCTCCTTGATCCATAGAGACCAGACTGGTTTCATCCCTTGTCGTCAAACGGGAGACAACGTACGCAGGGCTATTCATCTTGCCTACCAGGCCCGCCGTCGCCACATCCCTGCATGCTTTGTCTCCCTTGATATTCGGAAAGCCTTTGACACTTTATCATGGACCTACCTACAATCGGTACTACGAATCTGGGGTTTCGGCCCCCATTTCCTATCCTGGATCTCATCTTTATATTCTACCCCCTCTGCCTTTATTCGCTATGCAGGCTTCCAGTCCTCTACCTTCTCCGTAGGCTGTGGCACTAGACAGGGCTGCCCCTTATCCCCTCTCCTTTTTGCACTTGCAATTGAGCCGCTTGCCCATAAGATCCGTTCCAATCAGAATATAAAAGGAATTGAACTAGGTGGTCACCATCATAAATTATGCTTATTCGCAGACGACATCCTTCTATTCCTCACCTCCCCACTCACCTCTACTCCCAATCTCCTGGCTGTTTTGCAACAATTTGCCCATGTCTCTGGCTTGGTTGTCAACACCCACAAATCCAAAGCACTCAATATTTCCCTGCCTGCGCCCCTCCTCACACAACTAAAATCGGTGCTCCCCTTCTCCTGGGCCACTCACCACATACCCTATCTAGGAGTAAAGCTCACGGCTGACCCTCTTGACCTCTATGCAGCTAACTATCCTCCAATGCTACAACACCTAACTAAGCTTATGCAAACTTGGTCCTCACTTCCCTTAGCTTGGATGGGTCGCATCACGGTTGTTAAAATGGCCTTGCTGCCCAAAATATTGTACCTGTTTCGGGTTCTGCCCTTACATGTCCCCTCCTACTACCTGCGTCAGCTCCAAAGCCGGACCTTCTCCTACGTCTGGGGTAAAATTAGACCCAGGGTATCCAGACAGATTCTTCACCTCCACAAACTGCAGGGTGGGCTGGGCCTCCCCCACTTCGCCAAATATTACCAGGCAGCCCAACTAGCCCAACTGACCAAATGGCATGCTACTCAGGAAATTCCCCTGTGGGTGGCCCTTGAGGCGGTCGAATGTGATCCTTTCTCGGTGGCCAACCTACTGTGGTTAAAATCCTCTGAACGCAGATCGATTGCCAACCCCATTCTACGCCATTCCCTGCACCTTTGGGACACCCTAAAGTTCAAATACAAGCTTCAGTCGCCCCATAACCCGCTTCTCTCCTACCTCCACAACCCGTCCTTCCCCCCAGCTTGGGAATCCCCATCCTCTTTTCACCGTTGGTCGGCAGCTGGCCTCCTCCGGGCCCACTCCTTGATCGTTTTCAATGCATTTAAGTCCTTCCCGACTCTCCAAGACTCACACCAGCTCCCCAATTCTGAGATCTTCCACTACCTACAAATTAAACACTTCTTATCCCACTGCATGCATACAGACACGTCTTTACCCACCTTGACCTCATTTGAACACGTTTGTCTCCACGACCCGCACACCCGAGGCCTAATTTCCCTCCTATACTCTAAACTTTCTGAACCCCTAACCCGAGCTCTCCCAGCATATGCGTCCAAATGGTAACGGGACTTGGGCATTACACTTGAGCCTGCAGACTGGTCCAAGATCTGGCAGACGACGAAGACAGCCTCCCAAAATATCGTGGCTTCCGAAACTAACTATAAGGTGCTTATGCGTTGGTACCTTGTGCCAGCTCGTATTGCTAAATTCCATCCCTCATACTCTCAGGACTGTTTCCGAGGCTGTCGGGATGCGGGCACTCATGTACATATCTGGTGGTCCTGCCCTGTGGTCCAACGATTTTGGAAGGCTATCTTTTGCATTCTCTCCACCCTCATGGACACACACATCAACCCTGACCCCTGTCTCGCCCTCTTGAACATGAAATCAGATGTCGTTTCCAAACGGCAGCACAAATTGTTCCTACAAGTCACGACTGCGGCTAAACAAACAATAGCTAAAGCTTGGAAAACCCCTCACCTACCTATTCCTGAAGTGAAAAACAGAATCACTAATGCCATGATTCATGCGAAAATTGAAGCGGTCCTGCTGGACAGGGTCGACAAGTTTGACAAGTTATGGCAACCATGGGTAGACCACTTTCTCCCTCCGAACTTTGATAGCACTCTCTTATTGCCCTGAACGGCATATTTGCGCTGCCTATATCTATCTGTGGTTACCCTGCTCCCCCCCGGCGACCCCCTTCCTCCCCCCCCACTTTCACCCCTCCACCCTCCTCCTTTCCCCCCATTCCTTTCTTCTTCCCCCCCCCCTTGTTTTGTCCCCCCGCCCCCCCCCCCTCCTCCCTGTTCTTACCCCTCTTATGACTATATCCCGCCATATGTACAATACTCTGTCTATTACTCTCCCCCACAGTGGTTACTTCTCTCCACATTCCTTACACAAATTGTTCCACCATTCTGCTACAGTCTACATCTTGTTTGACCTAATGCCAAAGACTCCTGACCTAACCAGGCTTCCTTCCTTCCTCTGAGCCATGTGTTGCGACCCCTGAAAACGATACTTACATGCAAACTATATGACCCACTGAAGGCGCAGTCGCGCGCGGGCACAGCAAGCTCCCTTTTAGGGGTGCCCGGGTGTTGGCTGTGCTGGATGGATCTCCCTTCTGGGGTCGTCGCCCGCTTGGCTCCTGAACATGTCAGTTACCCTGGTTTGCTTTGTTACTATCTCCAGTTTACTGTTGTTACCTGTTGTGCAAATGTAACCTCTCCTGCTCTGATTGTACATGTTGCGCTGTATTTACTTCTGTTTTTTCAATAAACTACTTGAACAAGAAATAAAATATATCCTTATTTAAGAAAAAAAAAAAAAAAAAAACATCCAATACCGTTGGAAATTCCCGTTTTGCCTGCAGGCATCCTCTAATGGCCGAACTGCAAACTTACGCTTCCCTGAAGATCTGACGTCCTTTTGCGCTATCCTAGATCTCCCGCGCATCGACCTTCCCGACTGGTACAGACCTCCGCAACCCCCTTTCGTTCGGAGGGCAACGTCTATGGACACTATTCCGGAGAGAGAGGATATTCACCAGAGACGCCAAAGATCAGCCTCCCCGAGACGTGAACTCTTCTCTCAATCTCAACCCCACAGGAACAACAATGGAAGCCCAACAGCCTCTCCAGTCCATAGAAAACCTCGCCATGAAGAACCAATCTAGAACACGCAGATACCGCCTCCTCAGGAAAATCCTTTCCCAGAGACTTTCTTTCTCCTTGTTTTTCTCCCCCCCCCCCCCCCCCTCTTCTTTTTTTTTTTTTTTTCTTTTTCTCTCTCACATTAACCCTTTTTTTACAGGTACAACATTCTCAACTTAAAGTCTCCCTCAGCTACAAGAACATTACCTTCATCTACGCATAAGTAAGAAGTCTCATCTCTGCAAAGCTACCGCACACCCACAGACTTCACCACGTTCCGAACTTGAAGGCTCACTTGCCCTTCTAAAGACCTGCTTTTACCTTCCACTTGGGGACTGGTAATGTATTATTTGGTTTCACACACTCATCTTAAGTCTCCGGACCACCCACTCCCTCTTATGTTTGATTCATCCCACGATGCCCCCTCCAAAGACCTCCCCCTCCCCATCTCAAACTACAGACTCTGTCTATCTTGAGATACGGACCTAAAGTGCCCCCCCCCCCTCCAAATTTGCATTCCCAATTTAAAAAGCTAATACAACTCCACCTCATTCTACACCCTGATCAACCTACTCTTCATTTCAATGGACCATGTCAAGGATCGCAGTTGTGATCACTGTTTGAATACCTAGTTTTGAAAACGACAACATTGAATGTCTTATACCTACTGTTAATTTTGTTTCCAGCATCCTCTTTCGTTGACCCTGACCTTGTTGATATTATACTTGAATATAGTGGGAATCAGTGTTCCGGTCCCCCCACAGTTCAACTGCTACACAATTACCCCATATTCCAGATATTCTAAACTTAAGACTAAAAACTTCCTTTCCCTCCCAATCCTATTCGCAATATAAACCACCTACTTTAAGGTACCCTTTACCTCCACCTCCCCAAGAAGAGAGAGGTGGGAAAGGAGAGTTGAGGAAGAAGGGGAAAGGGAAAAAAAAAAATATATATATATATAAAAAGGGGAAAAAAAAAAAAGAAAGAAAAATTAAAAATTAAAGGATGTCTGTTAGACCCTTGCTATCCTCTAATTAATATAAAAAGAGGTTCCGGAACACTGATCCCTCATGCATGTTATGGGTCTCATTTGAGACACCACTCTCCCCTGGTTCCTACCCCCTTCCCTCCTGTATTGCTATACACATGCCTCGAAGTATGTCCTAACAGATATATATATTTGTATAATTACTTCTTTTCCCCTGTACAAGTAATCTTACACACTATTTAACCTTCTCCATTACTGATCCATCTTGACTTCACACGTATTCCCATAGTCTTTATACCCCCCTCGCCTGAAGACCCAACCCCTTCTTTTTTTTTTTTTTTCTCTCCTCTTACTAACTTCTCTGGACTGACATCAGGATACACTCAGAAGTCCCTATACACTCCTCTGATCCTCCTTCTGGCCAATATATCTTCCAGTTCTGGTAAAATAAACATTCCTCTGTATACATCCCTTCATCCCCCCTTGTTCGCTCCCTGGCAACCTGTCATACCCCTTAAGCAAACTGTTTTACCAGACGAGCCGTACACCAAACCTTACCACTCATCCCCTGGGCTGGCATGGGACCCCTTGGGATCCATTTCCAACCCGAGCGTCATTTACACCTCCAAGAGACAGGAATTGATTTTTTCTCTTCCCTGTCGAACTCTCTCGAACTGTAACTACTCAACTAGGGTGGGATATACTCCACCTCCCTAGTCTCGTTTACTCTTTCCCCTTATACATCCTCAACTTACCCATCCCCCCCCACCCACTTCCCCCCAAACTCTGAACGGTCCCTGTTCCACCGTCTACATTCAAACTAAACCCCTTTTGGGTACAAGAAAATCCCATCCGATCTCTACCCCTACACCAACGCTACCTACTTTTGACATTCAACATGACTTCTACTCCCACTACTCAGAATTCGGTCCCACTTAAAATAGTATCTCTGAATGTCAAAGGCCTGAATATCCCACAAAAGCGTTCACAAGTCCTTGACCTTATGAGAAAACTCAAAGCAGATATTGTCTACCTCCAAGAGACACACTTCCGCTCCCGAGACACTCCTAAATTTTCAAACCACATATACAACACGGTTTATCTACAAACCCCCTAGGCAAAACTAAAGGGGTAGCTATTTTGATCTCCAAAAAGCTTGACTGGACGCTCCATGACTCGGTGATTGACCCGGAAGGTAGATTTATTTTTCTCAAGGGCCAAATAGACAATAAACCTTTCACACTGGCCAACATCTACAGCCCTAACACGGCCCAGATCTCCTTTTTCAGGAAAATTGCACACACCCTTTCGGGCTTCCAAAAAGACATCACGATTCTAGGCGGCGACTTCAATGTCGCTCTATATCCGCTACTAGACACTTCCACAGGCTCATCCTCTCTGCCCTATAGAGCCCTGAAACAGATCAGAAATCAGCTTCATGATCTCTTACTTCATGACTCCTGGCGCACTACCCACCCATCCACAAAAGATTATACTTTTTTCTCTTCCCCCCACAACAGATATTCCAGACTCGACTATATTTTTCTGTCTCAAAAAGATCTCCCCTACATCAAAAAAGCCACAATCGAACCCTCAATCTTATCTGATCACCATCCTGTATCGCTGACACTCTCTCTCCCATCCCATACCTACCACTCCAAATTCTGGAGACTAGATGCTTCGCTGCTGACTCTTGATTCAGACGTCCAACACATCCGCTCGGCGATTTCTGACTTCTTTACGTTGAACGATAATGCAGATACCTCTCCCATTACCATCTGGGAAGCACATAAGTGCGTTATAAGAGGAGTACTACTAGCGCTGAAAGCCTCTAAGAAAAAAGCACACCAAACCAAAACCAATTCACTTATTCAGACAATTAAATCCCTTGAGGCCTCACATAAGCGTACACATGCTGAAGACACCTATAATGACCTTATCAAAAATAGACAACTTCTCCTAGACGAACTGAATCTTAGAGTCAGACACAAATTCATCTTGCAACAGAAATTATTCTATGAGCACGGCAACAAAAGCGGCCAATATCTAGCAAGAGCCCTCCAGGCCAAAAAAGCGTCGCTTTCTGTTCGCAATATTAAAAACGGCCAAGGTCATGTTTCCGCTAGCTCCCCAGATATCGCTGCCCAATTTCAACACTATTATTCTAAATTATACAATCTTAACCCTTCTTCTACTGAAACTGACAAACCCACCCTGATCCGTGATTTCCTCCTTAAGCATTGCCCGGCTCCCATCACTCCTGAAACAGCCCAAGATCTAGAAAAACCCATATCCCAGGATGAACTCAATATAGCAGTTAAACAACTTAAAGTTGGCAAAAGTCCCGGCCCAGACGGCTTTACCGCCCCATATTACAGGACCTATCTAGACATTCTCTCTGGCCCCATGATAAAGACCTTTAATTCATTGTCATCCCCACCTCTCCCTCCAAACAGATTGTTAGAAGCCCATATCACTGTCATACACAAAGAAGGAAAGGACCCCACCTCAGTGACGAATTATAGACCCATTTCTTTATTGAATGTTGATATCAAATTGTTTGCTAAAATCCTAGCAAACAGACTTCTCCCTATCATCCCAAGCCTAATCAATAAAAACCAAGTAGGTTTCGTTCCAGGCCGTGAGGCCCGCGACAATACGATAAAAGCAATAAATGTACACAATTGGATGTCCACCTCCAAACTTGAAGGCTTTATGCTGTCCTTAGATGCTGAAAAGGCGTTTGACAGGCTTGACTGGACCTATATGGCTGATGTTCTAAAACACTTAGGCTTTCCAGATAGATTATTACGCTTTATCATGTCTCTATACTCCACCCCTTCAGCGAAAGTCAAGGTCAACGGACACCTGTCAGACACCTTTTCAATCGGTAACGGCACCAGACAGGGCTGCCCCCTATCCCCTATTTTATTTATACTCACTCTAGAACCCTTCTTGCGCTCATTAGACACCAACCAAAATATCCATGGTATCACAATTGGCTCCAAAATATATAAAATAGCTGCCTTCGCAGATGACATTCTTCTTTTCCTTGGCCAACCACTACTATCCATCCCTACATTACTACACGAATTTAAACTTTTTCAAAGCATTTCGAATTTTAAAATAAATTTCTCAAAGTCCCATGCACTGAACATTTCCTTACCCTCCAAGATAGTAGCACAATGTAAACGTAACTTTCCCTTCCAATGGCAACAAGAGTCCATAAAATACCTGGGCATATACCTACCAACAAACTTAAAAGACCTATTTGCCAAAAACTTCCTCCCTGTATTAAAAACCATTAAAGATGACATTGGCAACTGGTCCAAACCCCACTTCTCGTGGTTCGGTAGAGCAGCTATCATTAAAATGAATGTCCTTCCCCGCATCCTATACCTACTACAGACAATCCCCATTAAATTACCATCCACCTTTTTTCAAGCCTTCAAATCCACATGCATTAACTTTCTTTGGCACCAATCCAGACCAAGACTCTCATTTGATCTTTTGTCTAAACCAAAACTTATGGGTGGTATCGGTCTCCCAGATCTGAAAAAATACTATTGGGCCTGCCACTTGACGAGAATTCTGGACTGGTCCTTACATGGGGAGAATAAAGACTGGATCTCTCTGGAAAATTTGATCGCCGGCATCCCCATTCAATCATTACCTTGGCTAACACCGCAAAATATTCCTCCTTGTCTTAAATCCCATCCTTTGATATCTGCCACCCTATCCACCTTCAGAGACATCTGTTCGAACTCTCTCATTTCCTCCACTCCGGGCCCCCTCACACCGCTGAAACTCAATCCAGACTTTCCTCCGGGAATGTCCCCATCTTTCCTATCAAATACCTGGAGACACGACACAATTCAAGCATACCATTTTTATAGAAACGGTCTCCTTCTAGAAAGATCCCAGCTTCCATCTATATCCGATTCACCCCCCATACCCCAATGGATTTATTTCCAAATTCGACACTTCCTAAACACACAGAACCGCTCCAATGACCTAACCAGATCTCTAACTCCATTCGAAACTCTATGCACGAGCAACACCCCCCAACGACATATGATTTCCACAACCTACAATATGCTCTTCGCTGACTCGGAGATAATCACAGCCAAAATTATACATACCTGGGAATCAGACCTGAACATTCAACTCACTAAACGCGAATGGGAAAATATTTGCTTTATCACACATAAAAGCTCCCTCAACGTCTCAATGCAGGAATCCTGCTACAAACTCTTGACCAGGTGGTACAGGACCCCAACGATCCTACACAAATTCTACCCTGATTCACCCCCGACTTGCTGGAGATGTCACGAACATCAAGGAACACTTCTTCATCTTTTCTGGACTTGTCCCAGAATCCAACCTTTCTGGTCCAAAATCCATGAAATCATAACGACACATCTAAATATCTCACTACGTTACGCACCGGCACATTTCCTACTACAACACACCACAACCCCTCCACGCCGCTACTGCAAATCTATAACACCATTTCTGATCAATGCCGCAAAAGCATGCATCCCTTTACATTGGAAGTCTCAATCCCCACCCTCCATAAAGGAATGGATCCAAAGAATAGATATAATTGCAAAATTTGAACAACTCATAGCAATTGCACGCGACTCGCCTGATAAATACGCACAAATTTGGGCTACATGGTCCACTTTTAAATCATCCTCTACCTATAACACACTTATGTCGCATAATAACACCAACGTTTCTCTTCCCAATAATGACTTATGACACTGGACCATCCTGACACATACCCCTTAATTTTTCTTTATCCGAAACACATTGAAAAGTGGAGGACTCGTCCGAATTTTATTTTTCCAACTATATGATGCTCCCACCCCTAAACAAGGGTGGAAAGTGGGAGTTCATCGTGCCTTTTTCCTCTCTCATGGGACGAGAACCCTCCATACCACCCTTAATAATACTCACTCTACCCAACCCCCTTAACATTAGACTAAGTGTGAACGACCCCGGAACAGGGACTGAGTCAGACTCCCCCCCCCTCACCCTCTCCTACCCCCCCCCCTTACCTCCCTCCCAACCGCATTTGAACGGAGGGTTAATTTGGCCACATCAGGATACCACCTTAACCCTCCACAAGCGCCCAGTCATACATTTACTTATCCCTAGATTATTACATAATCAACATAGCTGACCCATCTATCACTTAGACAACACCTTCTCCATACCCTTCAGATCTCAGCTATGGGATAAACCACAAGGAGATCTTATTCTTATAGTTGGATCTTTACCAACCCTTTATGCCTTTCACTCACAACCATGAACCGATCTTTACTTAGCTCTCTAATTTTGGCATGTTCAAGATAAATCCTTTCTCACGATGTACTTGACTTTTCGTTATTTGTCAAATACCTTTCCTCTTGACAATATGTTTAGGTTGACTTGTTATCCATTCTTGGTTATAAGATTATTGTATTCTCCTTGTTCAATGCAATAATTTATGTTCACCAAATGCCTTGCCAGTCTTGCTGTATGACTTTTTCAATTTCATTTAATAAAAATATTTTGGAAAAAAAAAAAAACAAACTGAAAATACTGAGCCACCTGGCTTCCATGTCAGCAGCATCTCTGCATGTCTTACCAGTCCCTCTGACTGTATTGCCCAGCTCTCTTGGTTCACTTGGCTCCCTTAGTCTTTAGTTGCAACACCTTGCTGCGCTGCCCACCCTTGGCCTCTGGATAGGGGTTTTTACTAACACCCCAATAGTAGCCAAATTGACTCCTGTGACAAGGCCTAATGGCTACTGGCTGGAGCACCTTCACCCCTGGTTGAGACCTCTTGTCTTCAAACTTAGGTCTGAGTATATAACAACCCTGCACACCTGTGTACTCACACAGGCTGAAAGCATCCAGTAAAATCAGTCTGTATATGCAGTAAAATATTCTTGTTATACTCACTGTGGAACCTAAGGGGTTATTTCTCTGCATTGTGTAAAAAGGCTGCAAAAAATTCTGCATTATATCTCTGGGCACCATGGTGTGAGCTTTTTTGCCTATGAGATAGATGCTGTGGCCCGAGGCTGGAGTACTGAGGATTATGGTTACACAGAATTAGTTATTATACACGCTTTTGTATTTGGTGAGCCATCCGGTGAGTGCATAGAGGAGGTGGAAGTTTTGCACACTAATGGTGACGGAGTTGAGTACCTTTTACAGTGTGGGAACTTTTATTTACACTATGATGGAGAAGATTTAAGGCTGCACATGTTAATTTTGAGACTTTTTAATTGTATGACAGCACTTTATGAGACACTGGCTTGCATTCATTTATATATTTTGTTTTTGTTTAGCACTCAAGCGCTTTGTGAGTAATTTCTTATTTAGTTGTACACTTTGTTGTATACCAAGTTGTTGGCAACACTTAAGCACTTTATGAGAAATGTCTTTGTTAATGTTTGAATATATAGTTTGATTTGTTTTTTTGTTTTTTTTTTCTTTATTGTTTCGAGCGTTGCACAATCACTTTTTTCTTTTCATTATAAGGTTGGCTTATCACCTTTTTCTGTGCTAGCTGCTATCTTTTTGTGCTGATATTTTCTGCTTTGTTTTTGCACATACCTGGAGCTCCCAGCTCTGGCTTGCCTCTCTATAATTGAGTTCTTCTTTTAATGTTAGGTTTACTTTGTCTAGTATATGGGACTACCTGTTACAGCCATATAGTATTGATGTTCTTGATAGTTTTTCTAAAGATTATCCAATACTTAGCACCTATTTTTTTATTGATTTCCCACATATGTACTTATTATAGTATTTGTCTTCAACATCAGGGAACCTCCTGTGAGATTCACGCAGTTTAATTTACCCCATGTACTCTGTATCATTCATTTAACACTTGATTTTTGTTTTACATAATTAAACAAAAGAGAAGCCTTACATCAAATGATAAGTGTTGTGTTGTTTTAATGTGTTCTCTATGTCCCAGGCACATTGCCAAAGTGCACAACGCATATAAATAGACATTGCTTCCATGCAAGACACCAATGTAGATTCCTCCAAGAGGCCATCATAAGTGAAGTGGAGGGCTTCAGATAGGTGCATAAATTGCAAACTTCAAGGGTCCTGTTTTGTGTTAAAGGAAAATGAATTTGATTCATTAAGACACAATTATAGGTCATTGTCAACTGAGGACGAAAAGTAGTTTCAGTCAGACCGTTTGTCAAGGAATTCTTTATCGAAGGAAATATGCTTCTCCACATCTTCAGGAGGAAGCCATGATTATAATGAGAGTTCCCAGTACGCAAAGAGGACCTGCTCAAGAACAGAGGATATAGGGAAGGTCTTATGTTAGCATGAACACTAAAAGACATTTAACCAATTAAAATACATTTTAAATGGAAACCATATTTTGCATATGTGAAATGTATGGAACCTGATCAAATAGTGCTTTCAGGATTGATTGAGGTAAGGGCCTAACAAGATCATAACTAGATTCTGTAGTAGATGGCATTAGAACACAGTGGCGGCTGGTACATGATAATTTGGGGGGTGGAGGTAAATCCACCACCCCCCCCCCAGTGGGTTGGACGGCTGGACAGCCAGCCTTCTTACCTCCTCCGGCCCTGCGTCTCCTCCCTCTTCCTGGCCAATGGCCAGTAAAATCGCTTTTCTTTTCTATTGTTATATAACTGGGTGGGTTCAGGGCACAGTGCTCTGTACCAAGAATGTTGATAGAGGAGAAATAGTAAAAATAGTAGTAAAGATATAACTAGAATTTCTTCAGCAGAAGAAAAAGCGTCCAACCTCCTAGGACACTAACAAAATAAGATTTTTGTACTTACCATAAAATCCTACCCTTTTTCTTGAAGTTCATTGAGATACACATCTGTGTTTATGTACTGTTTGCTCACAAACTTGAAGTATGACAGTTAGGGGTGGGGTTATATGAGGGCCAACCATCAACTGTTTTTCCCTGGTTACCTCCTGTAGGCAGTTGCATGTAACCAATGTGTCCTAGAATTACTACATTCCTGTAATCCATGAGGATAATAAATAAATAATAATGTCTTCTACCTATTGTGTGTGTGTTTATTCATCTTTAACTCATGCATGAATGATTAAGGAAACAGCTCTGGTTAACAAGAGAAATGTCGTTATGTAAAGATAAACTACAGCGATATTTAAACCATACATTTTTTGCATGGCTTCTTCTCTTTGATGATGAGATGATTAGAGAAAAGACAGGTTTGTGCAGGATCCGGGTGGGGGGTCCAGCACCAAAACCATACTTTCAATGAAGAGAAGGGAAGAAAAGTGAAGAAAGAAGGAGAAAAGGGAAGGAAGGAAGAGGAGGGCAAGATAAGAGGGAAAAGGAAAGAGGGAAAGGGGAGGGGAAGGAGGGGAAAAACAGATAGAGAATGAAGGTGGGAAAAAAGCAGGGTGTGAAAGGAAAGTAAGAAAAAAGAGCAAAGAAAAAAGAGAGAAAAGAGAGAGAATATAGAAAGATGGTTGAGGGCTAATGGGATTTTGACGGTACTGTAATTAGGGATGAAAAACCATCATGTATAAAAATATATAGATTTTATTCTTAGATTAAAAACATGACAAAATAAGGACAAGACATAGGCGTAAAATGAAAATACATATATAGCAGTATATCAAGAGTATACAGATATGTTCTTATAGGCAATAACAATATATATAAACCTGGTGATTTACAACAAAAACACCGGGTAATGACCCAACATGTTTCGCGGTTTCAAGTATCCGCTTCTTCAGGGGTATATTGATTTTAGAGAAGATAAATTTGCCTTAGAATTCCTGTGTGAAAAGAAGATTATACGTTAGAGAGACAACATTATTATACAGGGGAATTTGAAGATATGCACATGCACCGAAAGTGTTTTTTAGGTCTCCATCACCCCATGACATGCAAAGGTGGTCACCCAGTGAACGCCTCTCCCACGGATGTGGAGGGGGTGGAAAAGGGCAGCATACCGTGTGTAAACGTCACATATTAGTGAATACCAGTATATAACGTACTGGCTGCTCAAAGATTGCCTAAGGGCTGTTGACTGGTCTGTAAAGCATTTTTTTCTTAGAGATGTAAAGGGGTGGCATTAAGATATTATATAAAGCACAATGAGATCATCTAAAAAAAGATATTGAGTGCTGTATTAAAGTCGGTCTTACCAATACTGGACAACATACACTGAAAGTATATGTGCACTGAGATGGGCTCCAAATGTGGCGTCCTCTCCGGCCCAGAGAGGTATCTCAACACCCTACAATTCGAGGGGCTTCAGCGTTGGTACATTTGTCAAGTAGACAGCAGGAGAAGGTAGCCTACTAAAAGGAGATTCCCCCCTTTTTTTTTTTCCCCCTTTCCCCCGGTGGCTCACTTAGGAGCGTCTAAATGGGATAGAAGGAGGTACGTGTAAGTAGAGGAATAAGTTTAGATAATATAGCGTTTCAAAGATCTCCTCCCCATGTGGGGCTCTGTGGTGCTTACCGTGTGTTGTGTCTGACGGCGCAAACCCCGGCATCTGCGAGGGTAACGCCGTCTCGCCGCTCTTTGACACCCACTCAACCCAGCCCAGAGTCAGGTCCCTAACGGAGCATCCCACGTTCTGGGCGTGCGCCGTGTTGCATAGTGATCAGCCGCAATCACAGCTGTATGCAACCACATGACCGGACATGATGATGAGATGCTATGCATCACTGCTGGGAATATCATTGTGTAGAACATAAAACTTTTAGGCAGTTATTATGTATTTATTATATGTTTAAAATACAAAATGGTTAAAACAAGAAGCATGCACACTTGTTTCTATATTGATATACCTGAAGTATTTGCCATTTCTTATTTTAATCAGAAAGTTTAAGGTCAAAAAGTGATTCTCTATTAAAGAAAAAGTCACACTAAATCGTGCCTGTCCCTGCCCTGTTCATCCTACATCCCTGTTTAGATCCAGATTTAACCACCTAAAAACTAAGCCTTTTCAGACACTTGTTACTTACAAGTAAAAATCTGTATTTTTTGCAAGAAAATTACTTAGAACCCCCAAACATTATATATATATATATATATATATATATATATATATATACATACATACATATAAAACAATAGTGGTTGCTAATGTGAAATCACCTGCAAACACTCATCCAGAGCTCTAATAAGGGGGATCTAGAACAACTCCCCCAAGAATCCTTTACCATAAAATTCTTTATATAGAAGTAGCAGCTACTATAAAATTCAATAAATGTATAATAGTAAGATGTTATTTTACCCAATATGCATCTAGGAACATAGGAATAATAACTGTGATGGTGTTCACCATCACTGGAATTTAAGGACAGATGGGTGATGGGTTGAATTGCTTCATATTTGTCAGCAAGGTCAATTGTTCCCTTTGCCATGAGGTCTCTGAGCAGGAAGTCCACTCCTAATATGGTCATTCCAGGAAGTTCAATGGGGAGACGGGCTGGCTAACAATGTTGCTTTTTGTCTGAGGGGGCTTTCCATTCACCTATTGTCAGGTGTGCTAATGACCTCACCTGTTGTCTGCTAAGGGATGTATTGACACTCAGAGTAATGTGTATTGAGGGCTCGTTAGGGAACCATTGTTCTGTGTCTGACTATTGTGTACATTGATTGCCCCCTGGGGCTTCTGTCTCCTTGCATTGGTCAAAGCTATCTGACCAATCCCTATTGACTCATTTTCAAGTCCTCATTTGCATGGCAGTCTGTCTGGTCAATCTATCTGACCAATCACTGCTGACTCATTTTCAATTCCTCATTTGCATAGCTAAAAGAGGACCTGAATGGGAACTGCAGGTACTTTGCAATTTACCAATGGGAGGGCGGTTGTTGGGGGCAGGATGTTCCAAATTCTGTATAAAAGTGTGCTGTGTTCTTCCAATAAATGTCTTCCTGTTTGAACTTACATACAGCTTGCTTGGTGTTTGTTCTAATGAATTCCGGACGGCACAGAGCTGTAGTTCGGATCCCGGATCCTTGGTTGCCCGAACCATCAGACGTTGCGATCTGAAAGCTGACTTACTAGAAACAGAGGAGTGTCGGGAGAGCGGACAGGGCGAGCAAGGGTCTCATCACAATAACATTAGCAGCGCAGATATATTATCTTTAAATACGATCCTTATTTTTCCAAAAACAAAGAAAACAAACAATGATTGAAATGGTTATCAGTCCATAGTGTCCACATGACAGGTGCTCTACAGAGGTGTTTAAGTTCTTATGAACTTAGATCATGTGCTCCTTCACCACACCGCTTATGCTCCCCCTCTAAGGTAATGGACACTCACCAGACAATGACTTTAAGTCATCTGCTCCACTCCAATCCACTTCCACTCCACCAGGCACCTTTCACTAGGTTGAAAACCCCTTCTCTCCAAACAACACTTTTCCAGGTGTTCCTCCACAGCTTATTAACACCACCAGGGGCACACATAGGAAGTTTAAATAGGATTTTCAGGACAAAAAAGGGAACCAATAGCATGATACCATTTCAACATTTATTGGTTAAAATATCACAATAAAATCCTCCTCTCCCCTCTTGAATTGCGCTTACATTTAAAACACTTTCAAATGGCCAAACAACAGTTGCATTGCAGATTTTTGCTCTCCTTAACATATATAAACCGTATCTGACTGGTGCCATTTTACCTCTCTCACCGCTCCTTCATGCCCCTACAGAGCCGATATTACTGCAGTGATTTTTTTATAGAGAGTTCAGCGCCACCGTTGTCAAGGTAACCACATGCTTATGTACTGACGCGTTTCGTCATCACGACCTCTACCGAGGCCCTCGCTGAGAATCGTGATCTTTATTCTAAGCAAAAAAATTGTGATTCTCATTTTATCCAGAATGGTACAGCTCTACTATAAATCTACATGTTTGTGGACTTATTACAATTGCATTTGTATAAGCTTGTTGGACATCCCATTGCCCATCCCATGTGCAATAATACAGATCCCCCATAACCCTTTTTTAGCTATGTTAGTCTGAACTCTCTTAGTGTGGCTTTCCATTATATTTTTAAACAGGAAACTAATGGGAAAGTAATAATGGTTATATGCTACAGGCCCCCTAACCTGAGGGATGAGGAGGAGTCTGACCTCCTATCACAGTTAGGAACGGCAGCAAGGCAAGGCAATGTTATTAAAATGGGGGATTTCAATTATCCATATATTGACTGGGCAGAAGGAACTGCCCATTTATCAAAGGCTTGCCATTTCCTAAATGTTTTGCAGGAAAATTTCATGGGTCAGTTGGTGAATGCACCAACAAGAAATAATGCATTACTAGACCTGCTGATTACAAACAGCAGGTGGATGTGGAAATACGGGACAACTTAGGAAACAGCGATCACAAGGTAATTACATTCAGTATAAACCACAAGAAAAGTAAAGGGTAATACAAGTATATTAGGTTTCAAAAGAGCCAACTCCCCTAAACTTCGCTCTATGCTATACGATATTAAATACGATAAAATTCTAGGAACAAGAAACACTGAGGAAAAATGGGAATGCTTTAGGAACAAGTTAGGATTAACCCCGGGGGGGTGGGGGGGCTAAACTATAATGTAAAAATGCACGATAAAGAGAAAAAAAATGCCTTCAAAAAATATAAGGCTGAGAGGTTATTGTCAGCATTCCAACAATACAAGGAAAGCAATAAAAGTGTAAGAGTGCTATCAGGGCAGCTAAAATAGACCATGTAAGGCACATAGTGTAGGAGAATCTAAAAAACCCCAATACATTTTTTTTTTTTAATTCAATTTTTATTGGTATTTCTAAAAAAACATAACATGGAAATGCGGACGCAGCCACCAAAGTCTTGGAAAAACAAACAGTATCACATTGAAAAATTCAAGAACCAGGTAAATATTACAAACTATATATGCCATAGAGTCTGTCATAGAAGAAGCGAGAGAGAAAGTAGAAGAAAGGAAAAAAAGAAAAAGGAAAAAGGATGGAGAGAAAGAGAGCAAGAAAGGAGAGGCGTTGGGCCGATTTAGAGGGTGGGGATAAGGGGGGGAGGGGGAAGGGGAAAGGAGAGGGGGGGAGGAAGAGAAGAGATTGGGATAGGGAGGAGGATAGAAGCAAGGCTCAATTAGGGGGGGGGGGTAGAGGAATCATTCAAAGACAGGAAATGCTAAAGAATGGTCAGGCAATGCAGTGACATCTGGTTATATTCTGTACCATCCAGACCATAGTTTCCAAATCAGGTCAAATTTATGTAGGTTTTTATTTTGTAGTGCTATGGATTTTTCCCAAATACAGTGTTGGTTGGTAGGGGTAAGAACCTCTGAGTGGTTGGGGGGGGGGGGGTACGTTTTGTTTTCAGCGTCTCGTGATAGAGAGTTTTGCTGATAAAAGAATATTAGTAACTATGCCTCGGTACGTAATAGGGAATTTGTCAATGCCTATGTTGAGCAAAGCTAGAGTGGGGTCTGGTGAGGTAATTACACCAGTAACTTCTGAGATTATACTAAATATTTTCCTCCAGTAACTGCGAATACCGTTACAGGTCCACAGTATATGGAATAGGGTTCCAATGGAGTCACAACTTCTCCAGCAGTGTGGCGAAGATGTACTGTATATTTTAGCAAGTCTGTGCGGGGTGAGGTACCAGCGCAGCATAATTTTTAAGGTTAGTTCCCAATGATTTGCACAGTGGGAGGCACAGTGGGAATACGTTATGGCTCGGGTCCATTGGGATTCAGAGAAAGATGTGTTTAGGTCTGCCTCCCATTGTTGCATTGGTTTGTTTTTTGTGAATACGGTTTTCCCTTGCAGAGAATTATAGAGAATCGAAGTGCCTTTTTTCTTTACGGGATGACCAAGAAAAAATTGCCATATCTTAGGGTGAAGGCTGATTTTTGGAGAAGGGAAGGATTTTGTGAAATTAAGTATGCACAGGAGAGTGAAATGGGATGAAGGGGGTAATGAGAATCGTTTGATAAGGGGGGCTGGGGTTTGGAGGGTGTCGTCCTTCCAGAGGTGTTGCACTAGAGCCAGGCCGGTTTTCATCAAGTCACGCACCTTTATGTCAGGTAGAATGTGCTCCAAGGTGTTGAGGGATATGTCCATAGTTTTGTTTTGCGGGAGGGAGGTAGGAGAGCTATCTTCCTCCAAGCAGTGATAGATGCTATCACCGTCGGGAGAAGGTTGTTCAGGGTCAGGGGTTGCCAGAGATCCACATACAGTAGAGAGCTTAGGGAGTCTGTTTGTAGGATATTTTCTTTCAATTTCAAGCCATGGAGGAGAGATGTCAGGGTTTCTGAACCAGTGTTTCAATTGTTCAGCATGGGTAGCTGTTAAATAGTCTGGTATATCCACCATGCCCATTCCTCTGGTTGATTTGCTTTTTTATAAGCGAGGAGTATGAGCTACACGCTCTTTTGCCCTGCCATATAAACCTTTTTAGTTGAGATAAAAGTGTGTGAAAGTAAGTTAGTTTAACAGGTATGGGTAGGGAGTGAAACAGATATAGAATCTGGGGCAATATTTGCATCTTATAGGCTGCAAGTCTGCCCATCCATGAGAGCTCAACTTTTTGTATTGCCTTTAGTTGTGCTTCCAGTTTTGTGATCAACGGTCTGTAATTGTCATTGCACAGAGTGGAGTAGGAGGAGGTGAGCATGATTTCTAGGTACGGTATGCTTTTGTCAGCCCAGGTGTATGGTAGGGTCTCTTGGAGTCTCTTTTTAATTGACATGGGGGTGTTCATGTTCAGCATCAGAGATTTTGAATGGTTTACTTTATAGTAAGACATGGTACTGAACAAATCTAAAGTGCTGTGGACATGGGGAAGTGATGTCAGGGGTCGGTCAACATTAAGATGATGTCGTCCGCAAAAAGATTTATGACATGAGGTTTACCCCCAAACTTTAAGCCTGAGATACGTGGATGGGAAAGAATTTTTTCAGCCAGGGGTTCAATTATCAAGTTAAATATCGTTGGTGATAGTGGGCATCCTTGTCTTGTGCCAATATTTATTGGGAAGGATCTGGATAGAAGATTGTTAGCATACACCTGGGCTGAAGGTGAATACAGTGCTAGAATTGCTGTGAGAATTTTACCTTGGAAACCTAATTTTGTTCGGACTGCGGTCATATATCCCCAGTGGATTCTATCGAATGCCTTCTGCATCTATCGAGAGAAGCAGAGAAGGCGTCCGATTTTGCTCTGCAAAGTGCATCACATTAAGAATCCTCCTGGTAGCGTCCGACATGTGTCTACCGGTGACGAATCCAGACTGGTCCAGTCGTATAAGGGAAGGTAGTATACTTTCTAGTCTTTTAGCTAGCGCTTTTGCAAATATCTTCACGTCCACATTAAGGAGTGAGATTGGCCTATAGTTGGCCGGGCAGTCTGGGCTCGTCCCCGGTTTGGGGATGGAAACAATGTGGGCTCTGAGCATTTCTTGTGGGAAGTGTTGACGTTCCGCAGCTGTGTTGAACATATGTGTCATGTAAGTGACAAGGGCAGGTGAGAAGGTCTGGTAATATTCGGCTGTGAAGCCACCTGGGCCTGGAAATTTGCCAAACGGTAGTGAGTTTATTGTCTTAAGAAATTCGTTAGGGGAGAATGGCCGGTTTAATTCTTCTAAGGCTGTTTTGGTTAGAGAGGGAAGTTTTATGTCAGTTAAAAACTTGATATCGTCTCGGGAGGGTTGAGCAATTGAAGCATAATTTTTTTAGGGAAGCAAAGGCATCTGCTATGTGTTGTGGGTTAGTTAACTTTGTTTTGTGAGTCGGGTGGAGGATATGGTGGATTTTCGATTTCGTCCTGCAGGCTTTAAGGCGGGAGGCCAGGAATTTACCTGCTTTGTTGTTTTGGGAGTAATATTGAAGTTTAAAATAGTTGAATAGTTCAGCATGTTTTTCCAGGAGTAGGGAGTGGAGCTGTGTTCTTAGGGTGTGGAGTTTGGGTGGGATAGCAGGGTCGGGGTGCAGCTTATTCTGAGTCTCTAGGGTCTGGAGGGTACTCAAAGTGTCCTGAAATTTTTTATCATAGTTCCATTTAGCCTGAGCTCCCAGTTGTATTAATAGACCCCGCAGGAGCGCCTTATGGGCATTCGATCTAGAAAATATATCAGTGTTAGCAGTGTCGTTTTCTTTGAAGTAGTTAGTGAGTTGTGTCTTAAGTTTCTCTTTGGAGTGTTTGTCTTTGATAAGTTGGTGGTCGCATCACCTGACTCGGGAGTTTATCCTGGGGGGTTGTTCTGCAATTAAAATGTATAGTGGAGCATGGTCTGACCATGTTATGTCCCCGATTGTGATATGGGAGACTTTTTGTAATAGCCATTTATCCACTAGACATAGGTCGATTCGGGAGTAGACGTTGAATCTGGGGGAGTGGTAGGAAAAATCCTTTTCTGAGGCGTGGAGACAGTGCCATAGAGGTCCTCCGTGCTCAGCAAGCTGGCCAAAGGAAAAGCCCTATGAGGCCTTAGGGATGTGATATCAAGGGTAGGATCTAAAATAGAGTTCATATCCCCACAGATCAATAACTTGCCATGTTTATGGCGTGATAAACATTTGAACAAATTGCAGAAAAACTTACAGTGCCTTGTGAAAGTATTCGGCCCCCTTGAACTTTTCGACCCTTTGCCACATTTCAGGCTTCAAACATAAAGATATAAAACTGTAATTTTTTGTGAAGAATCAACAACAGGTGGGACACAATCATGAAGTGGAACAAAATTTATTGGATATTTCAAACTTTTTAACAATTAAAAAACTGAAAAATTGGGCGTGCAAAATTATTCAGCCCCCTTAAGTTAATACTTTGTAGCGCCACCTTTTGCTGCGATTATAGCTTTAAGTCGCTTGGGGTATGTCTCTATCAGTTTTGCACATCGAGAGACTGGAATTTTTGCCCATTCCTCCTTGCAAAACAGCTCGAGCTAAGTGAGGTCGGATGGAGAGCGTTTGTGAACAGCAGTTTTCAGTTCTTTCCACATCTTCTCGATTGGATTCAGGTCTGGACTTTGAGTGGCCATTCTAACACCTGGATATGTTAATTTGTGAACCATTCCATTGTAGATTTTGCTTCATGTTTTGGATCATTGTCTTGTTGGAAGACAAATCTCCGTCCCAGTCTCAGGTCTTTTGCAGACTCCATCAGGTTTTCTTCCAGAATGGTCCTGTATTTGGCTCCATCCATCTTCCCATCAATTTTAACCATCTTCCCTGTCCCTGCTGAAGAAAAGCAGGCCCAAACCATGATGCTGCCATCACCACGTTTGACAGTGGGGATGGTGTGTTCAGGGTGATGAGCTGTGTTGCATTGTTGCCAAAAAGTTTGATTTTGGTTTCATCTGACCAGAGCACCTTCTTCCACATATTTGGTGTGTCTCCCAGGTGGCTTGTGGCAAACTTTAAACGGCACTTTTTATGGATATCTTTAAGAAATGGCTTTCTTCTTGCCACTCTTCCATAAAGGCCAGATTTGTGCAGTATACGACTAATTGTTGTCCTATGGACAGAGTCTCCCACCTCAGCTGTAGATCTCTGCAGTTCATCCAGAGTGATCATGGGCCTCTTAGCTGCATCTCTGATCAGTCTTCTCCTTGTATGAGCTGAAAGTTTAGAGGGACGGCCAGGTCTTCATAGATTTGCAGTGGTCTGATACTCCTTCCATTTCAATATTATCGCTTGCACAGTGCTCCTTGGGATGTTTAAAGCTTGGGAAATCTTTTTGTATCCAAATCTGGCTTTAAACTTCTCCACAACAGTATCTCGGGCCTGCCTGGTGTGTTCCTTGTTCTTCATGATGCTCTCTGCGCTTTAAACGGACCTCTGAGACTATCACAGAGCATTTATACGGAGACTTGATTACACACAGGTGGATTCTATTTATCATCATTAGTAATTTAGGTCAACATTGGATCATTCAGAGATCCTCACTGAACTTCTGGAGAGAGTTTGCTGCGCTGAAAGTAAAGGGGCTGAATAATTTTGCACGCCCAATTTTTCAGTTTTTTATTTGTTAACAAAGTTTGAAATATCCAATAAATTTCGTTCCACTTCATGATTGTGTCCCACTTGTTGTTGATTCTTCACAAAAAATTACAGTTTTATATCTTTATGTTTGAAGCCTGAAATGTGGCAAAAGGTTGCAAAGTTCAAGGGGGCCGAATACTTTCGCAAGGCACTGTAGATTGTTTCGTGTTAGGAGCATATACACCAGCAATAGTATATGGGGTGGAGTCTATTGTTCATGTCAAAATCACATATCTGCATCCATCATCAATTATTGATGAGTGGAGGGAAAAAAAGTCACTGAGTTCCATATGGCAAATTTAACCACTTTACCTCCGCTTACATGGAGGCTACTGCGGCAAAGTGCCGCGATCCCGTCCAGCGACGTAGACCTACGTCGCTGGACTCCGCCCCTTGTGGGCGGCGCTCGCGCGCCGCCGGAGGCTCGCTCCCGCTGTGTTCATTCACAGCGGGAGTCGGGCCAGCGGAGGAGCAGCGGCGATTGCCGCTGCTCTGCCCCGATCGTCGGGGATCGAGTCTGGAGATCCGCCCGCTGTATGTAAACACAGCAGGCGGATCTCCATAGTGACAGGGACTGACAGATCGGGGTGTTCAGCATAGCTGGACATCCGATCTGTCCTTCTGTCACACAGTCACCTCCCCCCCCACACGTCAGTAAGCACCAGGCATACATTAACCCCTCCCTCTCCAATAAAATTAACCCCTTCCCTGCCAGTGTCATTTTTACAGTAACAGTGCATATATATAGCACTGGTTACTGCAGTAATGTCACTGGTACCCCCAAAAGTGTCAAAAATGTCAGTCAAGGGTCCGATCTGTCCGCCACAATGTCGCAGTCCCGCAAAAAAAATCGCAGATCACCGCCATTACGCGTTAAAAAAAAAACACCAAAAATGACAGAAATCTTTCCCTTAGTTAGTAAACGCAATAACTTTTGCGCAAACCAATCAAAATACGCTTATTGCGATTTTTTTTACTAAACATAGGTAGCAGAAAACAAATTGGCCAAAAATTTAAAAAAAATTTGATTTTTACATTTTTTTGGGGGGGAATTTCATATAAAAAAATGTGAGAAATATTGTTATTTTTTCAAAATTGTCGCTCTTTTTTTGTTTATAGCGCAAAACGTAAAAATCGCACAGGTGATCAAATACCACCAAAAGAAAGCTCTGTTTGTGGGAAAAAAAGGACGTATATTTCGTTTGGGTACGGCGTCGCACGACCGCGCAATTGTCAGTTAAAATCGCACAGTGCCGAATCGCAAAAAGTGGCCTGGACGGAAGACAGCAAAATCCTCCGGTGGTAAAGTGGTTAAATAATAATAATAATAATAATAAATAATTTAAATAATAATAATGTAAATTCAGATGAGAAAATGTGTGGGAAGTCTTTATGCTGATACTTCGGAGCCTCTCCCGATTTGAAGAGCATCTTCTCTTGTACAATGACAATGTCCACATCAGCTTTCTTCGCCTCTTTCCACAGTTTCAGTCCCTTACCCGGGTGATTGAGGCCTCAGGCATTCACAGAGAGAAGTTTAAGTGGCATGTACTGTAGTTGAGCATAAGGATGTGTAAAGGAGGTGATATTGCTTTTCGAAGTGACTTGCCCGGAGGAGGAGGAGGCAGTAAAGTTCACATATAGTGTATTGGTAGATACCATATGTCTCAAGTTAGCCTATAGTTTTGTCTGTATATTCTTACCTCCTTGCTGCAGTGCTTCTGTCTTGCCTTCCTTCACATGTGATGTTTGGGCTTCTCTGTTCTCCTATGGGCGTCGCCTGCTCCACTGTGGGTTATATCCTGTTCCTGTCAATTACTTCCTGGGTCACCTCCCTGTATGCTTCCCTATATATACACATGCTCAGTGCACTGCTCCTTGCTTGAGCAACATTGCTGTTCTCTGAGCTCCCATCCCTGTAACCTTGGCTATTGTATCTGATCTCCAGTGTACCGACCCGGCTTCGTTTCTCCGTCTATGCACGTCTGCTGCCTGTCCTGACCTCAGCTTGTCTCTTGGATATCCTTGTAGTCTCCTGTTTACTCTGCACGCGCCAGCGGTATCCACATCTTCAGCTGGGCCTACCTGGGGGCCACGACCTGGTTCCAGTCTGCTGCAAGTCCATCCCCACCATCAGGGGCCCTGGTGAAGAAGCAGGCTGGGACTTTGACTCCGCACCCTGGGGAATCCTGAGCTGGGGATCTATAAGGGCTCACTACCACAGACCCGTTGACAGTTTGCTCAAGCCATGAGCTCGTCGGAGACACCGCAGCCACTTCAAAATCAACTTCAGAGTTTGGAGCAGAGAGTTAACGTTCAGCAGGCTTATCAAGAACAGATTATGCAGTGTCTGCAGGCTCTTTCCTCCCGTCTGGATCAGCTGCAGATTGTGCCTACTCCCGCTTCCTCCGTTCCAGCTCCTGTGTCCCCCTGTCGCTTCCCCTTCCTCAGTCACTCCAGCAGAGGTCAGTCCTGCAAAACTCCAGCTGCCTCCGCCGTCTCGCTTCTCTGGGGACCCCAAAGCTTGTCGGGGATTCATCAATCAGTGCTCAATCCACTTCGAGCTAGCAGGCCATTACTTTCCCACTGATCGTTCCAAGGTGGCATACATGATTTCCTTCCTGTCGGGACCAGCCTTGGCTTGGGCCTCGCCGCTGTGGGAGCGTCAAGATCCTACCGTATCCACTCTCTCTGCCTTCCTACAAGCTTTCCGTAACACCTTTGATGTGCCTGGCAGGGCCTCATCTGCTTCTGGAGCCCTTCTTCGTCTTCATCAAGGAAACATGACTGTTGGTCAATATGCAGTTCAGTTTCGCACCTTGGCTTCGGAACTGGCATGGAACAACGAGGCTCTTACTGCAACATTTTGGCAAGGTCTTGCAGATCGTATTAAGGACGAACTAGCTGGCAGAACTATACCCACCACCTTGGATGGCTTGATTTCCCTTAGCATCCAAATTGATGTCCACCTCCAGCAGCGAGATCTGGAAAGGACTGTGTCATGTCACCCCCTGGTGGGTCACCTTGCTCCTGTTGTCCAGAACATTCTGGAACAACCCATCTCTCTCGCAGTATTGGCTTCTGAAGAACCCATGCAATTAGGTCGGACACGCCTCGCTCCACAAGAGAGGTCCCGTCGCCTGAGATTCGGCCTGTGTCTTTACTGAGGAGCTGGTGGTCATATGATAAAATCCTGCCCCGTCCGTCCGGGAAACTTTTGGGTCTAGGTCGCTCAGAGGGAGGCGATCTAGACCAGAATCTTAACTCTGCCACCTACCCTCGATTTGTTATACCCGTCTCTATTCATTGGGCCCTAAATTCATATCAAGTTTCTGCATATGTAGACTCTGGTCAGCCGGGAATTTCATTTGTAGGTTTTCTCGTCCTATTCGTCGTCCTTCTCCAATAGCCAGTACTTTGGATCAGTATGAAATCAAGCAAATCTTGGATTCCAAATTCTCCAGGGGGAGGCTCTTGCATCTAGTGGACTGGAAAGGATATGGTCCTGAGCAGAGATGTTGGATTCCTTCCACTGATGTTTCTGCACCTAGTTTGGTGAAACATTTTAATCAGAAGTTTCCTCTCAAGGCTGGGCCCAAACGAGTGGGGAGGCCCCGTAAGAGGGGGGGGGGGTACTGTCACAAGTTAGCCTATAGTTTTGTCTGTATATTCTTACCTCCTTGCTGCAGTGCTTCTGTCTTGCCTTCCTTCACATGTGGTGTTTGGGCTTCTCTGTTCTCCCATGGGCGTCGCTTGCTCCACTGTGGGTTATAGCCTGTTCCTGTCAATTACTTCCTGGGTCACCTCCCTGTATGCTTCCCTATATATATACACATGCTCAGTGCACTGCTCCTTGCTTGAGCAACATCGCTGTTCTCTGAGCTCCCATCCCTGTAACCCTGGCTATTGTATCTGATCTCCAGTGTACCGACCCGGCTTTGTTTCTCCGTCTATGCACGTCTGCTGCCTGGCCTGACCTCAGCTTGTCTCTTGGATATCCTTTTAGTCTCCTGTTTACTCTGCATGCGCCAGCGGTCTCCACATCTTCAGCTGGGCCTACCTGGGGGCCGCGACCTGGTTCCAGTCTGCTGCAAGTCCATCCCCACCATCAGGGGCCCTGGTGAAGAAGCAGGCTGGGACTTAGACTCCACGCCCTGGGGAATCCCGAGCTGGGGATCTATAAGGGCTCACTACCACAGACCCGTTGACACCATATGGAGACCTATGCGGGCCAAAATTGCTGTTGCAAGGAAAATTGGAGCAGAAAGTTCAGGGGTATCCTGAATGCGTGGTGGCCATTTCCTGGTGGAGAGATTGGGGTCATGCAATATGTCGGCTGGTTTTTAGGAGCCTTGTGAAGAAGGAGAAAGAGAGAGAAAAGGCAGCAGAGAAACCAAGAGGTGCAACAAGAGTTCTAAAAAAAAGTTCAAAAAGATGAACCATATGTGCATAACATCTGCTAAGAACCAAATCGGGGGGTATTGGAGTGAGTGCAATCAGTTAACAAAAAAGGAGGTGATGCTCCGAATGGGGAGAACAGCCTCTGAACGAGATTAGGTAAAGTGAGGGACTGCTGCTATCACTTGTGGTGGTCTCTACGCCAATCTCGGTTGGGGTTCCATTCTGTTTGTGGGCGGGGGCCCTTGTTGAGAATCCGCTGGAATGATTTGCCAATCAGTGAGAAGACGGAGACCCTCCTCCAGGGAGGTTATGATAGAGGTAGATGTCTTTTGTTATCTTGAGCGTAGCAGGGTATTTCCACTGGTAGCTTATGTTGTGTATTTCCTCAAGGCTTTGGTCACCGTGTTGAGGTTCTTTCTCTTTTGCAAAGTATAGGCAGAGAGATCTGGAAGGACCTGCAGGGAGGTAGCTTGTTCTGGTAAATGCTGCTTGGATGGTTTCTTTAGCTTGATAATAATGTAGTTTCATGAGAACGTCTCTAGGGGTCTCCTGTGGCAAAAAACAGGCTTTGGGATCCGATAGATCCTGTCGATTGTGAGATCACTCAAGGTAAGTGCAGGAGCTACTACCTGGAATAGCTCTTTGACATAATGTGGAAGTTGCGAGGCCTGCCCTGTTTCGGGTATACCTCTCAATTTCAGGTTGTTGTGTCTCGAGCGATCCTCAAGATCTGCAACTTTCCGCAGAGCGACTCACGCGTGCGTGCTGCAGCTGAGACTCCACTATGGCCTGCTGCTGCTCGCACAGTCTTTCCAGCATGTGCAAGGTGGATTTCTACCTTGTGGGCACGTCACATATGAGGCGGTGAGCAGGAAGGCCGAAGTTACGCTGCAGCGCTGACAGGCGAGCAGCAGCAGGATGAGAACGCCGAAAGTGCGCACATACGGCCCGCACTTTCTGCAGCAGCTCTGACATATCGGGGTAATTTTTAAGGAACCTCTGCACCACCAAATTCAGCACATGCGCCAGGCAAGGGATGTGCGTCAAACCGGCTAGGCCCAGAGTTGCTATGAGATTTCGCCCGTTATCGCACACCACCAGGCCGAGCTTGAGGCTCGCTGGCAGAAACCACTCATCGGTCTGCTGTTCCATGCTCCTCCACAACTCCTGCGCGGTGTGTGGTTTTTCCCCCAAACAGGCAAGTTTTAAAACTGCCTGCTGTCGTTTACCCCTGGCTGTGCTGAAGTTGGTGGTGAAGGTGTTACGCTGACCGGATGAGGAGGCGGTAGAGGATGAGGAAGCGGAGTAGGAGGAGTTAGGAACAGGAGGCAAACTGAAGCGCCCTGCAATCCTCGGTGGTGGAAGGAAATGCACCAAATTGCTATCCGCCTCAGGCCCATCCACTACTGCATTTACCCAGTGTGCCGTTAGGGAGATATAACTCCCCTGACCGTGCTTACTGGTCCACGTATCCATAGTTAGGTGGACCTTGGCACAGATGGCGTTGCGCAGTGCACACCTGATTTTTCCCCCACTTGGTTGTGCAGGGAAGAAATGGCTTGCCTGGAAAAGTAGTGGTGGCTGGGCACGACGTACTGTGGGACAGCCACCGACATAAGGCTTTTAAAACTGTGCATCTCCACCAGACGGAATGACAGCATTTCAAAGGCCAAGAATTTTGAAATGCTGGCATTCAGGGCCAGGGATCGCGGGTGGGTAGGGGGGTGCTTCCTCTTCCTCTGAAGTGTTTTGGAGATGGAAAGCTGAACGCTTCCACGGGACATTGTGGAGATGGTTGGTGACCCAGGTGGTGGTGTTGCTGACAGATCGTCTGTTTGCGGGGTGGCAGGTGCCGGTATCACTACAGTGGTGGATGAAGAGGCCGAGACTGCAGCAGAAGAGGAAGCAAAAGGAGCCAGAGACCTTTCTTTGTTTTGAAGGTGTCTACTCCACTGCAGCTCGTGCTTTGTACTTAGATGCCGGATCATGCAGGTTGTGCTCAGGTTGAGAAGGTTTATGCCTCGCTTCAGGCTCTGATTGCACAGGGTGCAAACCACTCGTGTCCTGTCATCAGCACATTTTCTGAAGAACTTCCATGCTAGAGAAATCCTTTGAGCTGGCTTTGGTGCGCTCGGTCCCTTGCTGCTTTGGGCAGTAGCAGGCGTAGTGTCTAGGGCACGGCCGCTCCGCTTCTGCACCCTGCTCCCTCGCTGGTGGCACTGTGCGACAACCGCCTCTTCCTCCAAACTACTCAGGTCACCTGCATGACCTTCATTCCATGTGGGGTCGAGGATCTCATCGTCCTCCACATCATCTTCCACCCAGTCTTCACCCCTGCCCTCCTTGTCGGTCTCCACAATTCTGAGTGCCACAGCAGTTGGCACCTGCGTTTCGTCATCATCGGAGACGTGCTGCGATGGTCCTTCCATGTACTCATCTTGAGAAATAAGTGGTTGGGCATCGCTGCACTCAATCTCTTCCACTTCTGGGGCAGGGCTAGGTGGATGGCCCTGGGAAACCCTGCTGACAGAGTCATCAAAAAGAAGAAGAGACTGCTGCATGACTTGGGGCTCAGACTGCTTGCCTGATTTGCAAGGGGGTGAGGTGAAAGACGGTTGGACATCGGCTGCAGGTGACAACTCTGACCTTTCTGCAGTAGACTGGGTGGGAGACAGTGTGAAGGAACTGGAGGCACTGTCAGCAACAAACCAATCTACTATCGCCTCTACTTGTTCTGGCCTCAACACTTGTAGAGGCGCATGATGCCCTACCAAATACTGCTGCAGGTTCTGTCGCATACTCACACTTGAGGAAGGTGTTTCACTTGTGCGTGTAGCTGGCACAGATCGACCACGTCCTCTCCTTGCAACAGGAGCTCTACCAGCAGCACCACGACCCAGGCCACGGCCCCTATATTTCTGTAATTTATGATCATGCCCTAGAAAGGTGTTTATTGAATAGCGGAACAAAACAACAACAGTATCGCACGGGTGTATCTCACAGTCAAATATGCAAAGTATGCCGCAATTTAATTTTTTTCACCCCAAAAGGGTGTATATTGAATAGCGGAATAGAAAAAAGATATAAAACGGTGTATCTCACACGTACAAACACAGACTAGGCCCTGATTACAATTTTTTGTACCCTAAAGGGAGGATGAGGAAGAGGAGTAGGAGGAGTTCGGAACAGGAGGCAAACTGAAGCGCCCTGCAATCCTTGACGGTGGAAGGAGATGCGCCAAACATTTAAAAGGTGTATCTCACACGTACCAATACAGACTATGCCGTAATTTAATTTTTTTCAACCCGAAAGGGTGTATATTGAATATCGGAATAGAAAATTTTTTATAAAACGGTGTATCTCACACGTACAAACACAGACTAGGCCCCGATTACAATTTTTGTACCCTAAAGGGAGGATGAGGATGAGGAAGAGGAGTAGGAGGAGTTCGGAACAGGAGGCAAACTGAAGCGCCCTGCAATCCTCGGCGGTGGAAGGAGATGCGCCAAACAAATTTAAAAGGTGTATCTCACACGTACCGATACAGACTATGCCGTAATTAAATTTTTTACACTCCAAAAGGGTGTATATTGAATAGCGGAATAGGAAAAATGTTATAAAACGGTGTATCTCACATGTACAAACACAGACTAGGCCCCGATTATAATTTTTTGTACCCTAAAGGCAGGATGAGGATGAGGAGTAGGAGGAGTTCGGAACAGGAGGCAAACCGAAGCACCCTGCAATCCTCGGCGGTGGAAGATGCGCCCCAAAAATTTGGAAGGTGTATCTCACACGTACCGATACAGACTATGCCGCAATTTAATTCTTTTTACCCCAAAGGGTGTAGATTGAATAGCGGAATAGAAAATATGATATAAAAAGGTGTATCTCACACGTACAAACCCAGACTAGGCCCCGATTAAATTTTTTTGTACCCTAAAGGCAGGATGAGGAGTAGGAGGAGTTCGGAACTGGAGGCAAACTGAAGCACCCTGCAATCCTCGGCGGTGTAAGATGCGCCCAAAAAATTGGAATGGTGTACCTCACACGTACCGATACAGACTATGCCGCAATTTAATTCTTTTTACCCCAAAGGGTGTAGATTGAATAGCGGAATAGAAAATATGATATAAAAAGGTGTATCTCACACGTACAAACCCAGACTAGGCCCCGATTACAATTTTTTGTACCCTAAAGGCAGGATGAGGAGTAGGAGGAGTTCGGAACAGGAGGCAAACTGAAGCACCCTGCAATCCTCGGCGGTGGAAGATGCGCCCCAAAAATTTGGAAGGTGTATCTCATACGTACCGATACAGACTATGCCGCAATTTAATTATTTTTACCCCAAAGGGTGTAGATTGAATAGCGGAATAGAAAATATGATATCAAAAGGTGTATCTATCTCACACGTACAGACCCAGACTAGGCCCCGATTACAATTTTTTGTACCCTAAAGGCAGGATGAGGAGTAGGAGGAGTTCGGAACAGGAGGCAAACTGAAGCACCCTGCATTCCTCGGCGGTGGAATGCGCCCCAAAAATTTGGAAGGTGTACCTCACACGTACCGATACAGACTATGCCGCAATTTAATTATTTTTACCCCAAAGGGTGTAGATTGAATAGCAGAATAGAAAATATGATATAAAATTGGTGATTTTGCAATAGCACATGTGAACACAGCAGTGTTTTATGTCACGGTCAGCTCTGCAGCAGGCTATGAAGGGAAAAAAAAATTCCCCTTTAAGTTTGTAATTTTTAAATAGCAGATTAGTACAGACTATGCCACAATTTAATTTTTTTTTAACCCAAAAGGGTGTATATTGAATAGTGGAATAGAAAAAAGTGTATAAAATTGAAAATCACTCAATAGCACATGTGAACACAGCAGTGTCTTATGTCACGGTCAGCTCAGCTCAGCAGCAAGCAGGCTATGAAGGGGGAAAAAAAAATTCCCCTTTAACTTGATTTTTTAATAGCAGATTAGAACAGCAATCTGTAGTGAAATATAGCTGAACGCTGCACACAACAGACTAATAAAAATAGATTTTTTTCTCCCTCCTCCTCCTCGTCCTCAGTGGGCTCAAGTAAGGGCAAAAAGATTGTTCACTGCACCACCCCTCACACAGAAAAATCGATGTAGACTGTCCCTGCCTAATCTCTCCAGCCTGTCCCTAAAATGCTCAAAAAGATTGTTCACTGCACCACCCCCCACACAGCAAAATCGATGTAGAATGTCCCTGCCTAATCTCTCCAGCCTGTCCCTAAAATGCTCAAATAACTGTCCCTGCCTACACTCCGACCTGTCCCTGCATTCTTTTCGGGCACAATTTTTCACTGTCTGCCCCTAATCAGCAGCCAGCACGTATGATGTGTGCTCTCTCCCTAAACTACAGCAGAATGACGGGCCGCGCTGTGGCTCTCAAACTTATAAAGACATGGGTCACATGCTTCAGATGGCCAATCACAGCTACTAATACATTAGTAGGCATGGCTGGGATGGCTTAAGGCACACCAGTTAAACGCTTGTTGATTGGCTGTTGAAAGCCCGCCATTAAAAGCGCGCCATTACATACAAAACAGGAAATAAAATTACCAAACACGGATTTTAAACCCAGGTAACAAAAATCCAATTATTCAGTACGAACCCGAATAATACAGTCCGTGTTCGCTCAACACTAATCATTAGTAGTAAGCAGCATAGATCGTTCATACCAGACCAATCTATTATCATTCTATGAGGAAGGGAGCTGCCATATAAATAAAGGAAGGCCTGTAGACGTGGTATATCTGGATTTTGCAAAGGCATTTGATACAGTTTCCAACAAATGTTTACTTTACAATCTGAGGTGTGTGAGCATTGGACCATAGGGTATATACCTGGATAGAGAACTGGCTACGGGGTGGGTCCAAAGGGTGGTGATAAATAGCGAGCACTCAGAACAGTCCTGTGTGGTAAGTGGGGTCCCCCAATGATCTGTCCTGGGACCAGTTCTGTTTAATTTATTTATAAACGATACAGAGGATGGGATAAACAGCTCAATCTCAATATTTACTGGCGATACAAAGCTAATCAGGGCAATAACTTCCAAACAAGATGTGGAAACCCTGCGTAAAAAGTATGGATATAGAAATATATAAATGTTAAATGAAGATGCTGCCCAACCGTCTCCTTCCGCTAAGGGAAGTGTAGTAAAGTAAATAAAAAGTTGATGGGTTTGGCGCTGCTAGAAGAACTGATGGTTGATGTCCCCACACCTGTGGTTCAATTAATATATGGTAGAAATAAATAAAATATCCTAACAAGATGCAGTGTTGTTATAATAGGACCAAAAATCCTTACTCATTAGGTGTAATTAGAAGTATCTGTGTGCTCCAAAATGGTACACGTGCAAAATTTTATATGTATTCATCAATATAAAGTGACTTAGTCCTAAAAAAAATTTTTTAAATTAAATAACAGTCTTTGGAAACCTTACCACTGGTTGGGGTTTTCCTGGAAATTCACAATTCCAAATAGGATAATCAATAATTTATAAATAGGTGTAAAAATATAAATATCAAAATATTAAAATTCCAGCAAATGAAAGTGACAAGTGCCCTTCACAGTGCTCAAAGAATTAAATCTGTGCTTACAGTGAACAGCCAGTCCTTAATAGCAATAACAAAAATATCAACTGATATAACCAAAAGTTTTATTAATAGTTATTTGATATCAGCAAATTAAAGTGACAGGTGCTCTTCACAGTGCTTCAAGGTTGTATTCAGTGCTTGCAGTGCTCACATTGTGCTCCCCCAATGGTCCCACACTCACCAGAAAGCAGTCCCCTCAAGGGGGTCTCAAGTCTTTTAACAATATGGTGGAGATGGGAATCTCTTGCTCAGGGTCCGTGCTTATCGGGTTTTGCTCGTTTGCATGGAAAGACAATACCAATAGTCCATACCAGTATAATTCAATTTATTTTACATGATACATATCCACTTAACATTCTGTTGGCCTTGCTTGCAGCAGCTTGACATTGCATGCCATTGCTGAGCCCATCATCTACTAGGACCCCAAGATCTTTTTCCATCCTGGATTACCCCAGAGGTTCTCCCTCTAGTGAGTAACTTGTGTTCGTATTTTTAGCACCCAAATGCATTTTTCAACTTTAAAACTAATTTGCAATATAGGCTCCTGATGACATCAATGTGATGAAATGCATAGGGCGGAGCCAAGAGCGTCATTGCGTCACTTCCAGCAACTTCGGGTTACGGGCCTGTGGAACGCAGGGAACCCGGACCTTCTGTACATGGAGCACAGTTTGCTGAATATGGCTGTTTTTTTAGTAAATTCATCAAACCATGTTTTTTGTCATGTACAGTATATGTAATGTATATATAGATAAAAAAATGGTTTGCTTGTCAGTGGTAAAGACAAGTACCAATTAAGGTAATATGCTTCAAGAAGGCCAATGCCATCATTTTGTAAAAATCCTAATTTTTTAACGTTTTAGGCCAATTTGTTTTCTGCTACATATTTTTGGTAATCGCAATAAGCGTATTTTGATTGGTTTGCGCAAAAGTTATACTAACTACGGGAAAGATTTTTGTAATTTTTATTGTTTTTTTTTTAACTAGTAACGGCACCGATCTACAATTTTTTTTGCGGGACATTGCGGCGGACAGATCGGACCTCTGACTGACATTTTTGACACTTTTGGGGGTACCAGTGACATTACTACAGTAATCAGTGCTATAAATATGCACTGTTACTGTAAAAATGACACTGGCAGGGAAGGGGTTTAATTTATTGGTGATCAAGGGGTTAAGTGTGTCCCTAGGGGCGTGATTCTAACTGTTAGGGGGAGTGGCTAGTGAAGTAATCACAAAGACATACAATCCTACATAGCAGGATCGCATAGCCTCTCTCATTACTTCAGGGAGAATGACAGATGGCTGTGTTTACATCAGCCGTCTGTCTTTCTCCCACTCCTGAGGGAGATCGCGAGTGGCCGGCGGACATCGGAGCCGCCGGGCACACGCGCTGGCTAGGCAGGGAACGAGCGGGGGCTGGAGCGCGCGGCCGGCGGTGCCCGCTCGGCCCCTACAGGCTCTTTGGCAAGCGACGTAGTACTACGTCACTTTGTCTGTAAGCAGCTGCATGCCACAGTAAATGTACAGGAGGCGGTCGGCAAGTGGTTAAGCAGTTGGGTTTTCTGCCCACTAAGGTGATTTTTTTTGCAGAAGTAGAACACCATACTAATATCAATTTAGTAGTTAGTCACAAATGTTTTTTACATGCATTCTCTGGGTCAGAGTTTGTCTCAGTTCCCTTTTGTAGGGCATCCTATACACATGTTCAGAATCATCAAGAAAAATGACTATTTACTCCTGCTAAGAACCTGGCATTCGTATACAGTATGTGTGTGTGCCTGTGCGTGCGTATGGAAGGATTCATACTTCTTGGCATGCAGCTTAAATGCTCTATTTTGTATAAAGCTGTTTGGCAAACTTCTAACAATAATCAGTTTTAAATTTGGCAGCTGAGTATGATTTTAAGAATCTGTTATCTTTGTGCAGGGGTAGCTGGAGTTCTGAGCAATTTTACTTACTTACTCTATATTGAAAAGTGTAGGTAAGTTCTGACAATGCTAATAACTTAAAGTAGGAACGTTTTTAAGATTGGAAGCTTTCCATTAGCTGGAGATGGCGTATGATGTTCTCAAATAATGTGGCTGTTCAGGTAAAAGTCATTGCAAGGTATGGATAAATAAATATATAAAAATGCTTTGATGCCTAATCACTGTAACAGAAAGATAAATATAACTGTAAAAACCCTGATAACCCCATTCATTCATAGCCATAAACATATGATTAAATTGACATTATAATACATGCATTCTCTTCAGTGCATAAAGTACATTCACAAAAGCGAGCCATGGCCTTGGCTTTGATGCATCCACAAATGAAGTGCATTTTTTGGATAATAATTAGGCTACTCATACAAATTTCTAGTGCACAAATAATGTATTAAAGTTTCCAGATGAGCACTATATTATATTGAATTCATATATTTACAAAATGAAAACAATCAAAACAAGTCCTCGCTGACCTTTGTACCAGAAGGCACTTTAGAGTAATTTAACTTCAAAGTTCACAGCAGAAGCACTGAAGTCCTTCTCTAAAGCCCGATGGCCCACTTGTGATACTGTCACTAGTGACATGCTGCTATACATTACACATAAATGCTCTCCTGTTTCCACATCATTCACTTCCTTCAGGTGATAGGACACAAAAAAAAAAAAAAAAAGCTGAAGGGAAATTCTCTATATAAACCCCTACTCACTCACTCTTAGAGCCCATCTTCTACAGTCACTGGCCTCACACTGAAAAGCTTTTTGTTGCTTCTAAGCATTTTGCTCAGTAATATACTATTGAGGAGGGTTTCCTTCAGAAATAGACAGTCCCTGCAGTTGACCCAACCTTAACAAGACCATACTTTAACAAGGCCTTGGGGAAGATAAAAAGGTTTTGTTCTCTCTGGCTTGTCCCATCATGGATGCCTACCAAACTTTGGCTGTCTGTTCTAAGTGCATGTTTTGAGGCCTGGGCTCCATTGTAACATATCCATCTGTTCACCACAGCCTGAAGTTTTTACCCGTGGGTCTTTATACTGCATGGATGGCTTAGCAAATATATTTCGCAGGAGATCCTGAACGATCCCTTCTGTTCAAACAAGAAAGATCCTGTGGCTCAAATGATTGTTGGTGAACTCCAATGCAAGATTCTTCCTATGAGAATGCAAAGGAGAACAGCTGTTTTGAACCTTCTTGGACAAGTACATAAAAAAAATCACTGGGGTAAGACTCCCCTCCTCCACCAGAAAAGGAAGGCTTGCACTTCTTTAAAAAGGCCTTCAACTCCTGAAGCTGGAAAATGTTAATTTATTTATCTCAGACCTCAAGCTCCAAGAATAAGCCTATAGTCAAAATTCAAAAGCCATGGAGCTCTAAGCTGGCCAAGTCTAGGTCCAAACCCTCCTCCAAAACTCTTTTTCGCTCTGAGATGGGGGGGGGGGGGACAACTGTCAGGCTTCTTTGGCCACCTGCTCCCATAAATCCTATAGGTTTGTGTCCAGATTGTCATTTCTGGCCCCCATATACAGTGGGGATGCTTACTTGCACATCCCCATGTTTCCTCCTCATCATCGCTATCTGCATTTTGCTCTGCACATGATGAACAATAAGTTTGTAGCAAGATGATCCGCATACCTCTTGTTGGTCTTAAGAAATCTTAATTTTATATGGAAACCACAGTGTACAAACGCAGATACAATCAGTTGACGTGTTTCAGCCTATAAGGCCTATATAAGGTCCCCATATAGAGGAACATTATTGTGACACAAATAATCCTAAAGCTAGGAAGATTTCTTATGTAACACATCACTTTAGGGAATGCCATCAGGGCGATCTCCCCTCATTCTGGTACAGAGGAATAGAACGGCTGTCTCATTCGCCTGGAGGGGGTGGCAGGGAGAGAAGGTTACTGGAGAGAGAGGCATGGTGGATTTTTAGATTAAAGACTAGATCACCCCAGGGGTAAACCTGAGGTGGGATTTGGATTTGCATCTATTAAAGGGCCTCTCCCCGATGCCCTTCCCCTCTTATAGGTTTTTTTGTCCACATACCTAGTTTGTTATTTTCCCCTATTTTTATTTATTAATTTATTGTTATCTGTTTCTTAGTTTTTTCTTATATACTGATGTAGCACCCTACAGGTAGGTGCTAGGTTAAAATATAGTGGGCTTTGTCTGCTTAACAGCAGAGCCATGATTTCTTTTTGTCAGGTAGGTTGTCATGGCTTCCAGGTGTGTCTGCTGAGAGGGGAATCTCCCCACTAGCTCTGTGAGAGGCTTCTCATAGGGCAGTGGAGGAAATCCAATCAGGGACACATTCAGGCTTGTAGCTACCCCAGAAGGCAGATTCTGCCGCAGAGGATTCTGGGAGTGGGTATAAGTTTGAGGGGAGTGCACGACTCATGGTCTTTGGCGGAAAGAAGAGTCCCAGGAGGGAGAATACGGCTGTTTCTCCTCCTGTCAGAGGAAGCGGATGACTCTGGGTGCTGAGGTGAGCTGAAGGGGATCTGGCGTGCCAAGAACCAGCAGAGAGAGAGAGGGGTCCAGTCCCAGGAAAGCCTACACAGGTCGTGAGTACTGCGGATTGCCCCTGGGGGTCTGCCTAGTGTTAGAGGGAACCACTCCGGAGAAGGTTCTAGGATCCAAGTGTCAGCTAGCTGTAAAGGGGGTGCCTAGTCAGAGGACCCTGAAGTGAGAGGGGGTACCTAGTCAGAGGACCCTGAAGGGTTAAAGGGGGCACCTGCAGTTTGGGCCCTGAAGAGTCAGTGTACAGTGTGGAGTGTACCAGTTTAGAGTTGCAGCAGCACAGGAATTTACAAAGAGCTACCTCAAGCCAGCGCAGGGCAGGAGGGAGCTAGTCAGTGACTTTTGAGCAAAGCAGTGTCAGGAGTCAAGTATTCTACAGTCCTGGATCTTCTGGATTAAGTCGAGGTTCCAGCACAGTTTTCAGTGTTACAGTGTATTCAAGCGTCAGGAAGTGTTGGCTAGCGGCGGCTGGCTTCAAGACAGCGATAATAGGCATTTCTTGCCAAAAGACGCCCAAAAGTGTACCTAGTTGAGTCAGAGGAGTATCCCACTCATTCCCTTCTCCCATCCCCTAAATACAATAAAACAACCAAACCAAAGATGCCAGAATTGTCATTGTCTCAGATCTCACACCTGGGGTCACAGCTCACATGGGCTGGAGAGGTAACCGGTAACAATGGCAGACCCACCTCAGGCTCAATGCCTGGAAACTCCAAAAAAGATATGTGCTATACAGCACCCTCCTCCCGCGCTCAGAACCCGGTCTTCAGGCTGCCTCAATCCCGGGAACTCGTGCTAAAACTTGGCATCCATTATGGCTAGGCTTTGCTGCCCCTTACGACCAGGGCGGTCGACCAAACACTGTAATACAAAAACAAAGAAAGGGCGCACCAGCCTAGCGCATTATCCTCAGCGAGTTTATTAGATAAAAGTTAAAATCAGCTACTCACAAACATTCGTGAAGTACAGACACATCAATCCCATAAAGCCGCCTCATAGCAGAGGTCCAACGTCTATACTGGAAGCAGAGGGCTGACGCGTTTCGAGGCCGTGCCTCTTCCTCAGAGCCTGGAGACCATGGTCTAGTCCGTTGTTTAAATATAGTATGGAGGACCAGGCCTCCACATGACCCTTGGGGATGTGGGAGGAGATATCGCCCAAATGGGCGTGGCTACACAACTACTTGCCCAAAAACATTGCGGATCTCAATTGTAATTTGCTAGCCCTATGCGACCATTTACTCCACTGGTGAGCTGATCAGTCCACAACCACTTCTCAATTCATCATAAACATTTCATTACATGCCAAATAGTACATTTAGGATAGTATAGTAAGGCAGACCTGTACATGACTCGGTCCATGCTGTATAGGGCATTAAGTCGTCCTCTTGCGGTGATGAAGGAACAATCCAGCACAAAATAGTAATCAGAGCATTGCTGATGTCATTGTATATATATGTGTATATATGTCAATACATACAGTTCCTGCAGACGGACAATATGTCAAACTAATTTGACAGATTATGGACTGTCAAGAGTAGTCCAATGAACGTGCAGGGAGAGTATTCAGCACATTACCTGGTGGTCTAGTGGTCCGCTGTTGATTTAGTGCCTCTGAATACTGATTATGTTACATTATAGCGGCGGAACGGCGGTGGAACGCACGCCGCTCATCCCGGAACCGCTATGCGTTCCACCGCATGACATCACTTCCGCCCGTCCAGATGGTGACAACTTCCGCCCGTCACACCTTCCGGGCGGTGAAGCATAACTTCCGGGTCCGAAGGGGCGGAGAGGAGTCATCCAATCCAACAACCACCCCATCAGACCGTTCCCACGGACACCGCAAGAAGAGGACAAATGCACACTCCGCCCCTACATGATGAAACCCGCACCATACGGGCCGGGATGGAGTAGATCACAGACCTAAAACAATAAACAATAGAGAATCCACTAAGAAGGAAATCGTGTGGAGTGCTCACCAAAGTGGAAAAAATGGAAGTCACAAATGATACTAATGATGATATTATTGCTATACAAAGCATCAAATATGATAGACTACAAAAGTATAATTAAAATTATTACGCACTAATAGACCGATAATGCAACTTGCTGAGCCAGCCTAAATCACATATAAATACGTATAAAAACATGCTTAATATACAATAGCAGTATATACAATGGTGAATAAAAAGTATACGCATATATGTATATATATAAAAATAAATAAATAATATGCTAAAACAATTCATTATTATAAAATCTATATTAAAAACTAAATATATACATATATATATATGTATATATATGTATACGCATAAAATGTGACTCATTGATTATGGCGTGTAAAACCTTGGACGCGAATTTACGCGTACTATACCTCCTCTAAAAACAGACCTTGGAGAATTAAGAAACATGACTCAATGAGCAAATGGAAAACCCTGGGTGAGGGTACCTATACTGTAAACCGTGCACTGGTAATTAGTTAGGATGGGAGGGAAAGGGATGAAATGTCTATCCAACGCACATCAGTGCGTATATATACGTGCATATTATTGCACACACATACATACGCACGTGTGTGGGGGACCCCGTGTACATGCGCACACCTGGGCATATGTACAACGGCATATGCATGTGAGCCCCTAGAGGGGAAATAAAAATACTGCAATTCTAGAGCGGAGCCAAAGGGAGAAGGGCAGAAATGGCTACATGAGGGCCAGGGGAACAGGGACGCATGCAGGAGAGAGGAAATAAAGGCGCGCTGTATGGAGTTACAGCACGCCCTGGATCTCCAGATCTTCATTCAATCCCCCAGGGGACATAGACCCTAGGGTAAAGATCCAGTATGACTCTCTTCTACATAACTTCTGGAACCTTGCTCCCTCATCAGGGTCCTTAGCTATTAGCTCGATGCCAAAGACTCGTAGGCCCGTCGGATCCCCTTCATGATGCTGCTCAAAGTGGCGGGGTATAGAATAACTATTGCGGTCTTTTGTTCCTACCTTCGTTTTCCTGTTTAGAATGCTGCACTTGTGTTCTCCAAACCTTACTCTAAGGGGCCGTATAGTCCGGCCCACATAGAGTAGGTTACACGGGCAGACCATACCATAGACCACATAGTTAGTGCCGCAGTTGATGAACTGTTTAATTTTTCTGCTGCGGCCATCTGACCCAAAGACCTCACTCTTTCTATGCCACATGTATGAACAGGTTCCACAATTCCTCACTCCACACTTAAAATTCCCCTTTTGGTCAAACACGGTAAACCACGGGTTACTTGAAGTGATACCACCACGCTCCTTAGTCTTCCTAACCTTGCTAGGAACAATCTGACTCCTAAGGTCCCTAGGTTTTCTAAAGACCACCTCAGGAGCCGAGGGGAGGAGGGATCCCAAAACTGGATCCTGTTTCAGAATGTTCCAGTTACGCTTCAAAGTACGCTGTATGCTGAAAGCTTTATTATTATACATAGTACTGAACCTGGTGATCCTTGTTCCAGATGACTTAGCAGGCAGCTTCTTGGCCCTAACACCTAGACCTACGTTCCTGGCTTGGATACCTCCATCGTTGACGCCCTCTCCCTCATAGTACTGCAAGTACCTGTTATAGGCCTCATTGATGAGACTAGTCTGGTATCCCTTTTCTAGGAATCTGCTTTGCAATACCTGGCCCTGCTCTTTATAGTCTGCAACCAAAGTGCAAGTCCTTTGTAATCTGCAGAATTGGCCAAAAGGGACGTTTCTAATCCACCTCGGATGGTGATTGCTCTCCGCGTGGAGGTAGGAATTCCCTCCACTCGGTTTAAAGTGTGTCTTTGAAATTATGCCCCCATCCTGAGTAGCTCGCAGTTCAAGGTCCAAGAACACCAAATGGTTGTCACTTATAACATGGGTAAAGGATATCTCAAAGGGATTGCTACTACAATGTGAGATGAACCCATCCAGCTCTTCACTAGTACCGTCCCAGATGATCAATATATCGTCAATATATCTGGAATACAAGGCCATATGGGCTCTGTAAGGATTGTTACTCCAGATATATTGGTCTTCCCAATACCCCATGAATAAATTGGCATAGCTCGGAGCGAACCGGGCACCCATGGCTGTGCCTCTGGTCTGCCTGTAATATTCATCGAGGTAAACGAAGTAATTATGATTCAACGTGTATTCAATACAGTCAACCACAAACTTCGCTTGGAGGGAGTGTAGATTGCTATTTTTTAGATAGTGATCAACTGCTGCGAGGCCAAATTCATGCCTAATGGACGTGTACAAGGATGATACATCCAACGATACCCATTTATAATGTTGCAACCATTGTATAGGTGCCAGGATGTCGAGCATGTGCCCTGAATCCCTAACATATGACGGTAATGCCATAACCAGATCCTGCAGGAAGGAGTCAATGTAGCTACCCAAGTTACTTGTCAAGCTGTCAATGCCAGCTATGATGGGTCTGCCGGGGGGATTTAGCTCGTTCTTATGTATCTTGGGGATGTGGTAAAAGTGCGGGGTTCTGGGATGCTGGATATACAGGAAGTGATACTCACTTTTAGTGATGATGCTTTTGGACAATGCATCGTCAAGGAGGACCTTGAGCATACTTTTATAGTCATTCAGAGGATCTTTCCTCAACCTTTCATATGTGGTTTCATCGCCCAATAACATGTAGGCTTCTGCCAAGTAGGCAGCCCTATCCTGTATCACCAGGCTGCCCCCCTTATCAGCCTGTCTGATTATGACATCATCCCTGCCCTTCAGTTCTTTAATCACATCCCCCACCGTGGGACTCTCATGAGTCAGGATATTATGTCTAGAATTGGGCCTACTGTAGTCCCTTCTGGCACACAATTGTCTAAGTTCCCCAAGAACTACCTCGTAGAAGACGGGAATAAAATTGCCCTTAGCCCAATGAGGAAAGAACGTTGACTGGGGCCTGAAATCAGTGTGAATGATGTCCTCACCACCCTCAGATACGGGAAGGTCCATCCTAAATTCCTCACATCCCCCTTCCTGAAATAAATCCTCTAGGATGGTAAGGGCTTCATCATCTGTCGTGATAGGAGGATTTATGCAATTTGTAGGAGACTGGATTGGTGCTCTGACAATTTCATTACTGCGGGGTTCCACCGTGTCCTTTTTCATGGCGTAATATCTCTGGACTGTAAGTCCACGGATATACCTGTTCAGGTCTACGAAGAGGTTGAAGAGATTAGGCTGGCTGTCTGGCGCAAAGTTCAACCCTTTCCGCAGCAAGTCCAGTTCAGTCTCGGAAAAGACCGAAGTAGACAAGTTATAGATTTTTATGGTTGACTTACCAGCCGTCACCTTCTTCCTCCCCTGGGCCTTCTTTCCTCCCCTCGTACCTCTTTTTCTCTTTCTCTCTGTTCCATCTTTCTTGCTGACTGTCTTACAGGGAGTGAATTTAGATGTTTTGCTGCCGTGGGCGTGAATCCCCCCACGGCTCCTCTCCCTAAAAAATGGGAATCTGACTGCTGATCCCCAGCTGGTAAATGGCCAGACTGGCGTGCGGGCCCAGGTCTATCACTTGTGTCCACCCTATTGACCTCCATACTAGCGAGGGAGGGTTCTATCATCATGTGATCGGGGACACCTCTATCTTCGCAAGGGGCTGACCCTAATACATTCTCCGTATTATTCCTTGGGGGGGCCTGGTTACTGGACCTGACACTACCAACCTCTCTTATATCATTAGGGTTACCATATCCCCTACTAAAGACATTATTATTATGCTGTTGGTAGTGGCGTTTATACTTTTTCTTTTTCCTCTGAGATCTATTGGGCCTAGGGTGATTAACATTATCACCTTCTCTAAGTTCATTATCTAAGGCTCTACTAGTAAAAGAATCCCTTTTCCAGTTCAACTCTCTTCCCTCCTGGTAATCGAGTCTGTCCCTCTCGAATTTCCCTGATTTACGACTAATCAATTCAGTTTCGAAATTGACTATTTGGTCATTAACCTTGCCATCCCAACTACTAAAGGATGGCAGATCCACAAAGGAGGCCAGTTCTTCTTGTATGTTTTTCAAGTCCACACGGATGCTATCTAGATTCCTTTTCCTTTGTGTCACAATAGATTCAAGGAGGATTTTATTACACTCCCTTAGCTTATTGAGCCAGTTGGTTTGTAGGTCCTCGTCTAACCAAAAGCAGGTCTTAGTGAGTCTAAGGCTTCTAGGAATCCTATTAACCTCAAGATACTTTTCAAGTAATAAAATATCCCACCACTGCGTCATTTCTTCTCCAAGGAATGTTTGAGTTTATAGAATAGAGACACCATAGTGTCTTCTCTATCCACAACCGCTGGAGCTTCTTTATTCACCGTGCTAGATGCATGCTGCTTTTCGTAGGAATCAATGCTATTGCTGAAACCTCTAGCTAAGGATTGCCTCACATGCATATGCCGTTGTACAACGGCATATGCATGTGAGCCCCTAGAGGGGAAATAAAAATACTGCAATTCTAGAGCCCCTAGCAAGGTTAGGAAGACTAAGGAGCGTGGTGGTATCACTTTAAGTAACCCGTGGTTTACCGTGTTTGACCAAAAGGGGAATTTTAAGTGTGGAGTGAGGAATTGTGGAACCTGTTCATACATGTGGCATAGAAAGAGTGAGGTCTTTGGGTCAGATGGCCGCAGCAGGAAAATTAAACAGTTCATCAACTGCGGCACTAACTATGTGGTCTATGGTATGGTCTGCCCGTGTAACCTACTCTATGTGGGCCGGACTATACGGCCCCTTAGAGTAAGGTTTGGAGAACACAAGTGCAGCATTCTAAACAGGAAAACGAAGGTAGGAACAAAAGACCGCAATAGTTATTCTATACCCCGCCACTTTGAGCAGCATCATGAAGGGGATCCGACGGGCCTACGAGTCTTTGGCATCGAGCTAATAGCTAAGGACCCTGATGAGGGAGCAAGGTTCCAGAAGTTATGTAGAAGAGAGTCATACTGGATCTTTACCCTAAGGTCTATGTCCCCTGGGGGATTGAATGAAGATCTGGAGATCCAGGGCGTGCTGTAACTCCATACAGCGCGCCTTTATTTCCTCTCTCCTGCATGCGTCCCTGTTCCCCTGGCCCTCATGTAGCCATTTCTGCCCTTCTCCCTTTGGCTCCGCTCTAGAATTGCAGTATTTTTATTTCCCCTCTAGGGGCTCACATGCATATGCCGTTGTACATATGCCCAGGTGTGCGCATGTACACGGGGTCCCCCACACACGTGCGTATGTATGTGTGTGCAATAATATGCACGTATATATACGCACTGATGTGCGTTGGATAGACATTTCATCCCTTTCCCTCCCATCCTAACTAATTACCAGTGCACGGTTTACAGTATAGGTACCCTCACCCAGGGTTTTCCATTTGCTCATTGAGTCATGTTTCTTAATTCTCCAAGGTCTGTTTTTAGAGGAGGTATAGTACGCGTAAATTCGCGTCCAAGGTTTTACACGCCATAATCAATGAGTCACATTTTATGCGTATACATATATATACATATATATATATGTATATATTTAGTTTTTAATATAGATTTTATAATAATGAATTGTTTTAGCATATTATTTATTTATTTTTATATATATACATATATGCGTATACTTTTTATTCACCATTGTATATACTGCTATTGTATATTAAGCATGTTTTTATACGTATTTATATGTGATTTAGGCTGGCTCAGCAAGTTGCATTATCGGTCTATTAGTGCGTAATAATTTTAATTATACTTTTGTAGTCTATCATATTTGATGCTTTGTATAGCAATAATATCATCATTAGTATCATTTGTGACTTCCATTTTTTCCACTTTGGTGAGCACTCCACACGATTTCCTTCTTAGTGGATTCTCTATTGTTTATTGTTTTAGGTCTGTGATCTACTCCATCCCGGCCCGTATGGTGCGGGTTTCATCATGTAGGGGCGGAGTGTGCATTTGTCCTCTTCTTGCGGTGTCCGTGGGAACGGTCTGATGGGGTGGTTGTTGGATTGGATGACTCCTCTCCGCCCCTTCGGACCCGGAAGTTATGCTTCACCGCCCGGAAGGTGTGACGGGCGGAAGTTGTCACCATCTGGACGGGCGGAAGTGATGTCATGCGGTGGAACGCATAGCGGTTCCGGGATGAGCGGCGTGCGTTCCACCGCCGTTCCGCCGCTATAATGTAACATAATCAGTATTCAGAGGCACTAAATCAACAGCGGACCACTAGACCACCAGGTAATGTGCTGAATACTCTCCCTGCACGTTCATTGGACTACTCTTGACAGTCCATAATCTGTCAAATTAGTTTGACATATTGTCCGTCTGCAGGAACTGTATGTATTGACATATATACACATATATATACAATGACATCAGCAATACTCTGATTACTATTTTGTGCTGGATTGTTCCTTCATCACCGCAAGAGGACGACTTAATGCCCTATACAGCATGGACCGAGTCATGTACAGGTCTGCCTTACTATACTATCCTAAATGTACTATTTGGCATGTAATGAAATGTTTATGATGAATTGAGAAGTGGTTGTGGACTGATCAGCTCACCAGTGGAGTAAATGGTCGCATAGGGCTAGCAAATTACAATTGAGATCCGCAATGTTTTTGGGCAAGTAGTTGTGTAGCCACGCCCATTTGGGCGATATCTCCTCCCACATCCCCAAGGGTCATGTGGAGGCCTGGTCCTCCATACTATATTTAAACAACGGACTAGACCATGGTCTCCAGGCTCTGAGGAAGAGGCACGGCCTCGAAACGCGTCAGCCCTCTGCTTCCAGTATAGACGTTGGACCTCTGCTATGAGGCGGCTTTATGGGATTGATGTGTCTGTACTTCACGAATGTTTGTGAGTAGCTGATTTTAACTTTTATCTAATAAACTCGCTGAGGATAATGCGCTAGGCTGGTGCGCCCTTTCTTTGTTTTTGTATTACAGTGTTTGGTCGACCGCCCTGGTCGTAAGGGGCAGCAAAGCCTAGCCATAATGGATGCCAAGTTTTAGCACGAGTTCCCGGAATTGAGGCAGCCTGAGGACCGGGTTCTGAGCGCGGGAGGAGGGTGCTGTATAGCACATATCTTTTTTGGAGTATACACAAGTGGGACTCCTGCAGCTGAGGAATAGGCCCTCTGGTGATTCATTGGATCGGCTGTTTTTAAAAAGGGACTTTGCAAGATGGTCCTTTCAATGGAAGAAAGGGAACTCAGGAGGCAATCCTTAGCTAGAGGTTTCAGCAATAGCATTGATTCCTACGAAAAGCAGCATGCATCTAGCACGGTGAATAAAGAAGCTCCAGCGGTTGTGGATAGAGAAGACACTATGGTGTCTCTATTCTATAAACTCAAACATTCCTTGGAGAAGGAAATGACGCAGTGGTGGGATATTCTATTACTTGAAAAGTATCTTGAGGTTAATAGGATTCCTAGAAGCCTTAGACTCACTAAGACCTGCTTTTGGTTAGACGAGGACCTACAAACCAACTGGCTCAATAAGCTAAGGGAGTGTAATAAAATCCTCCTTGAATCTATCGTGACACAAAGGAAAAGGAATCTAGATAGCATCCGTGTGGACTTGAAAAACATACAAGAAGAACTGGCCTCCTTTGTGGATCTGCCATCCTTTAGTAGTTGGGATGGCAAGGTTAATGACCAAATAGTCAATTTCGAAACTGAATTGATTAGTCGTAAATCAGGGAAATTCGAGAGGGACAGACTCGATTACCAGGAGGGGAGAGAGTTGAACTGGAAAAGGGATTCTTTTACTAGTAGAGCCTTAGATAATGAACTTAGAGAAGGTGATAATGTTAATCACCCTAGGCCCAATAGATCTCAGAGGAAAAAGAAAAAGTATAAACGCCACTACCAACAGCATAATAATAATGCCTTTAGTAGGGGATATGGTAACCCTAATGATATAAGAGAGGTTGGTAGTGTCAGGTCCAGTAACCAGGCCCCCCCAAGGAATAATACGGAGAATGTATTAGGGTCAGCCCCTTGCGAAGATAGAGGTGTCCCCGATCACATGATGATAGAACCCTCCCTCGCTAGTATGGAGGTCAATAGGGTGGACACAAGTGATAGACCTGGGCCCGCACGCCAGTCTGGCCATTTACCAGCTGGGGATCAGCAGTCAGATTCCCATTTTTTAGGGAGAGGAGCCGTGGGGGGATTCACGCCCACGGCAGCAAAACATCTAAATTCACTCCCTGTAAGACAGTCAGCAAGAAAGATGGAACAGAGAGAAAGAGAAAAAGAGGTACGAGGGGAGGAAAGAAGGCCCAGGGGAGGAAGAAGGTGACGGCTGGTAAGTCAACCATAAAAATCTATAACTTGTCTACTTAGGTCTTTTCCGAGACTGAACTGGACTTGCTGCGGAAAGGGTTGAACTTTGCGCCAGACAGCCAGCCTAATCTCTTCAACCTCTTCGTAGACCTGAACAGGTATATCCGTGGACTTACAGTCCAGAGATATTACGCCATGAAAAAGGACACGGTGGAACCCCGCAGTAATGAAATTGTCAGAGCACCAATCCAGTCTCCTACAAATTGCATAAATCCTCCTATCACGACAGATGATGAAGCCCTTACCATCCTAGAGGATTTATTTCAGGAAGGGGGATGTGAGGAATTTAGGATGGACCTTCCCGTATCTGAGGGTGGTGAGGACATCATTCACACTGATTTCAGGCCCCGGTCAACGTTCTTTCCTCATTGGGCTAAGGGCAATTTTATTCCCGTCTTCTACGAGGTAGTTCTTGGGGAACTTAGACAATTGTGTGCCAGAAGGGACTACAGTAGGCCCAATTCTAGACATAATATCCTGACTCATGAGAGTCCCACGGTGGGGGATGTGATTAAAGAACTGAAGGGCAGGGATGATGTCATAATCAGACAGGCTGATAAGGGGGGCAGCCTGGTGATACAGGATAGGGCTGCCTACTTGGCAGAAGCCTACAGGTTATTGGGCGATGAAACCACATATGAAAGGTTGAGGAAAGATCCTCTGAATGACTATAAAAGTATGCTCAAGGTCCTCCTTGACGATGCATTGTCCAAAAGCATCATCACTAAAAGTGAGTATCACTTCCTGTATATCCAGCATCCCAGAACCCCGCACTTTTACCACATCCCCAAGATACATAAGAACGAGCTAAATCCCCCCGGCAGACCCATCATAGCTGGCATTGACAGCTTGACAAGTAACTTGGGTAGCTACATTGACTCCTTCCTGCAGGATCTGGTTATGGCATTACCGTCATATGTTAGGGATTCAGGGCACATGCTCGACATCCTGGCACCTATACAATGGTTGCAACATTATAAATGGGTATCGTTGGATGTATCATCCTTGTACACGTCCATTAGGCATGAATTTGGCCTCGCAGCAGTTGATCACTATCTAAAAAATAGCAATCTACACTCCCTCCAAGCGAAGTTTGTGGTTGACTGTATTGAATACACGTTGAATCATAATTACTTCGTTTACCTCGATGAATATTACAGGCAGACCAGAGGCACAGCCATGGGTGCCCGGTTCGCTCCGAGCTATGCCAATTTATTCATGGGGTATTGGGAAGACCAATATATCTGGAGTAACAATCCTTACAGAGCCCATCTGGCCTTGTATTCCAGATATATTGACGATATATTGATCATCTGGGACGGTACTAGTGAAGAGCTGGATGGGTTCATCTCACATTGTAGTAGCAATCCCTTTGAGATATCCTTTACCCATGTTATAAGTGACAACCATTTGGTGTTCTTGGACCTTGAACTGCGAGCTACTCAGGATGGGGGCATAATTTCAAAGACACACTTTAAACCGAGTGGAGGGAATTCCTACCTCCACGCGGAGAGCAATCACCATCCGAGGTGGATTAGAAACGTCCCTATTGGCCAATTCTGCAGATTACAAAGGACTTGCACTTTGGTTGCAGACTATAAAGAGCAGGGCCAGGTATTGCAAAGCAGATTCCTAGAAAAGGGATACCAGACTAGTCTCATCAATGAGGCCTATAACAGGTACTTGCAGTACTATGAGGGAGAGGGCGTCAACGTTGGAGGTATCCAAGCCAGGAACGTAGGTCTAGGTGTTAGGGCCAAGAAGCTGCCTGCTAAGTCATCTGGAACAAGGATCACCAGGTTCAGTACTATGTATAATAATAAAGCTTTCAGCATACAGCGTACTTTGAAGCGTAACTGGAACATTCTGAAACAGGATCCAGTTTTGGGATCCCTCCTCCCCTCGGCTCCTGAGGTGGTCTTTAGAAAACCTAGGGACCTTAGGAGTCAGATTGCCCCTAGCAAGGTTAGGAAGACTAAGGAGCGTGGTGGTATCACTTCAAGTAACCCGTGGTTTACCGTGTTTGACCAAAAGGGGAATTTTAAGTGTGGAGTGAGGAATTGTGGAACCTGTTCATACATGTGGCATAGAAAGAGTGAGGTCTTTGGGTCAGATGGCCGCAGCAGGAAAATTAAACAGTTCATCAACTGCGGCACTAACTATGTGGTCTATGGTATGGTCTGCCCGTGTAACCTACTCTATGTGGGCCGGACTATACGGCCCCTTAGAGTAAGGTTTGGAGAACACAAGTGCAGCATTCTAAACAGGAAAACGAAGGTAGGAACAAAAGACCGCAATAGTTATTCTATACCCCGCCACTTTGAGCAGCATCATGAAGGGGATCCGACGGGCCTACGAGTCTTTGGCATCGAGCTAATAGCTAAGGACCCTGATGAGGGAGCAAGGTTCCAGAAGTTATGTAGAAGAGAGTCATACTGGATCTTTACCCTAGGGTCTATGTCCCCTGGGGGATTGAATGAAGATCTGGAGATCCAGGGCGTGCTGTAACTCCATACAGCGCGCCTTTATTTCCTCTCTCCTGCATGCGTCCCTGTTCCCCTGGCCCTCATGTAGCCATTTCTGCCCTTCTCCCTTTGGCTCCGCTCTAGAATTGCAGTATTTTTATTTCCCCTCTAGGGGCTCACATGCATATGCCGTTGTACATATGCCCAGGTGTGCGCATGTACACGGGGTCCCCCACACACGTGCGTATGTATGTGTGTGCAATAATATGCACGTATATATACGCACTGATGTGCGTTGGATAGACATTTCATCCCTTTCCCTCCCATCCTAACTAATTACCAGTGCACGGTTTACAGTATAGGTACCCTCACCCAGGGTTTTCCATTTGCTCATTGAGTCATGTTTCTTAATTCTCCAAGGTCTGTTTTTAGAGGAGGTATAGTACGCGTAAATTCGCGTCCAAGGTTTTACACGCCATAATCAATGAGTCACATTTTATGCGTATACATATATATACATATATATATATATATGTATATATTTAGTTTTTAATATAGATTTTATAATAATGAATTGTTTTAGCATATTATTTATTTATTTTTATATATATACATATATGCGTATACTTTTTATTCACCATTGTATATACTGCTATTGTATATTAAGCATGTTTTTATACGTATTTATATGTGATTTAGGCTGGCTCAGCAAGTTGCATTATCGGTCTATTAGTGCGTAATAATTTTAATTATACTTTTGTAGTCTATCATATTTGATGCTTTGTATAGCAATAATATCATCATTAGTATCATTTGTGACTTCCATTTTTTCCACTTTGGTGAGCACTCCACACGATTTCCTTCTTAGTGGATTCTCTATTGTTTATTGTTTTAGGTCTGTGATCTACTCCATCCCGGCCCGTATGGTGCGGGTTTCATCATGTAGGGGCGGAGTGTGCATTTGTCCTCTTCTTGCGGTGTCCGTGGGAACGGTCTGATGGGGTGGTTGTTGGATTGGATGACTCCTCTCCGCCCCTTCGGACCCGGAAGTTATGCTTCACCGCCCGGAAGGTGTGACGGGCGGAAGTTGTCACCATCTGGACGGGCGGAAGTGATGTCATGCGGTGGAACGCATAGCGGTTCCGGGATGAGCGGCGTGCGTTCCACCGCCGTTCCGCCGCTATAATGTAACATAATCAGTATTCAGAGGCACTAAATCAACAGCGGACCACTAGACCACCAGGTAATGTGCTGAATACTCTCCCTGCACGTTCATTGGACTACTCTTGACAGTCCATAATCTGTCAAATTAGTTTGACATATTGTCCGTCTGCAGGAACTGTATGTATTGACATATATACACATATATATATACAATGACATCAGCAATGCTCTGATTACTATTTTGTGCTGGATTGTTCCTTCATCACCGCAAGAGGACGACTTAATGCCCTATACAGCATGGACCGAGTCATGTACAGGTCTGCCTTACTATACTATCCTAAATGTACTATTTGGCATGTAATGAAATGTTTATGATGAATTGAGAAGTGGTTGTGGACTGATCAGCTCACCAGTGGAGTAAATGGTCGCATAGGGCTAGCAAATTACAATTGAGATCCGCAATGTTTTTGGGCAAGTAGTTGTGTAGCCACGCCCATTTGGGCGATATCTCCTCCCACATCCCCAAGAGTCATGTGGAGGCCTGGTCCTCCATACTATATTTAAACAACGGACTAGACCATGGTCTCCAGGCTCTGAAGAAGAGGCACGGCCTCGAAACGCGTCAGCCCTCTGCTTCCAGTATAGACGTTGGACCTCTGCTATGAGGCGGCTTTATGGGATTGATGTGTCTGTACTTCACGAATGTTTGTGAGTAGCTGATTTTAACTTTTATCTAATAAACTCGCTGAGGATAATGCGCTAGGCTGGTGCGCCCTTTCTTTGTTTTTGTATTTCAATGCCTGGAAAACCTGCTACACTATTACTACAAGGTCTGTGAAAACTAGTGACATACACATGGACTACCTAGCATGTATTGCACCTTTTTGATAATTGCCTGCAATCAATTATGACAATTAAGGGGTGGAACCTGTGATCTTTAGAGCTACTATTTATTTCAAAGTTTAAAAACTTGAAACAGCTGAAATGCATCAACGGATTTTATCTACGTTTATACACTGTGGTTTCTGAATAAAATGAAGATTTCTTAAGAGAAACAACCGGTGTGCAGATCATCTTTCTACATTATCTACTCAGCTAACAACTGTAGATCGAGCACCCGGGAGCTCTATCATCAATATGTTATATGGGTAGTAGCATTGATTTTTCTGTTTGCATTACCAATATGTTGCCTTTCCCTTTGACTTCTCCACAGCACTCCAGGACTTCATCAGGGTCCTTGCGCTTATTCTCATTCAGCTCCATTCTAAGCAGATTCATGTTGAAGGATACCTGGATGATCTCCTGTTAAAGGATCAGTCCCCCCCAACCCTGTCAGGCAATGTCCAGCAGACAGTGCAAATTCTGCAAAGAGGGGCTTAATCCTCAATCTTTACAAATTGTCACTAGACCCGACACACTGATTGGAGTACCTGGGCCTGACACTGGAAATGGCCCTGTCCAGGATCTTTCTGCCCCTAGACAATTACAGTGCAAAGTTCTGGCCGTGTGGTATAGACAGACTTGGTTCTTAGACCACCCCATGCAATACATAGACCACCACCATGCATCTGACCTGCCCTGGTGTGTTAAATGCACAAATCATGGCTGGTGTCAGGGAATCCCTTTGCCCCAAAGATGTTGAATTTTTTCAAGATGGATGCCATGGATGGATGTCTGTTGAGCTGAAATGGAAGCTTAGGTGCCCTCTGAAGGAGACTTGGTTGTGGAAGGAAGCTCAGCTTCCCATCAGTGTCCTGGAACTCAGGGAAATGTATAGGCCCTGGATCTCACAGCTGCAATGTCTCTCAACCAGAATACAGCTGGACAATGCCACAGCAGTGACATACATCAATCACCAAAGAGTAACCAGAAGTTTATGTGCTCAAAGAGAATCAGAGTCTTGGGTAGAACAGTATGGTCCAACCCTGTCCATCTTCCACGTCCCATGCATGAAAATTTGGCAAGTGGATTTTCTCAGCCATCATTATCTGGATCTGGGGGAATGCGCTCTCCATCTGGAGATATTCCAAGTTCTTTGCCACAAGTGGGAAAACTTCCAGCTCCAGATTCAACAAAAAACTGGACAGGTTTATCATAAGGTTTAGAGATCCTTGGGTCTTGTAACTTTGTGTTTAACCAGATCCATGCCTTTCCTCCTCCTCCTATAGCTCTGCAGAATTGAGACAGTGGCATTTCGAAATACCTTCAGTACACTAAACTGGTCCAGGAGGACATAGTATTTTGACATAATCATACTGTGATTTACTTTTTGTGAATCATCCAGACTTTCTCAGGCACCAGTCCACCATCCTGCTCCACAGTTGCTGGTTTTAACAGCATGACTGGTAAAGCCAAAGTTCAAAGGGACAGGGGCTTAAGGGATTCTGTCATCCCTATGCTTCTAAAGGCTAAAAACTTACTTGGAATGGGAGAGGTTATATAGGGGATGTCCCTGCAGCTTTGCTTGCCAGTGTCCAATCCCCTGAAGATAGTTGCAAATAACCCATGGTTAGGACTAAAATCCTGCATCTTGTACTGTACTCCAAGATACGTGTTTTATAGGTAAGTCAAAAATACTATTTGTTGATGCACATTTTAGTGATCCTGACAATGTTGAGTTGTCAATAGCAATAGTATCACAAGTGTGCAATGAAAACGGTAGAAATATCATGGATATCTTGTATAGAGTTTCACCTGCTGACTGCAAATAGTAAGTCTGAGGCTGGGTTCACACTGGATTGCAGAGTGACTGGCAGCAGGAGGTCCAGTGCATCCTGTTCACCGTTTCAGGTCGGAATTCAATCAAAATTTTTGGCTGAATTCGGACCTGAAATGGACGCACACAAATTTCCTGCAAACTGCTCTGCAGCTGTCCCAGAGATGCGTGAACCGACTCCATTGAGAGCCAGTCACAGGCTCCTGACATCCGAATTGGATGCGGGAAAATCTGCATCCTATTCGCAACAGTGTGGACCCAGCCTGAAATATGCATATGCTGCATTCTATATTTGCATGACAAGAAAAAATAAAAGTATGACAATACTGCAACATAATTACTGTGTAGTTTCAGAAGTAAAAATAGCTTACTAAAGAAGGTAAAATGTTTGCTTTAGTCTTGTTTAGTATACAATCACAGAATGTTTCACAAATCCCCCTCTGCTGCTCACGAGTAGTATTTCATTAATATAAAACATTCCCCGAGGACTTCTTTTGCATGTACCTGTAATTGTATGATCAAGTGATTACATGTTAAGTGATAAATCCAGAACAGATGTTTTCCACAGCATCAGTAAAAATCTTTTGCACTGAATTTACCCTTGATCAACGGTTGGCATTGGCACCTTTCTTAGTAAATTTTCCCCAAGGTTTACAGGGCCCCTATTAACCTCCCTGGCGGTCTGATTATGTCCAGATTTCTGTGCTAAAAGCGGTACATTGTTTTGCATTGAAATCTGTTGTTTTACATTTTAAAACTCACCTTCCCCTGCGATCCCCGCCGTCCTCCACCGCCGTCCTCCCCTGCCGTCCTTCCATTGTCCTCCTGCAGTGTCCTCGGCCGATGCTGGCACCTGTCTTCTGGTTCCCTTCCCTGCGATCGTTGCGACGCAAGGGGGGGGGGGGGCGTGGAACCGGTGGCAATTTAAAAAATGTAAATATACTAAATGACATGATCCAAAGCTGTGATCCTAACGGATTACACTGTATCATGCCATTTCACCACAGGATTGCACCTGAAGACTTTTCCAGTGCCCTGCCTGTGCTTTTCCAGTTCTTTGTGCCAGAAAGAGACATCAGAATCTTCGCTGTCGTCACTTTTCTTACCTGATGACGAATTTTCCCACAAATCGCTATAGCTCAGTTCTTCGAGTAACTCTGTTTCGTTGTCACTGTTTTCCAGTCCGTCTAAAAGCGCTTTTGCACAAAAAGAATGCTTTTTGGACATGGTCGTTCAAAATTTTCCAGGCACAAAGCACTGGAAAAGCACAGGCAGGGCACTGGAAAAGTCACCAGGTGCAATCCTGTGGTGAAATGACATGATACAGTGTAATCCGTTAGGATCACAGCTTTGTATCATGTCATTTGTGTATTTACACTTTTGAATTTGCCGCCGGTTCCAGCCCCCTGCGTCGCAAAACGCTCGCAGGGAAGGGAACTGGAAGGCAAGTGCCGGCAATCGGCTGTGCACAGAGCGGGGGAGAGTGTGAGGATGCCAGGGAGGACGCCGGGGAGAACGGCAGGGGATCGCAGGGAAGGTGAGTAACATTCTGGGGTATTCCCGAGTGTGGCTCGGGGTTAACGCTTTTGGTACTGGAAGTTAACCCCGAGCAACACTCGGGAATACCGCCAGGGAGGTTAATCAGACGCTTGTTAACATAGTTACATAGTTAGTGAGGTTGAAAAAAGACATCTGTCCATCCAGTTCAACCTCTGATGTGTGTGTGTGTTTGCTGTTAACCGTACATTGTATACCCCTGTATATTGTGGTCTTTAAGGTGCCCATCTAATAGTTTTTTGAAACTATCGATGCTCCCTATAGTTACATCAGTGACGGCCGGTGTGTTGGGGGCGCAGGGGCGCCCCCCCATCCATGCGTCCGGCCCCCTAATCTGCATGCAGGGCGCCGGACGCATGGAGCTTAATGGTTTTTTTTTTTTATATCACCTGATTAGAGCCAGAGGCTCTAATAGGGTGATGCAAAGGGTGGGCTTGGGGCGCTGAGCAGTGCGTCCCGAGCCCACCCATTGTGTGACAATAGCGAATGAAAATTCTCTATTGCCACACCGATCCTCCTCCTGGCCAATCAGGAAGCGCGTCCGATACGCGCTTCCTGATTGGCTGCAAGGCAAACCCCATGCCATTGGCCGAGGAGGAGGCGGGAGCGGGAGGACTGCAGGAGACGCGCCGGGGGACAGAGTGAGGAGAAGCCGCCGCTGCCGCCGGGACTGAAGAGAAGCCGCCGCCAGGTAAGTGCATTGGTCTCGGGGGGGGAAGCCCATACTGCATTGAAGGGGGCACGCACACTGGTCTCTGCATTGATGGGGGCATGCTGTGGCGCTCTGCAATGATTGGGGGCATGCTGTGGCGCTCTGCATTGATTGGGGGGCATGCTGTGGCACTCTGCATTGATTGGGGGCATGCTGTGGGACTCTGCATTGATGGGGGCATGCTGTGGCACTCTGCATTGATGGGGGCACACTGTGGCACTCTGCATTGATTGGGGGGCACGCTGTGGCATTCTGCATTGATTGGGGGCATGCTGTGGCACTCTGCATTGATTGGGGGCATGCTGTGGCATTCTTCATTAATAGGGGCATGCTGTGGCACTCTGCATTGATTGGGGGGCACGCTGTGGCACTCTGCATTGATTGGGGGGCACACTGTGGCACTCTGCATTGATTGGGGGCACGCTGCGGCATCCTGTGGCACCCTGCATTGATTGGGGGCATGCTGTGGCATTCTGCTTTGATTGGGGTGCATGCTGTGGCATTCTGCATTGATTGGGTGCATGCTGTGGCACTCTGCATTGATTGGGGGCACGCTGTAGCATTCTGCATTGATGGGGGCATGCTGTGGCACTCTGCATTGATGGGGGCATGCTGTGGCACTCTGCATTGATCTGGGGGCACGCTGTGGCACTCTGCATTGATTGGGGGCATGCTGTGGTGCTCTGCATTGATTGGGGGCACGCTGTGGCGCTCTGCATTTATGGGGGCACGCTGTGGCACTCTGCATTGATTGGGGGCACGCTGTGGCACTCTGCATTGATTGGGGGTACGCTGGTCACTCATTTTTCTGTTTGCGCCCCCCCCCAAAAGATTTTGAGCACCAGCTGCCATTGAGTTAAATAGTTAGTGAGGTTGAAAAAAGACATCCGTCCATCCAGAAACTTGTAAACAATTACAAAAAGGGGCTTTGTAAAGCACTCCACAACCTTAATATGCAGTTTTATACCATAGGGAGAGGAGTGTTACTAAACCCCCTACAGTAAAATCAGTGTGTATATGCAGTAAAGCATGCTTGTTATACTCAATTTGGAACCTAAGGGGTTAATCCTCTGCATTGTGTATAAAGGCTGTTTGATCCTGTCTCTCTGATCCTCCTCTTATTTCACTGTCTCCAAAAAATAACCTGATATTTTCAGAGCCAGGGGACAGGCTGCACATGTTCAGTTTGGGGTGTATTGCTAGAGAGTTTTTTTTTCCTTGGGAGAGTGCGTGTGATCAGCACAGAGCCAATCAGCACTGTCCAGACAGAGGACCAGAGAAGAATGAAAACACCTACTACAAGCTTTACTAGGAAATGATACAAGTCACAAGGCTGCTATATACTGCTGATAAGAAAAGGTATTTATCCATTTATAAATACTAAATTAATTGCATTTCCATGTTCTGTGAACTGTGGGAGACCAGATATAGTGAACGCGGGTTCTGGGTTTAGTAACACTTGAATACCTTAACCCACCTTCTGTGGAGGCTGGACCAAGGGGCTGCACTAATAGTCACTGTGATTGATTTACTAACACTGGAGAGTGCAAAATCTTGTGCAGCTGTGCATGGTAGCCATTCAGCTTCTAACTTCTTACTTCTAACTTTGGTCTTTGAAAACGCCCAATAGGCGGGTGAAGCGCCGTGACGTAACTTCCGGTACGGCTGGAATGCATCGTCACTTCCGGTTTGCTTCCTGGATCTCAGTGGAACACACACCAGCAGCGGCGTCCACCACGATTGTCAAATCTGTTTAACATGCAGGTTCTTTTCATTTGAGTCTGTAAGTATGTTTTATTGCTTTGGGGGAATAAACTAGTCCAAACCTACTACACTATTGGTCCCCTTTTTTTCTTGCATCTGGGAAAAGTGGAGCCTACAGTCGGAGCGATCCCATATAAGGCATCTTTATTCCTGGAATATCTATACCAAGAGCTGGGTTGCCAAAGCCATCTTTGATCTAATCAAGCGTTTGAAACTCATATCTGTGGTGAGTAGGGAACCTAGAGGGTCTGGCCACTCACTTGAGCATCGTTTGAATGATCGGTTTACTGCACCTGAGCACTTTTATTTGGACACATAATATCTAAGGACTGTTTTATCAACTTGTTGCAATATATATTGGTTTCCTATTTTTATATTTTTAATTATTTATATTAATCACTTTGCACTTTATTGGATACATCACGATTAAGAATTGTATTATTGTTTGTAACACATGGTTGTTTCTACATATTTTTATATATTTATATACACCAACAATATTGGTTTACACATTTTTATGAAATGCTAGCGCTGTATTAATTTTTACTTCACATATTTCTTCTAAGATTCACTTAGATGCACAGCAGCTGCACCAATTTAATAATTTAATATTTTAACACAGCCATTTAGCACCAGCAGCGTGGGTTTTAATTTTTATTTATCTCACCTTCAGCTTGTTCAATTTAGCAAAAAAAAAACCTGGAAGCTGACTGGTTTCAACTGAGCTTCACCAGATTTTTCACTTTCTATGTTTTTGTAAATCAACCCCACTGTTTTTAAGCATTATATCTCTACAGCTGTGATCTTTTGCAGCAGAGGGGAGCAAGGCAGAGCTGCCAATAAAGCTCATGCACATTCCTGGGATTTTATATGGAAGAACTATGATTTACATTGTTATAGTGAACACTTATGAGGTGCCTTCTACATGTGGATTGAAAACCCAGGAGATAATTTAGCTCCTGAAACTGAGTACATGATCCTCACTAACCTTTGCAATCCCACCCCCGCTTTGCAGCAAGTTCTATTTTAAAATGTAGCTGGAACTGACAGACATCCCAACCTGCAAAAACTCATTTCAGGGAGGTGACACTCTGCGACCCCCCCCCCTTCTTCCTGCCACCACCAATTTAACACAATTAGAGGATAGCGAACCCAGAATAGAGTACCCTGAGCCCACAGCAGGACAGTGACCCCTTACAGTGTAATGGTATAATCTAACGGGGACACCTGACCATTATTTGGATACTGTAAAGCAGGCACACCTGGTTTGGGGGGCAAACAAATGATTACAGTGCCAGTGCTTAGGGCAGATCAGAGTGCCAAGATCACAGAGCTGGATTCCTTTTAGGGCAACCCAGATCAGGTTGCCTGCTGCTGCCATGGATCTGAGGAGACAGAGGTTTGCCGAGTGGAGTCTCCTCACTCCTCCTTTCCGGGCTCAGCAGGAGCTCCCTTTTGAAAATTACAATGCCTGAAGGCTGCAGCCAGCAACTATCCTCCTAATCCTTCTTCCTCCTCCTCAGACCACAGCCTGCTTGCCACAACAGGATACCCCCCTTCTCCCCCCCTGCTCTTGTCAGATGACTAGCACTGCAGACTCAGTCAGCTCTCTGCATTGCACAGCAGCTTTGCTTCCTCCCCAGCGGTACACCATATAAGAAAACAGACAGCAGCTCAGCTATTAGCATACCCTCCGTTCCTTCAGGCTCCTGGGCTGGGCTCTCTCTCTGCTCCACACTGCTTCCTCAACCCCCCTCTTTCTTCTTTTGTGCACCAAATGCAGAGGCACCACATGTCACAAGGGCTTTTATAAGGTAGCAGCTCTGCACAACACTCTGGTTCAATCTGCCCCCCCCCCTGTCAGCCAGATCTAATTAAACATCAGTGGCTAATGCGGCCAGGGGAGGACTGGGCAGGGGGGGCAATTGCCCCCGGGTCACTTTGATGCCCCATAAAAAGGCTGCACCACTTCTGCCACTCACATGCCTAAAGGATGCCAGGTGAAGAAAAGTAAAGTCTCCACCGCTGACCTACTAAGTGCGGGATAAAGACAAGGACAGAGTGCAGGCCTCCCCCTCCCCCCCAGCATGGATAGTGTAAACTGTGTCTGAGCAGAGGCCAGTTCCATGCACCACTGGAGACTCTCCTCCCCCAGCCAGCTTAGATCAAGCTCCCCCAGCTCCCCCAACTGCCCCCTGCTGGCCAGGTCAGGAACCCGGATTTGGCCGGTGAGTAGAGAGTACCTGGAGTGGACCTTCAGACTGGAATGGGGGTCGGGAGGAGGCCAGGAAGAGGGAGAGTGGAAGTAAGGTTGATTCGCTGCACCATGGGCTTCTGGTTTGCACTTGCCCCCTGGGCCGAAGGGTGCCAGTCAGCTCCTGAATGGGGCTGTATCCCTCTTCTTCAAAAAAGAGTCCAAGGGTTGACAGCTGATAGCTGGGATATCGCCCGGCACTTGTGGATGTCAGTGAGCCACAGCCCAAATGCGGGAGACTCCCGCACCTCTCGGGAGACTCCCGCACCTTCGCAGGAGACTTGGGATGTCTGAACTGAGAGCATCCTGTTTGGCACGATTATAAGGCTAGATTCACACTTAAATCAGACTCTGCTCACAGCAAGAGTCCGCTATGTCCCTGTTCTCAGTTTCAGAGACAAATCAGGCGCAAATTTTTGCCTGAATTCGGACCTGAAACATGGCTAAAGACGCACAGGACCCCTCCGCAATGTGGCTCCGCTGCCACCGTGGTTATGTGTGAATGGGCTCCATTGAGAGCTGGGCACAATCTCCTGTCATGCGAATTGAATGCGGGGAAACCTGCATCCAATTCGCACTAGTGTGAACCCAGCCTGAAGCAACACTTTTGCATGGTGGCATTAATGGGCAAAACACGGGTTTACTTCAAACTTTCAGTCATCCCCAGCAAATTGTAACTTTGAAAAACCAACATATTTCCTTGCAACTTTCTACAGTATACTAGCTAGGCCTAATGCATTTCCTGCATTAAGGTGAAAAAAAACTTAATTTTGCAGCCCTCCTCCCCCCAGCGCCCACCTTATATTTACCTGAGTTCATTCTCAATTCAGCCCTGTGCCCAAGAGCAGTGGCTCTTTCTGCACTCTCTCTCCTCATTGGACATGGAGGCACCAGTGAGAGCCAGAGGGCTCTTGCTGCTGTCAGTCACAGCCAGTGATCAGAGAGTGGGGGGTGGGGTTGAGCCGTGCTGGCTGAGCATCATGCTATAGGGGCAGTTGCCGGGGGGGAGGAGCTAGGAGCGCCAGTGTAGGATCCTAGAAAAGGATGATCAGGGCTGCTCTGTGCAAAACCATTGCACAGAGCAGATAAGGATAACATGTTTGATATTTAACTGCTTAGGAACCACCCCACGCACATTTACTGTGGCAGGGTGGCCATTCTGTGCAGAATCACATACAGGTTTGTCTTTCTGCACTCCCGGATCTGGGGCGCACACGCGTGGCGCCGGCGACCTGCTACCACTGTGATTGTACACAGCGGAAGCCAATCAGTGGGTCCAGTGGATGCGATGTCTGCCAACAGCCGCAATCATTCAGGACACAGGCAGAACAGCAGTCTGCCTATGTAAACAAGACAGATCACCGTTCTGTGAGAAGGGAAGGTTGCGATTCTGTGTTCCTACAATGCAGGAACATGGATCTATGCCTTCCTATAGTACAAGCACATACTAATCAATATACGCTAATTGGAAATTTTGTTTTACCAAAAATACGTAGCAAAACACATATTACAAATACAAACTAAATTAAAACTATTAAATACAAGCTAAATTGAAGAAATTTGTTTTTTTTCCATTTTTTTATTGGATATAATTTATAGCGCAAAAAAAAAACTGCAGAGGTGACCAAATACCACCAAAAGAAAGCTGAAAAAAAGGACACCAATTTTATTAGAGTACAGCGTCGCAAGAGCAATTGTCAGTTAAAATTACGCATTGTCATATCGCCAAAAAATGGCCTGGTCATGCAGAGAGGTATGTCTTACGGAAGCAGAAGTAGTTAAAAAAAAAAAATGTTTTCAATAACGTTTGTGGTATTCCCTTAGGGTCCATTCACACTAGCGCGACTTGTCAGGCGACTTGGTCGCCTGACAAGTCGCGGTCGGTTGCTCGCCATTGAATAGTACAGGACCCGTTCTAATAGGAGCGACACAAGTCGCTCCGACTTAGAAAAAGGGTCCTGTACTACTTTGGGGCGACCTGAAGTCCCTGCAAGTCGCGCCGAGGTCGCGGTGCACACTGTGCACCGCAACTTCACAGGTCGCCCCAGCAAGTCGTGTCGCGCCAGTCTGAATGGGCGCTTATAAAGCAAACATTTATTATATTGCATGTTGCAAATTCTTAGATGTGGTGGCTGCATTCGTTTTCTTTTTTAGGCTTTCTTTCTGTTATTTTCATCTGTGATCTGACAAGTATGTCTTTTGTTTTTCAACAGAACAAGCTGTCTTGCAAATGTAGCAGTTAGAGTGTTGAGACAAATCATTTACCACAACCAGGGGCACTTACATTTATTACATTACATAAATTCATGTAAAACTTTATCCCAAAAGAAAAAAAAAACTATTGTTGTTATTGCTGTGTAACTGCAGTGTGAACTGGATTTTGGCTTAAATTTGTTAGTGCATCTAAATCTGCGAGTACATCTATACATCCATTCATTGGAGTGGAGACACTCTATACATGAGGTGTGTTCCTGGCCAGATCACCAGATAAAAACAGAGAGAAAAAGCCTAAAAATGAAAATTAATGCAGCCACCATATTTAAGCATTGGTAAGCTACAATTTATTACAATTTTGGTTTTATGTTTAATACAACTTTAAAGGTTTTGTAGGTAAGGCAACGTGACAGGTTCTGTTGTAAGAACAGTTCTCCACCCACTGATACCCACTTTCCCCTGTGCATACAACCCTCCCCCTTTCCTCAATCCAATTCTTGTGTACACGCTGTATCAAATGCTGCTGTCACCTCTCACTAAAGAAGGAGGGGTCCCCTTGGTCTCTCTCTGAAAGCCTCCGGTGATCAGCAGTGGGAAGCAGAGGGTAAGTGCATGCTCCAGTCACCCTGTTGCATCAGTGCAGGTGCTGTGATATGTGTGGTGCTGCGCTGCCCCCAGGTGTCCTCACTCCCAGTCTGAGGCTCGGATTTCTGCTGGTATGGTCTTCCATTGGCAGGTGAATATCAAGACAGGGTTTCACTCCAGTGGCGGCCGATGTATTGAGGGCGCAGGGGCGGCGCCCCCCCATCCATGCGCCCGGCCCCCTAATCTGCATGCAGGGCGCCGGACGCATGGAGCTCAATGGTTTTTTTTTTTAATCACCTGATTAGAGCCAGGGGCTCTAATAGGGTGATGCAAAGGGTGGTCCCGGGGCGCAGAGCAGTGCGCCCCGAGCCCACCCATTGTGTGACAATAGCGAATTAAAATTCGCTATTGTCACACCGATCCTCCTCCTGGCCAATCAGGAAGCTGGTCTAATACCGGCTTCCTGATTGGCCGAAGAGGAGGCGGGAGCGGAAGGACTCGTCCTCCTCCATCTGTACCGGCCAGTGTAAGGGAAGGCGGGCTGCTGTGTCTGTGTGTAGGACACCCTCACCGAGGCTGCATAGTCACTGTGACCGTAGTGTGCAGTCCGCTCATTGGGCTCCTCTACATCCTGCAGACAGTGCACAGCTCCTTATAAGAGAGCCAGCCCCTTTCCTCGTAATGCTGGCGCTGCAGGTGAATGGTGCTCTCACTACAGAGGAAGGTATGGATGGAAATGACTGTATGTACAGAGAAGGCTGTGCTTCTAGAATATTCATCACAGCCATGTACTCACCCAAGTAGAACACCTGTCAAGGCTCACCCATACTCCAGGGCTCCAGGTAAGTGCACTGGTCTGGGGGGGGGGGCCCACACTGCATTGAAGGGGGCACGCACGCATTCTGGTCTCTGCATTGAAGGGGGCATGTACGCTGGTCACTGCATTGAAGGGGGCATGTACGCTGGTCACTGCATTGAAGGGGACATGTACGCTAGTCACTGCATTGAAGGGGGCATGTACACTGGTCTCTGCATTGAAGGGGGCACGCTGGTCTCTGCATTGAAAAGGGCACGCTGGTCACTGCATTGAAAGGGGGCACGCTGGTCACTGCATTGAAGGGAGAACGCTGGTCACTGTTTTGAAGGGGGCACACTGGTCACTGTGCATTGAAAGGGGGCACGCTGGTCACTGTGCATTGAAAGGGGGCACGCTGGTCTCTTTGCATTGAAAGGGGGCACACTATACCTTAATTAATGAAGGCCCCTTTCACACTTTTGTGACCTCAAAGTCACGCAATTTTTTACCGCGTTTTTTTCCACAAATTAATGCCTATTACATTTTTCTGTTTGCGCCCCCCCAAAAATGTTGAGCACCAGCCGCCACTGGTTCACTCCCTCTTACTCCCTCAGTGCCAAGAGGAAGAACTTTCCCTGGCAGTTTAATAAAAAATCATCTCTCCACTCCTCCTACTGAACAGTGGTTATTGGGATTTGTCTTGTAAGGAATCCATTTGTCCCGTTATATGGCTGTCGTCTTAAACTGCAACTCCTAGGATTCTCTCTGCATAGAAGTCTATAGGCTTGCTTTGCTTTAGCTCTCCCAGCTAACATTCTTCAGCATAACTCAGCATAATTCCTAAGCATTCTTCAGTATGTCAGTAGAGGGAGAGAAGAATAAAAGGCAATGGGGTTGATTTACTAAAACTGGAGAGTGCAAAATCTGGTGCAGCTGTGCATAGAAACCAATCAGCTTCCAGTTTTTGTCAAAGCTTTATTGAACAAGCTGAAGTTAAAAGCTGATCGCATACCTCCCAATTTTTTGAGACGGGACACCTATTAGCAAAAGTATGTAGGCATAGGAAACACCCCCTGCCATTCCCCCTTAAAGGAAAATTCTGCAAAAAAATATGATTGGTTAAACTTACAAGTGCTTTTCTTTTACCACTGGTATTCCTTTATACTGGCTTTTGAAGTTTTGAAGGTTTAGTACTGGGAAACACTTTTTGAAAAATAAATATTCCATTTCATACACAACTATATAGATCAGACCAAAATGAGGGACAAATGAGTAGGAAAGAGGGACAGAGCGACTTTCCTCCAAATAAGGGACAGGTGGGAGCTATGTGATTGGCTACCACGCACAGCTGCACCAGATTTTGCACTCTCTAGTTTTGATAACTCAACCCCAATGCCTCCTTCTCCATATTGCTGTAGTCCAGCACCTGGCTACATATGTGCTGATTTTTTTTCTAAGCCCCTATATACACTGCAGTGTTAATTTTGTCAACTAAAATGTTTTTGTCAAAGTTATAGTCAGCAGCATTTTTACAGTGACGAAAACTAAACAAAAAGTACAACACATTTTCATCCACTGACAAAAACTATGACAAAAATCAAATCATTTGATAACGGACCAAAAAGTGAGGCAGAGACGTTTAGCCTCATGAACCAACTTCTGTTTTTCATGGAACTACACCTGCTTCTGCTCCCAGCAAGCAAGCGCGTTGAATCGACTGTGTGCACCGTCCGTATTGACTGCCAAAGACCAGAGCTGCACTGTGCATTACTGGAAGGCCTCCTGAGTCCTAACAAGGCTATCCCACTCCCGAGTCTGGACTCACGAGATGACCGCCCACATCCAGAGCAGAGAGCAGACTGTGAGTTTGTCGTACTAGTGTACTTTACAATTACAGCAGGCCTGAGGCCTCCCCCAGACCACCGTCCATCCAAAGCACTGTGTGTGCATTATTACAGCCTCCTCCGACTACTGGCAGTGGCATTCAGGACACTGTGCATTACAGGCTATCTCTCAGACCTGAGACCACCATCCAGCACTCTGCAGCATTACAGGCCTCCTCAGACCACCGTCCAGAGCACTCTGCAGCATTACAGGCCCCCTCAGACCACCGTCCAGAGCAGTCTGCAGCATTACAGGCCTCCTCAGACCACCGTTCAGAGCACTCTGTAGCATTAAAGGTTCCTCAGACCACCATCCAGAGCACTCTGCAGCATTACAGGCCTCCTCAGACCACTGTCCAGAGCACTCTGCAGCATTACAGGCCTCCTCAGACCTCCGTCCAGAGCACTCTGCAGCATTACAGGCCTCCTCAGACCACCGTCCAGAGCACTCTGCAGCATTACAGGCCTCCTCAGACCACTGTCCAGAGCACTCTGCAGCATTACAGGCCTCCTCAGACCACTGTCCAGAGCACTCTGCAGCATTACAGGCCTCCTCAGACCACTGTCCAGAGCACTCTGCAGCATTACAGGCCTCCTCAGACCACTGTCCAGAGCATTCTGCAGCATTACAGTCCTCCTCAGACCACTGTCCAGAGCACTCTGCAGCATTACAGGCCTCCTCAGACCTCCGTCCAGAGCACTCTGCAGCATTACAGGCCTCCTCAGACCACCGTCCAGAGCACTCTGCAGCATTACAGGCCTCCTCAGACCACTGTCCAGAGCACTCTGCAGCATTACAGGCCTCCTCAGACCACTGTCCAGAGCACTCTGCAGCATTACAGGCCTCCTCAGACCACTGTCCAGAGCACTCTGCAGCATTACAGGCCTCCTCAGACCACTGTCCAGAGCATTCTGCAGCATTACAGGCCTCCTCAGACCTCCGTGCAGAGCACTCTGCAGCATAACAGGCCTCCTCAGACCACCGTCCAGAGCACTCTGCAGCATTACAGGCCTCCTCAGACCACTGTCCAGAGCACTCTGCAGCATAATAGGCCTCCTCAGACCTGCATCTAGGGCACTGTGCAGCATTACAGGCCTCCTCAGACCACCATCTAGAGTGCTCTGCAGCATTACAGGCTTCCTCAGACCACCGTCCCGAGCACTCTGCAGCATAATAGGCCTCCTCAGACCTGCATCTACGGCACTGTGCAGCATTACAGGCCTCCTCAGACCATCCAGAGTGGCTGAATCTGTTACTGTGAGTTTCATTCCATAAATAATAACATAATATTAGATTTTTTTACTCCAGGAGTATATAATGAGTTTGGAAATTCTATAGAAATGCTTAAATAATGCATTACAATTTAACTAAACACATTTGATTTTAGTTGACTAAAATTATTTTATTTGACTAAAATGTACTGGAGATTTTAGTCGACTAAAATACGATGGCTAAAATAGGACTAAAACTAAAATGGCATTTTAGTCAAAGACTATGACTAAAACTTAATCAATTGCAGATGACTAAAATTAGACTAAAATGGCATTTTAGTCAAAAGACTGTGATTAAACTAAATCAGATGCCAAAATGAACACTGTCACAACGATGCAACTTGTCACGGAATTTAACAGCTCCAAATCGCAAGTTGCACCCCATTGCCGACAATAAAACCATTCATATCAGCGCAACTCATGTCGCAGCCAAAAAAGTTCCTGTACTACCGATTTCATTGCAACTTCAATAAACTTCTATTAAATGAAGTAGCCTGATTTTAAAGCTGCTTCGGTGAAAATGGGGGCTAATCCCTTGCCTTATCTTCCCCAGTGACCACTTGCTAGATCTCTTTTACATTGTAGCTTTCTTACAGCTCACAAACTGAGGGACACCAGCAAGGATATGACCCATGCGAGATTTACAGTATGTTTTTACATAACCAAGAACATGCAGATTGCTGAGAAGACATTGTGATTTACAAGATTGTTTAAAGAGTACCTACTCTTTTGTTAAGAAAAAATATTCCCTTCTGGGTGATCTACGTACATTACAAATATATATATATATATATATATTTTTTTTTTAACCGCTTGCCGACTGCGCACAGTATATTTACTGCGGCAGTCGGCCCCGGCCAGGCAGAGTGACGTAGGTCTACGTCGCTCGCCTGTCACTCCTTCCAGAGCCAATAGCGGGCGGGCGCGCGCCCGCTGAGGCGCGCGCCCGCCTCGGCTCGTTCACGGAGGAGTGCGGGAGTGTGACTGGCGGACCCGATGTCCGCCGGTCACACTACGATCGCCGGTACAGCGGGAGAAAGACAGAGCGGCTTGTGTAAACAAGCCACCTGTCAGTTCTCCCTGTGTAAAAGTGAAGATCAAACAGTTCTACTATGTAGAACTGTTGATCTTTGTTTTTACACTAGTAGACCTGTCCCTGCACAGTTAGAATCACGCCCCTAGGACACACTTAACCCCTCCCTGTCCAATACTGTTAACCCCTTCCCTGCCAGTGTCATTTTTGCAGTAACAGTGCATATATATAGCACTGATTACTGCAGTAATGTCACTGGTACCCCCAAAAGTGTCAAAAATGTCAGTCAAGGGTCCGATCTGTCCGCCGCAATGTCGCAGTACCGCAAAAAAAATCGCAGATCGCCGCCATTACTCGTTAAAAAAAAAACACCAAAAATGACAAAAATCTTTCCCTTTGTTAGTAAACGCGATAACTTTTGCGCAAACCAATCAAAATACGCTTTTTGCGATTTTTTTTACCAAACATAGGTAGCGTAAAACAAATTGGCCGAAAATTTTAAAAAATTTTGATTTTTACATTTTTTTTTGGGGGAATTTCATATAAAAAAAAGTGAAAAATATTGTTGTTTTTGCAAAAATTACGCTCTTTTTTTGTTTATAGCGCGTGATCAAAAAATCGCACAGGTGATCAAATACCACCAAAAGAAAGCTCTGTTTGTGGGAAAAAAAGGACGTGAAATTCGTTTAGGTACAGCGTCGCACGACCGCGCGATTGTCCGTTAAAGTCACGCAGTAAAAAATCGCAAAATAACCCCTGGTCTTTTAGCAGGAAAATCCTCCGGTGGTAAAGTGGTTAATAGATTTTTATTCAATTTTTGTCAAACATACAAGGTGAGTAACGCTGTGTACAAAGTCAAATGTGTACAAAGATCAGAGAACATTAGTCATATATACATAAGCACATCAAGTGAACATAGAAAAGTAAACACGAATGCATTGGGCAAATAAAGCAACCCCCTAACGGGGGTGTGTACACAAACTAAACCAAACTAAAACGTAAAAGTAAAAAGGTGAGAAGTGAGGGAGCTGCATAAATACAGACTGTGGACCAGTATCTTTTCACCCCAAATTGAACCAATCTGTGACAAGGAGTAGGCCACTTCTCTCTTAGCGTATGGCGGGTCCATCATTAAGGAAATGGGTACATCCCACGGATGCCAGTGTGACTCCCACTTAGATAGGTAAAAATGGTCAGCATAAACTTAAAGTAACTAAGGGGTAGATGAAACCTATCATATGAGCTATCAGGATGTGAAAGGGTGGCAAGGCAGGACGAGGAAGGGGGAAGGGAGAGGGGAGTCCAACACACCACTAGTAACTATGTCCACATTATTATGTCATTGAGGATATCACCAATATATGGTATTATCTTTATATTCCAACCACAGTTTCCATTGTTGATGGAATTGCCAAGCTTTCCTCTCTTTATAAGCTAGTAACCTTTCCATTTCACCCTGCGAGTTTACCCGATGGATAATTTCCATTATTGTTGGTATAGTTTTAGAGTGCCATTGTTTAGCTACAGCTACCCTAGATGCGAATAGGACATGGGCGATTACCCTCCTAGAATAGGGAGGATAGCCGTCCATGCCTAGTGAAAGTAGTGCTAAAGCTGGAGTCATCTTGAAGGGTACATTCAACACCTGTGATATCAGCCGTGAAATCTCCGTCCAAAAGGGTTGTCATTTTGGACATCCCCAGAAGACATGGAGCAAGTTGCCCAGATCACCGCATTCGCTCCAACAGAGGGAGGGAAGGCGGGGGTCCATTAGATGTAAGCGGGAGGGTGTCATATAATATCTATGAAAAATTTTCTGGGCGTTATCCCAATAATCAATACAGGAAGACATTCTCATATTGACTTTTATAGCCACTTGCCACTGATGGATTGTGTATGTTTCCTGTAGTTCCTTCTCCCATCTCACCATAGTCAGGCTTTTTAATAGGAAGGGATGGTAGTTGCAGTAAGGGTAGAACAGGGATATCCCTTTTTTTTTTACATTATAGGGACCGAACAGGTACGATCGGAGTGGGTTAGGCAGTTGAATGGGAGTTATTTTATGTTTGGCTTTATACGTATAGATTTGATGGCGTATGAAGGTATTAGTGTAGTTAGAGGGTTTAGCGTCTCAGTGAGACGTTAAACCCCCTTTTAAGTAGGCTTGAAACATTCAAGCCTGGTATAAGGTACGTGTAGGATCTGATAGGTATACTCACTGGGGTACTCGCTTCCAGGAATGCCGTTCTGGTCAATTGGTTCCAGGCCTTGATCGAGGCTTCTATCGTTGGGTATGGGGAGATAGGGACATTGTAGAGAAGAGAGGATGCCATCACCAGGGATGGGAGGTCGTGGGTGGGTACTAGCTCCCTTTCGATTTGGGACCAGAGGGTATCGTTCGGGTCAGAGAACCAATAACATAGTTGTGTTAGCAATGAGGCTTGGTAATATGCCCTTGCATCTGGGCGTCCCACTCCTCCCATGGTTTTAGGTTTATATAGTGTAGTAATAGCGACCTCAGGAGGCTTCCCATTCCAAATTATTTTTCTCAATTTGGCTGACAGGTCCGTGAAGAACTTAAGAGGGATCGGGATAGGAAGCGTCCTAAATAGATAGAGGAGTTTCGAGAGAATTAGCATTTGGTGTGCTGCAATACGACCCACCCAGGATAACTGTGTCTTGGGGATGTTAAGTATGTCTTTTTCCATATTATCTAAGAACGGGGGGAAGTTACATTTGTAAGTGTTAGCTGTCGGCAGTGTTAGTTGGATGCCCAGGTATGTTATTGAAGGGGCTTCCCAGTTGCAAGGGAAAATAGATTTTACCTTCTCGAGGTCCCGAGGCGGAAGTGCAATGGGCAGTGCAGAGCATTTAGAAGTATTGATTTTATACAGGGACACCTGACCAAATTTGTGTAGAATAGTCCGTACATGGGGCAGCGACTCTGTTGGTCGAGTGATCGTTAGCAGAATGTCGTCCGCAAAAAGGCCCAACTTATGCTCTATACTGCCAATCCTAATGCCTTCGTTCCTACTATTAGATCTGATATGCTCTGCGAGAGGCTCAATAGCTAGAGAAAAGACAATCAGAGAAAGAGGGCAGCCTTGGCGGGTACCATTCGTCAGCGCGAAGGTATCCGATAGTAGACCGGAATTGAGAACTCTGGCAGTAGGATTGGAGTAGAGAGACATAATGGCCATATGAATAAAGCCTGCTAAGCCAAATTTGGTCAGGGTAGTGGATAGATACCCCCAGTGCACCCTATCAAATGCTTTTTCCGCATCTAACGCGACGAGGGCACGGGGGGTATTATTCAGTTCTACATATCGGAGTAGATCCAACATGCTTCTAGTCCCATCAGGTGCCTGTCTTCCTTGTACAAAGCCCACCTGATCAAGTCCTATAAGATATGGGGTGATTTTAAGTAAGCGGTTGGCTAGCACTTTTGCGAACATTTTTACATCCGTGTTTAAGAAGGATATTGGTCTGTAGTTATTGGGTAAGAATGAGTCTTTTCCTAATTTGGGGAGGGTGACAATGGTGGCCTGGAGCATCTCCTCAGGAAACAAACCCGCCTCAACAGCAGCATTAAAGGTTTTTTTCCAGTTCTGGGACCAGTATGGGAGAGAATGCCTTGTAGTATTCGGACGAGAATCCATCCGCCCCAGGTGATTTGTGTAGTGGAAGATTTTTGATTACCTTCGCTATTTCGTCAGCAGTGATAGGTCGATTAAGGTCGATGAGATCCGAGTTGTCAACAGACGGCAAGCGGATACGATCCAGGAAAGCGTTAATTTCATTGTCAGTGGGGATATGTGTTAGAGGGTCATCTCGTAAATTGTAGAGAGCCTTGTAGTAGTCCTTAAATACATTTGCTATGTCTTTAGGGTTTCTCCTGGAAGCCCCGGAAGCATGGTGTTTGATAAGAGGGATATGGGATGTAACACGTTTGGACCTAAGTAGGGAGGCCAACAATTTCCCAGCTCTGTTGCTTTGAGAGTACCAACTCAGGCGGAGTCTTTTAAAGGCTACCACTGCATCTGATTTTAGTACCTGTTGAAGTTCCTCTCTAATGCTGTTCAGTTGGGCCAGTAAGTTACCGTCACCACCCGGATTTAGTTTATGTAAAGCTTCTAATCTGGCAATTTCGCAGTTAAGACGTGTGACATTCGCAGATTTTTTTCCTACATTCTCTAGCAGTGAGTTGGATGGGAAGGCCCCTGGAAAACGCTTTATGAGCACACCAGATAGTGGCTCTAGAGAGTTGGGCATCATAATTGAGATAAAACAATTCTGCAAGTTTCCCCTGAACTTCTGCGGCGTGTTGGGGGTGGGAAAGGATATAAGTGTCATTGTGCCAGATTCTGCATTGGGGCTGTTTATTGGGGCAGAGACAGTCAGGGTAATGGGGGCATGGTCCGACCAAGTGATACTGAGGATGTCCACCTTGGTTACAGTTTGGAGAGTGTACCTATCAGTAAGAAAATTATCGATCCTAAAGTAACTATTATGTAACTGCGAAAAGTACGAGAAGTCCCTTTCGGTGGTGCGGATGCACCTCCAGGGGTCAAAAAGGCCCTCCGCAATGCAGAGGGTCCCCATGGAAGGTTTTTTCCCCCGCCTCACCGAAGAGGAGTCTAGTTCAGGATTACCAGTTTTGACCATATTAATCTTTCTGAGTAGCTTGTTAAGGTGACGGACTGGCTTTCTGTTAGGTGCATATAACGCATTACAAATATTTTAACAAACTTTGTTGCAGATTCCTACCTTTTGTTATTCTGAAAAAATCACTGTTTGTTTGTCTGCGCCCATGTGGTAAAGTAATCTAATTGGAGTGGTTTCTTAATTATCAACCAACTGCTTCACCTGCAGGGCACTAATGAGGAAAGTGACAGGGTCTGCATCCCTTTAAACAAAACTGCCTATTGGAAGTATCTCATAACACCTCCAGGTAGCCATATTGCATTCAATATATATAAGTGAAGTGTGCTGTCTTAGAACAGAACTCACAAAAGGAAAATACATGTATGTATAAAGTGCAAAAACACTCATGATACATATATCCAAACATCAATATGTGACAACATATTTGAATCAAAAGTGCAATAGGCAATAAATGCACAAAATAAAGTTCCAAAAGATCCAACAAAGTCCAAACAGTGTGATTTGAATAGTGAAATCTTGTTCTTTCAAAGTGCTGCATGCATCACCACTGTGCTAGAATAGTGAATTGGCTGCTTACCAGAACCGACTGGGTCAATGAGCATGTAAACTGTAAAGGGATCAATCCATAGACCACAAACGGACACCGTCTCCAAGGTCACAGATAGATATGTGAAGCAAAGAGGAAGGACTAAAAGAGCATTTTCTTTTTTTTTAAATGTTTCAAGCATTTAATAGGCAGCTTGCATTACATGTTTTAGACATACTAAGACAATCCTTTGATTAGCTGATCTGACACAGCTTCCATAGGATGTTTACATCTGGAATTACTGGTTTCATTACAATAGAGGTATGCTGGGGGATTGATGTGTTACCAAATCAATAAATGGATCATCTGATCTGCTCATAACCATATATTGCCTTCTCAGTACTCTCCTGCATGGTAACAAATCCTTATAAAGCTTGTCTCTGGCACTGTACACATAAATGAAAGAATCCTAAATCCCAGGAATTATTAGGCAGAATGACTAATGTAAGTCTAGAGGTATAATCGTCTCCTAGTGACACTATTTAAAGCCCTGCTTCCTCTGGAACAAGACATAGGGAAACCAGATGCTTGTGTACTTCTATGCAGAGACTAATTTGGTTCCATCTCCATTACTCCCTTGATAGCTCTTTCTTTATTGATTGGATTAAGTCCAGAACAGCATATGAGAAAATCAGCCATGTGGTCTGGAACAGACTATTCTGTGTTGGCTGAACAGTCCTGTACTCCAGCTTAAAGTGTTAGTGTAGAACATTGCTGCAAAGGCTCGCCCTTCTTGGCAAAAACAACTATGTGCCCTATCACATACCTATACCAAAAGGTGAAAGGAACACACCAGCATAGAGCTCAGTCTGTCTCATTGCATGGATTTTGCATTCATTTTTCTTTTATTATTTCACACCCTGCATTGATTGTGCATAATGTGGGAGAGTATAGCTAAAAAAATACATGAATCTGAGCTTGTCATATTAGTGGACCATGATACAGGAGTCATGTGTGCAAAGTACTTTACCTGGAGATGGGCTTTAGGATGTATGGGAACTTCTGGGTAGTCTGTTTGAGGGCGTCTATAGAAACATAAAATGCACTCGAATTTGTGTATGCCCACAATTCTGTGCTGCTATCTCACTATCTTATGGTCCTGAGGGGTGCTGGGAAATAAGGACAACATATACCATAGGGCTTATGCACATGGGTTTTTGTTTGCATGTGAACTGCTTCTCTTTTACATACGAATCAATAAAAGTTCAGAAGCAACCTGAACCAACTCAAGGTAGCTTAAACGAGAACTAATTTTTTGTTTTACAATTTCCCTTTACTTCCTGTCCCAAAGCCAAAGCAAGAAGTAAGAGGAAATCCCTCCAATGTAAGGGAATCACTGATTGTCATCATGGTCACCACAAGTAGTGGCCATATTAGATGATTTCCCATCTATTTCTGTCAGAACTGCCCCACTGATGATCTTTGATGACTAGTAAACTACTGATGGATCTCACTGATATAAATGTACCTATCATCAAGCCATATTCCAGTTCTAGAAAGGTAAAGTACTATAGACCCTCAGCACTTCTTTTAGCTTATTACATTAAGTGCAATAAAATAAGCTTTCCCCAGTAAACTATTTGTTAAAATTCTTACCCCAGCACTTTCAGTTTACAACTTTTAATGCTGCTGGCTCTTGCTCCTTAGTGCTGCTTCCCTGAACGTCCGGTCTTCAGAGGAAAGATTTAACAGTGGACAATGAAGTCTCCAGCCTGTAGAAGTCAGGTGGGAGGAGTCAAGGGGAGATTCACATACTCAGTATATGATTAAATCAGCTACTGAAAGTGCATAAAGTGGTCTTAAACCTCTGACATGAAAAATGAATAGTGTATATCCTTCTATAGTTTGTACTTAGTTCAAAGCACTGAGTGTGATTTCTGTCTGCAATCTGGTCCTTTCACTATCTGCATTAGTCATTTCTGAAAGGCTGTGCCAACTCCAAAGGATGAGGGGACAGGGGAGAGAAGTAGCAGGTGATGATTGATAGCCTCAGCTGTGGCTGTTTGCCTTATGAGTTTGTGTAGGGGGTGTGTGTCCATTTTTCTCCACTCGGGTCTCAGAATACACTCAACTCTCCTCTCTGAGCTGTGCAATGTGTGACATCAGATTCCTGCCCCCTGCCTCTGGAAGTGCAAAAAAGCTGTGTAAATTCTAGTCTTTAACCCCTTTACCACTAGAGGATTTTGCTGTCTTACGTCTGGGCCACTTTTTGCGATTCGGCGCTGTGCCACTTTAACGGACAATTGCGCGGTCGTGCGATGCTGTACCCAAACAAAATTTACGTTCTTTTTTTCCCACAAACAGAGCTTTCTTTTGGTGGTATTTGATCACCTGTGCGATTTTTACTTTTTGCACTATAAACAAAAAAAGAGCGTTTATTTTGAAAAAAAAAAAACAATATTTTTAACATTTTTTTATATGAAATTCCCCCCAAAAAAATGTAAAAATCAAAGTTTTTTTACATTTTTGGCCAATTTGTTTTCTGCTACCTATGTTTGGTAAAAAAAATCACAATAAGTGTATTTTGATTGGTTTGCGCAAAAGTTATTGCGTTTACTAACTAAGGGAAAGATTTATGTAATTTTTGGTGTTTTTAACAAGTAATGGCGGCGATCTGCGTTTTTTTTTTGCGGGACTGCGACATTGGGGCGGACAGATCGGACCCTTGACTGACATTTTTGACACTTTTGGGGGTACCAGTGACATTAATGCAGTAATCAGTGCTATATATATGCACTGTTACTATAAAAATGACACTGGCAGGGAAGGGGTTAATTTTATTGGAGAGGGAGGGGTTAATGTATGCCTGGTGCTTACTGACGTGTGTGGGGGGAGGTGACTGAGTGAGTCAGGGACAGATCGGATGTTCAGCTATGCTGAATACTGCGATCTGTCACTCCCTGTCACTTAGGAGATCCGCCCGCTCTGTTTACACAGGCGGGCGGATCTCCAAACTAGATTCCCCGACGATCGGGGAAGAGTGGCGGCAATCGCCGCCGCTCCTCCCCTGGCCCGACTCCCGATGTGACTGAAAACAGTGCGAGCGCCGCCTACAGGGGGAGGAGTCTAGCGAAGTAGTACTACGTCGCTAGACGATAACGAGCCACGTTGCTGCAGTAGCAGCAACGTGAGCAGACGTTATGTGGTTAAATGGATGTAGAGGAGAGAAGACTGCAGATAAACAGGTGCAAATCATGTAGAAGCATACTTTTCATCTCTGTGTATCACCTGAAGCCAGTCACTTCACTCGGTATAAGCGTTTACAACCATTGAGGGTTTTTTTTTTATCCATTTAAATAGCACATACAGTAAATCCTATACCTGATAGTACGTAGTCAAAAACTTTTGGTTGTGCACAGAGTTTCAAAACTAGTTCAAATATGTTTTAACATGGAATAGTTATTATTAATTTGGGTCCTTTTATGCTGATATCAATTTCTAAATATTCTTTTTCAGCTGGGGCATATTGCCTTTTAAAGTGCAGGAGCTTTATAAACTAAAAGGAATAATACATTTATTGTAGACAAATTATTGGGTGTCAATGACAAGCATGCATTGTGCTTTCTAATTTTACCAAGCTGCATTTATCCAAAAAACAGGTTATGTAAAAAAAACAATGAGTGGAATTCATCAAAATCAAAGCTAAACTGGAGCAGACAGAATCTGGAGCAGGTGTACATGACAACCACTCCTGTCTTTAACCACTTGCCGACTGCCGCACGACTATATACTGCGGCAGTCGGCCCTATACAGGCAAAGGGACGTACCGGTATGTCGCTTGCCCACGAGTCTGTAGGCGCGCTCCTGCCCCCGCTCGTTCCCTGCCATCCCCGCGCGTGTGACTGGCGGCTCCGATGTCCGCCGACCACTCGCGATCACCCTCAAGAGAGGGAGAAAGACAGACGGCTGATGTAAACACAGCCGTCTGTCATTCTCCCTGATATAATGACAGAGGCTATGCGATCCTGCTATGTAGGATCGTATGTCTGTGTGATGATCTAACAAGCCACGCCCCCTGACAGAATCACGCCCCTAGGGACACACTTAACCCCTTGATCACCAATAAAGTTAACCCCTTCCCTGCCAGTGTCATTTTGACAGTAACAGTGCATATGTATAGCACTGACTACTGATTGTAGTAATGTCACTGGTACTCCCAAAAGTGTCATAAATGTCAGTCAGGAGTCCGATCTGTCCGCCGCAATGTCGCAGTCCCACAAAAAAATCGCAGATCGCCACCATTACTAGTTAAAAATAAAACAATAAAAATTACATCAATCTTTCCCGTAGTTAGTAAACACAAAAACTTTTGCACAAACCAATCAAAATACGACTATTGCGTTTTTTTTACCAAAAATATGTAGCAGAAAACAAATTGGCCTAAAATGCTAAAAAATTTAGATTTTTACATTTATTTTGAGAATTTCATATAAAAAAACTTGAAAAATATTGTTATTTTTTCAAAATTGTCGCTCTTTTTTTGTTTATAGTGCAAAAAATAAAAATCGCACAGGTGATCAAATACCACCAAAAGAAATCTCTGTTTGTGGGAAAAAAAGGACGTGATATTAGTTTAGGTACAGCGTCGCACGACCGCGCAATTGTCCGTTAAAGTCACGCAGTAAAAAATCGCAAAAAACCCCCTGGTCAGGAAGGGGGTAAAATCTTCCGGGGCTTAAGTGGTTAACTGAACAATCTGAAGATAGAAGCTGATTGGTTGCCCTGCACAGCTGCTTCAGATTCTGTTTGCTCCAGTTTTGATAAATTCCTCCCAAAGTATTTAACAAAACAGCAATTCTCACTAGTCTGTCTGATCATAAATATTTACTAGTTAACTGTATTTTATCTGAGCTCATGTATGAAACAGTTCCATGTTTGAGATGTACTTTGTTCTGAGCTCTTAGTAAAGTGACAGCTGCCACCTAGTGGACAATCTACATGACTGCATTGAAAACTGTAGCACATTCTTGTGAAATTGTAACTGTTGTGAAGCCATAACTAATTTGCAGTTTACATTTTTGGAACATTTTATTGCATCAGATGACTGATTTCAAAAGAATAATCCAAATGTTTACAAACTCTCTCTCTGTCTCTTCACATAGATAAGCTAATGACCTGTCAAATACTGACCTCCCAAGGAAGATTTAGAAAACTAACAGCAGAAATCCAATACTGCTTTATGTAATGGACCCAATGGACTATTAAGTGTCCAGGCTTTACCATTGGCCGAAACTTGCACAGTACACATAGTACACACTGATTCTGGTCCCCTTTTCCTCAGCTGTCTGTGGACACCATAGATCACTTTGAACGCATTTGTTTAGACACTAATGCCTTCTGAATTGATCTCAACCTTTTTTGCTCACCTTAATCCCCTTTCCTCCTCAACAGTCCACTCCTGTGTTAATAGGATTTCCCTGCCTCTAATAGTGACATGGACTGGGATATGGCTCGGTGTATTTAAAATCTCTACTTTTATCACTTCATAGGAGGATGCCTACAAAGCCCCTACCTGCTGGATCCTAGTTCCCTGTGTGATGGATGGCAAGTTCACCCACCATGCCTTTTATTGCACACAATCATATCTGTGACAAGCATCCTATGCACTTTCTATGTGTCCCATTATTTATATGTCATATGTGAGACTTATATACACACATAATAAATACAATAAAATGGTGCAGTGCAAATCAAATAACTCCACAAATAATGGTTAAAATGCAACAAATAAAAGATGGGTAGAGAAACAGTCCATGTAAACCCAGAAACCATTAGAGTGAATACAATCCACATGAGGTGCTGAAAGGCAGGCTATGTCCAGTGCTCATCCCCTTCACCAAAGGCACACATATGCACTCACCTTAATATATGACCCCTGTATTACCAGCGGGTCAAATGAGCAAGTTATTTGATTTGCGCTGCACTATTTTATTTCTGTCCGGGTTTTACACTGTGTTCCTGGGTTGGTGTTCAGCATGCATATTCGCTTTTAGTTTTAATTTATATATTCTCTGTCTGCGCTGATTGTTTTGTGTTATCATATGTGAAACTTGTCAAGTCTATTTTGTGCTTGCATTATGTAATTGTGTCATAATACCCCCTTTTCTGTCTGTGTTTACCCTAAAAGAATTAAAACATTTTGAAATAGACGTAATATACTCTAATATTAAATTTGTGATGACACCTGACTCCTCTTTCCCTCTTACACTATGGCCTATCCAAGCTGCTTACATACTGTCTAACTAATATAAAATATGTGTAGCTATTGCCTATAAGATAACCCACTCTAGTGTTTATTTCTATCAGGCCAAGGGTTAGATAGCATGGAAAACAGTTCATACAGTATGTGCTAAATATGCAGATAGTTCAGTGATAAAAGCACATACTACAAGCAGGACTGTAGGCAGAGTCGGCTTGCTGATGCTTGTGGTGCAATGCTACAGAAGTAAGTAGATCAGCACTGAGACTGGTATATAGCATGAATAGGTCAGAGCAGGCCAAGTAGTAACAGAGAGTCTGATAGCACAGAAGGGCCAGGCAGAAGTTTAGTCTTTACAAGCTAGGTCACACACGTTTAGATCAGAGTCCAAATGGTACACAATCACAGCAAGGGCAGAGCAAGGTCAGAGCAAGCCAGGTCATACATGGCATTTACCAAAGCAGATACAAGCTGGCTCAAGCATTAACAGACAAGGTAGTGTCTGCTATTACAAGCACTAACAGTGTGTACAACAACAGGTGCTTTAACCCCTTCCCCCTCCCGCAACCGCCTCCTAGCCCTTTAAGTGGATTGAAATGCCATGAGGTGGGCATTCCGATCGTGACTTCTGAGATTGGCTATCACAGCAGTCAGATGATCGAAAGCTCCCGATCGCAAGTATCACAAGTACCTTTCCGTGACACCTCAGTTACTGTGCTCGGATTTAACCACTTGGCATTAAAGCCAACCCGCCGAGAAGCTGCATATCTGCATGAAGTCCTTGGGAAGAGGTTAAATATGACAACAAGAAGCTGGCCAATCATTATCATTTACATGTAAGAGCTGTCTCGGGTGAGTTTTGCTCAGCCTTAAAGGGACAGCCCAAATCCTAGCACTGACAATTTCAGAATTCTCTGCTGATTGATCATATGTTGTCCGCCCACTGTATATTATTTGTGGCTATAGTCTCTTAGATATGGCACACTTCTACCAAACACATACTGGGCTTAATGTGGGTTTTGAAGTATTTTAGTAAACTCTGTTTTGACATATTATTAAACTTTTAAGACAATACAGTGTGGTACTATGAAAAAAGAAGTTCACAAACTATACTATGAAACTATATTGTCACGGGCAAAAGTTGAGAGCTTTAGCTTTATCTTGAGTACACTTTCCCATAGCTTTAAATTATGTTGTGCCTGCTTCTCCACTAGTCATTTCATGCATATTACCTATGGATAAAAAATAAAAAAAAACAGGAATAAACAGAATCTCCAGCCAAAACTACCCTAAATATTTTTTCAATTTGTAATAAATCAAAATTAGGGCATTGCTGCTGTATTTACCCACTTAAAAGCTGGCATGTTAAAGGATACTGTAAGTTCACCTTTCTTCAAAAAAAATAATAAATGCACATATTTTTGCAGGTAAACAAAATGTGCATTTATTTATTTGATTTAGGAGCCTGTAAAGCATTGCTCAGGGGCAATCTCAGGCTCCTGCAGACAGTCAGCGTAGCTCTCTGCCCATACCTGATATGGGCAGACATTTACTGAATGATAGGAAGGATCAATAAACTTCCTAGAGTGCTTATCAGTGCCCTCGTAGCTCATTAAGAATTACAAGCCATCAGCCGCAATGGCTGACAATAGCTGTAGTTCTCCCATTCACTCTGTAAACTCTGAAAACTAATGACACATCCGGGTGGGGGGAGCCCCACACCGCCACAGGTTTTAATAATTGTGACAGCGGGCGCGGGGGGAGAAGATCCCTAGCTCGCTGTCATAACGGGGACTAAGGAGGGTGCGGGGAGCTGCTCAGTTAGTAATATGTTACACCCTAAATGTAATACTAAATGTGAAATTATTATTGTCCAAGCCGCTTTTGTTTTTGTTTTTTGCACTGTAATACATTGACACATACTTGGCCATGCAACACTCTACCCAAATTAATTTTATATCCTTTTTTTTAGACAGAGGTTTCTTTTAGTGGCATTTAATCACCACTGGGTTTTTTTATTTATTATTACCTAGTTCCCTTAATTTCTGCTTTAACGCTTTGCAAATAAATCATCTTTCTTCACCCATTTAAGCAGAAATGTATTCTGCTACATTTCTTTGGTAAAACAAATAAATAATATGTGAATATTATTTAGACTGTGTGGAAGTTATAGTCTAAAAACTATAGTATATATTTTCATTTATCAACCCCCATGTACTGAATCTCATTTCTTGAGACCCTAAAATACCAGGACAGTACAAACACCCCAAAATGACCCAAAAATGACCCATGTTAGGAAAGTAAACACTCCAATGTGTTTAGTAAGAAGCATGGTGAGTTTTTTGAAGCTGCAATATTTTGCCATAATTTTTTAGAAAATGAAGAAAGTAAATAAAATGTCCTTTTATTTTAAAAGTTGTAATTTTAACAAATGATTTCTCATGCATAGCATGAGCTACTTATAATTATACCTCAAAGCACATTCTTCTACTTCTCCTGAGTATGGGGACCACCTTAAAGGAGCATACATTTTGAATCTCATTTTCCAGACTATGTATTACATTTTTTGAGGCACTGAAGTGCCAGGACAGGAGAAACACCTACAAAAAGACCACATTTTCGAATCTAGAACTTCTAACATATTTAATCAGAGGCACAGTGAGTCTTTTGAAGATCACATTTTTGTCCCCAGTTTTTGTAAAATGAAGAAAGAAAATGAAAGAAAGGAATTTTGACTTACCTGTAAATTCCATATTTTGAAGTACAGTACAGTAAATAGGCAACTTATTCATACACAATGTTTAGGAAGCCCATACCTTCATGTGATTGGATAGTGGCAAGCTTTTTTGGACATGCCCCCTGCAGTGCCCCCTGTAATCCTACCCCACTCCGTGAGTCACAATTTTGTAATAAGCAATGCAAAATAACAAGGAGGATTTAGGGAGGGTATCCTGTGTTCTGTACTATGCTCCAAGATATGGAACTTACAGATAAAGGTTTTTGTAGGAGAATGCAATGCCAAAGGTCTTAGAAAGTGGTGGATTAGGCTGAAACCTGCCCTGTTAGGGTGCTGCTGAGAGCTAGATTCCAGTCAAGACTATACAGTTCGCTTATTAAATACTTCACTACAGTGGCAAGATGAAGCAGCAGCCTTGCGGCATTCAACGCAGTTAGAAGTCCTGAAGTTGTGCATAGTTTATCCATTTGGAGTATCAAAAAAAAAAACCACATCCCCTGGACTGTTTTCTGACTGAGCCAAACACTTAAAGTATGTTGAATTACTAAGTTGCTGCTATGGGTAACCCAGGGGAACCCGCTTCAAGCAGCTCCCCAGGGAGTAGTCACTGATGCTGAAGTGACTACACTCACACCAAGCAAATTAAGATTTCTAAGTATAACAATAATTCTTCCTGGAAGTAGCTTTTCCTGCTTTTTGCAAGATAGGAATCGCAAATTCAAAAAATCCTCAATGCTTTAGGATCTGGGTTTCCATAGCTGTTCTGTTAAATTCAATGGCTGAAGCAGGGTGAAATAGAGGGCCTTGGGGTGGCAGATCTGGCCTGTTGGGAGGAGGCCAGGGGTTGGCTGCAAAAGTCTGAGTATGTCTGTATATAAGGTTTTTCTGGGCCAATTTAATGCTAGAAGAATCACCATATATTTTGTGGAGCAGATGAGGTAGAATACTCGTTGGAGGGAAGGCATAAATTAGCCTGAACTGAGACCAGGAGATGACTAGAGCATCTGAAGCCAGGGCTATCCCTGGCACTGGATACAAACATAGGAAGTTTATTGCTGAATCTTCAGGCTAGTATGTCCACATCCAGAATCCCCAATTTTTGGCATATCAGATTAAATCACCTGGATGAAGAGACCATTTATGGCCCAATCGGTTGCGGCTGAAGCAATCTATCTGCCAATTGTCCACTCCTGGGATGTGGACCTCAAAAATCACTAGGCAGTAAGTAAGACAGTTGCCCATGATAGAGTTTGGCTTGTCTCCCTTAAGACATCTGGGCTTATTGTGTCCCCTTGATGATCAATATATATCTCAGTGGTGGCATTGTTTAACTGGACATTCAGTGTCCCTTTAAAAGGGGAGGTCCACTACTTCCGCTTCCGGCGACGCATGTAAGGAAGCAGGAAGCGGCGGCACATCAGAATACAAAACCTGCTACAGAGCCCGCAGCTGTGAGTGCCGCACCCTGCACTGCCTTCACACGGGGGGGGGGACCCTCTCATGGACAAATTTGTGGTCCACAGACCTCCCAGAGCTGCCCCGCCACCAGAACAGACGGCTCCCTCTCTGGCCACACAGCTCCCAAGATAGCTGATGGCGCGGGGCAGACGGCCGGCCAGCCCTCTTTCAGACATGAGGCAGCAGCCGCAGGACAATTTCTGACACCAGGGGCCATCACCCCCCCCCTGGATCTAAATGCCGGCATAGCTCAAGCTGTGGCAGCTATATTATCCCCGACCATCACTGCAGCTGTTGACAAGGCTATGGCTGCAGGCATCCAGCAGCCAGAATTGAAAAGCAGGATCACAGAGATTGAGGAGGAGACCCAGGCCTCCTTCCACACAGAACAGCAGTTTAAGCAGACGCAGCAATATCTACTGGACAAAATTAATGATCTAGAAAATAGGTCCATAAGAAACAACCTACGGATCATAGGCCTGCCAGAATCATTTGGGACTGAGTCCCTCATTGAAATATGCTCCCATTGTATACCCCAGGCCCTGGGGATTCCAACCCCTTGGGACCGCCATCAAAAGAACGTCGCACTCCTAGGCCTGTCATTGTGAGATACTTAAATTATGCAGACAGAGTGAACATCCTAAAATCTTTTCGCAACTCTAAATCCCTACAATTCGAGGGACACAATATCCTTATGTTTGCATATTATTCTCAGGAGGTATCGAAGTGGCATAAAGCGTTCCAACCCATTTGCAATGCTCTACACCAACAGGGTGTGAAATTCACGCTAGCATACCCTGCAACGCTTCGCTTTTCAGATCCTACAGGGGAAACCAAGCCATTTACACACCCTGATGAAGCTTGGACCTTTCTCCAATCAAGTCTCTGCCTGCCCATGGATACATCAGCACCGCCGCCTCCACCTGCCCTTTGGCCACAGAGTCCCAGGAAACTATGTAGTCTCAGAAAGGACCCTGCTAAAAAAAATAGCCTATCTGACCTCTCTGCAAAATACAAGCACACCTGAGCACTACAGGACAACTCGGTCAACGGGAGTCTCAAGTCAACCTAAACCCCCACCGACCACATCAAAATATTGCTAAGTATCTCTCTCCTCTAATAATATACTGTTGTTCTGGGATACCCAACTGTTCTGACACTACTGTTTGTTTTGGGTTATCTGGCCTGAGGCTTCTCGGCCTGTTTGGCAGTTTATTGCACATTTAATCTTTATTAATGTTCTCTCTTATCTTACTTCTTTTGTAGTACCGCAACACCTGCTGACCTCTAGTTCGGCGCTCATGCAAGCTGTCTATCCTACCTAATACCTGCGAACCATCGCAAGTCTGTTGGTAACCGGTTGCACAATGTTATGCTAAGCAGGGGTGACCAGCGCTATGGAAATTTCAGTAAATGTGTGTATTCTTTATCTTAAGGATTGAAACAGCGCTACCTTACAAGTGATAAAGTGCCAAGTGTACAAGTAAATAAATAAATCGTGATACAAATAGATTTTTTATATAAAATTATAAAATTAATGAGTATAAATATAAAGTGCACTAGTGGTTGTGGTCGATGCTGTGACCAAATGCTAGCCCCAAGAAGGCGTGCAAAAACAGGTGAAAAGTGCTAGTGCAAATAAATCAAGTTGGAAAAATAAACTTATATAAATAGTGAATTTTATTATAACGGAAATAATAAATACTTTACAGTGTGATAGCACCAGTGAAAATTAAATCAATAGATGAGATAGAGTTCCTCTTGGCGAGAAATAATCATAAAGTTCCACCAGAAAAAAATTATAAATATGTGAAATAAATGGGTGAAATAACAGATGTAAGGATTTCTTTTGGTTGCGATCACCAGTGTGCCCACTAGGTGTCGCACCTCTCATACAACCTGCTTGTGGTGTGTTCCGTGGGACAAATATAGCGTTTCAGGGTCTCTCCGGTGTGTTCCTCTCTTAATTCCCTCAGAGACAAGAAGGGAGAGAAGGAGGACCACTTGGTGTAATAGAAATGGCAATCGGGGAAAAGGCGACGGTAGTAACTCACGGTTATAGCTGTCCACGATCAGTAAAAGAGGAAGCCGGGAAGCTTCCGCGTTCCACGGCCCTGGCTCCGAAACCCGGAAGTGACGTAATGACGTATGACTCCACCCTGCGCGTTTCGTCAGAGGACGTCTGCTGGAGCGTCTATCTATTGATTTCATCTATTGATTTAATTTTCACTGGTGCTATCACACTGTAAAGTATTTATTATTTCCGTTATAATAAAATTCACTATTTATATAAGTTTATTTTTCCAACTTGATTTATTTATCTATTTGTATCACGATTTATTTATTTACTTGTACACTTGGCACTTTATCACTTGTAAGGTAGCGCCGTTTCAATCCTTTGCACATATCTCACAATGTTATGCTGCCCCACACGTCTCCTCGCTCACAGGCGGAGGTGCAGCCTTGCCGCTCGGGCTCCAACTTTGGCACTTTCCGGTAATGCCGTACTAGCGGAGTCACACATGTGGAAAAAATTGAAGTACTGGCTTTCACGGGTGAGGAATCACCTTCCTAATGTTTGTATCTTGTTATACCTGGTTACTGAAGTTTTGCCGTACCACTTCCACAACCCTACCATGCCTATCCCTAGTTTCCCTTCCGTCCCCATGCAGTTCTTGCTTTTTCCACTAAGGCATCACACTGCCATGAACTAGTTACTGTCTTGTCTACTATGTATCACAATTCATTAACGTAGTTTCATGGAATGTGAAGGGCCTACACTCTCCGAACAAACATATGGCCATCCTCCGTCAACTCCGTGAAACGGATGAAGGCTGACATAGCTTTGATCCAGGAAACTCACCTCTCTGAGGCTAACTTCTTTCGCATGCGCAAACTTTGGGTGGGGCAGGTTCTTGGCTCGCAAGGGCAAAGCAGGGGTTCTTGTCATTCTTCACAAACCCCCCCTATTCTGTGACCTCTGTACATCCAGACGAGGAGGGTAGATTTTTGGCAGTCAGGCTAAAAGCAAATGGCACTGAATGGGTAGTGTCAACAACATATGCCCCCAACTCTCCTACTAAACAGTTTTTTCAAACCTTAGCGACACACCTAGCTCCACACATTCATCTTCCCCTGTTACTGGCAGGAGACTTTAATACGGTTATGGACCCCAGGGAAGACAGACCGCGTCCCAACACTGACACAGGTCCCCACACCCAGTCTGACCTCCCTGACTTACCTCAGTTCCTAGACAACCTCCTTTTGATGGATGTGTGGCGCTTGACACACCCCGAAAGCAGAGAATTTGCTTTTTTCTCCAATCCACACCACTCCCTATCGAGAATAGACTATGCGTTCCTCAATGCCCCTCTCTTACCCCTAGTGGAAGACTCCAACATTCATGACCTGGTCATCTCCGCCCCAATCTCGCTCACTCTCTCTGGACTCCCATCTTGTCCCCCCCTGGGAGGCTGGAGATTCCCATCCTTCCTGGCCAATGACGACCAACTGGCCATGATTGTACATGACACATGGGAAGAATATTCCCTTACCAACTCAGCGCATGTCTCTGACCCTAATTTGTTCTGGGAACCGGGAAGGCAGTTCTGAGGGGGAGGATTCTTTCCTATGCTGCTGCCCGCAACAGATAGCCTTTGTGGATGCTAGTACTAACTTGCGCTCAGCACAATTGGCTCTGGCTCAATCTAACTAGCCCTCTAACAGAGTTATATGGCGTGAAGCCAAATCTGCCTTCGACTCTTGGGCGGCAGGACAGAAGAAAGTTCCTCTCAGCGGGATCTTATATACCATACATTCGGAAACAAGCCAGGTAAGCTGCTAGCCAGACTGTGTAGAGGCTCATTTACACCTACCCACATTATGGCCCTGAAAAACCTAAGGGCCTTGCGTCCACTGCTCAAACTGACATTTCAGATGTTTTGACCCACTTCTATACCGCCCTTTACAGCGCAGATCAAATTGACACCAACACAGCCGCCTCCTGGCTAGATCAGATCCAACTCTCGACTATAGACGAAGACCTTTTTTAGTCCCTCCATGCCCCGATTTCTCTGGACAAAATTACCGGTACCATTAAACAACTGCCGTCCGGGAAAGCCCCGGGTCCAGACGGGCTAACCTCTGACTTTTACAAGATGTCGGTGGATATGATTGCCCCTACCCTCCAATCAGTGTATCAACACATATTGGATGGTCACCCGTACCTCCCCACTGGCCTCCAAGCCCACATCAAGCAGATTTTTTTTAAATCTGATCACCCAGCCAAAGGCCTGAGGCAGCTGGTTTTGCTTTTGGACATTTACTGACAATTCTTAATAATATTGTATTCCCCCTTTACTTAAATAAAAGCACCAAATTCCATGTAAGCTTAAAATAGGGAGGGGTTGATCTCTTGAGAAGCAAACAAGAAAGGGACTTTTATGGGGAGCAAATATCTCCACTTGAATTTATGGAAGAATTTACAAACATGCACTTTTTCTTAAAATAACATTTTATTTTACACACATTAAAATCATATCTTAACCACTCGCATACTGGGCACCTATACCCCTTCCTGACCAGGTCAATCTTCAGCTTTCAGCACTGTTGCACTTTGAATGACAATTGTGCAGTCATGCAACACTGTACTCATATGAAATATTTATTATTTTTTGAGACATAGAGCTTTCTTTTGGTGGTATTAAATCACCACTGGGTTTTTTTTTTTTTTTTTTTTGCTAAACAAACAAAAAAAGATGGAAAAGTTAAAAAAAAATATATATATATATATATATATATTTTTTTTTTTTAGTTTCTTTTATACAATTTTGCAAATAAGTAATTTTTCTCCTTAACTGATGTGTGCTGATGAGGCAGCACTGATAGATGGTGCTAACTATAGCCCAACTAAAAACTAAATTGACATAGTAGCCCCTGTTTAGAACAAGTGGGCTACATGAGCTTTAGCCAGAGAATTTTATGCATACAGAACAGAGCCTTTCTGAATATTTGTCTCACGACATGCCCCAGAGCATCTAAACAGAAAAGAAGAGCAGTGGGCACTTGTAATTATTCTGCAACTAAATGATCTTGAAAAACAGGGTCATGTTGGTTATTCCTGGTCTTAGCCCAGTTAGATGCAGTTTGACACACATACTGTAAATAACAGTGAGAGCTTGTTGCAGGGCTGGTAGAGGTAGAGTAGCCCACTTTTTTGAAAACTTTTTTTAACTGATTGAATTCAGCAAAGACATTTGGGGGAGTGAAAATCCTTTCAGGAGTGACCCAATTATCATAGATTGCTTATTCTATCCGTTCCTGAACATGGAATGTTTTAGAAACCTTTGTAGATCTTTTGATGCCCAAGGGGCGTTCAAAATGCATGAGAGTCAACTTTCACTATGCCAAGGCTTTCGTGCAATGAGCTTTTCAAAATTTGCAAGCTACCTCTTCAATATAATGGCAATGTGGGGGACAAAAATCTTCGGCAGCTTCCTCCAACACTTCCTCAATGTCCTCATCATTTCCCTCTGACTTAACATCCTCTAGAACTAGTATATCAGGTTGCAACTCCGGTTGAGAAATAGGAGTAAGAGAAGGGCAGGCCATGTTGGGCTGTGGACACAGATGGCTATATTAAGGCCATAATCTATGCAAGGAATTATGACATAGATGCAGAAAATTCATTTTTTTTTTTTTTTCAAATAGCCCATATATTGCATGTCTGAAACAGAGCTAGAATCAGAGGCTGAGAACAGTGTTAAACTGGGCCTACTCTGGTGCACGGGATGAATCGTCACTCCGAGTTTGAGTGTTCCACAGGCTTTGACAAAATAAATGTTCACCTGTTGTTTAGAATTGGCTCCCTTTCACTTGGTTTCTGCCATCGCTGCAAGTGAAATTATTCCTCTGTAGGGTACTCAAAGAGGGAGTTTTGGAGATAGGGTAAGGGTGTCCAGAAGGAGTACTTAATAACCCACTGGTAGACAATCCTGCCAATAATCCTCATGGTGAAACAGTGGAAGGAAGCGCCTGAATACCTTATAAAGGCTGTAGGTGGAAGTGGCATTAAGGTGTGCAACTAGAGGGGTGATGTAACATCTTATCATCCACATGATCCTAAACTCTAAGTGGCAGAATTGAAAGCACCACATTTTAAAAGTTTACACTGTGTTGTGAATAGATTCCAAACATAGTCCGTTTTAGACAGTAATGGTCACACATACAGGGTGAACTTGCGAACCTCTTTAGGAGATTGAGCGACACCAGGCCTCAACTGTCACAGTGAGCAAAGGGACTGAGTTCTATTGTATTGGCTCACACCCCTGGACCTGTATAGTACCCTGCAGCTTACCCGTTGAACCAAGTGCCAAGGTGAGCTCCCCATACAGTATCCACTGCCCAAAGCAAAACTACAGGCCGTTCCTATAACATTTTATCCAGGTATGTCATTGTCTCCCACGGTTTCACCAAGTTTGCACCTATCTGGATGCACTACTTCTGCATAGGCATTAGAAGATACTAAGGTTAATTGGAAAAAAGAATAATTAAAAGAAAAAATAATAAAGTAGTGAAGGTGGTTTCTCCAGAAAGGAGAAGAGTTCCATCATCTGCAGACCATAGCAAAAAACTGAGGACTCACGGAGTGGTATAGGGTTATAGGGGAGGCACCCCAGAAGGGCGTGTCCTGAAATACGTACTAGTGCCCAATCACCTGAAGGTACGAGCCTATAAACATAATGTAAGAAAAAGTTGCCTGTGTCCTGTATTGTATGATAAAGATATGTCTTTTTTTTTTTACTTAGTTTTTACATAGTGTTGTCAATGAATAAGATATTTCAGCATGGGCAAACTTAGAAATTATACTACAAATGACATTCTAGTTGCAATAATTTTATTCGAATTTTCACAAATAACAAAAATGAATAAACATATTCTATTGAACAGTGTATAAAGATCAGACATAAAGGCAAGAAAATCAAATGGGTGATTACAAATAACATAGGAAGGTGGTATCAAGGGAGAGTAGTATAATAATTTTGGGTGCTGTCTATTATTAGGTACATACTAGAGGTCAGAGGATTTGTCTGTCTTCCCAGACACCCCACCTGGGAGCAAACTGTGCCTGGGGAGTAGACCTCCCTACTCTACTATAAAGACTACCCATCCCAATTCTTAATGACTTTGTTTAGAAAAGAGTAGCAATAGTGAAACGTAGCTACGTAAATATACCCTTAGTGAACCATAGTTTATACAATGCAGTACAGTATACCATCATACAAGGATGTGCTATCAAATGTCATTAAGGATCTTTTTGGCTAGGGTAAACTTAACTTGGTTAGGGACAATTTATATTTTGCCATATACTCCAAGCTTTATTTCACTTCTCGCTTGTCAAACCTATTAGTGCTAACATACGTTTGAAGTGATAATTGTGCTCAACCATTCGTTCCACATCTGAGCAATTAGGGCTATGGGAGATTGCCAGTTTCTTAGAATCAAGAGGCGTGCTGCTAGTAGTATATGAGAGACAACTGTCCTTTGCCAGGATGGGAAGATATCTATGCCTAGATTTAAGATTGCTAGGGCCGGATTGGGTTTGGATTTGATTCCAGTGCAGGTGGATATTAAGTGGAATACCTGGTTTCAGAAACTGGTAAGATTGGGGCAGGACCATAGGGAGTGAAGGAGGTTTCCAACTGTCCCACAATTACATCCAAAATACATTCTGCTACTACTGCTGAGAATAAGAATATCACATATGTGAGACATTTTTTAGCCTAGCTTCAAAAAGGTGGCCCCTACAATCCAATGAGCAATTTTAGGTTTTCAAGGGGCATACATTAGGCATCTAATTTCCATACCACATGTTTTGGAGACCTCAAACCCATAAATTGAAAAGACATTTTTAAAGAGGCATGGTGAGTCTTTTGAAGATTTCATTTTTTTTTTTTTGTCACAAGTTTTTAGAAAATGTGGAAGGAAATTAATATTTGTTTACTCAAAGTTGTAAATAAATAAGACATGTCTAACACACAACATTGGCATACTTAGAGTTAAACCCCAAAGCACATTCTGCTACCCTTCCTGAGTTTGGAAATACCACATATAGTTACATAGTTACATAGTTACATAGTTTGTGAGGTTGAAAAAAAGACATCAGTCCATCCAGTTCAACCTATGATGTGTGTGTGTGTTTGCTGTTAACCGTACATTGTATATCCCTGTATGTTGTGGTCTTTAAGGTGCCCATCTAATAGTTTTTTGAAACTATCGATGCTCCCTGCTGATACGACTGCTTGTGGAAGAGAATTCCACATCCCCACTGCTCTGACAGTAAAGAACCCCCTACGTATTTTTAGCTTAAACCGTTTTTCCTCAAGTTTTAGTGAGTGGCCACGTGTCTTATTGTATTCCCTTTCTCTGAAAAGTTTGTTCTTTATGCTAGGGTCGCCAGTACAGTATTTGCACATTGATATCATATCCCCCCTCAATCATCTTTTCTCCAGAAAGAATAAGTTCAGTGTTTGTAGTCTTTCCTCATAGCCGATGTCCTCCATTCCCCTAATTATTTTTGTTGCCCTTCTCTGCACTCTCTCCAGTTCCAGCACATCCTTCCTGAGGACCGGTGCCCAGAACTGGACAGCATACTCCAGATGTGGCCGGACCAGAGTCTTGTAGAGTGGGAGAATAATATCTTTATTTCTGGAGTGAATCCCCTTTTTTATACATCCCAAAATTCTGTTCGCTTTGCTTGCAGCGGCTTGGCATTGCATGCCACTGCCAAGCCTGTTGTCTACCAGTACCCCCAGGTCCTTTTCCATCCTAGACTCACCCAGAGGTTTCCCCCCCAGAGAGTAGCTTGCTTTCGCATTACTGATGCCCAGGTCCATTATTTTACATTTTTCAACATTAAACCTCATCTGCCATGTAGTTGCCCACCCCATTATTTTGTTCAGATCCTCTTGTAAGTTTTCCACATCCTGCATAGAAGATATTGGCATGCTTAGTTTAGTATCGTCTGCAAATACCGAGATTGTGCTGGATATCCAAGACTTTTTTTGGAGCCTAGCTGCATAGCGGGACCCAAAATCCAAGGTGCACCTTCAGGCTTGCGATGCCTATAAATTAGGATAGGTTCCCATTAATGCAGGCTGCAGGAAGGCATGTAATTGCATGCCTTCTCACAAGCAAACTAAAAATGCTATGCCATTTAAATGTGGGAGGGTGCCATGAATCCTAAATGCAAAAAAAATCCAAAAACTGGAAATTGCAGAGCGATTTTCTGCAATGGAAACCGCACTGCACTATGCAGTTTTCCTGCGTGCCACATTTTATGAAAAGGTGCAAGGATCTTTTCCTTGCATTTTCAGTGGGTACAGTAACCCATTCAAAATCACAGTGGAGAGAAGTGCAGGAAATACAGGCAAGTATTCACGCAAAGTATACAATGACCTAAAGAGTGATGTAAGGGCATAAAAGAACCTTATATTTGCCAATACAGGTGCATCTCAAAAAATTTGAATATCATCAAAAAGTCAATCTTTTTCAATAACTCAATTCAAAAAGAGAAACTCATATAGATTCGTTACACACAGAGTGATATATTTCCAGCATTTCTTTCTTGTAATTTTGATGATTATGGCTTACAGCTAATGAAAACAAAATTCAGCACCTCATAAAATTAAAACATTGTGAAAAAGTTCAATATTTTAGACTCATGGGGGTTTATTTACTAAGCTAGCGAGAGCAAAATTTGTCACAATTCTTCAGAGACAACATCCGTTTCTAACCTCAGCTTGTTTAATTAAGCTTTAGCAATAAAACCTGGAAGCCCATTGGTTTCTCTGCAGAATTGTGTCAGATTTTGCCCTCTCTAACTTTAGTAAATAACCCCATGGTGTCACACTCTAATCAGCTAATTACCTCAAAACACCTGTAAAGGTTTTCTGAGCCTCTAAATGGTATTTTAGTCTGGTTCAGTAGGTTACACAAACAAAAGGAAGACTGCTTACTTGACAGTTGGCCAGAAGACAGTCATTGACACCCTCCACAAGGAGGATATGTCACAAAAGGTCATTGCTAAAGAAACTGCCTGTTCACATGGTGCTGTATCCAAGAATATTAATGGAAAGTTGAGTGTAAGGAAAAAGTGTGGTATAAAAAGGTGCACAAGCAATGGGGATAAACACAGATTTGAGAGGATTATGAAGCAAAGGCCATTCAAGAATTTGGGGGAGATGCACAAGGAGTGGACTACGGCTGGTGCCAGTGCTTCAAGAGCCACCAGCTCTTCAGCACTGGTGTCAGTGCTTCAAGAGACATATCAGGAACATGGGCTACAACTGTTGCATTCCTTGTGTCAAGCCACTCCTGAACCAGAGACAACGTCAGAAGCGTGATGTCTTACTTGGGCTAAGGAGAAATAGGCCTGGACTGTTGCACAGTGGTCCAAAGTCTTCTTTTCAGATGAAAGTACATTTTGCATTTAATTTGGAAATCAAGGTCCCAGAGTCTGGAAGAACAGTGGGGAGGCAAAGAGTCCAAGTTGCATGGGGCCAGTATGAATTTTCCACAGTCAGTGATGATTTGGGGAGCAAGGTCATCTGCTGACCAGCTTTATGGAAATGCTGTTTTTGTTTTCTAGCAGGGCCTGGCGCCTGCCCACACTGCCAAAAGTACCAATACCTGGTTTAATGATCATGGTATCACTATGCTTGATTGGCCAGCAAACTTTTCTGACCTAAACCCTATAGAGAATCTGTGGGATATTGTCAAGAAGAAGATGAGAGACGCCAGACCCAACAATGCCGGCAAGCTGAAGGCCAATATCAAAGCAGCCTCAGCGGTGCTACAGGTTGAATGGCTCCGTGCCATGCTGCATTGATGCTAAAAATTCATGCAAAAGGAGCACCAACTAAGTTCAAAAATGCATACTATACTGCACATGGACATAGTAAGAGAACATTTCTATATTAAAAATTGTTTTTTTATTGGTCTTATGTTATATTCTAATTTTCTGAGATACTAAATTTAGGGTTTTCACTAGCTGTAAGCCGTAAGCATCAAAATTAAAAGAAATGCTTAAAATATATCACTCTGTGTGTAGTGAATCTATATTATCTAATCTATACATATGAGTTTCACTTTTTTAATAAAATTACTGAAATAAATTAACTTTTTGATTATATTCTAATTTTTTGAGATGCACCTGTATAATGTGTAAATATCAAACACTAATAACCTGTCAGGTATCTTTACATCCATGTGGGAAATATACCGTTGGTGCTTAGGGGAGATAGGAGTGCCTTCTTATTTATGCTTAGCTGGGCCCTCCGATTGGAGCCCCTCCCTATCCCTGGTCCCAAACCAGTCTCACCATGTGACCATGTGCTTCGCAGCAGTGTGACATTACCATGCTACCATGTGCTATATTAGCATGCAATGACATCATCATGCCGGAAGCAGTCACACATCAGCACTCAATGGTTGGCGCTGTGTGGAGGTGGAGAATAATGAAGGGAAGGCTCCTCCCCACCCAGGCCACATCTCAGGGAGGAAAGAAGTACATGAGGAAGGCAGCGCATGAACCACACCAGGATGCAATGGATAAGAAAGTCAGGTGAACATCCAGTATAGAAAAGGTTAACAGTTTATTGGTATTGATAACCGAAAAACAAAGTACATAAAATGCTTACATCCCCCTGGGCTGGAGTGGATAAGGGCACCTGGCAGCAAGCAACACAAGTGCGAGGAGGCCAGTCTCCCAGGACTGCTGAGCAGTGTGTGCACTAAGCCGGAAACCAGCCGGCGCGAGGATGAAAGGACTCTGCTGTAGTTCCGTATCGGTGACATCAGCCGGAGAGGCGCCACTTGCGGGGAAGTACCAGGAACCAGGGTGGACCACAAGCTATATGGTTGCCATGACTACATGTTTCGCGCTATGCGCTTTATCAAGGTGATGTCACCGCTACGGAACTACAGCAGAGTCCTTTCATCCTCGCGCCGGCTGGTTTCCGGCTTAGTGCACACACTGCTCAGCAGTCCTGGGAGACTGACATCCTCGCACTTGTGTTGCTTGCTGCCAGGTGCCCTTATCCACTCCAGCCCAGGGGGATGTAAGCATTTTATGTACTTTTTTTTTCGGTTATCAATACCAATAAACTGTTAACCTTTTCTATACTGGATGTTCACCTGACTTTCTTATCCATTGCATCCCGGTGTGGTTCATGCGCTGCCTTCCTCATATACTTTTATCCATATCAGCACCCTTCCTATGCTCGTTGGCTAGCAGCAGAAAAAACGCTGGGGAGCCTCACAGGCTTATTTCTATCCCTCCACTCTAAAGGCACCCCAGGAGCGCCAGATTTGTGATTATTGCTTTAACTTCTGGACTGGAATTTTTCCTATGGCTGCCCTGGGTGTGAATCTCTTTACTGAGCCATTAGTTGGCTAACAGCAGAACAACCGCTGGGGAGCCTCACAGGCTTACTTCTATCCCTCCACCCTACAAGCATCCCAGGAGCGCCTGGTTTGTAAATATTGCTTTCACATCTGAGGGAGGGCCCATATTAAAGAAAAAATATCCTCTACTAGCAGTAAAGGCAGATATAGTGTTGTCCCAGAGGCAAGGCTGCAGGTGGTGCTCTGCACCACTGCACACAAACATCACTACACAGGGTGCAACTGCTGCACCCTAATGCAGGATACCGGAATTACATTAGGTGGGGATCACTGGGGAAGGGGGGGGGGGATCCAAGCCCATGGACATCATCCCCAGAAAATAAATCCGGTCACTCAAAAACGAATAATATAAGTAATAATAATTATAATAATTATTATAATAATAATATATAATATATATATATAATTATTATAATATTGATAATAATATAAAAAATAATGAACCTAATGCATTAAAGGGCCTTTCTGACTCCCAACGACCCAATAAAACACAGTAAATAGGGTGGAGGACCACAGATGGGCACTGTTTCTTACTTAAAACAAGGCCTCAATCTCTCCGAATGTCATCCTGTTACAAATGAACAGATTGCAATACATATGTAGTATACATAATATACTTTACATTTATTAATATAATTGTTTCATATAACAGCAAAATGTACGTAACACACAATTATTCATATAGGCATATATTAACAGATACATTGTCCTCAGTATAATTTTGTTTAAATGTTTACAAGATTATAAGAAAGGTTTGTAACTTCTAGAATTTATACATTGGTGTTTCCTTATTACTACAATATTGATGCCTTTAATAGACGGCTTAATTATAATTACTGGATTTTGTTTGCGTTTCAAAAGAGTTTCATTTTAAACTTATGTTATATTGCTTTTCCTGAATTTACTTTTAGGTAGTTTAGATATCAGAAAAGAGGATTGATAGGTGATCACCGGGCAGGGCACTATATCCCCAATACATAAATAGAGAAAAAGATATACAATCAAATGGGACCTTTAAGGTGCCATTCATAAGAACAAAAAGTAGGATTAAAAAGTACTTTATTAGTTTATGTATTTTAAATAAAAGACATTGGTATAGTTTATTACACAGCCACATTTTTTTTCTAACAGTACCGCGACAGGCTTGATCAGGAAGACATATTAGGTACAAAAGATCTGTCATGTGAACAACAAATACATGAATATCATATACAATTATATATGTAATACATAGGCAACATATTTCCAATGTTTTGCCCTCCACTTCGGAAATTCAGGAGACATTACCAATCGCGACCCCAAAAGGCCACCAAAAAGACCCATGGGGTCACTGGAGGACTGCAGGGGGAGAAAATAAAATTGCCACCAGGTCTATAGATGAAAAATATATAGATATGTAGAAATGCAATTCCCAACATGAAAAGGGTTGTAGTTAAAAAATATCCCAAGAAGCTGCTGGCAGGCAATGTGTCCCTTTGGTAAGAGCTTTGGTCAGCCTGGCATGGTGTGGGAGATACAAACACCCGCTACACTGTAATAGTGCCAAATGGTGGCCACAGTTAGTTTAGTTAATACAGCTGTCCAGAAGAGATGTGAAAATCTAATAAATATTATTTTAGTTGAATTTGAGAGGTTTTAGGTTTAAAACCCTTTTAAAGCGGTAGTATCCCGCTTTTTGACACTTTTACCTACAGGTAAGCCTATAATAAGGCTTACCTGTAGGTATAATTAATATCTCCTAAACCGGCACGGTTTAGGAGATATTTGCAGTGCATGCAGCCGCTCACGCGAGCGGCGCATGCGCTCTGAAGGTCCGGGGGGACCTTCAGTTTTCCTAGCCGGCAGATTGCCGTAAAATCACTCCCGCGCGCATGACGTCATCGCGGCTCCAGCCAATCAAAGCGCCAGAGCCGCCGAACCCGGAAGAGACGCCAAGGGATCATGGCGGCGCCCGCAGCGATGTCCGTGGGTCCACGTCGGGGCTTCGTTCTAAGGTAAGTAATGCATAAATAGCTAGTATGCGATGCATACTAGCTCATTATGGCTTTGTCTTGCAGGTTTTTTTTTTTTTTTTCATTTTCGGGTTTACAACCGCTTTAAGTAGCGAGTTGCATTTATACATATTTATGTCCCTTGTTCCAGCCCTGGCTACCATGCACAGCTTTACCAGATTTTGCACTTCCAAGCTAGTAAATCAACTCCATAAGTGTTTTTGGCTGCCTTTTTGAGCTTGCAATTGGTCTTCTGAATTTCCAAAGTGTTGGGCACAAAACACGAATTCATTGCAAATATGTTAGCTATGTAAAGCATTATGTAATTGTATATGATACTCATGTATTTGTAGTTTACAACAGATCTTTTCTATTTAACCTCCCTAGCGGTATGATTCTGTCAGGAATTCTGTACCAAAAGCGGTACAATTCTTTGCATGGAAATTTGGCGTTATGTATTAAAGGCCTACAATTCTTAGTAATTACTTAAAAATTACCAAAACAAGACTCTAGTAGACATCCCAGATGTGATGAATTTGAAACACAAACACATGAATTATAATCTAATAAGTAATAGAATTTTATTCAATAATGCAATGAAAAATAATGAAATTTGTCAAAGAAATTCAATACACATCCTGAGTGTGAAACAGTTTGAAGCATGGAACTAGACAAAGTCTGACGTTGAAATCTGGACAATAGTACCTTGTTTCCTTTCGGACTTTTCTTCCATTGCCATCCTTCTTAGAACAGCAGACGACGCACATCCTGGTAGGCGCTAACTTTTTTGGGGTGGGTGGTACAAAGTCCACAAAATGACGGCCTGTCAGGCGTTCTGGATTGCCAACGTCAACAGCGCGTCGTCCAGGTCTGTTAGCAGATACTGATGATGGTGTCGGTTGGTTGACGAAAATCTGCTCAGCCACCTTCCAGATAAAGTCCAAATGAACAAGGGGTATGGTAGTGTTGGCTATGTAAAGGATATAGGCGTTCCAAAGGCACTGTTCAAGGAGATGCCTAAAAATCTTTTTGTAGTACTTTTTTTGTTGCTTCCGCATCGCCGGGTAAAAGGTCATTGCCTGATCGGCTCGGTCGACACCTCCCATCGTGTGATTGTAGTCGATCACGACTTGCGGCTTCAGCATATCTGTTCCGTCTTTTGTGCGGACCATGGCAGTGGAGGTGCTGTGCACGGTGCTTATGGGACACACATCCTTTTTATCTCGCCACCGCATTGCCATCATTTTACCCTTTTGAAAGGCAACCATCTCTCCTTTTTTTAGCTTTTTCCTGCTAAACATTGATGGCATGTCACGCCGGTTTGGCCTAACAGTACCATACCCATCTGTTTTGTTTAGGAGCAAAACTTCATAAAGTTCCGGAGAGGTATAAAAATTGTCCGTTGTCACGCAATATCCCTGGGTTCAGCAGTGGGTCCAGCAGTGAAAGGACAGAGGATGTGGCCATCCCATAGCCGCTGTACTTGGGATTGAACTTTGTACCTTTCCCGGTGTAAATTATAGCATTCCATATATATCCTGTGGACGACTCACAGAGCATGTAAAATTTGATCCCGAATCGCGCTCTTTTGGATGCAATATATTGGATCCAGCTCAGGCGTCCCTTGTAGGCCATCAGACTTTCGTCCACACTGACATCCCTGTTTGGCACATAGGTCCGCTGGAAGTTGGTGACAATCATTTGGCACACCTCCCAGATTTTTTTGAGTTTGGGCGCAGGATGCGTGGCCTCATCAAACTCCTCGTTGTTGGCAAAATGCAAATTTTTCATGATCAGAGAAAAACGGTACTCGGACATCACTGTGCCAAAAAATGGAGTGGCCAGCATCTTATTGGTGGTCCAATACCATTTCTGGAGCGGTTTCCCCACCACCCCCTGAAGGATGATGAGTCCCAGAAACTTGCAGATGTCCTCTTTACTGACCGGTTCCCATTTTCTGGATCGGGAAAATCTGGCACGCAACGTAGCGGATTGCTGCTCATGGTAGCGGTTGGTTTCAGTGACTATTTTTAGAATTACCTCCTCAGTTAGAAATAACTTCAGGTATGCCAGAGGGTTGTCACTCTCCACATCAACTTTCATCCCAGGAGATCCAGTGATCGCTGTCTAAAGGGCACCAAGTGCGCACATCACTTAGGTCAGGTGCGGGATCATCGGCGTCACTTTCTCGATCAGTGTCGGTGTCAGAGTCAGATGACAAATCTCTGCACGACTCACTGTCACTCTGTTCTGCGAGCAGCTCCGTGTCGCTGCCGCTGTCGCAGTCGCTCATCTCATCCAAAAGCGCATATGCAGGACAGCGCTTTTTTGATGTAATTTTCAAATGATTTTATTTCTCACAAATGACAATGGCAAGGGGCACTGAGAGGGCACTGTGTCTTTTACCAAAGTAATACAGTGTAATCCTCTCAGATTACACTGTATCACCTCCTTTTTATGTGTTTGTGTTTGGTGCAACATTTGAATTTCCCTCCCCAGTTCCGCTCCCATGCAGCATTGCTGCTGCAGAGAACGGAACCAGGAAGTCATCACACCAACAGACGAGCGGCGGGGATCTTGGCTGGCGGTCGCAGCAATGAGAGATCATCACTGGATCGCCAGGATAAGGTAAGACACACCGCTGCGCTCTCTGCACATTCACCCCGAGCGTGCCACTATGGTGTTCATCAGTGCTCTATAGTGCCACTACAGTGCTCATCAGTTTCACTTTAAGCATTATTAAAATCATTGCTCCTGTAAAAACGATTGTTGTAACCTGCCTAGCGGTAACCCCCGAGCGTGACTCGGGGTAGAATTTTCCTGCTGTTATCGGTATCCCCGAGTCACGCTTGGGGTTACCGCTAGGCAGGTTAAAACAATTGTTTTTACAGGAGCAATGATTTTAATAATGCTTAAAGTGAAACTGATGTGATGAGCACTGTAGTGGCACTATAGAGCACTGATGAACACCATAGTGGCACCGTAGGGCACTGATGAGCACTGTAGTGGCACTGATGGGCACTGTAGTGGCATTGTTAAGCATTGCAGTCACTGAATAGCACTGGATAGCACTGTAGTGGCACTGCTGGCCCTGTAAGGCACTGGTGAGGTGAGCACTATAGCGGCATTGATGGCCCTGTAAGGGCACTGATGGCACTGTAGTGGCACTGATGGCACTGTATGAGCACTGATGGCACTGTAGGAGCACTGTAGGAGCACTGATGGCACGGTAGTGGCACTAATGACACTGATGGATGGGCACTGTAGTACCACTGATGGCACTGTAGGAGCACTGATGGCATTGTAGTGACACTGTAGGAGCACTGTAGAACACACAGGATCATGCCAGCTTATGCTGCTGCTGTGTTTATCTCTCCTCTCCTCACACCAATACAGCATGTGAGGAGAGGAAAGAGAAACAACGCAGCAGCCTGAGCTGAACCGGCCATGACGCTGTTTTTTTGACAAGTGATCGCTCCGTCATTGAATGGAGCAATCACATGGTAAAGAGCTGATGTAAGTGGCCCTTTACCCCGATCCGTCCCAGAGGGCGCTCGAGAAGTGGGAGCACGGGAGGCTGTCATATGATGGCCTTTTAGAACTACCCAGGCGCACTGTAGCTGTCATTCAGCTATAGCGCGGTCAGCAAGTGGTTAAAGATTATGAGAGAGATGAAAAAGGATCTATTTGGAATAATTAATTTGTGGATTCCAAAGTCAGACTACGGAAATTCATATATAAAAGAAAGTTGTTCAGAGCTTCATATCAAGCCCACATCCCCAAATGAACAATAGAACATAACCCAAAATCCCTCTAGATGGGACTACACTGGGCATAGATATATGAGAGACTTTATATATAAACAAATAACAAAGCTTTATTCATACAAAAATTGATACATAAAATGAATAAAATTGTAATGCGACTACTGCACATATATACCTTTTCTGAGGTTATGCATATGAGGAAAGCTATGGACAAACTATGGACATTTAGAGCACAATCTAATATTGTGAAATATGTTTTATACCAGGATGACATCTATTCTTTACAAGTATTTAGCACCCTCTGCTGTACATTCTGTTTAAAAGCACTTACAGCTTACTAAGTGATGCTTTCTTTGAGCAATCACTAATAATATTTAAGTTAGAGTTAGCATCCTGGACAAAGCTTCCGTAAACTTAACTGTGCATTGACATACCAAATGGTCACATTGAAAAATAAATACATAGTTGCCAACATTCCAAATACATTTCTAGGGAATCCATTTTTTCCATTTAAAATGGGCATTGTTCATCAAGAAACATGCAATTAACCTATTGCAAAATTTAATTTTAAAATATTGTATACATGAAAAGATTTATTTTAAAGACAGAAATACAGTCAAGAAGGTATTAATAATAAGTAAAAATGGTTTATGTATTTATTGAGCTACAAATTCACATACGGTATCTCACAAAAGTGAGTACACCCCTCACATTTTTGTAAATATTTTATTATATCTGAACTGAAGAAACTACGCTTTGCTACAATGTAAAGCAGTGAGTGTACAGTTTGTATAACAGTGAAAATTTGCTGCACTCAAAATAACTCAACACACAGCCATTAATGTCTAAACAACAGGCAACAATTTGAGTACACCCCTAAGTGAAAATGTCCAAAATGGGCCCAAAGTGTCAATCTTTTGCGTGGCCACCATTATTTTCCAGCACTGCCTTAGCCCTCTTGGGCATGTAGTTCACCAGAGCTTGACAGGTTTCCACTAGAGTCCTCTTCCACTCGTCCATGACAACATCACAGAGCTGGCGGATGTTAGAGACCCTGTGATCCTCCACCTTCCATTTGAGGATGCCCCAAAGATGCTCAATAGGGTATAGGTCTGGAGACATGCTTGGCCAGTCCATCACTTTTACCCTCAGCTTCTTTAGCAAGACAGTGGTCGTCTTACAGCTGTGTTTGGGGTCATTATCATGATGGAATTCTGTCCTGCGCCCAGTCTTGAGGGGAGGGGACCATGCTCTGCTTCAGTATGTCACAGTAAATGTTGGCATCCATGGTTTCCCTCAATGAACTGTAGCTCCCCAGTACCGACAGCACTAATGCAGCCCCAGGCAATGAAGCTCCCACCACCATGCTTAACTGTAGGCAAGACACACTTGTCTTTGTACTCCCCACATGGTTGCTTCCACACAAGCTTGACACCACCTGAACCAAATAAGTTTATCTTGGTCTCATTAGACCACTGGACGTGGTTCCAGTAATCCATGTTTTTAGTCTGCTTGTCTTCAGCAAACTGTTTACAGGCTTTCTTCTGCATCATCTTTAGAAGAGGCTTCTTTCTGGGATGACAGTCATGCAGGTCAATTTGATTCAGTGTGCAGCGTATGGTCTGAGCACTGACAGGCTGACCCCCCAACCCTTCAACCTTTGCAGCAATGCTAGCAGCACTCATACGTCTATTTCCCAAAGACAACCTCTGGATATGATGCTGTTGCCATCAGTTTAGACATTCATGGCTGTTGTTGCGGTTTTATGAGGGGAAAGCAAATTTACACTGTTATACCAGCTGTACAGAGGGAAAATGGCTAATTGGGCATAATTTGGACATTTTCACTTAGGGGTGTACACGCTTTAGTTGCCAGTGGTTTAGACATTAATGGCGGTGTGTTGAGTTATTTTGAAGACACAGCAAATTTATACTTTTATACAAGCTGTACACTCACTACTTTACATTGCAGCAACGTGTCATTTCTTCACTGTTGTCACATGAAAAGATAGAATAAAATATTTACAAAAATGTGAGGGGTGTACTCACTTTTGTGAGATACTATATGTGCATATCTGTTCTGCAGTGGTTATTGGGCTGCTTTCAAACTGGTCCGCATATAATATACTGTAAGTCTATGACAAAGTGCAGCTAACCTTCAGGAAAGCCATAGATGCACTGCACCTGGGGTGCAGGTAAACCATCAGTGTGAAAGCAGCCTTAGGCCCCTTTTACACGATCGGTGCTATCGAGTCTGCCTGTCTGTTTTTCAAGTGGACCCAATCGGACCCTCCATTCACCTCTATGGAGCGGCAGATGTAAAGGTACTTGTGTTCATTTACACCCGCCTACCTACAATCTGATTCTCTAAATCATCTCAGCAGATTGGAGGACTTGTAGAGACAAGTGGGTTGTGTACGTGTCCGCTCTGCATATGGACACAGACCTGTCAGTCAACCACTCTGCTCATTGTGGCCCACGACTGGCCATCAAGTTACTTTAAGTGGCCCTCACTCTTGAAAAGGTTGGGCACCCCTGTCATAGTGACACTGTACTACTTTTGGGGGTGATTCTTTTTTTTTACACTGTGATTGCTCTTACAGTCATGATGTCTATAAAAGTAATCATTCCTTACTCTTCTCATTCCTTCAGTCATTGAAAAGTACTGCAATAGCTGTGATTGGTCACAGCTATCACATGGTACAAGGCTGCTGTGAATGGCCTTATACCATGTGATCTCTGTGACCAATCACAGAAATCGCAGAGGTAACAATGATGCCAGGAAATGGCATCTTGTTTACTACTGTGCATGTGATCGCTGATTGGCCAGTCAGTGATCACATAATATCAGGGCAGCCCACAGCAGCCTTTTAGAGCCGACAGTTGGCTCTCTTGAAATAGCAATCGGAGTGGCTAACTAGCTGCTCCATTGCAATTACAAGCAGTGGGAGGGGGGACATCTGCAGCTTGTTCGGGCTCTTCCGTCCCATCGAGAGACCCGAGCTACCAGCCAGCACGTCTGCCGGCTAGTCGGAGACCCATGCAAAGCTGGCATTGGCTTTGATCGGGTCTCTGCTATGGTACCCAGAAGTGATTACATCACTTCCTCTGTTAATCTAAAACGGTAACCTGTAAACGCTTTGAAACCATTGCTTATGTATAGTAAAATTTACATTGTTTGACGCTGTTGCACGGGCGTGTGCAGTTTTAAAGCATGACTTGTTTGGTAGAATCTATTTACTTGCCATAACATCATCTATTATATGTTATGTATTGTGTTTTCTTGCATTAAAATTAAAAAAGTATTTTTTCCCAAAAATTGCGTTTGAAAAAACGCTGTGCAAATGCCATGTGACATAAAAATGTGCAAAACCCACCAATTTATTCTCCAGGGTCTCTGCTTTAAAAATATAACATTTTTGGGGGTTCTAAGTAATTTTCTATAAAAAAAAAAAAAAAGAACTGATTGTTACATGTAAACAAAAAGTGCCAGAAAAGGCCTGGTCTTCAAATGGATATTGTATTGGTGACATTGCACTGCTCTGGTTAGTTATCATGTACAATAGCTGACTGCTCTGATATTACTGTATGGCAGTGCAGCCAGCCATTGTCTTTGATCACTAACCACAGCAGTACAATGTCAGCAGAATAGTGCAGGCAGTCACAAAGGCCTGATCACCACCACACAGGTCAGAGTGTTTCTAGGCCAGTGTAGCCGAAAACAGTGTTCTTGATTGCCACCACATCAGACCAATGCAGTTAGCAATAGTGTTCCTAATCACTGGCATACCAGTCCAGTGTCACCAGATTAGTGTAAGTCAGCAACAGTATTCCTGATCACCACCAGACCAGTTCCAGTGTCACCAAACCATTGTAAGCCAGAAACAGTATTCCTGATCACCCCCACAGCAGTCCCAGTGCCACCAGACCAGTGTAAGCCAACAACAGTGTTCCTGATCACCCCCACACAAGTCCTGGTGTTGCCAAACCAATGTATGCCAGCAACAGCATTTGTGATCACCCCCATACCCCTTCCAGTGTCACCAGACTAATGTATGCCATCAACAGTATTCCTGATCACCGTCACATCAGTCTCAGTTTCACCAGACCAGTGTAAGCCAGTAATAGTGTTTCTGATTGCTACCACACCAGCCCCCCCAGTGTGGCCAGACCGGTGTAAGACAACAACAGAGTTCCTGATCACCATCACACCCCTTATAGTTTCACCACACCAGTATAAGCCAGCAACAGTGTTCCCGATTGCTGCCACACCAGTCCCAGTGTCACCAGACCGGTGTATGCCAGCAACAGATCACTGTCACAAAATTCCCAGTGTCACCAGACCAGTGTAAGCCAGCACAGTGTTTATGATTGCCTCCATACCAGTGACAGTGTCACCGGACCAGTGTAAGCTATCAATAATATTCCTGATCACCACAACACCAATCTCTGTAACCAGACCCGTGCAGCTAGTAACAATTTCTGATTGTCTCCACCGCAACAGGGTCAGTGAAAGGATTTTTTTCTACATAGGCCCCCCTCTGTATTTCCACCACCCCCTTTTCCACTACATCCCCTCACTGTATACAAACGCACTGGTAGCTCCGTCACGTTGTGCCCATAATGTGATGGGGTGCAGTGTGAAAGACATCATTCAGCATTAAAAATTGGGCTGTGCTGAACTGCCACTAATAGCCAGTGTGTAATGAGGGGGTGGGATTTTGCATTCCCCACTTCCCCTCACTGTCTACGGACAGCTGGCAAGAGAAGCAAACTAAAACTTCCACGCTGCACCCACTAGGAAAGAGGGCGCAGCATTAGGAAATGAAAGAAAGGTATTTTAAAAATCAGAATCCCCAGCAAGTGGCTGAGGATTTGGATTTTACTGACCCCCATCCTGGTGCCCAAAGACGGAAGCCTAATCAGCATTCTGCTGGCACCGGCCCTGGGTACTCTTTTATCCCAATATACAAGCCCCAGTGGATAAACAAACTGCCAAATCACACCCCCAGATACTTCCGCTCTGATCACAATCCTCAGATACTCCCCATTTTGATCACATCACCCCAAATAACCCCACCCTGATTACACCCCCAGATAGTTACCCCTGCACTCTGATCACAACACCCCTCCACATACCTCCACTCTGATCACACTCCTCAGATACCCCTACCCTGATCACACCCCAGATATCCCCACCCACTCTGACCGAACCCCCCAGATACCCCACTATGATCACGCACCCCTGATACCCCCAAGCTGACCACACCTTTACATACCCCGGCAATCTGATCACCATCCCCCCCACATACCTCCCCCCACTCTAATAACACTCCAACATATCCAAAATCAGATCAAACCCACCACATACCCTCACTCTGATCACACCCCCCACATACCTCCTACTGTGATCACACACCCCACATACCATCCCACTCAGATCACACGCCCACATACCCCCCCACACTCTGATCACACCCCCACATAACCCCCAAATCTGATCACACTCCCCAAAAAACCCTCACTCTAATCACACCCCCAAAAGATCCCTCAACTCTGATAACCCCCCCCCCCCCAACACACACACATACACCCCCAGATATTCCCCTTTCCCATTACACACAACTTGGCTTTTACATTCTCCCCTGGATCTCATGGTCCTGCAGCCCCTCCTTCAGATGGTGTCAGTGGCAGAATTTGCGGCACACCAGGGCCGGGAGGGTTATCTGTGTCCCAGGCAGACAGGAAAAGATCATTGGGATCTCTGGTGATGGCAGCAGCTGCAGCAAAGCGCAGGGAGCCTCCTCCACCCTGACCTCCTCCTCTATCCCCCTCCCCCCTGGCCTAATCCACCCTGTGCAGCAGGCACACACTGCCCTCTGCACACATACAGGATCTGCCCACCATTCCGCCCACCCCCCCTACATCCTTGGATCCATTCTTACAGTGGCACATGCCACCTGCCTACTTCACTCTCTGTGCTCTCTCTGTCAGTAGCCTACTAAACAGCAGGCAAACTAAAACTTTCACGCTGCGCCCTCTCTCCTACTAGGTGCAGCATGGAAGTTTTAGTTGGCCTGCTGGCCGTATAGGAATTAAAAAATTCAAATCCTCAACAAGTGGATGGGGATTTGTATTTTATCACCCCCCCCCCCATGCTGACACCCTAAGGAGGCTGCCTTATGCTGGCACAGGCCCTATACACCAGTGCCAGTGTCACTAGTGCCAATGCAGCCATAAACAGTATTCATAGTTACATAGTTAGTCAGGTTGCAAAAAAGACACAAGTCCATCTGGCTCAACCAATAAAAAACAAAAAACAGTAAAGAAAACCCAACCATACAATCCCATATACACAATCCTGTACCTGCAGTTGATCCAGAGGAAGGCGAAAAAAACCTCAGCAAAGCATGATCCAATTTGCTACAGCAGGGGAAAAAAATTCCTTCCTGGTTCTCCGAGAGCCAATCGGATATTCCCTGGATCAACTTTACCTATAAATATTAGTACCCATTTATATTATGTACACCTAGGAAGGAAATCAGACCTTTTTTAAAGCAATCTAGTGAGCTATCCAGAGCCACCTCTGGAGGCAGTCTATTCCACATTTTCACAGCTGTTACAGTGAAGAAACCTTTCCATATTTGGAGATGAAATCTGTTTTTCTCTAGATGTGAAGAGTGCCCCTTGTCCTCTTTGTTGACCCTAAAGTGAATAACACCACAACAAGTTTACTAAAAGGACCCTAGGTTCACTATAGATTCCTAATTGCCACCCTATCTGTACAGTTTCCCCAGAGGCAGTGCAGCCAGCAACAGTGTTCCTGATCACCCCCACACCAATGCAGTGTTGCCTCTGCCTGCCACTTGTACTGACCCTGGCCTGTTTTTTGTCCACATTTCTGCCTGCTGCCTGTAGCAATCCTTTGCCTGGTTACCTACCATGTCTCTGCCTGCCACCTAAACTGAGCCATTTAAACATCCCACTTACTATATAGTTGTGAAACATCAGTCCCAGCCATTCCCTGTAGGCAACTGCACTCCTAGAACCACATGATCTCTTTTGTTCACCCTTTGTTCAGCCTCCTGATCAGTGAACATGGCTTTCCTGGGGCAGCCACATACCAGTAGGCTAGGCTTGCTTAACTTATAGGAATGGGGACTGCTAGAGGTGATGCTAAGCTATATTCCCTTACCACTCATACAGAGGCAATTGTTACAGTACACAATACAATTGATACAATTGAATGTTTTTTTTATACACAAATTACAATGTCCAGTACATAATCAGTTCAAACTTTGAAAAGTCCCTTACATGTTGTATTGCCATATTTGGAAAGAGTAGCAGAATGTGTTTTGGGGTTAAATTCTAAGTATGCCTATGCTGTGTGTAAGAAATATCTTATAAAACTGACAACTTTGTGTAAAAACATAATTTTAATTTTCTTTCCACAATTTTCAGAACTTAGTGGCAAATATAGTAAGTATTCAAAAGACTCTCAATGCCTCTTAAAAAATAACTTGGGGTGTTTACCCTCCAAAGTGTAGTCATTTTGTAGGCATTTCTACTGTCTTGGTGCTCCAGGGCCTCCAAAAACATGAAAGGTAGTCATGAAAACAGATCTCTAATGTATGCCCCTTCAAACCCTAAAGGTGTTCCTTGAATTTGGGGCTCCTTTATGTTGGTTGGCAACAACAAAGTCCCACATATGTGGTATGCCCATACTCGGGAGGAATGGTAAAATGTGTTTTGGGGTGTAATTGTAAGTATTCCCATATTGCTTGTTAGGAATATCTTATTAATTGACAACTTGTGTAAAAAAAAGTTTCTTTCCTAATTTTCCCAAAAAATTCTGTGAACAAAATGTGTTCTTCTAAACACTCACTATGCCTCTAAATAAATACATTGGAGGGTCTACTTTATAAAATGTGGTCATGTGGGTGTTTCTCATGTCCTGGCACTTCAGGGCCTCAAGAAATGTGACAGATAGTGAGGAAATCAGATACATTATTTGTACCCTTAAAAATGTGAATTTGCTCCTTGGATTTTGCAACCCTATATGCAGCTAGGCTCCAAAAACTTCTCACACATGTGGTATCCCAGTTCTAGGGAGGAGTAGAATAATGCGTGGAGTTTAATTGTAAGTATGCCAGTGCTGTGTGTGAGAAATAACTTATATAATAACTTAATAAAATAAACCATATCCTTTAACCACTTGCCGACCAGTCACTGGGACTGTACTGCGGCAAAGTGGCTCGATTCTGTCCAGCGACGTAGACCTATGTCGCTGGACTCCTCCCCCTGTAGGCGGCGGAGGCGCGCTCCCGCGGTTTTCAGTCACAGCGGGAGTCGGGCCAGGGGAGGAGCGGCGGCGATCGCCGCTGCTCTTCCCCGATCATCGGGGAATCGAGTTTGGAGATCCGCCCGCTTGTGTAAACAGAGCGGGCGGATCTCCTAAGTGACAAACAGTGACAGATTGCAGGGTTCAGCATTGCTGAACATGCGATCTGTCCCTGTGTCACTCAGTCACCTCCCCCCAGGCATACATTACCCCCTCCCTCTCCAAGCACCAGGCATACATTAACCCCTCCCTCTCCAATAAAATTAACCCCTTCCCTGCCAGTGTCATTTTTACAGTAACAGTGCATATTTATAGCACTGATTACTGTAGTAATGTCACTGGTAACCCCAAAAGTGTCAAAAATGTCAGTCAAGGGTCCGATCTGTCCGCCACAATGTCGCAGTCCCACAAAAAAAATTGCAGATCGTCGCCATTACTCGTTAAAAAAAAAACACCAAAAATGACAGAAATCTTTCCCTTAGTTAGTAAACGCAATAACTTTTGCGCAAACCAAACAAAATACGCTTATTGAGATTTTTTTTACCAAACATAGGTAGCAGAAAACAAATTGGCCAAAAATTTAAAAAAATCTTGATTTTTACATTTTTTTGGGGGGAATTTCATATAAAAAATGTTAAAAATATTGTTATTTTTTCAAAATAAACGCTCTTTTTTTGTTTATAGCGCAAAAAGTAAAAATCGCACAGGTGATCAAATACCAGCAAAAGAAAGCTCTGTTTGTGGGAAAAAAAAGGACATAAATTTTGTTTGGGTACGGTGTCGCATGACCGCGCAGTTGTCAGTTAAAGTCGCACAGTGCCGAATCGCAAAAAGTGGCCTGGACGTAAGACAGCAAAATCCTCCGGTGGTAAAGTGGTTAACCACTTGTCAGTGGTCAGCTCTATTGTGCGAAACGATGTACATGTACGTCGTTTCGTGCAATAGCAAGTAGGGGCACAACCACCGTTCTGTCACAGATGAACACAGGAATCCTGCGTTCCTGCTATTTAGGAACACAGATCTCTGTCTTCCCCTAGGAACACACTTAACCCTTTAATTGCCCCTGGTGTTAATCCCTTTCCTGCCAGTGTCATTAGTACAGTAGCAGTGCATATTTTTAGCACTGATTATTGTAGTAATGTCACTGGTCCCCTCAAAATTGTCAAAAGTGTCAGTTAGGTGTCCGATCTATCCGCTGCAATGTCGCAGTCCTGCTAAAAATCGCTGATCACTGCCATTACTAGTAAAAAGAATAAATAAAAAAATAAAAATTTTTCCCTAGTTTGTAGACACGATAACCTTTGCATAAACCAATCAATATACACTTTTTGGAATTATGTTTACCAAAAATATGTGGCAGAATACATATTGGCCTAAAATTATGAAAAAAATTGATTTTTACATTGTTCTTATTGGCTGTGTTTTATAGCAGAAAGTAAAAAAAAAAATATATATATATATATATATATATATATTTTTTTTTTTTTTCCTAAATTGTCGCTCTTTTTTTATTTATAGTAAAAAAGATAAAAATCGCAGAGGTGATCAAATACCACCAAAAGAAAGCTCTATTTATGTGAAAAAAAAGGACATCATTTTTTTTTTTGGGTACGACCGCACAATTTTCAGTTAAAGTAACGCAGTGTCGTATCGCAAAAATTGGCCTGGTCATTAAGAGGGGAAATCCTTCCGGTCCAGAAGGAGATGGGAGAACTGTATGCAGATGGGAGACCGGTGAGCTGAATAAGCAATCTGTCGTTCCTGATCTTCATTCTTATTTTATGGGTTCTTCATGCTACCTGATTACATTAATTCAACAGCTCTTGACTTAAACAATATTGAGACAGTTAAGGGTATGAAGCTCTCCGGTAAAGTGCATGCTTTGCATGCATGAGACACTGGGCTCAATCTCCAGCATCTCCATATTTCAAAAGATGATGTTTACTAGCTGAAAAATAATAAACATCTAAAATAATTTTGCTGTGCCTGTGTTCGCTAGGAAGTACTATCTACTCTTGTATTCTGCTCACTAGTGTGAAAGTAGAATAGCCCTGGACCTTACAAGGCTCAAAGTGTGGAAAATCTTCTCATAGCCAAAATAAACACGAGCTTTATGAGTTACTAAGACACAGAAATATTCACCAAGATTGCCTGGTGGCATACTCAGCTATATCACTCCACTAACTGGTTATCTCTTGCCAGAGCTGTAAGAACAAAACCATTTAAAGGTCATTTAGAAAACTCTGTAAATGTGCACCTTGCGGCTTAACATTAAGGGGATAACCCAGAAGAAATAGCTTTAACCACTTGCCGACCGCTCACATGGGTACTACTGCGGCAAAGTGGTTTGTTATCGTCCAGCGGGCTCGCTCCCGCTGTATTCAGTTACAGCGGGAGTTGGGCCAGGGGAGGAGCGGCGGTGATGACCGCCGCTCTTCCCCGATCGTCGGGGATCGAGTGAGGAGATGCACCCGCTTGTGTAAACAAAGGGGGCGGATCTCCTAAGTGACAGGCAGGGTCAGATTGCAGGATTCAGCATAGCTGAACCTGCGATCTGTGCCTGTGTCACTCAGTCACCTCCCCCCACACACGTTAGTAAGCACCAGGCATACATTAACCCCTTGATCACCAATAAAAGTTAACCCCTTCCCTGCCAGTGTCATTTTTACAGTAACAGTGCATATTTATAGCACTGATTACTGTAGTAATGTCACTGGTACCCCCAAAAGTGTCAAAAATGTCAGTCAAGGGTCCGATCTGTCCGCCCCAATGTCGCAGTCCTGCAAAAAAAATTGCAGATCGCCGCCAGATCGCCGCCATTACTAGTTAAAAAAAAAACCAATAAAAATGACATAAATTTCCCGTAGTTAGTAGCTGCGAAAACTTTTGCGCAAACCAATCAAAATACAAATTTTTTTTTACCAAAAATATGTAGCAGAAAACAAATTGGCCTAAAATGTTAAAAAATTTAGATTTTTTCATTTTTTTTTGGGGGGGGGGGGGGGATTTCATATAAAAAAAATTTGAAAAATATTGTTATTTTTTCAAAATTGTCGATTTTTTTTTTTATTAATATCGCAAAAAAAGCTCTGTTTGTGGGAAAAAAGGACGTACATTTAGTTTGGGTACCGCGTTGCATGACCGCACAATTGTCAGTTAAAGTCGCACAGTGCCGAATCGCAAAAAGTGGCCTGAACGTAAGGCAGCAAAATCCTCCGGTGGTAAAGTGGTTAAATGATGATTGTTAATGTACAGGAGGAGCATTTTTAAAACAAACAGCATGGCTGGAAAAAAATGGAAACTATGGAATGGTCGGTTTAAAGTTTAACGGAAGTACAAGACCTAAAAAGAAGGCATTCATGCTCAAAACCCTGCAAAACACAGTTTTACTTTATCAAAGTCACTGCAAACAAAAGTAGTGCACCCAGTAATCCACTGTTAAGGGGTAATTATTTTTTCAAAACCCATGACTGCACTTTTCATTATATTATGCTGCAAGAAAATAACACGAATGTGATGCTGAGGATTTTTTTTTTTGTGTTATTATCTTGTAGGCTTGTTTCTTGTAGTGTTAAAACTCACAAAAAGATCTAACTCAATTTAATGTCAAAATGCCACTTCAGCAGAGAAAAGCAGAAAGGGTATAATATGTTTTCAGAACTCTCAAAATCATCATAATGATTTATTACAGAATATAGCCTGACCTCTGCCGGATAAAAATGTCAAAATAGGATATAGTTTATTGCATCTGTTGAATTATAGGAAAATAGTCTTCACAGTAAATCTATTTATCAAAATCTTCAGTCACTGTTTTTTTGTTTTTGTGAACTACACATCTAACCTTACCTGTTTTTTTCTCCACTCTCTATAAGTTTGACAGGGAAGTTTTTATGTTGCAAAAAAAGTGTATAAAGTTTATAAAAAAAAAAAAAATCTATATTTAGTTTCAGGAAAAGTTGCTCTACTTTAGATGAGTATCATCTAAAATTTTCAGCAGGAGAAAACTGGAGTGGTACCAATATTTTTTTTAAACTGAATAAATTTACATATAGATATATATATATATATATATATATATATATATATATATATATATATATACAGTATCTCACAAAAGTGAGTACACCCGTTACATTTTTGTAAATATTTTATTATATTGTTTCATGTAACAACACTGAAAATATGGCACTTTGCTACAATGTAAAGTAGTGAGTGTACAGCTTGTATTATGTAAATGTGCTGTGCCCTCAAAATAACTCAACACACAGCTATTAATGTCTAAACCACTGGCAACAAATGTGAGTACACCCCTAAGTAAAAATGTAAAAATTGGGCCCAAAGTGTCAATATTTTGTGTGGCCACCATTATTTTCCAGCACTGCCTTAACCCTCTTGGGCATGGAGTTCACCAGAGCTTCACAGATTGCCACTGGAGTCCTATCCACTCCTCCATGACAACATCACATAGCTGGTGGATGTTAGAGACCTTGCGCTCCTCCAACTTCCGTCTGAGGATGCCCAATAGATGCTCAATAGGGTTTAGGTCTGGAGACATGCTGGGCCACTCCATTACCTTTACCCTCAGCTTGTTTAGCAAGGCAGTGGCTGTCTCAGAGGTGTTTGGAGTCGTTATCATGTTGGAATACTGCCCTGCGGCCTGGACTCTGAAGGGGGCGGATCATGCTCTGCTTCAGTATGTCACAGTACATTTGGCATCCATGTTTCCCTCAATGGACTGTAGCTCCCCAGTGCCGGAAGTACTCATGCAGCCCCAGACCATGACACTCCCACCACCATGCTTGGCTGTAGGCAAGACACACTTGTCTTTTTACTCCTTACCTGGTTGCCGCCACACATGCTTGACACCATCTGAATCAAATACGTTTATCTTGGTCTTATCAGACCACAGGACATAGTTCCAGTAATCCATGTCCTTATTCTGCTTGTCTTTAGCAAACTGTTTGTGGGCTTTCTTGTGCATCATCTTTAGAAGAGGCTTTCTTCTGGGATGGCAGCCATGCAGACCAGTTTGATGCGGTGTGCGGCATATGGTCTGAGCACTGACAGGCTGTCCCCCACCCCTTCAACCTCTGCAGCAAAGCGGGCAGCACTCATACGTCTATTTCCCAAAGACAACCTCTGGATATGACGCTGAGCACGTGCACTCAACTTCTTTGGTACACCATGGAGAGGCCTGTTCTGAGTGGAACCTGTCCTATTAAACCGCTGTATGGTCTTGGCCATCGTGCTGCAGCTCGCATTCAGGGTCTTGGCAATCTTCTTATAGCCTAGGCCATCTTTATGTAGAGCAACAATTCTTTTTTTCAGATCCTCAGAGAGTTCATTGCCATGAGGTGCCATGTTGAACCCCCAGTGGGAGAGTGAGAGCAATTACACCACATTTAACACACCTGCTCCCCATTCACACTTGAGACCTTGTAACACTAATGAGTCATATGACACCGGGGAGGGAAAATGGCTAATTGGGCCCAATTTAGACATTTTCACTTAGGGGTGTACTCACTTTTGTTGCCAGTGGTTTAGGCATTAATGGCTGTGTGGTGAGTAATTTTGAGGGGACAGCAAATTTACATTGTTATACAAGCTATACACTCACTACTTTACATTGTAACAAAGCGTCATTTCTTCAGTGTTGTCACATGAAAAGATATAATAAAATATTTACAAAAATGTGAGGGGTGTACTCACGTTTGTGAGATACCTGTGTATATATATATATATATATATATATATATATATATATATTGTACAGGACGCCAAGGTTGGGTCCTGGACAATCGCTATATATCTCCTGTGTTTGGGTTGTGGTCTCTTTAAGGGAAGTTGGGAAATGTTCAGGGGGTCACCCAAGACGGGTGAGAAATTCCTGGAAATAGCTAAAATCAGGAGGACTGAATCGCAGTGCTCTCTGTGTTGAATAGAGCGATATTTGGGACCCGGAATTTGGGGGGCTCTGTAGTGATATTCGGGTGGGAAAGAGCCCCCACCCCTGACCATAAGGGATTCCAGCACATACAGGGTTAAGACCCATGAGAAGCAGTCCTTAAGAGACAGGAAGCAGCAATAGGTGAGTGTGGGGGAGGAGTAGTTTGGTGGTTGCACCTGTCTGAAGGAGCTGCAAGTTTGCTGGAAGCTGCTGAGAGGTCTATTGAGGACTGTTTCAAACCTTGGGGTGAAGACCCATCCACAAAACCGTATGTGCCTTTTTTCTTGCTTTATTCCTTTGTGCTGAAGAAAAGCGGACTTTATTTTGTGTTTGATTTATGCACTGCTGGAAGCCTGTTTAAGTTTGCTGAAATAAAGCCTTTTTGTTTATGTTTTAAACGGTTGTGCACTCAATCCGGTGGAGCTAGAACCCCCAAACTTTACAATATATATATATATATATATATATATGCAAATATATTCAGTTTAAAAAAAATATTGCCCTGACGAAAGGTACCACTCCAGTTTTCTCCTGCTGAAAATTTTAGATGATACTCGGTTTAAAGTAGAGCAACTTTTCCTGAAACTTTGGATGAAAATACTGTTAGCTGTATGTCTTTTATGTCTTTATGAATTAGGGAAATCAAATATAAATTAACATTTTTCTTCCTTATCTACGCCCCTTTGAAAACTTATGGAAAATCATGGAGAAACTATACAGAGCAACTGTATGCACCAAGCACAACTGTTGAAGTTGATCAAAATAATTGATGAAAAAAATTTCATAAATTCAGACCCAACTTTTATGATTGGGTTGTTGTATTTCCTTATTGAAAAATTTAATTTGACTTATTAGATGTTTTGCCCTAGTGTTATTAATTGAATTTTCCTGCAGATCTCCAGGACTGGGTTGCATTTTTCAAACTTCTGTATTTATAAGTCTGCATTGAGAAGTTAAAGTCTAAACAATGTTAGCCATATAAGAAATATGGGCAGTGTTACCTCCATCGATCAAAGTGCATTGTTTATTTTTATCAGATGATTTTATTTTGCTTTGATTTCTATGGAATACTTGGCACACTTTTTCTCACTCAAATAACTGGAATACATTTTTCACATACTTGATACCGTAAAAACGAAAATATGAAACGCTAATTTGTACAGAAAAACAGACATCCTTTGCATTAGGTGCTGCTAAATTATATTAATTGCTCAAATATGGAGAAGAATACCAACCAATGGAATGACATCATCCATTTGTGTCCTTACAAGTCAATATATTAGAAAAAAATGAAAACCTTCTCTCATGTCACCATTAATAAAGGGGAAAAAAAAAGAAAAACGGAGTTGCCTGTCTAAAAAAATATACTCCCATATTTTTTTAGAGGATTTATCCTGACAAACAAAATGGCAAAAGCTAAGGAAAAATGGCAAAATGGCAAAGGAAAGACTAGAGCAGATCTGAGGTAGGTTTTGCTTAAACCAGAATATAGGAATCAATGTATTTGGCTTTCTACCAAAATAAAACTAGATTGAAAAAAAGTTTATTTAGGACACATTTTATGTATTTCATCCAGAAGTGAGTTTGATTGGGTTAGACAAAGATAAATATCCCCCAAATGACCACTTTTTAGAGAGTAGAAAGTCCAAGCTATTTAGTAAGAGGCATGGTGAGTTTTATGAAGCTGTAAAATTTTCCCACAATTCTTGGGAAAACGAAGAAATTATTATTTATTTATTTATTTTTTTACACAAAATTGTCATATTGACAAGGTATTTCGCACCAACGGCATAAAACACATTGTACTACTCCTCCTGAGTATGGCGATACAACATGTGTATCTATCATGTGTACTTTTTTCACAGACTGGTCACAAACAGAGACCCAACATCCCAAGTAGCACCTTCAGGCTTTCTGGGTACATACTGTAAATTACACATTTAATTTCCTGACTACCTATCACAGGGATGTGTGTATTAATGTCAGAAGCAGTCTAGAATGCATAGGCCCAGTTGGGAGGGACATTGGGGACAATGAAAACTGGTGTGTCTCCGAACTCCCCATCTGCTGCATACCCAACATTCCAACATTTTTTTTGGCGTCTTCTTCCTGATTTTGTGGGTGGAATGTTTTCTGGAAAATGTTGCTCATGAAATCAGCTCACACAATCAAAGTGAATGCTTATTGGAAAAGATCCTTGCTGATAGATCATATATTTTAGGAAGGTGTTGAGTCTTTCTGTTGATAGATGACATACGCATTTTAAATGGCAAAATTGCAACTTTTTTTACCAGTAGAGGGACTTTCTTGTTGATAAATCCTCGTTCCTCAGACTTGCTGATTCCCCCTTTGTAGCCTTGTGGTCACCAGACTGGGAAGTCCTTGCTGTTTTTTCGGGTGGTACTGCAGGCCAAGGTTTTTTCATGGTAAAGTGGCGGAAAAGGGGTAGACTGGTATAATATTTGTCTAGGTAGATATGATAACCTTTTTTGAACAGTGGGAATCCCTAGCCCCAGACAATTTTTCCACATTTTCGCATTAGCGAGCGCAAGGAGTCAGTCCCCAATCAACTGAGTTAAGCCCCACTAACATGATGCATTATATTTAATTTTTTGCATTTTAGAATGGGGTGCCTCCAGATTTTGCATATTTTTAAAGGGTACCTTGACTAAAAAAAAGGTGAGAAACACTGCTAGAAAACTGCACAACATGCTATTTGTGTGTCTGTGGCTGCAAATAAAAACACAGACATTTTTTCAGCAATGTTACCAGATTTTGAATTTTGAATCTGGGGATGCTCTGACCATGCCCACACTCTCATTTGTAGCCACACCCCCAAAACCATGCCTCTGATTTTTAAACTGTAAAAAAAAAAAGCCAGGAGTAAATTGTGGGTGTGGATAAATTGAGATAAAAGTGGACAGGGCTTAAAAGGTATGGTTAAATTAAACCTAAACCTATTTTGCTATGGGTCAAGACAGTGTAAAGCATAGGGTGCAGGGGTCAGAATTAAGTAATGTTCAGGGGTCAGGATTAGGTAACATACAAAGTTCAGAGGTCAGAACTAGGTAACGCACAGAGTTCAGGGGTCAGGATTAAGTAACACACAGAGTTCAGGGGTCAGGAACTTGTAACCCACAGAGTTCAGCAGTAAGAATTAAGTAACAAATTTGTTTAGAGGAGTAACAGGGATCATGTTAGTGGTAGTTACTTAGTCATGTTTGCAGCATCACCCATGGATTTGTCCCCAGGAGCCACCAGGTAGAATAAAGTTGCAACTCACACTGCAAGCACCAAACCTATTCAAAAACAGCACAGCTTTAGCGTTCTGTGTGCACACAGCAGCAGGGCTGGCCATGCATGCACATGGTGCTCTGCCAGTGCCATTTTTGCACTAACCACTAATGTTGCCTTGTACTTTTTGCACTACACTGCTGGAGTGGTCTGCATGTGCATTGCAGAATGAATGCCCAGGCACACACAAAGCTGCCAGGAATGTCTGTTTCCCAGGGACAGACCCTGATGATGGGGGCTGTCCTCGGGGGAAACAGATACAAATGGTAACCTTGGCACTGAACGCATGCACGAACATCTATTTTGCTCTGCTTTCTTTAAGCTTTCCTTAACTAATCTATATCTGTTATATACACACTAAACAAAAGTTCTTGGGAACTCTGACATTTATAAAAATGGGTCTGGCACATTGATTGAAAAAAATGTATAATTGCAATAGTTTGCCATTTTCTTGAACTTTGAACAGCTAGAGTGCGAGTCAAACTCATGGTTGTCAAAAACCCAAAGCTCATGCCTGTTCCTGATGTATTAGTGCTGAAAGGACCTGGGACTGCTTGAAGATGTGCATCAACAATATGTTTAGGGCACTCGCTTCAGTGTTTTTTATATTCTCTTGAGACAACCTTTAAGTTACACTGACCTTGTAAACTTATCTCTTTAATTTACATTTGACATTTTTTCGAGTGCCAGGAGCATACCAATTGCTATGCCTTTGGCTCTCCAACGCTCGACCCTCTGGTCTCAGCTCCTATGGGTGCAGAGTTGCATGCAGCCATTGTGCTCGTCCCTTGTGCTTTGTAATAAGTGAACTTATTCACAGAATATAAAGGCTTCTGTGGATTAACAGCAGGGGGGAGGGGCAGGCAGAGATACCATGTGTGAGAAGACCGTCTCTCCTTTCAGAGCCCTGGGAGTATTGTGATAGCTGCACTCCGAGAGATCCCTAAAACTGTCAGATGTAAGTTAGAGATAAATCCACAAGGTTGCATACTCCTTGTTGGTCTTAACTCAAAGTATGCCTGCACATTTTAGAAAGTGGATGAATTCCTGGAATTCAGCTTTAATACAGAAGTGACAAATATTAAAGAGAAAACATGCAAAAGTGTAAACATCACAAAAAAATGACTTTATGTTGGACATCATAGAATTATATTAGGTCAAGCTTTTTTTTATGTGTCTAAATAGATATGTATCATCAGACCAGGGGTAGCTAAATAATCTTAAGGTCACTATAGATGGATCAGTGTATTCTGGGGTAAGGTCTATCGCTGCCAGGTCCTGCTGTCAAAGTACAATACCCCACCAGGGTGGATCCTCCATCTACCCCACTTGTATGTTTGCTTTGATTTTTTTCTGTTTAGCCCACTGGCTGTGTGAAAAACAACAAATCATTTGTGGCCAGCTTTAGTATCATTATAGTTAATTTGTGCTTTATTGCAGCCTTTGAAAGCATGGATCATTTCTGGGTACTTGACTTTTGATACTTGCATTCATCTAAAGCCATCTATCATCATTTCCTCTTCAAGTTATTTCTACCCTCCAAAGTATTCTCCTTCATGTTAGTTGCTAAGTCCCAGATTAGTACTTTGTAGAGAAAGTGAAGAGCCATAATGGGAATGGTACACAGTTACAGATCTGAGAATATCTGTGACTCTATAGTTTTTTGTCTGTGTGTGGTCATGCATACTACTGTACACTCAGACAGTGGAGCTTTCCTTATCTTCTGTTTTCTTTATTTTACATCAACATTGATTGGAACTAGCTCAACCCTACCTGGGGTAGAGACTGCAGACGATGCTGAAGTGTCAATTCTTTTTTTTTTTTCCGCTATATATATAGACGTTGAAAAAAAAAAACATTGGACATTTGAGGATGGTCTTTCATTACTGAGGTTTCATTTTTTTCAGACCCATACCCTATAATTCTTTATACCAGAGGGACTCCTTGCTTTAGGTTGTTCTAGTGCATCCTTTTGTAAGGGTGTTCTTAATTCACTTAGCACATGTATTGTAAGAATAAGTCACTCTACATATATCTCTGCACTATACACTATCTGGAGTGTGAGTGGGAGTTGTTCTAGTGCATCCTTTTGTAAGGGTGTTCTTAATTCACTTAGCACATGTATTGTAAGAATAAGTCACTCTACATATATCTCTGCACTATACACTATCTGGAGTGTGAGTGGGAAGGTAAACAGTCTTTGTTTGCAGTCTGCTGCATGATCTATGTGATGACTGTTTCACACGGGTTGAGCACATGCAGAGTGACTTCTGTGAAGGCAGTAGGGGATTTTCCCATGACCTACACATGGGACTGTAAAGGCCTATGCTAATTAACCAACAATTAGCAGCTATAAATGTATAAACCATAGGGCGTCCATTATATACACAAACTAATAAATAATGAAAGACACCATGATTTACATTTTGATGGCAAAGGTTCTTCATTGAGGTTAAATTGACACTGGATTTTATCAACCAAATAGTTTTTTTTTGATTTGTTTAATAACTTAAACAACCTAAAACCAGAATATGGACTTGTGTTGAATGGCTTTTGATCAGTTTAAGCAGGATTTGCATTTCCAATCAGCTCTATGAGAATGCAAATCCCACTTAAAGCAGGTCAAATGCAGGTCAGAAAGAGGTCAAATGCATCTGTCAGTGAATTCTGAATGATCTCAGAAGCATCTAAATATTATGTTAACCTGATGCATGGACATAAAGTCCAAAGCCTGTCAACACAAGTCTTAAAGGATTCAGCCTTGTGACTCAAACTCCAGATTGAAAGAAAAGAAAGGACCTCCAAAGCCTGATTACAGGGACATTGGTCCTGAAAGGGTTAACATGTTTGCATCAGAGACCAGAAAAAGAAGAGAAAATAGCTAGCATCTGTCTACGAGGTGGAATAGAGCAGAACATAGCTGAAAGAGAAATGTGGGGCTTGTGACTAAGACAAAATTGCTAAACATTGGAGACCTCCTCTTTGGGACCCCTGAGGCAGACGGGAACTTTCAAACAACCTGTTAAGGGACTGCATGTGAGTTGAACCTTTTTTTGTTGATGGACTATTGTTTTCCAAGAATAAACTGTTTTTGTTGGTCTGTTTTTGAAAATAAAAGAATGTTTGTTTTAACCAATGTGCTTGGCTGATGATTTCGGGCTCCTCAAGGTTTCAATATTTACACATTGTGATCCTATCTAAGTGTCTTTAGTGAAGTGCATATTGGAATGAATAAAACGAAGGCAGTAATGTGAACATAAAGTCAATGATTACATGGCGCTCTCTGATGGTGTGTGGCATACCATGAGGTAAAGAGGTAAAAATATAGAAAGTAAAAAATGGGTAGAAAAATATAAAAAAAATATAAAAAAAGGATGAGGTGGAAGGGGGGAGGGGGCCCACGAAAGCGGCTGCCAGCTGGAGCAAGGAGAGGCTCTGAGGAGAATAAACAAAAAGAAAGCAGTGCCAGCTTAGTGAAGCATAACGTTTATTAATAAAAAAAACACATAGTGACTTACTCTTAGGTAAGTAAAGGCCGGTTCGGTAGGTAAATGGGATCATCCATCTTTTTGTCCTGGATACCGTTGCAGAAAGGAGGGGTGCAGGGTGCCGGTGGTGCGTGGAGGCTGTTGTCTGGCAGCCTGTCTGATGGTGCTGTGGTGGTGGAGGACTCTCAATGGGGCTCCACTTCCTACTTCCTGTCAGCCCGACATCACTTCCTGTGAGGTGGAGGGAAAGATGGGCGTTGCTAGCTTTCGGAGCATCCGTGCTCCTTCATTAGGCGGAGGAGCACGGATGCTCCGAAAGCTAGCAACGCCCATCTTTCCCTCCACCTCACAGGAAGTGATGTCGGGCTGACAGGAAGTAGTAAGTGGAGCCCCATTGAGAGTCCTCCACCACCACAGCACCATCAGACAGGCTGCCAGACAACAGCCTCCACGCACCACCGGCACCCTGCACCCCTCCTTTCTGCAACGGTATCCAGGACAAAAAGATGGATGATCCCATTTACCTACCGAACCGGCCTTTACTTACCTAAGAGTAAGTCACTATGTGTTTTTTTTATTAATAAACCTTATGCTTCACTAAGCTGGCGCTGCTTTCTTTTTGTTTAGTAATGTGAACATGGCTGACCAAATCTCTCCCTTTGCCACCCCTGATTCTGCGCTCTGTAATTTCAAACCCCTGCACTGCATTTTGTTCCCTCGACACTCACTTCTGACCAAAGTATTTATTGTCTCTTGCTTGTTGCTAAGCAGAACCTGACTGTTTTTATATGAAGTTCTTTTTTAAGGTCGGCTCAGGCAAACTTTAAAGGATAAGTTCACTTAAAAAAATAAATGCACTTTTTGTTGTAGGTAAAGTTTTTTTCTTTTTTTTTTTTTTTTGGAGCCTGTAAAGCATTGCACCAGTGATCAGCAGATCAGCAGTCTCCTGCAGGCCTGTCAGAGTAGCTAATGACGTCAATATTTATGATGAAATGTGCGTAAGGCACTATGAGGGCCAATACCGCGGTTCTTCTGAATTTTATATATGCCAGCTTATCTTTTATATCATGTGAGTGAATTTTTAAATAAATGGTTATTAGTGTTTAAGACATTCTACACCATTGGATTCTTTATTTGTCCTGAGGTCATCTGCACCTACACTATCTGGGATCTGTTAGCTTATTAGATAATTGTCACTGCTGAGAACCTGGTGCCCTTGCCTGTCATAATATAAAAGTAAAAACTATCAGCGCAACCAAAAATGTGACTACTAAAAATCAATAGTGCATACAATCGGTGGTGCAATAAATCAATAGTGCAACAAATAAATGTACAGACCGGCAGCACACACTTAATTGTGCCAACACCTCACAATACAAACTAAATTACAAAATCATAGTGATGCGCCAGTCTTTTAAAAGGTGTATACCAATAACACATATATAGAGCAAAATTCAAAATGACTCGCAAACTTATGAATAGGTGTCCATAAACAGTGAAATCATCCAAAGTGTCCTCCCAAGTGTCCAAAAAAATATATAGTTCAGTGTGAGCTTAATACACCTCTTTGAGCTATGCAATCCCACCACCAGGTGAATTGGTCTCTCACCTCCACTGAAGACCTGATCACGGGCCTTTTTGTCCAAGTGTCCTGTGTGTTGAAAAAAGGCTGTTATTGACCTGTGATCGGGTCTTCAGTGGAGGTGAGAGACCAATTCACCTGGTGGTGGGATTGCATAGCTCACAGAGGTGTATTAAGCTCACACGGAACTATATATTTTTGGACACTTGGGAGGACCCTTGCCTGTCATGGCTGTTGCTACAGCTATCAAGGGGCTTGCTGGATCTGTCCATGTATCTGCTGCCTGTTATTTCTGCCTTATATGACCACTCTGATTGAGGATCATATATATCTGGTAAGCTGCTTGCATCTTCACTGGGTGAATGCTGTGTGTTCATACCTCTCACACTGGTGTTGGATACCTCTTGTTACATCATACATGGACTTTCTCATTATTGCTAGCCTCCTATAAGAGGAGGATGGACTTTTATTATACATGTTTTAATATTAATATAGTATCTGCATGCCAGGACATCCTGTACAGACAAGCAGATATACTGAAAGGAAGAATCAGTTAACTACCACAGCAATCCACAGCTCCGTGGTAGTTCATTGAGAACTTCAAGCTGACATCTGCAAGGATGACGGGACTTGTAGCTCATTCATACACAGAGCTCTGTGATAGGAGCCCCGTGCGGCCGTGCTAATTACAAAAACTGACAGCTGGTATGAGGAACTTCTACCCGTACTGCTGTCTCAGGGAATGGGGGATCGATGGGCAGCTGCAGCATTGGGAACATGTTATATTTTTCACTCTAAAAATGGTAGAACATGTAACATGTTCACAAAGGTGAACTTATCCTTTAAGCTCTCTCTCTGTTTTCAGTGTGCACACAAACGTCTGTAATTAAAGTGTTTTATTTTTAAAAAACTATTGTGATTAGATTTATATGTGCCTCCTGAACTCTTGCTTGTAGCATAGAAATCAAAAGTATATTTTATGGGTACAAGGGGGCTTGGGTTTCATTTAAGCATACCCTTTTATGACCCACCTGCTGTTAACGCAATTTGGCAACATTCTATCTGCAGCACATTATTCTTATTATTATACAGGATTTATATAGAGCCAACAGTTTGCTCAGTGCTTTACAAACTAAAGGTTGTCAGTGCAGTACAGTTACTGTCTATCTTTAAAAATCTGGCTTCAGGGGTGAGTCCAAAGGGTGGCGATAAATGGGGATTACTCGAAATGGTCTGGTGTTGAAAGTGGGGTCCCAAAAGAATCTGTCCTGGGACCAATCCTATTTAATTTATTCATAAACGCCCTAGAAGATGAGATAAACAGCTCAATCTCTGTATTTGCGGACAATACTAAATTGAGCAGGGCAATAACTTCAACACAGGATGTGGAAACCTTACAAGAAGACCTGAACAAAATAATGGGGTGGGCATCAGCATGGCAAATGAGGTTTCATTTTGAAAAATGTAAGGTAATGCATTTGGGTGCCAGATATACAAATGCAAGTTACTCACTAGGGGGATAGCCTTTGGGGGAATCTAAGATGTAAAAGGACCCGGGGGTCCTTGTAGACGACAAGCTCAGCAATGGCATGCAATTAGCTGCAAGTACTCCTTTGCAAGTACAACATTTTAAGTACAGTGAATGAGATATTGCAGGAGACTGAAGAGATACTGAAAGAGATTGGCTTGGAGTTTGCAACCAACTCATCTGTGTTTCTTTTTGCTGACCATTGCTTGAGAAGAGGAAAGGAATTTGTTCAGGTGTCTGCTATTGTGCATTTGCTAATGAGACTAGCCCATTAAGGTGTTACAATTGTTGCTGGGGGAGGAGCTGTGAAGGAGTGTGTGTATATATAGAGAAATACTCATTAGCTGGTCTAATTCATTAGCTGCAAGTACTCCTTTGCAAGTACAACATTTTAAGTACAGTGAATGAGATATTGCAGGAGACTGAAGAGATACTGAAAGAGATTGGCTTGGAGTTTGCAACCAACTCATCTGTGTTTCTTTTTGCTGACCATTGCTTGAGAAGAGGAAAGGAATTTGTTCAGGTGTCTGCTATTGTGCATTTGCTAATGAGACTAGCCCATTAAGGTGTTACAATTGTTGCTGGGGGAGGAGCTGTGAAGGAGTGTGTGTATATATAGAGAAATACTCATTAGCTGGTCTAATTCATTAGCTGCAAGTACTCCTTTGCAAGTACAACATTTTAAGTACAGTGAATGAGATATTGCAGGAGATAGTCAGGAGGTAGGCTAGAAGGTGGAAAAAAGAAAAAAAAAAGGTAAGATTTGTTTGACTTAAATTTACAAATTTTCTTATTTTATTTTTTCTCTCCTCTTTAAAATGGCAGACTTGGTTCAGTGCAGGAATTGTTTTGCATTTATTTCATGTTCCACTCTTTGGAGATTCGGATGCTGTCAGATCTGTAGACAATTCTCCTTACTGCAGCAGGAAATTGCATTTTTGAAATCAGAGATATTAAAATTATCTGTTAAACAAACTCCAGCTAGGACTGCTGCAATGCCACTGCCACAGAGGACCCCCAGAAATGGCAGATGGGTTACTGTAGGTTCAGGAAGACTTAGAGGGGTGGATAGAAGACATGTCCCACAGTCGGTGGTTCTCCAAAATTCATTTGCAGCACTCTCAGAATGTAAGGACAACATGGATATGGACTCAAGCACAGAGGGTGAGAAACCATCGACTCCTATGTCTAATGTATGCAAGACTGCAGCCAAGGACAAAAAAGATAAAGTGAAGTCTCAAAGGAAGCAGCTGTTGCTGGGTGATTCAATCATAAGAAGAGTGGAGCTTAAAGAAAATGGTTTTGTGAGATGTCTCCCTGGTGCTACTGCTAGACGAGATAGAAGACGTATTATTAATATTGTTAAGCAAGCAAAGCAGGAAGGGGACGTGGATGTTCTTGTCCATCTAGGGACAAATGACCTGGCTTGCAATGAAGTGTCAGAGGTGAAAAAATCTTTTATCACACTTGGAAATGACGTACAGGATTTTGCATCCACCATTTCATTTTCTGAAGTTCTGCCTGTGCATAATGTTCAGAATGATAGGCAGAGGCGCATAAAGGAGTTCAACATATGGCTTAGTAAATGGTGTCAAGAGCAAGGATTTGGCTTTGTTTCTCATGATAGCTCTACTTGGAATAGAAAGGAACTGTACAAAAAAGATGGTTTGCATCTTTCTCTCAAAGGAACAAATGTACTTAGTGAACAACTCCAAGAATTTGCGAAAGAGTATTTAAACTAGGAAGGGGGGGCAAAAGAGTGGAATTACAAGAGTTCAATTGCCCCCCGAAACAATGCCAGAACAGGTCAGAAGCACAGAGGTTAAGAAATGATAAGCTCAGAGTCCTGTTTACAAATGCTCGCAGTTTAGGTAAGAAAATCAATGAACTTGGGTCAATTATGGCATCTGAGAATGTAGATTTAGTGGCTGTTACGGAGACATGGTTTAATGAAAGAAATGACTGGGACATAACCATACCAGGGTACTCTTTATACAGAAGAGACAGAGAAGGCAAGAAAGGAGGAGGAGTGGCCCTGTATGTGAAAGATAGCATTAAATCTAACCTAATACAAGTTGGTGAAGCCAACATAGAGTCAGTTTGGGTTACGTTGCAGTTTGCTAATCATGCAGTAACTCGTGTAGGTGTGATATATAGACCACCTGGTCAAGTCAAAGAACTAGATGATCTACTAGTTGAAGAAATAGCTAAAATGACAATGAAAGGAGAAGTTATCATTATGGGAGATTTCAATCTTCCAGATATAAACTGGAAAACCAAAATAGCAAGTTCTACCAGGAGTACAGATATTCTAAACTCCCTACTGGGGTTGTCTCTGCAACAAGTGGTTGAGGAGCCAACCCGGAGGGAGGCCATTTTGGATCTGGTATTCACAAATGGGGATTCGGTATATGATGTCATTGTAGGCGAAACCTTGGGATCCAGTGATCACCAGTCAGTGTGGTTTAATATAAGAACTGTGAAAGAGTCACACCACACAAAAACAAAAGTTTTAGATTTTAGAAAAACAGACTTTTCAAAAATGAAATTAGTCATAAATGAGTCCTTATCAGACTGGTACGGATTACATGGAGTCCAGGAGAAATGGGACTACTTAAAAGGTGCATTATTGAAGGCAACAGAAAATTGCATTAGACTTGTCAGTAAAAGCAAAAAAAGGAAGAGACCACTGTGGTACTCAGCAGAAGTGGCCCAAATCATTAAAAATAAAAAGCTAGCATTTTGTAATTATAAAAAAACCCAGAGCAATGAAGATAAGGAAATCTACAAGATTAGGCAGAAAGAGGCCAAGCAAGTTATAAGAACTTCTAAAGCGCAGGCAGAAGAAAAACTAGCTCAGTCTATGAAAAAGGGGGATAAGACATTCTTCAGATATATAAATGAAAAAAGGAAATTAAAACAAGGAATAACTAAATTAAAAACAAAGGACGGAAGGTATGTAGAAGAGAATAAAGGGCTAGCCGACTGCCTTAATGAATACTTCTGTTCAGTTTTTACAGAAGAAAAAGGAGAAGGACCTCCACTTGAAAGGATGACTAATGAATCGTTTGATGCATGTGTCTTTACAGAGGAAGACGTTCTAAGATTGCTGTCTAAAGTGAAGACAAATAAGTCACAGGGTCCTGATGAGATACACCCAAAATTATTAAAAGAGCTTAGTGGTGAGCTGGCAAAACCATTAACAGATTTATTTAACCAATCATTAGTAACAGGAGTCATCCCGGAAGATTGGAAATTGGCAAATGTCGTGCCCATTCACAAGAAAGGTAGTAGGGAGGAATCGAGCAACTATAGACCAGTGAGTCTGACATCAATAGTAGGCAAATTAATGGAAACCCTATTAAAGGATAGGATTGTGGAACATCTTAAATCCCATGGATTGCAAGATGAAAAACAACATGGGTTTACTTCAGGGAGATCACGTCAAACAAATCTTATAGATTTTTTTGACTGGGTGACTAAAATAATAGACGGTGGAGGTGCAGTAGACATTGCATATCTAGATTTTAGTAAGGCTTTTGACACTGTCCCACATAGAAGACTTATCAATAAACTGCAGTCATTGAGCATGGACTCCCATATTGTTGAGTGGATTAGGCAGTGGCTGAGTGACAGACAACAGAGGGTTGTATTTAATGTGGAACATTCAGAACAAGGTCATGTTACCAGTGGGGTACCTCAGGGATCTGTACTGGGACCAATTTTGTTTAATATCTTCATAAGTGATATTGCAAAAGGCCTCGATGGTAAGGTTTGTCTTTTTGCTGATGACACAAAGATATGTAACAGGGTTGATGTTCCTGGAGGGAAACGCCAAATGGAAAAGGATTTAGGAAAACTAGAAGAATGGTCAGAACTCTGGCAACTGAAATTTAATGTGGATAAGTGCAAGATAATGCACCTGGGACGTAAAAACCCAAGGGCAGAATATAGAATATTTGACACAGTCCTGACCTCAGTATCTGAGGAAAGGGATTTAGGAGTAATTATTTCAGAAGACTTAAAGGTGGGAAGACAATGTAATAGAGCAGCACGAAATGCCAGCAGAATGCTTGGATGTATAGGGAGAGGTATAAGCAGTAGAAAGAGAGAAGTGCTCATGCCACTGTACAGAACACTGGTGAGACCTCACTTGGAGTATTGTGCGCAGTACTGGAGGCCATATCTCCAGAAGGATATAGATACTCTAGAGAGAGTTCAGAGAAGAGATACTAAACTAGTACATGGATTGCAGGAAAAAACTTACCAGGAAAGGTTAAAGGACCTTAACATGTATAGCTTGGAAGAAAGAAGAGACAGAGGTTATATGATAGAAACTTTTAAATACATAAAGGGAATCAACTCGGTAAAGGAGGAGAGCATATTTAAAAGAAGAAAAACTACCACAAGAGGACACAGTTTTAAATTAGAGGGGCAAAGGTTTAAAAGTAATATGAGGAAGTATTACTTTACTGAGAGAGTAGTGGATGCATGGAATAACCTTCCTGCAGAAGTGGTAGCTGCAAATACAGTGAAGGAGTTTAAGCATGCATGGGATAGGCATAAGGCTATCCTTCATATAAGATAGGGCCATGGACTATTCATAGGATTCAGATATATTGGGCAGACTAGATGGGCCAAATGGCTCTTATCTGCCGACACATTCTATGTTTCTATGTTTCTATGTCAAGCTGCTGCAAGCAAAGCCAACAGAATACTGGCATGTATTAAAAAGGGGATTCACTCCAGACATAAAATGATAATTCTCCCACTCTACAAGACTCTGGGCCGGCCGCATCTCGGGTATGCTGTCCCGTTCTGGGCACCGGTCCTCTGGAAGGATATGCTGGAACTGGAGAGAGTCCAGAGAAGGGCAACAAAGCTAATAAAGGAACTGGGTTATCTCGGCTATGAGGAAAGACTACAAGCATTGAACTTATTCTCTCTGGAGAAGAGACTCTTGAGAGGGGATATGATATCAATATACAAATACCGTACTGGCGACCCTAATATAGGGAACAAACTATTCAGGGAAAGAGAATATAAAAGGACTCGTGGCCATTTGCTAAAATTAGGAGAAAAGCGGTGTAGCCTTAAATTGCGTAAAGGTTCCCCTCAGAGAGGTGAACATGTGGAATTCTCTTCCACAAGCAGTGGTGTCAGCGGGGAGCATCAATAGTTTAAAAAAACTATTAGATGGGCACCTTAACGACCACAATATACAGGGGTATACAATGTACCATTGACACAAACACTTATACACACACTCATCATAGGTTTGAACTTGATGGACTGGTGTCTTTTTTCAACCTCACTAACCATGTAACTATGTAAAATACAATATAAGAGGGATAAGAGTGCCCTACTCATCAAAGCTTACACTCTAATAGGGTGGGGAAAGTGGTACAAAAGGTAATAACAGTGAAGAATAAGCTGATGGAAGAATAAACATTCAGTGGAGGTGGGATATGCTTCCCTGAAGAGATGCACACCACAATCATTCCCATTGCGACTCCTTTCTCCTCCCTCTCCTCCATACTCTGCTCATCCTCCCCTCTTCCCATGTATGTCCCTTTCCCAGGACCTATTGCTGACCCCACTGGTCCCATTTTCCCTTCTTTGCCTCCAGCTGCTGCTCTTGCAGGTTTTGAAAACTGGGAGGCACTGCAGATGGGAGCTTGGAAAGGCTTGAGTGGGAATGGTGTCAAGCCAGAGTAGCAGGCAAATCTAGCAAAGGGAGAGTCTGATCTTTAGATAGAAAGGTAGCTTTTTACAGAGACTTGGATGCTGTTGTCAGGATCACTAAGAATGCCCACAAGATACACTGTGACAAGTAAGGGCTGAGCTCTGCACACAATGCTTTTAGCATACACTGAAGTTTTGCACGTAGCACTGCTTCTACAACCTGTAAATCAGGAAAAACCTTGTGAAGCATGTTGGCACTTGTAGTACCTACTAAAATGAACTAGGTATGAATATTAACCTAAAAAATGAACACAATGTGTCTTTACTGTATGTGTGTGATACCTACCAAGCTGCTGCCAAATGGCTCAGTATGTTGTACATAAATTGGAATTTCTGAAAATGTTTTCACTTCCTATTGAATTATATTGATTCTCCCAATGGAAAGTTGCCTGGACAATAAAGGCTGATCAGCCTGGGTTTGGACACAAAAAGCTCTAATTGCCATTTACTTTGTTTTACAAGTGATCAGTATGGCTTGTTACCAAACCAAATGCTAAATGTGTACACATTCAGATGCGTATAAGTCTCCCAGTCCTATGTACATTTGGTTTTTTTTTGTAATGCATGCCATTTGTCATATCAAAAGTCCTGCAATTTTACAACAAACCATACACTGAGTAGCATCACCCATTTTATTGGTATGCCTTTAGATGTTTGTGTGTCACTATGCACTTGATGTCTTTCTTCTTGATACCCGCAAGGCATCCCTCCTATCTACCTTATAGTCTTTTTAACTTGAATGTTTGCCTGTTCTTATTCCAAAGTCTGTGCCCAGTTGTTTAAGGGTGTGTTAAAATGGGGTATGATTTTGTGAGTGTGACTACAAATGGTGTGATTGTGTGGTTGTGGCTCAAAGTGAATGGTGTCAGTAAGGTGTCCCTGGATTTTATTTTGAAAATCCGGTAACTTTATTCTACGTAGCCATGTCCCAAACAGAAACATACCTTACAGACAAAAGAGCACTATAATATACCTAACAATAAAGGTAAACATGGCCTCTTTTGTCATGGATTCACTAGTCGACACTCCCTTTCATTAAAGCTAAATAGGCTTATTCCCAATTCAAGGGAACGGCATATTTTTTGTAAACAGCTACTCTAAAGTGATTTGCATATTTGTAATCATCCTATACTTTGTCATACAGATATTTAAAAAAGACAATAAAACTCATTTTGGACTTTTTTATTGGTAAAAATCTCTGTACTTTGAACTATTAATAGACAAAAACATTGCTACAGCAGGAAAATTTCAATCTTTGTAAATACAATTGATTTTTTTTTTGGTTGACTGATATTACCTTATGTGATTGGTGGTCTCTTGTATTACACAATAGTGAATAATCAAACATCATAAACACCATTGTTTACTGATAAAAAAGGGCCAAGCACACAAAACATTTTTTGATATATCATGAAATAAACACAGCAGATAAAAACATGTCTTACATTAAATGTTTTGTGTCATATACTACAAGTCTTAATGGTTGAAAGATGAGAGAGAGTGTAAACATACAGCTGGGCAGAGCTTGTTTGCACTAAAGTGACAGGTGCCCTTTTGGTGCAAATTAATGGCTCTGAGCCTGTGCTTGTAAACCACTGCTGTGAGATAATGAGTCTGAGAGCCTTGGTTGCAGGTGCGTGCTTTTTACAGAAACATGACACATACAAGCCTAGCAACAGGAGTCTTCTATAAATCATATTTAGGGACTCTAATCACCTTATAAAATCATATACCTGTCACATGGAAAATAAGTCATTAACCTTATTAACTAAAAAGTGTTTTAGACAGGTGTTATCAGAGCCACTTTTTCTAGTTTAAAAGGAGCATTTAAAATCATGTCATGCTGAGAGCTGCTAATTTATGCTAGTGTTGGACTTAATAGGGAATAACTGAGGCCATGCATATACCTGCTAGGGAAATTTCTTCCAAAATATAATTAATTTTCTATCATCTAAAATACAATTAAGATTATTTAATAGGGTAAAGGATAAACGTCTAGTAGTCTAAGCCTAGTAAGCCTAATCAGAATTAACTGTTTCAGATATTACCTGAGATATATTTGTTTTTTAGGCTCATGTTATCATTTTGTCTTTATTCTGCATGCACTTTACCTTTATCTATAAAGTGAACCTGATATGTCCTAAATAGTGCCTAAGATAACAACAAAACTGAAGTGAAGGCATCTTGTCTGAAATCTGAAAATACCCGTGTTGGGCTTCAGATCTGTATCCGTTTGGGGCCCCCTGAATCCTACACCAGGCATTACAGAGATTCTTGAGCCACATCCTTTTCAGGTCCTAAGTAAGGATAGGCAAATGTGCCTGGGTTTGGTTGTTTGGCCATTCTTTGAATCCATTGTAAAGTCTGAAAATTGCAAGCTTTATTTCAAACTCCAAAGTCTATAGGAAGAGAAGGGTAATTGGGACTTTAAATGAGATGTGTGACTTTCAGGTCACACATCTAATACATCTGATTACCTAAAATAATTTATATATGGTGAGGGAAAAAAGTAGTTGATCTCCTGCTGATTTTGTACGTTTGCCCACTGACAAAGAAATGATCAGTTTATAATTTTAATGTTAGGTTTATTTTAACAGTGAGAAATAGAATAACAACAAAAATATTCAGAAAATCACATTTCAAAAAACTTATAAATTGATTTGGATTTTAATAAGTGAAATAAGTGTTTGATCCCCTATCAATCAGCAAGATTTACGGCTCCAAGGTGTTTTCTATACAGGTAATCTGCGATTAGGAGCAGTCTCTTAAAGGGAGTGCTCCTAATCTCAGCTTGTTACCTGTATAAAAGAGACCAGTCCACAAAAGCAATCAATCAATCAGATTCAAATCTCTCCCTCATTGCCAAGGCCAAAAATCTGTCAAAGGATGTCAGGGACAAAATTGTAGACCTACAGAAGGCTGGAATGGGCTACAAGTCCATCGCCAAGCAGCTTGGTGAGAGGGTGACAAGTGACAACAGTTGGTGCGATTATTCGCAAATGGAAGAAACACAAAATAACTGTCAATCTCCCTCTGCCTGGGGCTCCCTATAAGTTCTCACCTTGCAGAGTTTCAATGATCATGAGAACAGCAAGGAATCAACCCAGAACTACACGGTAATCTTGTCAATAATCTCAAGGCAGCTGGGACCATAGTTACCAAGAAACCATTTGGTAACACACTACGCCGTGAAGGACTGAAATCCTACAGCACACACAAGGTCCCCATGCTCAAGAAAGCACATGTATAAGCCCATTTGAAGTTTGCTAATGAGCTGAATGATTCAGAGGAGAACTGAGTGAAAGTGTTGTGGTCAGAAGAGACCAAATACAAGCTCTTTGGCATCAACTCAACTCGCAGTGTTTGGAGGAGGAGGAATTCTTCTATGACCCCAAGAACACCATCCCCACCGTCAAACATGGAGGTGGAAATATTATGCTTTGGGGTGTTTTCCTGCTAAGGGGACAGGACAACTTCACTGCATCAAAGGGATGATGGACGGGGCCATGTATCGTCAAATCATGGGTGAGAACCCTTGTTCCCTCAGCCAGGGCATTGAAAATGAGTTGTAGATAGGTATTCCAGCATGACAATGACCCAAAACATGTGGCCAAGGCAACAAAGGAGTGACTCTAGAAGAAGAACATTAAGGTCCTAGTGTGGCCTAGCCAGTCTCCAGACCTTAATCCCATAGAAAATGTGTGGAGGGAAGGTGTGAATTTTGAAAAGCCTCAAAAGGTGTGAGCAAACGAAAAGCCTCAAAATGCTAATGACTTGGAGAGGATCTGCAAAGAGGAGTGGGACAAAATCCCTCCTGAGATGTTTGCAAACCTAGTGGCCAACTGCAAGAAATGTCTGACCTCTGTGATTGCCAACAAGAGTTTTGCCACCAAGTACTAAGTCATGTTGCGCAGAGGTCAAATACTTATTTCACTCAATAAATTGCAAATCAATTTATAACTTTTTTGAACTGTGTTTTTCTGGATATTTTTTGCTGTTGTTCTGTCTCTCACTGTCAAAATAAACCTACCATTAAAATTATAGACTGATTTTTTCTTTGTCAATGGGCAAATGTAAAAATCAGCAGGGAATCAAATATTTTTTCCCTCACTGTATAATATAAGAGACTGTAGTGTTGAGAGCAAATTTATTCAAAAAAAACCCATCAACAATGGAAAAAATAATTACATAGTTGAAAAATTAATCCCAGATAATTTTTTTTCCCTAGGCTACGACTGGATCATAACATACTGAACATATGTGTGTTAAAGATATCAACAAACAAGAATGCATGATAAACAAATATTTATATATATATATATATATATATATATATATATATATATATACAATAACATATAGAAAATCATAGTTGTATGATAGATTTGCATCAATAGGCTCGATGCATTTCTTGGACTTTGCTCCACTTCTTCAGGAGCAGATGCATGTGTATCTACAGGAAACGTATAAACAACAATATAATCTAATAAATAATAATTGTGTAAAACAAAGGGGGCAGGGTGAGGCAAAAAGAGAAAAAGCACTAAATTGGTAGGAAACTCTACCCTGATTTTACTCACAGTCGACTCAAGGATCAAACTGTGGTGCTTCAAGCCAGGGGTGGTCTAGGGATGTCCGACCATGAACTGGGAGGGTGCTGCCCGTGGGTATGAAGCGTCACATGAGAGGACCTCAGGATAATTGTAGATATCTGTTGTGAACTATGTGATATCTAGTGATCCTAAATGGAGTCTGTAAAGAATATTGTATTATAATTAGCGTGATCAATATAATTCTGATGAGTGCTGGCATGTGTATTGTAACTGGTAGTTACATCCTAAGGAAGGGAAAAAGAAAACCCAGTGCTAAAAATTGCTAAGTTAGATCACAAAGCAAATGTGAAAAAAAATATTGCAAAATAAAATGGATATACCTAGGAAACCAAAAGTGAGTTGGGAAGTGTATGAGTAAGCGTGTTCCCAGAGCTGGGAGAAGAATAGGACAATATAAAGGATATAGAACCATAGTAATGTAAGTCCTCAAGAGAATAATAATTGTCACTCCTATAATGGATAAAAGGAAAAGGCAATAAGCAAAATTAACCAAGTGAATTATCTCAAAATTCATAGTAACGGCATTGTGCAAAATGCAGAGTAGCCCACTATAGGGAAGGGGAAAGTAGAAACCAATAGAGAGTGTGTCCTCCTCAACAGGATGGTATATAGACCATCAATGTGGGGGGCGTGGCTTGGCACGCGCGCAGCATGAAGGCTTAGAGAAGGAGCGCTGGGAGACCACGCGTTCTTCTGCCGCAATCTAAGCAAGCGGTGGACCCGAGATGGGATGATTGTCCAAGGCATAACCTAGTGGCAGGTCACAGCGCCCTTCTGGGACATCCTTTACCTGGAACATACCAGCAATCTTTCAATCCAAGCAGGCCCGTAGAAGCAGCATGTCGGCCGGCAAGATGGGGACCTCCCGCCTCGAGGAGGACTCCGGTGAGCAATCCCTGGCACTTTCAGAGGAGATAAAACTGGAGAATTGACAAGATTGAATAACAGGATTCTTTCTGACAACTTCTAGGGGTGCCTCTTACCCTACAAGCAGGTGTCACTGGGACTACCTGCCCCTACTTCCACGGGGCATGAGTATGTACAGAGTTTCTACAGCCCTTATGGGCTCCCCACTGTTTACCTCTGATCTGCCTCCTCTGTGGTCACTTCACGTTCCCCTCGGACCCCCCTAGATCACATGGACGTATAGTACCTAGCAAGAAAAGGCTGCTCTCCCCACTTCTGCTGGTGTATACCCAAATGATCTTAAACTGCTTTCCTTGCTTGCCTCATCCGTTCACATTGTTATGATGCCTAGTTCAGTTAAATTTATTCTACTGCTTAGTTACATGCTAGAGAATATGTTCTTATATGCCTTGGTTCCTCCTACCACTGCTTATATTTGTTTTACATAAGTTGCTTATGTTCTTACGATTTTATTGCGGCCGAGAGCGCCAGATGCTCCCTTCTTTGATGTACAACCTTTGTCCTTTGTCGGTTTAGGATGGAGCTCTGATTTATCCGGGCTTATATCCTCATTGATAAGGGACCTCGTGTCTGACAAGTTGTCACTATCACTTACATTTCGCTACACAACCTTGCTGCACACTCCTCCCATCAACCCCCCCAAACTGGTGGATTTAATTGCCTTAATTTAGTTACTGTTGTCACCACTCTCATGCAATCTCATCAAGACCTATAACCATTGACAACAGCTTGTCAAAGATTGTGCAAAGGCTATTTTTCTAACACACCTTCAACACCTTCTCTTTTCCTTTCTACCCCCCCCTTTTTTTTTTATTTTTTTTTTATTATTATCTATTTCCTATCTTCTCCACCCCTTTTTCTCGCAATGGCTTACTCTTCTTCCTTGGGAAAAAATCCCCTTCTCATTTCACATAACATAAGAGGCTTAAACATACTTTGGAAATGGTCACAGGTTCTCAGGGAACTAGAAAAAAAAACAATCCTAAGATCGTATTCCTACAGGAGACACACTTTAAATCAAGCTGTGTTCCAACCCTGATGAACAAGTATTTCACCAAGGCTTTTCACGCCACTAACCCCCTGGCTAAGACTAAAGGGGTGTCTATCTTAGTGAGCAGGGATGCAAACCTTTCGATAATGGACCAGCTGATAGACCCTGTGGGGCGTTATCTGTTCCTGAAGGGTTCGTGGGCTGGCAAACCAGTCACGCTTGCGAATGTATACTTTTCAAAAAGGGCACATACTTCCTTATGTACAAATCTTGTGGATGAACTGAAGGGGTTTGCTTCCGGTTGTTTGATCCTACGTGGGGATTTCAATATACCTTTAAACCCCCTCTAGAACACATGCAATGGGAGGACGTCCATTGCCTTCAGAGTTCTTAAAAAGATTAAAAACGCCTTACAATCACTTTTACTCGTAGATACTTGGAGAACCCTGAAGCCCTTTGGAAAGGACTTCACTTGCTATTCCCCGCCTCATGACAGGTACTCACGCAATAATTACATCTTCAAAACTCAAAGAGATCTTCCTATTCTGAATGATGCACGCACAGGTATTCAAACTCTTTCAGACCATGCACCCATTTCACTTCATATGAACCTGTCGGAACAACCTGATAAAACCTATAACTGGAGGCTGAACCCCGCATTGCTGCTAGACTCAGACATTTTTTAAAAGCATTACAAACTCCATTAAATCATATTTTGAGACAAACACCACAGATGAATCCTCACACATACACATCTGGGAAGCACACAAATGTGTGATAAGGGGTGAACTTATCAAATGGGGAGCCAGGAAGAAGAAAGAACGACGGAAAAAGATATCTGAATTGTCTTCCACTATTGCTGAACTTGAGCGCATTCACAAACAATCACTTGCCTCGGCTAACACCTCAAAACTACTTCAGGCTAGAGGAGAATTAAGAGACCTCCTAGACCAGTGATGGCAAACCTTGGCACCCCAGATGTTTTGGAACTACATTTCCCATGATGCTCATGCACTCTGCAGTGTAGTTGAGCATAATGGGAAATGCAGTTCCAAAACATCTTGGGTGCCAAGGTTCGCCATCACTGTCCTAGACCATCAATGTGGCCACAGGTGACTTCCAACATCACGCCAGTGAACATAAGGAAAGGAGGCGCCACACCTGGCAGGAGTATTGATGTACACGTTCGGCGTGGGGTCCAAAGTATATAGGGGACAAATCTTGCCAATTTTCAAAGCGAAATGGCAAGTGATTGCCTGCCATTAAACATGTGTACCAATGCAAAAAATAAAAAATAAAAAAAAATAAAATATTGTACAGCAGAGAGGGGGTCCTCATTTAATGCAGTTTTGAGGGTGACAGGGTGACATTGGAAAAATGCTATTCTTTATATCTATAGGGTTGCAAGATGCCTTCAAGCTGTATGTGGTATTATAAAACAGAACATACAGCATCAGCCATTGTATTGTAGCATCATATCTTTTGCATGTGTGATTGATTTTTAAAATGTTACATTTAGCTTGGCATAAATGCAGTCACAGCATCCCCAAGCTGATACATTTCAACTTGAAAAACATTTTATTTTAGCTAGTTTTGGTTATGATACCTGTTTTTTTATGCAGCAGTATTAGGACTGAATTAAACAGGCAAAGCAACAGTCACAACAGATCTAAAAGCTTAAAGTGGATGTAAACCTGATTCATGAAATTTGACCTGGACACATACTGTATATCTGTAGTGTTTACCTATCTCTCTTTAAAGCCCTAAGCCTTTGTGTCTTTTCCTGCTCCGTTCTTCTGTTATCCGCATGATAACCTCTGACAAGTTCTCCATCAACTGAGATAAAACAAGGCTAAATTTTGTGTCGGGGTGGGTGCTTTAAATAGATTAGCAGATTGCTGGTCCATTCACAACACAGTTCTTCCTGTTTCTGCCAATGTGGATGAGGGGTGTGTGCCTTTCCTACAATGAGCTGTCTCACAGTGTATAGCCAAACTTCCCTCCCACAGGTGAAACAGGAAGAGAAAATTCTAACAGGAGGTGCACTTTCTAAACAGTCAAGAAAGCTGAGGACAACACATATACAAGTAAATTTTATGTAGGAGGATTTGTTTCATCTCTGTGTAACACCTGAGGCTGTTTACTTTACTAGGTATATGTGAGGTATTTTCCAGGCACTGGAAAGTGCTCAAAAATGATAAGGTCCTGGCTCCAATCATTGGGGAAAAACCATCAGTGGTGTATCGTGGTGTTTCTCCTTTGAGGTTACGGATGGCTCCCAATATCGTTGATGTTCCCATTAAACCCACCTTCTTTTCTGATGTGAAAGGCTTTTTTCCCTTGTAGGAAATGCGTAGTATGTAGGGCTAATAGTTTTAAGGCCAGGAAGGTTTGTTCTCTTCAGTCCAACACTACGCACCACTCATACCCTATTGAGTCATTCATCACCTGCGCCACAAAGAATGTGGTGTACCTTCTTGAATGGCCAAGTGGCCTTCAGTACCTGGGCTGGACTATTAGGACCATGCAGGTGAGGGTAAATGAGCATCTTGGCAACATTAGGCGGGGTTTTCCCAAGCACTCTGTCTCTCGGCATTACCTGGAATGCCATAACAAGAAGACTACTGGGACCTCCATCATAGGCATTGATAGATATACTGCACATTGGAGGGGTCGCAATATCAGGTGGGAGATTTCAAAGAGAGAGACCCGCTGGATTTTTGTTCTCAGGTGCTATACCCCACATGGTTTAAATGTAGATTGGGACGTCAACTGCTACATTAGCAATAGTTGACGGATTACGGATTGGGTAACGGGTCCGGTGACGTCATCAGCTGGCTTTTGAGCCAGCTGTGCGTCTCCGGGCTTGGAGCCAGATATAAGGCCACATTCCATCCACCACAAGCATGAAAAAAGACCCATTTTCTCTAGGTACCTGTTGACCGAATATTAGGCTGTATTTGGCTGCACACACTGGTAGTTGTACACCAGCCTGTGCAATTACTTATGGGCCTACATTACATGATATCCTACTATAGGAGTTATCCTCTTCTGGCTGAACCATGACTTCTCTCCTGCTTTAACTGTATAGAAACTACCTATAGATCTGCCTCATAGGGTTGTGCCAGACAGATCTCTTTTGGTGGGTGCCTGATATATTGTTCAACTGATAAATGCCACTGTGATGGCTGCTGACTAGCTTGGCCTGACCATTGGAGTAAGTGTCTCCCATATCATATCTCTGAACAAATAGAAAGTGTATAGACCTTATGGTATATACAGAAACTCTCTTGTTACCAGTGGTATCAATAGTCTGTATATGTGCTTATACTTTTTATATTTCATCTTTCAGTGTTTTTTTTTTCCCTCTGCTTTTCGCCTGAAGAAGCTGGCAACCGCGAAACATGTCGAGTTAGGCTGACTACACATAGATATCTTCTCTGGAGGAGCTTGTTGAATAGAAGTGACTACAATATTGGGGGTGTAGTAACTGTAAAGAGGTAGAAAATTTGTACAGGGTGCGTTTATATGGCCTTCTACATTGTGTTGTAAAAAAAATGTTTGTATATAATGAGATTGACTGTTTTTTAAAAAAAAAACCTCATTGTAATGTCCTATAGTGGTACTGATAAAATCCCGCTGCTCCACTTTATCTATTTGTTTCTATGATATTTAGGATGTGAGTACCTGTATTTTAAGAAAAAAACTTCTTTCTGAGCAGTCTCTTTAGTCTAATAAAAGAAGATAGTCTATTAGCATGGATCTTGACAAACAGCTTAAGATCATGATTAATTCAAGACATGTGTCGGTAGTTGCCAACCTCCAATATTAGAGCACTGGGAAGCATTCTGGACCTGAAGCTGACCCTGCACACATTTGCTTAATAGCTGCAATAATGTCTTGATCTGTAATAGGTGCTTCTAAGCAGTTCTGGTTCTCGGGAGATAAAGTAGGAAGAGGGAAACCCTCAAAAAATCAGGAGTGCTCTACTGGGTCTTACATGTTTAGGGCTTTATAAAGAGAGGAGTAGAAATTCCAGAAGTACTTTTTGGGAATTTTGAGAGTAAGAGCCATTTGGGCACCACAATTTTGGGATAGCAAAGCTGCAAGTTTTGGGTTTTAACCTGTGTACTAACAGAGAGACAAATTTAGAAATTCACATTCGCCCCTGCACGCTTATTTCGGCTCTTGACGTAAGCGAAGTTCTGTTCAAGCTGGATGTGTGTAATGTTCCGGTACCTTTGGTACCCTAAATTACACTTTCCACAAGTGTATGCGCCCCACCATTTACTTTTGGAAAGGTGCGCATACACCTTTAAGACTGGAGCTGTCATCACCCAGCGCCGGACTAGATGGCTATTTAAATCGCCGGTTCTCACTCACGTGTGTTCGTTCAAACACCCTTACCTGGATGCTAACCTTGCTTGAAGCTTCCATGCTTGCAAGCTTACCTCGCTGACGGAACCTCGCTGCGCTGATCCCTGTATCCCGCTACTGGATCATCCGCCTCTCCTGAACCACCCTTCGGCTGTATCGCTAATAGTGCTAAGTACCCCACAGGGGAATTCTCTATAAACTTATACTAAGCTTACACTATCTAGCTCTGCATAGTAAAGACTGTTTATCACATCTGCATAACTAGATTGCTAGCTCTTGAGACTACTGCTACTTTTCTGCACTGGGTTGATCTCTTTTGTATGTCCACCTGCTATTCTGTCATCTGCTACCATACAACATTGCTAAACCTTCCTGCATCCATCTGCTACTGTCTCACCTTCAAGTGTCTATCACCTACCACCTCCACTCAACCTATCCCTCAACCTTCATCATTGTGTTACCACATACATAAAGTCATTCTAGGAACCAGCTTGCTAATTGTGTGTATTTACTGGCTGAAATAAGACCTTCCACACATGATGAGTCATTGAGGTTGGGAATGGTATCTCAGCATATCTCTTACATGACTACTGACGTGGAACTATTTCTGCAGCTGAAAATCCACACCATATAAGAAACGCAGGAGCGTTACAGATTAAACGAAGCTAAAAATGGATTCAGCAGAAATAACCACTCAGGTGACACAATTAAAACAGCAAGTATCTGCGTTAATACACGCACTTGCTGAATTAAAAGAAGACAATCAGGCTCTGTCGCAGCAGGTAATTAGACTGACACAACTTACCTCTGCTCAGTCCCCTGAACCCAAGATAAATCCCCCTTTGGTATTTACAGGCGATCGCAAAAAATTTCGCAAATTTAAAAACGCATGTGAGTTACTTTTTTTGCTAAAACCTCGTACCTACCTTACTGATCACATTAAGGTTTGTACTATTATTTCTTACCTATCAAGCGATCCTCGAGCCTGGGCAGATTCTCTTTTTGAGAAAAACGACCAGCTTCTCAACTCCTATGCCTTGTTCCTGGCAGAGCTCACTAGCCTATATGATGACCCCAATAGGCAGAGTACTGCTGATCTTCAGTTAAGATCCTTGAAACAAGGAAGGAGGCTTGTAGAAGACTTTGTCGCAGAGTTCAAGAGATGGACCCTTGATTCAGAATGGAATGATGCATCTCTGAAAACCCAATTTAGGCTTGGCCTATCAGAAGCCGTTAAGGACGAGCTCGCCCGAGCGGATCTGCCAAAAACCCTGGATGCATTAATACAACTAAGTATTACCATAGATAGAAGACTACGAGAAAGAAAGGCTGAAAAGATGGGAATGCCATTATCCGTTTCCTCTCGGAGTCTGGCCGTTCCTATGGAGGTAGGAACCATACGCCCACCGCTATCAACTATGGAAAAAGCCAAAAGACGAAATGAAGATCTCTGCTTGTACTGTGCATCCCCGGATCACAAGATAAACGTCTGTCCCCTAGTCAACAAAAAGAAGGGTGAGTGTTCACATGTCTCTCTAGGAGGATTGACAACTTCATTCACTAACCCCTACATTTCTGTTTTTTTGACATTACAGTGGGACCAGAACAGGATTACTACTAAGGCCATGATTGACACAGGATCTTGTGGAAATTATATGGATATATGTTTTGCTGCTTTAAATAAAATTCCTATTATTTCTAAACTCAAACCTGTCTCAGTAAGTCTTATTACCGGTGTTCCGTTATCCTCTGGTCCGATCACCGATCAGACACAAGCACTTCTAGTCACTATTAACGAGTCTCATAGGGAGATTTCTACCTTCGATTTAATACCTTCACCCCACTTTCCCATTGTGTTGGGACTTCCCTGGTTACACAAACACCAACCAACCATAGATTGGAAGAAACGGTCCTTGACCTTCCCTTCTTGTTATTGCGAGGAAACGTGTAACCTCCCGTTTTCCGGGAAGATTCTGTCTGTGGTGACAGATGAGATTGCACCACTATGTTATCAGGATCTTTCTGAGGTTTTTCTTGAGAAAAATGCTCAAGCATTACCTCCTCATCGAGACTATGATTGTAGCATTGATCTACTCCCAAATAGCAAATTGCCGTTCGGTCATGTTTATCCTCTTTCACAGGATGAACTTGCCCATCTCAAAACCTATTTGGATGAGAACTTGGAAAAAGGTTTTATTAGACCTTCCACTTCTTCCACAGCAGCAGGACTCTTTTTTGTTCGCAATAAAGATTCAAGTCTCAGACCTATCATCGACTACAGGAAATTGAATGCTATCACAATAAAAGATCGCTATCCTCTACCGCTTATCCCTGAGCTCATTGAGCAGGTGCGTGGAGCTACCTATTTTTCAAAATTAGACCTGAAAGGAGCATACAATCTCATTCGAATCCGTGATGGACACGAGTGGAAGACTGCATTCAGAACTAGATACGGATTGTTCGAATACCTTGTGATGCCATTCGGCCTATGCAATGCCCCTGCAGTTTTCCAACGATTTATAAACGATATTTTTAAAGACTTACTAGATGTCTGTGTTGTGGTATATCTGGACGATATACTTATATATTCACGGACCCTGTCTGAACACATAAGACATGTAAGACTTGTATTATCGAGATTGCTTGCACATAATCTTTATGTGAAGCTGGAGAAATGCTTGTTCCATAAAGATGAGGTACTCTTTCTAGGCTACATCATATCCAAAACAGGAATCGAGATGGACATGAGTAAAATATCCTGCATTCAGGATTGGCCTACACCAACCACACGCAAGGCGCTACAGCGATTCCTGGGATTTTCAAATTTCTACAGGAAGTTCATAAAAAACTTTTCTGCTATTGTGAGACCCCTCACACAGCTCACTAGCATAAAAATACAATTTAAATGGTCAGAAGAAGCAAATAAGGCTTTCCACTTGTTAAAGACAAGGTTTACTTCCGCTCCCATATTACGCCATCCAGACCCATCCCTCCAATACATTCTGGAGGTAGATGCGTCAAACATGGCAGTAGGAGCAATACTCTCCCAACGACCTACCCACACTTCACCACTTCATCCAGTCGCTTTTTTTTCTAAATCCCTGAGCAGTCCCGAGATAAATTACCCCGTGGGTGAAAAGGAACTGCTTGCTATAAAATTGGCTCTGGAGAATTGGCGACATTTACTCGAAGGCACCCAATTACCAATAATTATATACACGGACCATAAAAACCTCCAATATCTTCAGACTAGCAAAACTCTCTCGCATCGACAGGTACGATGGTCACTATTCTTTCTAAGGTTTAACTTCCTAGTGACCTACACACCTGCAGATAAGAACAAAAAGGCGGATGCACTATCACGACTAACTGAAGAAAACTACTTTGAAATTCCTTCCGTTCCTATAATACCTCACAAACGCATTATTGGAGTTGTCCGTTCCTTGAAGGAAGAGGTTCTGCATGGTATAAGTTTGGATTCACCCCCACCACAACTAAATACTGATGCAGAAGGCTTCCTCTACTACAACGACAAACTTTACATACCACCTACCCTACGCACCAAGATCTTGGAATTATCGCATGATGTGCCTATGGCAGGACATATGGGTATGACAAAGACTTTCAATTTGATTTCTCGGCAATTCTGGTGGCCTGACATGAAAACATCTATACAAAAATTCGTCTCTTCATGCAATGTCTGTGCCAGGTCCAAAATTGACACTACGAGACCATCTGGTCTACTATGCAGTCTACCAATACCCCAAACTCCATGGGAGGTTTTGTCATTGGACTTCATCGTAGAATTGCCTCCTTCCAAAGGATTTAATACCATCTTGGTGTCAGTGGACCATCTGACAAAGATGGCACATTTCATTGCTATTCGCAGACTACCTTCGTCCAAACAAACGGCAGAACTCCTGATGAAACATGTCTTCAGATTACATGGTATCCCAAAAACTCTTCTGTCTGACCGTGGATCCCAATTTATTTCTAAATTCTGGCAAGAACTATGTCACATATTACGGATTGAGCGGAAGCTCACTTCTCCTTACCATCCGCAGACCAACGGACAGACTGAAAGAGTCAACCAATGCATCGAGCAGTATTTACGTTGTTACACTTCTTACCAACAGGATGATTGGTTGGATCTTCTCCCCCTGGCAGAATTTGCCTACAACAACGCAACCCACAGTACGACCAAGCAGAGTCCGTTCTACTTGAACTATGGGTTCCATCCCTCTATTCTCCCTCCACGCATCCTTCCTTCAAATAACCCAGTAGCCTCAGACTATCTTACCCAAATAAAGGATTCTCTGGGTTTATTAAATACTACCATTGCACACGCTCACAGTCAACAAAACAAGTACTATGATCTTCGTAGAAGACCTTCTCCACAGTATACTATCGGGGACCTCGTTTGGCTCTCAACAAAAAACTTGAGACTGAAGATCCCTAGCAAAAAGCTTGGACCTCTGTTCTTGGGACCTTTCCCAATCAAGAAACTTATTGGAAAAGCTGCAGTGCAGCTTACATTGCCAATGGACCTAAAAATCCATCCCATTTTCCATGTGTCGCTACTGAAACCCCATGTTCCGGACCAAGGAATAAGGCCTAATATTCCACCTCCCCCTCCTGTACAAGTTGAAGGTGGAGAAGAATACGAGATAAAAGAGATTCTGGATTCTCGTATCTACAGAAGAAGACTTCAGTACTTGGTTAGATGGAAGAACTATGGGCCCCAAGACGACACCTGGCTAAACACCTCTGACATACATGCCCCTAGATTAATCCGCAATTTTCATGCGAGATACCCAGACAAACCAGCTCCAGAGGCCTTCAGGAGCAGGCCTTAAGGGGGGGGTATTGTAATGTTCCGGTACCTTTGGTACCCTAAATTACACTTTCCACAAGTGTATGCGCCCCACCATTTACTTTTGGAAAGGTGCGCATACACCTTTAAGACTGGAGCTGTCATCACCCAGCGCCGGACTAGATGGCTATTTAAATCGCCGGTTCTCACTCACATGTGTTCGTTCAAACACCCTTACCTGGATGCTAACCTTGCTTGAAGCTTCTATGCTTGCAAGCTTACCTCGCTGACGGAACCTCGCTGCGCTGATCCCTGTATCCCGCTACTGGATCATCCGCCTCTCCTGAACCACCCTTCGGCTGTATCGCTAATAGTGCTAAGTACCCCGCAGGGGAATTCTCTATAAACTTATACTAAGCTTACACTATCTAGCTCTGCATAGTAAAGACTGTTTATCACATCTGCATAACTAGATTGCTAGCTCTTGAGACTACTGCTACTTTTCTGCACTGGGTTGATCTCTTTTGTATGTCCACCTGCTATTTTGTCATCTGCTACCATACAACATTGCTAAACCTTCCTGCATCCATCTGCTACTGTCTCACCTTCAAGTGTCTATCACCTACCACCTCCACTCAACCTATCCCTCAACCTTCATCATTGTGTTACCACATACATAAAGTCACTCTAGGAACCAGCTTGCTAATTGTGTGTATTTACTGGCTGAAATAAGACCTTCCACACATGATGAGTCATTGAGGTTGGGAATGGTATCTCAGCATATCTCTTACATGACTACCGACGTGGAACTATTTCTGCAGCTGAAAATCCACACCATATAAGAAACGCAGGAGCGTTACAATGTGCTCGATCTGTTGGAGGATAGAAGAGTCTGGGCTATGTTTATGCGTCTTAAGGAGAGATTGGAACTCTCGGTCTAGAGTCTGAATCATAGATTGTTGTTCTTTTTTAAAGTTAGGAAGACACTTGGATAATTTTCCCCCTGCACCGTCACCTTGTGTGGTTCCCCAAATGGACATGGGAGAGATGTCCTGCATGACATTTTCCAAAAAATATTGCTGAAGACTAATCCTAATATCCTCAAACCAACAAGGGTCAGGCAGAAGTGATTCATTAAGTCACTACTGAGCAGCGCAGGGAAGCGAGAGAAAAACAGAGAACGAGACAAAGACTAGTGAGTGATCAGATCACTCGGTAGCAGTGTTAATTTTGGCAGCAAATTTCAATTTAGTTTTAGTCTTAGTCTTAGGACTAAAATGGCATTTTAGTTTTAGTCCCATTTTAGTCTTCTGCAAGTGTTTTAGTTTTAGTCGTATTTAGTCGACTAAAACTCCAGTACATTTTAGTCGACTAAAACTCCAGTACATTTTAGTCGACTAAAACTCATTTTAGTCATCTATAATCGAATGGGTGTAGTTCAATTGTAATTTGTAATGCATTATTTAAGCATTTCTCTACAATTTCCAAAGTCATTATATACTACTGCTGGTCCTGGAGTGAAAAGTCTAATATGTTATTATTTATGGTATTAAGCTTTGAGCATGCACCAATTTTGGCAGCAAATTTCGATTTAGTTTTAGTTATAGTCTTTTGACTAAAATGCCATTTTAGTTTTAGTCGTATTTTAGTCATCTGAATTGTTTTAGTTTTAGTCGTATTTTAGTCGACTAAAATTGTATTAATTTAGTCGACGAAAAAGTTTTAGTCGGTTTTAGTCGACGAAATTAACACTGCTCGGTAGTCTTGTTAGTGGTCTTATGTATAATAGGCACAAGGGTACATGAGACAAAGACACGGCCTAGATTTGAATAGGTAGAGTGTGGGGCCAAGAAAAAGGTGTAATCCCGTGTTGAGAGGTTAGATTCATCCTGCGCTTCCACCAAAGGGAGTTCAACGTTTTAGTTACTTGGGTACCTGCTTTAGGGGGCCGTTTAAGCTGAACCCATGCTGGGTTGGATTTTTCTAAGCAGAGATCTAGGACCAAGTAAAACTCTGCCCCACAGATATTATCCCCTTCCAGATATGGGGCTAGGGTACAGAACAAGGCAGTGAAAAATTAGGTTTGGCCTGTGTTAGGGGTGCTTAGTAAGAGATGAAAGTTACAAAGCTGTTCACCCGCAAGACCTTTCACCATGAGAAACCTGGTCTCAAATCCCTTGTTTAGGTGTGAAGGAAATTGGTTTGGTAACACAGATTGCCACGCCCTTGTTTTTTTTTTTTTTCAAATATAAATTTTATTCAGGAATTTAAAAATACATACAATAACATTTTGATATAAAATACATCACCAACTTAACATTTATTATATCAACTCTTTTACACTTTACTTATCTTATATTCCTTCATTATTTTCTTTTTTTATACCCCCCCCCCTCCACCCCTCTTTAACCCCCCCTCCCCCCCCCCCAAAAAAAAAAACAAACTATATTATATTATATTTAGAGAACACATTACCTCACATGTCTTATTTTCCTCAACGTATCCTATTATAAATTGTTTCCCTTCATCAGAGACAATAAAGTGGTTCCATAAATCCCATATTTTTGTTATACTTTTCCTGTCTATTTTGTGATATGGCAATTACTTCTTCCATTCTCCTAATATCCTCTACCCTATGTATCCAGTCCGCTATCGAGGGAGGTTGTATTTTTTTCCAGTTGCCTGGAATGCATGCCTTTGCCGCATTTACCAGATAAGGGATAATAGAACTTTCATATCTCCCCACTGGTATACCCGACGCGTGCAGCAAAAAAAAGATTCTTTTTTCTTCTATTTTGAATTCAGTAAATTTCTGAATTATGGTCTTCACTCCCGCCCAAAATGGTTTTATATTAACACAGGTCCACAGGATATGAAACAGAGTACCTACTTCTTTTCTGCATCTCCAACAGAGATCAGATTCCCTCGGGTACCAAGAATGTATTTTCTTGGGTGTTGTATACCATCTCATTATGAGCTTGTAATTCGTCTCCTGAATTTTAGTACAGCTAGATGGTTTAAAAGCAAACCTTAATATCCTCTGGATCTGTTCATTTGTTAAGTCACATTCCAGATCTCTTCCCCACTTTTCCACCCATGGTAGCTCTGGTTGCTCTTCCGGATTTGTCAATAGACCATAAGCAATTGATAATGTATGTAATAGATTCCCTGGCTTTACACAATATTGTTCAAATCTCGTTAATGTTCTACCAAAGCCCCCCTGATATTGAGGCCAGATAATGATGTAGTTGGATTGCTTGCCAAAAAGGCATATTGTATACTCCAGTTCTATCAATCAATTGGTTAATTGAAGGCCATTTCTTTTGTATAAAAAATGACGAGGCTTGTTCCTGTTTCTTCTCCCTTAGTATTGTAAACTGTCTGTCATCTAAACCCGGGGTAAACTGGGGGTTCCCCAATATTGGGAACAAAGGGGACTCATCCGTTGTCAGTTTAGTATATATATTTAATTGCGTACATGTGCGTAATGTATTTCCTATTATTAAATGATTTTTCAGATCTTTGGGTAGAGATTGATAGCACCATATAGCTCTCTTTAAATCTTCCTCCGTTTGCGCTTGTTCAATCTGTACCCAAAGTTTATTTTCCGAATGATGCCACCAATCCAGAACTCTACTCACATGAGTAGCCTGATAATATGCCCATATGTCCGGGAATGCTAAACCTCCCTTTTTCTTTGGTAAAGTTAAGATTCCACGTGCTATTCGTGGTCTTTTATGAGACCAGATATATTTCACAAATAAGGAATTTACCACCTTAAAAAAAATGCTCGGTATCGTAATCCCTCCATGCCACTGTTCTAACAGTCTCCTAGTCATTGCTATCAAGGGCAGAAAATTAAGATCGTATACCTGTGTTAATTTTGCCGGTATATATGTCCCCAAATATCTCACCGACTCATTGTTCCACTTAAAACCAAAACTACTTTTCAATATGTTAACTTGGGACGTAGGTATCCCTACTCCCATTGCCTCTGACTTCCCAAAATTAATTTTCAGATAAGACATGGCCCCAAATCTTTTGAACTCTTGTATCAGATTCGGCAGTGAGATACCCGGGTTAGACAGGGAAAATAACAAGTCGTCCGCATAAGCAGCAATCTTATATTGCTTCTCCTTTATCCTTACTCCCTCAATATCTTGATTTAATCGGACTCTACATAGAAACGGCTCTAGTGTCAAGGCGAACAGGAGGGGTGATAATGGACACCCCTGTCTTGTGCCATTTCTTATTGGAAATGCATCTGATAATAGACCATTAGCCTTCACTCTAGCTATTGGCTCTGTATATACTCTAGTTATTTTTTTCTAGCATCGCTTTCCCCAATCCGATGTACCTGAGCACGGAAAACAGAAAAGGCCATCCCACCCTATCAAATGCCTTCTCTGCATCCGTGCTCAGCACTACACAAGGGGTCCTTTTTTCCTTTACTATTTGTATCAGGTTAAGAATTCTTGTAGTATTATCTCTTGCTTCCCTTGATGTCATAAAACCCACCGGATCTAAATGTACTAAATTTGGGAGAAATCTTGCCAGTCTATTTGCCAGAATTTTAGTGAATAACTTTAAATCTACATTTAATAAAGATATTGTTCTATAGCTGCTACATAAAGATGGATCCTTACCCTCTTTTAGTATTAGTGAAATATGGGCAGTAAGTGTATCTCTAGTTAACTTTCCATCTAAATCTGTTGCATTATACAACTTTACCAAATATGGGCCTAAAATATGAAACAACGACTGATAATATTGTGTCGTTAAACCATCCGGTGCTGGCGCTTTCCCGGGCTTCATTGATTTTAGTGCTTGCTGTATCTCCTCTATGGTAATCCCAGCCTCTAGAGATTCCCGATCTTCATCCGTTAATTTAGGTAATTGTGATTGAGCTATATACATACCTTTCAATATCTTGTTGAGAGGGCGGCACTTCTTTTAAGTTATATAATGAGGTGTAGTATTTCTCAAATTCCGCTGTTATTTGAGTTGGTAGGGTTTTCTTAACCCCTTCTGTCGAAACAATATGGGGTATATACGATCTCAATTTCTGCCCCTGTATAGACCTGGCAAAAAGTTTTCCGCATTTGTTACCTGCTTCATAATTCAATTTACGGCACCTTTGTATGGCGGCTTTGGCCTTATATTGTAACAGATCCGTTATCTGCTTTCTAATCAACGTCAACTCCATCATTATTGTCCCTGATAAGGTTTGCTTATGTTTAGTGTTGAGCGAACACGGACTGTATTATTCGTGTTCGTACCGAATAATTGGATTTTTTGTACCCGAACACGGACACGGACACTTTACTGTATGTTCGGGTAAAAATCCGTGTTCGGTCGTTTTATTTCCGGGTTTTGCATGCTTTGGCGCTCTTTTCATGGCGGGCTTTCAACAGCCAATCAACAATCGTTTAACTGGTGTGCCTTAAGCCATCCCAGCCATGCCTGCAAATGTCTCAGTAGCTGTGATTGGCCGTCTGAAGCATGTGACCAAGTCTTTATAAGTTCGAGGCAGCCGCAGCGGCGTCATTATGCTGCTTAGATTCAGGGACAGAGCACACATCAACGTGCTGGCTGCTGATTAGGGAAAGATAGGCAGGAAAAAACCATTTGTGTCCGGATAGAATTGAGGGACAGGTCGGAGTGTTTAGGCAGGGCGAGTTGTAGGCATTTTAGGGATAGAGTCTGCTGAATTATATAGGGTCAGTGTCTTCTACAAACTACAATCGATATTGCTGTGTGGGGGGTGGGGTCTGCACTCAATCCTGATCTACGATCTCTTCTCAATCCTGTTAGGGACAGAGTCTGCTGAATTTTAGGGAAACTGTGTTCTACAAACTACAATCGATATTGCTGTGTGGTGTGGGATTGGAGATAGGCAGGTGTCAGTGATCCACATCCATTTTTCTGTGTGTGAGCTGCAGTGAACACAATCTTTTTGGGCTGCAGTGAACACAATCTTTTTGGGCTGCAGTGAACACAATCTTTTTGGGCTGCAGTGAACACAATCTTTTTGGGCTGCAGTGAACACAATCTTTTTGGGCTGCAGTGAACACAATCTTTTTGGGGTGCAGTGAACAAAATCTTTTTGGGGTGCAGTGAACACAATCCTTTTTGGTGTGCAGTGAACACAATCTTTGTGGGGTGCAGTGAACAAAATCCTTTGTGGGGTGCAGTGAACACAATCTTTTTGGGGTGCAGTGAACAAAATCCTTTTTGGGGTGCAGTGAACAACATCCTTTTTGGGGTGCAGTGAACACAATCTTTTTGGGGTGCAGTGAACAAAATCCTTTGTGGGGTGCAGTGAACACAATCTTTTTGGGGTGCAGTGAACACAATCTTTTTGGGGTGGAGTGAACAACATCCTTTTTGGGGTGCAGTGAACAAAATCCTTTTTGGGGTGCAGTGAACAAAATCATTTTTGGGGTGCAGTGAACACAATCTTTTTGGGGTGCAGTGAACACAATCTTTGTGGGGTGCAGTGAACACAATCTTTTTGGGGTGGAGTGAACAACATCCTTTTTGGGGTGCAGTGAACAACATCCTTTTTGGGGTGCAGTGAACACAATCTTTTTGGGGTGCAGTGAACACAATCTTTGTGGGGTACAGTGAACAGAATCTTTGTGGGGTGCAGTGAACACAATCTTTGGGGGGTACAGTGAACACAATCTTTGTGAGGTGCAGTGAACACAATCTTTGTGGGGTGCAGTGAACACAATCATTGTGGGGTGCAGTGAACTCAATCTTTGTGGGGTACAGTGAACACAATCTCATACTGAAGGTTTGAGGGTGCTGCCTGTTCCATACTCCCCCTACTCCTCATCTAGCCTTTTAGGGGTACAAACAATAGTAATTGGGGCCTAGTGTGGTTGTGTACGTGTGATATACATACACTTTTTTGGGATCATATTTTCTATTCCGCTATTTAATCAAAAACCTTTGGGGATCAGTTAAATTGGGGGATAGTCTGTGTTGGTACGTGTGAGAGAGATCCACCTTTCCAAGTTGTTGGGGTTCATCTCATACTTCTGAAGGTTTGAGGGTGCTGCCTGTTCCATACTCCCCCTACTCCTAGCCTTTTAGGGGTACAAACAATAGTAATTGGGGCCTAGTGTGGTTGTGTACGTGTGATATACATACACTTTTTTGGGATCATATTTTCTATTCCGCTATTTAATCAAAAACCTTTGGGGATCAGTTAAATTGGGGGATAGTCTGTGTTGGTACGTGTGAGAGAGATCCACCTTACCAAGTTGTTGGGGTTCATCTCATACTTCTGAAGGTTTGAGGGTGCTGCCTGTTCCATACTCCCCCTACTCCTAGCCTTTTAGGGGTACAAACAATAGTAATTGGGGCCTAGTGTGGTTGTGTACGTGTGATATACATACACTTTTTTGGGATCATATTTTCTATTCCGCTATTTAATCAAAAACCTTTGGGGATCAGTTAAATTGGGGGATAGTCTGTGTTGGTACGTGTGAGAGAGATCCACCTTTCCAAGTTGTTGGGGTTCATCTCATACTTCTGAAGGTTTGAGGGTGCTGCCTGTTCCATACTCCCCCTACTCCTAGCCTTTTAGGGGTACAAACAATAGTAATTGGGGCCTAGTGTGGTTGTGTACGTGTGATATACATACACTTTTTTGGGATCATATTTTCTATTCCGCTATTTAATCAAAAACCTTTGGGGATCAGTTAAATTGGGGGATAGTCTGTGTTGGTACGTGTGAGAGAGATCCACCTTTCCAAGTTGTTGGGGTTCATCTCATACTTCTGAAGGTTTGAGGGTGCTGCCTGTTCCATACTCCCCCTACTCCTAGCCTTTTAGGGGTACAAACAATAGTAATTGGGGCCTAGTGTGGTTGTGTACGTGTGATATACATACACTTTTTTGGGATCATATTTTCTATTCCGCTATTTAATCAAAAACCTCTGGGGATCAGTTAAATTGGGGGATAGTCTGTGTTGGTACGTGTGAGAGAGATCCACCTTTCCAAGTTGTTGGGGTTCATCTCATACTTCTGAAGGTTTGAGGGTGCTGCCTGTTCCATACTCCCCCTACTCCTAGCCTTTTAGGGGTACAAACAATAGTAATTGGGGCCTAGTGTGGTTGTGTACGTGTGATATACATACACTTTTTTGGGATCATATTTTCTATTCCGCTATTTAATCAAAAACCTTTGGGGATCAGTTAAATTGGGGGATAGTCTGTGTTGGTACGTGTGAGAGAGATCCACCTTTCCAAGTTGTTGGGGTTCATCTCATACTTCTGAAGGTTTGAGGGTGCTGCCTGTTCCATACTCCCCCTACTCCTAGCCTTTTAGGGGTACAAACAATAGTAATTGGGGCCTAGTGTGGTTGTGTACGTGTGATATACATACACTTTTTTGGGATCATATTTTCTATTCCGCTATTTAATCAAAAACCTCTGGGGATCAGTTAAATTGGGGGATAGTCTGTGTTGGTACGTGTGAGAGAGATCCACCTTTCCAAGTTGTTGGGGTTCATCTCATACTTCTGAAGGTTTGAGGGTGCTGCCTGTTCCATACTCCCCCTACTCCTAGCCTTTTAGGGGTACAAACAATAGTAATTGGGGCCTAGTGTGGTTGTGTACGTGTGATATACATACACTTTTTTGGGATCATATTTTCTATTCCGCTATTTAATCAAAAACCTTTGGGGATCAGTTAAATTGGGGGATAGTCTGTGTTGGTACGTGTGAGAGAGATCCACCTTTCCAAGTTGTTGGGGTTCATCTCATACTTCTGAAGGTTTGAGGGTGCTGCCTGTTCCATACTCCCCCTACTCCTAGCCTTTTAGGGGTACAAACAATAGTAATTGGGGCCTAGTGTGGTTGTGTACGTGTGATATACATACACTTTTTTGGGATCATATTTTCTATTCCGCTATTTAATCAAAAACCTCTGGGGATCAGTTAAATTGGGGGATAGTCTGTGTTGGTACGTGTGAGAGAGATCCACCTTTCCAAGTTGTTGGGGTTCATCTCATACTTCTGAAGGTTTGAGGGTGCTGCCTGTTCCATACTCCCCCTACTCCTAGCCTTTTAGGGGTACAAACAATAGTAATTGGGGCCTAGTGTGGTTGTGTACGTGTGATATACATACACTTTTTTGGGATCATATTTTCTATTCCGCTATTTAATCAAAAACCTTTGGGGATCAGTTAAATTGGGGGATAGTCTGTGTTGGTACGTGTGAGAGAGATCCACCTTTCCAAGTTGTTGGGGTTCATCTCATACTTCTGAAGGTTTGAGGGTGCTGCCTGTTCCATACTCCCCCTACTCCTAGCCTTTTAGGGGTACAAACAATAGTAATTGGGGCCTAGTGTGGTTGTGTACGTGCGAGATACATACACTTTTTTTGATCATATTTCCTATTCCGCTATTCAATAAAAACCTTTGAGGATCAATTGAATTGCGGGATAGTCTGTGTCGGTACGTGTGAGAGAGATCCACCTTTCCAAGTTGTTGGGGTTCATCTCATACTTCTGAAGGTTTGAGGGTGCTGCCTGTTCCATACCCCCCCTACTCCTCATCTAGCCTTTTAGGGGTACAAACAATAGTAATTGGGGCCTAGTGTGGTTGTGTACGTGCGAGATACATACACTTTTTTTGATCATATTTCCTATTCCGCTATTCAATAAAAACCTTTGAGGATCAATTGAATTGCGGGATAGTCTGTGTCGGTACGTGTGAGAGAGATCCACCTTTCCAAGTTGTTGGGGTTCATCTCATACTTCTGAAGGTTTGAGGGTGCTGCCTGTTCCATACCCCCCCTACTCCTCATCTAGCCTTTTAGGGGTACAAACAATAGTAATTGGGGCCTAGTGTGGTTGTGTACGTGCGAGATACATACACTTTTTTTGATCATATTTCCTATTCCGCTATTCAATAAAAACCTTTGAGGATCAATTGAATTGCGGGATAGTCTGTGTCGGTACGTGTGAGAGAGATCCACCTTTCCAAGTTGTTGGGGTTCATCTCATACTTCTGAAGGTTTGAGGGTGCTGCCTGTTCCATACTCCCCCTACTCCTCATCTAGCCTTTTAGGGGTACAAACAATAGTAATTGGGGCCTAGTGTGGTTGTGTACGTGTGATATACATACACTTTTTTTGGATCATATTTTCTATTCCGCTATTTAATTTAACTGGGCCTCCATGCGAGACCTGTGTGCCTTGTTGCGCTGTTTTGAGTACTCCACCAACATGGCCAGTGGCAATGACGCCGTTCTCAGCTTAACTATCCCACTTCTATGCCTCCTTGAAAAAACAATTCGGGCGATGATGGAAGAGGATGTGGCACAGGATGAGGAGGAGGAGGAGGATGAAGAGGTAACATTTCCAAGGCTTTCAGGGCAGTCATTCGCAAGGGGCTCCGAGGGTGGGTTCCTGCACACGCAAATGCCAGGGACGCAATTGTCCAGCAGGGGCACAGTTCTGGAGGATGAGGAGGATGAGGAGGAGGAGGAGCTGGAGGAGGAGATGGAACCATGTTCACAGCAGGGTGGCACCCAGGCCAGCTCATGGCCATCACTGGTGCGTGGCTGGGGGGATACAGAGGACACGGACCATACACCTCCCACAGAGGACAGCCTTTCGTTGCCTCTGGGCAGCCTGGCACACATGAGCGATTACATGCTGCAGTGTCTCCACAACGACCGCCGAGTTGCCCACATTCTAACTTGTGCTGATTACTGGGTGGCCACGCTGCTGGATCCCCGTTACAAGGACAACGTACCGTCCTTAATTCACTCACTGGAGCGCGATCGCAAGATGCGCGAGTACAAGCGCACGCTGGTAGACGCCATGCTGCTGGCATTCCCATCTGACAGCGGGGCCACAGTGGAAGCACAAGGCAGAGGAGGAGGAGGAGGAGGTCGCCAACGCAACCAGGGCACCGCCAGCACCTCAGAAGGCAGGGTTAGCATGGCCGAAATGTGGAAAAGCTTTGTCAGCACGCCACAACAAACAGCAGCACCAGCAGCTCAGATGGAACGTCTTAGCAGGAGGCAGCATTTTACCAACATGGTGGAGCAGTATGTGTGCACACGCCTACATGTAGTGAATGACGGGTCTGCCCCCTTCAACTTCTGGGTCTCCAAATTGGGCACATGGCCTGAGCTTGCCCTTTACGCCTTGGAGGTGCTGGCGTGCCCTGCAGCCAGTGTATTATCTGAACGGGTATTTAGCACGGCTGGGGGCGTTATAACAGACAAGCGCAGCCGCCTGTCCAGAGACAATGTGGACAAGCTCACGTTCATTAAAATGAACCAGGCATGGATCCCACGGGACTTTTCCGTACCTTATGCAGAATAGCAATGGATACCGACCTTACCCACCCATTGTTCCATTTTTGCTCTTTCTCACTCTTTTGGGGTGTACCCTCATTTAAAATTTGTGAAAAGAAGCAGTGTTGGCTACCTCGTCCTCCTCCTCAGGGCCAGATTAATGTAGGGGCTATTGGAGCTGCAGCTCCAGGCCCCTACCTTTTATATAGGCCCCGGGTTGGCCATATTCACTGTTACCGCTCTTCTGTCACTTGTAAACACAGAAGTCTGGCTTCTATGCTCGCTTCCCCAGGCAGCACCCTCAGAACCTCCCCACACAGCGTGAAGGCCGGACAAGGAGGGACAGTTGGCGATGCATGGATGTGTTTATGGGCTTCAGAGACAGCATCCCATGTTGAATTAGGCATGCATGGCTGCACCCTTCCTCCTCTGGGTGCATGGCAAGGCACGGCCCTAAGGCCCTTCAAAATCCTCAGCACCAAGCCCATGATGCTGTTAATCCGGCCCTGGTCCTCCTCCACCGCCGCTTCCACCTACACCGCCCATAGGTGTGCGCAGCCTATTGCATTAAGGTGTGCACCCCAAAGTTGAAATACACATGCATGTGTTTGCCAGCAGGGAGAGTAATGTATCGGGGCCATGTACCTGTAGGCAAGGAGAAATAGAGCAGAGCAGGTCCCAGGGAGATCTTTCCCATCTCCTCACTGGCAATGCTATGTGCCCTAGGTGATTAGGGTGTGCCCAGGCACACCCAGCACACCCTGTGCGCACGCCTATGTCACCGCCACATCCACCACCACCTTAACCTCCCTCCTACTCCATATGGGCCTCGTCCTTCAGAGATGAAGAAGAACATTGTTTTATTTTTCTGTTTTTTTTTGTTGTTTTAAGTTATTTCCCTATCCACATTTGTTTGCAGAGCACTTGCCATGCTCTTAATTACGTTTTGCTGCCATTTGCAGCACTCTAGCCCTTTCCTTTGGTGTTTTAGAGCCATTTTAGTGCCTTAAAGTTCGGGTCCCCATTGACTTCAATGGGGTTCGGCGTCCGGGAAAAGTTCGGTAAAAGTCCGGGACACGGACCCGGACTTTTTTTTAAAGTTCGGCCGAACCCGTCGAACACGGACATCTAGGTGTTCGCTCAACCCTACTTATGTTCTATCTCTAACGAACTAAGTCTTTCCAAAAGTTGTGACAGCTGTTCATTCCTTTACCTTTTAATACGTGCTCCATGCTTAACAAAAACTCCTCTCATTACCATCTTGTGAGCCTCCCAGAGGGTCCCCGTACGACAACCAGGTGGTTGATTATTTATCTTGAAGTAGACTTTCATCTCCTCCGATACTTCCTTTAATACCTCTTCTCTATGTAGCAAGCCCTCATTTAACCTCCAAAAACGCCTTCTCTGTGAAGAATTCGATGTCAGACTATACGTTATTGATATAAGTGCATGATCTGACCAGGTAATACTATCTATATCTGTTTTTTTCACTGCCTGTAATAGAGCATGAGGTATAGCGAAGAAATCGATTCTAGAATAATTCTTATGTGGTATTTAGTAGAATGTATATTCTTTTTCAGGGGAGTGTTGTAGGCGCCATACGTCAATCAGTTGAGCTTTATGTAAAGCCCTTAATATCCGTTTACTCATTCCGGGTGTAAGTGCCGTGGTCCCAGAGGAGGTATCTGCTGCTGGTATCAATGGCACATTAAAGTCCCCTCCCAAGATCAATTAACCCTCTGAGAAGCCCACAAGTTTGGCCAAAGTCCTAGAAATAAATGTATCTTGCTGATTATTAGGCGCATATACTGTTGCCAACGTTACCTGTATTTCACCTATCAGTCCCTTGACAAATAAAAATCTTCCCTCTGGATCCTGTCTACTGTCTTGGAAAGTACATGGGACATAATTTGCTATGAGTATAGAAACCCCTCGTGATTTTGCTTGCGTGTACGTGGAGTGATATACATGTGGAAAGAACCTATTTTTAAGAAAAGGCATTTTATCTATCCTGAAATGTGTATCTTGTATTAATGCAGTACTAGTTTTTAAACGTCTCAATTCTGTCAGTAGCATGTGTCTCTTTTCTGGTACGTTTAGTCCTTTTACATTATAGGAAATCATTCTTAAATCTTCCATTACTGGTCAAGGACAACAAAAATAACCATAAAAAAAGAAAAAAAAAGCCAAATACCCCAACCCACTGACGAGTGAGAGAAATCGGTTCCTATAAGGGATCGGTTCTCTCTCCCGTCACTTCAGATAGTTTCCCTATCCTTATCTGACACTGTGCCACCTGTGTGTATTCCTAAATAGGGCAAAGCCCCGGAGTGGCCCTCTGCGTACCCTCCAACACCTCATCCCTTTATCTTATTTTTGATATATTCCAATGCTACAACATCATAAGACACCAACAAGTTTACTCTAACCCTCTGGGTGAGCTTCAACTTACATCTCCCCCCTCCACTCCATATGAGGGGGTGTACACAACTCACTACTAAAAATTCAAAGATAAGTGCGAGGGGGGAAGGGGAAGCGGAAGGTTAACCCCAATTTCCTCTCTATTGTGACCACAACAACCATACAAAAAAAAAAGGGGGGTGAAAAATATCCATCTACCTACAAATCTCCCATCCGTGAGCAAATTTAAAGGGGAAGGAAAATATCCTTCCTTTAGTGATAAATATAAGTGATTTAACCACTTTAGGACCGCGCGCGGTAATACTACTGCGGCAGTGCAGCACGATACCGCTCAGCCACGTAGTATTAATGTCATGCGCGATCGCGGCTCCAGAGCGCGCTCCCGCGCGCCGCGGGTCCCGATACCGATGGCATTCGGTAGGGAACCGATCAATCACCAGATACTGACCAATGATTTTTGGTCAGTGTCTGTAGATCGGTCCCCACCAATGGCAATCTGTCCCCTGTCTGTGTAATGTAAACACAGACAGGGGAAGTGATGTCACTGTCCCTCCTGAAGTCCTTTCGGTTCCAGGAGAGAGACAGAGACACACCAAAAACGTGAGTTTCCACCAACACTACACTGACATACCTCACATAGGCACATTTAACCCCTTCATCACCTCTGATCACCCCCTGATCACCCCCAAACCCCTCACAGTGAACACTATATACAGTGGTATACAGATATTTTACTGATCACTGTATAAGTGTCACTTGTGAGCGTAGTTTGCACCTGCGTTAGGCCCAAATAGGGTTAGGGTACCCGCCACCTATCCCCTAATAAAGTTTTTACCCCTTGATGAGCCCCAGTTAACCCCTTCACTACCTATTACTCTGTGCACTAAATACAGTATATAGGTAAATACTGATCACTGTATTTAGTGTCACTAGTGACCCTAATTTGCGCTTGCGCTAAGCCCAGATAGGGTTAGGGCACCCGCCACCTATTCCCTAATAAACTTTTAACCCCTTGATCTTCCCCAGTTAACGCCTTCACTCCATATAAAACAGTGCACTAATATATACAGTATATCAGATAACTACTGATCACTGTATTTAGTGTCACTTGTGACCCTAATTTGCGCTTGCGCTAAGCCCAGATAGGGTTAGGGCACCCGCCACCTATTCCCTAATAAACTTTTAACCCCTTGATCTTCCCCAGTTAACCCCTTCACTCCATATAAAACATATAAAATTTACGCCATTAGAAAACCTAAAGATGGAGATTGATTTTCGGGGTCCCGTACACAGCTAGGCTCCCAAAAAGTCTCACATATGTGGTATCCCTGTACTCAGGAGAAGCAGCAGAATATATTTTGGGGTGTAATTACACATATACCCATGGCATGTGTGAGAAATTTATCTTTTAGTGACAACTTTGTGTTAAAAAAAAAAATTTTTTTTTTTTATTCATTTTTCAAACACCTGTGACAAAAAAATTAAATATTCAATGAGCTCAACATGCCTCTCAGAACATTCCTTAGGATGTCTACTTTCCAAAAAGTGGTAATTTGGGGGGGTCTTGTACTGCCCTGCCATTTTAGCACTTCATGAATTGAGATAGGCAGTCAGAAATTAAAGCTGCGTAAAATTTCAGTATTTACACAATAGTTTGTAGACGCTATAACTTTTGCGCAAACCAATAAAAATACGCTCATTGAATTTTTTTTTGTCAAAGACATGTAGCTAAATATATTTTGGCCAAAAAAAATGACATAAATTGAGTATATTGGATATTTTTTAAAAGACAAAGTTGAAAATGTCATTTTTTTGCAAAATTTTCGCTCTTTTTTTATTAATATCGCAAAAAATAAAAAGCGCAGAGGTGATCAAATACCACCAAAAGAAAGCTCTGTTTGTGGAAAAAAAAGGTCGTAAATTTCGTTTGGGTACCACATTGCATGACCGCACAATTGTCAGTTAAAGTTGCACAGTGCCGAAGCACAAAAAGTGGTCTGGACGGAAGACAGCAAAATCCTCCGGTGGTAAAGTGGTTAATTGACCAAAAAAACCCCCCATACACCCCACCCTCATCCTTCCATTCTTTCCCCTTTCCCCCTCCCAGATAATAACCCCTCAACCTCCAGAATCAGCATAGGTAGAGGCATACATATAAAACATACATTTCTTCATTTCCAATTCTGTCCTGTGTACATACATAGTTTTCCCTAATTGCCAATCTCCCAATTCAACTCCCCACTGCCCTTCCTTCCCCTTTCCCTTTTCTCTTCTCGCCTCTCCCCTATACAGGGGGAGAGGAGAGAATAAAGAAAAAAAAAATTTTTTTACGTGCTTAATTTACAAGTAAGTAAGGGGGATGGAGAAAAAAAAATCCTCCCTAATGTGTCAAGAAAAAAAAAATGTACCCCCATAGCAAACATTATCTCCCCTGTGGATAATTAAACAAAAAAAGGGAAAATAGCTTCCCTTTAGTGATCAAACAAATAGGTTAAATGACAAAAAAAATGAGAGAAAAGAAAAAAAAAAAAAGGGGGAATAAGCAGCAACGAGAGAAAGGGGAGTCCCGCAAATTCTAAAATTCTTTAAAGACTATTCCTCTCTATCTTGTCTCTTCCTCCGCCGCTGTATCTGTTCTTCTCTCTTGCTGTTGAAGATGTTCAAAAAACCTTTCTTTGGGTATTCGACCCAACCAATTTACCACGTGTATGGGATCTGCCCCTATAAACGAAAAAAAGGCCATTCTATCTTGGTATGTCCTAAGGTTAAAGTATCGACTATTCCTGCGAAATGTTACGGAGAAGGGGAATCCCCATCTATATGTACACTCCGCCTTTCTAGCTAGATCCAATAATGGTCTTAAAAGAGCTCTTCTCCGCAGTGTTCCTCTGGCGATATCTGAATATATTTTAACCGGTGCTCCTTCCACATTTATATCTTGAGCCTCCCAAGCCATCCTTAGAATAGACTCCTTATGTGTATAGTGATGTATTCTACAGATCACATCCCTTGGTCTCCTCTCGTCCTTGCTTCTAGGGCCCAGCGCTCTATGTATCCTTTCCATTTCTAGATGTCTCTGATATTTATCCTTCAGAACCTGTTTGAAGATCTCTTCCGCCACCTCTGTCAATTTTTCACTATTTATAGATTCAGGTACACCACATATTCGCAAGTTATTATGGCGACTTCTATTCTCTATTTCTTCCAGCTGTAATTGTATTGTATCTTCCATCTCCCTCTGTATATCTCTTGTTGACCCTAGAGATGCCACTTTCTCTTCTATAACCTTTCTGGCAGTTGTCTCCTCTGCTAGGCGTGTTGTGATATTTTGTATATCTTTTTTTACTCCTTGCATTTCTTTTTGATGTGTTCCCTCTATTTTGCTAAACATTTGTTCTATATCTTTTTTTGTTGGCAGGGCCTGTAGCATAGCTTTGAACTCAGAGTTCTGAGTGAGGGTCTGTGCATGTATACAGGGTACAGGGTTCTCTCTTTGTCCATTCTCTGGACTATCAGAATAACTTTCTGATATAGGGGAGGTAGCTAGTGAATTAGGCATATCTCCCGACTCCGGACTTGTCAAGGCACTACTCCCACAAGTTACCATCTTTGCCCCTCTAGGTGTTTTCTGGCTGTTGGTAAGAAATCAAACAATTTCTCCTTCTGGTCTACTTGTCTGTGCCTTTACTGCGCTCTTCCTTCCTTTACGTTTTTTAGAAAGCGTCATCCTCCCTTATCTTCCACCCTGTTTTATATTTTTAGCCTCTACTTGCCAGTTTTCAATATTATCACCCAAGTAACAAGTCCTTTAAGGCCTGGGATTCCCTTCACCTGGACACTACACAGGAAAACTTCCTCTCTTCCTCCAAACTTTTGCTTGGCCCTCTAGTGGCTCCTTTCAGAATGGTCCATAATACAGCCCTTTCTCCAGTATTTATTAATTTGAATAGTCAATTTAATTTTCTCTACTGATCACCTCAACAGCATTCAACATAGGGAAAAGATAAAAGTTATGTCCTCTCACCCACATCTCCTCTTTCCTGCACTCCGAGGTGTTCATATCTCTCGTTGCGAAGCTGGGCCAAACCCTGTTGCTTTCCCAGTAAGAGCTTCCGATATGAAGAGGGGGCGAGGTAGGATGGGCTATACATTCTCCTTTGCAGGCTGCTCTAATAGCCACATTACCTCTCCAGTATCCTGCTGTCCAGGTATCCCCCTCCTCCACCGACAGCACAAGCACCCAATAGAGTAAAGGTTTGCTCTTTAATCCGGTAGTTCAATGTCCCGTACTTCTGTCCTCGGCGTCTGGTAACTCAGGCGGGAGAGTCTCACAGGGCGGAGAGTCTCACACAGCGTGTTCCAATGTAAACTGCCAGCATAGCGGGGTAAAGAAGTGAGCTGAATTGCTCAAACGGCTAGTACTTCTCCGCTATCCTGCCGTCTAGGTGTCCCCCTCCTTCATTTATAGCCTGGGCTTGCGATGAAGTATCCTTAGCCTGGTAATTCACCGTCCCGCCATTCTATCCTCGGCGTCTCTGGTAGCTCGGGCGGGAGAGGTGAAAGCCGCAGTGGAGAGTCTCACAGAGCGTGTTCACATGACCACTTCCGGGCACGCCCCCGGAGCTGGTCTGTCCCCACGCCCTTGGTTTTATTGGGGGCATTCGCCATAAAAGATACTGTGTAGTGTTTATGAAAAAATGATCTATAAGATTTGGGAAAGTGAGTCTCCTGGAGTAGGAGAATATTCCCCCAACAGGAATGGTAATATTGTAAAGCTAGTGTTATGAAATATAATGCAGCAAGGGGTTGTGGAGGTCACTGGTGTACTCATGCTGCTAAGGGGTAGTAGCTCTTTCATGTATTGCAGACTCATTCTCTTCCAAAAGAGTGCCAGGGGGATTACGTAGGCCCAGAATCATCTCAGGGGTGACTGTTGATCAGTAATCCATTCTTTATCTTCTCCTCCACTTTTGCTAATTCCACCAGAGGTGGAGGAGGACTGGGGTTCTGGAAGTGAGGAGGAGGGATGTAGTGCTACCACTGAGAAGAGGAGTTTATCAAGAATAAAATAAGGCTGCCCACCCTTCTACAGAACAGAAAATTATATAATCAGGAGGAAGGGCAGGCAGTAGGTGTCTAATTATATGGCCACAGAGGGCCAGCATTTTGGAAAGCATTTTTTTATGATGGCCACATGGTAAGAGATAGCCTAAATCACCCTCTCAGCTGTCACAGAATGTATGTAGTGTTTGTAGCTATTATATATATTTTTTCCATGTTATTTATGTATTTACAAAATTATGTTGGCCAAATTCTTTTTGCTGCAACTCCTGTGTGAAAGGACCCTTACTGGTTTTTATGTCCTAAATCTACAGTACATACCAGGAAGTCATGGAGTTTTCTATGGAACAGGTAAGGCTTTGTTCTAAAAAACTAAAGAAAGCTTTTATTTTTCTGCAACAGAGGTACATCAATGGTATATTAGTACATAGGGGAGCTTGAATTAAAAAAAAAAAAAAAAAAAGAATAGTAAAGTTTACTATTCTTTTTTTTTTTTTTTAAAGTAAACTTTAATCCTTTAAGCATGTAAATAAATGAATGATAGTTGGGTTAAGCTAACATAAGCATTGAAATATGCAACCCTCAAATCCCGATCAGAAGACAATCACTAAAATATGGGTTTGGTGGGGGTCCAACCAAACAGGAAAGACCTCCTCCGCACCTATAAAAAAGTAGGGATGATGATGAGGGTTGCTAGATGGGTGGGCACAGAAAGTATCAATACAATTGACACATCATAGACAAAAAATAACTCTTTTTATTAAGGTAACATCAATAAAAACACGATAGATTTAAAATGATTGAGACTAAACCATAGTCTAATTATAACGTAACATTATTACAAATGATGAACAGTACATGCATAGTCACAGCCAAATAGGGACGGGTCTGACGCGTTTTGCTGAATAGGTAGCTTTCTCAAAGACCTCTTTAAAATCCCAGGTGGACTATTTGCAACAGAGAGAAAAAGAATCAGAATTTATGCACAATTATAAATAATCAATGTACATATATATCGATTTATCTCATTTTGCTATATAATGTTAGAATATACAAATATACAGTAAACCCACCTCCATTGCAGGGGTTACGTTCCGGACCCAGCCGCGAAAAGTGAAAATCTGCGAAATAGAAAAACCCTATTAAAATGCATTGTAGGCATGTTTTTTTACTGTCACTGTACGTGTAAAAGCATTTTAAGGTCTTTAAACACACTTTTAAAACAATAGAAACTCATTTAAACACATGAAAGATACTGAGAGACATAGCAAGAGCTATGGAAAACACAAAAATATTTAATTTTGAATGATTTATATAGTAAAATAACATTACAAAAAAACCTGCAATATACCGGGACCGCAAAAACTGAACCGCGATGGAGCGGGGGTTTACTGTATATAATCAATTAAATAATTAAATGCTCACCAAAAGTGCAAGTATAATCAACATAGAATTGAGGATTCAAGACATCAGTTAACCATAATGGATGCCGTGGATAGCCCGTGGAGGTAACCAACAATAGGGTACACCGGACAGAGTCCAGAGACCAGTATGGGGAGAATATCGAGTCCCAAACCCTCAGGGGGAGATAACCAAACTGTGTGATCGTAAGTCAGCAAGACTATTACAATATATGGACACCGTCTGAAACAAGAAGGCAATGATATGCTTCAATAACAATTAGCACAAACCGTGAATGTCTTACACCCCATTATTATATACAGCACTAACCAGGGGGGAAAAAGAAAAAGAAAAAAGGAGGGGGGGGGTTTAATCCTTTAAGCACTTTTACTAGCCTACATTTTAAAAAAGGAAAGACACCAGTGAGCTTTAAAAAAAAACATTACATTATATACTGTATATTGCACAGAAATATTATACTGACCCTATACACTGTATTTAAGCATTTTAGCAGGCCGTATTTTGAAAAAGAGGATACAACAGCTAGCTTTAAATAAAGAAATCAGAGTGTATTTATTTCAACAAAAAAAAGACAGCACTTACCCCTGAACTGGCCCCTTCATGCCCCCCCCCCCCAAGGGGGAGTGTGTGTGGGGGGGATTTCTCTCTCTCCCCTCTCTTCATCCTAGGTTTGCTACCCCTAAGATCCTCCCCCCAAATGGCACCCTTTACGATTATCCTCTGAAATACGCACACCTTTGCTGTCCTTTCGTTCATTTCTTTATGCAATTCTTTTCCTCTATATTTTGCTTGATAGCATTTATTGACAACCCTCAGCCACTAGGCAATTGGATGGTTAGCCCAACCCTTGTTGAGGAGTTCTCTCCCTGGGTTTGGTCACAGCAACATCCCCTCAGGGGTGCCTGGACCCTGGGAGGACTACCAAGACAATCTAGGTAACTTTTAACCCAGACATGCTGGGCTTCATTTATATACTCTCTTTACAGTTCAATGTACCCGTATCATACCTTTGTCTTTTACAAACTTATTATGTTGTTATTAGGCCTTTATTTCCATATTGTTAACCGTATGGCCTCTGTCATGTATACTCTGTTTGTTATAATACTAATAAAATGTTTTTTTGTTTTTTTTAAGAAAGACAGCAAATTATTGTAGTGACTGCATGAACATTATTTAATCACTTTCACTAGGCCACATTTGGAATAGGAGATACACCAGCTTAAAAAAAAAAAAAAAAAAAAAATCAACGTCGGAGTATATTTATTTCACAAAAAAAAAGCCAGCATAATATTGTAATGACTTCATGCACAGTATTTCAGCACTTTTACTAAAGACTACTGTAAATCCAACCAGCTTTTTTTTACCAAACTGAAAAAAAAAAACAATTGCAAGCTTTTTCTGACACACACAAAAGGGTATATCTCAATGCAAACACTGTGCAATTTCTCTCTATCTACTCCAGGTGTCCCCAACACACACAGACTCTAAATATAAGATTATTGAGTTCAGATGTATAGGATGGCAGAAACTATCTCTCTTTAAGAAATAAACATACTATTAAGCAATTTAACCTCTTGCTGGAAATGGCCTTGTAAAATTGATTTGTTGCAAATAACATAAAAGCCAACATCACATTAAACTGCTCAATAGCATATCAATAAAATTGCCTGTGTAGTTTAGCTATATACTAAATACCATAGTAACAGCTTTGATGAGCATTAGCAAACAAAACAATCCCATTAAACAAAATATTTACTCTCATACTTTAAATTATACATACAGAATTAGGTAACATTGAATTTACAGATCATTTCAATGACTAATAGTCACTCTAACTTCATGCTGAAGTTAGAGTGACTATTAGTCATTGAAATGCTTTTAATTTTTTTATGCAAATTTAGGTAATCTTGGAATATTTATGAGTGCTGTCAATAGCTAGGTGAGATACAATTACTGGGTAGTGAACTGGAACATGTTGATGACTCATAACTGTATAGGTGTCGCGGTTAATCCAACACTTGGTGTTTACATTTTTGGACTGTTAGGTTAGGCCACACTAATGTTAAACTCAATATTTTTCTTGAAGGTGAAGTCCACAAAGTCACAAGATTGCACCCATATATAGCATATATATAAACATAATTGTAACCTCCAGCAATTTGGACTTCAAAATAGTAATTACATGATGTTTTTTAAATGCTGTAACATAAATAAGTATTGGAGCATAGGGAGGGATTTTTGGACATTGCCTTCATTGCTACTAGATCAAGTTGGAACTATTTCTGGAGCTACAGTCTGCTGCATTTCTGTGCCTCATACAATATGGACTTGCAATAGAGGAAGACATTAAAGGATTAGTTCACTTTTACCAAAAAAAGAAACTGCTTATGCAGATAAGGGGCATCTGTAGATAAAGACAAACTGTGCAGCTCTCACTAAAGTTGAATAATGTCCTTGCTATAGGTTTAGGCCAGGGGTGTCAAACTCAATTTCATTGCGGGCCGCATCAGCATTATGGTTGCCCTCAAAGTTATATCTGTAAAATTAGATGTCCAGAGCACTCCACGCCCTCTTACATGAGATGTCAAGAGTCCCCCACCCTTCGTTACATCACAATGCACACCCTTACCTTGTGCTGCTGCCAGAAAGAAGATGCGGGTAGATCTAGGAAGAAGTGCAAGATCTTGAGGAGCACCAGAGGAGGGCTGGAGTCAGCTTCCAGAGTCTGCTGAATGCTGAGACCAGGAGAGGCGGAGACAAGGTGGTGTTGTGGCTGCACAGAAAGGTGCAGGATCTGTAGGAGGAGTTCTGCCCTCCTCTCTGCTGCAGACTGCTGAGAAGGGGGGGGGGGGGAGATGAGCCCTCTTGCAATTGCACAGAGGAGTGCAGGGTCAGGCAAAGGAGTTCTGTCCTCTCTTCTGGCGACTACAGAGACAAGAGGGGGGGGGGTGCCACAGCTGCAGGAGAGGGGCGAGGGCCACATGAAATGTCCTGGGGGGCCACATTCAGTGTTTGATTTTACGCCCTAGGCAAGACCAGCTACTTGCGCCCCCCCCAAAAAAAAGGGAAGGGGTTAAAAACTCCTCTATGTCATACCCAGTGACCCTGATCCGATGGTTCCTCCATGTTATGCTTTCATACCCAGTGACCCCCCATATTCCTCCAAGTCACACTCGGGGACCCTAATGTCCCTCCGTGTCACACCCAGGGACTTTGATGTTTTTCTATGTCACACCCTTGGACCCCAATATTCCTCCATGTCATGCTGTCATACCCACTGACCCTGATGTTCCTCCATGTCACACCAAGGGACCCCTGTGTTCCTCCATGTCATGCTGTCATACTCAGTGACCCCAATGTTCCTCTATGTCAGACCCTGATGTTTTTCCATGTCACAGTTGGGGACCCTGATGTTCCTCCATGTCACACCTGGGGACCCTGATGTTCCTCCGTGTCACACTTGGGGACCCCAATCCCCTATGGCACACTCAAGGACCCCAATTCCTCATGGCACACCTGGTGACCTTGAACCCCTGTTACACCCGGTGACCCCTATCCTCCATGTCACACCTGGTGACTCTGATTCCCCATGGCACACTTGGTGACCCTGATTCCCTTTCATACCAGGGATGCTCCATGTAACACCCAGGAACCCCTATCCCCTGTTCTGGGGACACTAACTGGTCCTTCATCACCAACCTCCTCAGACCATTCCGGTGCCTCGTCGCTTCTGCCTCAGTAAACGTTCCGCCCTCCAGTGCCGAGCTCCGGCTCAGGTTCAGCTCTCCTCCGCTCCCTGCTTAATACCAACCCAGGGAAATGAACGGCTGCCTACCAGCTCAGTGCAGAGAGTCACTTCCTGCCTGGGGTTAAGGCCGTTCAGCTCCAGCTGGAGAGGATCATCATGCAGGCAGCACTCTGGTGGGCTCCATTCCTGCCTCTTGGGGCCCCTCCAACAGTGGTGGAAAGCCAGGGCCTGATAGTTCCGCCACTGCCCAAGACACCTGGCATCTTTCTCTGTTCCTCCCCTACCGCCACCTCTCCCCTCAGCTCACAATAATCATTCATGATGGAGAGAGAGTGCCGAATCCTGGCTGCGCCCCTAGGTGGCAATGCGCCCTAGGCGGCTGCCTAGTTTGCCAATGGAAGTACCGGTCCTGGGTTTAAGCCATCAAAGCCTGACTGGAATACTCCCATTATGTTGACAAGAGCGGTCTACTCATTACTGTTCACCTTTTCCATCACAGAAGTGAGCTCTCAAATGCTGAGCTCAAAGCTACTGCATCAGGGGAGAGTGCCCCACAGCATTTGGGACTGAATCCGTGGCACAGAGACCCCATGGACCTAGCTGCAGGTATGGAAGAGCAAAGGAGTTACCTTGTGCACATGTAGAGATCTGCGCTTAGTACATGGTGGGACCTCTGATCTGCCACTGGGAGTGAGGTGGCAGGAGAGCTGAGCTGGTGAAGTGGGACACAGGCTTTGTAGTGTCCCCCTCAAAATGCTGCATTCAGAGGCTCTTATGCAGCTGAGAACAGAGGGAATGTGATCCCTTATAAAAAGAGAAAAAAGGTATTTATAATTATTCTATATCTGTACACAAATGTTTTCCTTTCATTCCTATTTTAAACTGAATGGGTTGTTTTGCAAGGTAATCATTTACAATCACTTTATTTTTGCATAGGTAGGTGCAAAATTGACACCTGTATCCACGCCATAATACTGCAAATAACATGTAAAAACAGTTATGGTTTAAAATGAACTCCATGCTGTCATAATATTTTAACTATGTTTTCAATGAATAAGCACTGCTAAGAAATATAGGTCTCGAGAAAACTGTATTCTGTGGTATGGGCATGTATAAAGAAGTCACATCTAAAGGCAACCAAGCATCATTTTCCTTCCATTTTTAATTTCTTTAGACTGTCCAGAACACTTTTATATTTGGTGGTAGGGCCATTACTAGTTGTTGTAAGAATGGTTGACATAGTCAGAAAGATCCTTGGTTAAGTTCCCTATACCTTTCACAGTGCGGCACTCTGCTGGATTACTCTGGCTTTTGTATTTTTGGGACCTGACAGAAGTAGGGTGTATTAATAATTTCTTTGTAGAGGAACCCCTTTCCCTGTATGTTTTTTCGGATTGGCCTCATATACCATATCTTCATAGGGGTACGCACGGGGTGTGCCGGTTGTTCCTGGACACACCCTAATCACCCCATGCGAACAGGGCTCTGGTGGTGGCCCTATGCTTTCCACTCACTACTGTCACCTCTAAATACAAAAGCCCGGCTTCTGTATTTAGAAGTGTAGCACTGTCCCCGTAGGGCTTGTTGTGTAATGAATTGTTGGGCCTCCTCTGATTACCTGCAGACAGTCACTTAGGGATAGTTCACACAATCATCCTTATTCCCAATGGCTCGTCACTCAATAAACAGTACAGGGGTTTTGGTTTTTGGTATTTATTGTGTAACTTGGATGGGAGAAGGGAATAGTGGGATTTTCCAACTGGAACTATTTACAATTAATAAGGACAACTCTCCCTTGGCCTCACCAGGTTACTTGTGTATGCAGTCACTGCTTTGACCATACTGCCACGTGTATGGAAAGGGTTAAGTCTACTTGCTCATTCTCCAGCAACAGACTTGATGAACTAACATATCTTCAGGATACTCTCTAACATCCCCTTTACTGACACTCATCCACTGACTCTTCTAGCTGAAGGGATACCCTCCTCAGGACAGACCCCTTGACACAGATCTGTACTCACTGTCGGTAGAATCAGAACCTTCCAGTGTCTCCCTTTCAGTCAGCTCTGCAGGACCTTCAGGTTCAGTTATTCTCTAACTCTTAGGTCCTCAGGTTGACCAGGTGAGGCCACATGGCAACTTCTACAGAGGAGGAGGCAGCCGCCCTCTCCCTCCGGTACTCTGCTCTCCAGTTGAAAGACCCCGAGCACATGTGCTGTTGACATTTATACAGTTCCCAGCATGCACTGATGCACTTTCCTCTGCCAATCACCAGGGCTCCACTAAATGCCTGTGCACTCATTTGTCAGGTTTCCTCCCACTGTCCAATATGCCTCCCTATTGGACCAGTGTGAAACACTTCAGACAAACTGAGCTGCACATGAGCACAATGAGCAGACCTCACTAGCAGAGCCTGCTCTCTGGTAGGCAGAGAACAATATAGATTTACCTGGCAAACCTTCTGGTAAGCAGAAAAGATCCAAAACTATACTCTCTCTCTAGCACCTATCTAGGAGGGTGCTACAGAAGTGACAGCGCTCCTCTCTGAGCGGCTCCCCCAAACTCATTGAGGCGCTGATGGCATTGCTAGTGCCGGACATCCAGGAATTGCCCTACTGCAATTGCTGACACTTCTCCCCGCTGACTGCTGCCTGTCACACTAGGGTAAAAGAGCCAAGGAAGCTTCCACTAGGCTCCTTCTTGGCTCTAATTATTGGCTCTTATTTTATGACAGACCATGCATAGGAGCCTGGGAGTAAGATGATTTCCCTTCCTTAATAAAGCCGCACTGAGGTCTGTGTTGGAAGGGGAAATTTGAGGGGAACCTTTTGGTGGCATTTCTACAGCTAGGGAGAGGGCAGCATTGTGATGGCAGTAGAAGAGGATTTACAGTGGATGGGGGGATTGGGGGGCTTGTGCTAGGATTGGGATTCCAATCCTTTCGAGGATGTGGATGTAGAGGTTGTAATTGTTGCTGACCTTTGTACTCTGTAAACTGTTTACCCTTAAACCCTGTACACTGTGCACCATCTGAACTCACCACTTAATGCATTGTACACCCCTGAACTCTACACTCTGTGCACTGCTCATCCCTGAACTCTGTACTCTATACACTGTGCACCCATGAACTCTTTACTTTGTACACTGCTCACCCCTGAAATCTACACACTGCACACTGATCACTCCTGAACTCTACACTCTGTACATTGCATACCCCTGAACCCTGCACTTCATACACTGTGCACCCCTGAACTCTGCCCTTTACACACTGCGCACCCTGAATGTTACACTCTGTACATTGCACATTCCTGAAATCTGCACTCCCTTGTGCACCCCTAAACTCTGCACCCTGTACGCTGTTCACCCCTGAACCCAGGACTCTATACACTGTGCACCCCTGAACCCTGTACTTTGTACACTGTGCACTCCTGAACTCTGCACTCTGTACACTGAACATTTCTGAACCATGCATTTCAGAGCTCTGCACTCTGTATTTAGTGCACTACTGAACTCTGCACCCTGTATGTAGTGCACTCCTGAATCCTGCACTCTGTGTGTAGCGTACCCCTGAACTCTGCACTCTGTACAGAGCACACAGATAAACCCTGCACTCAGTAAGTAGTGCACTTCTGCACTCTGTTGGTAGGGCACTCCTAAACCCTGAACTATGTACGTAGTGCACTCCTGAACCCTGCACTCTGTGCAAAGCCCATTCCTGAATTCTGCACTCTGTAAGTAGTGCACTCTTTAATTCTGCTTTCTGTATGTAGTACAGTATATTCCAGGTATTTAATGTCCATTTCAAGACCCTCCCACTCTTAGTGAAACTTGGCCATACCCACCATTTCCTGCAGTGTGCTCCCTCGCCCCTGCCTGGGGAAAAGTGGGAGGCATGGTTGAATTCCTGCACCTGTTCTCTGACAAAAAAAATATAGTTCCAAGGGTAACCAGGGAACTCTGTGCTTGAAGTAAATTCTCAGGTGCTCACCCACAAAGAAATACATATAAATCCCAAACTGGTTTAGAGGCACTCATGGGCAGTGGTGTATTTAGGTTTTGTGCTGCCTTAGGCCGGACTAAACTGGTGCACCCCCTAATTTAACTATGACCCATCCCTTCCTGTCAAGGCCACACCCCTTTCTATTTCAGACCTGCCCTGTCATCTGTAAACCACACCCCTTTTCCTCTTAGAGCTCCACCTCTTCCTGGCTATACATTAAAAGTGGGTACAAAGTGCCTTCTTGTATATTTTGTTGTTTTGTATGGGTACGTCGGTTTGCGGGAGTGTTTCTGGGGGTGAGCACGCGCTCCTGGAGGCCCCTGCTAGGCAGCAGGGATACCAATTGACGGGGCCGGTGGCCGCAAATGCTGCCGGGCACCCGTGATTGTTCACCGCTGAGAGAGAACGACGGTCTGCTGTTGTAAACACAGGAGACCGTTGTTCTCTTTGAAATGATCACAGAGTGCCTGTGATCCTCCTATTTAGGATCACAGGTCTCTATATTCATTTCACAAGCCCCTCCCACATACAGTTAGAAAACACTCCCCTAGGCTCACACTTAACCCTTTGATCACCCCTGGGTTAACCCCTTCCCTGCCAGTGTAATTATTACAGTAACAGTGCATATTTTTAGCACTGATTACTGTAGTAATGTCACTGGTCCCCCCAAAAGTGTAAAAAATGTCAGTTAGGGGTCAGATCTGTCCGCCGCAATGTCGCAGTCCCGGTAAAAATTGCAGATCGCCGCCATTACTGCTAAAAAATAAAAAATAAAATATAAATGACAAATCTTTCTTAGACGCGATACTTTTGCGCAAACCAATCAATATACACTTATTGGGATTTTTGCCAAAAATATGTAGCAGAATACAAATTGGCCTAAAATGATTAAAAAAATTGATTTTAATTTTTTTTTATTGGGAATGTTTTATAGCAGAATGTAAAAAATATAGTTTTTTTCCAACACATAGCATGTACATAGCAAAAATGACACCCCAAAATGCATTCTGCCACTCCTCCTGAGTATGGCGATACCACATGTGGGAGACTTTTACACCGCCTGGCCATAAACAGAGACCCAACATCCAACTAGACACCTTCAGACGTTCTAGGAGCATGCATTTAACATTTACTTTCCTGAAAACCTATTACATTTTTGAAAGCCTTTCATATTTCTAACACATAGCATGTACATACTAATTACACCCCAAAATATATTCTGCTGAGCAAAGGGTAAAGAAAAGATTACCTGTGGTTTTAGTAGTGGTCCACAGAGGAGAGCATCCAGGGCAGGGATGTGGTCCGTGACAGCAAAAGCAATCTAACAGGCAGCAGGCAGAAATACTGTCCATAGTCATTACAGGCAGCAGGCAGGAATACTGCCCATAGTCATTACAGGCAGCGGGCAGGAAAACTGTCCATAATCATAACAGGCAGCAAGCAGAGATAGTGTCAGCACAGCCAAGCATTGGTAGCAGGCAGAGATGTGGTCTATAAAGTCCTGGGTCATTATATGCAGCGATATGCTCAGCACAGCCAAAATATTGATCCAGGCAGCAGGAAGAACCATCAAGGTTAGGCCTCTGTCAGGAAAGAATGGGGACAGGGGTAGAGGCTTCTCCCACCCAAATCTCTTTGAAGCCTCCGGACTCCAGACCCTGTTCTGGGAACACAGATAACCAAAAATGGTTTTTCTATACTCCGAACTCTATTGTGAAGCCCCTCACATATGTGTGAGACCCCTGTCTACTGAAGTAGAAGGGCAAAAGATCAATCCAAGTGGCAGGCAAAAAGCGTGGTTGATTAGCAGGCCGGTTCGGTACACTTGGAAGTCAGAAACTTGGTTTAAAACGGCAGGCAAAGGCATAATCGGTAAACAGGCTGAGGTCGGTACACGTGGATGTCAGAAATGTGGTTTTAAAACGGCAGGCAAAGGCATCGTCGGTAAACAGGCTGAGGTCGGTGCACATGGATTTCAGAAACGTGGTTTTCAAAACGGCAGGCAAATGCATCGTCGGTAAACAGGCCAGGGTCAGGTAACGTAGAAAAATGGTAGCAGGCAAATGATCTGGACAGGTATTTCAAAATGGGAAATGGCAGTCTTAAAAATAAGGGGATCTAAAATCTTATAGCTGTATGCATAGGCGTGCGCACAGGGTGTGCCGGGTGTACCTGGGCACACCCTAATCACCTAGGGCACATTAGCATTATCGCTCTGTTTGCCAGTGAGGAGATGGGAAAGATCTCCCTCGCACCTGCTCTGCTCTATTTCACTTTGCCAGCAGGGAGAGTAATGTATCGGGGCCATGTACATGTAGGCAAACACATGCATGTGTATTTAAACTTTGGGGTGCACACCCTAATGCAATAGGCTGCGCACACCTATGGCTGTATGGTAGATTTTGAAGCAATCTCCAATGCATAGGCCAGGTTGGGAGGGACAATCGGGACAATGAAAACTAGTGTCTCTTCTAATTCTATTTCTGCTGCACACACGACATCTCTTTTGGCGCCTTCTTCCTGATTCTGTGGGGGGAATGTTATAGGGAAAATGTAGCTCATGAAGTCTACTCACAATCAGAGCGAATGCTTGCTGGGGCCGGTCCTTGTTGGTATATTAGGGCAGTGATGATGTCTTCAATGTACTTGAGGTAGGTGATGTGTGTAAGATTCTGGTACCTCTGGTACCCTTATTTTCCACTTTTCTTTCAAATATGCGTCCCACCTTTCTAATTAGGTGGTACGCATACACCTTTAAGACGGATGATGTCATCGCCGAGCGCCGCAGAGCGGCTATTTCAACCGCCGGCATTCTCTCTCACATCGTTCATTCAACTTGCCTGTGTGTCCACATGCTTACAAGCTTGTCTTGCTACCGGAACCTCCAGCTATTCTCTCTTACTTGGAAACAGACCGGAACCTCGCTACTGATCCCTGTATCTCGCTACTGGATCACTCCTTCATTACTGGACCCTTCTACTACTAAACCTTACTAGTGATAAGTACCCCACAGGGGAATCCTCCATAACCTTACTTACACTATCTACCTCTGCACATTAAGGACTGTTACTATCTATGCATACTAATTCTATCATCTGCACTGTTACATAGATTGCTAGCTCTTGAGCCTACTACCATCTATCCTTGCACTGGGTTAGTCTATCCTGTATTTGTCATCTGCTGTCCTTACCACCTGTTACCATACTCGATTACTAACCTATCTGCATTCTACCTAATACCATCTAATACTCTCCTGAACATTTCTATCAAGTGCTTACCATCTCTGTCACTGTTCACACCTGTCCTTTCAGCACATCATCTTCATACTAACATATACATCCTATCACTCCAGGAACATCTTATTGAGTGTGTATATCTGTATGCTGAAGCTGACAGGCCCACAGTGATGAGTCTGGAGAGTTGGATCTGGTTATTCAACACATCTCTACATGACTACTGAGTGGAGATTCTGCAGCTGCAAATCCAGCCTACTACAAAAACGCAGGAGCGTTACAGATTGAACGAACCTAAAAAATGGATTCAGCAGAATTACCCACTCAAGTGACACAATTAACACAACAATTAAATGCATTAATGCTTGCTCTTACTGAAGTAAAAGAAGAAAATCAGACTCTGATACAGCAGGTAACCCGTTATCTCATACTTAACGGGTGATCCACGGGCCTGGGCAGACTCTCTCTTTGAGAAAAATGATCAGCTTCTGAACTCCTATTCTTTATTCCTAGCGGAACTCGCTAGTTTATATGATGACCCCAACAGGCAGAGTACTGCTGATATTCAATTGAGGGCTTTAAAACAAGGAAGGAGACCTGTAGAAGACTTTGTAGCTGAGTTCAAAAGATGGACCCTTGATTCAGGGTGGAATGATACATCTCTGCGAACTCAATTCAGACTCGGTTTGTCAGAAGCTGTTAAAGACGAGCTCGCCCGAGCGGATTTACCTGGCACCTTGGATGCCTTAATACAACTCAGTATCAACATCGACAGGCGACTGCGTGAAAGAAGGGCTGAGAAAATGGGAATGCCATTGTCTGGTCCTTCTCGGATTTTGGCCGTTGACCCTACTCCCATGGAGGTAGGAACCATACGCCCACCTTTATCAACTAATGAACGAGCCAGAAGAAGATCCAGAAACCTCTGCATGTACTGCGAATCCCCGGATCATTTGATAAGCGTCTGTCCCCTTGTCCGCAAAAACGAGGGTGAGTGTTCACATGTTTTGCTAGGAGGATTAACGACTTCCTTTTCTAACCCCTATCTCTTTGTTCATTTGACATTACAGTGGGACCAGACTAGGATTACCACCAAGGCTATGACACCGGATCTTGTGGAAACTATATTGATACATGTTTTGTTACCTTAAATAAAATACCTATTATTTCAAAACCTAAACCTGTTTCTGTTAGTTTCATTAACGGTATCCCACTATCTTCTGGTCCAATCACCAACCAGACACAAGCACTCCTCGTCACTACTAACGAGTCTCATATGGAGACCACCACTTTTGATATACTATCTTCACCCCATTTTTCTATTATTTTGGGACTCCCCTGGTTACACACACATCAACCAATCATAGATTGGAAAAAACTGACTTTGTCTTTCCCTTCTCACTATTGTGAGATTACGTGTAACCTCCCATTTTATGGAAAGATCCTGTCTGTGGTGTCAGATGAGATTGCACCACTATGCTATCGGGATCTGTCCGAAGTATTCCTTGAAAAAAATGCTCTAATGTTGCCTCCCCATAGGGATTATGATTGCACTATCGATCTACTCCCTAACAGCAAATTGCCTTTCGGTCATGTTTATCCTCTTTCACAGGATGAACTTTCTCATCTCAAGGAATACTTGGATGAGAATTTGACAAAAGGGTTCATCAGACCCTCTACTTCTTCCACAGCTGCAGGACTTTTTTTTGTCCGCAATAAGGATTCAAGTCTTAGGCCTATTATCAATTATAGGCAATTAAATACGATTACAATAAAGGATCGCTATCCTTTACCGCTCATCCCTGAACTCATTGAACAAGTGCGTGGGGCTACTTACTTCTCTAAATTAGACCTGAAAGGGGCATACAACCTAATCCGAATCCGTGGCGGAGATGAGTGGAAAACAGCATTCAGAACCAGATACGGATTATTCGAATATCTTGTGATGCCATTCGGGTTGTGTAATGCTCCCGCAGCCTTCCAAAGGTTCATAAACGACATCTTTAGAGACTTACTTGATGTCTGTGTTGTAGTATATCTGGACGATATACTTATCTATTCTCGATCTCTCTCTGAACATATAAAACATGTAAGACTTGTGTTATCCAGATTACTCGCACACAATCTATACATGAAATTAAAAAAATGCCTATTTCATAAAGAAGAAATATTATTCCTAGGATACATCATATCCAAAACCGGAATTAAGATGGATATGAGCAAGATATCCTGTATTCTGGACTGGCCTATACCAACAACTCGTAAGGCATTACAGCGATTCCTTGGATTTTCAAACTTCTATAGGAAGTTCATCAAGAACTTTTCTGCCATTGTGAGACCTCTCACACAACTGACAAGTATAAAGAAACCATTCAAATGGTCAGAAGAAGCAAATCGAGCTTTCTGCTTGTTAAAATCAAGCTTTACTTCTGCTCCCATACTACGCCATCCAGAACCATCCCTCCAATATATTCTGGAGGTAGATGCGTCAAATATGGCAGTAGGAGCAGTTCTCTCCCAACGACCAACAAATACTTCACCACTCCACCCAGTTGCTTTCTTTTCAAAATCATTAAGCAGCCCAGAGGTGAATTACCCAGTGGGTGAAAAGGAGTTGCTTGCCATAAAACTGGCACTGGAGAATTGGCGACATCTACTTGAGGGTACCCGGTTACCAATACTAATATATACAGATCACAAAAACCTTCAATACCTCCAGACTAACAAAACTCTCTCCCACCGGCAGGTACGATGGTCATTATTTTTCCTAAGATTCGAATTCTTAGTGACCTACACGCCTGCAGACAAAAATAAAAAAGCGGATGCGCTATCACGATTAACCGAAGATAACTGCGCTGAAATCCCTTCTATTCCTATAATACCCTATGAACGTATTATTGGGGTTGTTCGTTCCCTGAAGGAAGAGATTTTGCACAGTATAAGATTGGATTCACCTCCACCACAACTAAGTACTGATGCAGAAGGCTTCCTCTACTACAACGACAAACTCTACATATCCCCTACTATGCGTACCAAGATCTTGGAGTTATCACATGATGTGCCCATGGCAGGACATATGGGTATGACGAAAACCCTTAATTTGCTTACTAGGCAGTTTTGGTGGCCTGATATGAAGACGTCTGTACAAAAATTTGTATCTTCATGTGACATCTGTGCAAGGTCCAAAATTGACACTACAAAACCATCTGGTCTACTCTGCAGTCTACCAATACCCCAGGTTCCATGGGAAGTTGTGTCCTTAGACTTTATAGTAGAACTACCACCTTCTAAAGGATTTAATACCATTCTAGTGTCAGTGGACCACCTGACAAAGATGGCACATTTCATCGCTATCCGTAGACTACCTTCATCTAAACAAACAGCGGAATTACTGATGAAACATGTGTTCAAGTTACACGGAATTCCAAAGACTCTTTTATCCGACCGTGATTCACAGTTCATCTCCAAATTTTGGCAAGCTCTTTGTCAAATATTACGGATTGAGTTAAAGCTCACTTCTCCCTACCACCCTCAGACCAACGGACAGACTGAAAGAGTCAACCAGTGTATAGAACAATATCTGCGTTGCTACACATCATACCTACAGGATGATTGGGTGGACCTTCTCCCTCTGGCGGAATTTGCTTATAACAACGCAACCCACAGTACTACTAAGCAAAGTCCGTTCTACTTGAACTATGTGTTTCATCCCACACTTCTTCCACCACGCATCCTACCATCAAGTAACCCAGTAGCCTCAGACTATCTTACCCAAATAAAGGACTCTCTGGGTTTACTTAATACCACTATCTCACACGCCCATAGTCAACAAAAGAAGTACTACGACCTACGTAGAAGACCTTCTCCTCAGTATGCTATTGGGGACCTCGTTTGGCTATCGACAAGAAATGTAAGATTAAAGATCCCTAGCAAAAAGCTTGGACCTTTATTTCTGGGACCCTTCCCAATTAAAAAACTTATTGGAAAAGCTGCAGTACAGCTCACCTTACCAGCAGATCTCAAGATCTATCCCATCTTCCATGTGTCGCTACTGAAAACCCATGTTCCTAATCAAGGAATAAGGCCTACCATCTTGCCTCCACCTCCAGTACAAGTTGAAGGCAGAGAAGAATATGAGATTAAGGAGATTTTGGATTCTCGTATCCACAGAGGAAGACTCCAGTATCTCATAAGATGGAAGAACTATGGACCCCAAACCGACACCTGGTTGGATACCACTGATGTTCACGCACCTAGGCTTATACGAAGATTTCACTGGAAATACCCGGAGAAACCAGTGCTATAGGCCGGCCTTAAGGGGGGGGTACTGTAAGATTCTGGTACCTCTGGTACCCTTATTTTCCACTTTTCTTTCAAATATGCGTCCCACCTTTCTAATTAGGTGGTACGCATACACCTTTAAGACGGATGATGTCATCGCCGGCGTTCTCTCTCACATCGTTCGTTCAACCTGCCTGTGTGTCCACATGCTTACAAGCTTGTCTTGCTACCGGAACCTCCAGCTATTCTCTCTTACTTGGAAACAGACCGGAACCTCGCTACTGATCCCTGTATCTCGCTACTGGATCACTCCTTCATTACTGGACCCTTCTACTACTAAACCTTACTAGTGATAAGTACCCCACAGGGGAATCCTCCATAACCTTACTTACACTATCTACCTCTGCACATTAAGGACTGTTACTATCTATGCATACTAATTCTATCATCTGCACTGTTACATAGATTGCTAGCTCTTGAGCCTACTACCATCTATCCTTGCACTGGGTTAGTCTATCCTGTATTTGTCATCTGCTGTCCTTACCACCTGTTACCATACTCGATTACTAACCTATCTGCATTCTACCTAATACCATCTAATACCATCTAATACTCTCCTGAACATTTCTATCAAGTGCTTACCATCTCTGTCACTGTTCACACCTGTCCCTTCAGCACATCATCTTCATACTAACATATACATCCTATCACTCCAGGAACATCTTATTGAGTGTGTATATCTGTATGCTGAAGCTGACAGGCCCACAGTGATGAGTCTGGAGAGTTGGATCTGGTTATTCAACACATCTCTACATGACTACTGAGTGGAGATTCTGCAGCTGCAAATCCAGCCTACTACAAAAACGCAGGAGCGTTACAATGTGTTGGTTTCCTGGTGTTTTTTGATGGCAGACAAAGGAATTGTACATGGCCATATGAAAAAGGTAAAATGCGACTTTTTTATACCAGTAACGGGACTTTCGGGTTGATAAGTAGGGTTGCAGCATCTGGTCATTTAAAATCCCCCCCCCCCCCCCCATGAACAGATTATATTCGTGGACACATCCAGGCTTTGTAATGGGGCCACGTCTTCTGGAAATCTCCCCCAAGGTGTAATTGTGGATGGTGGACAAGATGTAAACATCTTTCTTTTCCCTCCACTTCATGGCCAACACTTCCTCATTCCTCATAAATGCGGTTTCCCCCGGTTGAAGATTTTTTTGGACTAAAGCTTGTGGGAATCCCTTCCTATTTTTTCTGCTGGTACCACAGGCCAGGGTTTTTTCAAGGTACAGGTGACGAAAAAGGGGCAGGCTGGTGTAATAATTGTCTACATAAAGATGGTATCCTTTTTTGAACAGGGGGTATGCCAGGTCCCAGACAATCTTCCCACTGGTTTCAATGTATGTTGGGCATTCGGGAGGCTGGAGCTGGGAGTCTTTGCCTTCATACACATGAAAGGCATAGACATACCCAGTGTCTCTCTCGCATAGTTTGTTCATTTTCACCCCATACTTGGTTCTCTTATTTGGGATGTATTGCTTGAAGTGCAGCCGGCCAGTATAATGAATAAGGGATTCATCCACACAGATGTTTTTGTCTGGGACATACACTTCCGCAAATATTTGTAAAAAAATAATTTAGTAGGGGGCGCAATTTATATAGTTTGTCATGGTTGGGATGATCTCGGGGAGGGCACTGTGAATTGTCATTGAAATGTAGGAAGCGCATGATCATGTCATACCGTGATCTGGACATGACAGAGGAAAAAAGAGGCATGTGGTGGATGGGGTGGCAGGACCAGTAAGCACGGACTTCATTCTTCTTAGAAAGCCCCATATTGAGTGAAAGGCCCAAAAATACTTTAAATTTGTCCACTGTAAGATGGCGCCAATTGAACATACGGGCATAGAAAGAATTGGGGTTGGAGGCAATAAATTGATCTGCGTTAAGGTTTGTTTGGTCCACCATATACTGCAGCAAATCTTGGGGAAAAAACAAATAAAAATAATCTAATAGGGAAAAATTGGAAGTGTTGGGCTGCACACCTGGCTGTGTGGTGAAAGGGGGGATAATAGTTGATACTGAGCTGGCGGGCAACCATACGGGGTTTGCCAGGGCATCGGGAAGGTGGGTTTCGGCCCGGCTTCTTTGGGTTGCACTTGTTATTCCAGTGCTGGTACGGGGCTCCTCTTCTTGGGGTCTAGCTGCGGTGGTGTTGGTGCTGCTGGTTGTTGGAAAGTCTTCTGGGCTTATTCTCCTAATTCTCCTTATCCTTTTAGGAGGAGGGACTGTTTCCTCCTCGGATTCAAGGTCCGATCCACTATCCTCTATTGGCTCGTATTCCGAACCAGTATCAGATGATGCAAGCTCCCCGGCGCTCTCATCATCCTACATGGCTAGAATTTCACATGCCTCCTCTGCTGTAAAAAACCTTTTGGTCATACTGGCGGTACTGATGGGTACTGGCGGTACTGATAGTACTGATGGGTACTGGCGGTACTGATAGTACTGATGGGTACTGGCGGTACTGATGGGTACTGGTGGGTACTGGCGGTACTGATAGTACTGATGGGTACTGGCGGTACTGATAGTACTGATGGGTACTGGCAGTACTGATGGTACTGGTGGGTACTGGCGGCACTGGTGGATTGTGGTGGTACTGGTGGGTACTGGCGGGCTGTTGGATGTGCTGACAGATCCAGATGTGGTGACAGATCCAGATGTTCTGACAGATCCAGATGTGACAGAGATGGGCTGTGACACTAGGTGACAGGTTCTCTTTATTGGGGGGGGGGGGGCTGTGTAATGTACTGGGTACTGTAAAAATCAAGAATTTTCACTCACTGTTGACAGATCTGCTCTCTTCTCCTCACACGATCGGTGTGTGACAGGAGAAGAGCTCAGATCACTACTAATGGCTCGTTAGTGACCGGCTGTGATTGGACACAGCCGATCACGTGGTAAACAGCCAATTTTATTGGCTGTTTACCCTGATCGGGTATGCGCTGTGTCCGAGGGACACATTACATGCCCAATCGCCGTGGTGCGCGCACTCGGGAGCGCGCGGCAGCTGCTTTTCCTGCCCCCCCCCGTCATATGACGTCGGGTCGGAATAACTCAACCACATTCCCGCCGTCATTTTGTAATAGGGTGGACGGGAAGTGGTTAAATCTTATTTTTTTAGTAAAAAAAAGGTGTTTTACCTGTACTTGCTCTGTGCAAGGACATAGACACACAGCATGGCTCGAGCATACCCCCACTCTCTCCTCACAGGATTTGATTGACAGCTGCAGGAGCCTATGGCTTGTACTGCTCTCACTGTGCCCTGTGAGAAGAGGAAGAGAGAACAGTGCTGCTGCAGAGGAGCACAACACTGAATTGAGAGAGGGCTCTGGTAAGTGTTAAGGGAAATGGGGGAGGAAGAGTTAGTTGGGTGTTTTTGACCATAGTGCAGGGAATGCATTAAAGTGTAACTTCACTTTCATGGGGAAAAAAGAGCAAATAAAGAAAAAACAATATAGCGTATACAATTGTGACACAAATCATATTGTAATTGAATGTTATTTAAAATGACCTTTCCTTTTCAATCTGCAGCCGTTGTAATTTTCTGAAAATGCAATGCAATATGGCTACCTGGAGTTGTTCTGTACACAGAATGTATACTGAACACACCCCAGAAACATAATTTCCTGCTTGTGTGATTGGCTCACCAATTTTTTTTAGAAGTCTGTCTAAGATACAAGTCAGATTTCTGGCATCCCCTGCAACAAAAATGTCATTTTTGTTGAAATACTCCCAATAGGAACACATCTAAAGGGATGCAGGCCCAGCAGATTTCCTCATTAGTGCTCTGCAGCTGGCACAGCTGATTGTTAATTATGAAGCCACTCCCATTAGATCCACTCCGCACAGAGGAACGAACAGTGATTTCTTCAGAATAAAAAAAAAGGTAGGAATCTGCAAAAAAGAATGTTTTTATCCTTGCAATGTACATAGATCACCCAGAGGGGAATGTTTTTTTTCAATAAAAGTTATGCTTTAAGATTAAAAAAAATAAATAAATAATGTCTTTTCTTTGTATAATAAAGTTTCCTGTTCCTGTTTGCAGTTAAGCGGCAAAGCCACGTGGACTGTGCACTCTGTTCTGTAAGCCTATATACAGAATTTCTAACAGTTATCTTCAGAAAGTCAAAGTGTGCTCAAAACTTGATTGCTCCTAATAGATTAAAATCAGAAGGACAACTAATAGGAGCTGAACATTTTTTTAGCACGCAATAACATTATTCATTTTTAGTATTATTTCAATGCAGAAAGAGAAAGTACCTCATGTGCCAGTTTATTTACCATGGTCAAAAAAAAATTAGTATTTAAAAGGAAAAGATTATGTCATAAACAAATTTATAATGTTCCTTAACCCGTGAAGTTAATAGTTCAAGCTGAGTGACCGCGTGGCTTAATCTATGTGCGTAGAACACTGTGTCCATGAGATGTTGTGCAGAGCAGGACACACTTGTGAGAAAGAGCTATGTACTGTTTGGTAAATGAGGCAATGCTGAGCTCTGATGACCTTCTCTTCGGACCCCTGGATCATGTGGGACTTGTTTATGCCAACAAGGAGCCAAAGTTTGCTTTGTTCCAGAGATTGATGGGCTAATTTGTTCTTCATGCTGACAAATAAGCTGTTTTTGTCTGCTTGCTTTTTTAAATAAAGACTGTTCACTTTTACACCTTCCAGGGGAACTGCAGAGAGCCTATTATGATTTACCAGCAGCTAGCTAAAACAATTTTGCTAAACTAAAGGGGTAGATCTTAGCCCACTTTGGGGTGACTGTTGCTGTCTGGGCATACTGGACACATTGCTGGAGGTATCGTGCCAATCTGTCACTGCAGTCCCAAATGTATGACCTGTTACAGCTAACCACAAAATGGTTGCAGTCAGAGATGTTAAAGGGACCCCAGATTGTGGAATGTGCCATCATGGACCAGTACTTTAGGGTGCTACCTAGTGAGCTTAAGCGTTAGGTTAGCCACTGGCTGCATTACATGATAGACCAACTGATGGAGATGGTGGAGCATTAAATGGTAATGGAGGATTTTCTTAGAGCGGCAAAGTTCTGGGGGCATATGCCAGCAGGGAGAGCAAAAGCACCTACATACCCCGGAGAGTAAGGAAGTGACAACCTCATGCTTTGCTCTGGCATTAAGAAGCGAGAACGTGTCACTCCCATGGCCATGTCCAGGCTTAGTGCCCCCTGTAGGAGGAGCCCATGGAGTGGAGCTATATGGAGGGTGTCCTCCTATGCCCAGAGGGTCTGCACTGCCCATCTGGATCTGACTGAGGGGCAGTTTGAAAGTGATATCAGGATGAACCAACTTTATGCCGGGGCTCTGCTCTATGTAATTTGGTCACTCTTGTCCATACTAGGGAGGCTGGAAGAGGGCCCTATAACTAAAACCCTTAAAGTGGTGTTCATACATAAAGACACTAAAGGATACCTACTAGTGCCAGTGACAATACCTACTGCTTGTGGTACAGTCACCCAATAAGTTAGGGTGGTACCAAATCTAATCCACGACAGTATCATAGGGCAGGACTGTCCTCTCTTCATGGAGCTGTGGGATTAGGTGAGCAGGGTACTGTCTGAACAATGTAACATTTCTTTTCCTTTTGCAGGGCAGGGCAGTATGATCTTCCAGGCTCTGGGGAGTGGTGGTGGTGACAGTGTAAAAGTAATGCTGATGATATTGCACCTTTGGTAGATGGTATACAAACCAAGGAGACCCCTGAGAGGGGGGGAACCTTCCTATGCAAGTCATGGTTTGGAACGATGCAAAGGAAATTTTCCCCACTACAGGTTATGTCCAAGAAGGAAGAAGGGGAAAGTTCCTCTAGTCCAGCACACCTTACCTGGAGATGTCAAGGAGTACATTTGGTGCTGCCCAAATGTGGGACCCCACATTAAAAAAATGGCAGCAAACAAGTCATAGTGGTAAACGGGGTATCACAAGGGCCTGAGGCTGAAAGAATGTTTCCACAATTTGTGGTCAATAGTGATTTGTATATCAAATCACTGAAGTCGGGGGTAAGTTTGTTGACCAGTTAAAGGTTTCCCAGTTTTTAGATGCATGGTACTTAACTTGGTTCACAATGACACATTAGAAAGTCAAGAAATCAGAGGCCTAGATAACAAACCAGTTCCACTGTTTCGGAGTCAATGTTGAAGTAAAATTATATTGTGCATCCTGTCCCACTTGTTAGCTAAGTGCCTCAGTGTCGCATTTTAGGACATCCTTGGTGCCTCTGCCAATTATCAAGGTATGATGTGGTAAGGGTACCTGCGCTTATGGTGAGAATAAATTATATAAATCGTGCCTAAAAATTATAAATTATTTAGATATAAAGTGCTTTATATGTGTCTAGAGCTGCTGCTAGACTAAAAGGGGGTTACCTTTAGGTGAAATATATAAAACATGTGTTTGCGCTGCTCTTAAAAATATTTTTAGTGTACCATGTGGTAATAATAAAGTGCATAAGTAATAAGTAAACAGTGATACTCATAATCCATATAACATTACGCAAATAAAATTCAAATAAATCTCCAACATAATTAATTATAGTCTGTGCTCAGTGCAAGAAAAGTGCTTCTTATATTCTTCAGTGACTCCTTAAAAAGTGCTCTGTGCTCAGATCCTTCCACTCAGTGCTCCCCTCTCAGTTCCCCACTCACCAGATATAGGAGGGGGAAACGCCTTTCAAAAACCTTTAGAGATGGTGGAGGTTATTGCACACTTCAATTGCAGTTGAAATATCTATGTGGCTGAGGATTATCAAGATGGTCTCCCAATCGATTCACCCCAGAAGCATAAAAGAAGATATCTCCATAGTGAAGTACCGTAAAACAATTTTTATTCTCATAAATGACAAATAAACACTTACAAAACCGAAGTAATAAGAACGCCAATACTCCTTCCTGGTGGTCGACGCTACTTCCCCTTCCTGCGTTCCAACCACCGGATGTGACGTTGTGACGTGCGGGCATCAAAAAGATGGAAAAGATTGGGTTTGTTTAATCCCAGCACTATTATTTACTATTAGAGAGGTACTTCAAGCATCTACAGTACCGGGTTTTCCACGTTTTCCACGTTTGAGTTGGTATATAGGTGAAGACCACGGAGGTTGGTTGACCCTGTAAAATGTACCTGGGAAAGCAATTCTTCCCAAACAGAGGACAGTTGTGGAGCATATTACCCAAATGAGGGAGACAGTTGTCAAGATGATGCCCTTAGTAAAGGAGCATTTATTTACAGAGGATACAAGAAGTGCAGAGAAGGGTATATAAACAGTCCGCTAAACTTTACGTGCAGTGGAGAGAAAGATCCTGGCAGAGGCCATTCAAGGTGGTAGAAAAGTTTGGTGAGGTAAACTGTAAAGTACACCAGCCTGGAAAGCAGAAGCCCTACCATGTCAACCATATGAATTTATTAACACCCTGGAAAGACCTGGGGCAGGTAGCCGCCCTGGCTGAGAATAATTCAGAGTCTGCTGTAGGAGTGGACCTAAGCCCAGTTGCCACCACCCTGTCCAAGCCACAAACCCAGCAGGTAAAATCGTTTTTACAGAGGAATAGGAAAATCTTTTCAGTATTTCTAAGTAAAAGTCAGAGTAAAACCCTATCGCATTCCTGAGGCACACAGAAATCGTATCAGAGAAACTTTCAAAATGCTTGAACTCAATATTGAGTTAAAAGCCAAGCCCAATTGTGTTGGTAACGAAGCCCAACGGTTCTGTATTGACTTCAGAAAGTTCAATGAGGTATTGAAGTTTAACACATATCTGGCACCCAGAATAGATGAGCTAATAGAGAGGTTGGGACCAGCCTGGTATATTAGCACCTTGGGCCTCACCAAGGGTTTCTGGCAGATACCATTACCAAAGAAGTCAGAGAAAAGGTGTAATTTTCCACAGCAGAGGGTCACTTCCAAAATAAAAGAATGCAATTTGAGTTGCATTCTACCCCCACTACTTTTCAGAGCAGAATGATAAACATTAAAAATACCAATGTTTTTTTCCCAATTTCACTACTATTGCTGTGCCCCTGACTGACTGGATGAAGGGTAAGAAGTCATCCATGATTATGTGGAATGACAATTTTGAAGAGGCTTTTCTGGAGCTTAAAGCAGCCTTGTGTCAGTATCTAGTGCTGGTCACACTACATTTTTCTAAAGGATTTATTGTCCAAACTAATGCCTTCAGGGCAAGTTTTGGAGCCATTTTGTCCCAGGAGGTCAAATTGGGAGGATCACCCCGTAGTCTTTCTCAGCAGAAGGTTGACGGCTGCTGAGAAAAACTATGCTACAGTGGAGTTTGGGGTGAGGATGCCTGGCCATCAAGTAGACTTTGGATTCTCTACACTATTTTCTGCTTGGCAGGAAGTTCCGTTTGGTGTCGGACCATACCCCTATTCATGCTCCTGTGCCAACTGGCTGTCTTGCTGCATAGTAACTGCAAAAAGGTCGCCCACTCTCTACAACTGCCATTCAGAGAGCACCTTGCATTTTTCTTGAGTAATGCAAAGCATTCTCAGATTGAACAAAGTGGAAACACAGGGTGGTGACGTTACAATCTTTACCTTGTCTAATCATGTCCTTGTATTACTGAGAAAAATAATAGGCGTTGTCTATGCTGAGAGCGTGAACCCTGTGCTGAACATGACCTGTGAGTGGCAGTTACTATAGTGATTCTCTGTTTCCACGGGGATCAGCCAGGTATAGAAAATGTTAATATGAGAAAAAACATACTTGAAATTAAGCTTGAAGGTGGTGGTAAACCCCTGAAATAAAAAATAAACAAAGCATATCTTTCTATAGTATGAACTTGCCTCAACCCAAATCACCTATTGTAATTTCTGTCTACTCTTTCATTCATCTGCTATCTGCATGAGTCACTTCTGAGAGTCTGTGCTGACACCAAACAATTCTGGGAGACAGCTCCACCCCCTCTTCCAGCACAGAGCAGGTGTTTGACAGCCTCAGCTGTGCATGTTTCCTTATGATACTGTGCAGAGGGGGTAATTTTCTCCACTCAGGTCTCAGATTACATTCAGCATAGCTATGCTATGCAGTATGGGACATTAAATCCTTGCCCCCTGCCTCTGGAGGCTCAGGCAAGCTGGGTAAATTCTGGACCCTTAACTGATGTAGAGAAAAAAGGCTGCGGATAAACAGGTACAACCTATGTAGGAGGATTTGTTTAATCTCTGGTACCAACTGAGGCTAGGCACTTCAGTCTGTATATGAAATGATTTACAACCAGTTTAAGTTCAACTTTAAAATAAGGATTGTCAATATATAATACTGCAAAACAACAAAAAATGAATGCAAAAGTCTTTTAGTCTTCCTACTTGTTCATTTTTTTTTGTTCCACTATGTATTAATATAAAAAACAGAAAAATTGTGGCTGTGAGAGGGAATGTAATCTGATTGTTGCTGCAAGTGTTGCTATGTGGATTTTCTTTATCCCTGTGTTTAGTAACATGCCAGTTGAGTGTCACTCTATAGTGAAAGATCATTAAAACTAGTGGTGTCAGACAAATACTGCTAATTGTCTCTATTACAACTACTAATTATTTCTAGCCACTAGGTCCTAAAGTAATACTAAAATCTCATTTTTTTTTTTCTATAAAAATAACAAACATGTTAAACTTACCTGCTCTTACCAGCAACATGTATCCATTCAGACACGGAGTCGCGGTTCAGCCCCGACCCCTCTCTCTCATTGGCTAACTGACTTTGGTTGACAGCAGAGGGAGTCAATGGCACCGCTGCTGTGTCATAGCCAATCACGAGGCAGAGTTTCCAGATGTCCAGTGTTGCATTCATTATTGTACCAAGATTTTGTATTGATGATGGGAAAGTCGGACCAATGCGCAAAGCCTTCTCCAGCACATCCCAAAAATTCTCAATGGGGTTAAGTTCTGGACTCTGTGGTGACCAATCCTTGTGTGAAAATTATGTCTCATGCTCCCTGAACCACTCTTTCACAATTTGAGCCCAATGAATCCTGGCATTGGAATATGCCCGTGCCATCAGGGAAGAAAAAATCCACTAATGGAATAAACTTTCTTTGAGCACATGCAGTAACTATCCAATAGGATAGTTACTGCATGCTTAGTTTAGTTAGTTGCTTAGTTAATTCCAGGTGGCCACCATTTTTTTTGGGCCAGGCAGTGTATCCTGTTTATTGAACCTTCCTTAGGGGATTTGAATAGCCAAATAGCCAAAAGATGGCTACAGCATGGCCCTTATTTGCCGGGAGGGCATCCATGTATGTCCTTCCGTGAATTAGCTGCCTGCGTGCCACCTGTGGGGCGTGCGTGGCTCGCTCTGAGATCAACGAGTTCACGAGACTCGGCTGATCACAGATCGGAGTAAGGCCCCTTATCACATGATCAGCTGTCGGCCAAAGACAGCTGATCACATGATGTAAATAGAGCCAGTAATCTGCTTTTTTTTTCGTCACGCTGATAGCGTGAGGAGAAGAAAAAAAGCCAATCCCCACTTCTGTCAGAGGGACAGTGGTCCCACACACAGAGAGAGCCACTGCTGCCTCCTCTGTGCCTACCAGTGCAAATCAGTGCCTAATAGTGTCACCTACCAGTGCCCAACAGTGCCACCAACAGTGCTTTGCGAAAGTATTCGGGCCCCCTTGAACTTTGCGTCCCTTTGCCACATTTCAGGCTTTAAACATAATGATATGAAACTGTAATTTTTTGTGAAGAATCAACAACAAGTGGGACACAATCATGAAGTGGAACGAAATTTATTGGATATTTCAAACTTTTTTAACAAATAAAAAACTGAAAAATTGGGCGTGCAAACTTATTCAGCCCCCTTAAGTTAATACTTTGTAGCGCCACCTTTTGCTGCGATTACAGCTGTAAGTCGCTTGGGGTATGTCTCTATCAGTTTTGCACATTAAGACACTGAAATTTTTGCCCATTCCTCCTTGCAAAACAGCTCGAGCTCAGTGAGGTTGGATGGAGAGCGTTTGTGAACAGCAGTTTTCAGTTCTTTCCACAGATTCTCGATTGGATTCAGGTCTGGACTTTGACTTGGCCATTCTAACACCTGGATATGTTTATTTGTGAACCATTCCATTGTAGATTTTGCTTTATGTTTTGGATCATTGTCTTGTTGGAAGACAAATCTCTGTCCCAGTCTCAGGTCTTTTGCAGACTCCATCAGGTTTTCTTTCAGAATGGTCCTGTATTTGGCTCCATCCATCTTCCCATCAATTTTTTTTTTTTGTTTTCAAAAGATTTTTATTAGAAAGTCATATAAAACATTACAGATCATTTTCATCATATATCAAAACAGAGATAATAAAGGTATTACATAACGAGGTTGGCCTAAGAGCAATAACAAATCTGATAAGCCAAAATATAATAGAACAGGAGAGGATAAGGGATGCTGTATGGCTCAATTTCAGGATCATAGTGCCCATAACCTAGGCTATAATCGTATCAACCGTTAGGATCCCAATTAGCCCATTTGGCCTGAAATACTTGCATCGAGTTTTGTACAGAATGAAAAACTTTTTCTGATAGCTTAATGCTTTCCATACGGGAGAGTACCTGAGACCACACTAGAGTGTCCGATCTCCAGTTAAGGGCTATCATCCAGTGAATGGAGCACATCAATGTATGGATCAGTCTCCCTGTCTGGCATGGGACACCAGGAGCTTTCATAAAGAGTAGACACATTTTTGGGGAGAGGGAAATGCTTGAACCAGCTATTTTCAATACAAGTTTTTGAGCCTGATCCCAGATGGGCCGCAAATAATTGCAGTTCCAAAAGAGATGAAGCAGAGTACCCTCCTCTGAACATCCTCTGAAACAAGAGGGTGAAACTGAGTCATAAAAAGAGTGTATTAGGGAAGGGGTTAGATACCATCTAGTAAAGAGTTTAAGGGGAGATTCCCTGCATGCACTAGAACGCGAACATTTGCGTAGATTACTTAACATATTATTCCATTCTATAGTTGAAAAAGTACAGTTCAGGTCCTTTTCCCATTTAATCATATAACCCTGCTTCTCTGGAAGAGAGACGCCAACCAGATGGGAATATAATGTGGATACAATACCCTTTCCTCTGGGGGAAGAGGAGCAAATGTTTTCAAATATAGTGAATGGTGGGTTCAGTGATATGGAGCCCTGTGACCGATACAACTCCTTTATGGTTAAATAGTGGCCCAACTCTGATCTGGGGATCTTGTACAATTGGATAAGTTGATCAAAGGTACAGAGTGTGTTGCAGACTGAAATGGCTTTAAGAGAAACCAAGTCTCTAGAGATCCATGGCTCCAAGTCTGTTTCAACTAGTGGGAAAGAGGGAGAGTCAATATGATTCATGAAGGAAGTCAGAGGAGAGGATATCATTTCAAGAGGGGATTTCAATCTGGACCAAAGTTGAAGTAAATGATTGATAATTTTATTGGGAAATGTATTGTATCTAGGCGGTCGCGGATTGTCCCAGAGTATGGCTTGCAGAGAGCATGGGGCAACCGTGGCTCGTTCAAAACCTAGCCAAGGGATACCATCATCCTTGGAACTCCATTGAGCTAGCTGCTGAAATTTAGCAGAGAGGTAATAAATCCAAAAGTCTGGGAGACCCAGACCGCAAAGAGACCGAGGGGCATGCAAAACATGTTTATTATATCTGGATTTTTTCCCACACCAAACAAACTTTGATATATCTCTTTGAAAAGATATAATATGTGTTTTTGGGATATTGATGGGGAGGGCACGGAAAAGAAATAACAACTTGGGGAGTATAATCATCTTCACTGCTAGAACTCTACCCAAGAGTGAGATATGGTATGTAGACCAAGTTTTTAACAATAATTTTAGTTTTTTAAACATATTAGGGAAATTTAGCAAAAATAGGGAATCATAGTGAGGGGTGATACGCACTCCCAAATATTTAAATTATCTCAAACACCATGTAAATGAGAAACGCTCTCTAATGGAGACCTGCATCCAATTTGGTAGGTTGATCGGCATGAGAGAACATTTAGAGAGATTGACCCCCAAACCTGAGATAGAGCTAAATTGTTGCAACTCCACTAATAGTTGAGGTAGGGATATATGGGGGTGGGATAAAAAAAGAAGAACATCATCCGCATAAAGGCTGAGTTTGAACTCCTTCCCCTCTTTACGATAGCCACTTATCTTAGCATTGTTTCTGATGGAGGTTGCTAGAGGTTCAATTGCCAAGGCAAACAGAAGAGGGGAAAGGGGGCATCCCTGTCTAGTACCCCGCTTCAGGTGAAAGAAGTCTGAGTTGCATCCCGGAAGGCGGACCCTCGTCTGTGGGGATTCATACAGGGCCCTGAAGCCGTGGATGAATCCATCGCCCAGACCATATCTCGGAAGCAGATGATCCAAATAAGCCCAGCTGACGCTATCAAACGCCTTATGGATATCCAGACTGACTAGGCAAGTGGGAGATTTGCTGATGTTGGCATCCTGAATTATATTAGAGACTAACCTAATATTATCTGTAAGTTGCCTACCTGGAATAAATCCGGTTTGATCTGGGTTAATCAATTGGCAGATGTGTTTAGCTAATCTATTGGCAAGTAAGCGACCAAACAGTTTCAGGTCATTATTCATAACCGAGATAGGCCTAAAGTTGTGTGGGAGAGAATGGTCTTTATCGGGTTTAGGGATGAGGGACATATTTGCATACAGCATCTCCTCTGGAAAGCTACCGCCCCCCTGTAAGACATGGTTAAATAATTTGGTTAATTTAGGGGTCAGAATTGAGGCAAAGCTTTTTTAGTAGGAGGAGGAGAAACCGTCTGGACCCGGGGCTGTGGATGACTTCAAGGATTTTATCAAGTCCAGGATCTCATTATCCGTACACGGTGCCTCCAACTCTTCCCTCTGGGAAACTGAGAGGGAGGGGATCTGTAATTTCCCAATCCAAGAGTCAAACTAAGCCAAAGATACATCAGAGGACACTGATAGGAGATCTTTATAGAAATTAGTAAAAACCTCCAGTACCTCCTTGGGGTGAGAAACCGATTTTCCATCAGGTCTTCTGAGTTTATAAACATGGGTGGGCTTTGAATCGTGTGTAAGTTTTTTGGCAAACATTGTGGACATGGCATTACTATTAAGCATAAATTTGGCCTTGGACCACCTAAGAGCCTTTTCTGTGTCATTAGACAGAATTTCATCCAGGGCGCGCCTTTTGGCGGAAATCTGTTCCATCAGGTCTGAGGAGGGAGTATGATTATGCAAATTATATAGTCTATCTAAATCTTTAGTAAGGGATTTTATATCAGTTAGTCTGGCTTTATTTTTAGCTGAGGCTAGGGCGATAATCTTACCCCTGACCACAGCTTTGTGTGCTATCTAAACTGTTGTTGTGGGAGTGTCATCATTCTCATTAATGTTAAAGTACTCATCCAAAGAGGATGAGATCTGAGCTGTAAATGTAGAGTCGTTCAATAGGGTGTCATTAAGTCTCCAATTAAATGTTGAGTTTTTCATACCCACCCCACATGCTTCGAATGACACGATTTTATGATCTGACCAGGGACAGATGTGTATCCTGGCATTCGAAGAGTTAGCCATCAAGATCGGAGTGCAGAACACATAGTCTAGTCTAGCCACGCTGTCGTGAGGGTGGGAATAAAAAGTGAACTCCTTAATACCAACATTATGAGCTCGCCATGCGTCAATTAACTGAAAGTCACTAAGGACTCGAGTAAGAGTTTTGGGAAAAGCCTTGGAGGAGTGCGTAACTCTACTTCTGTCCAGTGATGGGTGAGCAGAGAGGTTGAAGTCTCCCCCAACCACCATGTGAGGTGATTCAAATCTGCCAAGGATCTCAAAGAATTGCTTAAAAAACGTGGCCTGAGCTTCGTTAGGGGCATAAAGAGAAGCAACTGTAATCAATTTACCTGCTATACTATCCTTGAGGATCAGGAACCTACTTTCTGGATCGCAATATGTAGATGAGATATCAAAAATAATATTGTTACGGATGAAAATAGCAACTCCTCTTGCTTTACTCCGAAAAGTGGAATACTGAAATTGTCTAAATGACTAAAAAATTTTGGGTGTTTGTCTGTGGCAAAATGTGTTTCTTGCAAGAGGATAATATCAGCGCCTAGTCTCTTGTAGTGTCTAATAGCTTTGTGTCTTTTGTTTGGGGAATTGAATCCCTGGACGTTGTGTGAAATTATTTTAAGGCCCATTTTTGTTAAAAGGAAGACAGTTACCAGACTGGACGATTAGTGGGAATGATACTTGAGCTTGAACCCAATGATCTAAGGAAGACAATAAGTGTGCCTGTAAAAAAAAAGCATGAAACATCTTGTGTGCAACCATCTGATCACAGCATTGTACAAATATCATAAAAATGAGAGGTATTGCAACCTTCGGACAAGAGACCACAAACAGGCCAATTGACCGAAAAACCGATAAAATAGTTATAACGATCTGAGTGGATGACTTTCTATTTTTCAAAAAACAACTTTTTTGTAGTACCAAAAAACAAACAACACAAGCAGGAGTCCTATAGACTCTTAGAAATAAAAAATATCTCAGGGAGATTGGCAATGCAAGTAAATCCATCAAAAATACAACCAAACAGAGGACAATTAAGTCCAAACGCCATTCGTAGGGGTCAGCGCCCTGGAGCCCCAGGGACCTGGGGCAAGACACCAAACTGCTCCCCTTAAGGGCACAGACACCCACGAAATAGCACATAGGGGACAAACCAGCGGGGGGGGGAGAGAGAAAGGCATGTGTGAACCTTAAACATAAAAATCTATTGATTTCAAACCGTCAGCAATATAATTCAAAAGGTTAAAGCATTGAAGGGCACATCTGACACAACATGACCCCACGATCAAGTGATAAGCCGCCCTTCTGCGACGAGGGCCCATACTGAACCTCATTAGCACCGCAGAGTAAAACTTCCATTACAAAAAAAATAGAATAAGAGTGCTTATTTTGTATGCGTAGGGTTAAAAGGAACCGTCTCTGAAGGGGTTTCGCCATCTGCGCTGATCCCTTCTCGTTGCTGGAGTGGACCACACAGGTGAGGGTCTCGGAGTGGCTTGTGGTCGGGCTTCGGGGGCTGCATTCAGCAGGCCCAATTTAGTGAGCAGCTCCTTTCCTTCTGCTAAATTATAGACCACATAGACAGAACCGTTGTGTGGTACTGTGAGTTTGAAGGGAAAGCCCATCTGTATTGAATCCTTGCTGTCTGCAAAATGGAGGTGATTTGAATCCTGGTACCTTCTAACATGATGTTTGGAGTGTTCCTGGAAGCATGCAGGATGTCCTCCTTAACCAGGAAATCTTTAAGACATAACACCACGTCTCTTGGGGGCTTATCAGGGGGAGGCTTAGGGCGCAGGTCTCTGTGGACTCTATCACACAAGAAAGCAGAAGCGGTTTATCTGGCAGCAGCTCACTGAAAAGTTTGGACACTGCAGGGGTTAGCTCTGTCACTGATTCTGGAATACCTCTGAGGCGCAGGTTATTCCTACGATTTCTATTGTCCAAGTCTTCAACTTGAGATTGTAGTAAACCATAATTGTCAGACAAGAGCTCAAAATCCTTCCTGAGATCATTATGTGCAATGGCCAGTTCATCATGTTTTGCCTCCAATAAATCTGTGTGTCCCCCCAAAGCAGCTATCTCCTGTGACAGAGTGTTGGTTGATTTATGGATCTCAGTTTGAAACTTGTTTGCCAATTTGTTATACATCGCCGTGAGACTAGCATCAAGATCCGCCTTAGAAATGCCATTAGAGTACTCACGATCTGCTGCGGGAGTTGTGGAGGAGTATGGCGGTGAAGAGGTCTCTGCATGCTGCGAAGGACAGGCCTGGGCGCCATCTTTGGTCATCTTGGTAATTTCCTTAGTGTGGAGGAGATAGGTCGTCAGGGAGTGTTTCGGAGGGCGTCCCCGATTATTTTTCCTAGCTGACGGCATGCATGGGATGTTCCCACGGGGGTGCTGATAACCTTTGCTGCAAAAAATGTCAAGTTGGCCCCGGGAAAGCTGCCTGTCTCTCTCCCCTCCGACGGAGCTGAGAAACTAGTGACCTTCCAGCTCCGCGCCGCGCATGCACCCCCCTTCCCATCAATTTTAACCATCTTCCCTGTCCCTCCTGAAGAAAATCAGGCCCAAACCATGATGCTGCCACCACTATGTTTGACAGTGGGGATGGTGTGGTCAGGGTGATGAGCTGTGTTGCTTTTACGCCAAACATAACTTTTTTCATTGTTGCCAAAAAGTTCGATTTTGGTTTCATCTGACCAGAGCACCTTCTTCCACATGTTTGGTGTGTCTCCCAGGTGGCTTTTGGCAAACTTTAAACAACACGTTTTATGGATATCTTTAACCACTTGCCGTCTGCTCACTCGAGCACTACTGTGGCAAAGTGGTTCGTTATCGTCTGGCGACGTAGACTTACGTCGCCAGACACTCCCCTTTCTCGGCGGCGCGCGCGCCGCCGGAGGCTCGCTCCCGCTGTATTCAGTCACAGCGGGAGTCGGGCCAGGGGAGGAGCAGCGGCGATCGCCGCTGCTCTTCCCCAATCGCCGAGGAATCGAGTGTGGAGATCCACCCGCTTGTGTAAACACAAGCGGGCGGATCTCCTAAGTGACAGGCAGGGTCAGATTGCAGGGTTCAGCATAGCTGAACATGCGATCTGTCCTTGTGTCACTCAGTCACCTCCCCCAACACACGTTAGTAAGCACCAGGCATACATTAACCCCTCCCTCTCCAATAAAATTAACCCCTTCCCTGCCAGTGTCATTTTTACAGTAACAGTGCATATATATATATTTTCAAAATTTACGCTCTTTTTTTGTTTATGGTGCAAAAAGTAAAAATCGCACAGGTGATCAAATACCACCAAAAGAAAGCTCTGTTTGTGGGGAAAAAAGGACGTAGATTTTGTTTGGGTATGGCGTCGCACGACCGCGCAATTGTCAGTTAAAGTCGCACAGTGCCGAATCGCAAAAAGTGGCCCAGACGTAAGACAGCAAAATCCTCTAGTGGTAAAGTGGTTAAGAAATGGCTTTCTTCTTGCCACTCTTCCATAAAGGCCAGATTTGTGCAGTATAGGACTACTCCCACCTCAGCTGTAGATCTCTGCAGTTCATCCAGAGTGATCATGGGCCTCTTGGCTGCATCTCTGATCAGTCTTCTCCTTGTATGAGCTGAAAGTTTAGAGGGACAGCCAGGTCTTTGTAGATTTGCAGTGGTCTGATACTCCTTCCATTTCAATATTATCGCTTGCACAGTGCTCCTTGGGATGTTTAAAGCTTGGGAAATCTTTTTGTATCTAAATCCGGCTTTAAACTTCTCCACAACAGTATCTCGGACCTGCCTGGTGTGTTCCTTGTTCTTCATGATGCTCTCTGCGCTTTAAACGGACCTCTGAGACTATCACAGTGCAGGTGCATTTATACGGAGACTTGATTACACACAGGTGGATTCTATTTATCATCATTAGTCATTTGGGTCAACATTGGATCATTCAGAGATCCTCACTGAACTTCTGGAGAGAGTTTGCTGCACTGAAAGTAAAGGGGCTGAATAATTTTGCACACCCAATTTTTCAGTTTTTTATTTGTTAACAAAGTTTGAAATATCCAATAAATTTCGTTCCACTTCATGATTGTGTCCCACTTGTTGTTGATTCTTCACAAAAAATTACAGTTTTATATCTTTATGTTTGAAGCCTGAAATGTGGTAAAAGGTCGGAAAGTTCAAGGGGGCAGAATACTTTCGCAAGGCACTGTATCTGTGCCCACCAGTGCCACCTATTAATGTCCACCAGTGCCACCTATCAGTGCCGCCAATCAGTGCCTCATCATCAGTGCTGCCTATCAGTGTCACCTACCAGTGCCCATCAGTGCCACCTATTAGTGCCCTTCAGTGCCACCTATCAGTGCCCTTCAGTGCCGACCATCAGTGCCCATCTGTGCCATCCATCAGTGCAATATATTAGTGCCCAACAGTGCCGCTTTATCAGTGCCTATCAGTGGCCATCAGTGCAGCCTATCAGTGGCCATCAGTGCAGCCTATTAGTGCCTATATCAGTGCCCATCAGTGCAGTCTCATCAGCGCACATCGATGAAGTAAATAAATTACCTGTTTGCTAAGTTTTATGACAAATTATAACATTTTTTTTCTCAAAATTTTCAGCCTTTTTTTGGTAGTTTAGCAAAACATAAAAACCACAGTAGTGATTAAATACTACCAAAGGAAAGCTCTATTTGTGTGAAAAAGTGATAAAAAAAATTTAATTTGGGTAAAGTGTAGCATTACCATGTAATTGTCATACAAAATGTGACAGCGTTGAAAGCTAAAAATTGGCCTGGGCAGGAAGGGGGTTTAAGTGCCCAGTAGGCAAGTGGTAAATAAAAAGGAAGGGGTTTTCCTTACATTACGATATATACATCTTCCACATAAATATCACAAAGAATCTGTAAGGAAGAGAACAAAATTAAAATTAAAAACAAAATATGTGTCGCAGCATTTCCAGGCATTGGGCCTGATGTGGGTCTGCCATGGTTACCAGTGACACTTTCAGCCCATTTAAGCTGAATACCCAAGTGTGAGATTTGAGTCAAAGACCAGTCCGGCATCTTTGGTTTGTTTCGTTTATTTGATATTGGGGATGGGAGAAGGGAATGAGTGGGATACTCATCTGGCTCAACTAGGTACAAATGGGACACTTTGGAGAAAAATGCCTTTCAGCGCTGTCTTGACGCCGGCTGGATGCTGACCAACGCTTGCTGGCGCTTGAAAAACACTGACTTGCTGTACTGTACTTGAACTTGACTTCTGACACTCTGGTTAGCTCGAAAGTCCTGGACTGTACTTAGACTTGACTTCTGACGCTCTGGTTAGCTCAAAAGTCCCGAACACTGCTCCCTCCAGTCCTTCCTGACTGAGGTAGCTTCTGTATACTGCTTCTGCTGCTACAACTCTCAACAATATACACTGCACACTGCACGCTGTACACTTTTAACACTTCAGGGCCCAACTGCTGGCGCCCCCTCTGTACTTCAGAGTCCTCTCACTAGGCACCCCCTCTACACTTCAGGGTCCACTCAATAGGCACTCCCTCTACACTTCAGGGTCCACACACTGGCACCCCCTTTACTCTTCAGGGTCAACACTGGCACCCCCTTTACATTTGCTCCTGCACCGGCTAGCTAGCTCCTGGATCCCTCTGACCTTCACCAAAGTGGTCCCCTCTCACTAGGCAGACCCCCAGGGGCAGTTTGCAGTACTCACAAACTGGGAATGCTTTCCTCAAACTGGACCCCTCTCAGCTCCGCTGGTCCTCTGCAGCGGATGCCCTCTGCAACTCAGCTCAGCCTTCTGTCCCCTCTCACTAGGCAAGCCGTCTGGGATACCCAATTCCTCTGACAGGAGGAGAGACAGCCGCACTCTCCCTCCTGGGACTCTGCTTCCTGCCAAAGACGCTCCCCCTCAAACTTATACCCACTCCCAGAATGCTGTGCGGCAGAATCTTCCTTTCTGGGGTACATACAAGCCTGAGTGTGCCATTGCCTGGGTTTCCTCCGCTGCCCAATGAAAGCCCTCTCATAGAGCACAGTGGGGAGACTCCCCAGTCTCAACAGCCACACCTGGGAACCATGACAACCTGATTAAAAACATGGCCCTGCTGTTAAGCAGACAAGACCCACTATACTTTTGCCCAGCACCTACTTTGTAGGGTGCTAAATATGAAAAATATATGGGTTAATATTATTAATAATAATACAAATTTAATAAATGGTTTGCAAATTACTTTAGGCATCATGTAAATCTTATGCCAAAAAAAGTAGAAGTAGGGATTTCTTAACTCATCCTTCCTACCTTTGTTTTCTATTCTAGATCCATCCTATTCTAAAAAAGATGCCCTATCTATTCTCTGTACTCATAATAATAAATGTTTTTTACAAGCATTTTACAGATTCAGGCGTTTTTGTTTAGCCAATAGAAAGCACTAGGGGGAGGAGAGGAAGAGGAAATTCGGGTTTGACATGTGCAACTTGGATTGGTTGAAAAATGATCAAATCAAATTCTGTGTGAAGAATAGCTGGTTGTTAATCAGCAGGAAGCCAGCCGCTGAATCCTTAAAGTGGAGTTTCACCCATTTTTGTGTTTAACCACTTGCCTACAGTGCACTTTCACCCCCTTCCTGCCCAGGCCAATTTTCAGCTTTCAGTGCTCTCACACTTTGAATGACAATTGCGCGGTCATGCTACACTGTACCCATATGACATTTTTATCATTTTTTTCACACAAATAGAGCTTTCTTTTGGTGGTATTTAATCACCTCTGGGTTTTTTATTTCTTACAAAAAAAAAAAAGACAGAAAATTTCGAAAAAAAAAAAAAAGTTTTTCTTATTTTCTGTGAGTAATTTTTGAAAATAAATAAATTTTTCTCCTTCACTGATGTGCGCTGATGAGGCGGCACTGATGGGCACTGATGAGGTAGCACTTATGGGCACTGATGAGGTGGCACTGATGAGGAGGTATGAATATGCCACACTGATGAGCACTGATAGGAGGCACTGATAGGCGGCACTGATGAGCATTGATAGGTGGCACTGATGGGCACTGAGAGGTGGCACTGATGGGCACTGAGAGGCAGCACTGACGGGCGGCACTGATGAGGACTGATGGGCATCACCATCAGTGCCCACACTCAGTGCCCATAGTGCTGCCAGTCAGTTCCCATCAATGCCTAGATGAGCAGGCACTGATGGGCACTGACTGGCAGCACTATGGGCACTGATTGTGGGCACTGATGGTGGGCACTGTGGCCACTGATGGTGGGCAGTTGTGGCATTTTATTTCACTCTTGTGTAATCAGGGCACTGGTGATCAGTGCCCTGAATACATTTCTCTGTGTCCCCTATGAGGAGGAGTCGCTGATCGGCTCTCCTCGCCTCACACACTAACAGTGTGAGCCGAGGAGAGCCGAATAACGGCACTTCCTCATTTACATGTGACCGGCTGTGATTGGACACAGCCGATCACATTGTTAAAGAGTCATGTCATTGACTCTTTACCAAGATTGGGATCGCGCCGTGTCCTAGCAACACGGCGCGGTCACGATCACCGCTCTGCTCGCCCCCGATGTGCGCGAGAGAGGCTGTTCTGGTGCGCCGTCATATGATGGCGTCCCAGGATAATAGCTACACCGCTCAGCGGGTAGTAAGTGGTTAATAAAAGTCAGCTACAAAAAGTGTATCTGCTGACTTTTAATAAACACACACTCGCCTGTCCCTCGATCCAGTGATGCAGCCGATGGGAGCCTCGGTTCTCACACTCTTCTCCCTGTGGTGCTGACACCTGTCAAATCTAGGTGCCCGCTCTCCCCCCAAAAAATGACATGCCAAATGTGGCATGCCAGGGGGTCAGGAGGCCTTGAAGCGGAAGTTCCACTTTTGGGTGGAATTCTGCTTTAACAACCGATGAGTCATCAGTTGTCAGCGTGGTTCCCCACTAAGAGCTGAAATGTACACAAGTGACAAAGGCTACCACTGTCTTCCTGCTCTACCATGTGACAATTCCTATATAGGTAAGGGGCGGGGCCACTCTGCAACATCACCTGGTAGAACCGCCCCCTTGTAATGTCACCGAATGGTGCATGCTGGGTAGGTGACGTGACAAGGGGCGGTACCACCAGGTGATGTCGTCATGTGGCTCGGCTCCTTACCTATTTAAGAACTGTCACATGGCAGAGAAGGCAGATGGCAGAGCTTTTTTTTCTGTTTTCAGGTCCCGTGGGTTGCAGCGGTCGTCATGATTGGCAATGGATCTACATCAGGGGGCATTGTTTTTTCTTTTTTAATAAAGGAATTGTCAAAAACTGTGTGTGTTTTTATTTCTTTTTGGCACTTTTTTGGTGAGTGAGTCGGGTTATAATGTAACCCATACTCTTTCATATAGGGGGGCCAGGATCTGGGAGATCCGATAAGCCCCCCTACCCACAGACCCCCACAACCACAGCCCAGGGTTGTGAGGAAGAGGCCCTTGTCCCCATCATGGGGACAAAGTGCTTTAGGGTGGGGGGACAGAGCCCACCCATGTTTAAGGAATGTGGCCTGGTATGGTTAAGGAGGGAAATGCAGTCACTCGTTCCCCCTCCTTTCCTGGTCTGCCAGGCTGCATGCTTGGAGAAGGGTCTAGTATGAATTTTGGGGGGACCCCAAGCCATTTTGTTTTTTCATTTTGGCATAGAGGTTCCTCCTAATATCCATATCAGACCTATGGGTCTGGTATGGATTTTGGGGGGACCCCATGCTGTTTTTTAAATTTTGGCATGAGGTTCCCCTTAAAATCCATACCAGACCCAAAGAAACCTCACACTGTTTTTGTAAAGACTTTTCTATTGTCGGCATTCTTTTGTTTACATTTCAGCTCTCAGCGGGGAAGCCCACTGACAGCTGATGATGCATCGGTCATTAGGGACGCGGTGGCCCGCTGCTTAACAACCAGCTTTTCTTTACTCAGAATTTGAGAATGAAACAAAATTTAACGTAAACAAAATAAAACACATTTTTTTAGGTTCTGCACATGTGTAATTAGGGGGGGGGGGGGAGCTGCTGTTTGAGCAGAAAATGAGCGATAAGTTACATGTTTTCAGGCAATTCTATTAAAATCTATGGGGCAAAAAAAAAACTTGTAATCTGCCAAAAAGAAGCAAATTTTTTTGAGCGACAGGCGTTTTGCTTAAGGTAAAAGTCTGCTCATATGTGAACAGAGGCCATTGAAATGAATAGGATGTGGCTTGTTAAGCATTTTAGAGTTACAAGCTTCAAGTGTGAACTGGTGTGAACAGGTGTGAACTGGGTCTTAAGTAAAAAAAAAAAAAACGTCTGAGTGCAGCTTAGCTTAGTGAATGAGGTGAAGTGTTTTTTCAATCACCCAGTCGAATACGCTGTGAGGAAAATGTGTATCTTGAAATGCCATTTTGTAGTGTTCAGCTTAGCATAAGTCATCTCAGTATATATTAGAAGGTTAGAGTATCCCTTTATATCTCTTGGATGTATCTTTGCTTAGTGTTTCAGATTATAAATCACACTTGCACTTTTTACGCCGGATATCTAGTCTGCGGTTAGAGATTAGAATCAGAGACAGGATGTTCTGCAAGTTAAAGACATGCAAGCTATAAGAGATGTTTTATACATATATTGATAGAACATTGCCAATATATCAGCATCAGCTATAATGCATAACATATATTTACATTAATATAGCTTGAATAAGTTTCTTAGCAATAATTAATAATTGACACAGTGAATAGGAATTTACTAAACATATTATTAAGTATGAGAGATGGTTTTGCAAAAGCTGAGATGGTTTTTGCTGAAGTTACGTAACCTTAAAATGTTCAGACAGTACTGAAAGTAGGAACGGGGAATTTTATTGTGGTAACAGGTGGTATGAACTGATGACACAATAATATGTTATTTTTTTTTATGATCTTTGAACTATATTTGACTTTTTATGTAACCGGGTAGATTAAGAAAACACGTTAATTGATTGGGTAATTTTTGTGGGAGGTCCTGGGAGGTATAAGATAATTTTGTGGTTGGATAAGATAATTTTGTGGTTTAAGGCTATATATTCTTGACGATGTTTGAAAATAAATGCAGTCATTAGAACCAAGCTATTGTGTATGGTTTTCATTGATTGTCCGGCTAGCTGAAGATTCATCCACAGGACAAACCTAGGGTGCACCCAAACTCGGGATCCTTACAGAATGGTACCAGAAGAAGTGGGGTGCTGACTATCCCGGTAAGTAATGTTTCTCCCATTTTTTTATGCTGGTTGAGATATTGCTTTCCTGGATACAGTAGAACCCGGTACTATTATTAGTGTTGGCAGGTTATTGGTAGGTTAGTGTTGGCAGGCTAGTTTAGTTTTTGCATGGCTGTGACAGGCACAGATTAGTACACTGTGTTCTGTAGGTTTCCAGGAGGGGCGTACTCCTGGACAACACGCAGCGTGGCTGGCAGGGGACGGTGTTTTATAGTAACACGCGTCATACGTTGGTAGGAATTTTCAAATGGAGAATTAGTCTCCTTTGAGCGTTGGCAGGAATTTTCAAATGGAGAATTAGTCTCCTTTGAGCGTTGGCAGGATATTTTCCAAACGAAGAGCTAGTCTAGTTTGGTGTTGGTAGGACTTATTGAGTTTAAGGATCACTCAAGGAATTTATATAAAGTACAAGGAAGTACAGGAAGTACAGGAAGTACAAGGAAGTACAAGGAAATACATGTATAAAGGTGAAATAAGATATATAAAGGAAAAGGAATATACGCACAGTAAGTGAAACTGATATATCGAAAAGTATATGTTTGTTTTTAACTTACTTGGATTGTCTGTGGATTGAATCAATTGTGAAACATAACTGTACAGTCAGATTTGGTTTGTATTCGTTGAAAGGTACAAATAGTGGTATTTGTGAATACTTCTTATCAAACTCATAGATTGTGGTGCCCACATTGTCAAAGAAATTCTAAACGTATTGTAAGGGTATTTTAAAGTATTTATGTATTAAGTATTTATTGTGCTTGCTCAAGCTTATCACTAACATAACGCTAATTATACAACTGCTGCTATTTATAATCCGCATTGTGCTATTGTTTGAAAGAATATATAGAGCTTGTTTTATATTTCATTTAAAAAGTTATGGGTAACGATTTGGGAAAGGATCCGGATGGTGAGCCGGAGACCAGACCCACACCGTTACTCTTTGTATCAGGCACCTGTGGGATAACAGTTACTGATCCATTTTGGGCGAACATATATGAGCGCGGTCCGCAATTGGAAATTACGCGGCTCAGCGCTATAGGTCCTCGCAATGAAGGGGACTGGGCGGAGGTTAAAAAAAAAATGGTGGGGCTTCACCCAAAATATAATTATCTCCCCCGGGTGCCTGGGATGAAATGTATGTGATGCAATGTTGTAAGAAATGGGGAAAGGCATTAAAGGAATAATAAATAGTTAACTAGGGCTTTTAAGAGTAGGTCCTCATTACCCACAGCAATTGCTTGTAAGTAGAAGTCAGGTGAAACTGTCCAGGAGTTTTGGACAAGGTTTAGAAATGTATGGACTTATGAGGCCGGTTTAAGTGTCACCCAGGAGTGGCACAGCCTCATGATTCAGACATTTATCAGTAATTTTAAAGTCCCAGTACATGCTAAGGTTTCATACTGGGCTGATAAAGACATGGATGGTTTTCAAAAAGCCATAATAGGAAAAAATGCAGCTGGCTGTTTTTGATCTGCTGAAAGGAAAACAGCCTGTCAGCGCGCATTTTCAAGGGTGTTTATCAGAGAAGCAGAAGAAAGGGGGAATTCAGGGACAAAGTAGGAAATTTTCAAACTAGGTCCCCCACAATTGAACAGCCTCACAACAACAGCACAACAGTGAGTGGATTTACAGTGACATCGGGATCCAGGGGTATGGGCCATAAGTCCCCTGGATGTAGGATTGATTCCATGTTAGGTATACATTAGATAGATTCTTGGCTGAAGGTACATTTAAAATAGTATTACCTCACAAGATAACACTACGCCCCTGTTTTTTTTTGTTGTTCTGAATATTCATTTTCCAAACTGGACATACATAATTGTTTGAAGCTGCGATGTTGACCTTGAAGTTGACACATTCCTAGAGAGGGGGGTCACTTCTGCAAATGCACTTCTTCATTAGTTCCCTAATTCACAACAGTTGTAGAACAAACGGCCCCATACATATGCAATTATTTTTTATAGAATTTTCTTGAAGTTTTGCCATTTATACATTTGTGCCCATCTTGTATGAGCATAGTAATAATGAATAAAAACACTATTTTACTAGAAAACAATATAAATTGCCGTTGTCGGCAGGATATTTTGAAGTTTTTTTTTTATAGAATTAGAGATAATGAAAAATTACATTTTTGCAAATTGTCCCCTATGTGAAGGGGAGCCTTCCTGCAAAATTTTGAAAATTGGCTACTTGCCAAGAAAGCGTTCAAATGTCATATCTCTATTCCTGTTAAAGTTATGGAATTAAATTTTTGGACAGGAAGAGTTACTGCAATTAGTGTAACCATTGGACCCTGTTGGCACAGAGCCAAAAGTTTCAAATCAGATTAACTTTTTATCTGATTATAGTTTTTAAATTATATTTTATGGGTATCCTCTATTGAAAGAGGGGAACCTCTGGCCAGATTTTTGTTAGAATGGCACGAAGCAAAAAAAATAAATAAATAAATACGTTTTTGGGAAAATTGGCACTAAGCCAAAAAGTTTTTTTTAGTTCTTTATCTGATCATAGCATGCAAGTGGTATCTGATGTGCCATCTCTACTGACAGCCATACCATCTGATGCTACCCACTTTACAGTGATTGGTTTAAGAAATGTTTTTTTTTTTAGCGTCCTATTGGACGAGGAGACACAGCCATGTTTGTTTCTTGTTTTTCAGTCCAGGTAACTGACCTGGTGTAGAGCAGTTCGCTTGTCCGCTCTATAGTTCTCCAGACCATGCAAGAGGGGATGGACACCTGCTCATGGGTCAGTCCCGCTACAATATGTATATGACATATGTAGTCACTCTGTGGAGGCCAGTCAGAGCGAGTGAGCTTATTGAAGAAATGTACATGTATGTGGACACAAAGTGTCACAGGAATTATGACAGTGGTGTCAGGAGAGTGTTGTTTACCTTGGTTTTGTTCTCACAGAGGGTGATAGTAGAGTCAGTCACATAAGAGCTAAAGCTCTAGTGGGTCTTGCCAGCCCACAGTGGGTCTTGCCCGCCCACGGGATCATTGATTGTTATGGATCCGGACTGCTCCTATCTATAATAACATTTTGAGACAAGCCACAGGTCCAGAAATGTCACAAGAAATGTTGAATGTGTTTATGTATCTGAAAAATGCTGTAGTTATAGCGCCTGCACTGGGCCTCCCAAATCATGGAAAAATGTTTTGTGTTTATGCAAGGGACAATTGTAAGACCATGACAGGTGTACTTGCCCAGGAGTATGGTGGTGGACTTTGCCCTATAGTTTTTGTCCAAAGATGGTCGCAGTCCAGGTCTAAAGGCATGCCTGAAGTGACTCCGAACATAGCACATAGCATCTTGTGAGATGGTAATAGGGATGGCTACATCATTTGCCCTAGGTAGGCCCCAGTTTTCGATGGATTACTGGAATTAAAGGGAGTGTTTCACCACAACATGGTTGTATAGATATAATATATCAAGACAGCCATTGAGGGAGCAGAGGATGTTTTTTTGAAGATGGTTCCTGCTCCAGGCCAAAAGATCACACATTGTTAGAGCTACAAACGCATGTACAGAACGGGTTTTAAGGAACTGGGTGGTGATTTAGGAAAGAGTAGAGAATAGCCTTTTTCTAAAAGAGGGGAGATCATGTATCCCCGCAGCTAGCGCCCCACTGTCTATTGCCTAGTATCGTGGAATAGGAGTAGGGGGTGGAAAAGAACATATGAAGTATTACTGAAGTTTTTTTCTGCATTTACAGGCCTAAATTAGTGAAAGCATATTTTTCCAGGTGCATCAACTGTATTAGGAACAATACAATCAAACACATAAGGCCAAACATGAACATCTACAAAATGTTTTCACACATAAGCCCAACACAGGGTAGAAACAAGCGTTAATAGTGGACATGTTCAGCAGATGAGTAGAAGCTTTTAGGGCCACAAAAGGGAGATGCTCACATGGTGGCAAACATTCTCAATCGGGAGATTATTCCTGGATGAGGATGCCTGCTTTGAAATAGTTCTACTAATGGGCCAGCTTTCATATCAAAGAGGATGCCAGGAACTAGTTAAAATCCTGAAAATAGATTGTCATCCACAGAGTTCAGGTATAGTGGAAAGGATGAATAGGACAAGTAAAGAGAAGTTGAGAAAATAAAAAAAAAAGGTAATTGAAACTTTGAATCAAGTGGAACGAAAAGGTTGCTCGCACCTTTCTCTTTCTCTTCACAGATTCCCTGCCATCCCTTGAAGGAGGGAGATGAAGTAGTGATCAAGCTGCCGCCACATGACAGGACCAAGGCTGGATTTCGTTTTTGACCAAAAGACAAAGGTAGTCGCAGTGACCAGAATCGCTGTCCTTGTGGAAAACCAACAAGCCCGGATCCATGCCAATCGAGTAAAAGGTCAAGGTGGAAGCAAGACACAGATAAAGGAGGTGAAACAGGTGTTGAAAGCCTCGAAGAGTGAGTGAAGCAGGTGTTATAGTCTCTGAAAAGTTGCAAAATGACTGTACTCATAACAAAGAACTTTGGCAAGCTGTGGATTTTGTTGGGGGACAATAGTATTTTTAGTGTTCATCCCAACCTGGATCATAACTAACTGTATATATCAACTAGCAGATCTGGGGCCCCTTGGAGGAATTTGTGGGACCCCTAACGCCACCACCCCAGACATAGTATCAAAGACACCTCAGAAAAGGAATAAAAGAGCCCTGTCCCATAGTACACCCTCCCAGATAGCCATCACACAAACAAATGGCACAAGGACACAATTTTAGTAGAATTCCTCTAACACACAAGTAGCTACTTTTATAGTGCCTTATGATAGGAGATTAGGCCCAGGAACTGTATTTATATGTGTCACGGACAAATATTGAGGAGACAATTGTGACTATTGGGGATCAGTGGGTTGGAACACGGGAGACGATTGGGAGTGCAAATCTACTTAAGGAGAACACTGGAACTACAGGCAAACAAAAGAGAGAAGCTCCCATACAAAGTTTTGACCCACATATATATATATATATATATATATATATATATATATATATATATATATACATATATATATAGATGTCATCGGGGTCCCAAGAGGGGTCCCTAATGAGTTCAAGGAAAGAGATCAGGTTAAAGCCAGTTATGAGTCCTTTATCTCTCCCCTTGTCACCATAAATAAAAATGTAGATTGGATAAATTGTATCTATTATAATCAGCAGAGATGTGTTAACTATATAAAGAATTCCCTAAAGAGCATAGCAGAACAACTAGAAGCCACTTCCCAGATGACATTCCAGAGCAGAATGGCTCTGGATATGACCCACACAGTAAAAGGTGGTACCTGTGCATATACTGATAAAGTAGATGGATGCTGTACTTACATTCCTGATAATACTGGCCCCAAAGGGAAGGTCACTCTGGCCATTCTGTGGAACTAAAGAAGAATTCTGGCATTGACAACCCTTGGGATCAGTATTTTGGATGGTCTAATACTTGAAAACAAACCCTAGTGTGGCTAGGAATTATCATTGTTATTATATTTGTTATAATAGGTGTTGTAATACTTTGTGTAGTCCCGAAAGCACACTGACTAACGCAACACGCAACCTCCCACGCGCTAGTAGACATAAGAGGTCCACTTCTATTTTTGAAAGACCCAATTTTGGAAATGCAAAGGTTGCTTGCTGTACAAGAGCTGGAAATAGGTTGAAAAAGACAATGATGAATAAGGTCATAGGATGGAAAGAGCAGAAACTAGGAGGGCCATGTAAAATAGCAGCCATATCATTGATCATTAGGGCCTTGCCCCAGAATATCTCCGTGTGTCTGACACCCAACCCAACTGATACAGCTACCAGAAGGAAAATACAGGAACTTAAACAATTAATTCCTCAGTCTAATAAGAAAGATATTCTACCCAAACCAAACTTTAGGGAGACAGAACAAGTAGCAAGACATTTGAATTTAGCAATACAGAAGTACATAGATCCCTTACCATCGATTCTAGGGAATGTACATCCTCAAGGTTTCCAAGATATGAATAGAATTCCCCATCATTTTCTGTTGATGCATGAATATGGTATACAACAATCACAGGGAAAGGGAGATTGTGGGGTTTGTTCTCATATGCATACAGGAGAAAATGTATTCCCAATGATAGCAAAACCATTATCTATAACACAGTTAATGAATGAGACATAAGTGTTCACTGGACAGGCAAGACCAGACAATAGGCCATTTTTGATACAGGGATACACACAACCACCAAAATTCTGTTTTCTGAATGGATATCCACTAAATACCAAAACAAATATTTATGCCAATGGTGAGTTTTATTAGGATTGATACATTTGCCGACATCATGGAAAAATGGATCAACACAACAACAATGCATATAGGATTAATTAATGAAGAAATTGGGAAAATCAGGATGGAAAAGGAAGTGATTAGGCAGCGACAGGAAAGACTTATGATGGCGGTAACAGGTCTGTGCGATCAAACACAAAACAAACAGATATGTTGTATATATTTCCACAACTTCACCAAAGAAACTAAAGATGTTCAAGTATCAGATTATTATGACATTATTAATGGCCACCAACTAGAGAGAGACTTCAGGGAGAACTGCATAATCTTCCCAATGCCTGGAATCCATTTGATTCCAGGCATTGGGAAAAGAGGGGATTGTGAGGAAAATGTGTATCTTGAAATGCCATTTTGTAGTGTTCAGCTTAGCATAAGTCATCTCAGTATATATTAGAAGGTTAGAGTATCCCTTTATATCTCTTGGATGTATCTTTGCTTAGTGTTTCAGATTATAAATCACACTTGCACTTTTTACGCCGGATATCTAGTCTGCGGTTAGAGATTAGAATCAGAGACAGGATGTTCTGCAAGTTAAAGACATGCAAGCTATAAGAGATGTTTTATACATATATTGATAGAACATTGCCAATATATCAGCATCAGCTATAATGCATAACATATATTTACATTAATATAGCTTGAATAAGTTTCTTAGCAATAATTAATAATTGACACAGTGAATAGGAATTTACTAAACATATTATTAAGTATGAGAGATGGTTTTGCAAAAGCTGAGATGGTTTTTGCTGAAGTTACGTAACCTTAAAATGTTCAGACAGTACTGAAAGTAGGAACGGGGAATTTTATTGTGGTAACAGGTGGTATGAACTGATGACACAATAATATGTTATTTTTTTTTATGATCTTTGAACTATATTTGACTTTTTATGTAACCGGGTAGATTAAGAAAACACGTTAATTGATTGGGTAATTTTTGTGGGAGGTCCTGGGAGGTATAAGATAATTTTGTGGTTGGATAAGATAATTTTGTGGTTTAAGGCTATATATTCTTGACGATGTTTGAAAATAAATGCAGTCATTAGAACCAAGCTATTGTGTATGGTTTTCATTGATTGTCCGGCTAGCTGAAGATTCATCCACAGGACAAACCTAGGGTGCACCCAAACTCGGGATCCTTACATACGCGAGTAATCATTGTTCTTGCACATGATTTGGTATTCTTTGTAAACTAAATTTTCACCTTGTTTAACCACATTAGATAAGTGAAAATTCACTTTATTTTAATATCTTTTTATTAATTTTACTTTAAAGACAAAAAAAACATAACTCTACAAGACAGTCAACATACACATAACCATAAATATGGTGTTCCCAGCATTTACATACTGCACAACTTTTTAAATACCCCTAAACATAAGTTAATACCTCTCAGGTTACAAAAAAAAATAACTCCCCAACACCAACACCCTGTTAACCATAAAAAAACCTAATACCCCCTAGATTCCTTAAAATTGTGAGTTATTTGTTTATTAGTGAATAATTAAGGGGTGGATCTCAAGATAACTGCATATGTCATCTACCCGATTCCACCCTATTTAAAAGTGTTCCCTACCAAAATTCACTTTGAAAGTGAAAATACTTTACTACTTTAGTAATTCAGGGTCAGTGTCCTCACTATCCTTTACTCAGGTTTCAATCAATTAATGACAATTTTTTAATGATTTTTAATGTTCTGCAATCTATCAAATTTTATTTTCATGGTCAGAACTATACTATGCAAATAACCATGCATGTTCAAAAATCCTTTGGGGTACAAAAATTGACAGTACTGGGAAAGCATGCAAAAAGGCCAAGACACGAAACTTTACATAATTTTCTTAGGCTCAATGAACAATAAATACATACAGTAGCATAATAATATTTTTACATTTAGCAGGATTCCCAGCCGTTTTGCTGGATATGGGTCCCTCTGGGTCACTGGGTGCAACAAAAGTACCTTTGTGCATGTTCCTCCAAGTGTGAGCACTGAGACAATGACCAGTCCAGTATCTTTGGTTTTTTTGTATTTATTGAGAACTTGGATGGGAGAAGGGAATGAGCGGGATACTCCTTTGGCTCAACTATGCACAATTTACTAGGGACAACAGAAAAATGCCGATTGGCGCTGACTTGATGGTGGCTAGATGCCGGTCAACGCCGGGTGACGCTGCTAATCACTTCAGGGCCCACACCGGCACCCTCTTTCTCTCTCTTATCTTCAGGACTTAGACACTGACACCCCCTTTCTCTAAGCCTGCTCCACAGGTTAGCTGGCTCCTGGATCCCTCTGACCTTCTGGAGTGGTCCCCTCTCCTAGGCAGACCCCTGGGCAGTTTCGAGTACTCATGACACTGTTTTTCCCCGAAACTTCAGCCCAGCAGCTCCACTCGGCCCACAGCACTCTGGATCCCTCTCTGCAGCTCAGCTCAAACTTCGTCCTCTAGGCCGACTGCCCAGGACACCTTCACTATCACTGACAGGAGGAGAGACAGTCGTCACCCTCCTCCTGGGACTCTGCTTCCCGCCAAAGACGCCCTGTCATATGCTCCCCTCCCCTCATTGCGGCAAACTCCACCCACTGAGATAGCCATAAGTCCTGATGTGCTATTGGCTAGGTTTCCTCCACTGTCCAATAAGAGCCTTCATTGGAAACAGTGGAGAGACTCCCCGGGCTCAATAGGGCACGCCTGGAAACATGTGACAGCCTAACTAAATGATCAGGCCCCCCTGATATGCAGACAGGGCCACCCATATGCTTTTTCCTAGCACCTTCCTAGGAGGGTGCCACATACATAAGGTAGAATTGTTAGCAAGATTCCATTGAACCAGTGTCATCAATCAGCATAGATAATAACTTCCATATAATAGAGTTGGTCTTTTGGCATAAAATAGTAGAAATCCTAATACACGCCTTTTTTTCTCATAGGAATAACTTAAATGTCAGCCTTATAGCCATAACTGGAGTTTGTTGTCTATTTTGGAATGTAATGTAGTTCTATGCCATTGCACTTGCTGTTTAGGAATTGTCCTGTTATTAATTAAGACTACAAGACTTTAATTGATACTACACCAATCATACATTGAATATGTTTAGACATTATTTCCTATTTTAAGAAAAAGAAAACTGCTTTTAACATACAGTGAACCCGGAAAGTATTCACAGCGCTCCACATTTTCCACATTTTGTTATGTTACAGCTTATTTCCAAAATGGATTCAATTCATTATTTTCCTCAAAATTCTACACACAATACCCCATAATGACAATGTGAAAGAAGTTTGTTTGAAATCTTTTCAAATTTATGAAAAATAAAAAAATCCCATGTACATAAGTATTCACAGCCTTTGCCCAATACTTTATTGAAGCACCTTCGGCACCAATTACAATCTGAAGTCTTCTTGAGTTTGATACTACAAGCATGGCACACCTATTTTTGGGCAGTTTATCCCATTCTTCTTTGCAGGACATCTCAAGCTCCATCAGGTTGGATGGAGAGCATCGGTGCACAACCATTTTCAGATTCAAGTCTGGGCTCTGTCTGGGCCCCTCAATGACATTCACAGAGTTGTTCTGTAGCTACTTCTTTGTTATCTTGGCTGTGTGCTTAGGATCGTTGTCCTGTTAGAAGATTAACCTTTGCCCCAGTCTAAGGTCCAGAGCGCTCTGGAGCAGGTTTTTGTTAAGGATGTCTCTATACATTGCTGCATTCGTTTTTCCCTCAATTCTGACTAGTCTCCCAGTTCCTGCCACTGTAAAACATCCCCACAGCATGATGCTGCCACTGCCATGCTTCAGAGTAGAGATGGTTTTGGCCCGGTGATGAGCAGTGCCTGATTTCCTCCAAACATGATGCTTGCCATTTAGGCCAAAAAGTTCAATCTTTGTTTCATCAGACCAGAGAATTTTGTTTCTCATGGTCTAAGAGTAGTGTTGAGCGAACATGGACTGTATTATTCGTGTTCGTACCGAATAATTGGATTTTTGTTACCCGAACACGGACCCGAAAACTTTACTGTATGTTCGGGTTTAAAATCCGTGTTCGGTCATTATATTTCCTGTTTTGTATGTAATGGCGCGCTTTTAATGGCGGGCTTTCAACAGCCAATCAACAAGCGTTTAACTGGTGTGCGCCATCACAGCCATGCCTAACTATTAGTAGCTGTGATTGGCCATCTGAAGCATGTGACCATGTCTTTATAAGTTCGAGAGCCCCAGCGTGCCGCGTCATTCTGCTGTAGTTTAGGGACAGAGCACACATCATACGTGCTGGCTGCTTATTAGGGACAGACAGTGATTCTGTGAAAAATTGTGTCCGAAAAGAATGCAGGGACAGGTCGGAGTGCAGGCAGGGAAAGTTATTAGAGAATTTTAGGGCGAGGCTGGAGATTAGGCAGGGTCAGTCTTCTACATTGATTTTGCTGTGTGGGGGGTGGTGCAGTGAACGATCTTATTGAGCATATTAGGGACAGGCTGGAGATTAGGCAGGGACAGTCTACATCAATTTTGCTGTGTGGGGGGTGGTGCAGTGAACAATCTTTTTGCCCTCACTTGAGCCCACTGAGGAGGAGGATGAAAAAAATCTATTTTTATCAGTCTGTTGTGTGCAGTGTTCAGCTATATTTCACTACAGATTGCTGTTCTAATCTGCTATTGAAAAATTAATTTAAAGGGGAATTTTTTTAAGAGCACTTGCCATGCTCTTAACTACATTTTGCTGCCATTTGCAGCACTCTAGCCCTTTCCATTGGTGTTTTAGAGCCATTTTAGTGCCTGAAAGTTCGAGTCCCCATTGACTTCAATGGGGTTCGGTTTTTTTTTTTTCTATACCCTTCCCCAGATCTGTGCCTCCTTACAATCCTGTCTCGAGGGTCTACAGACAATTCCTTGGACTTCTTGACTTGGTTTTAGCTCTGAAAAGCCCTGGTAACTGCGGGACCTTATATAGACAGAAGTGTGCCTTTCCAAATCATGTCCAATCAACTGAGTTTACCACAGGGGGACTCCAATCAAGTTGTAGAAACATCGCAAAGATAATCAGTGGAATCAGGATGAATCTGAGCACAATTTTGAGTGTCCTGGCAAACGCTGTAAATACTTACGTACATGTGATTTTTTTGTTTTTTATTTTTAATAACTATGCAAAGATTTCAAACAAACTTCTTTCTGTCATTATGGGGTATTGTTTGTAGAATGTTGAGAAAAATAATGAATGTAATCCATTTTGGAAAAAGGCTCTAAAATAACAAATTGTGGAAAAAGTGAAGCGCTGTGAATACTTTCCAGATTCACTGTAAATATTTAGCACATAGGAGTTCCGTGTTACAGGAAAATACTGAAAAATGACATATGATACTATTTTATGTGTACTATGTACACAACCTAGTGCTAAGACTCTGCACTATAGTCCCTAGCTTCCTGATGACTAGAGCTGAATTTATAGGTACATTAACATTTTTTTACCTAAAAAAAAAAAATGTTCTGAACCCATGTCAACAACATTTCCCTAAACTTGTCCCCCATGAGGAAGTATAACACAGGGTTTATTACACTATTTAGAAATGCAATGGTTCATGTGATCATATAAATGAAATTGATGGTGTTAATTACTCCAATTCCATTCCTCCATACGTAAAGTCAGGGCTTTTTTTCAGCCAGAACGTGGCGAAACAGCGTTCCACCACCTCTGCCTGACCTGCACTTTTCTACTTGTCACACAGAAGCCGGTGAAGGATTTTTTCCACATGCCCCACATTTGCGGGTGCCCTGAGTCCCGGCGCCAAAACTGCCTGAGTTGTTTTTTTTTTTCTCCGGGGAATCGGGAGGCGACTTCTTTCCCCGCCTATCAGAACTGTGCATGCAGCCAAGTGAGGTGTCAGAGCACTGTCAGAGGCACATTACTGAAAACCCGGGAATGCCAAACAAAATGGTGTCGGCTGCATTATGACTTTGCAAGAGGTGAGAGAGCTAGAGGGGCATTCTTAAAAGTTGAAAGGGATTTATAAAGACTGAGGGGGCATTTGTAAAGGCTGAGAGGCAGTTGTAAAGGCTGAGGGGCATTTGTGAGTTGAGGAGGTATTTATGAGAGCTGGGAGGGCATTTGTACAAGCTAAGAGGGCATTTGTGAGAGCTGGGGCATTTTGTGAGAGCTGGGGGGGCATTTGTGAGAGCTGAGGGGGCATTTGTGAGAGCTGATGGGGCCTTTGCAAAAGAGCTGGGGGCATTTGTAAAGGCTGGGGGCATTTGTGAGAGCTGAGGAGTCATTTGTGAGACCTGGGGGGCATTTGTGAATAGCTGAGCAGGTGCTTGTAAGAACTGAGGGGGCATTTGTGAGAGCTGGGGTATTTGTGAGAGCTCAGGAGTTCATTGTGGGGGCTGGGAGCATTTATGAGAGCTGAGGGGACATGTATGAGAGCTGAGAGGGCATTTTTGAGAGCTGAGGGGGCATTTGTGAGAGATAAGGGGACATTTATGAGAGCTGAGGGCATTTGTGAGAGCTGAGGGGGCATTTGTAAAGGCTGGGGGCATTTGTGAGAGCTGGGATGCATTTGTGAGAGCTGAGGAGTCATTTCTGAGAGATGGGGGGGGGGGCATTTGTGGTAGCTGAGCGGCATTTGTGATAGCTGAGCGGGCATTTGTGAGAGCTGAACGGGCATTTGTGAGTGCTGAACGGGCATTTGTAAAGGCTGGGGGAAATTGTGAGAGCCGGGGGCATTTGTGAGAGCTAGGGGGCATTTGTGAGAGCTGAGGAGACATTTGTGAGAGCTATGGGGCATTTGTGAGAGCTGTGGAGACATTTGTGAGAGCTAGGGGGTATATGTGAGGGCTGTGGAGACATTTGGGAGAGCTAGGGGCATTTGTGAGAGCTAGGGGGCATTTCTAAAGGCTGGGGCGGAGTTAGGAGTGTGATTGTGGGCGGGGTTGGGGGGCATTATTGGGGGCAGGGAGTTGGCCGGGGAAGGTGAGTTCCTGCACCTTTTCTCTGAGAAAAAAAGCCCTGCTTAAAGTGATCCTTATAGAAAGTGAAATGAAAGAGGTTAACTATTCAATCAGACAATTACCCTACAATGCCGACACTGTGTAAGCCAACATAGCCTAAACAAATAAGTAGAAAAATATCCCGTATAGACCACGGGATAAAGAGGCTATAAAGTGTGCTCAAAATATAAGGCAGAGGGAAAAAGTATTTTAGTCTTACAACTAATGATGTTATAAACAGTAATCAAGTTTATTTTTCAAGAGAAAATTCCCATATAGATACATGACAAGCTAGTGAAAAAACTGCAGCATAAATACATAAAACAAAAGACAAGACAAACAACATTGACAAAATGGATGAACCGGCTGGTAACCAAATGCCACTTGCCTATAGAGGAAAACCCACGGCTTTCGCTGTATGAACCACCATGCAGGCGGTAAGGGCTCTCTCCTATATGCAAGCCCCTGGGAGCTCAAGCTGCAGGTGATGGATACTTTAGAAAAATAGAGGAAAAAGGGGAAGAAAGAAGGTAGGTGCTTCAAGGTGAAAATTGCTTGAGAAATCCTTGGTACTTTGTAACAGTGAATTCGATATTGTTCATTCCGGCAGGAATTGTATAATAGATTTTCCTTATGGAGTAGAATATGGGACCTTCAATCAAAGTCTCTTAAATACAGGATGGCTATGTCTAAAATTACATTGGGGGGGGGGGGGGGTTTGCTTGTTAAGTGATGTTCATTCTCCACCGTATGTGTATAAAGGGAAGGTACTGTATATGTGATAAGGGATCAAATGGCATCACATTGTAACAACCAGTTCATAAGACTGAAAGCAGCAGTAAATCTGGTATTTGATCACCTCTGCGATTTTTTATTTTTTGCACTAAAAACAAAAAAAGAGTGACAATTCTAAAAAAAAAAACAAAAAAAAAAAAAAAAAAACATATTTTTTAATTTCTGCTATAAACCATTTCCAATAAAAAAATGTAAAATCTATTTTTTTTTTCATCATTTTAGGCCAATATGTATTCTGCTACAATAAGTGAATATTGATTCGTTTGCGCAAAAGCTATTGCATCTACACACTAGGGAGAAAGATGTAAGTCATTTTTATTTATTTATTTATTTTACTAGTAATGGTGGCAATCAGCAATTTTAGTGGGACTGGGACATTGCAGGGGACAGATCAGACACATAACTGACCTTTTTGACACTTTTGGGGGTCCAGTGACATTATTACAGTAATCAGTGCTAAAAATATGCACTATTGTTGTACTAATGACACTGGCAGGGAAGGGGTTAACACCAGGGGTGATCAAAGGGTTAAAATGTGTCCAATAGGGGGTGCTTTGTAACTGTGTGGTGGATGGGCTTGCTGAATGAACACAGAGACCTGTGTTCCTAAATAGGAGGAACACAGGATCCCTGTGTTCATAACTGACAGAACAGCGGTCTGCCATGTTTACAATGTAGGTACAGATGTGTTTAATATATTACCTACTAAAATATCTTTTTCCAGCGATTTTTGTAATACAATTACTTATCCTAAATAAGAGCATGTTATAGCCTGAACTAAAAATGATTTATTTTTTAGACAGGTTCTTTTTAGGCCAGAAGGTAGCTTTTAGCACTTAGGTTTTGAAGAAAACCCACTTATTTTGTGTGGGACTTTAAAGGTAACAATTGATTACACATAAAAGATAATATGTTATAATGTTCTAAAATAGTTTATTGAAAATTGGTTATAATAGCTCTCAACCAATATCCGTTCTTATATATTGACATGATATTACAACACTTATGGTCATAAACATAATGGCTCATCAATTACATTGCAGAGATATAAAAACAAACATGGTGCTACGAATAGGAGTGGCACATAATCCAACGCGTTTCGATAAATGTGTAATTAATAACATAGAGATCTTCATCAGGGATTTTTGGTTCCACTCCTGAAAAAGTACAACATAGTTTAAGTTTTAACCACTTACCCACTGGGCACTTAAACCCCCTTCCTAACCAGACCAATTTTCAGCTTTCAGTGCTCTCACATTTTGAATGACAATTACTCAGTTATGCAACACTGTCCCCATATGAAATTTTCATTCTTTTTTTACACAAACAGAGCTTTCTTTTGGTGGTATTTAATCATAATTGGGTTTTTTATTTTTTGCGCTATAAAATGAAAAAAGACCAAAAATTTTGTAAAAAAAAATGAATTTTTCTTCGTTTTGGTTTTAAATTTTGCAAATTTAGTCATTTTTCTTCATAAATTTTGACTAAAATTTATACTGCTACATATCTTTAGTAAAAATAATCCTAATAAGTATACACTTTTTGGTCTTTGTGAAAGTTACAGAGTCTACAAGCTAAGGTGCCAATCATTGAAAATTGATCACACCTAAAGTACTGACGGCCTATTTCATTTCTTGAGACCCTAACAATTCAGGACAGTACAAATACCCCCCAAATGACCCCTTTTTGGAAAGTAGACATTTCAAGGTATTTAGTAAGAGGCATGGTGAGTTTTTTGAAGTTGTGATTTTTTCCCACAATTCTTTGCAAAATGAAGATTTTTTTTTTAATTATTTTTCACAAAATGGTCATATTACGAAGTTATTTCTTACACACTGTATAGGCATAATTGCAACTACACCCCAAAATACATTCTGCTACTCCTCCTGAGTATGGAGATACCACATGTGTGACACTTTTCCACAGCCTGACCACATACAGAGGCCCAACATCCAAGGAGCACAGCCAGGTGTTCTAGAAGCAAAAATTACACATATAATTTTCTGACGACCTATCACACTTTTGAAAGTCCTGGAGCACCTGGACAATGGAATTACCCACAAAATGACCCCATTTTGGAAAGAAAACACCCCAACACATGATCTAGGAGGCATAATGAGTCTTTTGAACATGTCATTTTTTTCCACAAGTTTTTGGAAAATGTGGAAAGAAAACCAAAACGCATTTTTTTTTTACACAAAGTTGTCCATTTATTAGACATTTCTAACACATAGCATGTACATAGCAAAAATGACACCCCAAAATACATTCTGCCACTCCTCCTGAGTATGGCGATACCACATATGTGACACTTTTCCACAGCCTGACCACATACAGAGGCCCAACATTCACGGAGCACCGTCATTTCCTGACTTCCCATTACAATTTTGTGAGACACTGTAGGGCACTGATAAGCATTGTAGTGGCACTGATGTGGCATGGATGTGGCACTGATGAGCACTGATGTGGCACAGATGAGCACTGATGTGGCACAGATGAGCACTGATGTGGCACGGATGAGCACTGATGTGGCATGGATGTGGCACTGATGAGCACTGACGTGGGATGGATGTGGCACTGATGAGCACTGATGTGGCATGGATTAGCCCTGACATGGCATTGATGTGGCACGGATGAGTACTGATGTGGCATGGATGAGGCACAGATGAGCACCCTGACGTGGCATGGATGTGACACAGATGAGCAGTGACATGGCATGGATGTGGCATTGATGTGGCACGGATGAGCACTGATGTGGCATGGATGTGGCACGGATGAGCACTGACGTGGCATGGATGTGGCACGGATGAGCACTGATGTGGCATGGATGTGGCACGGATGAGCACTGACGTGGCATTGATGTGGCATGGATGAGCACTGACATGGCATGGATGAGCACTGATGTGGCATTGATGTGGCACGGATGAGCACTGAAGTGGCATGGGTGTGGCACGGATGAGCACTGACGTGGCATGGATGTGGCATGGATGAGCACTGACGTGGCATTGATGTGGCACGGATGTGGCACTGACGTGGCATGGATGTGGCACAGATGAGCACTGATGTGGCATTGATGTGGCACGGATGAGCACTGATGTGGCATGGATGAGCACTGACATGGCATGGATGAGCACTGACGTGGCATTGATGTGGCACGGATGACCACTGATGTGGCACGGATGAGCACTGAGGTGACACTGACGTGGCATGAATGAGCACTAACGTGGCATGGATGAGCACAGATGTGGGATGGATGAGCATGGATGTGACACGGATGAGGCACGGATAATGCATGGATGAGGCACGGATGATGCTTGGATGGGGCACGGCTGAGGCACTGATAGGGCACGAATGGGGCACTAATGGGGCACAGTTGAGGCAGAGGAGGCGTGCAGCTGCAGTTTCTCTCCTCTCCTCGCACGCTGTACCGATTGCTGTGTACAGCGTCCGAGGAGAGGAGAGAAATGAACCGGACATGTGCTGGTTTGTTGTGATGTGATCGCTCCGTCATTGGACGGAGCGATCACATGGTAAAGGACCGCTCTAATTGGCTCTTTACCACGATCCGTGATGCGTTGGGTCCCCGGGACCCGGCGAGCACGGACACTCCCGTGTGCGCGCCCCAGAACTACACAACCACTACACAACCACTTTGCCGCCGTATTTTTACAACGGCCGGTTGGAAAGTGGTTAAACAAAGTGAAAAATATATGTAAAATATATCTACTATTATAATATATTATGCGCCTGCGACTTTTTCTCTCCTGGAGGCAGCCAAGAAATTCCTCCCCAGCTCCCAGCTCCAGCCCACCAGTCCCACCACATACCTGATACCCTGCACCCCGCTATATTCCTCCTTAGAAGTTGATGCTGTGTTCTCAGATCGAAGCTAGAGCCAAGTATGAATGATTCCTGCTTCTTATTCCTGAAACAATGAACATATCAATGAGTAGATATATTAATCCCCTTCAGGGGACCAGGGGACAGAACAAAATTATCCAGCACTTATGTCTTCTTACTTCCTGCTGAAAACAGCCTGTTTACAGAGCTCAGATGTTCAAACTGATAAAAAAAACATCTGTTTAGAAATTCAGATACAAATTGTCAGGCTTATTTGGGGAGGTTAAATTAAAAAAAAAAAAAGAAATGAAATGTTATATTTTGTTTTATATAGAAATATGAAGCAATGACATCCATTTTTGTTAGGTTACTGAAAGGTTAAATCTCTTTAACAAAAAGTGCCTATTCAACAGGTTTACCCCAAACATGCTGTGTTGACCTAAGGTAATAAAGTAATAGCCTGTTGATTGTCTTTAGATAAAGTCTAGCTGACGCTATACCAAGATAATCTTGTTTGTGTGATAACTATAAACATTAGTCAGTATTTTCTGTATTTAGATCCATTTAAAAATAAGATTTACAGATACGTTATAATTAGTGTTGAGCGAACACGGACTGTATTATTCGTGTTCGTACCGAATAATTGGATTTTTGTTACCCGAACACGGACCCGAAAACTTAACTGTATGTTCGGGTTTAAAATCCGTGTTCGGTCATTTTATTTCCGGGTTTGTATGTAATGGCGCGATTTTAATGGCGGGCTTTCAACAGCCAATCAACAAGCGTTTAACTGGTGTGCCTTAAGCCATCCCAGCCATGCCTACAAATGTATTAGTAGCTGTGATTGGCCATCTGAAGCATGTGACCAAGTCTTTATAAGTTCGAGACCGAGCGCCGCTGCGTCATTCTGCTGTAGTACAGGGACAGAGCACACATCATACATGCTGGCTGCTGATTAGGGACAGACAGTCAAAAATTATATTGTGTCCGAAAAGAATTCAGGGACAGGTCGGAGTGCTGCAGGCAGGGCGAGTTGTTAGGGCATTTTAGGGAGAGGCTGGAGATAGGCAGGGTCAGTGTTCTACATCAATTTTGCTGTGTGGGGGGTTTGCAGTGCCGGCAGTGACCGATCTTATCGATCATTTTAGGGCGAGGCTGGAGATAGGCAGGGTCAGTGTTCTACATCAATTTTGCTGTGTGGGGGGTTTGCAGTGCCGGCAGTGACCGATTTTATCGATCATTTTAGGGCGAGGCTGGAGAATAGGCAGGGTCAGTGTTCTGCATCGATTTTGCTGTGTGTGGGGTGGTGTGAACACAATCTTTTTGCCCGCTGAGGAGGAGGGAGAAAAAAATATTTTTTATCAGTCAGTTGTGTGCAGCGTTTTTCCCTCAGTGCTGCTGACTGTGATAATACACTGCTGTGTTCACATGTGCTATTATTGAGTGATTTTAAAATTTATACACTTTTTGCTATTCCACTATTCAATATACACCCTTTTGGGTTAAAGAAATTAAATTGTGGCATAGTCTGTACTAATCTATTTAAAAATTACAAACTTAAAAGGGGAATTTTCTTTTTTTTTTCCCTTCATAGCCTGCAGCAGAGCTGACTGATATAAGACACTGCTGTGTTCACATGTGCTATTGAAAAATCACCAATTTTATATCATATTTTCTATTCCGCTATTCAATCTACACCCTTGGGGTAAAAACAATTAAATTGCGGGATAGTCTGTATCGGTACGTGTGAGATACACCTTTCCAATTTTTGGGGCGCATCTCATACCTCCGAGGATTGCAGGGTGCTTCAGTGTGCCTCCTGCCTGTTCCGAACTCCTCCTACTCCTCATCCTGCCTTTGGGGGTACAAAAAATTGTAATCGGGGCCTAGTCTGGTTCTGTACGTGTGAGATACATACACCTTTTGATATCATATTTTCTATTCCGCTATTCAATCTACACCTTTGGGGTAAAAACAATTAAATTGCGGGATAGTCTGTATCGGTACGTGTGAGATACACCTTTCCAATTTTAGGGGCGCATCTCATACCGCCGAGGATTGCAGGGTGCTTCAGTGTGCCTCCTGCCTGTTCCGAACTCCTCCTACTCCTCATCCTGCCTTTGGGGGTACAAAAAATAGTAATCGGGGCCTAGTCTGGTTCTGTACGTGTGAGATACATACACCTTTTGATATCATATTTTCTATTCCGCTATTCAATCTACACCTTTGGGGTAAAAACAATTAAATTGCGGGATAGTCTGTATCGGTACGTGTGAGATACACCTTTCCAATTTTTGGGGCGCATCTCATACCACCGAGGATTGCAGGGTGCTTTAGTTTGCCTCCTGTTCGGACCTCCTCCTACTCCTCATCCTCATCCTGCCTTTAGGGTACAAAAAATTGTAATCGGGGCCTAGTGTGTTTGTACGTGTGAGATACACCGTTTTGTAAATTTTTTTCTATTCCGCTATTAAATATACACCCTGTTTGAGTGTAAAAATTTAAAATATACAACCTTTTGGAGTGTAAAAAATGTAATTATGGCATAGTCTGTATCGGTACGTGTGAGATACACCTTCTAAATTTGTTTGGCGCATCTCCTTCCACCGCCAAGGATTGCAGGGCGCTTCAGTTTGCCTCCTGTTCCGAACTCCTCCTACTCCTCTTCCTCATCCTCCCTTTAGGGTACAAAAAATTGCAATCGGGGCCTAGTCTGTGTTTGTACGTGTGAGATACACAGTTTTCTATCCTTTTTTCTATTCCGCTATTCAATATACACCCTTTTGGGGTAAAAAAAATTAAATTGCGGCATAGTTTGCATATTTGACAGTGAGATACACCCGTGTGATACTGTTTTGTTTTGTTCCGCCATTCAATAAACACCTTTCTAGGGCAAGATCATAAATTACAGAAATATGAGGAGACCGTCAAATAGGGGCCGTGGCCTGGGTCGTGGTGCTGCTGATAGAGCTCCTGTTGCAAGGAGAGGACGTGGTCGATCTGTGCCAGCTACACGCACAAGTGAAACACCTTCCTCAAGTGTGAGTAGGCGACAGAACCTGCAGCTGTATTTGGTAGGGCATCATGCGCCTCTAGAAGTGATGAGGCCAGAAGAAGTACAGGCGATAGTAGATTGGGTTGCTGACAGTGCCTCCAGTTCCTTCACATTGTCTCCCACCCAGTCTACTGCAGAAAGGTCAGAGTTGGCACCTGCAGCCAATGTCCAACCGTCTTTCACCTCACCCCCTTGCAAATCAGGCAAGCAGTCTGAGCCCCAAGTCATGCAGCAGTCTCTTCTTCTTTTTGATGACTCTGTCAGCAGGGTTTCCCAGGGCTATCCACCTAGCCCTGCCCCATAAGTGGATGAGATTGAGTGCAGCGATGCCCAACCACTTATTCCTTAAGATGAGTACATGGAAGGACCATCGCAGCCAGTCTCCGATGATGACGAAACGCAGGTGCCAACTGCTGCGGCACTCAGAATTGTGGAGACCGACAAGGAGGGCAGGGGTGAAGACTGGGTGGAAGATGATGTGGAGGACGATGAGGTCCTCGACCCCACATGGAATGAAGGTCATGCAGGTGACCTGAGTAGTTTGGAGGAAGAGGCGGTGGTCGCACAGAGCCACCAGCACAGCAGAAGAGGGAGCAGGGTGCAGAAGCGGAGCGGTCGTGCCCTAGACACTACGCCTGCTACTGCCCAACGCAGCAAGGGAACGAGCGCACCAAAGCCAGCTCAAAGGAGTTCTCTAGCGTGGAAGTTCTTCAGAAAATTTGCTGATGACAGGACACGAGTGGTTTGCACCCTGTGCAATCAGAGCCTGAAGCGAGGCATAACCTTCTCAACCTGAGCACAACTTGCATGATCAGGCATCTAAGTGCAAAGCATGAGCTGCAGTGGAGTAGACACCTTCAAAACCAAGAAAGGTCTCTGGCTCCTCCTGCTTCCTCTTCTGCTGCAATCTCGGCCTCTCCATCCACCTCTGTAGTGATACCGGCACCTGCCACCCCGCAAACAGACGATCTGTCAGCAAAACCACCACCTGGGTCACCAACCATCTCCACAATGTCACGTGGAAGCGTTCAGCTTTCCATCTCCCAAACACTTCAGAGGAAGAGGAAGTACCCCCCTACCCACCCGCGATCCCTGGCCCTGAATGCCAGCATTTCAAAATTCTTGGCCTTTGAAATGCTTTTATTCCGTCTGGTGGAGACGCACAGTTTTAAAAGCCTTATGTCGGTGGCTGTCCCACAGTACGTCGTGCCCAGCCGCCACTACTTTTCCAGGCAAGCCATCCTTTCCCTGCACAACCAAGTGGGGGAAAAAATCAGGTGTGCACTGCGCAACGCCATCTGTGCCAAGGTCCACCTAACTACCGATACGTGGACCAGTAAGCACGGTCAGGGGCGTTATATCTCCCTAACGGCACACTGGGTAAATGCAGTGGCGGATGGGCCTGAGGCGGATAGCAATTTGGCGCACGTCCTTCCACCACCGAGGATTGCAGGGCGCTTCAGTTTGCCTCCTGTTCCTAACTCCTCCTACTCCGCTTCCTCATTCTCTACCGCCTCCTCATCCGGTCAGCGTAACACCTTCACCACCAACTTCAGCACAGCCAGGGGTAAACGACAGCAGGCAGTTTTAAAACTTGCCTGTTTGGGGGAAAAACCACACACCGCGCAGGAGTTGTGGAGGAGCATGGAACAGCAGACAAATGAATGGTTGCTGCCAGCGAGCCTCAAGCCCGGCCTGGTGGTGTGCGATAACGGGCGAAATCTCATAGCAGCTCTGGGCCTAGCCGGTTTGACGCACATCCCTTGCCTGGCGCATGTGCTGAATTTGGTGGTGCAGAGGTTCCTTAAAAATTACCCCGATATGTCAGAGCTGCTGCAGAAAGTGTGGGCCGTCTGTGCGCACTTTCGGCATTCTCACCCTGCTGCTGCTCGCCTGTCAGCGCTGCAGCGTAACTTCGGCCTTCCCGCTCACCGCCTCATATGTGACGTGCCCACAAGGTGGAACTCCACCTTGCACATGCTGGAAAGACTGTGCGAGCAGCAGCAGGCCATAGTGGAGTTTCAGCTGCAGCACGCACGCGTGAGTCGCTCTGCGGAACAGCACCACTTCACCACCAATAACTGGGCCTCCATGCGAGACCTGTGTGCCTTGTTGCGCTGTTTTGAGTACTCCACCAACATGGCCAGTGCCGATGATGCCATTGTCAGCTTAACTATCCCACTTCTATGCCTCCTTCAAAAAACGATTCGGGCGATGATGAAAGAGGATGTGGCACAGGATGAGGAGGAGGAGGAGGAGGAGGATGAAGAGGTAACATTTCCAAGGCTTTCAGGGCAGTCATTCACAAGTGGCTCCGAGGGTGGGTTCCTGCACCCACAAACGCCAGGGACACAATTGTCCAGCAGGGGCACAGTTCTGGAGGATGAGGAGGATCAGGAGGAGGAGATGGAAGAGGAGATGGAACCATGTTCACAGCAGGGTGGCACCCAGGCCAGCTCATGGCCATCACTGGTGAGTGGCTGGGGGGATACAGAGGACACAAACGATACACCTCCCACAGAGGACAGCCTTTTGTTGCCTCTGGGCAGCCTGGCACACATGAGCGATTACATGCTGCAGTGTCTCCACAACGACCGCCGAGTTGCCCACATTCTAACTTGTGCTGATTACTGGGTGGCCACGCTGCTGGATCCCCGTTACATGGACAATGTACCGTCCTTAATTCACTCACTGGAGCGCGATCGCAAGATGCGCGAGTACAAGCGCACGCTGGTAGACGCGATGCTGCTGGCATTCCCACCTGACAGCGGGGCCACAGTGGAAGCACAAGGTCAAGGCAGAGGAGGAGGAGGAAGAGGTCGCCAATGCACCCAGGGCACCGCCAGCACCTCAGAAGGCAGGAGGGTTAGCATGGCCGAAATGTGGAAAAGCTTTGTCAGCACGCCACAACAAACAGCAGCACCAGCAGCTCATATGGAACGTCTTAGCAGGAGGCAGCATTTCACCAACATGGTGGAGCAGTATGTGTGCACACGCCTACATGTAGTGAATGACGGGTCTGCCCCCTTCAACTTCTGGGTCTCCAAATTGGGCACATGGCCTGAGCTTGCCCTTTACGCCTTGGAGGTGCTGGCATGCCCTGCAGCCAGTGTATTATCTGAACGTGTATTTAGCACGGCTGGGGGCGTTATCACAGACAAGCGCAGCCGCCTGTCCAGAGACAATGTGGACAAGCTCACGTTCAATAAAATGAACCAGGCATGGATCCCACAGGACTTTTCCGTACCTTGTGCAGAATAGAGATGGATACCGACCTTACCCAGCCATTGTTCTATTTTTGCTCTTTCTCACTCTTTTGGGGTGTACCCTCATTTAAAATGACTGAAAAAAAGCAGTGTTGGCTACCTCGTCCTCCTCCACCGCCACTTCCACCTACACCGCCCATAGGTGTGCGCAGCCTATTGCATTAGGGTGTGCACCCCAAAGTTTAAATACACATGCATGTGTTTGCCTACATGTATATGGCCCTGGTACATTACTCTCCCTGCTGGAAAAGTGAAATAGAAGTGTGTGGCACTTCTCTTATGGCAGAGCAGGTCCGAGGGAGATCTTTCCCATCTCCTCACTGGCAAACAGAGCGATAATGCTAATGTGCCCTAGGTGATTAGCGTGTGCCCAGGCACACCCGGCACACCCTGTGCGCACGCCTATGACACCGCCACATCCACCACCACCTCAACCTCCCTCCTACTCCATATGGGCCTCGTCCTTCACAGATGAAGAACATTTTTTTATTTTTCTGGGTTTTTTTTGTTGTTTTTTAAGTTATTTCCCTACCCACATTTGTTTGCAGTGCACTTGCCATGCTCTTAACTACGTTTTGCTGCCATTTGCAGCACTCTAGCCCTTTCCATTGGTGTTTTAGAGTCATTTTAGTGCCTGAAAGTTTGGGTCCCCATTGACTTCAATGGGGTTCGGTGTCCGGGTAAAGTTCGGAAAAAGTCCAGGACACGGACCCGGACTTTTTTTTCAAGTTCGGCCGAACCCACCGAAAACAGACATCCAGGTGTCCGCTCAACTCTAGTTATAATCTTATATGTAATAGAATATTAACAATGATATATATACATATATATATATAGATATATATATATATATATATATATATATATATATATATAGATATATATATATCTAACATACATATATATGTAGAAAACCGTTATATATTATAATTGTTTCATTCTTGATAACTGATATTGATGACTCATCTCTGTATGTCAAGAGAGGCTTCAGTAAACATTTGTAAATTGTAAGTTGTAGAAAGCATCATAAAATTTTGTTTAACCTTGCTAGACTCTAGAAAGTCTGAGATGGTAAGCTCTTTGTCAATATAAGGTGCAAAGTTTATTTGAGGATAAATAATGCTGTCATACTGAACCTAAGAGCAACACAATACTGCCATCTCTGGTGACTGATTGCTACTAGTCTTAGGTTTAAAAAGTCATTTCCAATATATATAGATATATATATATTATATTAATAATATATTATGGTGTTACCAAGATTCATTCCTCATTTAGATACATAATAGATATTAAATGGACATGTAATAGATGAGAGCATGGATACTTTTTATGTTATTTTATGATACTCTTAAATATGGAGATATCATCATTTAGTTTTAATATTCAATATTCTGGTCAACCAAGAGGTGTCACCCAATGACATTGCCAGTTAATGAATAAGATGTCCCAGCCAATGGGGATAATTTAACTCCTTCTGGGTTTAATTTATGGTAATTTTAATAGTCCTTTGTTCTATACCATATAAAAAGGCAAACCCAGATGAGAGGGGGACACATCACACATGACATTTGCCCAACATACATCACACATACAATACACACGCTACTACAGCTATGCATAGACTCATCTATACAGACTCCATTTTGCTCCATCATGTATCTGAAACTTGGAAGGACGCCAAACTCCTCCCTACCTAGCCACCATCTTGGAAAGGCAGCCATCTTAAGGACTCTGGTAACGACCATTCTAAGCTAGCAGCCATTTTAAATATGGTAAATATTCCTTGCTAATTATTTGATTATTATTCAATATTGTTTATGTACTTCCTTAAATGTTTTACATTTCATATTCAAGGGTAACAAGAGTACAATCCCAGCCGTATAAACCATATGTAGATTTTTCTCTAAAAAGCTGATTTTTGCTTTATAACATTTTTATTAATATCAGATTTAGCGCATATTGGCGTATTAGTCTCACGTTTTGCATAGCCTATTCTCGCTTCATCTGCAGTGGAGTGACTATCAGACTGCGCATTGCGCAGACAATTGTGGTCTGATTATATAGAAAATTCATTTATGGTTTATACTATACCTGGAGAAAATGTAATCTTGCTTTATTTTCACTTTCATTATTGAGCTACAAATTACATTGCATTTATTGTTTGAAGTTCATATTTTATGTAAAGTTCTCTTTTTGTGTCATCTCAAGTTTGATCATTTATCGTGATTACATGTCTCGTGAATAAATATTTTATATATTCCATACTGTAGACTGTTTTCACTAAGATTGGTATATGCTTTTAAAAAGAAATTAATCAATACAAAGAATTCGCAACATATTGATTTGTGGAAATAAGTTGAGATTCTCCTTCCGCACAGATCTTTGCTTATTGACATAAATAGACACTGTTATATTCAGAGCAGTATAAACATTCTGACAAAATTAAACACCATTATAGTTAACCAATTAAAGCAGTATTTTAGTGAGGACAAATAAAGACTGGCATTAACTATCTCTTTTTCTGAAAATTCTAATTCACTCGCTGTCATGTTGATCCACTGATTTAGACAAAGCATGTAGATAAAGAGTTCCAACTTGCTTTGCATTTTTATTCCAGGCTGGTCATTATCTCACAGCAATCTTCCCTTTCTTTTTTACTAAATAAAAGCTGGAGAATCAAACTTTAATGCACTGCATCTAAACTTCACTTAAAACACACAGGTGTGAACAGGGTCTTACATCAATAGAATTCATTGCACCTCATATTAAACCTTTAAATGTATTTAAGCTGTATGCCTGCCCAAGGATGGGAGGAGCCTGGGTCTGGCGTCACATGGGACTCTGACAGACCAGTTGTATGCATTTCAAATTCAGCTCTGAGGAAGAGGGGCTTCCCCTCGAAACGCATAAGCTCTTTTGGACTTTAATTTCACATTTGGGACTTGTGTAGCAGACCAGGCTGGGCAGAGCACCTCTTGGACTGTATTATGCTTGATTAATGTCATTGTTCCTGAGTATATGCCCATACTCCTTTTAATAATACATTGTTGCAAAGGTAATGAGCTAGGCTGATGCACCCTCTGCTCCTTATCTTTTAGAGACTGTTCCATGAATGCAGATGCAATTGAGTGTAACTACAAATTGCTTATGAGTTGATATATACCCCCCCCCAGTGTTTGACAAAATAAAGGTCTGCATTAGACCATTGCTTTAGGGGATGCCAAATATCAGACACCCCTATGCACATTTGGTGGGAGTATTCCCAAGGTAAAAGCTTCTGGACAAACATTTATCAATTAATGTATACTTCATTTGGGAAGGGCATCCAAAAGTCACCAAAACAAGCGCTTTAAACCTGAAATCACCTAACTCCACCAAAAATCAATTCGCCTTTTGATGTTTCTCTACTACAGTGAATCAGACATTTGCAAAAGTATGTGGGTCCTCTATCTTGACAATAGCACAAGTTTAGGAAAAAATGTTGTGTTACCTAACACATTAAAAAATGGCAGCCATACTCAATGACAGGAGCAGATATGGTCGCCATGGATAGAATACTATCGCTCTAAAGATTTCGATAGATCCTTGTTACTCTTGTAACTTGTCTTATGGCAATGACTTGATACTGTACTAAAAGACTACTGACTGGAGCTCATCTCCTGGCATACCCCTCTTTTCCCTACCCTAACTTCTCCCTCTTTTCTTTTACTTCTCTCTTTATTTACCCTTACTCTAGGTCTTTGCTTGAGCTTGAAATCTTTTGTTTTTAGCAGTTTAGACCCTTTCTACTATGATCTGATTGTAAAGGTTAATGATGTAACTCTCCATGTGTGATATTCCTCCTCGGGTGTGTAGGACGATATGTGGAGGATAGCAAAAATGTAAAACACTCATTGTTTGATATTCTGAATCCTATGTCTATGGTTGTACAATGCATTGATATATCTTGTTTATGGAATCTTCCCTAAGGGATTTCAATGAAAACTCCCCATCTTCCCCCAACAGATCTATAAATATTGTCTGATCATACCCTAGAAATGAAAGGAGGGAACTGTGTTTTCTGAAAGACCTTCAAGCCATAATAATTGTTGTGAGAAAAAAATTGTCACAATGTACATATAGTATGTTGTTCATCTCTAAAAAAAAATTTAAAACAGAAGAGAAGATTTGCTACACAATGCTGATGTTGTTATTTTACATTTTTGTTTCTTATAAATTCTGAGATCTCTGCACTTTATTTCTCAGATTTGCTTTGCACATTTATAGTTCCCCTTACAAAGTGTTCCCACTTTTCAGGTTGAGTTTTCAATTTGGTTTTTTACTGAAGTGTAGAGCTTGGTTTTTGGATGTGGAATCCTCCACAGGTACTGATCCGAGTAGCACTGGAAAGTACTGCATGCCCCTGCAATAATATTCTATCAGCTCAGCAAATAAATAATTGAGATTCCACTTCTCCATCACACAAGAGGGGGGGTTAGGGATAGGGGGTAGGAAATCACCATAAGATAGGTTTTCGGGTGTTGATTGTGCTCAAAATGTAAAAACAGATAACAAAACAAAAACAACAATAAAGTCAAGGAAATTTTAAAGTACTGTATAATATTTATTTTATTAACATAATTATTTTAAAAAAAAGTAAGGGTGTTCCCCTACATTACTATATATATATATATACACACATCTGCCATAAAAAAATATCACAAATAATCTGAAGGAAAAAGACAATATTAAAATGAAAAACAAAATATAAAAAATACAGCATATGGGTTGTTATTCATACTAATAATAATAAAAACTAAATAGATGATATGCATATTACTTTTGGCATAATGTAAATCTTATGCAAAAAAAAGTAGTACTGAGGATTTCTTAACTCATCCTTCCTACCTTTGTTTTCTATTCTGGATCCATCCTATTCTGAAAAAGATGCCCTATCTTTTCTCTCCACTTGTCATAATAAATGGTTTATTATTTAGGATCCTACCATTTCTCAGTAAATTGGTCCAGCATACTAGTTACCTGCTTTTAAAATCTTCATATTCAGTTGTGCTTTAATTTAACACACTAGCTGTTACTTCTAATAGTATTTTCCCATTCCAACTAGGCAGGTGGCAACTTGATTGTAATATAAAGCTGTTCATACCCACCAGCTTATGATAGGCAGTGTTAATGATTTGATCTTACAAAATTATGATTTTTAAATATATATATATATATATATATATATATATATATATATATATATATATATAAAAAAAGACTGCCAAACTTCTATAATTTTCCTTGTATACGTAGGAATCCTAAAATGAGCACTATAAATGCTATTCATTTAATAGATTGGTTATATTTAACGAACTAAAAAGTTTTGCAAAAAATGAGAATACAGTTCCCGATCCATAACATATGTTATATATTCCATAGCAATGTCAAATACAAGGACAGGCTGAAGATAAAAACAGTTACTTTGTTAAGGTGGTTCATTTTAAAGTCTGAAGTTTTTTTTTTTTTTGCCTTAATGTATTCTCTGCATTAGGTAAAAAAAAAAAAAACATTCTGAGTGCCACCATTGCATAGAGCAGGTAAGTATGGTTGTTTTTTTATTTTAAAAAATATGGGTTTACAATCATGTTAAGTGAGAAAAAATGTGTCTAGGAAGGTGGGGCTTTTTTTAGGTCATGCCTTTCGGTGGTCCTCCATCTGTTGTGGAACTAAAAGTCCCAGCATGCCTTGTAATGCATCATGAGACTTGTAGTTGTGCAACAGCTGAAGGGCCACCAGTTTGACATTATGGTCTACAGGGAAGCAGAATAAAATCCTCTAGACCAGGGGTCTCCAAACTATGGCCCTCCAGTTGTTCAGGAACTACAATTTCCATCATGCCTAGTCATGTCTGTGAATGTCAGAATTTTACAATGCCTCATGTGACGTGTAGTTCTGCAACAGCTGAAGGGCTGTAGTTTGGAGATCCCTGCTCTAGGCAACTGTTGCCAATTTTGCCACGCAGTAGGAAAAAAATCCTCCCTGACCCCCAAGGGCAGACAAATCATTTATCTTCAATAAAAATATTTCACATCATACTTACATAATTATAATGGTCAATATTTTTAGTCATAGGAAAACTGTCTAGCCATTTTTAAACTCTATTAATGATTTGACCATTATTACCTTCTGAACTAAAGTATTTTATAGGTTAACACTCCTACTATGAAAACAGTCTTTCTAAACTACTGCTATAGGCCCCTTTCACACAGGCGGAACGTTCAGATCCGCCTGTCCATTTTTTTTGGCGGATCTGAACGGATGCCTCATGCATCTCTATGGGGCATCGAATGTCAACGGAGACATGTCCGCTGACATCCGATCCGTCAAATCTGAACGGATGGAATCGGTCTGTTCTGATATGATTCCCCCATAGAGAACAGAGGGACCTGACAGCTGTGTCTCTGCACACAGTGTGGAGACACAGCTCTGATCCGCCTGCTCAGCGGGGGATCGGCGGATCGATCCCCTGCTGAGAAAAACGGAGTCTGCCTGAAGGACTGTGTGAAGGGGCCTAAATCTTTCTGCTTCCATACAAAACTGATGGTCTTTTGTCCTCTTTATAAAAACGTGCATGAAAGCCAAGACACAAAACGTTTCATATATTTTTTAGGCTCAATCAACTTTTATAAGTACATATAGTTGCATAATAATAATAATTTTACGCAAAGTAGAATTATAAGCAATGTTTCATTGAACCAGTGCCATCAATCAGCATAGATAATACCTTCCAATTAATAGAGTTGGTCCTTTGGTATAGAATAGTAGGAAATCCTAATACACGCTTCATTTCTCATAGGAAAAAAATTCAAATGTCAGCCTAATAGCCATAACTGAAGTTTGTTATCTAATAAAAGAATGAAGGAGTACTGGTTCACATTAATCCACCAGTCATTGCCACATCCCTAAGACGTAAGTAGAAAGTAGGAGTATTGGTGAGGAGCAGGTCCGATATATGGTCAAGCCAAAGGGCTGGAGGGATAACCTATGTGATCCACATTGTTACTTATGATTCATTTATTCTATTTGGAAATGTATATGACTGTTTTTCTATGTTTTTAAGCAAATCGTATTTGTATTTGGAATAAAATCAACCTTTTTATATATTGTTGTCCTTTGTTTAGGAATCTTTTGCCACCATTTAATCTATGCCTCTAAAGTCCCATGCTTCTGGTGAGGTGCGGCCTGGTTATCCCTCCAGCCCTTTGGCTTGACCATATATCGGACCTGCTCCTCACCAAAACTCCTGAAGTTTGTTATCTATTTTAGAATGCAACGTAGTTCTATGCCATTACACCTGCTGTTTAGGAAACGTCTTGTTAAAAATGAGGACTACAAGTCTTTAATAGATACTACACCAATCATATATTAAATATGTTTAGACATTATTTCCTATAATAGGAATAAGAAAACAGCTTATAACATTTAGCACACAGGAGTTCTGTGTTACGAAAAATACTGAAAATTACTTATAATACTATTGTATATACACTATATATCAAATATATTGCTATGATTCTGTGCTATAGTCTCTAGCTTCCTGATGACTAGAGCTAAATTTATAGGCACATTGACAATGTATTACCTGAAACATGTTCCGAACCCGTGACAATAACATTTCCCTAAAATTGTCCCCCATGAGAAAGTAGAACACAGGGTTTATTACACTATTTAGAAATGCAATAGGTCGTGTGATGATATAAATGGAATTGATGGTGATCATTGTCTCATTACTTAGCTTCCATTCTTCCATACGTGAGGCGATCCTTACATTTCTCATGATGTGATATGGGGTGAAAAGAATAAAAAACACAATCACAGCCACATATACTAAAGTAAGAGGTTTCTCAAGAGAGAAGGATGTTGTAAGTTGCTGATTCCTGTTCCTGAGAAAAGAAACCATTTTCCTGTAGAACAAACACATGGTACAGAGAGGGATGAGGAAGCCAGTGACACTAAGGCAAACACTGTAGACTAAACTGGATGAGGCCTTCCCAGAACTCCCATAGCTGAGACACTGGCTTTTTTCATACAGTTCTATGAAAAAAAAAATTGGGGATATCTCTAACATAACCACAATCCAAATCCCAACAGATATGGTGACTGCCATAGTTTTCTTCTGCATTATGTGGTCTTTAAAAGGGAACTTGATAAGAAGGTACCGATCAATACTGATGAAGGTGAGAAAGAGGATGCTGGTATAAAGGTTGGCATGAAGTAGGTATCGGTTGCTGTAGCAAAATAACTTATTAAAGGCCCAGCGTCCATTGGAATAACTTTCAATCAGTAGAGGGAGAGTGCAGAGGAAGGCGAAGTCTGATAAACACAGATTAAAGAGGTAGATGCTTCCGCTGCTCCATTTCTTCATACAAAAGATATAGCCAAACATTACAATGCCATTCCCAAGAATGCCAAATATGAACTCCAGTGAGTACACAGTTGATAAGTAGTATTTCTCAAGGAAACAGTCCACCGATGAACAGTTAGGATTCTAAAAGTAAATTACAGTTATACAATTAATAAAATGTTATTCTGGTAACTACATGTACTGGGAGTTAGCTTAGAGAATGTTGCTCAGGAAGGGGATTCAGTTTTCTATATTTGACTAATAACTGGTCAATGTGTGGCACAAAAATACACTGAGAAAGTAGGTGCAAAATTCAAATAGGTATTAAAAATGAATGAATAGTATTATGGGGAATATGGGGATTAAGACTGGTATAATCATTTCTATTTGTATTTTATTTATTTTTTTAGTCGTTATTATTATTTAAGTAATCTTTTAGAGTGGACCTTTAAGCAGACAGCTAAATAAATAAGCCAACTTTGGTACATGCAGTATCTCACAAAAGTGAGTACACCCCTCACATTTTTGTAAATATTTTATTCTATCTTTTTCCTGTGACAACACTGAAGAAATTACACTTTGCAACAATGTAAAGTAGTGAGTGTACAGCTTTTATAACAGTGTAAATTTCTCATCCCCTCAAAATAACTCAACACACAGCCATTAATGTCTAAACCGCTGGCAACAAAAGTGAGTACACCCCTAAGTAAAAATGGGCAAATTGGGCCCAATTAGCCATTTTCCCTCCGTGGTGTCATGTGACTCGTTAGTGTTACAAGGTCTCAGGTGTGAATGGGGAGCAGGTGTGGTAAATTTGGTGTTATCGCCAGGGGCGTAACTACAGGGGTTGCAGGGGTTGCAATTGCTACCGGGCCCCATGCTCCAGGGGGCCCATTAGCAAACCAGTGGGTGAACTTCCAGGATCTCAAAGGTCACACTTGCGACCGGGCCCTGGCATTGCACCACTGTGGGGAGGCCCCAAGATTGCAGGAAGGGGGCCCACTGCAGAACTTGTGAAAGGATCCTGCTGCGGGACCATAATAAAAGGCCATGCAATGAGTGTAAAGAGCCCCAGGATTAGTGGGAAGAGCCCCGGGCTTGAAGGGAAGGGCCCCGGCCAGGGGTCTGGGGGGCCCTTCATGGTTTCTTGCATCGGGGCCCTGAAGGTTCTAGTTACGCCTCTGGTTATCGCTCTCACTCTCTCATACTGGTCACTGGAAGTCCAACATGGAACCTCATGGCAAAGAACTTTCTGATGATCTGAAAAAAATTATTTTTGCTGTACATAAAGATAGCCAAGGCTATAAGAAAATTGCCAAGACCTTGAAACTGAGCTACAGCATGTTGTCCAAGAACATACAGCAGTTTAACAGGACAAGTTCCACTCAGAACAGGCCTCGCCATGGTCGACCAAGGAAGTTGAGTGCACGTGCTCAGCCTCATATCCAGAGGTTGTCTTTGGAAAATAGACTATTGAATGCTGCCAGCATTGCTGCAGAGGTTTAAGGGGTGGGGATGAGCCTGTCAGTGCTTAGACCAATCTGCATCAAATTGGTCTACATGTCTGTCATCCCAGGAGGAAGCCTCTTCTAAAGAAGATGCACAAGAAAGCCAGCAAACAGTTTGCTGAAGACAGTCTAAGGACATGGATTACTGGAACCATGTCCTGTGGTCTGTAGAGGTCAAGATAAACTTATTTGGTTCAGGTGGTGTCAAGCGTGTGTGGCAACAACCAGGTGAGGAGAACAAAGACAAGTGTGTCTTGCCTACACTCAAGCATGATGGTGGGAGGGTCATGGTCTCTGGCTGCATTTGTGCTGCCGACACTGGGGAGCTACAGTTCATTGAGGGAATCATGAGTGCCAACATATACTGTGACTTACTGATCCCCTCCTTTTGGAGACTGGGCCGCAGGGCAGTATTGCAACATGATAAGAACCCCAAACATACCTCCAAGACAACCACTGAATGGCTAAAGAAGCTAAGTGTAAAGGTGATGGACTGGCCAAGCATGTTTCCAGACCTAAACCCTATTGACCATCTGTAGGGCATCCTCAAACAGAAGGTGGTGGAGCGCAACGTCTCCAACATCCACCAGCTTTGTGATGTCGTCATGAAGAAGTGAAGAAGGACTACAGTGGAACGCTGTGAAGCTTTGGGGAACTCCATGCCCAAGAGGGTTAAGGCAGTGCTGGAAAATAATAGTGTCCACACAAAATATTGACACTTTGGGCCCAATTTGGAGATGTTCACTTAGGGGTGTATTCACTTTTGTTGCCAGCAGTTTAGACATTAATGGCTGTATGTTGAGTTATTTTGAGGGGACAGCAAATTTACACTGTTATACAAGCTGTGCACTCACTACTTTACATTGTAGCAAAGTGTAATTTCTTCAGTGTTGTCACATAAAAAGATAAAATAAAATATTTATAAAAATGTTCGGGGTGTACTCACTTATGTGAGATACTGTATATGTTTGATATATTACCTACTGAAATATTTTTTTTTGCCAGCGCTTCTTGTAATACAATCACCTATGCTATTTAAGACACTCAAAATCACTACTTTTCGGTTGACTTTTTTATATGTTATGGCCCAAACGAAAAAGGTTTTCTTTTTTAGACAGGCAGATATAAAATATTACATATTCATATTTTGCATTTTCTTTTTAGGCCAGAAGGTAGCTTTTGGCACTTGCATCTTCTTACCTCCTGCTGAAAACAGCCTGTTTACAGAGCTCAGTGGTTCAAGCTGAAATTTATACACACAGTAACTCTCCCACTCTCCTCCTCCCTTCAAATGCATCCATTCAGGTTTTACTGAGAGACAACATGGCTGAAAGGAGGAACTACTGCTAAAAACAGATATATATAACATCTTTTTAGTAATTACAATAAAAATTGAACCCACACCATCATAATTCTTCTTTTAAAGCAGCATTTAGACACATGAAGACTGACATTGATGATCTCTTTTTCGGAAAATTCAAATTCACTTGCTGTCATGTTGATCCACTGATTTAGACAAAGCATTTAAATAAAGAGTACCAGCTTTCTCTGCATACTTATTTCAGGCAAGTCATTATCTCAGAGCAATCTACCTTTTCTTTTTGGCTAAATATCAGCTGGAGAATCAAACTTTAATGCACTGCACCTAAACTTCACATAAAATACACAGGTGTAAACAGGGCCTTACATTAATTTAAATTCATTATACCTCATTTTAAACCTTTAAATCTAACAAGTAATGTCTCTTGCTGCAAGAAATATTGCAAAAAAAAAAAAGTTTGCCTAAAAAGACAATTAACTCTGGTTAAAAAACAAAATTCTATTTAAGTATGTATTCTTATCCCAGAAAAAAAAAAAGCATCTTCTTTTGCTCTCAGCCACCTCCAAGTCTCCAAATTCCTTTTGCAATTGCACTGCTCATTCAAATTCCAAACAAACGGAAATAAAGGGGAAAAATAAATATTCAGGAGCTCATGATTGCATGAGAGAAGTGCATGATTATATTTGGAAAATAAGGATATTTTTTTAGTGTTACATTATATTGGTACCCATGGTACTGCAGCCTTGTAACATTAAATAGTTCCCTATCTGTGAGATCATCTGCTTTGTGGGTTGTCGCAATGCTTCCTCAAACTGCTTAATATACATATGCATAAAAAAACACTTGCTTAATTTTCTTCAAATGAAATTAGGATGCTTATTTTTGCACTAAAATAACATGTTGCTAAATGGGCATTCTGCAGAAGGAAAAACTGAGGCATGTGCTGCCACAAACGGTGGGTAAAGCCAAAATGTAGATGTCAATTTTAAGTGCAGGTTGTGAATGTGTGTAAGAAAACTGTCAGAATTCCATATCCCTGTTTCAGGTCAGTGACTCAGTCATGTAGCTTGCATTTTAGACGGTACAGGGTGGAACATGCAATGAAATAATTTAGCAACAGTTACAATAAACTGGCGGGCAGGCTACCTGGCTCGGTACACTCATGGACTCCAGTAACATAAATAAGCAGATTCCAGTTGGACTGACAGCGTCTGTTGAGAGGGGCAAAATGAGGCCTGACCATCTAGTGCCCAATCCGGAAGGTGCCCAGAAAAATTGCGACCTTATGCTTTCCCTCCTTATCTGTCCCTAACAGGCGGTTAACCTGTCTCTATTCTACCAACTTGCAAAATGCGCTCCAAACCTGGGAGCCAGGGCCTTAAATAGGCTCCACCTGACCCAAGATGGCTGCTAGAGTCTCATAGGGGGACAGTATCCAAAAGAAAATCCTTCCCAGTGACCCAGGAAACAATAGAGAAACCCTGTTCCTCTTGACTTCCTCTCCAACAACAGTGCTGCTGTAGAAGAGTCCCCCCAAAAATTGACTGCACATGTTTACACTCCCCACCTCTTTTACAGATACTGTCCTTGGCAACACAGCAAGATGAGAACAACAATAAGACTGGTAAAAGAAACAAAATTTGAGTATAGCTAAGGTAGAGCAATACATTTAAAGAACATAATCAGAATATCTTGAAGGGAGTTGCCCGAGGTTAGACCTGAAAGGACACCAGTTTTCTTGTCTTTCGTTGGAGTCACTTGGCAAAGGTTTATCCACAGGTAGTGATTCAGAGGCCTAACTTAGCAAGGGACCAGACTTGTTCTCAACTCTCTCTTCACCTAAGCCCACAGTGGAATTCTTGGACAACTCAGTACAGTCTGTGGTACTTGATGGGGTGGATGGGCCCTCGGGCTTGTTGTCAGCAAAGTCATCACATTCTGGGTTATAGGAGGCAGAAGACTCAAGTATGATAGGGGGTAGGAACCAGTCAGTTGGAACTTCATGCACTAGGGAAGATCTGCAGTGTCAAACGCCTCCCCGTCATTGGTTGGCCTTCTGGGGCAGTCACCGTCCAGCACACAAGGTCTCGGCAGGTTTCAATGCTGCCTTTTTAATGGGGTTGAGTCCTTCGGAAACCAGGTCATAGACCTGGAGTAGGTGGGAAAAGGTGCCTCACCACCAGGTACAAGATGTGCTTCCACTTGTGTTCCAGCTTGCTCCCTCTAGCATGCTTGGTGTTTTTGACCAACACCCAGTCCCTGGTTTGCAGTGGCAGCTATGCCAGGATTCTTTGCAATTGTCCATCACCAGCTGCCTGGCCTTTTGTATTTACTTCCAATGCTCCTGTACACAAGAACTGGGTGTCCTGGGTGGAAGGTGTTCTGGAGTTTTCAACAGCAGATCCACAGGCATTCGGCCGCACCACCGAACATCAGGAAGAAGGGTGTATGCCCAGAAGATCGGTGGAATGTGTTTTGTCGTAGGCCCACACCACGGCCCCAACATGCTGATGCCAATGGTTCTGGTAGCTAAGTTCTAGAGTCTGTAACATACCCATGAGGGTGCAGTTGTAATGTTCCGGTACCTTTGGTACCCTAAATTACACTTTCCACAAGTGTATGCGCCCCACCATTTACTTTTGGAAAAGGTGCGCATACACCTTTAAGACTGGAGCTGTCATCACCCAGCGCCGGACTAGATGGCTATTTAAAGCGCCGGTTCTCACTCACATGTGTTCGTTCAAACACCCTTACCTGGATGCTAACCTTGCTTGAAGCTTCCATGCTTGCAAGCTTACCTCGCTGACGGAACCTCGCCGCGCTGATCCCTGTATCCCGCTACTGGATCATCCGCCTCTCCTGAACCACCCTTCGGCTGTATCGCTAATAGTGCTAAGTACCCCGCAGGGGAATTCTCTATAAACTTATACTAAGCTTACACTATCTAGCTCTGCATAGTAAAGACTGTTTATCACATCTGCATAACTAGATTGCTAGCTCTTGAGACTACTGCTACTTTTCTGCACTGGGTTGATCTCTTTTGTATGTCCACCTGCTATTCTGTCATCTGCTACCATACAACATTGCTAAACCTTCCTGCATCCATCTGCTACGGTCTCACCTTCAAGTGTCTATCACCTACCACCTCCACTCAACCTATCCCTCAAACTTCATCATTGTGTTACCACATACATAAAGTCATTCTAGGAACCAGCTTGCTAATTGTGTGTATTTACTGGCTGAAATAAGACCTTCTACACATGATGAGTCATTGAGGTTGGGAATGGTATCTCAGCATATCTCTTACATGACTACTGACGTGGAACTATTTCTGCAGCTGAAAATCCACACCATATAAGAAACGCAGGAGCGTTACAGCAGTTAAGCCACTGACAGGCCCCATTCTGCTGAGGGGGATAGAGGGTGGTGTGGGACTTATGGATGTCATTGAGGTGGCACAGTTCCATCGTGAATGCGGATTCAAAGCTTAGACCTTAATCTAAAAAGGTCCTGCTTCGGTCAATCTTAAGGTTGAATGATGTGCTCCCAGAAGAGCTTGGCAGTGGTGGTAGCTGTTTGATCTTTGGTGGGCACCACCACTTTAAATTTGGTGAAGTGGTCGACAAAGACCAGGACGTACTGATATCCGGAAGGGGCACTAGAGATTGTAAGAAAGTCCATGGTCAACTACTTAAATGGTTCAGAGGTGGTGATGGTCATGGGTGTTACCATCTCTTTGGTAGCCTTGTGGGTGGTACAGCTCTTGCACTGGCAGTATTGGTGTATCCAGTGTGGCAAATGGAGGCAAAACAAGTAACTCTGAACTAGTGATTCGGCCCGATCTGCCCCGAAATGGACACCCAAGGCATGGAGTACTTGGCAGATTTCCAGGATATGCAACTGGGGGACCACAACTTAAAGGATATCTAGTTGTTCAGAAGGAATGCAGGCCTGCCGGTAGTGTACTTTGTCTCAAAATTCTAACTGATTCCATTGTCTCATAATTGCTCGTTCAACAGGGAACAGCTTTTGACATTCCAGAGAGGTAGGCCCGTACTTCTGGGAGAGGTAGTGCTCAATTTGTATGAGGTCTGGGTCCTTCTGCTGGATTAGTGCCCATTTCTCCCACCCATGGAGCATTAGGCAGCAGGTGTAGGAAAAAAAAAAGTAGGGACCTCTGTGTCTTCCAGGTTAGACCAGGAAATGACAATGTATCTTTGAGTTTAAACTGTGCCAGAGGAACTGTGCACATTTGCTCCAATGCCCCCAGTTTTGCAGTTTCAGGTAGGCCAGCTAAGACCTTGATGTCAGCCCAGGTGAGATACTTCCCAAATTTTTTGGTGATAGCCCAGACCAGGGCAAGTAACCTGAGCTTGAAGGAACTGTAACTGTAGTTTCTTCTCGATGGGCCGTAGGCTACTACTGGCATAGGCAATCACCCTCTCTTGGCCATCCTGTACTTGGTCCAGGAAATTCCCTAGACTCTGGAGACTCCCATCTATGTATACGCGGAATAGCTGGGTGTAGTCAGCGTAGGCCAACAATGAGGCTAAAGTCAGTCTCTGCTTAAGTGTTTCAAAGCCTGCTGTTGTGGTTCATGTCATTGGGCTTGAATGGGGGTCGAGGGTCCGCCCTTCCGTTGGGTTCTGTGCCCACACAACTGGGTGAGTGGGGTGGCTTTCTGAGTGAATGTCTGCAATATTTATGGGGTTGTCAACCCTGCATAGCTTGTAGTTTACCTGGGTCTGGGGAAATGCTTCCAGCTTCATCCACATGCCCCAAGTCCTGGATATTTTGCCTCATCAGGTGGCACTTGCTGGGCTTAAGTCTCAGTCCAGATGTTTCATATGTTCTTCAAATGTCTTGGAAAAGATGATAATATCATCGAGGTAAACAAGCACAGTCTCAATGTTGAAATCTCAAAGTCATCTCTCCATTAGGTGTTGGAAGCTGCTGGGGGTGTTGTTGAGGCTAAATGCCATATGATTGAACTCCAACAGGCCCAGAGGTGTAGAAAAGGTGGTCTTCTCCTGGCCTTAATGCTGTACTGGGACCTGCCAGTAGCCACTGGCCAGGTGCTGGATAGAGAAGAACTTTGCTTGTTCAAGGGCCATCAGAGATTCCTTAACCTGAGGAAGGGTGATTAACTGGGCTGCAGGTCACAACTACTTTAACCACTTTAGCCCCAGAAGGATTTGACCCCTTCCTGACTAGGTCCTATTTTGCGATTCGGCACTGCTTTATTTTAACGGACAATTGCAGGGTCGTGCAACTCTGTACCCAAACAAAATTGACGTCCTTTTTATCCCACACATAGAGCTTTCTTTTGGTGGTATTTGATCACCTGTGCGATTTTTATTTTTTACTCTATAAACAAAAAGAGCGCGTAAATTTTGAAAAAAAAAGACGTTTTAAACATTCTTTTATATGACATTCTCAAAGAAAAAAATTAAAAATCAAGGCCCCCTAGCGGCCTTCAGGTGAGTGCCATAAATGTATTTGCCTGTAGGAGCCAGCCTGCCGCAGTATATATGCGACGACTGGTCGGGAACCGGTTAACCCACTCCACCACCTGGCCCTCGATTTTTATCCTCACCCAGGTATTGCCTTTAGCTAGGATAGGTAGATTAGAGACATTCAGGAGGTGCTCAGCTGTTCCCGGGTTCCAAACCTTTGCAAATAGAAATCATATTCCATGACAGTGACCTCTTTCCCATTGAATAGGATGGACACTATTGGGTTTGGAGCGACCATACCTTCAAACTTTTTTGGACTCTGGGTGGTCTGTCCAGGGGGTTGTCCCTCTTCCCTGGGAGTCAGTAGTTTATTGCCTGCCTGATTGGTTCCTGAACGCCCACAGTTTTTGCATGTGTCCATAGCGACTACACTGCACTCCCCAACATTTTTTTTTTCAGGGTCCTTGCTCAATGGGTTCTCATCCTTATCGGGTTGGGGTAAGTCCTTTTTAGAGGAGGATAGATCCTGAGCTAGCTGTGTTAGCACTGTTTGCATGGCTGACCGGGGTGAGGGTGCCTGGGCCTTCTCCTTGAGATAAGCAGGCTCAAACTTCTTGGTGATTGCCACTGTCATGTCTGCCTCTTTTTTTTTCCCGTATCCACCACCACATTGTAGAAGGAAGTAATGGGTTGTGCCTTGAATTTTAACTGCAGGGCTATCCGAATTAGGCTGGCTTTCAAACTAGTAATAAATTTGTCCCTCAGGATGTCAACTGAATCAGTAATGTCAGCACAGCCATGGATATCCCTCTTTTTCAAGTGCCTCCAAAGGTTCTGCATGGCCATTGCATAGTGAATGAGGCTCTCATCTTCCTGCTGCTTCCTTAGGAATAATCTGCACTGCAGCAATGGTAGCTTCTCTCCAAACAGGCCCTCCAAGTGTGACACAATCTGTTTTAAAGTGCCCTGCTTATGTTCTGGGAGCACCATCACCACGTGGTGGGCATCGGCCTCTAAAGCATTAATGGCCAGGTCTGCCACTAGCCAAGCCACAACCTGGTACAGGTGTGTGGCACACTCCAATCTCTACTCCCACTGTGCCAGAGGAATGTTAGAGCCATTAAACTTTGGAATTCAGGTCTATGGCCAATCCTAGCGGATCTATGGTGAAGCCCAGTCCCCCTTCCGCACCTGCTTTTAGAGACAAATCCTGCCGACTGCTGCCAAGTGTAGGTGGGTTGCAGGGTGGGCAATGGCAAGAATTCACACAGACAGGGGCTGGGCAGAACCTCTATTGAAATAATTTAGCAACGGTTACAATAAACTAGTGGTCAGGCTGCCCGGTGGGGTGTATTTGCGTACTCAAGTAGCATGAATGAAGTAGATTCTATCTAAACTGACAGCATCTGTAGAGATGGGCAGAATGCAACCTGGCCGTCTAGTGCCCAACCTGGAAGGTGCCCAGAAGAGTTGCGACCTTACACTTTCCCTCCTCATTAGAAACCTTTCCCTAACACTAGTGCTGTCCCTAACAGGAGGGGTACATGTCCCTACTCTAGCAACTCACAAGCTGCATGCCAAACTTGGTATCCGGGGCCTTAAATTGGCTCTGCATGACCCAAGATAGATGCTAGAGTCACATGGGGTAACAGCATTCAATAGTGACCAGTTACCCAGAAAACCATATAGAAACCTGTTCCTCTTGACTTCCTCTCAAACAAAAATGCTGCTGCAGAAGATCACCATCTGCAGTGCAAAAAGTAGACTGCACCTGCCTGCAAGTTTCCTTTAAATATCGAGCTTAGCTTGTGTGTAGGGATGCACTGATCACTGATACCAGTTTTCTAAGATCTAGTTTGAGTACCGATGCAGGGCCGCCGCAACCCTAAAGAGGTTGTAAACCCCCCCTCTGTAAGTTGTACCTATAGGTATGCCTATAATAAGGCTTACCTATAGGTACTGTAAATATTTCCGATATGTGCACCGTTTAGGAGATATTTACTTTTCATGCAGCCAATGATGTCATCAGCAAATGCGCTCTGAAGGAACAGCCACTCGTGCCGAGAGCGGCGGCTCCTGTGCGCATGCGCAGGAGTGATGTGATTGCACCTCAGGCCAATCAGATGGCCGGAGGACACGAACCAGGAAGTAGGACGGCCAAAAATGTCAGCTGTGTCACTGCTGAGCGGGCGGCACTGCAGGGGCTTAGTTCTAAGGTAAGTATTTCATAATGAGCTAGTATGCGATGCATAGTAGCTCATTATGCCTTTGTCTTACAGGTTTTTTTTTTTGTTAATTTTTTTTTTTAGTTTACAACCTCTTTAACAACCGATGACTCATCAGCCGTCAGCAGGATTCCCCACTGACAGCTGAAATGTAAACAAAAGAATGCCGCCAATTAAAACATTTAGAAAGAAAACAGCGTGGGGGTCCCCCCTATAGATACCAGGCCCTTCAGGTTTGGTACAGATTTTAGGGGAACCCCATGCCAACATTTTTTTAAAAAAATGGCGTGGGGCCTCCCCCAAAATCCATACCAGACCCTTAGGTTTGGCATGGATTTTGAGGGGAACCTCATGCCAATAAAAAAATGGTCCCAAAATCCATACCAGACCCTTATTTGAGCATGCAGCCTGGCAGGCCAGGAAAAGGGGGGGAGACGAGCAAGCACCCCCCCCCCCCCTCCTGGCACATACCAGGCCACATGCACTCAACATAGGGGGGTGCTTTTGGGTAGGTAGGTTCTCCCCCAAAAGAAACTTGTTCCCATGTGGATGGGTATAAGGGACTCTCCCCCACGACCTTGGCCAGTGGTTGTGGAGATCTGTAGGCGGGAGGCTTATCCAAATCTGGAAGCTCTCTTTAACAAAGAGACTTCCAGATCCTAGCACCCCCATGTAAATGAGTATCGGGTAAATCGTACATATCACGCTGCTGTACAGTGACATGAGTGAAGTGTACTTCTTTACACTTCAAATAAAGTCTGTAAAAATACAAAACAAAAGGAAGCTGTGTGTGATGCACTAAATTGTGCACCACACTGCCTCTCAGGGGCAGATCCAGGGGGAAGGAAATGCCCCCCCCCCTCCCATCGAGAAAATATTACTGCCTCCGACTTTTTTTTAGTGGTGCCGTACTCTCGCCGAGGCAGTCCTGGCTCCTGCTCGCCACTGACTGCCAGACCAGCAGTGGTTGGTTGCTAGAACCGCCCAGTGTCTAGCAATCAACCACGTGGTTAGTATGACTCCACCCCCTGGCATTCAGCGAAACTTTCTCTCGCAGTCTGTCCTGGGCTGCCAGCTGCCACACCTACACTCACTCCTGCAGCTTTCAGTGGTGGAACTTCCTTGTTTAGATCTGGCTGCTGCCAGTGCTCCGCCTCCCCAATGCTGTAAATATAAATACAGTAAGGAACTTCAGGAGGTTTATATTTAATGGTAGAGGAGGAGCAGCTCTGGGGACCCTGAAGTAAGGGGGAGGACTCTGTGGGGACCCTGATGTAAGAGGGGGCTCTGTGGGGACCTAGATGTGAGGGGAGGCTCTATGGGGACCCTGATGTAAAAAGGGCTCTCTGGGGACCCTGATGTGAGGGGGGGCTCTCTGGAGACTCTGATGTGAGAAGGGGCTCTCTGGGGACCCTAATGTAAGGGGGGGGCTCTCTACGGACCCTGATATGAGGGCGGCTCTCTGGGGATCCCAATGTAAGGGGGGGGGCTTTCTGGGGACCCCAATGTAGGGGGGCTTCCTGGGGACAACAACAGGAGAAGGGCGCACCGACCTTGTGCATTACCACTAAAAAAGTTTATTAAAATCCAAATAGGTATCACACATTATACTCACAAATATAGTAATATATAATAATACTATGAGATAATATGACGTGATCTGACATAATATAATATAGTAAAAAGTGAATGACAAGAATATTAAGCTGCGCGCAAGTCGCATACCGTGCATTGAGACCACTATGGCCAGATGGCATAGACTGTTGTGGGAAGACCCCCGATTGGGAGACACCTATTCACAAAACAGAATGAAACTCAATCTCCTCATTTAGATCCTTGGAATTGAGAGATCCCAGGGTAAATATCCAATATGCCTCTCTTGTGCAAAGCTTTTGATATATTTTGCCACTGTCCATGTCATTACTAATGGCTTCTATCCCGAAAATTCTCAATCCTTCTATACTACTATCGTGCATGTTCAGAAAGTGACAGGGGATTGAATATTTTTCTTTTTGATGAGTGATACTGCTTTTATGTTCCCCATTTCCTGACTCTTAAAGGGCGTGTGGTCCGTCCCATAGATAATAACCCAAAAGAACACAGCAGGCCATAGACCACGTGGGTAGTACCACAATTGATGAATTGTTGGATTTTATAAACTCTACCATCTGTGGAAGTCACCTCCTTTTTTCGGTGACACATGGATGCACAAGTGCCACAATTGCTCTGCACTGGAAGCTCCCCTTTTGGTCGAACACAGGGAGCCAAGTGTTCATAAGGCCATTTCTCTGTACCTTTCTGACCCTACTTGGGGCCACTATACTCCTCAGATCCTTAGGTTTTTTAAAGATGAGGTTAGGATGGGAAGGTAAATGATCTTTCAGGACAGGGTCTTATTTCAGAATGTTCCAATTCTTCTCCAAGGCTTTCTGAATCAGAGGGGCTTTATTGTTGTACCTTGCGCAGAATCTAATCTGCATCCCTCCTTCGTCCTGAATGGTCCTCTCTTTTTTGTTATTTAAAGTGGTTTTCCCATAAAGGGACCAGTATTTATGATAGACTTCCTCTATGTGTTCTTCCTCATAACCCTTCTCTTTGAACTTCTTCTTAAGTACAGCACCTTGTTCCTCATAGTCACTTTTACAAATACAGGTCATTTTTAGCCTGCAAAACTGGCCAAAAGGCACATTCCTTATCCACATAGTATGATGACGACTGTATGCATTGAGATAAGAATTACCGTCACTAGGTTTGAAGTGGGTCCTTGAGTATATGTGAAGACTTTCATCTACGCGCAACTCTAGGTCCAGAAATATTAGACAATTCTCATCTACCACATGAGTGAAAGAGATCCCATAGGGATTGGTAGAACAGTGGGTCAGGAATCCTTCCAATTCTTCACCCAACCCATCCCAGATGATCAAGATGTCATCAATATAAGGTGCATAGAGAACTAGATTTGCCCCAAAGGGATTATGGGCCCAGATATACTGGAATTCCCAAAATCCCATAAGAAGAATGGCATAACTCGGGGCAATGTTTGGCAATAGTAGCCTTATAGTGAAGCTACCTATAGCGCTTGCTGGTATGTACACAACCTTAGCAGGAATTTTGTTATGCAGAGAAATTTTGTAATATATATGTGTCTGTGGCAAAAGATTGTGACTAATAAAAAAATCCTAAGTGCAACCCTTGAGGATTGTGCTCTGTAAACAATATAATAGCTGTTTTACACAATATAAAGCATATAATTCATTAGTGAGAACAATAAATATTGATATAAATAATATATATAATTTCCACACAATAGTGCAAGTAATAAATAAGTAAATATTATAATAGTGGTGTTTAAAGTGCTTGTGGCTCAAAGATACTAAATCAAGTCCATATATTGTGACTGTAGTGACAAAGTTCAAAATGGTAGATTTCTTGTGCAAATAATGCTCATCCAATGCAAAAAGTGCAGGTGCTCAATGTGGAATTTTTCCGGTCCACTCTGTGACAATCGTGTGGTTCTGATTTCTCTCCACCGAGGTAAGGTAAGGGTGGATCACTTACCAGATAGAGTGGGTCTTGTATGCCTTATAGCATCAAGACCAGTAATGCTTAAATAGCCTCCAGGCTAGTGGGAAACTCCTTGTGGCTCTCCAATCGTGGGGTGGGTGGGGTAGCATTACTGGTCTTGATGCTATAAGGCATACAAGACCCACTCTATCTAATAAGTGACCCACCCTTACCTTACCTCAGTGGAGAGAAATCAGAACCACACTATTGTCACATAGTGGACCGGAAAACTTCCTCATTCAACACCTGCACTTTTTGCACCACCACTTTTTGCGTTGGATGAGCATTATTTGCACAAGAAATCTACCATTTTGAACTTTGTCTCTACAGTCACAACATATGGACTTGATTTAGTATATTTGAGCCAAAAGCACTTTAAACACCACTATTATAATATTTACTTTGGATATAAAGGGTTGGTGAAATTCTCGCGCTGTCTCTCTAATTGTTGTCTACAATATAATATAACACCTTTAATGCCGCAGGTACTAAAATTGGTAACCTACACAATTCAGAAAAATATAGTTGGGGGGAGTACCGCGCTTTAAAGTGCTTAATACAACATAGATAAAATTATATACATATGTGAAAAAGTGCCAAAGTGCTTCTTAAATATAATATTCAAAAATTATGTGTCTCAATGTGTAAAATAAATACAATCCGTTATAAATCCTTCAATTAATATAATAGGTGATAAAATGGACTAAACTAAAATTCATCTTAGTAGAACCAACTATATCAATACAATATATAGTGAAAAAAAGTTATAAATCCGTGACCTTTTCAAAATTAAATAATGTGCTCTAAATAGGTGATATCCAATAAAGTGCTGAAGTGTCCTTAAAATAATTATATAAATATATAGTGATCAACAAAATCTTCTTTATCCAAATTTGGCATGCAGGTGCTCTTTCGTGCGGTGCCCACTAGGTGTCCTAAGCGCTCACCTCACTGCTCCTTAAAAAGAGCCTTAAGTTGTATGCCTCAGTATGCTGTTCCTTCCTCCTTATTGGCATATATGTACCATTATGAATCCTCGGTTATATCTCCCTTGTATAAACAGCTATATTCCAGGGGATATATGCGGTCCTTTATATCTCCAAAAAAATCAAATTGGGCCATACATGGTGAAGTACGTCCCATAAATTTATTTAAAAAAAGTAAGAGTAACACTCACATTGCTTTGCGTCTTGTTTCTAGCATAACAAACATTCCTTTGCCGATACGTCACTTCCGGTTTGGCTATCCTACGCGTTACGCTGCGTACCCACGCAGCTTCTTCCAGGGATCTCTTGGGATGCATGCCAAATTTGGATAAAGAAGATTTTGTTGATCACTATATATTTATATAATTATTTTAAGGACACTTCAGCACTTTATTGGATATCACCTATTTAGAGCACATTATTTAATTTTGAAAAGGTCACGGATTTATAACTTTTTTTCACTATATATTGTATTGATATAGTTGGTTCTACTAAGATGAATTTTAGTTTAGTCCATTTTATCACCTATTATATTAATTGAAGGATTTATAACGGATTGTATTTATTTTACACATTGAGACACATAATTTTTGAATATTATATTTAAGAAGCACTTTGGCACTTTTTCACATATGTATATAATTTTATCTATGTTGTATTAAGCACTTTAAAGCGCGGTACTCCCCCCAACTATATTTTTCTGAATTGTGTAGGTTACCAATTTTAGTACCTGCGGCATTAAAGGTGTTATATTATATTGTAGACAACAATTAGAGAGACAGCGCGAGAATTTCACCAACCCTTTATATCCAAAGTAAATATTATAATAGTGGTGTTTAAAGTGCTTTTGGCTCAAATATACTAAATCAAGTCCATATGTTGTGACTGTAGAGACAAAGTTCAAAATGGTAGATTTCTTGTGCAAATAATGCTCATCCAACGCAAAAAGTGGTGGTGCAAAAAGTGCAGGTGTTGAATGAGGAAGTTTTCCGGTCCACTATGTGACAATAGTGTGGTTCTGATTTCTCTCCACTGAGGTAAGGTAAGGGTGGGTCACTTATTAGATAGAGTGGGTCTTGTATGCCTTATAGCATCAAGACCAGTAATGCTACCCCACCCACCCCACGATTGGAGAGCCACAAGGAGTTTCCCACTAGCCTGGAGGCTATTTAAGCATTACTGGTCTTGATGCTATAAGGCATACAAGACCCACTCTATCTGGTAAGTGATCCACCCTTACCTTACCTCGGTGGAGAGAAATCAGAACCACACGATTGTCACAGAGTGGACCGGAAAAATTCCACATTGAGCACCTGCACTTTTTGCATTGGATGAGCATTATTTGCACAAGAAATTTTTGAATATTATATTTAAGAAGCACTTTGGCACTTTTTCACATATGTATATAATTTTATCTATGTTGTATTAAGCACTTTAAAGCGCGGTACTCCCCCCAACTATATAATATTTACTTATTTATTACTTGCACTATTGTATTGCATTTATATATATTATTTATATCAATATTTATTGTTCTCACTAATGAATTTGTTTATTTATATAGTGTAAAACAGCTATTATATTGTTTACAGAGCACAATCCTCAAGGGTTGCACTTAGGATTTTTATATTGGTCACAATCTTTTGCCACAGACACATATATACAGTATATTACAAAATTTCTTTGCATAGCACAATTCCTGCTAAGGTTGTGTACATACCAGCAAGCGCTATAGGTAGCCTCACTATACTGTAAGGCTACTATTGCCAAACATTTCACTCACCCTTCTATAGCTGCTGCTCCTTATTAGGAATGATCAAACTTTTCAAAAGCTTAGTTCGGCCAGAACATCCGAACTTCCCGAAACTTCTGCCCGGAATTCAGAACCCCATTGAAATCAATGGGACCCGAACTTCGGTAATCAAAAAAAATGGATTTTTGTAAAATCTTACCGTAAAATCCTTTTCTCTTAGCTCATTGACAGACGTAGTCCTCGGTGATTCAACACCCTCGGGTTATGCTGCCCTCTACAGGAGTAGGACTAGACAGGAAAGTATATCCTCTCACTTCCTGCTCTAGCAAATCAGTTATGTCACAAAGCAGTGTTTAGAGAATTTAACCCAACCCAACTCAAAAACAGAGGGGCGGGTACTACGTCTGTCAATGAGCTAAGAGAAAAGGATTTTACGGTAAGATTTTACAAAAATCCATTTTTCTCTATCGCTCATTGACAGACGTAGTCCTCGGTGATTCAACACCCTCGGGACGTCCCAAAGCAGTACCACAAATGAGGGGTGGGAAAATGGAAATAAAATCCAATCTAGAAGGCCCAACCGGTGCCAACTAGAAGTTTACAATGCTCATCCTCAATGATGAGACTCAACAGAAATTTTTCAACAGAAAAAAACCCCCGAGGTAGACCACCGGTCTCCTCAAATTGCGGCCTGCAAAACCTTGCGGCCAAATGAGGCATCCGCCGATGCCATCACATCAATCTTATAAAATTTTGTAAAGGTATGTACCGACGACCAGGTGGCCGCCTTACATACCTGGACCACTGACGCCTGATGGCGATAGGCCCAGGAAGTACTGAGCGCTCGAGTGAAGTGCGCCCTAACATGGAACGGAGGATTCCGACCCTTAATAGAATAAGCCTGTACCACCGTCTGACTGATCCATGTAGATATGGTCGCGGCAGACACAGGCAACCCCCTTCAAGGGCTATCCGTGATTACAAAAAGTGAGTCCGTCTTACGAAAACAAGTTCGTAGTAGTCAAGTGTATCCTTCTGAACCCCATCCAAGGAGTGTAATGCAAACTCCTAAGGATGGCTAGTCTTAGGACACGGGGAAGGTAACACAATACTTTTATTCAGATGAAAAACTCTGAAAACCACTTTAGGAAGGAAGGATGGATTCGGAAGAAGAACCACCTTATCCCTATGAACCACCAGATATGGGGAACGACAAGATAATGCGGCCAGTTCTGACACCCTGCGTGCAGAAGTAATGGCCACCAAGAAGGCCACCTTCTGGGATAATGTAAGCAAGGGAATCTCCCTAATATCTTCAAAGAGAAGTTTCTGAAGAACCGACCACACTAAATTAAGATCCCAGGCGGTAAGGGTGCGCGCACTGGCGGAGCCAGATGTCGCACCCCCTGGATGAAATTCCGCACCAAGGAATGATTAGCCAAAGGTTTCTTGAAAGAAGATTGCTAACGCCGAAAACCTGACCCTTGATCGTGCTCAAGGATAGTTTCTGCTCAACCCCTTGTTGCAGACAGACCAAAATTCGGGTCACCGAATAGGTATGTGGGGGAAATCCAATAGATTCACACCATGCAATATAAGACTTCCATGTGCTGGAAGTCGCTTTCCTTGCTTTAACTGGAGGTAGGAATAACTGAAGCTGACACTCCCTTGTCCTTCAGTACCTGGGTCTCAATGGCCAGGCCATTAAGCCAGCGACTGTAAAGCAAGATGGAAGATCGGTCCCTGAGACCGCAAAGCCTCCCTGAGAGGAAGTCTCCAAGGAGCGTCCGCGACTAGCCTCACCAAGTCGGCGTACCAGGCTCGACGAGGTCAGTCCGGAATTTCCAGAATAACTGGAATTCCCTCCACCTCTATCCTGCGAAGAAGTTCCCGCAGCAACTTGAGAGGATGGAAGGCATGCCGTAGCTGATACTGCCCCCACGGGGCGATCAGCCTTTCTGCTGCGTCCGCTAGAGGATCGCGGCGCAAGCTACAAACCTCTGCACCTTCCTGTTTAAGCCAAGGTGCCAACAGATCCACATCCGGGATGTCCCAATGAAGGGACAGCTAGTGAAAAACCTCTGGATGAAGAGGCCATATGCGATTGGATCCGAATCGGGCTGCTCTAGAGCTGCTCGATCCAGTAAATCAGACAAAATCTGATCGCTCTCAGTTCCGATACCCTTATTGGTAATCTGGATACTATCGGAAGAAATGACTTCCCCTGGTTGAGCATCGGAGACTTCCTGGTCCGCTCGCTCAACCGGATCCGATTGTCCAGGGAATCGGAATTCTGATTCCATTAAAAAAGAATCTCCTTCAGGAGAATTCGGGTATGAGACTGGGTATATGGTACTGCCTCTAAGAAGGCCACCATCAGTCCCAGCCAATTGACGGACAGCAACATCCGAATCGTTGACTGAACTTTCTGGAGTTTCTCCGCAAGGAGAAACTCTCTTGCCCAGGATGTATCCAACCTTAGGCACAGATAGTTCAGTCTCCTGGTGGGAACCAGGGATGATCTTTGGGAAAGCGAAAAAACGCTGATGTCCTGCGATGATGGGGATATAAAGATAGGCCTCCTAAATGTCTATGGACGCCAGGAAATCCCCCTGATGCAGGGAGGCCACCACTGTACGGATGGACTCTATTTCTTCCCAAGTCCAGATTTGGACACACCTTGCCCTCTTTCCTGGGCATTGTGAATAGGTTCGAATAGAACCCCTGAAACCGTTCAATGTTAGAAGGGAAGAATCGCACCGGTGGAAGTGATCGAAACTCGATCCTGTGTCCTCCAGAAACCGTTGAAGACATCCCCCCCACCCCAGAGATGGGTAGGGGCGCATCAGGCTGTATTCTTCCGGCTTGGCTGAGCCGGACTTTTTGTTTAGCCGACCAGCGCCCTTTGAAACCCCTCTAAAGGGGCTTTGGAGGGTTTCGCCTTATCGCCCGCCCTCGCGGAACGAACAACTCTTTATGAGCAGAAAAGGAAGGTCCTCGTTAGTTACTAGGTCCTTTTATCCTGACAGTCTGTGGCAAGACAGCAGGTGGTACCGTCTATCCTATAAAGAGGAATTCCTCAAACGGATAGCACCTAGCCATGCGTTTGGAAATAACAGGGGTTCGTTTCAAACCGACCCCATTAGGGTAAAGGAAAATCCTTCGCCCTTTTGGTAGGCTAACAAGTACCAAAAAGGAATCTCAGTCTCAGCTACCTCTGCCGGTGTAACCTCAAGACTAAAGGTTTCCCGGACGGACACAACTAGTGCATCCACCACTCTTGTGCTATGGTGGAGGCAGAAACGTTCTCCTCACTGTTGAGGAGATATTACCTGAGACAACAGCCCCTGAATAGGGTTGAGCGAACACCTAGATGTCCGTGTTCGACGGGTTCGGCCGAACTTTAAAAAAAAGTCCGGGTCCGTGTCCCGGACTTTTACCGAACTTTTCCCGGACGCCGAACCCCATTGAAGTCAATGGGGACCCGAACTTTAAGGCACTAAAATGGCTCTAAAACACCAAAGGAAAGGGCTAGAGTGCTGCAAATGGCAGCAAAACGTAATTAAGAGCATGGCAAGTGCTCTGCAAACAAATGTGGATAGGGAAATAACTTAAAACAACAAAAAAAAACAGAAAAATAAAACAATGTTCTTCTTCATCTCTGAAGGACGAGGCCCATATGGAGTAGGAGGGAGGTTGAGGTGGTGGTGGATGTGGCGGTGACATAGGCGTGCGCACAGGGTGTGCTGGGTGTGCCTGGGCACACCCTAATCACCTAGGGCACATAGCATTGCCAGTGAGGAGATGGGAAAGATCTCCCTGGGACCTGCTCTGCTCTATTTCTCCTTGCCTACAGGTACATGGCCCCGATACATTACTCTCCCTGCTGGCAAACACATGCATGTGTATTTCAACTTTGGGGTGCACACCTTAATGCAATAGGCTGCGCACACCTATGGGCGGTGTAGGTGGAAGCGGCGGTGGAGGAGGACCAGGGCCGGATTAACAGCATCATGGGCTTGGTGCTGAGGATTTTGAAGGGCCTTAGGGCCGTGCCTTGCCATGCACCCAGAGGAGGAAGGGTGCAGCCATGCATGCCTAATTCAACATGGGATGCTGTCTCTGAAGCCCATAAACACATCCATGCATCGCCAACTGTCCCTCCTTGTCCGGCCTTCACGCTGTGTGGGGAGGTTCTGAGGGTGCTGCCTGGGGAAGCGAGCATAGAAGCCAGACTTCTGTGTTTACAAGTGACAGAAGAGCGGTAACAGTGAATATGGCCAACCCGGGGCCTATATAAAAGGTAGGGGCCTGGAGCTGCAGCTCCAATAGCCCCTACATTAATCTGGCCCTGAGGAGGAGGACGAGGTAGCCAACACTGCTTCTTTTCACAAATTTTAAATGAGGGTACACCCCAAAAGAGTGAGAAAGAGCAAAAATGGAACAATGGGTGGGTAAGGTCGGTATCCATTGCTATTCTGCATAAGGTACGGAAAAGTCCCGTGGGATCCATGCCTGGTTCATTTTAATGAACGTGAGCTTGTCCACATTGTCTCTGGACAGGCGGCTGCGCTTGTCTGTTATAACGCCCCCAGCCGTGCTAAATACCCGTTCAGATAATACACTGGCTGCAGGGCACGCCAGCACCTCCAAGGCGTAAAGGGCAAGCTCAGGCCATGTGCCCAATTTGGAGACCCAGAAGTTGAAGGGGGCAGACCCGTCATTCACTACATGTAGGCGTGTGCACACATACTGCTCCACCATGTTGGTAAAATGCTGCCTCCTGCTAAGACGTTCCATCTGAGCTGCTGGTGCTGCTGTTTGTTGTGGCGTGCTGACAAAGCTTTTCCACATTTCGGCCATGCTAACCCTGCCTTCTGAGGTGCTGGCGGTGCCCTGGTTGCGTTGGCGACCTCCTCCTCCTCCTCCTCTGCCTTGTGCTTCCACTGTGGCCCCGCTGTCAGATGGGAATGCCAGCAGCATGGCGTCTACCAGCGTGCGCTTGTACTCGCGCATCTTGCGATCGCGCTCCAGTGAGTGAATTAAGGACGGTACGTTGTCCTTGTAACGGGGATCCAGCAGCGTGGCCACCCAGTAATCAGCACAAGTTAGAATGTGGGCAACTCGGCGGTCGTTGTGGAGACACTGCAGCATGTAATCGCTCATGTGTGCCAGGCTGCCCAGAGGCAACGAAAGGCTGTCCTCTGTGGGAGGTGTATGGTCCGTGTCCTCTGTATCCCCCCAGCCACGCACCAGTGATGGCCATGAGCTGGCCTGGGTGCCACCCTGCTGTGAACATGGTTCCATCTCCTCCTCCAGCTCCTCCTCCTCCTCATCCTCCTCATCCTCCAGAACTGTGCCCCTGCTGGACAATTGCGTCCCTGGCGTTTGCGTGTGCAGGAACCCACCCTCGGAGCCCCTTGCGAATGACTGCCCTGAAAGCCTTGGAAATGTTACCTCTTCATCCTCCTCCTCCTCCTCATCCTGTGCCACATCCTCTTCCATCATCGCCCGAATTGTTTTTTCAAGGAGGCATAGAAGTGGGATAGTTAAGCTGAGAACGGCGTCATTGCCACTGGCCATGTTGGTGGAGTACTCAAAACAGCGCAACAAGGCACACAGGTCTCGCATGGAGGCCCAGTTATTGGTGGTGAAGTGGTGCTGTTCCGCAGAGCGACTCACGCGTGCGTGCTGCAGCTGAAACTCCACTATGGCCTGCTGCTGCTCGCACAGTCTTTCCAGCATGTGCAAGGTGGAGTTCCACCTTGTGGGCACGTCACATATGAGGCGGTGAGCGGGAAGGCCGAAGTTACGCTGCAGCGCTGCCAGGCGAGCAGCAGCAGGGTGAGAACGCCGAAAGTGCGCACAAACGGCCCGCACTTTCTGCAGCAGCTCTGACATATCGGGGTAGTTTTTAAGGAACCTCTGCACCACCAAATTCAGCACATGCGCCAGGCAAGGGATGTGCGTCAAACCGGCTAGGCCCAGAGCTGCTATGAGATTTCGCCCGTTATCGCACACCACCAGGCCGGGCTTGAGGCTCGCTGGCAGCAACCACTCATTTGTCTGCTGTTCCATGCTCCTCCACAACTCCTGCGCGGTGTGTGGTTTGTCCCCCAAACAGGCAAGTTGTAAAACTGCCTGCTGTCGTTTACCCCTGGCCGTGCTGAAGTTGGTGGTGAAGGTGTTACGCTGTCCGGATGAGGAGGCGGTAGAGGATGAGGAAGCGGAGTAGGAGGAGTTAGGAACAGGAGGCAAACTGAAGCGCCCTGCAATCCTCGGTGGTGGAAGGACATGCGCCAAATTGCTATCCGCCTCAGGCCCATCCGCCACTGCATTTACCCAGTGTGCCGTTAGGGAGATATAACGCCCCTGACTGTGCTTACTGGTCCACGTATCCGTAGTTAGGTGGACCTTGGCACAGATGGCGTTGCGCAGTGCACACCTGATTTTTTCCCCCACTTGGTTGTGCAGGGAAGGGATGGCTTGCCTGGAATAGTAGTGGCGGCTGGGCACGACGTACTGTGGGACAGCCACCGACATAAGGTTTTTAAAACTGTGCGTCTCCACCAGACGGAATGACAGCATTTCAAAGGCCAATAATTTTGAAATGCTGGCATTCAGGGCCAGGGATCGCGGGTGGGTAGGGGGGTACTTCCTCTTCCTCTCAAGTGTTTGGGAGATGGAAAGCTGAACGCTTCCACGGGACATTGTGGAGATGGTTGTTGGTGACCCAGGTGGTGGTGTTGCTGACAGATCGTCTGTTTGCGGGGTGGCAGGTGCCGGTATCACTACAGATGTGGCTGGAGCGGCCGAGACTGCAGCAGAAGAGGAAGCAGGATGAGCCAGAGACGTTTCTTGGTTTTGAAGGTGTGTACTCCACTGCAGCTCGTGCTTTGCACTTAGATGCCTGATCATGCAGGTTGTGCTCAGGTTGAGAAGGTTCATGCCTCGCTTCAAGCTCTGATTGCACAGGGTGCAAACCACTCGTGTCCTGTCATCAGCACATTTTCTAAAGAACTTCCACGCTAGAGAACTCCTTTGAGCTGACTTTGGTGCGCTCGTTCCCTTGCTGCGTTGGGCAGTAGCGGGCGTAGTGTCTAGGGCACGGCCGCTCCGCTTCTGCACCCTGCTCCCTCTTCTGCTGTGCTGGTGGCTCTGTGCGACCACCGCCTCTTCCTCCAAACTACTCAGTTCACCTGCATGACGTTCATTCCATGTGGGGTCGAGGACCTCATCGTCCTCCACATCATCTTCCACCCAGTCTTCACCCCTGCCCTCCTTGTCGGTCTCCACAATGCTGAACGCCGCAGCAGTTGGCACCAGCGTTTCGTCATCATCGGAGACGTGCTGCGATGATCCTTGCATGTACTCATCTTGAGAAATAAGTGGTTGGGCATCGCTGCACTCAATCTCTTCCACTTCTGGGGCAGGGCTAGGTGGATGGCCCTGGGAAACCCTGCTGACAGAGTCCTCAAAAAGAATAAGAGACTGCTGTATGGCTTGGGGCTCAGACTGCTGGCCTGATTTGCAAGGGGGTGAGGTGAAAGACGGTTGGACATTGGCTGCAGGTGCCAACTCTGACCTTTCTGCAGTAGACTGGGTGGGAGACAATGTGAAGGAACTGGAGGCACTGTCAGCAGCAAACCAATCTACTATCGCCTCAACTTGTTCTGGCCTCATCACTTCTAGGGGCGTTTGATGCCCTACCAAATACTGATGCAGGTTCTGTCGCCTACTCACACTTGAGGAAGGTGTTTCACTTGTGCGTGTAGCTGGCACAGATCGACCATGTCCTCTCCTTGCAACAGGAGCTCTACCAGCAGCACCACGACCCAGGCCACGGCCCTTATTTGACGGTCTCCTCATATTTCTGTAATTTAAGATCTTGCCCTAGAAAGGTTTTTATTGAATAGCGGAATAGAAAATATGATCCAAAAAAAGTGTATGTATATCACACGTACACAACCACACTAGGCCCCAATTACTATTGTTTGTACCCCTAAAAGGCTAGATGAGGAGTAGGGGGAGTATGGAACAGGCAGCACCCTCAAACCTTCAGAAGTATGAGATGAACCCCAACAACTTGGAAAGGTGGATCTCTCTCACACGTACCGACACAGACTATCCCGCAATTCAATTGATCCTCAAAGGTTTTTATTGAATAGCGGAATAGGAAATATGATCAAAAAAAGTGTATGTATCTCGCACGTACACAACCACACTAGGCCCCAATTACTATTGTTTGTACCCCTAAAAGGCTAGATGAGGAGTAGGGGGGGTATGGAACAGGCAGCACCCTCAAACCTTCAGAAGTATGAGATGAACCCCAACAACTTGGAAAGGTGGATCTCTCTCACACGTACCGACACAGACTATCCCGCAATTCAATTGATCCTCAAAGGTTTTTATTGAATAGCGGAATAGGAAATATGATCAAAAAAAGTGTATGTATCTCGCACGTACACAACCACACTAGGCCCCAATTACTATTGTTTGTACCCCTAAAAGGCTAGATGAGGAGTAGGGGGGGTATGGAACAGGCAGCACCCTCAAACCTTCAGAAGTATGAGATGAACCCCAACAACTTGGAAAGGTGGATCTCTCTCACACGTACCGACACAGACTATCCCGCAATTCAATTGATCCTCAAAGGTTTTTATTGAATAGCGGAATAGGAAATATGATCAAAAAAAGTGTATGTATCTCGCACGTACACAACCACACTAGGCCCCAATTACTATTGTTTGTACCCCTAAAAGGCTAGATGAGGAGTAGGGGGGGTATGGAACAGGCAGCACCCTCAAACCTTCAGAAGTATGAGATGAACCCCAACAACTTGGAAAGGTGGATCTCTCTCACACGTACCGACACAGACTATCCCGCAATTCAATTGATCCTCAAAGGTTTTTATTGAATAGCGGAATAGGAAATATGATCAAAAAAAGTGTATGTATCTCGCACGTACACAACCACACTAGGCCCCAATTACTATTGTTTGTACCCCTAAAAGGCTAGATGAGGAGTAGGGGGGGTATGGAACAGGCAGCACCCTCAAACCTTCAGAAGTATGAGATGAACCCCAACAACTTGGAAAGGTGGATCTCTCTCACACGTACCAACACAGACTATCCCCCAATTTAACTGATCCCCAAAGGTTTTTGATTAAATAGCGGAATAGAAAATATGATCCCAAAAAAGTGTATGTATATCACACGTACACAACCACACTAGGCCCCAATTACTATTGTTTGTACCCCTAAAAGGCTAGGAGTAGGGGGAGTATGGAACAGGCAGCACCCTCAAACCTTCAGAAGTATGAGATGAACCCCAACAACTTGGAAAGGTGGATCTCTCTCACACGTACCAACACAGACTATCCCCCAATTTAACTGATCCCCAAAGGTTTTTGATTAAATAGCGGAATAGAAAATATGATCCCAAAAAAGTGTATGTATATCACACGTACACAACCACACTAGGCCCCAATTACTATTGTTTGTACCCCTAAAAGGCTAGGAGTAGGGGGAGTATGGAACAGGCAGCACCCTCAAACCTTCAGAAGTATGAGATGAACCCCAACAACTTGGAAAGGTGGATCTCTCTCACACGTACCAACACAGACTATCCCCCAATTTAACTGATCCCCAAAGGTTTTTGATTAAATAGCGGAATAGAAAATATGATCCAAAAAAAGTGTATGTATATCACACGTACACAACCACACTAGGCCCCAATTACTATTGTTTGTACCCCTAAAAGGCTAGGAGTAGGGGGAGTATGGAACAGGCAGCACCCTCAAACCTTCAGAAGTATGAGATGAACCCCAACAACTTGGAAAGGTGGATCTCTCTCACACGTACCAACACAGACTATCCCCCAATGTAACTGATCCCCAAAGGTTTTTGATTAAATAGCGGAATAGAAAATATGATCCCAAAAAAGTGTATGTATATCACACGTACACAACCACACTAGGCCCCAATTACTATTGTTTGTACCCCTAAAAGGCTAGGAGTAGGGGGAGTATGGAACAGGCAGCACCCTCAAACCTTCAGAAGTATGAGATGAACCTCAACAACTTGGAAAGGTGGATCTCTCTCACACGTACCAACACAGACTATCCCCCAATTTAACTGATCCCCAAAGGTTTTTGATTAAATAGCGGAATAGAAAATATGATCCCAAAAAAGTGTATGTATATCACACGTACACAACCACACTAGGCCCCAATTACTATTGTTTGTACCCCTAAAAGGCTAGGAGTAGGGGGAGTATGGAACAGGCAGCACCCTCAAACCTTCAGAAGTATGAGATGAACCCCAACAACTTGGAAAGGTGGATCTCTCTCACACGTACCAACACAGACTATCCCCCAATTTAACTGATCCCCAAAGGTTTTTGATTAAATAGCGGAATAGAAAATATGATCCCAAAAAAGTGTATGTATATCACACGTACACAACCACACTAGGCCCCAATTACTATTGTTTGTACCCCTAAAAGGCTAGGAGTAGGGGGAGTATGGAACAGGCAGCACCCTCAAACCTTCAGAAGTATGAGATGAACCCCAACAACTTGGAAAGGTGGATCTCTCTCACACGTACCAACACAGACTATCCCCCAATTTAACTGATCCCCAAAGGTTTTTGATTAAATAGCGGAATAGAAAATATGATCCCAAAAAAGTGTATGTATATCACACGTACACAACCACACTAGGCCCCAATTACTATTGTTTGTACCCCTAAAAGGCTAGGAGTAGGGGGAGTATGGAACAGGCAGCACCCTCAAACCTTCAGAAGTATGAGATGAACCCCAACAACTTGGAAAGGTGGATCTCTCTCACACGTACCAACACAGACTATCCCCCAATTTAACTGATCCCCAAAGGTTTTTGATTAAATAGCGGAATAGAAAATATGATCCCAAAAAAGTGTATGTATATCACACGTACACAACCACACTAGGCCCCAATTACTATTGTTTGTACCCCTAAAATGCTAGGAGTAGGGGGAGTATGGAACAGGCAGCACCCTCAAACCTTCAGAAGTATGAGATGAACCCCAACAACTTGGAAAGGTGGATCTCTCTCACACGTACCAACACAGACTATCCCCCAATTTAACTGATCCCCAAAGGTTTTTGATTAAATAGCGGAATAGAAAATATGATCCCAAAAAAGTGTATGTATATCACACGTACACAACCACACTAGGCCCCAATTACTATTGTTTGTACCCCTAAAAGGCTAGGAGTAGGGGGAGTATGGAACAGGCAGCACCCTCAAACCTTCAGAAGTATGAGATGAACCCCAACAACTTGGAAAGGTGGATCTCTCTCACACGTACCAACACAGACTATCCCCCAATTTAACTGATCCCCAAAGGTTTTTGATTAAATAGCGGAATAGAAAATATGATCCCAAAAAAGTGTATGTATATCACACGTACACAACCACACTAGGCCCCAATTACTATTGTTTGTACCCCTAAAAGGCTAGGAGTAGGGGGAGTATGGAACAGGCAGCACCCTCAAACCTTCAGAAGTATGAGATGAACCTCAACAACTTGGAAAGGTGGATCTCTCTCACACGTACCAACACAGACTATCCCCCAATTTAACTGATCCCCAAAGGTTTTTGATTAAATAGCGGAATAGAAAATATGATCCCAAAAAAGTGTATGTATATCACACGTACACAACCACACTAGGCCCCAATTACTATTGTTTGTACCCCTAAAAGGCTAGGAGTAGGGGGAGTATGGAACAGGCAGCACCCTCAAACCTTCAGAAGTATGAGATGAACCCCAACAACTTGGAAAGGTGGATCTCTCTCACACGTACCAACACAGACTATCCCCCAATTTAACTGATCCCCAAAGGTTTTTGATTAAATAGCGGAATAGAAAATATGATCCCAAAAAAGTGTATGTATATCACACGTACACAACCACACTAGGCCCCAATTACTATTGTTTGTACCCCTAAAAGGCTAGGAGTAGGGGGAGTATGGAACAGGCAGCACCCTCAAACCTTCAGAAGTATGAGATGAACCCCAACAACTTGGAAAGGTGGATCTCTCTCACACGTACCAACACAGACTATCCCCCAATTTAACTGATCCCCAAAGGTTTTTGATTAAATAGCGGAATAGAAAATATGATCCCAAAAAAGTGTATGTATATCACACGTACACAACCACACTAGGCCCCAATTACTATTGTTTGTACCCCTAAAAGGCTAGGAGTAGGGGGAGTATGGAACAGGCAGCACCCTCAAACCTTCAGAAGTATGAGATGAACCCCAACAACTTGGAAAGGTGGATCTCTCTCACACGTACCAACACAGACTATCCCCCAATTTAACTGATCCCCAAAGGTTTTTGATTAAATAGCGGAATAGAAAATATGATCCCAAAAAAGTGTATGTATATCACACGTACACAACCACACTAGGCCCCAATTACTATTGTTTGTACCCCTAAAAGGCTAGGAGTAGGGGGAGTATGGAACAGGCAGCACCCTCAAACCTTCAGAAGTATGAGATGAACCCCAACAACTTGGAAAGGTGGATCTCTCTCACACGTACCAACACAGACTATCCCCCAATTTAACTGATCCCCAAAGGTTTTTGATTAAATAGCGGAATAGAAAATATGATCCCAAAAAAGTGTATGTATATCACACGTACACAACCACACTAGGCCCCAATTACTATTGTTTGTACCCCTAAAATGCTAGGAGTAGGGGGAGTATGGAACAGGCAGCACCCTCAAACCTTCAGAAGTATGAGATGAACCCCAACAACTTGGAAAGGTGGATCTCTCTCACACGTACCAACACAGACTATCCCCCAATTTAACTGATCCCCAAAGGTTTTTGATTAAATAGCGGAATAGAAAATATGATCCCAAAAAAGTGTATGTATATCACACGTACACAACCACACTAGGCCCCAATTACTATTGTTTGTACCCCTAAAAGGCTAGGAGTAGGGGGAGTATGGAACAGGCAGCACCCTCAAACCTTCAGAAGTATGAGATGAACCTCAACAACTTGGAAAGGTGGATCTCTCTCCACGTACCAACACAGACTATCCCCCAATTTAACTGATCCCCAAAGGTTTTTGATTAAATAGCGGAATAGAAAATATGATCCCAAAAAAGTGTATGTATATCACACGTACACAACCACACTAGGCCCCAATTACTATTGTTTGTACCCCTAAAAGGCTAGGAGTAGGGGGAGTATGGAACAGGCAGCACCCTCAAACCTTCAGAAGTATGAGATGAACCCCAACAACTTGGAAAGGTGGATCTCTCTCACACGTACCAACACAGACTATCCCCCAATTTAACTGATCCCCAAAGGTTTTTGATTAAATAGCGGAATAGAAAATATGATCCCAAAAAAGTGTATGTATATCACACGTACACAACCACACTAGGCCCCAATTACTATTGTTTGTACCCCTAAAAGGCTAGGAGTAGGGGGAGTATGGAACAGGCAGCACCCTCAAACCTTCAGAAGTATGAGATGAACCCCAACAACTTGGAAAGGTGGATCTCTCTCACACGTACCATACACAGACTATCCCCCAATTTAACTGATCCCCAAAGGTTTTTGATTAAATAGCGGAATAGAAAATATGATCCCAAAAAAGTGTATGTATATCACACGTACACAACCACACTAGGCCCCAATTACTATTGTTTGTACCCCTAAAAGGCTAGGAGTAGGGGGAGTATGGAACAGGCAGCACCCTCAAACCTTCAGAAGTATGAGATGAACCCCAACAACTTGGAAAGGTGGATCTCTCTCACACGTACCAACACAGACTATCCCCCAATTTAACTGATCCCCAAAGGTTTTTGATTAAATAGCGGAATAGAAAATATGATCCCAAAAAAGTGTATGTATATCACACGTACACAACCACACTAGGCCCCAATTACTATTGTTTGTACCCCTAAAAGGCTAGGAGTAGGGGGAGTATGGAACAGGCAGCACCCTCAAACCTTCAGAAGTATGAGATGAACCTCAACAACTTGGAAAGGTGGATCTCTCTCACACGTACCAACACAGACTATCCCCCAATTTAACTGATCCCCAAAGGTTTTTGATTAAATAGCGGAATAGAAAATATGATCCCAAAAAAGTGTATGTATATCACACGTACACAACCACACTAGGCCCCAATTACTATTGTTTGTACCCCTAAAAGGCTAGGAGTAGGGGGAGTATGGAACAGGCAGCACCCTCAAACCTTCAGAAGTATGAGATGAACCCCAACAACTTGGAAAGGTGGATCTCTCTCACACGTACCAACACAGACTATCCCCCAATTTAACTGATCCCCAAAGGTTTTTGATTAAATAGCGGAATAGAAAATATGATCCCAAAAAAGTGTATGTATATCACACGTACACAACCACACTAGGCCCCAATTACTATTGTTTGTACCCCTAAAAGGCTAGGAGTAGGGGGAGTATGGAACAGGCAGCACCCTCAAACCTTCAGAAGTATGAGATGAACCCCAACAACTTGGAAAGGTGGATCTCTCTCACACGTACCAACACAGACTATCCCCCAATGTAACTGATCCCCAAAGGTTTTTGATTAAATAGCGGAATAGAAAATATGATCCCAAAAAAGTGTATGTATATCACACGTACACAACCACACTAGGCCCCAATTACTATTGTTTGTACCCCTAAAAGGCTAGGAGTAGGGGGAGTATGGAACAGGCAGCACCCTCAAACCTTCAGAAGTATGAGATGAACCTCAACAACTTGGAAAGGTGGATCTCTCTCACACGTACCAACACAGACTATCCCCCAATTTAACTGATCCCCAAAGGTTTTTGATTAAATAGCGGAATAGAAAATATGATCCCAAAAAAGTGTATGTATATCACACGTACACAACCACACTAGGCCCCAATTACTATTGTTTGTACCCCTAAAAGGCTAGGAGTAGGGGGAGTATGGAACAGGCAGCACCCTCAAACCTTCAGAAGTATGAGATGAACCCCAACAACTTGGAAAGGTGGATCTCTCTCACACGTACCAACACAGACTATCCCCCAATTTAACTGATCCCCAAAGGTTTTTGATTAAATAGCGGAATAGAAAATATGATCCCAAAAAAGTGTATGTATATCACACGTACACAACCACACTAGGCCCCAATTACTATTGTTTGTACCCCTAAAAGGCTAGGAGTAGGGGGAGTATGGAACAGGCAGCACCCTCAAACCTTCAGAAGTATGAGATGAACCCCAACAACTTGGAAAGGTGGATCTCTCTCACACGTACCAACACAGACTATCCCCCAATTTAACTGATCCCCAAAGGTTTTTGATTAAATAGCGGAATAGAAAATATGATCCCAAAAAAGTGTATGTATATCACACGTACACAACCACACTAGGCCCCAATTACTATTGTTTGTACCCCTAAAAGGCTAGGAGTAGGGGGAGTATGGAACAGGCAGCACCCTCAAACCTTCAGAAGTATGAGATGAACCCCAACAACTTGGAAAGGTGGATCTCTCTCACACGTACCAACACAGACTATCCCCCAATTTAACTGATCCCCAAAGGTTTTTGATTAAATAGCGGAATAGAAAATATGATCCCAAAAAAGTGTATGTATATCACACGTACACAACCACACTAGGCCCCAATTACTATTGTTTGTACCCCTAAAAGGCTAGATGAGGAGTAGGGGGAGTATGGAACAGGCAGCACCCTCAAACCTTCAGTATGAGATTGTGTTCACTGTACCCCACAAAGATTGAGTTCACTGCACCCCACAATGATTGTGTTCACTGCACCCCACAAAGATTGTGTTCACTGCACCTCACAAAGATTGTGTTCACTGTACCCCCCAAAGATTGTGTTCACTGCACCCCACAAAGATTCTGTTCACTGTACCCCACAAAGATTGTGTTCACTGCACCCCAAAAAGATTGTGTTCACTGCACCCCAAAAAGGATGTTGTTCACTGCACCCCAAAAAGGATGTTGTTCACTCCACCCCAAAAAGATTGTGTTCACTGCACCCCACAAAGATTGTGTTCACTGCACCCCAAAAAGATTGTGTTCACTGCACCCCAAAAATGATTTTGTTCACTGCACCCCAAAAAGGATTTTGTTCACTGCACCCCAAAAAGGATGTTGTTCACTCCACCCCAAAAAGATTGTGTTCACTGCACCCCAAAAAGATTGTGTTCACTGCACCCCACAAAGGATTTTGTTCACTGCACCCCAAAAAGATTGTGTTCACTGCACCCCAAAAAGGATGTTGTTCACTGCACCCCAAAAAGGATTTTGTTCACTGCACCCCAAAAAGATTGTGTTCACTGCACCCCACAAAGGATTTTGTTCACTGCACCCCACAAAGATTGTGTTCACTGCACACCAAAAAGGATTGTGTTCACTGCACCCCAAAAAGATTTTGTTCACTGCACCCCAAAAAGATTGTGTTCACTGCAGCCCAAAAAGATTGTGTTCACTGCAGCCCAAAAAGATTGTGTTCACTGCAGCCCAAAAAGATTGTGTTCACTGCAGCCCAAAAAGATTGTGTTCACTGCAGCCCAAAAAGATTGTGTTCACTGCAGCTCACACACAGAAAAATGGATGTGGATCACTGACACCTGCCTATCTCCAATCCCACACCACACAGCAATATCGATTGTAGTTTGTAGAACACAGTTTCCCTAAAATTCAGCAGACTCTGTCCCTAACAGGATTGAGAAGAGATCGTAGATCAGGATTGAGTGCAGACCCCACCCCCCACACAGCAATATCGATTGTAGTTTGTAGAAGACACTGACCCTATATAATTCAGCAGACTCTATCCCTAAAATGCCTACAACTCGCCCTGCCTAAACACTCCGACCTGTCCCTCAATTCTATCCGGACACAAATGGTTTTTTCCTGCCTATCTTTCCCTAATCAGCAGCCAGCACGTTGATGTGTGCTCTGTCCCTGAATCTAAGCAGCATAATGACGCCGCTGCGGCTGCCTCGAACTTATAAAGACTTGGTCACATGCTTCAGACGGCCAATCACAGCTACTGAGACATTTGCAGGCATGGCTGGGATGGCTTAAGGCACACCAGTTAAACGATTGTTGATTGGCTGTTGAAAGCCCGCCATGAAAAGAGCGCCAAAGCATGCAAAACCCGGAAATAAAACGACCGAACACGGATTTTTACCCGAACATACAGTAAAGTGTCCGTGTCCGTGTTCGGGTACAAAAAATCCAATTATTCGGTACGAACACGAATAATACAGTCCGTGTTCGCTCAACACTACCCCTGAAGTATCTGATAAACAATAGGGGTATAATGCATTAAAAACAAGTGGGGTACTGGAGGGTCCTGCGGCCACCTTGAGGGGATCAGGTGGGGATACCTATGCGGCAGGGTCAATGATTATACAAGACACTTGCCAGCGACAAAAAATGACAAAGTAAGAAACATTTTTTTTTTGTTTTTTTTTTGTGTCCCCCAGTCGCAACAGCGCCCCTCAGTGTTACCTGCCTTTTTGGACCCGAGAGAGAGAGAGACCCCAAGGCTCACCCCTGATGCACAGAAGTTTTCATCAGCTTGCTCAGTGCTTGTCTTGTTACAGACAGGAAGTCTTTGGCCCTATTTCCTGGGTAAAGGAGGCAGCTCCGCCCCTTAACACGCCTGCCGGCGCCTCCCCCTGGCTCCATGAGGTGTTTGAGTCACCTCAAACATGGCCGCCCCCATGCTGGAGACACGAGGCTACACCAAAATGGTGGCCTCGTGCGATCTACTAGACAATGGCGGCGGCCTGCACAGATAGCGGCATGTCTGCAGAAGGATCTCGGCCTCACAACCCTTCACCCTCATGGTGGTCAGCGGTACCGGACCCTGGCGGGCCGTGGCCGTCGGGAGGCATCTGCTTAGCTGGAGGAATGATCTGGAATGCAGTATACATGTATAGACATCGCCCTGTGGCTTCTGACAGGTAGGATACCTTATACTATCACAGTAAAGTTCTAGTACTGCCACTGACTACAATCATTTTCACATTTTTACAATTAGATTGTCAGCTCCCAAACTAAGCCTCCTGGCTTCTTGTACACAAAAATCACACTCAATTAGGGGGATCTGTGACATGTTATAGGATAGAGGGGAACCCATCCTTACCATTACAGAGAGGGGCCCGCGTTCACCACAAGACCCGTCAGGGGGAAAGGGGGAACATACTACTCACCATACCGGAACCAGGCGGGCGCCAACTCCTGACAGTACCCCTCTCCACCGAGGTAGGAGGGCTGTCGACCAATACGGACGCCGTGACTCATGGTCTTTGGCGTTTCAGCGAGACGTTTAACTCGCAGGGTCAGTCCCCGTCCAGTGGGACTATGTCGCGGCCGACCCAGCGCGGAGCTATGGCCTGCACGCGCTCGTAGGCTGAACTGGGGTGACCACTGGATCTCAACATCCAGCCCGTCGCCCAGTTCAGCTTTCTTGCTTGAAGATCTCACAGGAACACTGGAGAAAAAAGCTGTCTAAAAAATATTTTCTAAGAAAAAAATCCTGCCAGGACCGAAGATCCCAGCAAGGTATCTAGGTCCTTACTCCTAACTAGACAGAAAAAAACTGATTTGCTAGAGCAGGAAGTGAGAGGATATACCCTCTGGGACTGCCCCTAGGGTGTGGCCAGAACGTTTTCTTTCCTGTCTAGTCCTACTCCTGTAGAGGGCAGCATAACCCGAGGGTGTTGAATCACCGAGGACTACGTCTGTCAATGAGCGATAGAGAAACACCATTTTGAAGCCCTAAAACCCAATAAATGCCCCTAAAAAGTGCCTAGGGTTCTGGGTCATGCCCCAGGGACTATTAATCACACAAAAGAAAGTTCTTAAAAATTTTCATTTTTGATAGAGAGCCAATTATTGAAAAAAAAAAAAGAGATTTTTTGATTTTGACTTTGGATTTAGTGTCTGGGGGTCTAAAAAGTGTACATGTGAAGTTTCAGCTCTGTAGCATGTCCAGAACCAGAAAAAAAAGATTGTTGTATTATGTCACTTATAGAACAGGGATATGGCTTCGCTATTTTCACACCTATATATATGTAAGTATAAAAATACATACAAGTATGTGTGTATATATACACCACTATACACAAGTTCAGATGTTTTGCCTGCCTCCAAAAACCCCCAAAAAATGCCTGCAACAACACACCTGGGCGTTTTTTTTTTGGTGCTAGCGTTTTTTGGGGCATTTTTTTGGGTTCTTTGGAGGCAGGCAAAACATCTGAACTTGTGTATACGGGTATATATACACACATACTTATATGTATTATATACACCTAGACATATATAGGTGTGATAGTAGCAGAAATATATGCTTGCGCTAATTAAATAATTAACATTAATATGGCTCTGCTCCTATAACACCTATATATGTTTAAGTGTGAAAATACATACAAGTATGTGTGTGTATATACCACTATACACAAGTTCAGATGTTTTGCCTGCCTCCAAAAACCCCCAAAAAATGCCTGCAACAACACACTTGGGCGTTTTTTTTTTGGGCGCTAGCGTTTTTTTGGGCATTTTTTTGGGTTCTTTGGAGGCAGGCAAAACATCTGAACTTCTGTATAGGGGTATATATGTACACACACCCTTATATGTATTTTACACTTACACATATATAGGTGTTATAGGAGCGGAGCCATATGCCTGTTAATTATTTAATTAGCGCAAGTATAGTGTTCTGCTCCTTTCACACCTATATATGTGCAGGTGTAGATATACATACATGGGTGTGTATATATACCCCCTATACACATGTTCAGATGCCATGCCTGACTCCAAACATGTCCTCAAAAAATCCCTATAAACGCCTGCAGCCAAAAAGCAAGCTGACCAGTGAGAAGCCATATTAGTGCTCTGAATGTGACTTAAGAGAAACGATCTTTTCTCTATAGCGGTCACCCTGATATGGAAGGGTTTGGTCACCCTGCCATAGCAGTCAGAGTCAGTTCACCCTAGACTACATTACGGTCACCCTGGCACTTAACACTTTCCCTACAGAAACAAATTTTTTGCATCTAACTAAAGTGTAAAAGAGCACTCTAACTACACTAGATATCCCTTTCCTCACACTAATAAATGCTAACTGACACTTTTGAAGCAAATTTAACAGAACTGCTTCCACTCTCTTCCATGTCCCTGTATTACAATGCTAGGAATTTGCCGGGGCTATCTTATATACTGGGGGGCGTATTCACTAATGATTGGTCTAGGGACCCCCTAGTCACTCCAATTATATTCCTAGCATTCCCCTGCCTTGGCTTTTACTAATGGTTCTGGTCCAATCACAGGCTTTTAAAGACCATTTCCTGTCCCATTGCATTTTGGTCGGTTCTGGTTGCCGAATTCCAAACTTTTTTAGCAAAAAGTTCTAAATTCAGCCGAACCTCGAACAGCCAATGTTCGGGTCGAACCGATGGTCGACCCGAACCGTTCGATCATCCCTACTCCTTATTATTATCAATTTTAAATAAACCTATTTTATTTATTTATATACCAACAGGCGTGGGGAATATACCTCTGGTATATTTTTTACTACATAACTCGGGGCAAACCTGGCTCCCATGGCTGTCCCCTTCATCTGTCTGTAGTAATTCCTGAGAAATGTGAAATAATTGTGAGTTAACATATATTCAATGCTGTTGTATAGAAATAGAGTTTGCATGTGATGGAATGCTTGGTCCTTGACCAAGAAGTGTTGTATTGCCTGTACACCAAACTCGTGTCGTATAGATGTATACAAGGAAATCACATCCAACGAAAGCCATCTATAGCCTTTTTGCCATATGTGCAATGAAAAAATATCCAGCGTATGGCTGGAATCTTTGACATATGAGGGCAGCGCAGTGACCATATCTTGCAGGAAGTGATTGACGTAGCAGCCCAAATTGCTCACTAAGCTGTCGATCCTGGCAATGATAGGCCTACCCAGAGGGTTCACAGTGTCCCTGTGGATTTTAGGAAGGTGATAGAAATGCGGGACCAATTGGTGCTTGCTAAAAAGGAAATGGTATTTGTTCTCTGTTCTGTTAGTACCTTTTCTTCTAGAGTTTTATCCAGGAAACCTTTAAGTTCCTCCTTGTATTTGATGGTAGGATCACACGGTAATCTTTCACAGGTGTCAATGTCACCTATTGGTCGCTCTGCCTCCTTGATGTATGCCTCCCTGTCTTGGATGACTAAACTGCCACTATTATCTGCCTGCCTGATAACAACTTCAGTTTTACTCTTTAAGTTGGACAGGGGGCCCCTAATATCATCCTCATGCTGTACTTACTCCATGTCTAAATTTCTTGTGTTAAATGAAGTTTTGAATTCTTCAAGGACCATTTCATAGAAGGTGGAAACAAAATTCCCTTTGTCCAATGTGGATAGAATGTGGATTTAGGTCTAAGGGTAGTGTGTACCATTCCAGTCTCTGGCAACCAATAACGGGAGTCCATTCCCTCTTATCCTACCTTCCCTTCAGCATATAGTTCCTCCAGAATGCCTAGGGCCGCCATATCCATGGGACCAGGAGAAGGAAGGGGGGGGGGCACCATAGCCTTGCTACCATCATTGTCCTCACTCTTTATTGCATAGTAGCATTTCACATTAAGGTTCCTCACAAATCTATTGAGATCTATAAAGAGTTCAAATCGATTAGGAGGATTTCCTGGGGCAAAGTTGAGACCCTTTCGTAGTAACTCTAGTTCTGTATCCTGAAACGATTGTGAGAGGTTGTAGATCTTCATTATAGAATTTGTGGTTACTGCTTTCTCCCTCTTTTTGTGTTTATTGCCTCCCCTCTCTCCCCCTCTTGTCGGTTTCCCCTTTTCTTTGTAGTTTGGGGTGCAGCTTTGGAGAAGGGGGCTGCGGTCACTTAAAAAGGCACAGGGGCTATGGTGTTGGGTGTAGTGACAGGATGAACTGTAGTTTCATTTTCTGCATCAATAGATCCAGAACTACTCGCCCCTATACAGTTGGAAGAGGGTGGGGGGGTAAGACATATTGGACTGATTCTCTGGTGGAATTGTGCCCCGATGATCAGAGGCTGTCAGGAAAGACGGGGCAGCTGCGCCCGCTGCTGCCCGTGGAGGACCCTCTCTAGTCTTGCCGCCACTGCTCCCAAACCTTCTAAGGGACTGAAGGATGTCCCTTTGTCCACCAAAAGGAGGCCCATCTGCAGTATTGTGCCCCTGCCCATTGTCCCAGCTATTGTTGTTACGAGTTTTATACTGATATTTCTTGTGAGTCTTCCCTCTCTGATTGTAGCTTTTAGACCTCATCTCCTGTGTGTCTCTAGAGTTATTCTGATTCTTTGTATTGATAAATCTGGGGCCCTTATTTTCTACAATGGGAGGTACGAATCTTGTTCCTTGTTTCTTCCAATGAAGTTTGCGACCTTGGGCATAGTCCTGTTTGTCTCTTTCAAATTTCGTAGATTTCTTACTGATTAACTCAATTTCATAATCTGCTCATTAACCATGGTATCCCATTTATCAAAAGATGCCATATCTGTAAATGTTGCAAGCTCAGTCTGGAGATTTGCAATATCTGCCCTAATATGGACTAAGTGTAAACCCTTTGTGTAACAATTAGATGTAACCAAGATTTGTTGAATTTACGCATTTCTTCAATCCATTGATTCTTGAGGTCATCCTCAAGAAAATCACATACCTTACTTATTCTTAACCCTCTTGGTATCCTATTAACCTCTATATATTTCTGTAAAACTATTATATCCCACCATTGGGTAATTTCTTTCTCCAACAAGTGTTTAAGTCTGTAAAAAGCAGACACCAACATATCAATGCTATTTAGAAAGCCTTTGGCCAAGGAAGTCCTTCTCAAATGTCTCTCCTCTATAGATAAAACCATTTTGTTCTTTGAGAGAAGACACTGTCTCTTTGATGCAACCTTAAAAGCATTCACACTAAGCTGGCGGGTACCCAAATGTAACAATGATATTCCAAAAACAGTATCTCTCCTGAGCTCAAGTGGTATGCGGGAAGGTAAATGTTCTAAATGGTCTCTGTAGCACAAAAAAAAGGTGGTCTTGCTGCCCCCTCAGGACCAAGGGTATCCGAAAAACACTGAAAGACAACAACAGGAGAAGGGCGCACTGACCTTGTGCATTACCACTAAAAAAGTTTATTAAAATCCAAATAGGTAGCATACATTACACTCACAAACATAAGATGTATACATGCTTGTTGGAATTGGGAACAAGTCGCCTTCAGACCACTTCTATACTGCTGGATGGCGTGATGGTGTCCACAATGACCTGGCTTACGCATTTCGAGGGAGAACCCTCTTCCTCAGAGCCAAAATTGTCACTGACCCACCATCAATTCCCAGACTGTTATATAGCCGGTCTGCACCACCCACATCCCTCCATCCCCCGCTTCACTAAGGAGCAAAGGACATATATATATAGTACATGATAAAAAAAAGTGAATGAATGAATAATAATATTATTAATAATTGATCTGATAATACAAAGTAGTATTGGGAACCTAAAAATATTTAAATACAAGTGTTAAAAATTCCTCAAAACTCCTTGGTTGTATCAATAAATCAATAAATGAATAACCATAACATCACAAACTCATATCCAACATCCAATAAGGTAGTAGAGACAGTGTACCCTGAGATATGCGACCCACAGATATACATGCCATCCTCACACTGTATATACAATACTGTATGTGGACACACCACAAAAATGATAATAATGGGAATGCGGTATGCTCCCACCTTAATTTTCATGGGGGCTTTGTGGGACGATAGGTGATACCCCCCAGGATGAGGAGGGAGGTCCAGAATCCATAAATGCAGTCTCAGTGCCCCCAAACTGCATATCACAGGCCTGGAATGCACGCTGGATCTGTACACCCGGGAGTGCGGGTAATAATGCGTTCCAAGGCCCTGGGAGTCACTTCCAGGTTTACAGGAACGTCACTCTTGGCTCTGCCCGAACATGCCTGTACCACCTATTTTTGTGCTACAGGGACCATTTAAAACATTTATCTTCCTGCATACCACTTGAGCGCAGGAGAGATACTGTTTTGGAGCTCTCTGGGGACCCTGATTTAAGGAGGGGGGCTCTCTAGTTTCCTTGATGTAAGGGGGGCTCTCTGAGGATCCCTATGTAAGAAGGGGCTCTCTGGGGACCTTTTTGTAAGGGTGAGGGCTCTGGGGACCTTGATGTAATGAGGGGGACTCTGGGGACCCTGATGTAAGAGGGAGGGCTCTGGGGACCCTGATATAAGAGGGAGGGCTCTGGGGACCCTGATGCAGAGGAGGGTGGCTCAGGGGACCCTAATATAAGGGGGGGGCTCAGGGGTCCTTGATGTAAAGGCGGGTGGCTCTGGAGACCCTGGAGTAAGGGGGAGGATGACTCTAGGTACCCTAATGTAAGGGGGGGTTACTCTGGGGACATAAGGGGGGGGATCTTTGACGTAAGGGCGAGGACCCTGATAAAGAGGAGGGGTGTGGATTTATGATGTAAGAGGGGAATTTCATGTGAACAGGGGGCTCGTCCTGACTGTGGCACTCTATATGTTGTTTTGTCTGATAAACTAGCTTCAAATGAATAGTCCTGCAGTATTCGATCAGCACATGCAGCCAGTGACTGCAGAGCTGATCAGTGTATTCTTACAGTGGGGGAATCGGTTGTCAGAATACAGTATAAGGACACAGCAGGGAAGATAGATGGGGAAATGTATTCCGTTTATTTTGTTCAGCTGGCTGGCTGAATGAAAAATACTAAACCATGTATGGGCAGCTTTACTCATGGCCCCTGTACTCTATACATTATGTTGTTTTGTATGTTACTTACTCCTCCTGACCCCTGCACTCTACAAAGTATGTTGTACATGACATAGTCCTGAGGAAGGCTCAGTCAGACAAAGTGATTAGGTTCTGTGGGAAGTAAAGCATATGTGATGGAAACATTTATTATTTTAAAAATTATCATTCATTCAGAGGTTTATATGTGTCTATAAAACTGTTACCGGTGGAACAGCAATTAGGAGTATTTTGTGGTACAAGAATTGTGGTATGTGTGTGCAGTGTATACGGCGAGTAGACACAGATTCTGTTTAATCACCCCTCTTTAAGCCCTTTCCACTTTTAGCTAGGTACACACTTAAAATAGAAGTACGGGAAAAGCTCAAAAATAAAAATATTTGCAGCGCTCAGGGATCAATAACAAACAACATAATAACTATCATGATAAAAAGTTATATAAAAGTCCATTAATATGAATAATAGGTGAAGGAAATAAAGTGTCCTAGTGCAGAGATAATAAGTTGTAATCACTTGTGAATGTTGTCCTCCACCATATGGATAAAATGCACACTCACCAGAGCTAAATGCTGTCTATAGTTATAGGACAGCAGTAGCGTAAATAGCTGCTGATGTCTTGATCTTAAATTTCCTGAGGACTGAAGTAATCACTGCAAGAATCTTCCTCAAACAGAGTTGGAGTTTTGATATAATGCATATATGAATCCAAATAAAATCTAAATAGAATCCAAATCAGCAGCTATATACGCTATTGCTGTCCTATGACTTGGACAGCGTTTAGCTCTGGTGAGTGTGCATTTTATCCATATTGTGGAGGACAATGTTCATTAGTGATTACAACTTATCATCTCTGCACTGGGACACTTTATTTACCTTCACTTATTATTCATATTGATGGACTTTTATAGGACTTTTTATCATGATAGTTATTATGTTGTTTATTATTGATCACTGAGCGCTGCAAATATTTTTATTTTTATCTTTGTGGTGTATGTATATTTGCACTATTTTTTGCTCGCAGCTTCCCCAATTTCGTCATCACTAATTATTTTATTTGTATTACATTTTATTTCTGGAAGCGCTGACAATATATATATATATTTTTTTTTTACAGGAAAGGCTCGTTTTACTGTACTTCTCCTATGGAACAAGGAAGTGTAGTTCATTTTGCAATACAGTTCTGTAAGCAACACCTTATTTTCTGGCAGTGCCCCTCCGGGGACTAGATTTTGTATCCGCCCCTGCTGCCTCTATACACTTTTATTAAATGATCAGTTGGAAATGAGCACATCTATGAAAGGTTCATGTCAATAAAAAGTACAGGTTGCACAAAGAGGCTGTGTATGAGAGTTTTCTTTTTAGATATGTTCAGGTTATTTTCCTCCATGTACTCCCATTTACTTTCACCCACAGTTCAAAAGCTTGCTTGCGTAGAGAGGGGCGTGGCTTCTGGTGGAGTGAATGGCGGCTTTCTAGCTCCGCTCCGCTAGCCATCCGGGACACTGACCACATCCACGGCCCCCTGACCATCTAAGGACGCCTCCATCTCAATCTGCAAGCCTCCCAGCTCCAGAGGAAGCGATGACTCGCCGCAAGAAAGACCCCGGTCAGCTAAACAAGCTGGTGGGGTTCTTCATCCAGCAAGGCCCTGGGCTACAGAACCATGGCGGCGGCGAGCCGCGCGAGCACGCAGACAACCACTTACCAGGCCTGCAGAATCCACTGCCATCTCCCTCTCCTCCGGTGAGGATGATTGCGAACCCGGACAGCGGCACATGCTCGGGCTCTGCTTCCCCTTCATTGCCACCCCTGTCGCCCTCTTCCAGGAGCCCGGCCAAGAATAAGCTCAGAACGGTCTCTCCACATAGGCCTCAGCAGTATACAGGTATGCATGCTACTCAGTCTCCCTCTGCTGCAATGACTGTTTCTCAGCCTGTACCTGATCCCTTTGCTGCCTTTCCATCAGGGGATCATCCTGTATCTGTATCAGTTCCAAAAGATATGCTTTACACGCTGAAAACCTCTATGCACACAGACATGATGTCCTGCATGCATCAGTTTAAGTCTGAAATGCATTCCTTAGGATCCAGGGTAGACTGTGTGGAACAGACAGTCTCCACTCACACATCCTCTTTTAATGACATGGTGGAAGCCTTTAACACCCAGAGGGATGAAATTTAATGGCTAAAAACCAAGGTAACTGATCTGGAATACCGTTCCAGAAGGAACAATATAAAAATCAGGGGCATCCCGGAATCTGTGCCACCAGAGCAACTACTACCGTATGTAATGGCTCTTTTTCATAGTTACATAGTTAGTGAGGTTGAAAAAAGACACCAGTCCAACCTATGATGTGTGTGTGTTTGCTGTTAACCTTACATTGTATACCCCTCTATGTTGTGGTCTTTAAGGTGCCCATCTAATAGTTTTTGAAACTATCAATGCTCCCTGCTGATACCACTGCGCATTTTAAAGGTTAAACCGCCTTTCCTCTAGTTTTAGTGAGTGGCCACGTGTCTTATTGTATTTCCTTTCTCTGAATAGGTTTTTCCATATGCTAGGGTTGCCAGTACAATATTTGTACATTGATATCGTATCCCCCCTCAATCGTCTCTTCTCCAGAGAGAATAAGTTCAGTGCTTGTAGTCTTTCCTCATAGCTGATGCCCTCCATTCCCCTAATTATTTTTGTTGCCCTTCTCTGGACTTTCTCCAGTTCCAGAACATCCTTCCTGAGGACCGGTGCCCAGAACTGGACAGCATACTCCAGATGTGGCCAGACCAGAGTCTTGTAGAGTGGGAGAATAATCTCTTTATTTCTGGAGTGAATCCCCTTTTTTATACATTCCGGTATTCTGTTGGCTTTGCTTGCAGCGGCTTGCCATTGCATGCCACTGCCAAGCCTGTTGTCTACCAGTACCCCCTGGTCCTTTTCCATCCTAGACTCACCCATGCCTTGCTGCCTTCTGTATCGGCCTCTGACCTCCTGATAGACAGGATCCCCAGGCTCCCCAAGCCTTCCTTTATTGCTGGGGATCTCCCCAGAGATGTACTGCTGAGGGTCCATTTTTATCACATAAAAGATCAGCTCATGCGGGCTATTCGCACTGCTACATCTACGCTAGCGGAATATAACAGCATTCAACTGTTACCTGACCTTTCCAGGCATACCCTTCAAAGCAGACGTAACCTTGCTACGATTACCAAGGCTCTACGAAACAACAACATTCCCCATAAGTGGAGGTACCCGGCTACTCTGCTCATCACAAATGCTGTCTCTACTGTCTCAGTCCGGACCTTGGAGGAAGGGTTGACAGCTCTTTGTTCGTGGAACATTCTTCCTCCGATTCCGTAGGGATCGACCACTCCACCTCAACCCGTGCACCAAGAAGAACCTTGGCAGGTAGTCTCCTGCAAACGCTCGGCCAAGTCCAAATGACATATATTTGGGGCTCTATTTTTCCACGGTATTCACTCGACTTGTCGGTGTCCCTGGCCTAAGGATCTTTGCATCCCCCATGGCCCTCGAGGTCACTAACGGCAGCACTGGCTGTTCCCGGACTGCTGTGACAGACCTTTTCTTATACCCACCTTTCCTTGTTACCTTCCCTGTTTACATCCGTCATTCCATGGTCCTACTTATGCCTCTCTTGATGCCACGGACAACCTCTTCGTTGCTGATGCCTTCTGCCAGCTCGATCGCCTTTGCTAGCAGTAACCATGACCATTAAATGTTTGACCATAAATGCTAACGGCCTGAACCACCCGGCCAAACGTCATTCTCTATGGAAGGAAGCATACAACAGCAAAGCGGACATTGTCGCAGTGCAGGAAACGCACTTCCAGTCAAACAACCACCCCCGATGTCTGCACAGGAACTTCCCTCATGTAATTCTTGCCAACGGTCCAGAAAAGAAAGCTGGTGTAATGCTGGCATTGAAAGACACACTAACATTCCACCGAAAAGATTCCATAACAGATCCATTTGGTCGCTTCATTATTCTCCCCTGTGATGTTAATGACCTTCCCCTGGCGATCATGGCCATGTACGCTCCGAATACTCACCAGCTACATTTTTTGCGCAGGTTGCTCAAACAAGTTTCCCGGGTTAAGTATGGGCATTTATTGATGTGTGGGGACTTTAATCTAGTTGTCGACCCAGGGCGGGACTCCTCATGTCCTTCCGGGGGCTGACAAATATCTCTGGGTAATTTGTTGCGTACAGAATGGTTGTTTGATGTTTGGAGATGTTTGCACGCATCCGAGAGGGACTACACGTTCTTGTCCAATCGCCACCATTCATATTCTCGCATAGACCTGTTTGTCACAGATATGCGTCTCTTGGAGAAATCTTCCTCCTCGGTAGTCAGAGATAACTTGGTCCAACCATGCAGCGGATGAACTGACTATCGAGGAGGGGACACCTGTTCGGACAACTTTTCTCTGGAGATGTGACAGCAGGATCTTGCAAAACTCATATTCCCATATTAGGAAGAACATTTGCGAGTTCTTTGATATTAATGCCCCCTCTGTCAACGACCCCTGGGTGCTGTGGGGTGCGCACAAAGCTTTTATAAGGGGAGTGTGCATCCAGCAGCAGGCCAGGGCCAAAAAATAGCGTCAAGCTAAATTAAACGATCTCCTATCCCAATTACAATCCCTAGAAACTAAGACTAAACAGTCCCCCTCGGATGCGTGCTCGTCCATGTTGGCACGTCTAAGACATGAGCTTTGTCTATTGTTTCTGGAACAATCTGACAAATTTCTGAACAACCTTAAGGCCCTGTTCACACCTGAGCGTATTTAAGCTCATAAAACGCTCATCTGTGAAAATCTAAAACGCCCAACAATCAAAATCCCATTCATTTTAATGGCACCTGTTCACATCTGAGCGTTTTGTCCCCTGAAGCAAAACGCCTGTAGCTGAAAAAAGTACAGGAGCTTCTTTTTGGGCTGATTACCAGCGTTTTCATTAGATGCCTGAAAACGCGGTAAAAATCACGGTAAATGGCGTTAAAAATTGCGGTAAAATCACGGTAAAAAACGCACTAAAACGCTACGCTCAAGTGTGAATGCAGCCTAAGAAAACCCACTACACACAAGCGAATAAGGCTGGCAAACATCTGGCCTCCAGGGTCAAACAGAAACAGGCTAGATCAAGAATTCCCTTTCTATTAGATAAAGCATCTTCACATAAAATATCTGACCCCCAGGACATAGCTGACTCTTTTGCTGACTTCTATGCTTCGTTATACAATCTGAAAGACTGCCCTGACGAGCACCAACCCACAGAACACACCATCAATGCTTTCCTAAACTCCTTACAACTACCCACCCTTACAGACCCCCCAACTCCACTTCTTAAATCTCCCCATCACCACGAAAGAAATAGAGGATAGCATCAAAACCCTGCCTAAAGGTAAATCCCCAGGCCCGGACAGACTCATTAACGAGTACTATCAGCAATTCTCTCCCACCCTATCTCCACACTTGGCTGAAGTATTTGGGAAAGCGACTTCTAATGGATCTCTATCTCTGGATATGCTTAGAGCTTATATTTCTACTCTCCCCAAACCGGGCAAAGATCCCACAACCCCCGCCAATTTTCGCCCGATATCCCTCCTTAACTCGGATGCCAAACTCTTTGTCAAAATGATAGCTAAAATGTATTCAATGCATGTTACCCGATCTCATCAAATGTGATCAAATGGGGTTTATGCCGGGCCGCCACACCTCTGATGCTACTAGACGGGTTATTGACATTACTAATTATGCCACTCTCAACAAGATACCATAAGTTTTATTGACTATAGATTCGGAGAAGGCCTTCAACAGGGTTCATTGGGGGTACATGTACTCCACCCTGAAGAAGTTCGGCTTTTCCGGCTCTATACTGCTGGCCATTTCCGCACTATACTCCAGCCCATCAGCACAAGTAAATACTTCTGGTATCCTTTCAAAACCATTTCCCATAACTAATGGTACCAGACAGGGCTGCCCACTGTCCCCATCTTTGTTTAACCTGATTATTGAGCCCCTAGCTAAATATATTCGAACAGACCCTGCTATATCAGGATTCTCCGTCTCAGGTACCCACCACAAAAATCAATTTGTTTGCGGATGACATCATCCTCATGCTGACAAATCCCTCCCGTTCCCTATCAGCTGCATACCATGCTCTTCAAGGCTTTAGCAAAGTTTCATATTACAGACTTAATGCGACAAAATCCTCTATTTTTGACTTGGGAGTGAGTGAAATTGCGAGGTCTCACTTACAGAGCTCTATCCCTATCCCCTGGACCTCAAACTGCATCCACTACCTAGGTATAGATGTCACTGCCGCAACCAACCGCGCACTACTCTCCACAAACCTGACCCAGCTCCTTAAGAAAACTAATGCTGAGCTGAAACATATCAGAAAAACGGAATTAGCATGGTGCGGACGCCTGGCAGCCTACAAAATGATCATACTGCCCCAAATCCTTTATCTTTTCAGAAACCTGCCTATCCCCTTCCCGTATACTAGTCTATCCTTGTTAACTAAATCACTTCACAAATTTCTATGGGATGGTAAACGAGCAAGGTGTGCATCCTCTATTCTTCATAAACGTAAACAGCTAGGAGGAGCGGGTCTACCTGGCCTTCAGTCTTACTACTGGGCGACAAATCTATCCCAAATGAAACTATGGCTTCAACACTCTTCTCCTCCCATATGGGTAGACCTAGAGACTGTCATAGCACCTACCAGGGATTTACGTCTACTCCTTCTTAGTGACAGATGGCTCCACTGGGAGCTAAAGCCACTTACGCTACCTATGCAAGCCTCTCTAGGAGCCTGGCGTAGACCTACACTCCCCCATTTTAATGTCAATGTACTACCGCACACTTCTATGCCTGTATCCCTATTGAGCGCACATATTCCGGATCTTCCCTTACAGACCCTTCGACAACAAACTGTTACGGGAGGGCGGCACAGTGTAGTGGTTAGCACTTTCACCTAGCAGCAAGAGGGTCACTGGTTCAAATCCTAACCACGACACTACCTGCCTGGAGTTTTCATGTTCTCTCTGTGCCTGCATGGGTTTCCTCCGGGTACTCCAGGTTCCTCCCTCACTCCAAAGACATGCTGGTAGGTTAATTGGATCCTGTATAAAAAAAAAATGTCCATACTGTGTATGTATGTTAGGGATCTTAGATTGTAAGCTCCTTGAGGGCAGGGACTGATGTGAATGTACAATGTATATCTAAAGCGCTGTGTAAATTGACAGCGCTATACAAGTACCTGAAATAAATAAATAAAATATCGCAATTTTTCAGGGATGACAAAGTGGTACCCAGTTCCACTCTCATTCAGACGTATAACCTCCCTGCCTCGCTGCACTTCACTATCCTCCACATACACCACTTTCTCTCTCAAAACCCACTAAGAGAGCTCTTAGTTGACAAACGAATTTTGGACCAATACACCATCTTCTCTAAAAAACCCAAAGGCCTCTCCTATTACTATGACATCCTACTTGACAACACCTCCATTTAAACCCCCCCCCCCATGTTCAAATGGGAAATAGACCTCGGCACAACTTTTTCCATCACTCAGTGGCAACATGCGCTGAGGATAGTACATAAACACACCCACTGTGCTACCCACTGGGAAATGGCCATGAAGATCACCAACAGGTGGTACTATAAGCCATACCGCCTGGCTGGTTTCTCACAAGCATATTCCCCCCTGTGTTGGCGAGATTGTGGCCGCACAGGGAGACTTCTACATATTCTTTGGGAGTGCCCTTCCCTCAAGAGTTTGTTTTCAAGTACATAGCATCCCAGACCGGCTGCATCATCGCTCCCAACCCAGCATTGGCCCTTCTCCACTTAGGCATTGAACACCACCCATTCCGTTTCCATGCCTGGATTACACATGTACTTATCGCAACACGCCTCTTAATCCTGCGGAAATGGAAAACTACTATCCCCCCAACCATGCAGGAAGTCATCTCACTATTGCAAACCAACCATAGATTTGAGCGGTCTATAGCTATAAAAATGATATGTCTCTGAAAAGATTTGACCACTATTGGGACTTTTGGACTTCAGTATAATTATTCCATTTCATTATAAAGGGAGGCCCCCACGAGTGTGCTGGAGACCCAATAGGGCAGCCTGCGCATGAGGGACTCTTGCACTCTCTCCTAATCCCTCACTCTCCTTGTCCTAAGCTCTTCTCTGTCCCCGCTCACGGACTACAGTATTCCCTCTAATACCATGCTTGTATACTACCTATGCATTTGTGTGAATATCCTCTGTGAAATGGCACTATGATATGGCACTATGTTCCCTGTTCTTTATTTTTTGATTGACGAACCTCCCTCTTTTTGTGTATTGTATTGCATTACATTATATTGTTCTTTGTTTACTGTACCACATTATATCACGGTTTCTCCGTTGTTTGTTATATATCTTGCAAAATCCAATAAAAATGATTTAAAAAAAAAAAAAAAAAAAAGCTTGCTTGCGTGAACATTTTCTTTATGAAAACCCATGAAGCAAAATTTTATAATTTCAGTGAAAAGTATTATTATCGTTATTATTATTATTAGTAGTGGTGTTAATATAATAATATAATATAAGTAGTAGTAATAGTGGTAGTAATATGAGTAGGAGTATTGGTAGTAATAGCAATAATGGCTTCTAACATAAATGCACAAGGATAAGATAAGGGAAAACTAGAGTCCTCTCTAACACGTTTACGTGCAAGTTTTTTTTTACATTTTTTGGCTTCTGGAGTGAAGCCATTCAGAATGTATTGATATTACAGGAAACTTGCGCAACTGTGAATAACTCCTTTCATTATTCACGTTCTTCAGAATAATTACTTAAGACTTTGTTGCACTAAATAAATAAATAAAGACTTGGGGATTGCTAATGGGTAATTTGTATAAAAGAACAATAGCTGCTATTCAACAGTTCTAAGAAGTATTGCACACCTTAAAGTGGCTGTAAAGCTTCAATTCTTTTTTTTTTCTTATTAACAAACAGGTTTATACTTATATGCTCTATGCAATGAAATTGCACAGAGCAGCCCGAGCCTCCCCTTTTTGGGTCCCGCTGCGGCTTCTGTTACATCCCCTCTGCTGACTGAGTGCCCCCATAGAAAGCCACTCTCAATGGGGGCACTCATATAGGCTTGCTCCTGAGCCTCGCTATCTGTGTCCATTGAAACAGACAGTGGGACTTGGCCTCATCCCAACTCCCTTGTCACTGGCTTTGATTGACAGCAGTGGGAGACAATGGCTCCCGCTGCCTCAGCAAAGCGTGAGAAACAAGGAAGTGAAGGGAGAGAAACGCTACAGACAAGCACAAAGCTGGATTGAATGAAGGCTCAGGTAAGAGCCATGGCTAAACCCTCCTACTGAAGATACTAGATACTTGGCTGTCATGCAAATAATTTGGCATCAATACTTTTTGAATCACTGACCCAGATCAAGACTTTACTCTTACCTTCCTTTTTTGCACATTTTGTTTGAGTTCAAACTATTTAAAACTAATAAAAACAGACAGCTAACCAGCAATTACAGAGGAAAGCCATCAATAGCCTTAGTATTTCATTTGTGAAAGGCTCAGTTTAAATAGGTAAACATATGCATCATAGTGATTAAACAAACTGTTAAAAAAAAAAAAAAACAGAAAATAATGCAACCGCCTCATCTAAGGACTGTTAAGATTCAAGATAATAAAATGTTGTTTTAGGGTTTAGATATGGTTTAAAAACATTGGGGATATGTGAAATAACTGTTCTGACTGCAGTATAGGGGGCACAGGTCCTAAAATGTTTGTGTATATTGTTATGTTATGTTATGTTATATGTTAAAGTCTAATTCAAGGCAAAAACTCTCATTAGTTGTGTATGCCTAAAACACTTCTCAATATGGTGTTTGTTTAATTTCCTGAAATTAAGATTACTTAAAGGGGTTTTTGATTTAGATCTTACAGTAATTTTGTTTCATTTTACTTACTGCAATTTCCTGCATATGAGAAACCATGCTGACAAGGAAAGTGCCAGTGTGAGCCAATCTAACTCTTACATTAAACATTACACAATGCACTCATCTAAACTTGTTCTTGGGCACTGAAAGCTAAAATAGGAGAAGTTTAGCCAAGCTTTAAGGAAGGAAAAATGCTAGACAAACCTCATTAGTGGGCTTATGTTAATTTAAGGTCAATGGACAGGCTGGAGGTGAGGAGGTGACCCAGGAAGATACAAAGCTGCCAGCTCTGAACAGTGATGTGACCTCTAGCTATAAAGGATGGTGAGAAGACATGTGAATCACAAGAGTGGCTGAACAGATTTAAAAACTACAGGTATTCTAGTGCACACCAGGGCACCTTATTCTACTGTATGTGCTGCAGATGGTTAGCAGCACATGTTTCTTTTTACATTTGATTTGGGGAGTTAAGAGTTTTGACCCACAGTGGCAGTATCTAATAAAGTGGAATTGGCTACTAGTCCACATGGCAGGATCCTTCTTATATTCCCTCACATTAGTTTATTGGGGGTCCTTTCCTCTCCCTTCTCTGTGACCATTTTTTGGCTTTGATGGCAATTTCTCTTTTATATGGAATCATTGTGTAGAAGAATGGACAGGCGTGGATCCTGAAGAAGTGATTTATCAATTGCGTTAATTATAGATGCCATTTTAAGAACAGTTGCCTATATTTATTTTAATTACACTTTCAAACACTTTTTGGGATACAGCTGCATAAACCAAATCATGTCTATATGCAATTCAAACCAGAATTTACAGATGGCTGCATATTACTCTATTATATAGACTGGTTTTAGCCACTTGCCGACCGCCGCACGACTATTTACGAGGGCTATGTCGCTAGCCTGCGAGGGTCTAGGGAGCGAGCGCGCGCCGCCGGAGGCGCGCTCCCGCGTGGTCAAGGACCCCCCGCGCGCGTGTGACCGGCGGACCCGATGCCTGCCGGTCACTCGGCGATCGTCGGTGCAGAGGGAGAAAGGCAGGCGGCTAATGTAAACAAGCCGCCTGTCATTCTCCCTTGTGTAGGAAAGGTGATCATACGGTTCTGCTATGTAGGACCATTGATCACTGTTCCTACACCTCAAGCCACAGCCAATCACAGTTAGAATCACGCCCCTAGGGACACACATAACCCCTCCCTCTCAAAAAAAGTTAACCCCTTCACTGTCAGTGTAATTTTACAGTAACAGTGCATATGTATAGCACTGATTACTGTAGAAATGTCACTGGTAACCCCAAAAGTGTCAAAAATGTCAGTCAAGGGTCCGATCTGTCCGCCGTAATGTCGCAGTCCTGCAAAAAAAAAAAAAAAAAACTCAGATCGCCGCCATTACGCGTTAAAAAAAAAAACACAACAAAAATGACAAAAATCTTTCCCTTTGTTAGTAAACGCAATAACTTTTGCGCAAATCAATCAAAATACGCTTTTTGAGATTTCTTTTTACCAAACATATGGTAAAAAAAAAAAATTGGCCCAAAATTTAAAAAAATTTTGATTTTTACTTTTTTTTTGGGGGAATTTCATATAAAAAATTTGAAAAATATTGTTATTTTTGCAAAATTGACGCTGTTTTTTTGTTAGCGCAAAAAGTAAAAATCGCACAGGTGATCAAATACCACCAAAAGAAAGCTCTGTTTGTGGGGAAAAAAAAGGACATCAAATTTGTTTAGGTACAGCATCGCACGACCGCGCAATTGTCCGTTAAAGTCACGCAGTGCCGAATCGCAAAATAGGCCCTGGTCAGGAAAGGGGTAAAATCTTCCGGGGCTTAAGTGGTTAATCTGTACAATAAAGACATTGTTGGAGAGAGCAGAGAAAATTAGCTGCTGAGAAAAAGACTGCAAAACCCTCTATGCTTCAGCTGTGAACTATGAGAATGAATTGATCCTCAGCGCCTTCATCTACAGAGGTTAGTGAGGGCTTGTTGTAAATCTAACTTTGTGATTATTAAAATGTTAAAGTGATTGCAAAGTCTCATTTAAAAAAAAAATAAAAACAAAACATATTATAATTACCTGCTCTGTGCAGTGGTTTTACACAGAACAGCCCAGATTCTGTGCTCCTGGCCCCTCCCTCCTGTTCAGTGCCCCCACAGCAAGCAGCTTGCTATGGGGCACCCGACACGAGTCCCAGCTTCTTGTGTCCATTCCATTCACCACCCTCTTTCTCCTGATTAGCTGACCAACTTTGATTGACATTAGCAGGAGTTAATCGTGCCACACCGCTGTCTATGAGGAAGGGAGTCCCGGGCAGCATAGAAACTCCTGCAACATCACTGGATAAAGATGGGCTCAGGTAAGTTTAAGGGGGGCTTCTGCGCACAGAAGGTTTTTTTATGTTAATATATAGAATGCATTAGGATAAAAAACCTTCTGCCTTTACAATCCCTTTAATAAACCCCCCTTATAAAAAAATATATGTTTTTATATGTATATCACAATCACTTGTGTTGTTGTTGCTCCATTTTTATTTCTAGCATCTCTTGGCAGGACAATTGGCAGGACAACTTATTACCAAAACTGTATCTCATTGATGTATGCTTAGGGGGTGGCTCCTGTTGCCTTCTGAGGCTCCCTGGAGACACCTTCGTATGTGCTCCTGGTTAGGATGGCCAACACAGAAGCAATACAAAAAAAAGCTAAATGTTAACAGGCATGCATATGCAAAAGGTCAGCAGCAAGGATTAATGGGGCATGTAGTCCTGATGCAGTAAACCAACTGACTTTCTATGGTATGAGCAGTGCTTGCTCCCTGAACAAAAGTTTGAGGAAGCTTTGCTGGGAGACAGATGTAGGAATGAAAAAGTGATTCTTCTGGGCCAAATAATGGCAAAGGAATTAGCAATAATTATAGTATTGTGCTGCTAAAGGGAAATGTTTTTCTTTACTGAGGACATAATACAAATACTACCTTAAGTAGCTTTCTATGAACCATTGTTGTCTAGTTCTAAAACTTCTGTTGAGATTTACTTCAATATGGGTCTCTGTTAGAAAGACATTCAATTTAACTGTCACAGTGATGGTGAAAAAGCTGTATTTTTGCCTTTCCTTGCGCTTCTAAAAAATAAATTTTTATTGCTGTCTGTGATGCTGTTGTAGATTTTCCCTTAGTTACGGCCAACAGAACAGAGCCCTAGATATTAATAAAAATCTGACAGGGGTTGGTATTCTTCCCCACTATATCCCAAACTATAAAACACAGTTTAATGAACCTTGTAAATACTTCTATGTTTATAGATTGATCACAGAATCATGTTAAGGCCCCTTTCACACTTGTGTGACTTGTAATGCGCCTTGGGACTGCAAGGTAACATGACAAGTCGTACTACATGATTTAGTTTTGGACTTTAGTCCAACTCTGATGCAACTTGAGGTCCATAGACTTCAAGATTACACAGGCATTGCTTTAAGTCACGTCAAAGTCGCACGACTTTCAGGTCATACAACTGTGAAAGGGGCCTAAGCAGTTTCACGGTTTTTACTCATTCAAATTTTAAGTATTTCATAATATTTTAATCTATAAACTCGAAATCACTAGTTACATGCAGAATAGCCACATTATTTCAGTAAAGATGCATAGGCAGCTGTGGTCTTGATCATATGAGGGGTTAAGCAAAACATAGGGAATCCTACCTATTGTGTTATTGTATTTTGACAGCATGGACTCCCCTGCTGTCAGAATACACTGATCAGCCCTATGCTGCTCTGATTAAACAAAAATTTAACCACAACCCTGATTGTGAGAAGTCACTCCTTAGATCAATTTCTCACGAATGGGAACATCCAAACATGGATTAAAATTCGGTCCAGTCCCTGCTGAACTGGCCAAGTTTCAATCCTTCTATGGCCAGCTTTATGCTCACCACATGCTACAATCTAATTGTACAAGCTCTTTTAGATCAACCAACAACTATATAGTGCAAGAGCCTCAATGATTGGATTCAGATTGATTGGATAGCTTAAATATGTCCTCCTACTACATAGATTTGGTAGATCTAAGTGTGATTGTTCGAAGATTGTATGTTCAGATTCTAACATGTGGTGACCCCTAGGCATTGCAGGGATCGTCAAAATAAGTTTTTTTTTTCCCCCACAGTAAATCTCACTGATAAAATATGCATATTTACACTTTGGTTGTGTTAATTCATCAAAAAATTAAAGCTCTATGCCATGGGCACACTCTATAACTGCTAAAATTTAGCAGGACAAAAGAGATAAATTATTTAATTTAGAAAATGGAATCGGCCCATATTCAGCTGTAATTTATGATAACCTTTATTTAATTTAATTCCTTTTCAACTCTTCCCAACATACCTGATATTGCAGTTTTCCTAATTAATGTTATCAATAAACTTTAAGTAATGCTCTTAACACAAAACAAGACTTTAATTCATTGAACACAGCTTCATTTACTAAAAATCACCTGAATATTACATTGGAAGATTATTAATTATGTTCAAGTGAAATGTCAAATTCTGGGAAATCAACTAAACTCTAATTCACAAAGGTCATGCATGAATATTTTATATATCACCAGTCCAAATGTTGCATTTAGATTTGTTCATTATTTCCCCTTAAATCCCACTTAATACTAAAAAATGGTAAACAGGTAGTTAAAATAAATGGATATAATAAGGAAATATATTGCAGCCACCCGTGAAATAGAAAATATCTTCTAATTAACTACTGTTAAAAAACTGTTGCTTGTGTTATATCTATTTTCAAAAATATATAATTACCTGCTTTTCTTGTAACCTGGTTATTATTGTGTGAACTCCACTTACCTATTGAAATTGTTATAAAGTGTGCCTTTATAGCACCACTGTGAAAAGTGCAAAACTTACCATAGTAGCAGAAGATCTGGGTCCTCACAATCCACTAACAGCCTGTGACACTGGTTGTATCACCGAGCCTCCTCTGTATATATCAGGCAGCAGCTGTAAGAGTCTCATTTGCATATCTTGAGTTACACTAGTTAATAATTCAAACACAAGGCAGTGTGGCTAAACTAACATTGTGGTTAGCAACCAACAGGAAGGAATATAGTTTGGAACATTTATACCATAAACAGCCAGTCACATTTAGACATTTTATATTGAAGATTTATTTTTGAAATTACAGTAAGAGAAGTAGTAAGTACAAGTTACATTAGCATTCCCATTAAGATTTCTTGCTTGCCATTATTTTTTTCTGTCATTAGTGTCTTCAAACAAAGCAATTCTGTATTTGCTGAATGTTAAATAAATGAAGACATTTTATTATACTGTAAAAACACAAAGCCATTACCTAGATGGCAATACTTTCCCAAAAGTAAATATCACAAAAATGAGTCATCGTTTTCTTTTTTTTTTTTGTTTTCCCTGCACTGTTGATCTGAATATCATTAACGCATACACTGCTCGGTTATAACTTTATAAGCACCCACCTAATATTGAGTAGGTCCCCCTTTTTCTGCCAAAAAGCCCTTTTCATCTCCAAAACTGCCCTGATCTGTTGAGACATGGACTCCAGTAGACCTCTGAACGTATGCTGTGGTATCTGGCAACAAGCCGTCACTAGCAGATTCTTTAAGTCCTGTAAGTTTTGAGGTGGGGTCTCCATGAATCAGACTAGTTTTTCCAGCACACCCGACAGGTGCTTGATTATATTGAGATCTGGAGAATTTGGAGGCAAAGTCAAAACCTCAGATTCGTTGTAGTGTTCCTCAATACAATCTTTTTTTTTTAATCCAAAAAGGGTTTTATTGAGAAAACAGAAAAAAAAGATAGGAACATACATAATAAAGACAGCAATGATCATAGAAAAAGGTTTGCACCCATCGCAGTGGTCATACGTCATAACATAGGAAAATTTACATAGCAGTACAGGGATGCCAAAAACTATACTGGTGGTAGGATAAATAAGGAAACAGAACACCTTCTAGCTATTATTAACATAAACAGACTCTGAGAAGTACCAAAATTGACAGGGTTCGTTATGTATTATCCAAAAACCTCTCTATATCAGCATTACAATCCCCACTATAAATAAACATAAGGATAACATGACCCCCTACTTGAGCACCATGGCTCTAAACCATCCCATCCATCTCAATACAATCTTAAACAATTTTGTAGTGTAGCAGGGTGCATTCTGCTGAAAGAGGCCACTGCCATCAGGAAATACCATTTCCATGAATGGATATACTTGTTAACCAACAATGTTTAGGTAGGTGGTACATGTCCAAAAGCATTACACTGCCTCTTCCCGCTTGCCTTCTTCTCATACTGCATCCTGGTGCAATTTCTTCCCCAGGTAAGCAACACACATGCACCAGACCATCCACATGATGTAAAAGAAAACATGATTCATCAGACCAGGCCACCTTCTTCATTATCCATTTCTTATACTCACATGCCCAATGGAGGTGCTTTTACCTGTAGACACAGATCGGCATGAACACCCTGACTGCTCTGTGACTATGCAGCCTCACACACAACAAACTGTGATGTCCATTTTTCTGCTTTCAACACATCAACTTCATGGACAACATGTTTACAGTACTTGCTGTCTTATATATCCTGCTGACTTTCAGATGCCATTGTAAAAGATAATCAATGCTATTCACTTTGTCTGTGTGTGTGGTCATAATGTTATGGCTGATTGATGTATATTATCATACAATCACAGTTGTATGTTTGTCCGAGCTGTATAGACAAAGGGTTCTGTGCATTTCTGCCAGCTAAAAATGATAAATAACACCAGCGCTTATATAATAACAATGTGAATATCAGTGAATAAATGCCTTACGAAATGTACAGCAAAATTAAAAATGAAAACTAGCACTTGCACTTACATCTATACAAAAAATGATGACAAGCACAAATAACAAATGTCCAACTATCAGAACTTTAAGCTCTGATTTGTTACTCATTGGGCATTTGTTATTTGTATTCATTGTATTATGTGCAACCAAACAACTTAATGTTCAATTAACAGTAGTGCTATGACATAACAATGCTAAATACTAAAAATAAAATACTCATACAAAAAAATAAACTATATAAAGTCCACAGATAAATAAGACACCAGTGTTACAATGTGCACAGTACAAATAACTATGTAGAAAAAGAACTAAAAGAAATACAAATAAGTGAAAAAAGTTCAATAATAAATCATCTTCCACTGAATGATGACACCATTTGTGACTCCACTGTGATACACTCTCTCCCCAATCCAGTATTACTTACCAGATAGACCTGCCTGTAATAGATAGGCAATATACACTGACAGTGGTATCCCCACAATGTTACTCTAATATTCATAGGTCGCCACCCCACATAAGCTGTACAATGCTGATAAACTGCTCATAGACGATGGTCAGAATTTTAACTGAAATCTGTCATTCATGAAGCCAGTTTATAATCTGCACATCCTTAATCTCAGGATTTGACAACTGGCGCTTCAGAAGTTCAAGTGCTTGAGTATTTCCCTGTGAATACTTGGACAGGAGTTCTGTCACTTTTCCTCCAAACCTTACCATTTTCTTTGGTGGAGAACTCAAAAACCCAGGAGATTCAGTCGTTATATCCTTGCCAAAAATCAGACATGGACTTTATTGACAGCAAACAATTATAGCTATTACCCAAAAAAGAGAAAACCGATCCACAGCTCAACACGACCTTGCCAACTCTAAGACATAGTGAGAGTCCTGGCAGAACTCTCACTGCGTCTTGGAGTTGGGCACGTTGTGTTGAGCTGCGAATCTGTTTTTTGCAAAATCCAAGTCATCTGACAATGCAGATTATGTTAACCATGATGCCCCACGCCCAAAAGAAAAAACCTGACAACTCGAGCGCGATGATGGCCACTCACCAAATGACAACCCCTCAAGCTGCCGTTGGCAATTTAATGAAGGGGCAGGAATAGTGATAACATCTTTGCCAAAATACGGCAATAGCCTGAACAATCTCTGTTCGGCTGACTTTTTTCTGCCCAGATCCTTTGATTTTTTAAAATGAATGAGCTAAATTTGCACTGCACTGAATTGCATGTGAATTACATATAAATGCGCTGTGTGATTCATAGCATGAACTGGAAATAAGTCCCAACAGCTGTAGAATATTTGGCTCTAGAGTATCCAGATGAAACACTTGTCAAGTAAAATTTTGCCTTTATAAATAGACATTGACATATTTTTAGAGATAATTAACGAGATTACATTTCGAAGCCCGACCTATACAGTTTTTTAGGAGGGGGTCATACAGTATACAACCAGTTAGTGAAATCAGGATGTTTCCCCAGTTAAAATGATTCCCCCCTTTTTAGGTCCAGGACACAAGGGTTCGTTTCCCCACCAGGATAAACCTCTCATGTGAGCCCCCTGGGACATGCAGTGCGGCAATCTGTAGTGTGGTGTTTCGCTCTGACACACCGCATCTCCAATCTCAGTAAAGAGCCTATGATGTAGGCTTTTTAACATGTGATCAGCTGTGTTCAATCACAGCTTATCACAGTGTAACCAGGAAGTGCTGGTTTTCCGGTTTCCTCTATTGTCACTAACAGGGCACGAGTAGAGTAGAGCTGATCAGCTGCTCTCCTGACGGGGGGAGGGGGTCTGTGCTGATAATCATTGTATTGATTATCAGGGCAGACCCATCAGCGGTGCCCACAAGTGCCCACTGGAATGCCAATTTGTGCCCACCTGGGATGCCAATCCATGCCCACCTGGCATGCTAATCAGTGCCTATCAGGGATGCCAATCAGTGCCCAGCAATAATGCCTGTCAGTGCCTTCTCATCATTGCTGCCTATCAGTGCCCATCAGTGTCCATCAGTGCAGCCTCAACAGTACCCGTCAGTGAAGGAGAAAAGGTACTTATTTACAAATTTTTAGAACAGAAACAACATTTTGGTCTCTTTTGTTTGTTTTACCAAAAGAAAGCTCTATTTGTGGAAAAAAATGATAAAGCTTTTATATACTGTAGGTACAGTATTGCACGACCGTGAAATTGTCATTTAAAGTGCGGCAGCACTGAAAGCTGAAAAGGGGCCTGGTCAGGAAGGGGATGAAAGTGCCAGGTAATGAAGTGGTTAAATTGTTTTCAATGTACAGCATTGATGAGAGGGGAGAGTTTTAACCATTCCCAGAGGGGATATAGAATACCCATTAACATTATTTAATGTTAATTTAGGTTATACACATTATTGGGTTTCAAGCGGTCTCTGTTATGTAGGAGAGACCAACCAGAAACTTACAAACTACATTGGGAGACATAAATATGCAATTAGGGACAAACCAGTTAAATTACCATTGGTTAGATATTTTATTCATAATGGTAATACAGTCTCTCAGTGAACATACTGTAAATGGCTATTGATTGAATTCCCAAAAGATGGACAGATAAAGATAGGGAATTAATAAAGCGGTGAAGTGGATACATATTTTGAATGCTTAACAGCTGTAGGGACGTATTGTAAATTTCCATCTACATTTATTTTTTGGATTCATTTTCTTATATTCTTTTGTTAGTATGGATGTGATTTATATTTTTTTTACTGTTTTTTTTTATGTATAGATATCATTATGGGGATATTTCTTCTGTATCGGTGCTGTGACATGAAAAATTTAGGAGCAGTATGTTAAAGTGGAACTTTAGTCTAAAAATTAAGTCCTGCTAGATCACTTCAGGCTGGCCCCTTTTGCAAGTATAGCTATGTAAAACATTAGAATCTATACTGGGAAAGGTATCCCAAAGAGTGAAACCCACAGCTGGAACCTGAGGTGTACAGGTAGGTGCTGGGGTAAGAAGACATGAGAAAGAAGAGAAACATATAAGAGAAGGGGAAGGGAGAAAAAGAAGGAGGGAAAGGAAAAGGGGGAGGGGAAAAGGGGGAAAGAAAGGGGGGGAAGGAAAGAAAAGGAGGGAAAGAAAGATAAAAATAAAAATAAGGAGAGGAAAGGGATAGGGGAAGGGAAACAAAAAAAGGGGGGGGGGAAAGGAAAAGGGGTAGGGAACTGGGAAAGATGGGGAAGGAAAGAGGAAGGGAAAAACAAATGAAGATGCGAAAAGATGGGAGGGCTAGTGGGACTTTGAAGGTACCAGGTAGTTCAAAATAATAAGTACATAGTTTAAAAACTAGAAATATTTATTGACATAACATCTTTAAAATACAAGACAAAAAATACAACATAGATGCAAGTATTTTGACATATACAAGAAGAACAATGTATTGAACATAAGGCAATAATGATAATGAAGATAAATAGGTCCAATGATGAGCATTAAACCAATCCCGACATGTTTCGCGGGCAGTGATGCACCGCTTCTTCAGGGGAATAAGAATGTGTCAATGTACAGTGCCTGTATGATACAGTGACAACAAACAATTGTTATTAGTTCAAATGCATATATGTCCAACAACAAAAACATGAAGTGCATGCTAATATGGAACATCAAAGGGCATCCAGGGCCGTCACCATAGAGAGATCCACCACCAAACCAATTGGATAGAAAGCTCCCCAGAAAAAACGTCTCACCCGCGGATGTGGAGGGGCATAGGGGGTGGGATAGAGATGTGAGTGTGGTGAGCTAAGGAAGCTTCCACCGCCCGGTAAACAAGAAAGAAAAGCCTGTTTATAGGTCTAACATATATACCTTATTCAGTGTCTGAGATAGACACGTTTGTATAGTCAAAATGAAAAAGGGTTAAGGGCAGGAGGTGTCAAACATGGCGGCCAAGTTGGAAAATACCCAGCGGGGTAATGATCTGTTGAGATGGAAATCAAACAAGTAGTGCATCTGTGATCCAAAATGCTGTATATTATATCTCTGTTAAATGATTAAAAAATAAGCGAAGGAGGGGCTTTACCTGCAAAGATGGAGGATAAGTCCTTCTTGGTAAAGATAGGTACTCTATAAAACAAACACACTTTTTCAATTCTATGTAAAACATTAAAAATAAGTGCCTATACTGTTTAGCAACTTGACCTCCGGAAGACTTGAGGCCCGTACACACGTGCAGATTGTCGGCCGAAAAGATTCGGCCGACGATCGATCGGCCGATTTTCGGCTTGTTAGTATGATGCTTCCGACAGCCGACAGCGCACTTTCGGCCGAACAGAATCGGTCGTGCAAGCTTTAAAATTTTTGTATGCCGACACCAGAACGGCCGATTGTTCGCCAATCAGTACAGATTTTGGCCGACAGAAAGCAGATTTGCAAGACTGGGCATGCTCAGAAAAGAAAAAACACAGGGAAAGTGAACCATCACATGACATCACTTCTGCAGTCGGCTGTTGTTGGCGGACAAAATTCGTGTGCAGTCTTTTGCACTTTTCAGCGGACACGACAGCCCGGGGACAAAAGACGGCCGATCGTTCGGCCGACGATCGGTACGTGTGTACGGGGCTTTACTAGGCCTTTTTTTTTTTTTGCGATATGACACTGCGTTTATTTAACTGACAATTGCAACGCTGTATCAAGAAAAAATAAATAAATAAACAATATGTCCTTTTTTTCCCGCAAATTAAGCTTTGTTTAGGTGGTATTTGATCACCTCTGAGTTTTTAATGTTTTGCGCTATAAATAAAAAAAAGACTGACAATTTTGAAAAAAAAAAAAATAAATAATTTTTTACTTTCTGCTATAAAACCCATCCAATAAAAAAATGTAAAAAACAAATGTCATCATATATTTAAGCCAATATGTATTCTGCTACATATTTTGGGTAAAAAAAATCCCAATAAGCGTATATTGATTGGTTTGCACAAAAGTTCTAAAGTCTGCAAACTTTGGGATATTGTGATTTATTTAGTTATTTACTGTTTATTTGTAAGGGGGGCAATTAGCAACTTCTAGCAGTACTGTGATATTGTAGTGGACACTAACTGACACTTTTGACACATTTTGGGGACCAGTGACACTATTACAGTGATCAGTGCTAAAAATGGGCATGGTCACTGTACTAATGACACTGGTTGAAAAGGGGTTAACATTATGGGCCATCAAAGAGTTCACTGTGTGACTTGCCAGTGTTCTACTATACTGTGTGAGGTGCTTTTACTAGGGGAAGAGATGGAATTTTTTCCTGCTTTGCAGGGACACAAACTCCATCCCTTCCCTGCTGTAAGAATGGCAATCTGCCTTGTTTACATAGGCTGACTACAGTTCTACCTCTCTGCCTGACAATCAGAGGGTGCCGGAAGACATGGAGTACCCGGCACCTGCCGCTCGGCTTCCACTGTGTGTAATCAAAGTGGAAGCGAGCCAGCGGTGGCAGTCATGCAGGCCCCCTACCTGTAAGTGTGGATTTTATATAGTATATAAAAAGTGGTTAAAGTCCAGTAATACAATGTCTCACCTTGCTCTGCACATACACAGTTGTGTTCTATTTCTCAGCACTACCGAGATTTAGAGCCATTTAAGACCGATCTGCTGACAGCTTAAAGGGTAACCTCACTTTCGTGGGGAGAAAAATAGCAAATAAAAAAATAATATAGCATATACACTTGTGACTCAAGTCATATTGTAATTGAATGTTAATAAAAATTACCTTTCCCTTTCAATCTGCAGCACTGTAATTTTATGTTAAATGCAATGCAGTATGGCCACCTGGAGGTGTTCTGTACACAGAATGTGTACTGACCACACCCCCTAGATACATTATTTCCTGTTTGTGTGATTAGCTTACTGATTTTCCAAGAAGTATGCACTAAGATGCAAATCAGATTTTTGGCATCCCCTGCAACAAAAATGTCATTTTTGGTGAGATATTCCCAATATGAAATCAAGTCTAAAGGGATGCAGTTATCTGCAATTTTCCTAATTAGAGCCCTGCATGGGCTTTGATAATTATAAAAAACTACTCCTAGTAGATTTACTTACCACATGGACAAAGACAAACACACAGGGATTTCTTCAGAGGTAGGACTCTGCAACAAAGTTTGTTAAAATCCTTGTAATGTACATAGATCACTCAGAGGGGAATGTTTTTTTTCCCAAACAAAAGTAGAGTAAAGCCCCGTACACACGTACCGAATGTCGGCCGAACGATCGGCCGTCTTTTGTCCGGTGCTGTCCTGTCGGTTGAAAAGTGCTAAAAAATGGAAACGAATTTTGTCAGCCAACAACAGCCGACTGCAGAAGTGATGTCATGTGATGGTTAACTTTCCGTGTGTTTTTTCTTCTCTGAGCATGCCCAGTCTTGCTCATCTGCTGTTTGTCGGCCGAATTCTGTACTGACTGGCGAACAATCGGCCGTTCTGGTGACGGCCAACAAAAATTTTAAAGGCTGCACACCAGATTTTGTTCGGCCGAAAAGTCGCTGTCGGTTGTCGGAAGCATCATACTAACAAGCCGACAATCGGCCGATCGGACGTTGGCCGAATATTTACGGCCGACAATCGATATGTGTGTACGGGCCTTTACTTTTTAAGGATTTACAGCTGCAAGGGGCTCTGGGCTTCAGCAAAATGGCAGCCTCTGGGAAGAAGAAACATGAACAATGCTGGAGGCAATTTCAAGCATACACTAATTTTGGTAACATAATTATGAATGCAGAATGTATGCTCCTTGCTACAGAACATTACTTTTAAATCAAGTTGTTATGGGTAAAGTTCTAACAGGTAAAGCCAGTGAGATGGTCACTGGTTTAAGGTAATGAACATAAAATGATGAGCATTGGACAACAAGCTTAACCCCTTGCCGTCTGCTCACTAGAGCTCTACTGCGGCAAAGTGGTTCGTTATCGTCTGGCGACGTAGACCTACGTCGCCAGACACTCCCCTTTCTCGGCGGCGCGCTGCCGGAGGCTCGCTCCCGCTGTATTCAGTCACAGAGGGAGTTGGGCCAGGGGAGGAGCAGCGGCGATCGCCGCTGCTCTTCCCCGATCGTCGTGGAATCGAGTCTATAGATCCGCCCGCTTGTGTAAACACAAGCGGGCGGATCTCCTAAGTGACAGGCAGGGTCAGATTGCAGGGTTCAGCATAGCTGAACCTGCGATCTGTCCTTGTGTCACTCAGTCACCTCCCCCCACACACGTTAGTAAGCACCAGGCATACATTAACCCCTCCCTCTCCAATAAAATTAACCCCTTCCCTGCCAGTGTCATTTTTACAGTAACAGTACATATATATAGCACTGATTACTGCAGTAATGTCACTGGTACCCCCAAAAGTGTCAAAAATGTCAGTCAAGGGTCTGATCTGTCTGCCACAATGTCGCAGTCCCGCAATAAAAAAAAAAAAAAAAAAAAATCGCAGATCGCCGCCATTACTCGTTAAAAAAAAAAAAAACACCAAAAATGACAGAAATCTTTCCCTTAGTTAGTAAACGCAAGAACTTTTGCGCAAACCAATCAAAATACGCTTATTGTGATTTTTTTTTACCAAACATAGGTAGCAAAAAACAAATTGGCCAAAAATTTTTAAAAATTTAGATTTTTACATTTTTTTTGGGGGGGGGGGGGGAATTTCATATAAAAAAATGTGAAAAATATTGTTATTTTTTCAAAATTTACACTATTTTTTTGTTTATAGCACAAAAAGTAAAAATTGCACAGGTGATCAAATACCACCAAAAGAAAGCTCTGTTTGTGGGGAAAAAAGGACGTAAATTTCGTTTGGGTATGGCGTCGCACGACCGCGCAATTGTCAGTTAAATTCGCACAGTGCCGAATCGCAAAAAGTGGCCTGGACGTAAGACAGCAAAATCCTCCGGTGGTAAAGTGGTTAAAGAAGGATCAAATAACTAGACCAAAAACTGCTGCAAGTTTGTTATATCTTTTGAAACTATGAAAGTTTGTTATTCCTAATAGATTAATATAAAAGACAAGCGCTGCAGCTTATTTGTAGTATTGTATGCGGGAACTGTGGACAGTTTCCAGATAACAGCACCAGTGTATATGCAATGGGGGTGCAGACAGTACGACTTTCATTTTATATATATATATATATATATATATATATATATACACACACACACACACACACACACATATATATATATATATATTTGTGGTCAACACTTAAAGACGAGTCCCTAATGTGGAAAGTCGGTGTGGTGTGCCTGAACCGACGTAAGGGGGGTAGCCTGTAAATAAAGAGGGCACCCCAAAGGTAAGAGGTTGAGAAAAAGGGGGTGAAGGAGGGTGGGATGACGTTCAGCGCAGCAGCAGGCCGGCATAGCGGAGGGGCGGCGCTATATAGCCCGCTAGCTCCTCCCACAAATACCGGCCTGCGGCCGCACACTTGTGGTCAACACTTAAAGACGAGTCCCTAATGTGGAAAGTCGGTGTGGTGTGCCTGAACCGACGTAAGGGGGGTAGCCTGTAAATAAAGAGGGCAAAAGAGGAAGCAAAACAACACACTTTATTCAATACAACTTAAGTCACAAGCCTATGAAATGCCAGTCTCAACTCCTTCTCTGGGTGAGGAATATAGACCTGGAAGGCGTCTGACTCCCACCGACCAAGCCTTTTAATGATATGGCCTGGCGTGTTATTCCCGGAGGCAGCCGAAGCCGCACCTATCCGGAAGGAGTGACCAGAGTGTGCTGCAGGGTCCCAACCCAGTCTGATACAAAGAGTCCGGATGTAGAAAATGAACTTGGACGTGGTGAGGGGAACGCCCAGTAACGTAAAAAGTGGAGCATGGCTGGGAGAGCGCCGGGACTGGGCCATGAACTCATCCAGCACTTTGACCGGACACCAAAGATTCCCTGATGGGTAAAGCGGGATGGTAACGGGGCAGCCCACCTGCCTGGTCTTGGTACACTGGAGCGTCAAAACATAATGATCCCCCCGCTTGACCAGATCTCGTTTGTGGAGACAAGAGCGCCCCTCTGCTGAGGAAGTAACCGTAAACTCCCCGGGCCTGAGAAAGCCGTAGAAGGCTAGGTACATGGCAGCTTTCACAACCGTATTAGTAAGTGGCTCAAAAGGGGCCGAGTCCAGCAAGTTGGAGAGAGCCCGGAATTTCTCCCCATCAATCGGCAGCCGCCTGACCGGGGTATGGCGATCCACCTTGCCAATACCCTTCAGGAGGCTCTTGAGGGGATATGCCCTGAGAAAAGGTAAGGAGTTTGGCTGGTGCGTTAGGACAAAGTGTTGGACACCCGCCAGATACAGTTTGACAGTACTGGCGGACAATTTGAGCTGGAGGTGGCAAAAGGCAGCAAAGGCGACCATCGTCTGCACCGAATGGTCGTCCAACCCGAATTCCCCTAAGAACCTTTGGAAGATTGACCAGGCCCGGTCGTAGGCCTTCCTGGTGTTGGCTGACAGAGCCATGCGGGCCAGCTCCCGTCCATGCGCCACGATCCGGGCTAGTCCAGTACCAGTTCCTCGAACTCTGGGGTCCGCGTGGGGCATCTGTCGGCCGTCGGGTGAAGGGCGAAAAACACCTGCAATTTGGACCGGGAAAGCGCATCAGCGGCTGAGTTAGAGTGGCCCGGGATATGTTCACAGTACAGAAAAAACTGGTGAGTGGCAGCAATCAAGGTCAGCCTGCGAACCAGCCTCATGATGGTCAGGGATGATGACCGGCCCCTATTGACAATGTCACAGGCCGCCATGTTGTCACTAAAACATTTGACTGCCATCCCTGACCAGCACCTACCCCAGGTGACAGCAGCCGCCACAATAGGGTATAACTCAAACAAAGCTGAGGTTTCCTGGAAAGCTGGTAAGGCAAGTGATTCAGCCGGCCAACTAGCCCTGAACCAGGAGTCCCCAAAGATGGCCGCGAACCCGGAATTGGCAGCCGCATCCGTCCAAAACACGGGGGACTGGGAGGAGATGGGCGGGATGAACATGGAGATGCCGTTCCAGCTTTCCAGGAACTCAACCCACATACCCAGGTCCGCCCTGGCAGGAGGATCCAGGTGGGAAATGACGCCCTCCGGAAGACCTGGCAACAGCCGCAGCAACCGGGAGATGAAGGACCTGCCCTGGGGGATGATGCGCATGGCAAAGTTCAATGACCCGATCAAGGACTGCAACTCTTTCCTCGAAAACGACCCTAGTTCCAAAAACCTGCCAACTACCTCGCGAATGCGATTAAGTTTGTCCTGAGGGAGGCTAGACTGCATGGACACGGAATCCAGGGTAATCCCCAAGAAATCCAACCTGGTGACAGGACCGACCGTCTTGCCTGGTGACAGAGGGACCCCCAAGGTGGAAAACAAGGCCATGGTGCTCCTCAAACTGACCGGCGTGCATTGACTTCGCTCGACCAATAGGAAATCGTCCAAGTAATGCAACACCGTGGGGCACCCGGATATGTTCAGCAGGAGCCAGCAGAGAGTCTCTGCGAATGTATCGAAAATCCTCGGGCTGCTTTTGGACCCAAAAGTCAACCTGATGGCAAAATAATATTTCTCCCTCCACTTAACACCGTGGACATGCCATAAGGAGGGGTGAATGGGCAGGAGCTTGAAGGCATTGGCGATATCCGTCTTGCTAAGCCAAGCGGCCCTACCTGCCCCTAGAATGGCCTGGATGGCGTTGTCCACGGTGGTATAGTGGAGAGAGAACTCGGCTGATGGAATAAGGGAATTAAGGCTAGGGTTGGTGGAAGAATGAGGAGCCGACATATCGATAATCAAACGTTTTTTATTTGTATATTTGCTCGTAGAGATCCCGATGGGGTTGGTACGCCAGGAGGAGAAGGGGGGGCCGGGAAGGGGCCTAACATGAACCCCTCCTGCACTTCCTTCTCGAGCAAAAGGTCCACCGACTGTGGGTCCTCCCTGGCCGACAGCAAGTTGGGACATTCCAATGTCCCAGAAGGAAGAGACACCAGCCCCGTGTGGAACCCTCCCGAGAACCCCTGAACCAGATACTCCACCAGGTGAGGAGAAGGATGAGCCTGCAGGTAGAATTCCAACACCTCAACCTTGACCCCGGCTAGTCATTGTTTAGGGTTGATCCTGGACGGGCACATGGATTTGGTGTGGGCCCTAAAACAAATGGAACAAACGTGGAGCAGCCTGCAGGCACTGAAGCTGCATGCACCCCCGTTAAAATTGTTGCAAACCTGGGCCTTACCTAGGAAAACGATAGGACGACCCAGCTTATCCCTAAGGCCACGCTGTTCTGACCTGCCAGCTCCCCCCCCCCTGGAACCCCGGCCGGGGAGGATTCCGCCTCCACGGGACACAGGCTGGCAGAGTGTGAAGTGGAGGAGCATGTGGCACAGGAGGGAGGTGCCAAGCCTGCAAAGTGCCTGCAGAACAGCTCGGTGTCCAAAAGACTCCAATCGACCCGTACGTTAAATTGAGCCAAGGCCGCTGCTGCCTTGGCCGAGACTGACTTGTGGAAGTCAAAGAAGGTGAACCCTCCGTACTTGTGCCCTAGATCCACGATTTTATGCAGGTAAAGATCTAACTCCTCCCGCCGCTGTGGGTATACGGAACACAATACGTCCCTGTAGATACCGAAGGCCAGGACAAACTCTGGGATCGTGAGTTTCTTATTGAGCCTGGGGTCCCTGGCCTTCATAACAACGGACAAATCCCCGTAATTATAGATTTTATTCTCCACCATATCCTGGGAGGCGATAAGGAGAGCCACCAAGTTTACATCCTTCCCTTCCAAGATATCCTTGCGGAGAGCTGGGGGGACCATGTGGGCCGGGGTGATAATAGGAGAAACCGTAGAAGAGGGGAAAAGGGGAACTGGGGGCCTACCCTGATCACTGGCGGGAACTGGGGACAACACCGGCAAGGGAGGAGGAGGACCCCCCTGAGCTGGACTGGCGTCTTCCAGCTTAGTCAGCCTGTCTCCGATGGACTGCAAGGAAGACAGGATAGAGTCCAGGGTCCCCTGCATAGCTAACGTACAACCCTGAGAGCTTGTGCCCAATCCCGGATCTTCTGGATGTTCCGTCATCAGCCTAAAAAGTTCCGCTTTCCTTGCCGTGGCTGGGAACGGGATCCCCTTCTGGCGTAGCGCCGCCGAAATTCTCGGAACAGTCCAAGACCCATATGAACCCAGCGAGGGTGGAACCCGACGACCCCTGGGGGTACCAGATCTGGCGGGGGTGCAGGGCCTGGCTGGCGTGGAGGGGGATGAAGATCCTTCTTCCAGGACGGCTCCTTGAGGCCCGCTGTTGAAGAAAACAAAGAACAAAAAGCCCAAGTCCGATTAATACCGTGACGTGCTGGAAGAATCACTGGCTGGCTAGCTAAAGCCCAAAGGCGAAGAACTTAACTACCCCGTGACAGGTGAGGCCCTGCTAGATGCCAAGCGGCTGATGAGAGGCTCTACCTATGATTCTGGCCGAGGGGCATGAGCCACTGACGTGGTGGCGGGACCGTTGGCCTCTCGGTGACAGTACAGAATCAAAACGAGTGGCCGTGACAGGTGAGGCCCTAGCTATAAACCCATGAGAAGGGTGGAGCGAGGCGCTAGCTTTGATTTGGCCCGAGGGGCGGGGAATCTCCGACGAGATGGGGAGTTGGCCTCGCGGGACCGGCTATGAAGGGGGGGGCTAGGGGCCAGCACCTGAACCCTGACAGCCAGTATGAACTCGCCCTGCGGGGGAGGGGGGGGGGACAACACGAGACAAGAACAACACAGTTTGGAGTGCAACAACGACAGTGCCAACAAAGAGGACAACGACATGAAGTGCGGTATGCATAGTGGTGATGAAGCCGTGACGGTGCCCAGGCACCGATGCATCACCAGGTGGATCACAGAAGAGTGGAATGAGCCTGAAGAGCAACCGGCGGGGGCCTAACCACCGGGCGCGAGCCAGACCGAAGACTAAGTGAGTGGAGGAAAGGGAAGAAGTAACCTAACGGTGACTATGGGTGACGCCAGCGGCGTCTGTGAAGACTAGATAACCGGAACCGTGTGGTACACAAAGGAACCTGGACCTGACATAGTACCTGATGCCGGCATTGAAGGACATGATGAGAACCTGCAGGAGAAAGGCAACGGTCAAGGGGGGGGTCACCCATACCCCCCACCGGAACATGACATGGAACCAGGAACAACACAACCCTGCCATGCCAAGAGGCCCCCCCCAACCCCCGAGCACCAACCCCCCCCCCCACGCAGGGTACCTAAGTGACCAGGAGGGCACCGAAATGCAGGAGGACGTGGGCAGAGGTACCGAAGCTGGCAGGAGGCAGTGAGTGCACAGAACATAACCACTTAAAAAGGGGGTAGCCGTGGCTTGACAGGGGGCAGGCAGCGTGTGCGTGAGCCAGACGGTGGAATAGCCGTGGCCTACATGGAGGCAGGCAGTGTGTGCAAGGAGCCTGTGTGGTTTAGCCGTGGCCTACAGGGAGGCAGGCAGTGTGTGCAAGAGAGTCTGCGTGGTTCAGCCGTGGCCTACAGGGAGGCAGGCAGTGAGTGCAAGAGAGCCTGTGAATAGCCGTGGCCTACAGGAGGCAGGCAGTGTGTGCAAGGGAGCCTGTGAATTAGCCGTGGCCTAGAGGAGGCAGGCAGTGTGTGCAGAAGACTTCCCCCCCCCCTCTTCCCCCCCCCATGCCCTACAGGTACCTGATCCCCTGCTGAACAGCGGGGAGAAGCAGCCACGCAGCGCTGGCAGCTGGACAAGCAGGCGGCGGCCGGAAGCTGAGAAGATGGGGCGGATGCCCGAGAAGGCTGCCCCAGTACAGGCAAGGAGTAGCTGGGATGCCGCAGGACCAGCGGGGCTCGGAGCCAGCAGCGGTGACTCTCACGTCCTGCCCGGAAGTCCGGTCCACGATCCCGCGATATCCGGCCGACGTCAGGTGACCACCAAAAAGACACCTGACCAGCCGAATGACGTTCAGCGCAGCAGCAGGCCGGCATAGCGGAGGGGCGGCGCTATATAGCCCGCTAGCTCCTCCCACAAATACCGGCCTGCGGCCGCACACATATATATATATATATACACATTCTTCATAGGACAACCAACAATACCTGTGTACTTACTGATGCCTGATACATGTAGTGTCACAAAAAACCCATAGCAAACAGCAAAGTCGCCTAATAAATACTGGCCTGAGAGAATGTCTGATGACCACTCTGGACCCTAAGAACCCCTGAACCATAATGGCAAACAGCATGATAGAGCCTAAATGGCTTACATTCCACAGAATGGAAGTGGGCATTGCTTGCATTCCTCAGAAAGGTCTCCTAACCTGCCTGATTGACTTCTATCCCAATCTTCAGCAATACCACAGATTCAAAATCCTCTCATATACCTGAGATCACTGCCCAGGGAGGCTAAATTATTTATGGGTAGTTGAAAGATAACATACAGGGCAAAGCAAAAGGTTCACTGTTATATTCTCCTTCCCAGCCGCATATACTCACCTTTCCTCATCTCTCCTGCTGCTCCAATTAGCCTCCTGGAGTGAGGAAGTCCGGTGTAAGCTTAGTTTGTTCTTAGCCAGGGCTAGGGACTCTTTTTAGGTTCTTTCACACAAACACTGAAAATAAGCAGTTAGGCCACATTTTTACCGCTTCCTGACTTCAAAAACACTTAAAATGGTTAAAATAGGGAGTGGATGAAGGTAATCACACTGTAGCGTTAGTGTTGCCTCGTGTTGTGTCAGAATTAATACTGCCTGTTGAGTTCGGCAGGCGTTGATGCTTCACAGCTGCCTCCATTCACTAATGAAATGTAACACAAGCATGTTGTAAATGCATTGTAAACACACCTATGGCGTTTGCAGTGTATTTAAGGTGCAATCGCAAAGCTTCAAAATTGACCATTCCCCCATTTTAGCCTTGTACAAATTTAAAAAAAACACATTTCACGGGCCATTTGAGGAGCATTGCTTGGCGCAACATGAGTGAATGTGCAACACAACCAAAATGCTCTTTAACACTATAGGTGTGCTAATGCATGTTAATGCTGCTGGAGAATTCAACACCTGTGTGAAAGAGCCCTTCCTGCTCAATGAGACAGAAGTGGGCTAATCATCAGTATAAGTGCTTTCACAGGGCAGGTAAGTGAGGCCGCAACACTCTTTCAATGTACTGTATCTATAGAAGGGTAATGGGACTGCAGAAGATCTGCCCCTCTCTTCATCACCAAACATAGTAAGGAGGTGTGCACTTGAAGTTATGGGCTTAAAAGATTTTTGGCAAGAACAATGGATATTTTCTTTTTCTTTCTTTTTTTTGCTCGGACATAACCATTGTGTTGTCCACCTACCAGTGTTAATTTTGGCAGCAAATTTCAATTTAGTTTTAGTCTTAGTCTTAGGACTAAAGTGGCATTTTAGTTTTAGTCCTATTTTAGTCTTCTGCAAGTGTTTTAGTTTTAGTCGTATTTAGTCGACTAAAACTCCAGTATATTTTAGTCGACTAAAACGCCCTACATTTTAGTCGACTAAAACGCCCTACATTTTAGTCGACTAAAACTCATTTTAGTCATCTATAATCAAATGGGTGTGGTTCAATTGTAATTTGTAATGCATTATTTAAGAATTTCTCTACAATTTCCAAACTCATTATATACTACTGCTGGTCCTGGAGTGAAAAATCTAATATGTTATTATTTATGCTTTGAGCATGCACCAGTGTTAATTTTTGGCAGCAAATTTCGATTTAGTTTTAGTTATAGTCTTTTGACTAAAATGCCATTTTAGTTTTAGTCGTATTTTAGTCTTAAGACTAAAATGCCATTTTAGTTTTAGTCGTATTTTAGTCATCTGAATTGTGTTAGTCGACGAAAACGTTTTAGTCGGTTTTAGTCGACGAAATTAACACTGCCACCTACATACAGTCCCAAAAGAAGTATTTGAAAGCCAATTCCACAAGTACAAATATTTTTGGGCAATAGTTACATGTAGTGAAAAATATTCAGTAGATTTATGCACTTCAGCTCTGGAAGGTTTTACCCCCTCAATGACCAGGCCATTTTTTTGCCATACGGCACTGCATTGTTTAACTGACAATTGCGCGGTTGTGCGACGCTGTATCCAGATAAAATTGATGCCTTTTTTCCCCACAAATAGAGCTTTCTTTTGGTGGTATTTGATCACCTCTGCCGTTTTTATTTTTTGCGCTATAAATAAAAAAAGAACCACAATTTTGAAAAAAAAAAACAAACAATATTTTTTACTTTCTGCTATAAAACAGTCCCAAAAAAAATGTAAAAACTCAAATGTTTTCATCAATTTAGGCCAATATGTATTCTGCTACATATTTTTGGTAAAAATAATTCCTAATAAGTGTATATTGATTGGTTTTGCGCAAAAGATATAGCGTCTACAACCTATGGGATACATTTATGGACTTTTTATATTTTTTTTTATTGTTTTTACTAGTAATGGCATTGATCAGTGATGTTAAGCGGGGCTGCAACATTGTGGTGGACAAATCTGACACTAAGGGCCTGATTCATAGTACGGCGAATTGGCGTTTCGGCGTGATTTTGCGAAGCGGCGATTATTTAAGTCTGAAATTGGCATTCAAAGAACGGCGGGCGGAAAATAGCGCCTAGTGTGAGATTCATTAAGATGCAATATGGTCAGAGCGCGACTTAAAACCACGCCAGCTAAAAGCTCGACTAAAGTTTAGCCAAATTTTCCCCTGTACCCCCAAAAATCCCAAATCACTGTGGAAGGTGTGGAAGTCAATTTGGAGATGACTTGCGTTTAAAAAATCTCAAAAACTGACTTAGAAAGAGAGATATCTGCGAAAGTGTGGAAAGGTTAAACAGCTCCTCCAGCCGCGAGCTGCGAACTCGCGAATGTGCGCATGCGCAACGTCAAATTGGCTCAAAAAATTTCGCCAGCGCGATTTTGGGTCAATTTTTTTTTGAATACCGCTTGCAAATCCGCTGTCTCGCCCATAGAAAATGGCAAAAACCGGCGGAATTGGAAAAACATGCACACTTCCAACAAGGGATCCTTTAGTAAACACCATCACATTCCATACACCTTTCCTGCTAACTCCGAAATCATAGCAGTCAAATCTACAGTGTTTATATAGAACCTCCACATTCTCTGAAAAAACCCACAAAATATTACATTGGGGAATTGGTCGTCAGATAGAAAAAAAATAGATGTAAAACATATTTCAAAGAAAGATTATTAGCATTTCACACATATCAAGGAAATGTCACAATTTTGACAATATTTTATGTGTTTCCAAAGAATGTTTTTAGAAATATATTGCAAATACTACCTTTTCTTCCATATGGGTATGGCCAAGTGTTACCATTTTACTACACATTTAACTGAAGGTATATATATATATATCCCTTATACTTGGCTAATTAGCAAAGTATGCCCAACAAACAAATAGAGCTTTAGCTCACAATATTGCTACATATTGACTTTATGGGGCATCTTTTGTATTTTGTTCATGTCTTTGGATTAAAAGTTTGCTGATACACATGCCTTTTTCAAACATGAACAAAATTAATGATGTCAACATTTGGAGGATTGGAGATATCCAAGTGTTGCCCATACAGAGGGCACCTTCCGGATTCGAACTTACAAACCTACAGCAGGAAGGCAGACTCCCTAATCATTGTGCTATTTCTCAGTGAGCGTTGGGTGTTTTCCTCATGCCGTCAAAATGCTCACATGGGAACAGGGGCCATTGAACTGAATAGGATTGGATTTTTTGCCTGTTTTGGGAGCTGATCCTTGAGCTGGACAAATCCCCCTCAAACGCCCCCAAACGGGCTACGTTCACATGTACGTGTTTGTGGTCTGTTTTTGGGGCTTTTGTAGGTGATTTCATATAACAATGCCTGCCCAAAAAATGCATGTCAAAACGCCTGTGAAAACGCCAGCCAAAATGCACATAAGAACGCCTGATATAATTGCCACGCCAAATTTAGGGATGTTCATGAGTGATGAGTCAGATTGTTGGCTTACATATCTGTTCAATCGTCACAATCTCACTTCTCAAATCCCAAAAGGTGTGTTTCAATTGTTTCCCTAAATATATATTTCTCTCTCTCTCACGTAATTGTATATATATGTATGTATTCCTGTATCTAAACATTCTAAATAATGACTAGCAAACTTCAAGAGAGAATTTTTTCAATTCACATATACTATACACACCTACATACATTTCTATTCCTCATTTCTATTTCCCTTGTTTTGGCAACTGAGCATGCTCCAAAACACACAGGATACACACAGTTAATTTTTGGACTGGGCGTTACCATTCTGGGTGTGTTTGCTTGGATTATATATAGCTCACTCAGACATCAGGAAAGATTTGACCTACGAAGAGGTCCAATATATTTGTGTGTCACATGTTTTATGGGTAACATTTTTGGCCCTTTGTTATTTATGGAGGTGAGATTTGGCTGTGTTGTGTGTTGACTCTCTGTAAGTATTTATTGCTGTTAACATAATTCTGTCAATCTGCACATGCATCTGTTGATTATGGGCTCTTTGTCGATGTATATGGTCTAAATGTTGTACAAAGGTTGTTTTGGTTTGAAAAATACAAATGTAATAAACAGCATGTTTCCAATTTTTTTTTTAAAATGTCTTCATGTGTCTAAATAAAGTTTTCTGGTGTCCACAAATGTATGTATTTGTATTTCTTTTTCTAAGTTAAATCTGCTTAATGGTTGTGTATGTTCACTATTCGCGAATTCGCGAATATACAAAACCGCGTTCTCACATTTATACATGAAACCGGAAACGAAACTTTTGGTGCGTGCACACGTTTCCGGAAATTGTCCAGGCCCTGTCGTAAGTGTGCATCATGGCTCCTGCACTGTTTACAGCCGAAATCGTGGCATTTGTGTGTAAGGTAAGGAGGGGGTGTGAGTGTGCAGGGTGCGGGGTGCGGGATGGGGGATGGGGGATGGTGGCTGGGTGGGTCGCTTATCTAGCGGGTGTGCAAGAAACTTTTGGTCTGCTGATCTGCGCATGCACTTTCTGCCTATTAGACGTGATCTAGAAGCTTCCTGTTATAGAAACTTCCTAGATGTGAACCTGTTCCCTATATATATATATATATATGTATGTGTGTATATATATATATATGTGTATATATATATATATATATATATATATATATATATATATATATATATATATATATATATATATATATTATATGTATATATATATTATATGTATATATATATGTATATATATATATATTATATTATATGTATATATATATTATATTATATGTATATATATATATATATATATTATATGTATATATGTATATATATATATATATATATATATATATATATATTATATTATATGTATATATATATATATATATTATATTATATTATATATATATATATATATATATATATATATATATATATATATATATATTTATATTATATGTATATATATATATATATTATATTATATATATATATATATATATATATATATATATTTATATTATATGTATATATATATATATATATATATATATTATATTATATATATATATATATATATATATATATATATATATATATATATATATATATATATATATATATATATATATATATATATATATATATATATATATATTATATGTGTATATATATATTATATGTGTATATATATATATATTATATGTGTATATATATATATATTATATGTGTATATATATATATATTATATGTGTATATATATATATATATATATATATATATATATATATATATATATATATATATATATATATATATATATATATATATATATATATATATATATATATATTATATGTATATATATATATAGATGTATGTATGTGTATCTAAAAAATATATATTATACAAAATATATATATTAGACAATATATATACTATGTATATATTATATACAATATATATACATTAGATACATTATAGAATATGTTATATACCATATATTAGTGTATATAATAGGGAACAGGTTCACATCTCTGAACTTTCTATATAGATATAGATAGGCATACCCTGCTTTAAGTACACTCGCTTTATATACAATCGTGAGTAAGGACACAGCTTGTTCAGCTTGCCATGACACTGCTCACAAACCATAAGTGACAGGGATAACAAACTTAGGGAGCAACGACAGGGTACCCAGGTACCCAGGACTACACCATATCCATTTTGTGGCTGGCCAGCTTGCCTAGGTAATCTATCATGTCATAGTCCTGGATCCCCTTAACATGCTCCCACATGGTTTGGGAGTAAGGCTATGTCAATGTGGCCAAAATTTACAATGGAGCTGGTGTATTTTCATGCATCGAGAAAAGAAAAAAGGGATTGCTTCACTTTAAGTACATTTTCAGTTTCCATACATGCCCTGGTCCCATTGTGTACTTAAAGTGGGCTATGCCTGTATATAGATAGATTTGATTCGTTTCAACTTTTACACAAAATGAAACCCAATTATCTGTGACAGATTGCTCTGACGCTTTGGAATCTATCTAGATAAAGACAAATGTATTGACCCTTTTCATATATGCAAGATTAGAAACATTATATTCCCTAAATGCATAATGCCAAAAATTATTGCCTTACATACATCCATACACACTGCAAGCTCGGCCCCGTTTGTCTTGTCTGACACTCTTACCATCATAAGCTGGATCTGCACACAGCAGCTAATTGGTTCACCTGAGATGGAATCAGTGATCACAAAAATCTGGAATGGTCATGTCTTCAAAGGATTGCCTTGAACAAATCACCTCTAAAAGAAACACATGAGTGTATAATCACTTGTCTCAATGGATCACATTCCCAACACACCCATCTCACACTGCCATATGATAATGAATGGGGGTGTCCATTGCAAGTTAAATACACCCCCAGATCACATTGCTTTGTTAATTTACAGATCTAACTGGAATATGATGGCACTGCTGTGAACCACTATGCCATCAAATTCTGCTGGTGACCTTTAAAAAGGATTATGTGTGATTGTGTGGATAATTATGCCACCTTAAATTTGCATCTCCCACATACCATGTGCAACTCTTGCAGGAATTGTGAATCAAGGATAATTCAGCACAGCTTAATGAACAGACACATTGAGGAGTGTAGGAACACACCGTCAGATTACCCGATCACACTATGGGGTTTTAACTCCTCCATAATTTTGCCACTTTGGAAACCAAGTGCTTACTTTATGTATACTTTTTAGACGGAACTACAATTTCTAGTAGGGTGATATCATTGCATGAGATTTTCCCTCACTTCCTGTCTTAGTGTCACCAAGACAGGAAGTGAGGGCAATATCACTGTGGGGAAATAGCTTGCAATTGTTGCCTTATAATGTCCATAGTATATATAAAAGGAAAGAATTGCTGGCTGTATCCCCACGGGAGATTCCCTCACTTCCTGTCCTGGTGACACCAAGACAGGAAGTGAAGGGAAATCTCCTGCAATGATATAACACTGTTACATGTTCTAGTTATGTAGCAAACTTAAGAATATACAAAGCAAACATCTTTTTTTTTCCATTTTGGCAAAATCAGGGATTCATTAAAAAACTATCTTTGTTTGTCCCGTGGCTTGCAGGAAAAACATTTTGCCTTGATTCCACCATCAACACAGACAGGGGAAACCCTCCTGCGGAGCCATTGTGTTCTCCTGGTGCTGCCCCTGCCAGGAAAACACAGTGATTATTGCTAGTGGCTACAAGAGATGCTAGCGATAAGTGTGTGTAAAATCTGACAGACTGGTTGTACGTTGTCCTCCAGGTGATCGACCAATCAACTTGGGTACCTTCAGCCTGGCCATACACAGTTTAAATCTGCATCTCAAATGAAGCAATCCCATTTACATATAACACTCCATAAAGGAGAATTGAGGGGCTTATCAGGTCTGCGTCAAAAATTAACAGCCACACCCAATCAGACAGCTCGTGTTAAAAGGGACCTGAAAAGCAATCTGCATGGCTTGCTTTTCCAAGCATTGGCTAGTTTAGTGAGCCTGGACTAATAACAGTCACTGTAATGCTACCCATACTGCTGTCCTTTTAACATGGTGACAAAAGTTGATACCTATGCTACATGTGTGTAAAGTTACTTGCACCCTGCTAAATGGACAGCAATAAGGTTGTAAATACAGTGACTGCCTGTCCCCCCCTGATGGCGGCCCTGGGTGTGTCATGAAAGGCCAATTGAGAAAATGGCTATATCATGTAGAGGAAATCACCAGTGTGGGGCAACCTATGTCATGGAGGTAGATTTGGACATCGATGTATATGTATCACCAGAAATGGAATTCTTTGTTCTACAATATCTCAAAGACGACCTAGCATGTTATTTGAAGACTGTACTATTTTGGACATACTTGGACTCAAACATACACTGCTCTTTCCACAGCTCCTCCTCCTCTGGGGGTATGATAATGTATATACGCATCTTCACCAAAAGCACAAGATGATGTGTCGTCTCCGGATGAGGCTGCAGCGGAGATTTCAGTTTCTGCCTGAGATAGTGGATCTGCAGCGGGCCTGGAGTGATGCCAAAAGGCGCTCACCCAAGCTCCTGCTAAAGGCTGTGGAGCAAATCTCCGGTAAGTAAAAATATACATTACATGTGACCAGATAGGTTACAATTTTTTGGGTAGGTGGACATGTGTTTAGCTATGCAACAACACTAATACCAACACCCCCCCCCCCTCCCTCTCGCTCCTACCTTTCCTACCTCCATCAAGTGTCTCTTCACAACCTTTAATACTACTATGTACATTCGTATTTTTTATGTTTTTTTTTTTTCTTCTGCTTCTAGCCAAAGCGGACGGACGGCACCCTCTTGTGCTTTTGGTGAAGAAGGGGAGGAGGAGGACGGCCACACTCCAATATGCAGTCAGAGGCAGCGAGCCATTTGAGCAGCTGAAAATTGTGGATCGTAAGTAGAAAATAAAAATGTTAGAAATTTCTAATCTCTAATCACATTTTACAGAGCCCCCTTTACATCGGAGTCTCCAGACTTACTACACTGTAAGAGGGAAGTGTGAAGACTCTGATATAAGGAGAGTTTGGGAACCATTATTTGAGGGGGGAAGCTGGGGACTCTGGTGTAAAAGGGAACTCTGTGTTCCCCAAAGCTCCCCCATACATCTGAGCTTACAGAGACCCTCTTACACTTCCCTTCCTCAGTCCACCACAGTCAAGGGCACAACAAGTCCCACTGCAGAAGGCTACCTGCTTGGACTTGTAATCCTCTCTGTAGGGGAATGAGGAAATACTGCCTGCTATGCTAAGACTTGTAGTGCCCTCTGTTAGGGACTAAGGATTCCTCAGTCCTCAACATTCTAGGGCACTATAAGTCTCAGCATAGTGGGCTGTCATACCTCAGTCCCTCACAGCTCGGGTCAAAAACAACACAGTTAAACATCTAAAGGACAACTCCAAACAAAACTACCAATAATGGACAGAGTCCATATGCTCTATAATGTCAAAGACCCGCTACCACTCACCTTCCACCTCTGGTGCTGTCATTGTGTAGGGCAAAGGGCTCCATCTACACCATGTTTGGCTTTCATGTCAGATAGGCAGGACTTGCTCAGCTCCACTCTCTTCCTTGGCAATTGACTCTGGCGTCATTGTGGATCTTTCCTCCTCTAGAAAACCCCCAGGGGCCCTCTCCTTGTCCCCCAGCCACCCAGGGCCTTCTTCTCCTCCTCCTCCACCAACCATTTTCAGACTCTTCCAACTTCCCTGGGGCTACTCAACCACTTTGCATAGTGGACACAACAAATCTATGACCAGCCTGCAAAATATCAAGTCTGGGCCTGGTTACCTGTATGTTCCGGGTCCAGGGCGGAGCTCTCCTCCCAGAGCAACAACTGATGATAGCAGAGTGAGTTGACCGGCCAGTCACTTCCTACTGGTGCAGGTACACACCTACCGATTCCTCCACATCTTAGGATAACATGATCAGACGGCCAATCCCCAGGCAGAGAAGGAGGAGTAAGTGTCAGCGGACAACAGACACCTGGCAGACGCAGTGAAGGGACTGCAGCACACTGCTGCAACTTTTTGATCCGAGGATTGAAAGCAATCTTTTACTTGGGAGATTTCCCTGACTGCGCCCTTCGAAATGTTGGTGCTCCGCCACTGGCCGCAAGGCCCCTGTAGGTGCGAGGCCTTAGGCGCCCGCTTAATTTGCATGGTGCCCTCCTGTTTTAAAACATGGTCAATGCATCTCATTGGTGTAAGTGCACTTCTATGTTCTGAATTGTAGGGGCATTGAGTATGGTGCTAGCATGATGAGAGGTTACTGCCTATTTGTGTCCATAAATAATATATAATGTTTTTCTTTTATTTTAGAAACCAGTGATCAGGATGTTGCGGCTCAGCCTTCTCAGGCCCCCTGTAAGTAATGTGGATGTGCTGGTGTGTTGTGTATTAGGTCGAACTTGGAGGAATGATTGTTTGTTTTGTTTTCTTTTGTGGTTGATGTAACTTCAGCAAGAGAGGAGCCTCAGGCAGGGCCAAGTCGCCTGGATCCGGGCCAGGAACACATTGGTGCCCAAGAAGAGGCCAATTGGTCTCAAGCGGATGAGGACCTGGGCTCTCCTCAAATGGGAAGTAAGTATTCTACATGTGTTTGTGTGTTCAATGTGTCCTGGGAAATCTAAGGGCTGTAATATCTATATTTTGCCATTGGGGTTATGTAGCAGCTGACATTGAGGATGTTAGTTGTGGAGGACTGGGGAAGAGGGGCTGCTGCTTACCCAGTCCAAAGTAACTACTACCTTCAATGTTTCCCAACTACTTTCTGTGTGCCTTTATCAAATAGCTTTGGTTAAAGGATTGTATTTGTGTCTTTGTGTTTCTAGGAGATACGACGCCATCCCCCCATGAAGGGACACCATCCCCCCATGTAGGGTCTCCCCCATCCTCCCCCACTCCAGGCTCCCCTGAACTAGTCTGTAAGTACCTAAAATTAGATTCTCACATGAATTGTGTGTGCTAGGATGATGTGTATCTAGGATAATCTAAGTTGGAGTCTAAGCAAGTGTAGTTTTGCTATATGTGACAGGAAGGTTGGTCATGAAACACTCTTGCTTAACCTTCATGTTTGCAAGGTGGTTTTGGGGAGCTTTACAGGACATGTTATCTTTTGTAAGTTATCTCAAGCCACCCTATTCTAAATTGGTGTTAGTTTCTCTACATTGGAAATGGTGTGCTTTGTACTTGTCATTTTTTTGTGGACATTGTAATTTAATCATGTCCTGATTTAGTCAACACTGAAAATGTGTGTTTGTCAATCTTTCATAAATACTCTTCCTCGGTAATGTACCACATTCCAGTTCACAATTTGTGTTCTTTTTGTGCAGTTTCTCCCGAGCCAGCCACGCCATCAACTTCGGGGGCCCAAAAAAAAACTGATGATGGTAAGTTGTGTGCTTTTCCAGGAATGTGTCTACTTAGTAAGTGGAGAAATGCTAACTGTGTATGTCCCCGCTCAGGCTTCAAGTTCCTCTAAAGGCAGCAGGTTCTTTATGTGAATGCATTCTATGCATTAGTATTCCAAGTGATAGGTGTGCATATTCCCCCTCAGACTTACTGGGACCATTTTTTACTGTCCACATTTTTGCACTAATACTTGTCTGGAACAGACTCCCCCTCCTCCTTAACTGAGGTGACAGCATGCCAATATTGCCTCCTGATGCTGTCACTCCTAATCATTGAGACCATCGGAAGGGAGGGGGGCAAGGCTGGCTCACAGTTAGGTGCCTGAACAGGCACAGGGTGCTTGGCTTCATCTCATGTGCCTCCATAGCAAGCTGCCTGCTGTGGGGTCAACCAACAGGAGGGAGGTGCCTAGAGGTGTGTACAGGGGCCATGTAAAAAGGAGGATTGTTATTTATCTTGTCCCCAAAAACCTAGAGAGTGTAAGTCTAACCTGATTAGTTTTCCACAGCCCTCCCAAAATATGTTTCCAACACTTAGAACAGGCAGGGCTGAGGCACCAAAAACATCCGAAAAACACAATCAGCACAAAAGCAGGGAGTACGTATCCTTAACGCTACAAGCTTCACCCAGTAGAATGACGCTTGCACTGTACAAATCTGCATCACCACCATATCAAAGTCTAAATAAAACTTTCAGGGAAATGTGGAGGGGTAATGAGTGGGTGTTAGAGCGTTTTCATGACTGCCTAACCTACAGTTAGCGTGAGTCCATTTGTTGATAAACTTTTTCTTCTCTCTTAACACAGCTGGGATGGCGGAAAGGAGATCAGGGGAGCAGACACATCTGCTCCGTCCACAACTGGCCCTCCGAATTCCAAAGGGTAAGTCTCTACTATGTGTCAGGTTCAATCTATAGACAGTAAGAGGGAGAGAGAACGCTACACAAACTCCAATGGTGATAGAGATAAATGTGTGCACATGTATCGTGTTGACCAATTGAACCCAAAACACCTTACATTCTTCTAAATGATTGCTTGTGTTGACATGAAGAAAAGCCTTTTACTTAGCTTTGGTGAAACTGCTACTAACATTCCAAGCCATCTTATGTAACCTTTTGAACAATTTGCTGTGAAAGTTTGAGTTTAAGGTTTACACCAGCAATTTAGCATATTTGCTTCAGAGTGTTGATAAAAGCCAACCAATAGACTCCTAAGCATATTTGTTGAGGCACATTAATTACAATCGTTGTTTGGATCATTTTGCATAAAACTAATTGTCATGTCTTTTTCTACCCAGGACACACGCACCTCACCTATGAGGTCCTTTTGGAATACATAACATGGTGCATCGACAGAATCTTGGTTTTGGAAGAAACTTATGGGGCCGATCCAGCCCCTCAGGAGCCATTTGTCAGGAATGTTTCCCCCTTAAAAAGATTATAGTTTTTATTTTTTAATTTGTTTGGTTAATTTTACAATGTTTTTTAACTGTCACATTTCGACATTCGAAAAAAAAATATAACAAAAAAATTTAAAAATTAAAAACCCTTTTTTTTGGGACCAAAAAAAAAAAAAAAATTAAAAAACCCTCGTTTTTGGGAAACAAAAAAAATTAAAAAATTAAAAACCCTTTTTTTTGGGACCAAAAAAAAAAAAAAATTAAAAAACCCTCGTTTTTGGGAAACAAAAAAATTTAAAAATTAAAAACCCTTTTTTTTGGGACCAAAAAAAAAAAAAAAAAAATTAAAAAACCCTCGTTTTTGGGAAACAAAAAAATTAAAAAATTAAAAACCCTTTTTTTTGGGACCAAAAAAAAAAAAAAATTAAAAAACCCTCGTTTTTGGGAAACAAAAAAATTTAAAAATTAAAAACCCTTTTTTTTGGGACCAAAAAAAAAAAAAAAAATTAAAAAACCCTCGTTTTTGGGAAACAAAAAAATTAAAAAATTAAAAACCCTTTTTTTTGGGACCAAAAAAAAAAAAAAATTAAAAAAACCATCGTTTTTGGCAGCCAAAAAAAATATAAAAATTTAAAAAAAACCCTTTTTTTGGGACCCAAAAAAAACAAAAAAAATAACAAAAAAGCCTTGTTTTTGGCAACCAAAAAAAATATAAAAATTTTAAAAAAACCCTTTTTTTGGGACCCAAAAAAAAAAAAAAAAAAAAAAAAAAGCCTTGTTTTTGGCAACCAAAAAAAATATAAAAATTTTAAAAAAAACCTTTTTTTGGGACCCAAAAAAAAAAAAAAAAACAAAAAAGCCTTGTTTTTGGCAACCAAAAAAAAAAATGTTTACAAAAAAGCCTTGTTGTTTTTGGTAACAAACTAAACCAAAAATGTTTACAAAAAAGCCTTGTTGTTTTTATGGCAACCGACAAAACCACAAATGTTTACAAAAAAGCCTTGTTGTTTGTTGGTAACAAACTAAACCAAAAATGTTTACAAAAAAGCCTTGTTGTTTTTGGTAACAAACTAAACCAAAAATGTTTACAAAAAAGCCTTGTTGTTTTTATGGCAACCGACAAAACCACAAATGTTTACAAAAAAGCCTTGTTGTTTGTTGGTAACAAACTAAACCAAAAATGTTTACAAAAAAGCCTTGTTGTTTTTGGTAACAAACTAAACCAAAAATGTTTACAAAAAAGCCTTGTTGTTTTTATGGCAACCGACAAAACCACAAATGTTTACAAAAAAGCCTTGTTGTTTTTATGGCAACCGACAAAACCACAAATGTTTACAAAAAAGCCTTGTTGTTTGTTGGTAACAAACTAAACCAAAAATGTTTACAAAAAAGCCTTGTTGTTTGTTGGTAACAAACTAAACCACAAATGTTTACAAAAAAGCCTTGTTGTTTGTTGGTAACAAACTAAACCAAAAATGTTTACAAAAAAGCCTTGTTGTTTGTTGGTAACAAACTAAACCAAAAATGTTTACAAAAAAGCCTTGTTGTTTTTGGTAACAAACTAAACCAAAAATGTTTACAAAAAAGCCTTGTTGTTTTTATGGCAACCGACAAAACCACAAATGTTTACAAAAAAGCCTTGTTGTTTTTATGTCAACGGACTAAACCAAAAATGTTTACAAAAAAGCCTTGTTGTTTTTATGGCAACGGACAAAACCACAAATGTTTACAAAAAAGCCTTGTTGTTTTTATGGCAACGGACAAAACCACAAATGTTTACAAAAAAGCCTTGTTGTTTTTATGGCAACGGACAAAACCACAAATGTTTACAAAAAAGCCTTGTTGTTTTTGGTAACAAACTAAACCAAAAATGTTTACAAAAAAGCCTTGTTGTTTGTTGGTAACAAACTAAACCAAAAATGTTTACAAAAAAGCCTTGTTGTTTTTGGTAACAAACTAAACCAAAAATGTTTACAAATAAGCCTTGTTGTTTTTATGGCAACCGACAAAACCACAAATGTTTACAAATAAGCCTTGTTGTTTTTATGGCAACGGAAAAAAACACAAATGTTTACAAAAAAGAATTGTTTTTGTGCAAACCTTCCAAAAAATGATGTCAAAACATAAAAAATGTTTAAAATGTTTATCTAAATTAAATTTAAGTATGTTGCTCTTTGCAACACAAATGTTACATTGGCAATTTAGTTCATTCTATTATATATTGTAATATATTTTTTGTACGCTACAGTTGGTAGACACCCACATGTGTTATTAAAACATTTATTTTATTACCCAAGTTTTCTTTTTGGTGTACACATCGAATGTCTTTTGTGTTGTATTTGTTTACTTGAGTGGTGTGGTCTGTAATTGTTAGTATGTTGGCTTTGGTTTATGTTAGCCTTGAGACTTGTTTTGAAGCTACATTTGAAGGGAGACCTTTTCTTGGGTCGTTATGTGAACATTGAGTTATCTAAATTTACATGAAATCATATGTTTGGAGATAGAGAAGCACGTGTGTATAAATGCCTACATTAACCAGGGCCATTACTTGGCCACCAACACTCCTAAAAAACCAAAGAGCAAACACAAACTAATCATTTTGCATAAAATTTTATTTCATCCCCAAAAGAAGCACTATAATAAATCATATTGTGCCACCCTCAAATTAAAAAAAAAAATGGCCCAAAAAATTGGCCAATGTAAATCATTAACAAAACTAAACCAAATTAAACAAAAAAACAAAAAATCAAGTTGGTGGTCGTGCCTGAAGCAGTGTGGTGAGCATTGTTAAGTTTCCTGCCATCAAATGGTGTGCCAAGAGTTCCATCTGGTCTGGGGTTAACTGTAGAGTTGTGCTCAAGTGGCCCATTAGGATCATATCTTCTGTCTGAGGCTGCTGATGATGCAGGGTGTTGAACGTTGGAAATGTCCCAGACAGAAGATGTTCGGCCAATAGTGTCATCTGCTCTGGGGTCAGCCTAAGCATTTGGGCAACGTGTGCCATTACCATGAGATGGGATCGTTGCTGCTCCAAGGCTATTTGATGCTGCTGGTGGTGCAAGGGTTGTGAAGATGTGTGGGGAGTGGTGGTTGATTGTTTGTTGTGGTCCACGGTGCGGGGGCAAACGACATGTCGCATTGGTGACAAAAAAGAAGAACGGCCTGGGGAGGAGTGAAGTGATAAAGGTGTGGAGGGAATGTAGTCAGGTGGAAGGGGTACTGTGGAACCAGTGCGCATTGAGGTTGTGCAGGAGGATTGCTCATTGAGGGGTGTGGGAGTCCGAACGGAGTGTGAAGTGCTAGGAGTGGCTACAGGAGGAATTGTCCCATCCCCAGCTGCCTGACAAGTGGCCAACACTGGCATTACCCTCCCACTACCACAACCTGCAGTGGCAGGTGAGTGAGATGTTTGGGAGGGCTCTGCCAATGGGGCATCTTCAGATCCAAACAGGCATTGGCGTGTGGCCAGCACCTGAGTGTCAACACTTTGCCGATCCCGTTGATGCTGGTCTGCTAAACTTACCAAGCTGTTACGCATATCCTGTTGAACCTGTAACATATCCTGGTGAACCTGTACCATTGTTGCTACAGATTCCTGTATGAGCCCGAGCAGACGTACTGCCTCAGTAGATTGCTGAGTACGCCTCCTTAACTCATTTTGGACCTGATACTCATCAAGCAGCCTCTCGGCTACATCCAGCATAGATGGACGAAGTTGGGTAGGTGACAATCCCTCTGCATCTAAGGCTACCTGAAAGCAGAAGAAATAGACCAAATCATTATCAAACATCATGACTAAATATTTCAGATTAGTTTGACAACTTAACACCCCAAGCAGAACGTTGAAAAGTTTGATGTGCTTCTAATGAGTACTTGTTCATTGTAAGATTATCCAAGCTAGCAACACTTCTGATAATGGGTACATATTATATTGGTGTGACTAATATGACAAAGGCAAAAAAGATTCAACATGAAGGTGTTCCCAATTAACCCTGGTGTGGTAGGTTGTTTATGCTTTTGGTAAATCTGTTACTACACCAATGACTTTATACATCTACGTATGTTGTCTAAAATCTTGCCATCAATCGGCTACAGGACAACCCAACCAAACGATACCCATGAATTTGGACCTGGAAAATCAAAGACGGGCCGGACTTTAAAGATCCTGGATGTTTTTGGAACATTAGTGGCACACCAAATTATAACATAATTCCCTGATGTTCAAGATAGAACTCTTGTTGTGCTGGTGCATCGTCAGAATGTCATAGCACTAATTTAACACACACAATGTAAGCCACATCTAGTCCAAAATCAATGCTACCATTGAAATGTTACATGTGCACCTTGTTCCCTTATATCACATACCACAGCACTGGATGCAGAATCGTCGCCAGCTCCTGATCCAACTCCAGCTGCAACGTCAAGAGGGGCCTGATGTTCTTTTAAAAAAAAAAAAAAAAAAACATGTTTAGTACATAACCTTAGTCAGTAATGATTATGGCCAGATTGCCCTCCTAGCTTCATGAATGAAGCATTAAGGCCAAACATTCAAAAGTGCTTTCCTGGGCTCATAGGACACTTGCTAAACCCTCCCAAAGGTTAAGAAGGCTTGGTCTGCCTACTAATGACGGCACCCATTAATGCTGTCAACTGTGTTTTGCAGGGTAAACATCTAAAAGGCAACACTCTTTCCTAAGAAAAAACATGTGTGTTAATGGGGTTAATAAGATTCAAAAAAACATTATTTGACTAGACATACCAACACCTTCCTCCAGGCCTAGCTGCACTGGGTGTGTTCCCTGCTGCGGATCTTCTGTAAAGGACATAGCAATATGAGCTATCTTGGCAAAAAAAAAACATCTACATTGTTTGGCACAGTATGATATTGGACCTACCAGGAGGAGGGTCAGCACTGATGTCAACACCTGTGAGTCCGTCTGGTTCGCCAAGCTGCATGGGCTGTGGAGGGGCTGAGATCCGTGCTACAGATGAACAAATTGCAGGTTGGGGAAAACAAAAAAAGGACAATTGGAAGGGCAAGTATCACATTCTCTTAATGTCACACATAGGATAGTAGTTAATCTTTTCCAAACAACTCACACAATTGACATCCAAGATAATATCCTACCTCGGTGCAAAGCATCCGAATCTAAGTCCTCTCTGGGAAAGATGGTATCGGGTCCTATGATGTTCAAGAAAGGTAATTGATAATCCCAGAGAGAACTTCGTGCACGTTCATCCAGCCGACCTTGACGGTCATAAAGACCCTCCGCAGCCCATGCAATTAGCTTCTTCCGAACGGACCCACAGATGTCGTTGACCTTCTTCCGCACACTGTCACGGTGGCGAGGTGCTTCACCCAGTGCATTTACAGCATCCCGGATTTCATCCCACAATCTGTTCTTCTCTGTTACTGAGTAAGACGCGGCCCTGGTCCCATGTATCGCCTGATATCTGGCCATATAGGCGTGGACCAGGGCACAGCACTGATTGTGGGTGAAACGGGGAAGCCGGGGTAATGTGGACAAGCTGACTCTGGTGGACGGACCCGCTCCAGGACTACTGTCAGAAGAGCCAGCTTGTCCACTTGGTGTGTTAACACCTCCCCCGGCTTCCTCCTCCGGGATGGGGATGGTGGACTCCCTCATGGATACAGCTGGAGCCTCCCTCACACCAGAGCCAGACGATCTGCCCACCCTGCCCCCCCTGCCCCCCCTGCCCCCCCTGGCCCCCCTGGCCCTTCTCATCCTTCCAGTGGGTGGGGCCATGGGAGCACGAGGTGGGCAGAGAATCTGGCTGTCCAGCAGCAGCAAAGAGCCCCAAACTCCTAAATCTGAAATGACAAAAGAGAAAACAGAAAAAACAGGATTTGCAGATTGCTCTTCATATACAGTATAATTAGTGAACAGTTACAGAACACACTTACCTAATGGCACAAACAGACTTGGTCGTGGTGGTAGTAGTGGGCAAAGAGCAGAAGAGGCTGCAAAGAAAAGGAAAAAAAAAAACACATAAGAAAACGCATATGGGTACAAATCACACGAGGCCCTCCAAACACTTACCTAATGGCACAAACACGGTGGTGGTGGTGGTGGTGGCAAAAAAAGCAGAAGAGGTTGCAAAGAAATGTACAAAAAAAACACATAAGAAAACGCATAGGGGTACAAATCACACGAGGCCCTCCAAACACTTACCTAATGGCACAAACACAGTGGTGGTGGTGGTGGTGGTGGTGGTGGCAAAGAGCAGAAGAGGCTGCAAAGAAATGTAAAAAAAAAACACATAAGAAAACTCATAGGGGTACAAATCACACGAGGCCCTCCAAACACTTACCTAATGGCACAAACACAGTGGTGGTGGTGGTGGTGGTGGTGGTGGTGGTGGCAAAGAGCAGAAGAGGCTGCAAAGAAATGTAAAAAAAATACACATAAGAAAACGCATAGGGGTACAAATCACACGAGGCCCTCCAAACACTTACCTAATGGCACAAACACAGTGGTGGTGGTGGTGGTGGTGGTGGTGGTGGTGGCAAAGAGCAGAAGAGGCTGCAAAGAAATGTAAAAAAAATACACATAAGAAAACGCATAGGGGTACAAATCACACGAGGCCCTCCAAACACTTACCTAATGGCACAAACACAGTGGTGGTGGTGGTGGTGGTGGTGGTGGTGGTGGTGGCAAAGAGCAGAAGAGGCTGCAAAGAAATGTACAAAAAAAACACATAAGAAAACGCATAGGGGTACAAATCACACGAGGCCCTCCAAACACTTACCTAATGGCACAAACACAGTGGTGGTGGTGGTGTAATCCTTTATAGGCAAAAGGAGGCTGCAAACATTAAACATACATGAGAAATCGCATGACCTACATACGTGCACATAATAAATTACAGTTATCAGGAAAGCAAAAATGGTGTCTTTGGAAGCTGGGAAGGTAAGGGGGCAGGTTTAGATGCCAAATCTAGACTGCACACCTTTAACAAACATGAGAAAACACATGTCCAAACCACATGCACATGGGGCCAACTGCCAATGATTAAAAGACACTTGAGGGGTTCCCAAGCTATTGTGGGTTGGAGGGGATTCACCATAGACAACTTAAGCACACCCAAGATAAGTACAAATTGTCTCCTTCCTTTTTTTTGGGAGAGAGAGATACAATTGTCTTACCTCCAGATAATGTAGGTTGTGGGTCACAGGGTCTTGCTAGCACATAAGAAACATCGATCTATAACATCCAGCAGCCATATTGGCCATGTGCTCCTTTTATAGCTGGCTCACAGGTGTGATAATTAGCGGCCGTTTCTATATATATCTGCGCATTCGCGAATTTGCGCGTTCAAAATGGAGGACGATATCCCAGACGCATTAGATGGTGCAATGCTGGCATTTATTGGTGCCTTGTTTGAGGAGGCCCTGGCACAGGAGGCAGCAGAAGGTGGGGAAGCTGCAGCAGCAGCAGCAGCAGCACCTCCAGCAGCAGCACCTCCAGTCCGTGTGCCCTTACCTCGCCAGCCACGCATTTTTGCTCCAAGGATCTATTTGGACAAGCTGCGGGATTCTGATGTCAGGAGGAAGTTCCGGCTCGAGCGAGGAACTATTCTACACCTCTACCAGCTCATAGCAGAGAAAATTGACCCGGACACACAGCGCGGCCATGCGGTGCCCGGCATGGCCAGATTGCTGGCCACTTTGTATATTTTAGGGCGTGGCAGCTTCCAAGCCACTTCGGGAAGTATCATGGGCATTAGCCAGCCCACAGTTTCAAGGGTGTTCATGTTGGTCATTAATGCCATAGTGGATATAGTGCCCAATTTTATCCACTGGCCACAGAATGAAAATGAGTGGAATGAAGTCAAGTTGGGTTTCTACCGGCGGGCACACATGCCGCAAATCCTAGGGGCAATCGATGGCACCCACATAGCCATTAGGCCCCCAAGGAGCCACGAAAGTGAATACCGGAACCGCAAGCAGTACCACTCTGTGAACGTCCAATTAGTGTGTGACGCCAAACAGCGCATCATGAGTGTCAACACTGGTCACCCAGGGTCGTGCCATGATTCCAGTATGTTAAGAACAAGTACTCTGTACGAGGTGTTTGAAAGTGGACAAATGCCCGAAGGGTGGCTTATTGGTAAAGTATTTTGTCTTAACAACATAAACTGTAAGATTACATAGACATAGGAATAAGCTACATCGGTGTACACCCTGATTTAAGCAAAGCCTACCTAAAATGGATGTGTTAGGAGTTGTCAGGCTGTTCACACACAACCAGATCAGCAGCTTAGCAGCTCACAAAAGAAAGATTTGCAAAGTTGTCTTTGAGTCCAATGAAGGTGGTTAACCAATGTGTAAATGGTGTCCTCTAGCCACCCAAAGAAAACCTACAAATGATTCCAATGGTATTGCCATATCCCCAAAGTACTTTGCATAAGTGAGTCAATATTGGTTTCCTCACTCTAGTTGCAGATATATTCCAGAAGTAAGACCTAGGCTAATGTAATAGGAACAAAATAGGGGCCAAGTTGGAACTTGCAAGAGAAACCCACCACTTTGTGTGTCCTTTTTCCCATTTGTATTAGTGATTTAGGCAGTTAGACAGAGTTGAGATGTTTCATATGATTTTTTGCAAACAGACGAGCAGGTTGTTTAGTAAAATGCCTAATTGTCTCCCATTTTGAGGAGTCATCTAAAGTCACATGATAGGAAGAACTAATGTATATTTTTCTTATTTTTCAGGGGATGCTGGTTACCCGCAGCTGACGTGGCTGATGGCTCCAATCAGGTACCCCCAGGGCCCAGCAGAGAGGAATTACAACAGGGCCTTGCGGAGAAGCCGGAGTATCATTGAGTTGACCATAGGTCTTCTCAAGTCCCGGTTTCTCTGCTTGGCCCGGCCTGGGGGTGAACTCCTGTACTCTCCTACAAAGGCTTCCAAGATCATCCTGGCGTGCTGCGTGTTGCACAACATGTGCGTTGCCCGGGATGATTCTTGGGAGCTGACGGAGGAGAGGGAGCCAGAGGTCCGTCAGCCGGCGGCCCCCAGGCGGCGGAGCACCGCTGCCGGTATGGCCACCCGGAATACCCTGGTTGCTAGCCACTTTACATGTAAGTACTGTAACCGGTCAAGATAGGGCATGTGTATTAATTAGCTAGTTAGCAGAGGTGCCACTCACAGGGAGACAGAGGGTGATTATCATCTGCCAATGACACTTGCCATTGTAGATAAAGTGTAGTCAACATTGGTAAAATTGTGTTACTTGAGCAAAAACATGCACCTCTAACCATAAACATGTTGGTATTGTGAATAGTGTAAAGGGCTGAGAAGAGCTGGCAGGTGTTTATTTGTGTCTATGCCACCTGTGTAGTTATTGATAACATGAACGGCTGCTTGGTATCTTATGGTGTTGTAATTTTCCAGAACATCAACATCTTGGAATCATGGCACGTACCATGGGAAGCCTGTGGTGATGGGCTGTCTGGCGTCACAGGTGTGTATTCAAATGTTTACATTAATGATTTCTGGTTTGTGTAAGTTGGCATAAAATGTGTTATTTCACTCGTGATGTCGAAATTAAATGAAGTTCAGAATGAAGCAAACAGGCATTAAGATGTGATTTTCATAATGAAATGTCTTATCCTTTGTTTTATTTTTCCAGGAGTGGTACTGCTTGCGGGTGTAGGTGGTAGAAACCCACCTTGATGGACTCCACTCATTTTCTTTTGTGGTCAGTGGATATTTGGTAAGGCACATGGCCAATGACCAACATGAACACCCTGGAACTTCGAAAGTGGCTTGGAAGCTGCCCAGCAACCTTGCCATGCCTGTCCCCTATGAGCTGGTAGAGGTGCAGAATGGATTCTGAACTCTGCCGGAAGTTGTGGAAGACATCAGAATCCCGTAGCCATGGAGCAAAGATCGTGGTCTGGCGCTGTAAAGGCACACGGACTGGAGAGTGACAATATTCTTTTGCTGCATCCCTCCTTCTGCTGTCATTCTCAAATAAATAAATACATTAGAATTGAACATGTGTTTTTTTGTTTTGTGTGGGTGCCTACAGACAAAAGGGCCATCCACACTGTAAGATTTAGAGAAGACTTTATCCTTCCGATTGACATTTTCTATGTAGTGCAAGGGCCTGCCTGATTGCATCCAAATTGAAAGTGTTGAGGTTTGAGCTTCTATTATATGGTTTGGTTAAGTCTACAGGAAAAAGTCTAGACAAATTGTTAGTGTATGGCCCATTAAGCTGCCAAGGCCGGAGTTTTGCACTTTGCATGCTGCTTGTACTGGTGATGTGAGGGGTTGTAATGTAGAGTAGGGATGTGACAGTGTTGTGTTGAGGTGTGAGGCAAATGTAGTGTTGGACTATGAGGGCCTGTGTTGTTGAAATATGGAGAGAGTCCAATATCAGACACCTATGTTTATTGGTCAAGAAATTGTAAGAACCATGGTAAATATGTAAAGAATTGCATCTCGATAAAACTAGGACCACACTCATAAAATCAAAATTGTGTTGTTTCCATTGATGTGCTTGAAATTTGGGTAGGACACCCCCCTCCCCCCCCAAATTCAAGATAGTTTAAAAAAACTGTTTAAAAAAATGAGAGTGAAAAGAGATCCCAAGTGTAGTGATGTGATTTGAACCCATGACGTTGTGAACTGCAGTGAAGTTGCAAAGCACTTAGCTATTGTGCAGAATAAAGCTGTATGGTGGAAAAAAAGGAGTGTGTTAAGGCTAAAAAGCACATATAGCTAAAGAACTAAACATTGTATGGAATGTGGGAAGAAGACCATGGTAAAATTGTGAGGTTTCATCTTGCCCTGAAGTAGGGTAGGGGTTTGGTCACTTGCCTTTGGTACTTTCCTTCATAAGATCGATTCGACACACAGACAAGATCAAAAAAACACTTAAAATGGTGTAAGCTTGCAAGCGCTTCTGAGTGTAACATTATTTAGCAATATATATGATGTAATCCGTTACATTTTAGCAATATAAACAAAAAAAGAAAATAAAAAAAGTAGGTGGAGATGGTAAGCCTCGAACCTACAGCAGAGGGAGATGAATTACAGACATGTGATGTGTGCACTAATCCACTAGCCCACATCGCTATGTGAAACTGCTATAAGCACGAAGACATAAGTTTGCGAATTGGCGAAGCCGCGATCGTAAGTGAATCCCGCTGACGGCGGAATTCATTATTGCTGTTTTACTCGCCAATTCGCCGCAGCGCCAGTTAATTGATTTGAACGCGGCGAAACTGAAACACGTCATAGAGGTTTGAAGCTGCAGTTTCTTTAAATCCGGCCCCCCGTGACACTTTTTGGGGACCAGTGACACCAATACAGTGATCACTGCTAAAATTATGCACTGTTACTATATAAATGGCACTGGCAGGGAAGGGGTTAACACTAGGAGTGATCAAGGGGTTAAGTGCGCTCCTAGGGAGTGCTTTCTCACTATAGGGGGACTTTTAATGGGACTGCAACATTATGGCAGACAAATCTGACACTAGTGACACCACGACAGTGATTGCTGCTAAAAATATGCACTGTTACTGTATAAATGACACTAGCAGGGAAGGTGTTAACACTGGGACTGATCAAGAGGTTAAGTGTGCTCCTAGGGAATGCTTTCTAACTGTAGGGGGACTGGATTTACTAGAGGAAAAGAGAGATATGTGTTTCAGCTTAGCACAGAACAGAACAGCAGTCTGCCTTGTTTACATAGGCAGAGCGCTGTTCTGTCATTCTGCCGAACGATCGGCGGGTCCCAGCGGCCATCACAATACACAAAACAAAAGTAGACATCACTGTTAGATAGACTACCACAGAAAAGTTAAGGTATTGGTTTCAAGGGATAACACTACCTTCTCTCAAACCAACCTCCACAGTCCATAGGATATTATATACATTTCACCCATACACTTTCAGATATTTAGTCGTGCCCATGGTGTACAGTAGGGATCGACCGATATTGTTTTTTCATTGCCGATACCAATACTTTGGTCATCGCGTATTGGTATCGGCCGATATGGGCTGATATTGTCGTACATTTACATTTTTTTTTTTTTTTTTTTTTTTTACTTGACAGGTACTGTTGTGGATGGATTTGGGGGTCTAAAATACCCCAAACCCCTCCTCTGCACTTAAAAGCATCCAAAACACCAAGTCTGGCTGTCTTGAATGCTGTCATTTTTTTAAATCTAGCGCCGAGTACCCGGAAGTGATGTCATGACATCACTTCCGGGTTTTTGCATGGAGACTCATTTAGAGCCAAATGCGGCTTTGATCGGGTCTTCGGCGGCCGTGTAGGCTGGTTGCCCGGGTCTCCCGGTGGGACGGGAAACCCAGGCAAGCCGTGGAAGGTGGCGGGAGGGGTGGCGGGAGGGGGGTGGGGGGAAACGTCCTCTTCCGCTCCTTCTAATGACAGCCATGCGGCTTCTCAGCCGCATCGGTTGTCATTACAAGACAGCCGACCGTCGGCTATGGACGCCGGTATCGGGGTGATGTCTCTAGCTGCAGGCATCACTACGGTACATGCACTTTCCGAAACATTGGTAATATCGGCCACCTTGGTGGCCGATTCCGATATATCGGGGAAAGTGCATATCGGCCCTCGATATATCGGCTTTACCGATAATCGGTCGGTCCCTAGTGTACAGTCCCTAAATCTTCAAAACAAAAAGTAGACAACACTGCTAGAAAGACTACCATGAAAAATCAAAAAAAAAAAATAAACAAAAAAAAGATTATACAGTCAACACTAGTATGAATCTAGGTTAAAACGAATAGAGCAATCGAAAACGTAACCCTCAAAACTCCCTGTAACTGTATGGGGAAACTGCATGAAAAATCCTATGAACTGTGCAGGTTGTTTTGATGTAAGGTAGCACTATTTCCCTTGAAACCGGTTCCTGGGCATATGGCTACTACACATGAAAACTGCAAGTGAAGAAATTAGTTAAGTGAGAAAAGTGGTTGCACTAATAGGCCTTGGGCCACCCACAACCAGGCAGACCCCAAAGGCCATAAAGATGGCAGTGTGTATCCCAGCTATGAATGACAGGTGAATTTGTTGTCATGCAACAGAAATCTATCTATCTGTCTATCTATCTGTCTATCTGTCTGTCTATCTGTCTGTCTGTCTGTCTGTCTGTCTATCTGTCTGTCTGTCTGTCTGTCTGTCTGTCTGTCTGTCTGTCTGTCTGTCTGTCTGTCTATCCCCTGCCATCTGCCTGTGTGGTGCATTTTTGAGAAATGTTCTCATCCTTATCCATGTCTGATTGGGTGTCTCATGTGCATGTGAAGTCTGGTATTGTACATACAGATATATTGACATACTTTTATTATGTGATATCATTATATCTATCCAGCAGATTTAAAGATATAAAATACTGTAACTGGATGAGGATAGATGTTAGTTCACTGAGCCATTTTATGTAGAAGTGAATTGCATCTAAGCTAGACAGATTGTGCTCCTGAAACATTATGCATGTTCTACTTTCTGTTGCCTAATAAACCAGCTGGGCCATGATTAACTGCCTTATCTTTGTTTACTACAATCATCTATTAAAGTGTAAAGTGTAATATTGCAATGTGTTGTTTCTGTATATCTGAATTTAGGCTGAAATCTGGACAGATAAAAGAAACACACATTAAAGTAATAATTTATAAATGATATGTATTTTATAAATGCATGCATGCAATGTAAACTGTATGTACATCAGGAAAACACAGTTAGCTAATGTGCTGACAAGAAGTATTATGATTGGAGTGAGAGAGAGAGAGCTGAGCTTATCTTTGTGCTGCTTTGTAACTGCTCAGTTACAGCAGTGTTTCCCAACCTTTTTGGCACCAGGGACTGGTGTCGTGGAGGAAAATTTTGCCAAGGATGGGGTGTTTGGGGGGCGCAGCCACAGGTTTTTTGTCGGGGCAATGGCAGTTGTTAGCACTTCAATCATTATGGCACCATGGTTGATATGGTATTAGCAGGACTCATAATTTCAAGTCCTGAGACACTAGCCACAAGAGTTACTCGCCACCAGTTGCCCCACCCCTAAGTACACCCCTAAACAAGGCCTCATCAGTGGCCATTAGTGCAGCCTCATCAGTGGCCATCAGTGCAGGCTATTAGTGCCCATCAGTGCAGCCGATTAGTACCCATCAGTGCAGCATATCAGTGCTCCCTTTTAGTGCAGCCCTATCAGTGCAGCTTACCAGTGGCCCTTCATCAGTGGCCATCAGTGCAGCCTCATCAGTGCCCATCAGTTCAGTTTATCACTACTCATTATTGCTGCCTCATCAGTGGCCATCAGTGCAGCCTAATAGTGCCCATCAGTGCAGCCTTTTCAGTGACCATCAGTGCAGCTTTATCAGAGCATATCAGTGCCCCTCAGTGCAGCCTATCAGTTGCCATGAGTGCAGCCTCATCAGTGCCCATCAATGCAGCCTATCATTGCTCATCAGTGCAGCATATAATTGCCTATCATTGCAGCCTACAATAGTCCATAAGTGCAACACATTTCCCATCAGTGCACCATATTAGTGGCCATCAATGCAGCCCTATCAGTGCCTATCAATGCAGCCTATCATTGCCCTTAAGTGCAGCAGGGAAGAATCGGGAGGATAAGGAGGAAAATGTCAAGAGTGGGGATCTCCCACTGTGATACAGCTTCTATATGAATAGCTGCCCGCTGTAAAATGAAGTCACGCCTCCTCTATGGGACTTAGTTTGACAGCAGCCAGCTATTCATATACAAGCTGTGTAACAGTGGGAGATCCCTACTCTGTGTGATCCAGCCGCCAGATCCTCCTGACAGTTTTCTGGCTGATCGCTTGTGGCAGAAGCGGTGCAGCCTTTTTTACAGGACATCGGTGTAGCCCGGCAGACAGGGAGGCACCATCCAGGCCATTCTGATAGCTGCAACACTTTTCTCAGAAGCGATCAGCCCAGCCAAATGCAGCAGGCGAGAGTACATTTTGAGGGCTGGTGTTGGGATGATTGAAGCGCATTATTTCTATTAAAATTAGTAAGTAAAAATAAATAAGTAAAATTAAATAGCTCAACTCCCCATAATGCAGGATCAATGAGAGCTTTGAGTGTGTCACTTGCCACCGTCGCCTGCCACCAGATGCAGCGTGTCACTTGCCACCTGTCATCTGTTACCAGATGCAGCGTGTCACCTGCCATCTGTCGCATGCCACCAGATGCAGAGTGTCACTTACCAACCGTCGACTGTCAGAAAATGTCACTTGCCACCATCGCCTGTCACCAGATTCAGCGCATCACTTGACACCTGTCGCCTGCCACCAGATGCAGCTTCCCACTACCCTGCCACCAGATGTAAAATGTTACTGTAGCCTCCCACCAAAAATACAAATTTAAGGCCAATTTTTATTTTGCAGTGGAAGAACCTATTCACTCACATCCTCTTCTTGCAACCTCAAAGCCTCTCCCTACCGCTACGGCGTTCGCCAGAGCAGGGAAAGCAGCACATGAGCAGTTGCTACTGTGTTCTGTCCTATCCTAGACTGGAGTGAGAGGGTGGAACAGCAGTGAGGCTGGGTGGGCTGTGAGAGAGGATGTCATATCCCTGCTCACCCGCTGCACCTCGATCAGCGCAGTCTTCGTGGCCCGGCTGCAAGTAGAGCATGGACCTGCACCGGTCTGCGGTCTGGGGGTTGGGGACAGGATGGAGCAGGTCAAGGACCACCTGGCCACAGATAAAGAAGGCTGAAATGAGGTTGGCCATCAGTTCTGGGATAAAGTATTTAGTTCAAATACTCTTTATTAAACTTTTATTTTTTCCTTTTTAAACAAGACATACATACAATTATATAAACCAAATTCTTTTATCCAGTTATCCTAATATGTAGACATACCATTAACATACAGTGAATACTTAAATGTATAAACACTGAAGAAATTACACTTTGCTACAATGTAAAGTAGTGAGTGTACAGCTTGTATAACAGTGTAAAATTTCTGTCCCCTCAAAATAACTCAACACAGCCATTAATGTCTAAACGAAAAGAAAAACTAAAAGAAAAGTGAGTACACCCCTAAGTGAAAATGTCCAAATTGGGTCCAAATACCCATTTTCCCTCCTTGGTGTCATGTGACTCTTTAGAGTTACGAGGGTTTAGGTGTGAATAGGGAGCAGGTGTGTTAAATTTGGTGTTATCACTCTCACTCATACTGGTCACTGGAAGTTCAACATGGCACCTCATGGAAAAGAACTCCCTGAGGATCAGAAAAAGAATTGTTGCTACACTATAAGCAGATTGCCAAGACCCTGAAACTGAGCTGCAGCACGGTAGCCAAGACTATACAGCGGTTTACCAGAACAGGTTCCACTCAGAACAGGACTTGCCATGGTCAACCAAGGAAGTTGAGTGCACGTGCTCAGCATCATATCCAGAGGTTGTCTTTGGGAAATAGATGTATGAGTGTGGCCAGCATTGCTGCAGAGGTTGAATGGGTGGGGGGGTCAGCCTGTCAGTTCTTAGACCATACGCCGCACACTGCATCAAATTGGTCTGCATGGCTGATGTCCAAGAGGGAAGCCTCTTCTAAAGATGATGCACAAGAAAGCCCACAAACAGTTTGCTGAAGACAAGAAGACTAAGGACATGGATTACTGGAACCATGTCCTGTCGTCTGATGAAGCCAAGATAAACTTATTTTGTCCAGATGATGTCAAGCGTGTGTTGCGGCAAGCAGGTGAGGAGTACAAAGACAAGTGTGTCTTGCCTACATTTAAGCATGGTGATGGGAGTGTCATGATCTGGGGCTGCATGAGTGCTGCTGGCACTTGCGAGCTACAGTTCATTGTCAGAACCATGAATGCCAACATGTACTGTGACACACTGAAGCAGAGCTTGATCCCCTCCCATTGGAGACTGGGCCACAGGGCAGAATTCCAAAATGATAACAACCCCAAACACCTCCAAGACGATCACTGCCTTGCTAAAGAAGCTGAGGGTAAAGGTGATAGACTGGCCAAGCATGTCTCCAGACCTAAACCCTATCGAGCATCTGTAGGGCATCCTCAAATGGAACGCAGAGGAGGACAAGGTCTCTAACATCTACCAACTCTGTGATGTCATCATGGAGGAGAGGGAAAGGACTCCAGTGGCAGCCTGTGAAGCTCTGGTGAACTCCAAGAGGGTTAAGGTGTGGCAGGCGCAGCACTACAAAGTGCCTTATGCGCTGTGGCATTAGAAGAATTGGATCTCTCTGACTTCAGTCTAACCAGACTGTCTGTTACTCTATAAATTCCTCTAATACCATTCTATGGAAAGCAGTAGGTTTAAAGAGCACACCAAACGCTTAAGATATCTTCTTTATTAACTTCAACTTTTCTTCATAGATAAGTGACACTTTTGCAGCAGACAGTCCATGTACAACATGTGCTGAATACAGTATAACAAATGGTGGATATATTTCTCTCTGTATTGCTGTTTGCTGTTTGAGTTTGTTTGCTTAGGTTTGTTCGATAGTTTGAATTCGATATAACTTTTGAAGTTTGATAGTTTGTTTGTTTTATATAACTTTTGAAGTTTGATAGTTTGATTTCGTGTTCGAGTTTGGTGGAACTACAAGTGAACACATAACTAGTTCAGTATACAGCTCTAATTACATTACTAACAATAGGAACATGTATAACTGTTAATTACCTATTTTTGGCCAATTGCTTCCATAAAACTGCCCTGTGGATATGTGTGTCTATTCGGTTCTCTTGCTCTGTAGTGGAAAATGAGAAGGCTGGCTGAAGCATGAGGCTTCAGAGAAAGAAAATAGGTGTAAGGCTGGCTGTGATTGGCCAAGACTGTTGCTGAGTGTGAGATTGGCTGTGATTGGCCACAAACTCCTTATGGGTAATAAAGTTTAACTCTGTGCTTTCTGGTTTCAACTCTGCTGTGTCTGAGCTTACCTTACATGCATACAAATGAATCTTACAGGCATATTTTTCCTTTGCTTCTGTGAACACAACATGCAACTGTTATGTGACATCCAAACATGAAATCACAGTAAATAACTCTGCTTTGTCTCTCACATATAAACATATGCACTGTATTGAGGTTATTAACAGGTCTAGCTGTATATGCATGTAGGTCATATTAGCAACCTAGGACAGGTTCTAGCTGGCCAGCTACATAAGGCAGTGCTGGAAAATAATGGTGGCCACACAAAATATTGGCACTATTTTGGACATTGTGACTTAGGGGTGTACTCACTTTTGTTGCCAGCAGTTTAGACATTAATGGCTGTGTGTTGAGCTATTTTCAGGGGACAGTAAACTTATACAAGCTGTACACTCACTTCTTTACATTGTAACAAAGTGTCATTTCTTCAGTGTTGTCACATGCAAAGATATAATAAAATACTTACAAAAATATGAGGAGTGTACTCACTTTTGTGATATACTGTGTGTATATATATATATATATATAGTGTGTGTATGTAGCACCCTCCTAGATAGGTGCTCGGTAGGAAGGATAGTTTTGCTCTGCCTGCTTATCAGGAGATTAGCAGGCAAAACATAGTTGCACTCTCTGCCTATCAGGGGAGCATGATCAATAGTTAGGCCTGCTCAATGTGCGATTCATGTGGGCTGAGGGAGTGTCGCCACTGTATCCAATGAAGAGGTTCGTTGGACAGTGGAGGAAACCTGGCACAGTAAGAAGTGCATCCTCGGATAGGGTATAAAAGCCAAGGGCACATGAGGCATGGGGGTCTTTGGGCGGGAAGCCAGGTCCCGGAAGGGGGGTGACGGCGTCTCTCCTTCTGTTGCTGTGGATGGTGGTCACGGGCGGTTGGCCTTGTGAGCCAGGAGTGTGGGGCTGAATCCGAAGGGCCAGGAAAGCTGACTGGTGGAGTTGAAGGCAGAGTGACCCTGGGAAAACAGTGTCTGTGAATACAGAGAAGCTTGCCTAGGGTCTGCCCAGGAAGGGGACTACTCCAGTGGAAAGAGTCAGTGGACGGGTGACAGCACACACAGTAAGAGAGAAAGAGGGTGCCACATTTGAACCCTGAAGAGATAATTCAAGCAGGAACACTTAAAGTATTAAAGTATCTTCACTTCAGTGGCAAGGTGAAGAAGCAGCCTTGCCGCATCCTAAGTCAGTTGTCCTCAACATTGTGAATAGTTATCAGTTGGAATATCCCACTCATCCCTTCTCCGATCCCAGTTCTACAATAAACTACAAAACAACATCCCCTGGACTGTTCATTGTCTGAGCCAAGCATTTAAAGGGATATGTTTCCATAGACTGTTGCTTCGAGTAACCCGGGGGAATCCAGAAAGTATAATTCTCAGCTGTCCCTTAGGGGGCAGTGCTACATTTGGGGGCTTGTCTGGGATATCGCCCTGGGTTAACGAATAGATGCTAAAGGCAATGGCCAGAAAATTGTGTCTAAAATCGTAATTTTTCCTCAAGAAATGTGCTGGAGCGCCAGAGAGGAGAGTGAGGCCTGCTCTACAGCAGATAGGGAGAGTGGGATGAAGAGAAAAATTCACAGTGATGGTTGCCAACAGCAACGGAAGAACCTTTGTTGGGACTGTAAATTATCTGCTCAAGTAATATACTGGAGAGCAGGAGCGTTGCATCTTGCTGCAAAAATGGACTGTGTCTGTTTAACAGTAGATAGCGCAAGAGTGGACAGATAAAATGGCGGCCCAGGGCACGTGGATTAGTGTGCCTGGGGCCATGTGTGTGCCAGAGCTATACAGAAAAATGTTAACCGTGCATCTAATGACAGCGGGAAACTTTTCCAAGGTAGTGGCAGAGATGATGCTGTAAAGAAAATTGTTGACCGTGCAACTAATGACAGCGGAACATTTTTCCAAGACAGTATGGCAAGTCTTGCCTGTGCAGGTGCTATGAAGAGAAATGTCGGCTGTGCACCTGACAGCAGGACAATTCTTTTTTTTTTTTTTTTTTTCCAAAAAATTTTTATTTAGAAATTGTCAGAAAGTATACAGAACATACAATCTCTTCGTACAAGAAACAATAATTTGTCAACAACTTTAACTTTAACTAGCATGGTTTCAATGAGAAAGACAACATGTCATGCAAAGAAAAGCAGTATATCATGAATATTGCTTATCGAGCTGAAACAAAGTAGGTAACAATAATATTCTGCCCTCCATAACTCTTTAAGCCTTCAAAACGGAGGATCATGAAATCATTCTTTCAAGGGCTGATTTCCCGTTCAGTTTTTAAACAAAACAAAACAAAAAGGGCGAATAGAGGCATTCGGTATCACGTCTAAGCGAAGTTGTTGCGGGGGTGATTCATCCATTAGGCGTATAAAAGTAACGTACTTATTCTAAACAGAGATTCCTGATGGAATTGGGCGTGCGGGGTTTGGAAAGGTTAGAGTCGTAAAGAGAAAAAAAAAAAATCATTAATATGATCACATGAGAGAAAGTATGTTCCTATAGGGAGTTGGAGTCTCCTATGATCAGGGTCCAACTTCCCACTAGAAATGGGAAGTGTTGTGTGAATTGGTGAGGAGAGGGGGAAGAAGAGTGGGGGGGAGGGAGGAGGGATAGGTAGAAGAGGATGGGGGAGTAGTTGGGTAGGGTAAAGGGGGAGGGAGGGAAGGCATCGGCGGTCCCTGCCTCCGAACCAAAGCGGTCGATAAATCTGAGGATGACCAAATCAAGCAACTGGTGAATATCAAGGTTAGTAAATTATCAACTGAAGACGGATCCGAGATCCACTCCCACTACTTCCCTTGTGTAGGGGCGGGAGGGATCCACGGGCCCGGGTCCAGTCGGACAAGACGGGTTGGCAATATGTTTTCCTAAGAATCCCTAGGAGATGTAGAGCAATCTTGAAGGGTTAACAGCAGGAGTATCATGAAATATTATTCATAGGCTAGGTCGGTATTCCATGTATGTTGTAAGAAGAAGCTTGAGAATAAGACCCACGGAACAAGGTCCAGGGAGCCCACATTTTAGCATATAAATCTGTTCTATCACGGGCAATAGCTATCAACTCTTCTAATTTAGCAATTTTATCCATTCTATTTAGCCATTCCTGTTTTGTAGGCAGATTGGTTGATTTCCAATGGGGCGGGATACATGCCTTGGCTGCATTAAGCAGATGAGGTATGAGGGATTTGCAGTATCTATGAGGGGGGGTTTCAGTAAAGTGTAGTAGAAACTGGGCGGGTGAGAAGGTGATATCTATATTCAGATCTTTAGTGATTGTGTCACGAATTGAGTTCCAGAAAGGACGGATCTTTGGACAGGTCCAAAAGATATGGAGGAGGGTTCCCGTGTCGGAATGACACCTCCAGCATGTGTCTGGGATGTTAGGATTAAATTTGTGGAGGATCGCTGGGGTTCGGTACCACCTAGTTAATAGTTTGTAGCAGTTCTCCTGTGTGGAAACATTAAGGGAAGCTTTATGTGTGATCTGAGACATGTTTTCCCATTCTTTATCAGAGAAGGAGATGTTGAGATCTGTTTCCCATCTTGGTTTTGCTTTGTTGATATTACCTTGTGGATCCGTAATCAGGAGATTATATGTGATAGAAATGAGATGGCGCTTGGGTGAATTGAGTAGACATAACTTTTCAAATGTAGAAAGGTCTCTCGACAGCTCTCCAGAGTGGTTATGTGAGTTGAGGAAATGTCTGATTTGAAAATAAGACCAACTGGGGATGGGGGCGGATAATGCATTAGATTTAATTTGAGCGCGGTCCAAAAGTGTTCCTTTCTCGGAGAAGTGAAAAGCAGCAATGTGTTCATCTTGCCATATATTACTTAAAAAGGAAGGAGACATCCCAGGGAGGAAGTCCGGGTTTAGTTTAATCGGGGTTAAAGGACCGGGAGCCGAAGAGATCGCTGTTAGCTTACAAGCGTCCCTGAAGGAAGATAGAGTTGCATGTATGAGGGGGTGTTTTTTTAGTGATAGGGGGGCGTGATCTTTTGCAGACCAGAGAATAGTACAAAGGGGTAGAGTACAAAAGGATTTTTCTAAAACTACCCAGTCTTTGTTGGGTTCGTGTAGGAACCAGTCTAGAACTCTTGTCATATGACAGGCCCAATGATATTTCTGGAGGTCCGGAAGACCTATACCACCCTCTGCTTTCGATTTAGACAGAAGGGCGAAAGAAAGCCTGGGATTTTTCTGAAACCACAGGAATTTAGTGCAGAGGGTTTTGAATGAATTAAAAAAAGTTTTGGGAATTTTAATTGGGATGGCCTGGAGAAGGAAGAGTAAACGCGGGAGAATATTCATCTTAATGATGGCAGCACGACCAAACCAAGAAAAATGCGGTTTGGACCATCTTTTAACATCATCTCTAATCGTTTGCAGTACTGGGAGAAAATTTGTGGGGAAGAGGTCAGTCAAATTGTTAGTAAGGTGGATACCAAGATATTTAATTGAAGAATGTGTCCATTGGAAGGGGAAGTTGGATTTACATTGGTCTACCAGGTTTTTGGGTAAAGATATGTTGAGGGCATTCGATTTCGAGAAGTTGATTTTAAAATTAGAAATTTTTTGGAAGAGTTTGAATTCCTGCAGGAGGGATGGGATGGATATAAGAGGATTACTAAGAAATAAGAGAATGTCGTCGGCGAAAGCCGCTATTTTATATGTGCGATGTGAAACAGTTATTCCTGATATGTTTGGGTTTAACGCAAGGGATCGTAAAAAGGGTTCCAGGGTTAAAACAAATAGGATCGGGGACAAGGGGCATCCCTGTCTCGTCCCGTTTCCAATGGAGAAGGCGCTCGACAGGCTCCCATTGACCCTCACACAGGCCGAGGGTGCAGAGTACAAGGCAAGTATGAGGGTGAGCAAGCGGTCAGGAATGCCTATATGTTTTAAAACACCTGCCATATAGTTCCAGTCGAGCCTGTCGAACGCCTTCTCGGCATCGAGAGAGAGCATGAAACCCTTTAGCTTGTTTGAAGTTATCCAATGGTGGATATTGATGGCTTTAATCGTGTTATCACGAGCCTCACGTCCAGGGACAAAGCCCACCTGGTCTTTATCTATCAACTGGGGGATTAGGGGGAGAAGTCTGTTTGCTATGATTTTGGCAAAGAGTTTTATGTCGACATTTAGTAAAGAGATAGGCCTGTAATTGGACACACAGGATGGGTCTTTGTTTTCTTTGGGTATCACGGAGATGTGAGCGTCTAATAGTCTATTGTGAGGATAAGGGGGAGAGGCCAGTGCGTTGAACGCTTTCAACAGTGGTGCGGAAAGTAAGGTTGCGAAAGTCTTATAATAAGGGGCTGTGAATCCATCCGGGCCTGGGCTCTTGCCCGCTTTAAGTTGGGAGATTGCTAGCTTGAGTTCTTCTTCCGATAGGGGGTTTTCTAAATCGCTAGTTTGTGAGGAATTAAGGGTTTTAGGGCACGCATTCTGGAGGAAGTCGTGAATGAGGGAATTTTGTGTCTGCTCGGGGATTGCGCGGTCTAGGTTGTATAATTGGGCGTAATACTTCTCAAACTGGTAAGCAATGTCAGGAGTTTTAACGTAAGTATTTCCATGTTTGTATCGAAACAATAATAGGGCACAGATTAACCAGAGGAGTCGGTCAAGCTATGTCCTAGAAAGAGGGGGGGGGTTTAAATGTGCCTCTACAAATCATCAGATATGCATATGTTTATAGGAGTAGTCAACAACACACATATATTAAAAAAATATATATATCTTTATTTAAACATGTAATAAAAACATTAAGTACGTAATTTGAGCATATGTAAGTTCAACACGTCAATGTCTTATACACAATTTACAAATCTATAAGGATATTGCTGGAGCTACGCGTTTCGCATTATGCGCTTCTTCAGGGTCCAGCAAAAAAGGTGTATTTAGACAGAATCAATCTTAGAAATCTAGAAATACATAAGAAACTTATTAGGTGTATAAATACAACCGAATAAATAAAACATTTTTGTTACCAACTCATTATATGTAGGCTTTATTTTACATTGCTATTTCTATTCATACATAAAAACAAGACCATTCTGTTATATAAACATAAATATTTCTACCTATTGTCCCTATAAGAGGAACCAAAAGTGTGTTTAAATCGTAGACATGTTTCATATAAATTATACATGATAAATTATTTTATTTCCTATATATATCATTTGGAGAAGTTAGAAAACAACTCAATAGACTTCCAGGAGAAAGATAGTGCATCAAAAATCAAGAGAAAAAAAAGTCTTCTGAAAAGGGAAGGAATAGGGAAAAAGAAGGGGGGGGGGAAGGGGAAAGCAAGGAGTAGAAAAGATATGGGAAGTAATGTAAGATGTGAATTACCAAATGACCCAAAGGGGGGGCAAAGAGAGGGTAGACTGGTACCCCGGAATTAAATCAAAACCGGGGGATAGTCCATCCCTATACAAGGTTTGGGCAGGATATCACAAGATGACAAAGTGGGGATCCACATCAAGAAAAGCAGAGGAATAAAGATATATTTAAAATTTGCTAGTAAACTATTCTTACCCAGATTTGGGGATCAAAGATAGACAGCGTCAATCGTACTTATCTTGGTTTAAAAACAATTTTTGTAGAAGAGAGGCCATTGGGTCCTTAAGGTTAGTAAGGAAGGAAAGAAAAAAAAAAAAAAGGAGTATTTGTGTGAATCCTCAATTTACATATAAATATAGCCCGTACAGGTGTGATGACAGATTCATATGTGAAGGGGGCACTTACCAAAGGTTGTTGTTGAGAATTAATACTTCTCGTGATAGAAGAGACAAAAGCCGTGCATGAAGTGTGACTTTAGTGAGTAAAATGCTGGTTATAATGAAAATTTCCCAGTCAATTGTCTACACAGATAGTGAGTAAGTGTACATATAGGTTATCCTGTTGGGAATCAAGAAAAGATAAAGTGCCGAGGGTATGTGGACTAGATAAGATGAAATCACCGAACAACGATGGACATATGGCTCTCATTTAGGATCTGAAAAAAATATATATATTCAAAAAAGGAACCATAAGTATTCAATTGTTCTCAAAGGTCAAATAAATAAGCTGAGTGAAAAGGGTGTATAGAATATTGCTTACCAGCCATTAAGATCAAAGTGTCAAGGTAGCAGTCGTCTGGGAATAGATCTGCCATTATGAGCTCCATAAAGTTTGTGCTATTTATACCTACCTGATGTGGGTCTGTACCTCCCTTACCTTTGAGTCTCCCGCCCCCCACATCCGCCCGCCAACGGCGTCCACGTGTGGACGCCGCGGGAGGATGTTTCCGCATAACCGGAAGTGAGCGTCACTTCCGGTCCCGAAACCGGAAGTGACGATCCGTCGCCGAATGAATGCGCAACTCGTAATGCTAAAGCTAATGCCGAAATGTATGCATAAAAAGAATGCACCAGAACAGCACAGCAGAACAAACGATGGAATATACAAAGGAAAATCTTGAAGTAGTTACTCAATCACATTACTATCCAGACTTTGAAATCCAACTATCTATATGTAAGAGCAATAATCTTTACAAGTGCAGACAATAAAACCTTTAATTACTAATATAAAGGACACCGATTGAGTTTTACAATGGTGTAAGAAAAAAAAAAAAAAAGAGAGAAAAAGAAAGGGTATATAGTATTATAGCAGGTATATAGCTATCATGCGACAAATGGTATGCAGAACAATGGGTCATGTGATATCCAGATCTACAGAACATTTGAAAGAGGGGGAGGGGGATAGGAAAAAAAAAAAAAAAAAAAAACAATTTTTTTAAAAAACGAGCCTTGTATTGGATATTCAAAGGGGCATTAATCTCCTAGAAAGGGAGTATAACTCAGATGTTCATTAAGACCTGGGAGGGTACATGCATTTAGAGAGAAAATCCAGCGTGCCTCTTTTTGTAAAATTAAATTATCAAAGGGTCCCCCTCTAGGTCCCGGATGAATCCTTTCTAAGGCAAAAAATTTGAATTTTGGACATTTATATCTGTGTGTTTGGGCTATATGTCTGGCTATCGGACTTTCCAAATCACCGCCTCGTGTGTACGATACATGGTCCCTAATCCTCTCCCAGAAGTGTCGTTTTGTCTTGCCCACGTAAAAAGCGGGACATTCGCACTTCCAAAGATAAACAATACCTATGGTTTGGCATGTTACAAAATGTTTCAAAATAAATGGGCGACCATTTGGTAGGGTTTGTTGAGCTTTACTAGCAATGAACCTACAATAGTCACATAAGCCACAGGGAAAAGTTCCCTGGGGTAATTTGACATAAAAAGCATATAAAAAAGCAAAAGATAGCCCAAGAGATCTCCTCCTCTTTCAAGGGGAACCTCAAAACTCCCCAAATACAACAAAAATGATTACGAGATTCTGTGCACAGTCTAAACAATTAAAAGACATCATAGCCAAACATTGGCATCTGTTGGCAGAGGACAAAGTCCTTAGCAAATTTGTGGATGTGAAGCCCAATATGATCTTTAGGAGAAATAGATCCATTCGAGATATGGTAACAGCCAGTCACTACCGGAGAGACAAAAGGACAGATCCTTGTATCAAATTACCCCAGGGAACTTTTCCCTGTGGCTTATGTGACTATTGTAGGTTCATTGCTAGTAAAGCTCAACAAACCCTACCAAATGGTCGCCCATTTATTTTGAAACATTTTGTAACATGCCAAACCATAGGTATTGTTTATCTTTGGAAGTGCGAATGTCCCGCTTTTTACGTGGGCAAGACAAAACGACACTTCTGGGAGAGGATTAGGGACCATGTATCGTACACACGAGGCGGTGATTTGGAAAGTCCGATAGCCAGACATATAGCCCAAACACACAGATATAAATGTCCAAAATTCAAATTTCTTGCCTTAGAAAGGATTCATCCGGGACCTAGAGGGGGACCCTTTGATAATTTAATTTTACAAAAAGAGGCACGCTGGATTTTCTCTCTAAATGCATGTACCCTCCCAGGTCTTAATGAACATCTGAGTTATACTCCCTTTCTAGGAGATTAATGCCCCTTTGAATATCCAATACAAGGCTCGTTTTTTAAAAAAATTGTTTTTTTTTTTTTTTTTTTTTTTTTCCTATCCCCCTCCCCCTCTTTCAAATGTTCTGTAGATCTGGATATCACATGACCCATTGTTCTGCATACCATTTGTCGCATGATAGCTATATACCTGCTATAATACTATATACCCTTTCTTTTTCTCTCTTTTTTTTTTTTTTTTTCTTACACCATTGTAAAACTCAATCGGTGTCCTTTATATTAGTAATTAAAGGTTTTATTGTCTGCACTTGTAAAGATTATTGCTCTTACATATAGATAGTTGGATTTCAAAGTCTGGATAGTAATGTGATTGAGTAACTACTTCAAGATTTTCCTTTGTATATTCCATCGTTTGTTCTGCTGTGCTGTTCTGGTGCATTCTTTTTATGCATACATTTCGGCATTAGCTTTAGCATTACGAGTTGCGCATTCATTCGGCGACGGATCGTCACTTCCGGTTTCGGGACCGGAAGTGACGCTCACTTCCGGTTATGCGGAAACATCCTCCCGCGGCGTCCACACGTGGACGCCGTTGGCGGGCGGATGTGGGGGGCGGGAGACTCAAAGGTAAGGGAGGTACAGACCCACATCAGGTAGGTATAAATAGCACAAACTTTATGGAGCTCATAATGGCAGATCTATTCCCAGACGACTGCTACCTTGACACTTTGATCTTAATGGCTGGTAAGCAATATTCTATACACCCTTTTCACTCAGCTTATTTATTTGACCTTTGAGAACAATTGAATACTTATGGTTCCTTTTTTGAATATATATATTTTTTTCAGATCCTAAATGAGAGCCATATGTCCATCGTTGTTCGGTGATTTCATCTTATCTAGTCCACATACCCTCGGCACTTTATCTTTTCTTGATTCCCAACAGGATAACCTATATGTACACTTACTCACTATCTGTGTAGACAATTGACTGGGAAATTTTCATTATAACCAGCATTTTACTCACTAAAGTCACACTTCATGCACGGCTTTTGTCTCTTCTATCACGAGAAGTATTAATTCTCAACAACAACCTTTGGTAAGTGCCCCCTTCACATATGAATCTGTCATCACACCTGTACGGGCTATATTTATATGTAAATTGAGGATTCACACAAATACTCCTTTTTTTTTTTTTTCTTTCCTTCCTTACTAACCTTAAGGACCCAATGGCCTCTCTTCTACAAAAATTGTTTTTAAACCAAGATAAGTACGATTGACGCTGTCTATCTTTGATCCCCAAATCTGGGTAAGAATAGTTTACTAGCAAATTTTAAATATATCTTTATTCCTCTGCTTTTCTTGATGTGGATCCCCACTTTGTCATCTTGTGATATCCTGCCCAAACCTTGTATAGGGATGGACTATCCCCCGGTTTTGATTTAATTCCGGGGTACCAGTCTACCCTCTCTTTGCCCCCCCTTTGGGTCATTTGGTAATTCACATCTTACATTACTTCCCATATCTTTTCTACTCCTTGCTTTCCCCTTCCCCCCCCCCTTCTTTTTCCCTATTCCTTCCCTTTTCAGAAGACTTTTTTTTCTCTTGATTTTTGATGCACTATCTTTCTCCTGGAAGTCTATTGAGTTGTTTTCTAACTTCTCCAAATGATATATATAGGAAATAAAATAATTTATCATGTATAATTTATATGAAACATGTCTACGATTTAAACACACTTTTGGTTCCTCTTATAGGGACAATAGGTAGAAATATTTATGTTTATATAACAGAATGGTCTTGTTTTTATGTATGAATAGAAATAGCAATGTAAAATAAAGCCTACATATAATGAGTTGGTAACAAAAATGTTTTATTTATTCGGTTGTATTTATACACCTAATAAGTTTCTTATGTATTTCTAGATTTCTAAGATTGATTCTGTCTAAATACACCTTTTTTGCTGGACCCTGAAGAAGCGCATAATGCGAAACGCGTAGCTCCAGCAATATCCTTATAGATTTGTAAATTGTGTATAAGACATTGACGTGTTGAACTTACATATGCTCAAATTACGTACTTAATGTTTTTATTACATGTTTAAATAAAGATATATATATATTTTTTTAATATATGTGTGTTGTTGACTACTCCTATAAACATATGCATATCTGATGATTTGTAGAGGCACATTTAAACCCCCCCCCTCTTTCTAGGACATAGCTTGACCGACTCCTCTGGTTAATCTGTGCCCTATTATTGTTTCGATATTATACATGGGGGAAGGTGCCAATATAATTTCTGTTTAAACAGGCCCCCACTTCCCCTTCCATACAAATTTTTCCCTTGTCTTTTGAGGGGAGTTAAATCCCCATTTCTTTTGAAGGGGAGCCTTCTAGGGGCCGACCATTTAAATGGCTTATTAAATACCCCAATGGTATGCATATGCTTTACAGGGTATTGCATGCTAAAACGACTTAACAAAATAGATAAGATAGAAACAAGATTGTTGAAAACCGTAAGTTTTGTTTAATGTATTGCAAGATATTATATATTCAATCATACTAAACTTCATTATCTTTTCTCTTTCCCGTGCTATTTCTCACTTTTCCCATACATCTCTTCCCTCCCTCTCCCTTTGCATTTTTCCCTTTTCTCCCCCTCCAAAACCCCCCCCCCCCTCCCCCTTTTTTTTTTTTTTGTGTTCCTCTCTCGGATCTGTCCTTTTGCCTCTCCGACGGTGACAAAAAATGGCTGACTATCTGGGAAACCTCTGGTCAAATTACATGTTACAAATACAGACTGAAATTCGTGGATCAAATAAGGAGGACTCTGAAATCTCGCAAATAACAACGCGCTTAAGACAACTCTTGATACGTAAGACTACCTTTTTCTGGCACGCTACTTATTTTCAACAATACATAGACACTAAAATTGTCCCCATTGGATTACGTATTCAAATATTCCCAACCATCCATTCAGTATCATCTGAATTAAAAAACAAATGGGAAGAAAACCTTACCCAATGTTCAATCGAAATGATGAAAATTCTAAAAGGATATTATGAGGCAGAAGCACTTATATTAGATAAGGAAATAGTAGAAATTGTGAACCAGCTAGCAGCATTCCAAAATAAACCCATCTTTAAGGAAAAAAATCTTGAAATTAAACATGCGGTAGAAAAATTCAGTGGAGAAATCATTAAAAGAAAAGATAAAAAGATGAACCGTGATCAGGTTGCGTTCAGGACAGGAAGAGCCTATAAATGGGAAAGAAACACGAATAAAACATATAGACCTAGACCACAAACCGAACAGAATAGAGAGGATGGCAACTGGTCGGATTCATCAGCTGCATCCTCTACATCTTCTAATTTTTGGAATGCCCGCCAAGAAAGATCTAATCGAGTAAGAACGGAAAAAAGGAAAGATGAGGAAAGGGACACCACAATGGGAACCCAATATAATTCACAAATCACACATACAGCAAAGGCCCCAAAACTAGGATCTAAAATTCAAAATCAACCCCCACCAAGTCCACTAGTGGGTGCATCAGGCACTTCAACATTAAGTGCTCAAGGAACACATTGTGGAACCATCCCCAAGAAAAACGCTCTCAATACTCAGGATAGCGCTTTTTTAGAACAGATGACATTAGGCCTTTTAGGCCCCCTCAAAATATCACCAACAGAAGAGAAAAACTAAATCAACAAACAAATTCTTTACAAGTCATTAATATCTCTGGTGTACAATTAAAAGAAGAGGAAATCAAAATATTAGAACTAGGGCTTAATTTCTGTCCATCAAAAGACGTAGATAAGTTTGAAATTGTGAAAGATGTGAATCTTTTTGCACGCAAGCTAAACTTTAGGAGCCTAATTGAAGGCCCTAAGATTAAGCAAAAAGAGGCCCCCATGGGAGGCCTCCTTCAAACATGGCGTGACTGGTCCAAAAAAGATTATAAGATGCTTAAAATCCTGACCGAACTTGAGGACGAGTCGGGCCCCATATCCACCGGACCCGACCCACCCTCGACCTCGGTCAAAACCACATCACAACCATTGCAAACTTTCAAAAAAAAGTCTAAACGTTTTCCCACCCAAACCAATCCCAAAGTAGATCTCTTCATCCATATGGTAACAAGAGATATTAAACAAATGAAAATACGGAAGAACCCGAGCAATCTGTCTGAAATTGAATACCAGGCTCTACGAGATCTACAACAACGTGGAGACATTATAATTAAGGCCGCAGACAAAGGCGGAAACGTGGTTATTCTAAACCAAACACAATACACAGATATGTGCAATAACATCCTCGAAAATAGAGCCTGGTACTCAAGAGTAAGCAGTTTACAGCTATTAAAAAACCAAAGAGAATTTCTGAAACTTTTGAATCAATATCATCAATGGGGAATTATAACTAAAGATCTTATGGAATTTTTGATAATTAAAGAACCCACAACACCCACGTTTTATGCACTCCCAAAAATGCATAAAAATCATACCAACCCCCCAGGCCGCCCCATAGTATCAGGCATCAACAGTCTCACACAGAATGCGAGTTCATATGTGGATGCATATTTGCGTCCACATGTGGAGTCTTTACCTTCATATTTGAAGGATACTATGCATATGTTACTAACAATTGAAGGCGTACAGATTGAGGACGATATATATCTGGTATCAATTGACGTTGAGTCATTATATTCAAATATCCCACACATTCGAGGTGTGGAAGTTGTAGAATCATTCTTGGATGAGAGAGGACTCGACCATAGGAGATTAAATAAGTTCGTCTTGGACCTGTTATTTTTCATCTTAACACATAATGTGTTCGTTTTTGATGGTTCCCACTACCTCCAGGTACAGGGAGTAGCGATGGGGACCAAGTGTGCCCCATCCTACGCCAACCTGTACCTGGGGGGGTGGGAACGCTGGCTCTTTGCCCAGGAATCCATGTCAGTCTATTTAGCACATATAGAGATTTGGAAAAGATATATCGACGACATTTTCGTCCTATGGTCGGGTCCTCTTGATATCCTAAAAAAATTTATAGAAGTCATAAATGTGAATGATTTCAATTTACATTTCACTTACGTTTATGATAAATCCAGGATTTCATTCTTGGATCTTGAAATTTACAGAAACAGGGATAATACACTAGCAACCACACTTTACAGGAAACCTACTGCGACAAATGCACTTTTACACGCCAATAGCAGTCACCCCAAACATGTGATTCAAGGAATACCAATAGGACAATACTACAGGATTCGTAGGAACTGCTCTGAAGATAATGAATTCGAGAAAGAAGCCTTACAATTACAAGATAGATTCTTACAAAGGGGCTACAGTAGGAAATGCACTAAAAAAGCATATAAAAAAGCAAAAGATAGCCCAAGAGATCTCCTCCTCTTTCAAGGGGAACCTCAAAACTCCCCAAATACAACAAAAATGATTACGAGATTCTGTGCACAGTCTAAACAATTAAAAGACATCATAGCCAAACATTGGCATCTGTTGGCAGAGGACAAAGTCCTTAGCAAATTTGTGGATGTAAAGCCCAATATGATCTTTAGGAGAAATAGATCCATTCGAGATATGGTAACAGCCAGTCACTACCGGAGAGACAAAAGGACAGATCCTTGTATCAAATTACCCCAGGGAACTTTTCCCTGTGGCTTATGTGACTATTGTAGGTTCATTGCTAGTAAAGCTCAACAAACCCTACCAAATGGTCGCCCATTTATTTTGAAACATTTTGTAACATGCCAAACCATAGGTATTGTTTATCTTTGGAAGTGCGAATGTCCCGCTTTTTACGTGGGCAAGACAAAACGACACTTCTGGGAGAGGATTAGGGACCATGTATCGTACACACGAGGCGGTGATTTGGAAAGTCCGATAGCCAGACATATAGCCCAAACACACAGATATAAATGTCCAAAATTCAAATTTTTTGCCTTAGAAAGGATTCATCCGGGACCTAGAGGGGGACCCTTTGATAATTTAATTTTACAAAAAGACACCCTCCCAGGTCTTAATGAACATCTGAGTTATACTCCCTTTCTAGGAGATTAATGCCCCTTTGAATATCCAATACAAGGCTCGTTTTTTAAAAAAATTGTTTTTTTTTTTGTTTTTTTTTTTTTCCTATCCCCCTCCCCCTCTTTCAAATGTTCTGTAGATCTGGATATCACATGACCCATTGTTCTGCATACCATTTGTCGCATGATAGCTATATACCTGCTATAATACTATATACCCTTTCTTTTTCTCTCTTTTTTTTTTTTTTTCTTACACCATTGTAAAACTCAATCGGTGTCCTTTATATTAGTAATTAAAGGTTTTATTGTCTGCACTTGTAAAGATTATTGCTCTTACATATAGATAGTTGGATTTCAAAGTCTGGATAGTAATGTGATTGAGTAACTACTTCAAGATTTTCCTTTGTATATTCCATCGTTTGTTCTGCTGTGCTGTTCTGGTGCATTCTTTTTATGCATACATTTCGGCATTAGCTTTAGCATTACGAGTTGCGCATTCATTCGGCGACGGATCGTCACTTCCGGTTTCGGGACCGGAAGTGACGCTCACTTCCGGTTATGCGGAAACATCCTCCCGCGGCGTCCACACGTGGACGCCGTTGGCGGGCGGATGTGGGGGGCGGGAGACTCAAAGGTAAGGGAGGTACAGACCCACATCAGGTAGGTATAAATAGCACAAACTTTATGGAGCTCATAATGGCAGATCTATTCCCAGACGACTGCTACCTTGACACTTTGATCTTAATGGCTGGTAAGCAATATTCTATACACCCTTTTCACTCAGCTTATTTATTTGACCTTTGAGAACAATTGAATACTTATGGTTCCTTTTTTGAATATATATATTTTTTTCAGATCCTAAATGAGAGCCATATGTCCATCGTTGTTCGGTGATTTCATCTTATCTAGTCCACATACCCTCGGCACTTTATCTTTTCTTGATTCCCAACAGGATAACCTATATGTACACTTACTCACTATCTGTGTAGACAATTGACTGGGAAATTTTCATTATAACCAGCATTTTACTCACTAAAGTCACACTTCATGCACGGCTTTTGTCTCTTCTATCACGAGAAGTATTAATTCTCAACAACAACTTTTGGTAAGTGCCCCCTTCACATATGAATCTGTCATCACACCTGTACGGGCTATATTTATATGTAAATTGAGGATTCACACAAATACTCCTTTTTTTTTTTTTTTCTTTCCTTCCTTAATAACCTTAAGGACCCAATGGCCTCTCTTCTACAAAAATTGTTTTTAAACCAAGATAAGTACGATTGACGCTGTCTATCTTTGATCCCCAAATCTGGGTAAGAATAGTTTACTAGCAAATTTTAAATATATCTTTATTCCTCTGCTTTTCTTGATGTGGATCCCCACTTTGTCATCTTGTGATATCCTGCCCAAACCTTGTATAGGGATGGACTATCCCCCGGTTTTGATTTAATTCCGGGGTACCAGTCTACCCTCTCTTTGCCCCCCCTTTGGGTCATTTGGTAATTCACATCTTACATTACTTCCCATATCTTTTCTACTCCTTGCTTTCCCCTTCCCCCCCCCCCCTTCTTTTTCCCTATTCCTTCCCTTTTCAGAAGACTTTTTTTTCTCTTGATTTTTGATGCACTATCTTTCTCCTGGAAGTCTATTGAGTTGTTTTCTAACTTCTCCAAATGATATATATAGGAAATAAAATAATTTATCATGTATAATTTATATGAAACATGTCTACGATTTAAACACACTTTTGGTTCCTCTTATAGGGACAATAGGTAGAAATATTTATGTTTATATAACAGAATGGTCTTGTTTTTATGTATGAATAGAAATAGCAATGTAAAATAAAGCCTACATATAATGAGTTGGTAACAAAAATGTTTTATTTATTCGGTTGTATTTATACACCTAATAAGTTTCTTATGTATTTCTAGATTTCTAAGATTGATTCTGTCTAAATACACCTTTTTTGCTGGACCCTGAAGAAGCGCATAATGCGAAACGCGTAGCTCCAGCAATATCCTTATAGATTTGTAAATTGTGTATAAGACATTGACGTGTTGAACTTACATATGCTCAAATTACGTACTTAATGTTTTTATTACATGTTTAAATAAAGATATATATATTTTTTTAATATATGTGTGTTGTTGACTACTCCTATAAACATATGCATATCTGATGATTTGTAGAGGCACATTTAAACCCCCCCCTCTTTCTAGGACATAGCTTGACCGACTCCTCTGGTTAATCTGTGCCCTATTATTGTTTCGATATTATACATGGGGGAAGGTGCCAATATAATTTCTGTTTAAACAGGCCCCCACTTCCCCTTCCATACAAATTTTTCCCCTATTTCCATGTTTGTCTCTAATTGAATGAATAGAGGTCTTGGCTTTTTTCTCTTGAAGGGCTTTGGCCAGGAATTTGCTACTTTTATTCCCGAATTCATAAAAGAGTTTCTGTTGGAGAATGAATTTGCGTTTAACTTTTAATATGTAACTCATCAAGTAGCAGCTGTCTATTGTGGACGAGTTCTAGATACGTGTGTTGGGCTTTAGTGCTTTTATGTGCTTTTTCTAATTCCCGGATTTTGTCGATTAGGGATCGGGTGTGGGCTTCGAGGGCTTTCTTTTTAGACGATTTAAGAGAGATAAGTGAGCCTCTCATGACACATTTGTGCGCCTCCCAGATAGTTATGGGGGATACATCATCGTCATTGTTAACCGAGAAATATTCAGTAAGTTTGTGCCTTATGTATTGGATGTCTGATTCGTGGGTAAGAAGTGAGGAATCCAATCTCCAGAATTTGTTATGTGAAAAATCTTTGGGGATTGATATTGTCAGGGATACGGGGTGGTGGTCTGAAATCAACATTGGCTCAATTGTTGGCTTCCTGATCAGGGGTAGATCTTTTTGAGAGAGGAAAATATAATCTAGTCTAGAATATTTTTGGTGAGGCGGGGAAAAGAAAGTGAAATCTTTGGCCGAGGGATTCAGCGTTCTCCAGGTGTCATGGAGAAGTAGATCATGGAGGGACTGTCTAATCTGTTTAAGAGCCTTGTATGGGAGAGATGTTGTTCCGGAAGACGAGTCTAAGATTGGATCTAGTGCTACATTAAAGTCTCCACCTAGTATCGTGATTCCTTGCTGGAAGCCTGCTAGTAAGGATGATATTTTCCTGAAAAACGGAACTTGTGCCGAGTTGGGACTGTAAATGTTTGCTAATGTGAACGGTTTTTGCGAAATGGTGCCCTTTAGGAGGATATATCTACCGTCAGGATCAACAATAGAATCAGTGCATTTCCAGTCTAGGTTTTTGGACAGGAGAACTGCTACACCTTTAGTCTTACCTAGTGGGTTGGTGGCCAGGTAGGATGTGGGAAAACGAAGGTTGCCAAGTTTTGGAGTGTTTTGTGCGTGGAAGTGCGTTTCTTGGAGGAATATGATATCAGCTTTTAGCTTGTGCATTATGTCTAGTACTTGGCTGCGCTTCTCTGGTTTATTTAAACCCTTGACATTCAAAGATACGATCTTGAGTGGAGAAGATTTGGGGGAATCTGAAGAGGACGTCATCACAAAAAAGTTGCTGGTCCCTCAAAATGGGGGACGTAGATGTGGTGGTTTTGAGAATATAACCAAGTTAGCACAGGAGGCAGAGACCGCCGGGAATGGAGAGGATTAAGGGGTACGAGAAGGTTGGGGAAATGTAGGAGGGGGCAGTAAGAAAAGGGAGGGGTAAGGTAAGGGTAAGTAAGAAGGGTTAAAGACCGAAAAATAGGGTATGAAAACGATTCACACCCTAACTGGATTTACAATTGTCGGAAGAGTTGACAGGAAGAGCGTCGAATACACTCAACCTATCCTGTGGGGTAAGTGGTAAGTATCAGAACGAGATAACAAATATATTTAGAGGTACTGCCTGCCGGCATGTGGAGGGTGATTGTGGTGGGGTTAAGTGCCCCTCCAATCGTGACAATTAGAGTGAGAGGATTAGATGATTGGGGAGATATTCAGGGAGCATAGGTGATGTATGTGGTTGTGAGATAGGCTGGGGATATTGATCTACAGCTAAGGAGTATGGGAAGAGTATATCCTTTCTTAATGGAATATTTGGGCTATGGTTTAGAAGCGAAGAGCAACAGAGGTTTCCGGGGAATGAGGTATATTAGGTATGAGAAAATGACGGTGAATATTGAACATACAATATAAAGTTAAATGTAAAAAGGTACGTTGTTTAGGGATAGATTGGTATTGGGGTAGTGAAAAGCAGGGTCGGAGGGTACATATTAAATATTACGCATACGTAGATAAAGCTTTGGTCGGGCTGACCGGATCATCCCCATAAGAATTGAAAGGGATCTAAAGATCTGAGAGTAAATCCAAGCTATATTTTGGAGTCATCACATTATATCAATCTGGATTGGGGTAGTAATTTCGCTTGTTTCTTAATTGGAATGTTGTGTATAGAAGATCTCAGTCTTAAAGTCATTCTTCCCTGTCCTCCCTCTCCCTCCCCCCACCCGTCTCCTCCCATAACAAGATTGATTCCAATCATGGGAGAATAAGGTACAGATAGATCCGGGCAGCCCGCCAGATTTTGTAAAGGCATTAGAGGGTATACCCAATACTTTTTACGTTGGTATCAAGGGGGAGGAAAATAAAAAAGAAAAGTCCAAGTGTCCCTGGTTTCTCAGTCAAAGTAGTTGGTGCGAAACTACTCTGAGGGAGGGTTGCATATGTGGTGCTAGGTACATTACCCAACCAGGTGAGAAACGAGTCTCGTCATCGGGGGGACGACCAGTGGAGAGGTTCAGTTCGGTTCATCAGCAAGATCTTCACCTGTGACCAGGGATGTAGAAGTCCGGAAGTCTGTGAGCTTGGAAAGGGTGATGTATTCTAGCGCATGGGAAGACATCAATGTAGATCAGAGTCTGTGGAAAAAAAACATAAGAGGGCAGGTGGAGGAATGTCTTGTGGGGGGGGATACAGTGAGACAGCGAAAAAGTAAGAGAAAAGGGGGAGAGGGGTTGCAGAAATATATTCAGCACTTGAGGAGTGTAGGACTTGAGATATCATTCTTGTCTCGGATGCCGGTGAACCGGGGAAGCGGTTGGACTTTGTCTATCTTGCATCGTGCTTCGGGTGGGTATTGCAGGTCCAGGAGATGCGGATCTTGGGCGCCTTATATGGAACTCATCTCTCTCCGGAATTGCGTCGGTGGAGTTGGTTCTACGGAGGGACCGAGAGTTGAGCGGCCTGTACCAATCTGGAAGCTCTATATAAGGTATGTTAAGTGTATTGCAGAAGTTGTGCAATTCTTCTGGGATCCTCAGATTGGCTGTGCGTCCGTTCGCCGAGGCAGACAGGCAGAACGGGAATTTCCACCGATACTGGATGTTTCTTGCTCGTAATAAATCAAGTAGGGGTCTCATGTCCCGTCTACGTTGCAGAGTTATTGGGGACAGGTCTTGGAAGATCTTAATATCAGATCCCTGATACAGGAGGGTGTGATGGTCTCTTTTCCTCCTTAAGATGTCTTCCTTCAATTTAAAGTTGACCAAACAACAGACAATATCCCTAGGAGGGTCAGTGTCTCTCGGTTTAGGCCTGAGGGCCCTGTGAAGGCGTTCAACCTCGATTGGGGCTTCAGGTGGCCTGCCTAATGCATCATTAAAAATGGCAATGGTAGCTTTTGTCACCTGAGCTTGTTCCACCGACTCTGGGATGCCTCTCACGCGCAGGTTATGGCGACGGCCTCTATTATCCAAATCTTCGAGTTGCCTTTGCATATCCCTGAATTGCGAGTCATGGGACTGTACTGAGTGGGATAAGGTTTGGATAGAATCTTCCTGGGAGAATACTTTGTCTTCTACTTCAGTAACTCTGGTGTTGATAGAGTTAAAGTCCCTCCTAAGATCAGCTATAGCCATAGCCCAAGAGGCCTTTAGCTCATCTGCTATGGAGCGCATTTCAGGGAAGGTAACTGGCCTCAAATGTGAGGGATTTTGTGGTGGGGCGAGCGTGTCCATAGCCGAGTTCGGGTCACCTTGCTGCATGGTGCTCGGATGGTCAGTCACAGACTGCGGGGCGGAGGTACCTCGGAGCACTTCCGAGTAGGCCTTGGTCTGAGCCGGGGCCTCGCGTACCTGCTGAGGCTGCCGAAAGAGTTCCGGAATGCTGCGGGTGCTGCCGGAGTTCTTACCGCGGGGTGAGCACGATCTGGAGGGTGAGGAGTGGGTACTAGCTCTCCCCGTCATCTTTGCTAGGCTGTCGATGGAGGGGAAAGGCTAAAAATCAGCTTTAGTCTCACACGCCGGCCGGGAGCTGAGAGATCAAGCGGCCATCCACGTTCCGCGCCAAGCCACGCCCCCCAGGACAATTCTACTAAATAGCAAAGAGGGTCAGCTGGCCTGGAGACATGGATGTGCAGCTGGTGCCCTGGTACAGACAAAAATGATGGATGCGTGCGGATTGAAGAGCATGATTCGCCTTACAGTGACCTTCATGCTGGCTGAGCTGAGATGGAGCGGCATTAAAGGAGTTACTGTACTGCGTGGGAATGTGCAAGCTGGAGAAATCTGCCTAGCAGGAGGAGCCACCGCCAATCCGATGTTGTGGGCGGAGACGCCACCTAAGTACAGCCAATCCGAAACGAGGAAGGGAGTCCATAAATTACTTCCACTTTCGGGTGGGGCTGAGAGGGAGACATGTGTGTGGAGGAGCAAGATGGCGAGTACCAGAGTGAGCCGGAGCAAGGAGGCTATCCCACGTGTTGGCAGAGATCTTGCAGAGCAGACTGGAAAGCCGGCATCGACCCTGTGGGATACAGGGGTGCGATTAGTGCCCGATGGAAGACTGGCATTGTGCACCGGAGGAGGCATGGAGCACTTGGACCTGGTATGTAGTCAGTGTCTGAGTGTTACCATGCGGATGCAAGTTTGGGGCCAGTGCAGGCACTGCCGCAATCTGCTGCTGCGGGCAGAGAGGAGTGATGCTCAGTCCAGAAGAGTTTGATATGGGAGACCAGGGTCACTCATGCCCTATCGGCTGCAGAATCGGGACCTTAGAGTGCTACAGAACTGAGCTCTATAAAATCTGCCAGTGAAATAGTGTGTAAAGTGATGGAAACCTGAACTTCTGAGTCTGTGTGCATGCAGGTAGTGTGGGCCGGGGAGCGGCCACCTGATGTACAGAAAGCTGCAGTGGCAGGAATAAAGTCTGCTCCAATCATGGCAGAGGGGAATAGATGGCCTGCAGGGACCAAGGCTGTGAGTGTGAGCAGTGAGAAAGAGGCCGGAGTCATCGATGTGGGGTCTCCCAGTTTCCAGCATCAGTTTGGATCCTTGGAGGAGGGATTGGATGTGTGGAAATCGGAAGAAGAGATCGAATGGGACTGGGGGTCGGCTGACCGGAGCAGTTCAGCCACTCCAAAGTTTCTTGATGAGGAGACTAGGGATTCCATGGTGTGTGGACAGTGCGCCAGGCCTATGCTAATTGGGTCCCAGACCTATCCTCACCTCGAAACTATGCCCGGGCTTGGGATCAAAATGAGGCCTATGCCTCCCTCATCAAAAAGGAGAAGACTAGGGTTGAGCGAACATGGACTGTATTGTTCGGGATCGTACCGGACTTTTGGGTGTTCGGTACCCGGACACGGACCCGAACATTTCACTGTATGTTCGGGATACAGTCCGTTGTTCGGTTGTGTTGGCGCGGTTTTAATGGCGTGGTTTCAACTGCTGCAGGGCAGCCAATCAACAAGCGTTTAACTAGTGTGCCCTTAGAAGCCATTACAGCCATGCCTACTAATGGCATGGCTGTGATTGGCCAGTGCAGCATGTGACCCAGCCTCTATCTAAGCTGGAGTCACATAGCACCGCACGTCACTCTGCTCTAACTACTGTAGGGAGAGGTTCCTGATGCTGCTGAGGGAGAGATAGGAGATTATTGTAGGGGCAGGCTGGAGATTGCTTTCAGGGAAAGAATAGGAAGAATCTTCAATCAGACAGCGATCTACATCGATTTTATTGTGTGGGGGTGCAGTGCATGATCTTTTTGCCCTGACCTGAGCCCAGTGAGGAGGAGGGAGAAAAAAAAAAACCTTTTATCAGTCTGTTAGGTGGGCGGCGTGCGGCGTGTAGCGGCCATGTAATGCAAGCTCAGTGCATTTGTGTCTGCTTAATCTGGATTTAAAAAAAAAAAAAAGTTTTTTTCCTTCATATTTTACTGTAACTTACAGCGTTTAGACACTGCTGTTCTAATCTGCTATTCAAAAAGCACCAATTTATGGGGACAATTATTTTTCAGTTTTTCATTCATACTTTACTGTGACACTGACATACAGCTAAATCTCAGGGTCATACATTAAACTCTCAGCTAAACCTATTTTTATGTTTTTTATGTTATTTTAAGTTATTTCCCTATCCACATTTGTTTGCAGAGCACTTGCCATGCTCTTAAGAAGTTTTTGCTTCCATTTGCAGCTCTCTAGCCCTTTCCATGTTTTTTTTAGAGCCATTTTAGTGCTCCAAAGTTCGGGTCACCATTGACTTCAATGGGGTTCGGGATCGGGGTAGAGTTCGGGTTAAGTTCGGGTCACGAACCCGGACTTTTTTTTCAAGTTCGGCCGAACCTGCCGAACCCGGACATCCAGGTGTTCACTCAACTCTAGAGAAGACCCTATATTCCCCATCTAGGAGAGGTAATCAGAAAACCCTCCCCTGATTCTCTAAGATGCGAAGATGGATACAGAGGAAGGTGGCCTTAGAGTATGAGTATGACTATCCCTATGCTCCACAGGAAGTCATGCTAGAAAAAGAGGCCAAAAGAGAAGCCTGGTGTTATGAGGCTGTGTGGGACTTCCTCTTTGTTCCCAAACCCCACCACAATTAGTCCAAGCTGGAGCTATGGAAGACCTTCCAGTCGGTGAAGGCACATTGGAATCATGGGTGGGCTATCTATATAGACCAGGTAGAAGTTTGTCGCCCAGATGGATCTGGCCAGGCTTGATCAATCCAAGTCCAAGATAAAGAGGGGAAAGTTGTACAAATCCCCCATCTGGATTACTACTGTAAAGGAGAGACTGTTGAACCCTAATAAGGCTGGCTAGCCTGTGTTCATTGACTGCGGGACATACTGCAAAGGAAAAGTTCAAGTTCAGTTGTTGCTAGGGCCTATGCCCTATTCCCATTATCACTTTTCCTTCTATCCTTGTAAGAGGGGTTGAGGAAGCTACAAGACACCACTGTTCCGTGAACTCACTTAAGAGGGCCGACCCTCTAACTTACCAGGAGAAAGACTCTGAAAAAAGAAAAAAGCTGAAATTGTACTATTAAGGAGATCATTTGGGCCATTAGGGCCAGGGTCGTGAATTACAACAAGCCAAAAGAGCCCTCTGTGGACTATTTTAGGCCAATGGGCCGGTAACAGAACTATGTTGAGTGGCTGCCCGGAAGAAGTGGGCAGCAGCCTGAGATCCTTTGGTGGGGGGTGCCCTAGTGCCAGGGGCCCCTGAAGAAACTATTGACTCCTACAGGACAGATGGGTTGTTCAGGCTCCGGCAACGAAGTCCCTGTCAGAGGAAGACTGGATGTCTTAGTGCTGCAGGTGAAGAGGACACTGTGAACACCAGTTCTTGGACTGTACACGCCTTTCTGGCCTTGGGGGTGTGACCAGTAGTAGGGAGTCAGTGGCAGGGTTTAGTTTCACCTTGGAGGAGCGATGCTGAACACTGGGTCAATACTGACGTATGGAGTACCTGCTGGATCCCATAAATGGGGACGCTGGGTGAGAAGGTCGCCTCTGTGGGGAGGGCCTTCTCACTACAATAAGTTAGACATGTGGTTGCTTAAAATATGTATACAGTATATGTAATATATCTTTTTGCAGAAGTGTCTAACCCTTTCTTCCTTTTAGGCTGTTTACTACTAATATGATAGTTAGTCAGTTAGGATGTTATGTCCACCCACCAGTACAGAGTTTTGTTTGGTGGGGGGGTGCATTGCGTTAAATGCACCCAATGTGTATCATATTTTGTACAGCAGAGGTAAAATATATATTTTTTCACATAATTTATTAATTGTAAATTTGTTCTTTCTCTTTTAACCCTTTTCCAAGTTAGTGGAATACTCTGTAATTTTTGATAGGAGCTAGGTAGGAAGAATAGCTTTGCTCTGCCTGCTTTTCAGGAGAGTAGCAGCAAAACATAGTTGCTCTCTCTGCCTACCAGGGGAACGTGATAAAAAGTTAGGCCTGCTCTATGTGCTCAATGTACGATTCATGTGGGCTGAGGGAGTGTCCCCACTGTATCCAATAAGGAGGTTTGTTGGACAGTGCATGAAACCTGGCCAACGACGCACAGGCTTTTGTAACTGGAGGAATCCAGAAAGTGTCATTCTCAGCAGTCCCCTAGGGGGCAGTGCTACATATATGTGTATATATATATATATATATATATATATAATTTATATACAGTATCTCGCAAAAGTACAGCCCTCACATTTTTATAAATATTTTATTCTATCTTTTCATGTGACAACACTGAAGAAATTACACTTTGCTACAATGTAAAATAGTGAGTGTACAGCTTGTATAACAGCGTACGTTTGCTGTCCCCTCAAAGTAACTCAACACACAGCCATTAATGTCTAAACCGCTGGCAACAAAAGTGAGTACACCCCTAAGTGAAAACGTCCAAACTGGGCCCAAAGTGTCAATATTTTGTGTGGCCACCAATATTTTCCAGCACTGCCTTAACCCCCTTGGGTGTGGAGTTCACCAGAGCTTCACAGGTTGCCACTGGAGTCCTTGTCCACTCCTCCATGACGACATCACGGAGCTGGTGGATGTTAGAGACCTTGCGCTCCTCTGCCTTCAATTTAAAGATGACCCACAGATGCTTAATAGGGTTTAGGTCTGGAGACATGCTTAGCCAGTCCATCACCTTTAACCTCAGCTTCTTTAGCAAGGCAGTGGTCGTCTTGGAGGTGTCTTTGGAGTCGTTACCATGTTGGAATACTGCCCTGCTGCCAAGTCTCTGAAGGGAGGAGATCATGCTCTGCTTCAGTAAGTCACAGTAAATGTTGGCATTCGTGGTCCCTTAATGAACTGTAGCTCCCAAGTGCTGGCAGCACTCATGCAGCCCCAGACCATGATACTCCCACCACCATGCTTGACTGTAGGCAAGACAAGACTCCTCACCTGGTTGCCTCCACACACGCTTGACACCATCTGAATCAAATAAGTTTATCTTGGTTAGATTCAGACCACGGGACATGGTTCCAGAAGTCCATGTCCTTAGTCTGCTTATCTTCAGCAAACTGTTTGCAGGCTTTCTTGTGCATCATCTTTAGATGGTCTGGTATGACAGCCATGCAGACCAATTTGATGCAGTGTGCGGCGTATGATCTGAGCACTGACAGGCTGAACCCCCACCCCTTCAACCTCTGCAAAAATGCTGGCAGCACTCATACGTCTATTTCCCAAAGACAACCTCTGAATATGACCCTAAGCATGTGCACTCAACGTCTTTGTTCGACCATAATGAGGCCTGTTCTGAGTGGAACCTGTCCTGTTCAACCGTATGACCTTGGCCACTGTGCTACAGCTCAGTTTCAGGGTCTTGGCAATCTTCTTATAGCCTAGGCCATCTTTATGTAGAGCAGCAATTCTTTTTTTTCAGGTCCTCAGAGAGTTCTTTGCCATAACGTGCCATGTTGAACTTCCAGTGACCAGTATGAGAGACTAAGAGCGATAACACCAAATTTCACATACCTGCTCCCCATTCACACCTGAGACCTTGTAACACTAATGAGTCACATGAAATCGGGGAGGGAAAATGGCTAATTGGGCCCAATTTGGACATTTTGACTTAGGGGTGTACTCACTTTTGTTGTCAGCGGTTTAGACATTAATGGTTGTGTGCTGAGTTATTTTGAGGGGACAGCACATTTACGCTGTTATACAAGCTGTACACTCACTACTTTACATTGTAGCAAAGTGTAATTTCTTCAGTGTTGTCACATGAAAAGATAGAATAAAATATTTACAAAAATGTGAGGGGTGTACTCACTTTTGGGAAATACTGTGTGTGTATATATATATATATATATATATATATATATATATATATATATATATATACACTGTATATACCCTCTACAACCCATATACCTTAGCCATTTTAAAAATACAACATATATTTATGACTCTCTAAATATCTGAAGGATTCTCCACAATTTTCCATATTCCGTTTAGTGTTAAATAATTATTTAAACCTCCATTTGTCGTATATCCTACCACCCCTTTCATATGTGTGATAATCTTACAAACTTCCATCTATTCACTTCCATGTACTTTATTAATCCCCTACAATTTCAAGAGAAAAAAAAAAAAAAAGAGTATTTAGTTGCAGAAAAAAAAAATAGCCAAAGTTGCAAAGTTTATTCTGTGATAACTTTATAGAGATCCTTACTACATACTACTGACCCCTGTATGCTACCCTATATACTACTGATCTTTGTACACTGCCCTACATACTACTGCCCCCTGTATGCTGCCCTACATATTACTGACCTCTTTTCACTGCCCAACATACTACTGACCTCTGTACATTGTTCTAAAGACTAGTAACCTCTGTACACTGCCCTACCTACTACTGAGCTCTGGATGCTGTCCTACATCCTACTGACCTCTGTACACTGCCCTACATACTACTGACCTCTGTACACTGCCCTACACACTACTGACCAGTGTATGCTGCCCTAGATACTACTGAGCTCTGTACACTGCCCTACCTACTACCGAGCCCTGGATCCTGTCCTACATCCTACTGACCTCTGTACACTGCCCTACCTACTACTGACCTCTGTACACTGCCCGACACACTACTGACCCCTGTATGCTGCCTTAGATACTACTGACCTCTGTACACTGCCCTACATACTACTGACCCCTGCATGCTGCCCTGCATACTACATATCTCTGTACACTGCCCCACATGCTACTGACCTCTGTACACCGCCCCACATACTACTGACCTTTGTAAACCGCCCTACATACTACTGACCTCTGTACACTGCCCTACATACTACTGGTCTCTGTGCACTGCTCTACATACTAGTGACATTTGTACACTGCCCTACATACTACTGACCTCTGTACGCTGCCCTACATACTATTGACCTCTGTACACTGTCCTAAATACTACTGACCTCTGTACACTGCCCCACACTACTGAACCCTGTATGCTGTCCTAGATACTACTGACCTCTGTACACTGCCCTACATAACTACTGACCCCTGCATGCTGCCCTGCATACTACATATCTCTGTACACTGCCCCACATACTAATGACCTCCTGAACACTGCCCTACATACTACTGACCTATGTACACTGCTCTACATACTACTGGCCTCTATACACTGCCCTACTTACTACTGACCTCTGTACACTGCCCTACATACTACTGACCCCTGTATGCTGCCCTATATACTACTGATCTTTGTACACTGCCCTACATACTACTGACCCCTGTATGCTGCCCTACATATTACTGATCTCTTTTCACTGCCCAACATACTACTGACCTCTGTACATTGTCCTAAAGACTAGTAACCTCTGTACACTGCCCTACCTACTACTGAGCTCTGGATGCTGTCCTACATCCTACTGACCTCTGTACACTGCCCTACATACTACTGACCTCTGTACACTGCCCTACACACTACTGACCAGTGTATGCTGCCCTAGATACTACTGACCTCTGTACACTGCCCTACCTACTACTGAGCCCTGGATCCTGTCCTACATCCTACTGACCTCTGTACACTGCCCTACAGACTACTGACCTCTGTACACTGCCCTACACACTACTGACCCCTGTATGCTGCCTTAGATACTACTGACCTCTGTACACTGCCCTACCTACTACTGAGCCCTGGATCCTGTCCTACATCCTACTGACCTCTGTACACTGCCCTACATACTACTGACCTCTGTACACTGCCCTACACACTACTGACCCCTGTATGCTGCCCTAGATACTACTGATCTCTGTACACTGCCCTACATAACTACTGACCCTTGCATGCTGCCCTGCATACTACATATCTCTGTACACTGCCCCACATGCTACTGACCTCTGTACACTGCCCTACATACTACTGACCTCTGTACACTGCCCCATATACTACTGACCTTTGTACACTGCCATACATACTACTGACCTCTGTACACTGCCCTACATACTACTGCTCTCTGTGCACTGCTCTACATACTACTGACCTTTGTACACTGCCCTACATACTACTGATCTCTGTACGCTGCCCTACATACTATTGACCTCTGTACACTGTCCTACATACTAAAGACCTCTGTACACTGCCCTACACACTACTGACCCCTGTATGCTGCCCTAGATACTACTGACCTCTGTACACTGCCCTAGCTACTACTGAGCCCTGGATGCTGTCCTACATCCTACTGACCTCTGTACACTGCCCTACATACTACTAACCTCTGTACACTGCCCTACACACTACTGAACCCTGTATGCTGCCCTAGATACTACTGACCTCTGTACACTGCCCTACATAACTACTGACCTCTATACGCTGCCCTACATACTATTGACCTTTGTGCACTGCTCTACATACTACTGACCTTTGTACACTGCCCTACATACTACTGACCTCTGTACGCTGCCCTACATACTATTGACCTCTGTACACTGTCCTATATACTACTGACCTCTGTACACTGCCCTACACACTATTGACCACTGTATGCTGCCCTGCATACTACTGATCTCTGTGCACGGCCCTACATACTACTGAGCCCTGTATGCTGCCCTACATACTACTGATCTCTGTATGATGCCACACATACTACTGACCTCTGTACACTGCCCCGCATACTACTGACCTCTGTACACTGCCCCACATACTACTGACCTCTGTACACTGCCCTACATACTACTGACCTCTGTACACTGCCCTACATACTACTGGCCTTTGTATACTACCCTACATACTACTGACCTCTGTACGCTGCCCTACATACTACTGACCTCTGTATGCTGCCCTACATACCACTGACCTCTGTACATCGTCCTACAAACTACTGACCTCTGTTATGCTGCCCTACATACTACAGACCCCTGTACACTGCCCTGCATACTACTGACCTCTGTACACTGCCCTACATACTACTAAACTCTGTACATTGCTCTACATACTACTGACCTCTGTACACTGACCTCTGTATGCTGCCTTAAATACCACTGACCTCTGTACACTACTCTACATACATAGTTACATAGTTTGTGAGGTCGAAAAAAGACACCAGTCCTTCCTGTTCATCCTATGATGTGTGTGTGTGTTTGCTGTTAACCATACATTGTATACCCCTGTATATTGTGGTCTTTAAGTTGCCTATCTAATAGTTTTTTGAAACTAACGATGGTCTCTGCTAATATGACTGCTAGTTGAAGAGAATTCCACATCCTGACTGCTCTGACAGTGAAGAAACCCCTACGTATTTTAAGGTTAAACCGTTTTTCCTCAAGTTTTAGTGGGTGGCCACGTGTCTTATTGTATTCCCTTTCTCTGAAAGGTTTGTTCCTTATGCTAGGGTCGCCAGTACAGTATTTGTACATTGATATCATATCCCCCCTCAAGTGTCTCTTCTCCAGAGAGAATAAGTTTAGTGCTTGTAGTCTTTCCTCATATACGATGTCCTCCATTCCCCTAATTATTTTTGTTGCCCTTCTCTGGACTCTCTCTCCAGTTCCAGCACATCCTTCCTGAGGACCGGTGCCCAGAACTGGACAGCATACTCCAGATGTGGCCGGACCAGAGTCTTATAGAGTGGGAGAATAATCTCTTTATTTCTGGAGTGAATCCCCTTTTTCATACATGCCAGTATTCTTTTGGCTTTGCTTGCAGCGGCTTGGCATTGCATGCCACTGCCAAGCCTGTTGTCTACCAGTACCCCCAGGTCCTTTTCCATCCTAGACTCACCCAGAGGTTCCCCCCCCAGTGAGTAGCTTGCTTTTGTATTTCTGACGCCCAAGTGCATTACTTTACATTTTTCAACATTAAACCTCATCTGCCATGTAGTTGCCCACCCCATTTTTGTTCAGATCCGCTTGTAAGGTTTCCACATCCTGCATAGAAGATATTGGCATGCTTAGTTCAGTATCATCCGCAAATACTTACATACTACTAACCTATTTGCACTGCCCTACATACTACTGACCCCTGTACGCTGCCCTACATACTACTGGTCTCTGTACACTGCCCTACATACTACTGACCCCTGTACGCTACCCTACATACTACTGACTCCTGTACTGTGCTCTACATACTACTGACCTCTGTACGCTGCCCTTTATACTACTGACCTCTGTACACTGCACCACATACTACTGACCTCTGTACACTGCCCTACATACTACTGCCCTCTGAACACTGCCCTACATAATTTCTTCTCTTCAGTCTTCACAAAAGAATCGGGGGGCTACACTAACCCAGCTTGTAATGCTAAACTAAATAATACACCTCAGGAAGTACTGCCATGGCTAACAGAAGATAGACTTAGAACTAAACTAGAAAAAACTTAACATAAATAAATCACCGGGACCGGATGGCCATTATTCTTGATCTTTAAGGATAGTCTACAGACGGGTATGGTGCCAGCTGATTGGAAAAAAGCCAACGTGGTACCAATATTTAAAAAAGGGCCGAGATATATCCCGGGTAACTATAGGCCGGTCAGCCTAACATCAGTAGTCTGCAAGATTTTGGAGGGAATGTTAAGGGACCACATTCAAGATTTTAGTAATGAAAACTGTATTATTAGTAGTAATCAGCATGGATTCATGAAAAATTGTTCTTGCCAAACCAATCTATTATAAAAAAAATTATACAGTGATATATAATAGAGCTGCGCTCAACCAATTTTGTGCACTAAATGTATAAATTGCTCAAATCGTACAAAGTGTGATTAACAGGTGCAAACCTATTATTAATCATATAGATTGAAAAACAATTGTGTGTATAAATAGATAAATGTAAATTACAGTGCTCTAATCCAGTGGAATATGAAGGACACACTGAAATCAATATAAAAGTCCTGAAAAAATGGTGGAACATAAGGTGCCATGTGTAAAAATACAAATCAACTGCTGGTATAACACAACCATAAAGCAAATTGTTGAATCCAATATCACCATCCAAAATATATAAATAAATAAAGTCTCTGAAGGGATCTCTCAAAACACTTCTAAGATATTCAATACCTCCACCAAGACACAGGACCACCCGGTGTGCACAAAAATGCTTACCGGAATGAATGGACCCCTTAATTATAGGGGGTCAGTTCAAGCTGGAGAAGTTGTATACAGGGCAAGTAGTTCAATATCCAGTAAGTAACTGCAACCCGATACATATCATCCACCTGGGGGTCTCCTCACAGCCAGACTCCTTGTTCCTTAGTTAACCTTGCTCAGCTTTATACGTCACACATCCAGCAAGCTGCCCTTGCTGGACTTCAGTTCCGGGCCTGCTCTTACTCTCCGGCCTCCTCTCCTCCCGGGCTGAGTGGAGTGGTGGCGGCTGTCAGGCGGGGAGAGGAGGGGGAGGAACACTCCGTGTTAATAAATGTTAATAGATAAATGTAAATTACAGTGCTCTATTTCAGTGCAATATGAAGGACAGACTGAAATCAAAATAAAAGTCCTGAAAAAATGGTGGAATGTAAGGTGCAATATGTAAAAAACAAATCAATTGCTGGTATAACACAACCATAAAGCAAATTGTTGAATCCAATATCACTATCTCTATCCAGTGAAGAGGTGGAGAATGAAAAAAAAATCCAAGACACTCTCACTTCCTGTGCCCGCCAGAAGTCCCGCCTCCGCTGTCTCCACCTATTGGCCATATATATATATATAATGCCGCAGTGATCCGCCAAACTTTGCACTTTGTGCTGTCTAGTAGCTGAGCGGCCTGTCACACGGAGTGTTCCTCCCCCTCCTCTCCCCACCTGACAGCCGCCACCACTCCACTCAGCCCGGGAGGAGCGGAGGCCGGAAAGTAAGAGCAGGCCCGGAACTGAAGTCCAGCAAGGGCAGGTTGCTAGATGTGTGACATATAAAGCTGAGCAAGGTTAACTGAGGAACAAGGAGTCTGGCTGTGAGGAGACCCCCAGGTGGATGATATATATCGGGTTGCAGTTACTTACTGGATATTGAACTACTTGCCCTGTATACAACTTCTCCAGCTTGAACTGACCCCCTATAATTAAGGGGTCTGTTCATTCGGTTAGCATTTTTGTGCACACCGGGTGGTCCTGTGTCTTGGTGGAGGTATTGAAGATCTTAGAAGTGTTTTGAGAGATCCCTTCAGAGACTTTATTTATTTATATATTTTGGATGGTGATATTGGATTCAACAATTTGCTTTATGGTTGTGTTATACCAGCAATTGATTTGTTTTTTACACATGGCACCTTATATTCCACCATTTTTTCAGGACTTTTATATTGATTTCAGTGTGTCCTTCATATTGCACTGGATTAGAGCACTGTAATTTACATTTATCTATTTATACACACAATTGTTTTTCAATCCATATGATTTATTAATAGGTTTGCACCTGTTAATCACACTTTGTACAATTTGAGCAATTTATATATTTAGTGCACAAAATTGGTTGAGCGCAGCTCTATTTTATATCACTGTATAATTTTTTATCATTTATCACGTTTTCCACGTTTGTGTTGCGGCTCCCATTTAGGATTTATTTCCTTGCATGTCAATTTTATTATCATTTTTTTAGTTTTTAATAGTTACTGTTGCGTGGGTACTATTGGCGCTTAACGCCAATTCTTTTTCTATAAACCAAGCTATTAACCTTCTATGATGAAGTGGGCTGCCACCTAGATAAAGGTAAGCCTGTGGATGTGGTGTATCTGGACTTTGAAAAGGCCTTTGACACCATTCCCCACAAACGCTTACTGTACAAACTAAGAAATGTAGGTATGGACCATAAGGTGAGTACCTGGATAGAGAACTGGCTCCAGGGGAGAGTCCAGAGGGTGATGATTAATGGGGAGTACTCGGATTGGGCGGGTGTGGAAAGTGGGGTCCCCCAAGGTTCTGTCCTGGGACCAATCCTGTTTAATTTATTCATAAATGATCTAGAGGAGGGGATATCTATTACAATCTCAGTATTTGCGGATGATACTAAACTAAGCATGCCAATATCTTCTATGCAGGATGTGGAAACCTTACAAGCGGACCTGAACAAAATAATGGGGTGGGCAACTACATGGCAGATGAGGTTTAATGTTGAAAAATGTAAAGTAATGCACTTGGGCGTCAGAAACACGAAAGCAAGCTACTCACTAGGGGGGAAACCTCTGGGTGAATCTAAGATGGAAAAGGACCTGGGAGTACTATTGGACAACAGGCTTGGCAGTGGCATGCAATGCCAAGCCGCTGCAAGCAAAGCCAACAGAATACTGGCATGTATAAAAAAGTGGATTCACTCCAGAAATAAAGAGATTATTCTCCCACTCTACAAGACTCTGGTCCGGCCACATCTGGAGTATGCTGTCCAGTTCTGGGCACCGGTCCTCAGGAAGGATGTGCTGGAACTGGAGAGAGTCCAGAGAAGGGCAACAAAAATAATTAGGGGAATGGAGGGTATCAGCTATGAGGAAAGACTACAAGCACTGAATTTATTCTCTCTGGAGAAGAGACACTTGAGGGGGGATATGATATCAATGTACAAATCCTGTACTGGCGACCCTAGCATAAGGAACAAACTTTTTAGAGAAAGGGAATACAATAAGACACATGGCCACTCACTAAAACTATAGGAAAAACGGTTTGACCTTAAAATAAGTTAGGGGTTCTTCACTGTCAGAGCAGTAAGGATGTGGAATTCGCTTCCACAAGCAGTCGTATCAGCAGGGAGCATTGATAGTTTCCAAAAACTATTAGATGGGCACCTTAAAGACCACAACATACAGGGGTAAACAATGTACGGTTAACAGCAAACACACACACACATCATAGGTTAAACTGGATGGACTGATGTCTTTTTTCAACCTCACAAACTATGTAACATACTACTGACCTCTGCATACTTTCCTGCATACTACTGACCGCTGTATTCTGCCCTACATATTACTGACCTCTGTATACTGCCCAACATAATACTGACTTCTGTACATTGCCCTAAATACTAGTAACCTCTGTACACTGCCCTACCTACTACTGAGCCCTGGATGCTGCCCTACATCCTACTGACCTCTGTACACTGCCCTACATACCACTGAACCCTGGATGCTGCCCTACATCCTACTTACACTGGCCAGAAATCAGAGCAGATAGCCACGCCTGAAACTAAATAAACCTTCCTAGCAGTATTTCAGAGTGTGGCTCGGGGATATTTTCAGTACCAAAAGCGGTAACCCCGAGCCATACTTCTGGGATTACCCCAGAATCATACTCACCTTCCCTGCGATCCCCCGCCATCCTCCCTGGCGTCCTCACACTCTCTCCCCGCTCTGTGCACGGCCGATTGCCGACACTTGCCTTCCGGTTCCCTTCCCTGCGAGCGTTGCTACACAAATTACATGATACAAAGCTGTGATCCTAACGGATTACACTGTATCATGCCATTTCACCGCAGGATTGCACCTGGTTACTTTTCCAGTGCCCTGCTTGTGCTTTTCCAGTACTTTGTGCCTGGAAAATTTTGAATGACCATGACATACAAAAAGCATTCTTTTTGCGCAAAAGCGCTTTTAGACAAACTGGAAAACAGCGTCAGTGAAACGGAGTTACCTGAAGAACAGCGATAGCGATTTGTGGGAAAATTCCTCATCAGGTACGGAAAGTGGCAACAGCAACGATTCTGATGTCTCTTTCTGGCACATAGCTTGTTGAATTTGTGAAGTATATCAAATGATTCTTCAGAATTTCCAACAAAGCTATGTGCCAGAAAGAGACATCAGAATCATCGATGTCGTCACTTTCAGTACCTGATGACAAATTTTCCCACTAATCGCTATCAGTTCTTCAAGTAACTCAGTTTCGCTGTTGCTGTTTTCCAATTTGTCTAAAACTGCTTTTGCCTAAAAAGAAAGTTTTTTGGACGCCATGGTCGTTCTCGATTTTCCAGGCACAAAGAACTGGAAAAGCACAGGCAGGGCACTGGAAAAGTCACCAGGTGGAATCATGTGGTGAAATGGTATGATACAGTGTAATCCGTTAGGATCACAACTTTGTATCATGACATTTTGTGTATTTACATTTTTTAAATTGCCGCCGGTTCCACCCCCCTGCATAGCAACACTCGCAGGGAAGGGAACTGGAAGACAGGTGCCGGCATCTGCCGAGCACACAGCGGGAGGACAGCGGGGGAAAACGGCCGGGGATCACAGGGGAATGTGAGTTTTAAAATGTAAAACAACAGATGTACCGCTTTTAGCACAGAAATCTGAACATAATCAGACCGCCGGGGAGGTTAAGGAAATCGGCATGCAGTACCAGATGTTCTGCCTTCATGATGAATTCCTGTATCAGACTTGTGGGGGGAAACCAAAATGAAAACTAATTGTAAATGAAAGTGAATGCTGAGTTTCTCACTGAAACTATTGTAGCACCCCCCTGGGTAGGTGCTAGAAAATATGCTTTTTGATTACCAGAGAGATTGCCAGGATCCATTGGTAGGGTCTACTCATGGTGCTCAGGTGCAGCTCAACTTGTCTGAATGTTTCACACTGGTCCAATAGGGAAGCATATTGGACAGTGGGAGGAAACCTGACAAATGAGGGCACAGGGATTGTTACAGCTCTGGTTATTGGCAGAGGAGAGTGCCTTGGTGAATGCGCTTGGGGTCTTTGGCTGGAAAGTGGCTGCCCCTCCTCTGTAGAAGTGGACATGTGGCCTTGGGTTGTCAAATTGAGGGCCTGAAAGTCAGATAGAAGCTGAACCCAGAGGTCCTGAGGAGCTGGCTGGAAGGGAGACACTGGATCTGATTCTGCCTACAGTGAGTACAGATCTGTGTTATGGGGCCTGTCATGTGAGGGCCATCCCTTCAGAGGCAGAGTCAGTGGATTGGTGTTAGTCAAGGGAATGCTAGAGAGTGTCCTGAAGATAAAGTAGCTGCATCAAGTCTGCTGCTAGAGAGAGCAATAAGATGCAATTCTTCCATACAAGTGGCAGTATGGTTAAAGCAATGCGTCTGCTTTCACAAATAACCTGGTGAGGCCAAGTGAGAGTTGTCCTTATCTACTGTGAATAGTTCAGTTGGAGTGTCCCACTATTTCCTTCTCTCATCCAAGTTCCACAATAAATAAAAAACCAAATACCCTGGACTGTTCACTGAGTAACAAGCAAATGGGAGTAAGGATGCATGTGTGAAAAATCCCCTAGTGACTGTCTGCAAGGTAACTAGAGGGAGGCCCAATAAGTCATCACACAGCAAGCCCTACAGGGACAGTGCTACATTTGGGGGCTTGTGTGGGATTCTCCTCTGAGTTACAGAAGGTGTTGCTTTCCGGCAACGACCGAATATATACCCAAGAAACGCTATGTCTTCTTATGTAAAGTGCTGGAATGTCATCAAAGAAAGGATGTGTTGTACTATGAAAGAAAGTAATGTCTGCTTTACAGTCACCAGTGCAAGTGTGCTTTCAAGTTATGGCCAAGAAAGCATTACCCTGGTTTTGGGAATTTGCACATCAGGGGTTGGGTCAGTACATGTGCTGTAGCTGAAAATGTCTGCCGTGCAGTTGGTAACAGCAGGACAGTTTCCAGCAGCAGTGGGGGAGTTCGGGTTAACATGTGAATGAAAAGATGTAACCGGAGCTCAGGTAAAGACAGAAGGGGCAGATGTATGTGTGTCTGTGGCAGGGAACACAATCTGCATTGCAGTACCATTCGTACAGGCTGAGAAGTTATGGCAGCAGCGAAGGGGTTACTGCACCGCATGGGAGAGAGCCTGCGAAATAGATCTGCCCAGCAGGAGGAGTCACTGCTGGAGAGTCAGCTAGTCTGGGGACATAGGCAGAGTCACTGTCGCGGCCCGCTAAACCAAACAGAGGAGTGGAGCTGGGATGTCACTTCTGCCGTCAGGTGTAGCTGAGGAGAAGACATGTGTGTGGAGGAGCAAGATGGCGGATGCCGGAGTGAGCCGGAGCGTGGAGGCTATCTCACGTGTTGGCTGAGAGCCTGCAGAGTGGACTGAGATGCAGAATCCGACCCTGTTGGACACAGGAGTCTGATAGCCAAAGGAAGTCTGGAATTGGGCAGTGGAGGGGACACAGAGCATCTGGGACTGGTATGTGGCAGTTGCTTGAATTTATCCGTGTGGCTGCGAGCGTGGGGCCAGTGTGGGCACTGTGGTGACATGTTGCTGAAGTTGGAGCAGAGCGATTGCCAGCCCAGAAGACTATATGTGAACCTGGGAGGAAGGAACATCCTCTGAACTGTCAGTAGTGGCTATTGCCTTTGGGAGAGGATGGAGAGTGCAGAGAACACTGCAGAGGCTGGAAATAATGGTGCAGACCTGCACAACCATCTGCCAAACTAGGGAAACCCATATTTCAGAGGGGCAATGCACGCAAGTTGTGAGGGCTAAGCAGCAGCCACAGGGTGCATTAGTAGTGGTCACAGAGGGGCGTCAATGGATCCAGAAGTTGAAGTCCTCTGGTTCATCCAGTTAGGAGGAGGCAGGGATCATTGATGTGGGGTCACCCCACTTTGAGTGCCGATATGGATCCCTGGAAGAGGGAATCAGTGAATGAGGATCAGATGAGGAGACTGAGTGGAACTGGGGAACTGAAGGAAGAAGAAGTCCTACAAGTTCCTCTTCACTTAGTGAAGAAATAGAAGCAGAGCTCGTTTGTATGAGGTGTGCGAAAAATCACGGGTTCTGTGACGCCTATGCCACAAGGGTCACAGACTTATCCCCACCCCGCACCTATGCTTGGGCCAAAGCACAGAACAATGCTTATTCTATGCTGATCTTTAAAGGGGAGTCCCCGTATGCCCCACCTGGGAGAAGAGATAGGCAGAAACTTCCCAGGTTCTCTTGTTTCCAACAAATCATTCAGAGGAAGGTGGCCATGGAATACGGATACGATTATCCATATGTTCCATGTGAGGTAATGGAGGAAATTGAAAGCAAGGAGGCTTGGTGTGAAGAAGCTTTCTTGGACTTTCTCTATGTCCCCAAGCTGCATCGGAATGATGAAGGAAGTCATTGGTGATTTTTTAAAGGCTAAACAGAGACCCTTATCTGTTATTTCATAACTTTTTTGTGTTTAGGGGATTTTATGGGCCTTTTTTGTGTTTTTTGTGTTTAGGGGCTCTCACTACCTCCAGGGGCAGGGGTGGTGATGGGGACACAATGTACCCCATTGTACGCCAACCTGTACCGAGGGGGTTGGTGTGAGTGCCAGGTGTTCTTTAATGATGACGCGTCAATGGACCTGTGCCAGGTGATTTCCTGGCACAGATACATCGACAATGTCTTTATGATTTAAGATGACACAAGGCTGAAGGGCGGGAGTTGGATACCTTCATGGATCAACTTGTCTGCAACAAATTCATTATTAGTGATGGACAAACATTGGCCGGGGAGGTTCGCGAACGTCAGCCTCAAAGTTTCTCAAAAGTCCGCGAACCGCAAGTTCGCAGCGGGCTCCATTGACTTTAATGGGAGGCGAACTTTAAAAACCTTTAGGTCATATTTACAGCCACAAAAGACGTACTAGCTGTGCACAAATAGTCCTAACACATGGACAATGTCATAACAGAAGTATTGCAATTGTAAAAGTTGCCCTAAATGTTTTTTTTTTTTTTACAGCAAAAAATTATTTTTTTTTTTTCATAAATCAGCCAGAACTGACAGCAGCCGGTAAATAAATGTTAAATACATATAGGGTCCATTCACACATCTGTAAAATGGGTCCGCATCCATTCCACAATTTGGCGGAACCTTTACAGACCCATTGTTTTTCAATTCCAGTCTGAAAAATTAGGCATTCACAGGATAAAGAAGTAAGTGTCGGCCATTCCAGGCACCAAAAATAAGCCCACATGGGTTTACCTGACAGCTAAGAACGTAGTATTTTGTGGCTTGAGGTACATTAGGCATTCACAGAATACAGAAGTAAGTGTCGGCCAGTATAGGCCCCAAAAATTAGCCCACATGGGTTTACCTGACAGCTAAGAACGTAGTATTTGGTGGCTGGAGGTACATTAGGCATATACAGGATACAGAAGTAAGTGTCGGCCAGTATATGCCCCAAAAATTAGCCCACATGGGTTTACCTGACAGCTAAGAACGTAGTATTCTGTGGTTGAAGGTACATTAGGCATTCACAGGATACAGAAGTAAGTGTCGGCCAGTATAGGCCCCAAAATTAGCCCACATGGGTTTACCTGACAGCTAAGAACGTAGTATTTTGTGGCTGGAGGTACATTAGGCATTCACAGGATACAGAAGTAAGTGTCGGCCAGCATAGGCCCCAAAAATTAGCCCACATGGGTTTACCTGACAGCTAAGAATGTAGTATTTGGTGGCTGGAGGTTCATTAGGCATTGACAGGATACAGAAGTAAGTGTCGGACAGTATAGGCCCCAAAAATTAGCCCACATGGATTTACCTGACAGCTAAAAACGTAGTATTTGGTGGCTTGAGGTACATTAGGCATTCACAGGATACAGAAGTAAGTGTCAGCCAGTATACGCCCCAAAAATTAGCCCACATGGGTTTACCTGACAGCTAAGAACGTAGTATTTGGTGGCTGGAGGTGCATTAGGCATTCACAGGATAAATAAGTAAGTGTCGGCCTGTATAGGCTGCAAAAATTAGCCAACATGGGTTTACCTGACAGCAAAGAAAGTTGTATTCCGTGGCCGGAGGTACATTAGGCATTCACAGAAAAAATAATTGTCGGCCCTGAAAGGCCCCAAAAATGTGCCATTCAATGGACATGAAATGCCTTTTATGCTGCTGTATGTAGCGAAGCCAATGACCAGAAATTGCTGTGGGTGGATGGCGGTCTGGTGGATATTTGTGGCCTGGCATGAGGAATTTCAATGAAACATGGTCTACTGGTCACATGTGTTGAATTCCCCAGAGATCTATGCCGCATTCATTTTTATAAATGTGAGGTAGTCTACACTGTCGTGAGCTAGGTGAGTGCGCTTATCGGTCACGATCCCCCCTGCTGCGCTGAACATCCTTTCAGACAGAACACTAGACGGGGGGCAAGCCAACATTTCCATTGCAAATTGTGCAAGCTCTGGCCAGAGGTCAAGCCTGCCCACCCAGGAGTGGAGGGGTTCATCACTCCTCAGAGCATCCACATCGGCCGTTAACCCAATGTAGTCGGACACCTGTCGGTCTAGACGTTCCCTGATGCTGGATCCAGAGTACAGCTGTCGATGGTTCGGCTGAAAGGAGGATCTTATATCTGAAGGGACCAAGACCTCTTCAAACCACCCTCTTCTTGCAGGCGCTGTTGGATTGCTACCCGCAACTGTCTCTCTGTGACTGGAAATTCCTCTGCCAGCGCACGGAAAAGCAGAATGCAGCATTTCTCGCAGCAATGCCTGGAAGTGCTGCATTCTGACCGCCCTCTGTGATTGTGGTAATATTTCCACCATTTTTTGTTTGTACCGAGGGTCTAAGTACGTTGCTACCCAGTACTGGTCCTTGGCCTTTATGCTTTTTATACGGGGGTCCCCCTTAAAACACTGGAGCATGAAGGCCCCCATTCGCACTAAACTGTAAACGGTGTAGTGGCCTGCTTCCAGCTCATCATCCAGCATAATGTCGTCCTCGTTCTCCTCCCCCCATCCACGGATAACACCAGGGATCCCAGAAAGGTTTAAAGCATGCTCTTCTTGCTCCTCTTCATCCCCCCCAGCACCATCCTCCTCTGACTCCTCTTCAGACTCCTGCTGTTGACTTGTCTCAGATGGAGTAGCACCCACTGGGAATTCATCCAACATTGCGACTTCCTAATTTTCCTGCTCCTGCTCCTCGACGGCTTGATCAATGACACAACGCAATGCACGCTCCAGAAAGAAGGCGTAAGGTACGATGTCACTGATGGCGCCCTGGCCGTGACTGACCAGTTTGGTGATCTCATCGAATGGCCGCAGAAGTCTGTATGCGTCCCGCATGAGCAGCCACTGGCGAGGTGAAAGAAACCCAAGCTCCCCAGAACCTGTCCTGCCACAGAGTTCTTACAGGTAGTCGTTAACTGCACATTTCTGCTGGAGCTGCCTATCAAGCATATGCAACGTTGAGTTCCATCGCGTCGGGCAGTCACAAATAAGAAGCCTGACGAGCAGGTTGTGTTGCCGCTGAATGTCAGCAAGATGAGCCATGGCTGTGTAAGATCTTCTGAAATGGCCCGAGATTTTCCTGGCCTGCCACAAGACGTCCTGGACCCCAGGGTATTTGGCAACGAATCGCTGCACCACCAAGTACAGGACGTGTGCCGTGCATGGCACGTGTGTTATTTTGCCGTGTTTCAGCGGGCTCAGCAGATTGGCATTGTTGTCGCACACCACTTTATTAATTGTCAAATTCAGCGGTGTCAGCCACTGACCGGCCTGTGAACGCAAAGCTGAAAGGAGTGCAGGACCAGTATGGCTCTTGGCTTCCAGGCACAACAGACGCAGCACAGCATGGCAATGTCTCACCTGGCATGTGGAATAGGTTCTGGGGATCTTGGGCGGTGCAGCGGAAGAGATGGTAGCAGTGGAAAAGGAGGAGTCAGCCGAGGAGGAGAGGGGGGATGGAAGAGGAGGAGGAGAAGAAGAGGCAGACCTGCAAGCAATCCATGGTGGTACAACTAAAACTACACGGGTGCCACAGGTTACATGCTTGACGGCCATCAGAAGGTTCACCCAGTGGGCAGTAAAAGTTATATACCTTCCCTGCCCGTGTTTGCTAAACCATGTGTCTGTGGTCAGATGTATCTTGGCACCAACACTGTGTGCCAGAGATATATTCACTTGCCGCTGAACATGGCCATACAGCTCTGGAATGCCCTTCTGTGAGAAATATTTTCTGCCTGGGACCTTCCATTGTGGTGTTCCAATGGCCACAAATTTACGAAAGGCTTTCGAGTCCACCAGTTGATATGGCAGTAGTTGGCGGGCTATCAATTCCGACAAGCCAGCAGTCAAATGTTGGGCAAGAGGGTTATCCGGCGTCATCATTTTTTTCCGCTCCAACATTTGGGACACAGAAGCCTGCCTTTTTCCAGAACAACCTGATGACGGCATCATGGAAGGTGGAGTGGAGGACAAATATGAGGAGAGAGGAGAAGGAGAAGAGGCTGGATGGTGAGAGCCTGGAGTGTGGCTTTGTGGGTTCTGAAGGTGTTGCTCCCACTGGACTCGGTGTTGGGAGTTCAGGTGCCTTCTTAAGGCGGTTGTCCCTAGTTGAGTGTTGGGCTTACCGCGACTTCTGCGTTGACTGCAAAGGCTGCAGATGGCAACACTGTTGTCAGCAACGGACACATTAAAAAAAGCCCACACTGCGGAGCCATGTGTCGGCGTCCTGGGAGTACCAGATGTGACTGTACATGGTTGATGGCTCGCTCCTGATACATTTGCAGTCTGCTTTGTACCTCTTGTGCAATGCAAGTTATGCCTGCCTCTCCTCCCTATCTGCCGGTCCGTCTCTCCCTCTGAACTCCCCTCCTCTTCCTCTCTTGTGGGCACCCACGTGACGTCCATAGACACGTCATCATCCACGTCACCTTCCCTACCACTAACAATTGAGATCTCGGAGTAGGCAGCAACAGCGGGGGCCGACCTCCTTGGGCTGATCTGGGTACTGTCATCAGACTGCTGAGTGGCGGCTGTTGCTACCTCCTCTTCCTGATCCGATGCCAGCAATGGCTGCGCATCACAAATGTCTTGTGATGGATCGGAAAATAATTCCAGTGACTCAAGCGGAGGGTATGTGGTGGTGGTGGTATTTGTGGTGTTGTCTTTGGGTGTGCACACAGCAGGGAGTGAAGAGGGTGCAGATAGAGAGGATGAGGAGGGTGCAGAAGAGGAAGGCTGAGTGAGCCACTCAACCAAGTCTGGTGCGTCCTTTGACGTAATCGAACGTGCCTTCTGAAACTTTACACTTTGGCTCCGGCCTACTGCTCCTGCCCTACCCCTACCACCCCTGCGTAAGTGTCTGCCTCTTCCTCTGCCTATCATGTTTTTAAATTACCCTGTGACAAAAGTCTCTAGAGAATCGCAGTATATCTGGAAAAAGGTATATAACACCCCACTTCAATCTGTGGTATTGAGGGGCCACAGGTTTATCACACCAGTTCTACAAATAATTGGCCAGTAACTGTTGTCACTGTGTGTACCAGACTTAACTCAGCAAAAGGGGCAATATTGTTGCAGGACACAAATACACTTGTAAAAGTATACTCAGATAACACCCCACTTCAATATGTGGTATTGGGTGGCCACTGGTCTATCACACCAGTTGTTCAAAAAATTGGCCAAGGAGTCTGGCACTGTTTGTAGTATTGCTGCAGCAACGCTCAGTTACCACACCTGTCACAATGCTGCACAGTGCACAATAATACTACTAATGCACTATAATATGCTTTCTACAAAGTATATTATACTGTGGATTACCCCCCCCCCCCACCTTTTTAGTGCTCTGCACAACAGCAATACCAAAAAAAATTTGCAGCCCTTTAAATGACTTTTGTGGACATTAACAGAGCGATTTGTGTGACTGTAGCCGATCTCTCTAACTGCCCCTAAAGCACAGACTGGATACCTGCCCCTAACCTGAAAAGAGACTGGACCTATACCAAAATTGCAGCCCTTTATATGACTTTTGTGGACATTAACAGAGCGATTTGTGTCACTGCAGCCAATCTCTCTAACTGCCCCTAAAGCACAGACTGGATACCTGTCCCTAACCTGAAAAGAGACTGGACTTATACCGAAATACCAGCCCTGAAAAGGACTTTTGTGGACATTAACAGAGCGATTTGTGTGTGACTGCTGCCAATCTCTAACTGCCCCTAAAGCACCGACTGGATACTTGCCCCTAACCGGAAAAGATACTAGTAGACCTATACCGAATTACCAGCCCTGAAAAGGACTTTTGTTTATCTTCACAGAGCTATTTCTGTCTGGCAATCTCTCCCTCATGGCACAGGCAACCTCTCCCTACGCTGGCAAAAAGCAGAATGTGAAATGGCCGACAGCTCAGGTCTATTTATATGTTAGGGGGCATGTCCATGTGCTGAAATGTTTTAATTGGCTGTCCCGTTCCACCTGATGGCTGTGTCATGGGTCAAAGTTCTCCCCAATGTAAACTAATATGGCCGCCGCGAACAACGCCATTTGTTCGCAAATTTGGCGGGTAGCAAACAAGCAAAATTTGCCGCGAACCGACCGCCGGGCAAACCGCAAGGCCATCTCTACTCATCAAACATTGGGGAATATAAATTCCAGGCCCCTCTCCCCCCCCCCCTTGGAGGAGTTCCCCAGAAAACAAAGAGGCAAACTCAAGCTAAAAGCTAGCACAAATTGTGGGGAGAGGAAAGCCATCTGAAAGATCAGTTTCAGAAAGTGCAAAATAGGATCCAGTGGTCCTTAATCCCAATGACTTCTTCAGAGAGGTTGAGAGTCCCTTAACCTCTTCAGTTGTTGTTTCTGCCAAACAGGAGTAAGTGGACTAGAAGGAGAAGGCCTTTTGGCAGATGAGGGACCCCTGGCAGTGGAAGGAGGAGGGATCTCTTGGGTAATCAGCCCCTAGTGTAGGAGTAGGCGTTCACCTTCAGAAAATGATGAGAAGCTATGGGCCTTGTTCCGATATGAGAAGTTTAGGTGAAATGGAAAGCACCATCTGTATGTTATGTCCTTTTGAGCGAGAACCTGAAGGAGGGGTTTCAGAGATTGATGTCTTTGTACGGTAAAGAGGCAGTGGTCCACAAAGACCTGGACCTGATGTCCCCGAATAGTGAGCCCATCTGAATTCCTGGACAATTTCATCACCTCTTCCTTGACAGAGTAAAAGTGAGGTGTAACTATAATGTCTCTCGGTAGACCATCAGATTGCATTGGTTGCAAGGCTCTGTGCACTCTGTGCACTCTTTCCGACTTCAAACAACCACCTGGGATGTCTGGGATTAAGTCCTTGATGAAGGAAGTCCTCTGACTCTGAAGTTTTCAAAGTCATCTATTTTGGATAGTGCAGTTTCCAACTGATCCTGGATATCCTGTATTTTGGAAGTATTTTGGTTAATTTTTACAGATTGATCAGCCTCCTTTTCTATGACTTCCATTCATGATCTCAAATGCTACACTTCAGCAAGGATAGAGGAGATAATCTGTGCAGCTGTTTGGATCAGACCCCTGGACAGCATTGTGGAAGAAGCTGCTATCATGGAAGGGAAATCAGTAGGGGTGATATGGGGATTGTGGGCCCCCTTCTCACATGCATCTGGGGTGACCAGAAAGTCACTCGTGGGTGTCAGGATAAGGTCTTCACATGTCCTCCCAATCAGTGATTCAGTAGATGCTGGGGAAGGTGCAGCATGGAGCTGATTACTAACTGTGACATGTACAATAGTAAGTATTGTAGGGCTAGAGGCATCTTGGTTAGCTATGGATTCCTCTATATCACAGTCTGTGCCTCGTGTGATAGCAGCCACCATCTTCAAAAGACCGGCCAGCTGACTTGACAGGTTCCTCCTAGCAGAGCCTCTGGCCATCAGATTATTCCCTGGGTGTTCCCAGGTCAATCACTGGTGGAGCGGAACAGGAACGAGTGCTCTGAAGGCTGTGGTGGGGATTAGGGATGATCAAACTTTTCAAAAGTTTGGTTCGGCCAGAACATCCGAACTTCCCGAAAGTTCGGCCCGGTATCAGAACCCCATTGAAATCAATGGGACCCGAACTTCGGTAATCAAAAAACACCATTTTGAAGCCTTAAAACCCAATAAATGCCCCTAAAAAGTGCCTAGGGGTCTGGGTCATGCCCCAGGGACTATTAATCACACAAAAAAAAGTTCTTAAAAATTGTCATTTTTGATAGAGAGCCAATTATTGAAAAAATTAAAAAAAGAAATTAAAAAAAAAAAATTCTTTGGATTTAGTATCTGGGGGGGTCTAAAAAGTGTACCTGTGAAGTTTCAGCTCTGTAGCATGTCCAGAACCAGAAAAAAAAAGATTGTTTGTATTATGTCACTTATAGAACAGGGATATGGCTTCGCTATTTTCACACCTATATATGTGTAAGTGTAAAATACATATAAGTGTGTGTGTATATATACCACTATACACAAGTTCAGATGTTTTGCCTGCCTCCAAAAACCCCAAAAAAATGCCTGCAACAACACATCTGGCGTTTTTTTTTTGGCGCTAGCGTTTTTTTGGGCATTTTTTTGGGCGTCTTTGGAAGCAGGAAAAACATCTGAACTTGTGTATACGGGTATATATACACACATACTTATATGTATATATACACCTAGACATATATAGGTGAGATAGTAGCAGAAATATATGCTTGCGCTAATTAAATAATTAACACTAATATGGCTCTGCTCCTATAACACCTATATATGTGTAAGTGTAAAAATACATACAAGTAAGTGTGTATATATACCACTATACACAAGTTCAGATGTTTTGCCTGCCTCCAAAAACCCCAAAAAAATGCCTGCAACACACCTGGGCGTTTTTTTTTTTGGCGCTAGCGTTTTTTTGGCCATTTTTTTGGGTTCTTTGGAGGCAGGCAAAACATCTGAACTTGTGTATATGGGTATATATACACACATACTTATATGTATATATACACCTAGACATATATAGGTGTGATAGTAGCAGAAATATATGCTTGTGCTAATTAAATAATTAACACTAATATGGCTCTGCTCCTATAACACCTATATATGTGTAAGTGTAAAAATACATACAAGTATGTGTGTATATATACCACTATACACAAGTTCAGATGTTTTGCCTGCCTCCAAAAAACCCCAAAAAATGCCTGCAACAACACACCTGGGCGTTTTTCTTTTGGTGCTAGCGTTTTTTTGGGCATTTTTTTGGGTTCTTTGGAGGCAGGCAAAACATCTGAACTTCTGTATAGGGGTATATATGTACACACTTATATGTATTTTACACTTACACATATATAGGTGTGATAGGAGCAGAGCCATATTGGTGTTAATTATTTAATTAGCGCAAGTATAGATTTATGCTCCTTTCACACCTGTATATGTGCAGGTGTATATATACATAATAGTGTTAGGTAGGAAAGTGCGCTGATTCGGATAAGGGTGTGCCGCTACCTTAGAGTGAATAATGTGGAATGTGTAAAAAATCAGGTGCGCTACCCAAATGTGTATATTGAAATACAACAATAGTGTAAAAAATATACTAATTATGGAATAAATTATGGAAACAGTTCAAATCGTGCTAACAAAATAGTCCGAAATGTGACTGGTGAATCACCAATGTGCAATAAACGTCCATATTAAAAGTCCATAAATAAAGGTGCAAATGTGGTGACATAAACTTCAAACTCAGGAAGATGTGAACTGTGATTGGAAGGTGCAAGGTCCCACCACCAGCTTAGCCTCTTACCAAAAGTTAAACTTTAAGGGCATATACGGATGTGACCGCTCCAGGGGTCATGCAACCAGGTGGAGGGATTCCCAAAAAAAACTCAGAAGGCACTCTAACACACTCATGCTCCCTAGACTCTTACCGGACAAAAGCCAGACAAGAAGCTTGGAATAATATTGATGAGTGATCCTGCCGGGAATTGCTGGGCTCTAGGATGGTTGCTGTAGTTGCTTGTGTCCAAGAGGAACAGACCCAAACAGAAACCTGATGGAAACGATCCTGCCAAAAGTGCCTGGACTCTGATAGGCTACTGTGACTTCTGTGTCTGGTTAACCTCAATGATAGGGGACACAACATAGGGGACCGCCATAGTGCATTATCAACAGTAAGATTTTATTGAATACAAGTGATTGCACTTACAGTTATGAATACAATTATAGCGAGTTCCCCCAAGGTGGAGCTGTATGGCGGGGTCCGCCGGCAGTGCGGACCACTGCCTAGGTCTAGTTGTGATCTAGGTCTAGGCGCCGCATCATCACAACTAGACCTAGGCAGTGGTCCGCACTGCAGGCGGACCCCGCCATACAGCTCCACCTTGAGGGAACTCGCTATAATTGTCTTCATAACTGTAAGTGCAATCACTTGTATTCAATAAAATCTTACTGTTGATAATGCACTATGGCGGTCCCCTATGTTGTGTCCCCTATCATTGAGGTTAACCAGACACAGAAGTCACAGTAGCCTATCAGAGTCCAGGCACTTTTGGCAGGATCGTTTACCATCAGGTTTCTGTTTGGGTCTGTTCCTCTTGGACACAAGCAACTACAGCAACCATCCTAGAGGCCAGCAATTCCCAGCAGGATCACTCATCAATATTATTCCAAGCTTCTTGTCTGGCTTTTGTCCGGTAAGAGTCTAGGGAGCACTAGTGTGTTAGAGTGCCTTCTTAGTTTTTTTTGGGAATCCCTCCACCTGGTTGCATGACCCCTGGAGCGGTCACATCCGTATATGCCCTTAAAGTTTAACTTTTGGTAAGAGGCTAAGCTGGTGGTGGGACCTTGCACCTTCCAATCACAGTTCACATCTTCCTGAGTTTGAAGTTTATGTCACCACATTTGCACCTTTATTTATGGACTTTTAATATGGACGTTTATTGCACATTGGTGATTCACCAGTCACATTTCGGACTATTTTGTTAGCACGATTTGAACTGTTTCCATAGTTTATTCCATAATTAGTATATTTTTTACACTATTGTTGTATTTCAATATACACATTTGGGTAGCGCACCTGATTTTTTACACATTCCATATATACATACATGGGTGTGTATATATACCCCCTATACACATGTTTAGATGTCATGCCTGACTCCAAACATGTCCTCAAAAAATCCCTATAAACGCCTGCAGCCAAAAAGCAAGCTGACCGGTGAGAAGCCATATCAGTGCTCTGAATGTGACATAAGAGAAACGATCTTTTCTCTATAGCGGTCACCCTGATATGGAAGGGTTTGGTCACCCTGCCATAGCAGTCAGAGTCAGTTCACCCTACACTACATTACGGTCACCCTGGCACTTAACACTTTCCCTACAGAAACTAATTTTTTGCATCTAACTAAAGTGTAAAAGAGCACTCTAACTACACTAGATATCCCTTTCCTCACACTAATAAATGCTAAATGACACTTTTGAAGCAAATTTAAGAGAACTGCTTCCACTCTCTTCCATGTCCCTGTATTACAATGCTAGGAATTTGCCGGGGCTATCTTATATACTGGGGGGCGTATTCACTAATGATTGGTCTAGGGACCCCCTAGTCACTCCAATCACATTCCTAGCATTCTCCTGCCCCCTCAATTGGCTTTTACTAATGGTTCTGGTCCAATCACGGGCTTTTAAAGCCCACTTCCTGACCCATTGCATTTTGGTCGGTTCTGGTTGCCGAATTCCGAACTTTTCAGCAAAAAGTTCTAAATTCGGCCGAACCTCGAACAGCCAATGTTCTGGTCGAACCGATGGTTGACCCGAACCGTTCGATCATCCCTAGTGGGGATCAGAAGACCGGAGCTGTGCGGAGCTCCAAGGCTAACCGCCCATCTTGGAGTCCCCTGCGCATTCGCCTCCCTGAAGGTTTTTTTTTACCTTAATATATTCTCTGCAGTGGAAATTTCTGGTTGAGACTCTAAATAAAAGGTAACTCTGCAATTGCAGGAACAGATTCACAGGACACAATCTCTGTGTTTAAAATGTTCAATCTGACAAAATGTATTGTCACATATTTTTTTATACATAGATAAGAAAGGGGTGGTGTGAGATGTTATTAAAAACGAACAAATAGAAATATGTTATTATAGGCTAGCGAATAGAACAATTGCAAAAGTAAAACCTTGAGGGAGGGGGGGGGGAGTAAACAGAAAGAGAGCATTTAGCAGACGTTGTGTCTGTGTGTTAAGTGAAGGTTACAGAGCACCAGGGGCGTTGCTAGGTGAGAAAAAGACCAGGGGCTTCAGCCCGAAGGTAAATTTGATAACCCCTCCCACATTTCAAAGTAAGCCCCGCCCAAGCTCCACCCAATGCCCCTCTCCCCTCAACCCTGCCCAATGCCCCACCATAAAATGTTCTAAAATGTGACCACACGCATGTTAATCTGTCAACTTTCTAATCTCCACTTTTACTTGTAACTCTTCCCATAAAGCAATTAAGAGCACCAATTATGGCAATCAGGGTGCCCCATGTAGAAGCCTTTCTGGAGGCTCCTATGGAACTTCTTCAGCCATTTTGGAAATAGCAGAGGTCCCAGAACATCCACAACACACAAGAGAAATTATTTCCCAGTAGTCTAGATTAAGCACTAACACCAAATCTTTCCAAAGTAGCTGTAACCAGAAAATGGTGAGTCAGCTCCTCTATGACTTCCTGGGAAAGTTGAACATCAAGGGCTTCTTCAAGAAACTGTGTACAAAGCAAAATTTTAAGTGCAAAATGCGGCAACCCAGAGTAACCGATCAGCATTTACTTATCTGACATCACACTAGCAAAAGATGAATTCTAATTGGTTGCCACAGGGTTTAGGGTACCTTTGTACAGTTTCAGTAAATTAAGTTAAAAGGCTAATATGGGCTAAGGCTTCAAAAATCAGCCCTCCGTCACTCTCTCATCTGTGCAGTGGTGTACCTAGAGCATTTGGCACCCGGGGCAGATCCTATATCTGGCACCCCCCCCCCCCCCCAAACTTAAAAATGTACAAACACCCAAAAAAATTTGTAATGTTTTCAAGAATATTTGTTGCAAATATTTCACAGCCCCCCCCCATCTCTCTAATCACTGTGCCCCCTTTTGCACTCTCTGCCTTCCCTGCACAGTCCTACCTTTGGCATAAACAGATCGCTGATACTATTAGCAATGTGTTTAAATTTGAGTAAGAGATTGGAGACATCTACAGGAGATGGTCAGAGACTGCGGACATGATACAGGAGATGGTCAGAGACTGCAGACATGATACAAGAGATGGTCAGAGACTGCAGACATGATACAAGAGATGGTCAGAGACTGCAGACATGATACAAGAGATGGTCAGAGACTGCAGACATGATACAAGAGATGGTCAGAGACTGCAGACATTATACAAGAGATGGTCAGAGACTGCGGACATGATACAAGAGATGGTCAGAGACTGCGGACATGATACAAGAGATGATCAGAGACCGCAGACATGATGCAAGAGATGGTCAAAGACTGCGGACATGATACAGGAGATGGTCAGAGACTGCAGACATGATACAGTAGATGGTCAGACACTGCGGACGTGATACAAGAAATGGTCAGAGACTGCGGACGTGATACAAGAAATAGTCAGAGACTGCGGACATGATACAAGAAATGGACAGAGACTGCGGACATGATACAAGAAATGGTCAGAGACTGTGGACATGATACAGGAGATGGTCAGAGACTGCGGACATAGTACAAGGGATGGTCAGAGACTGCAGACAAGATAGAAGATAGAAGAGCACTAGGGGGGCTAGAGAGCACAGGAGGAGACTGGAAAGAAATAGGGGGGGGGGGTTGGAAAGCATTGCAGGGGGGTTAGAAAGCAAGGGGGTGGAGAGCAGGGGGGGCAGGGAAAACCAGGGGAACAGAGTACGGGGGAGGGGGGAACTGAAGAGCACTGGGGGGGCTGTAGATCACTGAGGGGGGAGCCAGGGAGCACAGGGGGGTGGAGAGCACTGGGGGAGTCAGAGAGCATGGGGGGAGCTGTAAAGCACTGTGGGGAGCTGAAGAGCCCTGGGGAAGGGGGGCTAAAGAGGTGGGGGGGCCTGAAGAGTTCTGGGGGGGTACTGGAAAGGGGGGTGTAAAGTATGCATTTATTAGAAACAGAGAAGAAAAATACATCAACATCAGCAGTTCTATGGCACATCATTCTTTGTCAGTTAAACACTCTGACCTATACATATCTGTGAACACTTGCAGATTAATATGTGCACATTATTCTAGGTATATTGGGGACAGTGGCGGCTGGTGCTCAAAATTTTTTGGGGGGGGCGCAAACAGAAAAATGTAATAGGCATTGCTTTGCGGCAAAAAACGCTGTAAAAAATCGCGTGACTTTGAGGTTGCAAAAGTGTGAAAGGGGCCTTCAGTAATTAAGGTACAGTGTGCCCCCTTTCAATGCAGAGAGACCAGCGTGCCCCCTTTCAATGCAGAGAGACCAGCATGCCCCCTTTCAATGCAGTGACCAGTGTACATGCCCCATTCAATGCACAGTGACCAGCGTACATGCCCCCTTCAATGCAGTGACCAGCGTACATGCCCCCTTCAATGCAGAGATCAGCGTACATGCCCCCAATGCAGTGACCAGCGTACATGCCCCCTTCAATGCAGAGATCAGCGTACATGCCCCCTTCAATGCAGAGATCAGCGTACATGCCCCCAATGCAGTGACCAGCGTACATGCCCCCTTCAATGCAGTGACCAGCATACCATTCCCCCAATGCAGAGATCAGCGTACATGCCCCCAATGCAGTGACCAGCATACATGCCCCCAATGCAGTGACCAGCATACATGCCCCCAAATGCAGTGACCAGCGTATATGCCCCCAATGCAGTGACCAGCATACATGCCCCCAATGCAGTGACCAGCATACATGCCCCCAATGCAGTGACCAGCGTATATGCCCCCAATGCAGTGACCAGCATACATGCCCCCAATGTAGTGACCAGCGTACATGCTCCAATGTAGTGACCAGCATACATGCCCCCAATGCAGAGATCAGCGTGCGTGCCCCCTTACCTACCTGGAGCAGCAGCGGCGGCGGGCGGCCTCTTCTCGGTCCCGGTGACCGGCGGCGCGTCTCCACGAGTCCTCCCAGCAGCAGCGGCGGGCGGCTTCTTCTGAGTCCCGGTGACCGGCGGCGCGTCTCCACGAGTCCTTTCGCTCCCGCCTCCTTCTCGGCTAATGGCAAGGGGTTTGCCTTGTGGCCAATCAAGAAGCGCGTATTGGACGCGCTTCCTGATTGGCCAGGAGGAGGATCGGTGTGACAATAGCGAATTTTCATTCGCTATTGTCAAACAATGGGTGGGCTCGGGACGCACTGCTCTGCGCCCCGGGTCCACCCTTTGCATCGCCCTATTAGAGCCTCTGGCTCTAATCAAGTGATGCCAAAAAAAATCCCATTGAACTCCATGCGTCCGGCGCCCCTGCATGCAGATTAGGGGGCCAGACGCAAAGATGGGGGGGTGGCGCCCCTACGCCCTCTGTACACCAGCCGCCACTGATTGGGGGTCTTTTACAACCTTATGTGGATGGATTCCAAGGATGCCCCTCCTATCCAGTCACACAGGGTGACTTGCTCAGGCACTCACCTTCTTCCTCCTCCCTCCCCCCTCAGGCACTCACCTTCTTCCTCCTCCCCCCTCTCGGGCACTCACCTTCTTCCTCCCCCCCTCAGGCACTCACCTTCCTCCTCCCTCCCCCCCCTCAGGCACTCACCTTCTTCCTCCTCCCTCCCCCTCCCTCAGGCACTCACTTTCTTCCTCCTCCCTCCACCCCCCCTCTGACACTCACCTTCTTCCTCCTCCCTCCCCCCCTCAGGCACTCACCTTCTTCCTCCTCCCCCCTCAGGCACTCACCTTCTTCCTCCTCCCCCCTCAGGCACTCACCTTCTTCCTCCTCCCCCCCCCTCAGGCACTCACCTTCTTCCTCCCCCCTCCTCAGGCACTCACCTTCTTCCTCCCCCCCCCTCAGGCACTCACCTTCTTCCTCCTCCCCCCTCAGGCACTCACCTTCTTCCTCCTCCCTCCCCCCCCTCAGGCACTCACTTTCTTCCTCCTCCCTCCACCCCCCCTCGGGCACTCACCTTCTTCCTCCCCCCCCTCAGGCACTCACCTTCTTCCTCCCCTCCCCCCCTCAGGCACTAACCTTCTTCCTCCCCCCCTCAGGCACTCACCTTCTTCCTCCTCCCTCCCCCCCTCAGACACTAACCTTCTTCCTCCTCCCTCCCCCCCTCAGGCACTAACCTTCTTCCTCCTCCCTCCCCCCCCTCAGGCACTCACCTACTTCCCCCCCCAGGGCACTCACCTTCTTCTCCCCCCCCCCCTCGGGCACTCACATTCTTCTTCCTCCCCCCCCTCGGGCACTCACATTCTTCTTCTTCTCCCCCCCCCCCCGTGCTTTACTTCCTTCGGCTCTCAGCTCACCTCAGCGCTGCAGCCAGAAGAAGACGGAGGGGGTGGAGGCGGAGCCAATGCTAGGCGGCAAGGAGAGGAATTTGAAATCCTCCTCCGCTCCGAGAACCTCTTCTGCTGTCACATGAGGAGAGGAGGATTTCAAAGCATTGACTCCGCCTCCACCCCCCTCCGTCTTCTTCTGACTGCAGCGCTGAGGTGAACTGAGAGCCGAAGGAAGGAGGAGCATATTTGACACTCGGGGCTAATAACTAAAAACGATCCATACGAGACCCGGGGCTTTTTGGGGGCACACTCGGGGGTGAAGCCCCGCTCAGCCCCCCCCCCCCTGCCGACGCCACTGCAGAGCACATTTCAACAATGAGAACAAGATGGAGTTTCTTATGCTTAAATGAACAATACAATGAAAGTCCATGTCTTTTCCGGCCTTTTGTTTATTTGACACCATTCCTCTCCGCATTACTTCAGCCAATTCCCGGTAACTCCTGCTACATTGGCGCAGAGAGACAGCGTCCTGTTCAGCTCTCTCTTAGCTTCCTCAGAATAATAGTTTCATCAGGGCTGGTAGACCTTCTGTTTGTACAGTGGGAAGTAAATAACAAGTATGAGATACAGAAATATCACAATGTAAGCACCTAATTTATGTACCATGTTGCTATGCCATATAAAAAAGGCCCCAAAACCTCTTAATCCCTTAAAGGTGTTCCATCCATCTTTAGCAATATATCTGGCCTTATTTTGTAATTATCTAGTCTTAGCAAGATGCCCTTTAATAATGTCCTCATTATAAGAAATGTATATACAACAGTCAGTGTTAATAACTTTACACATCCCACCTTTAGCTGCAGTGAGATAATTCAGTGTTAATCTATGCTCTAATACTAATTTTTTAAGCTGAACGTTTTCTTCATTTAAAAAGCCTTTCAGTGGTAGTAAGATTAATAATCTCATCTACAATTCTAGTGTAATTATGTATTTTTTTTCATTGCTTCAATTCCCCATCCTGTCCAGGAAGGGAACCATGACTATGTCATGTCTTCTTCAGTGGACAGCTCTTTTTTGAACACTAAAGGGTGATCTGGACTTTGACCTGGTCACACTGTATCTTTGCAAACAGCCAAAGCAGGTAATAACTTCCCAATATACCATGTACCTTTAACATTAATAGGAAGCCAGTCGTAAGCTTTATCTCCACATATAAAATATAACCCTCTACATATGGATGGCATTCCTGCTCCTAAAACACTAGATGCAATAACATGGATTCTCAGGTAACCAATATTTCTACATATTGGGAACTGTGAGCAATTTGTACAATAAAGAGTTCTAGTTCTGGGTCTGGTATATAATAATGCTAGGCATAATTTCCTCCATAAACTGTATTCTTTGCTCCAGTACAATCTGAATTGCCCAACTGTGTACATTTAGTGTTAAATGGGCATGTAATGTTTCGACAAATCTATGGAATGTCTATGTGTTTTGAAACCATCAAACTTAACTTAACTAACTTATCTGTGCTCATATGCTGTAGAGACCATGCATGAGCCATTTATTCAAGTACAGTTTAGATCAGTGAAGTTGGGAAGCATTGCTATCATGGGTATTGTTCCTGTTTGGGGATGTAAGTGAGAACACACTCAGCAGTTAATAGCGTTTCTATGGCTTGCATACAATTTTAACATTTGGATGAAAGGGTTAATTTTCCATGTCTCAGTTCACACAAACAACAGGATATCATCACGTTAGAATTTTCTTGCAATGGCCGGCATGAATCCAGGTGGGCTTTCCTTTCAACCTGCAAAACCTGCAGAACCTGCTGTCAAAAGCACCAAATGTGCTCCGTCAAATTTTGTTCTAGCGGCTTTCTAATATGTCGCTTGACCACCACCCAGTCACCTGGTTGGATTCTATGAACACCTGAAACAGACTCTGGGACGGGGATAGAGTTGTAAACCTCCTTATGTACTTTATTCAATGTTCTTTGCAAAACCTGTACATATTCTAACAGACTAGAGTGAAAAGCGTGCAACTGTTGGGGAAAATATAGCCCTGTTTTAGGTGGCCCTCCAAACAAAATCTCATAGGGGGACAGCCCATGTTTAGGGGTAGTTTGTACAGAATATAGGGCTATTGGAAAAGCTTCCACCCATCCTTTTCCTGTATCTGCTTTAAATTTTGCACATCTGTTTTTCAAAAATCTTTTGAGTCTCTCATCTTTAGCACTACTTTGTGGATGATAAGGTGTATGGAAAGCTTGCTGTATGTGAAGGGCTTCCATTACTTCTTTTATCACTTTTCCTGGTAAAATGGGTGCCTCTGTCACTCTCAATAGTTTCAGGAACTCAATATCTACAAACTATTTTGTTCAAAATTTTCTTTGCTGTTATTTTTGCATTTGCTTTAGCTATTGGTCAGGCCTCAGGCCAACCTGAGAACATGTCAATGCACACTAGAGCATACTCATAGGTGCCTATTCTGGGCATCTGAATGTAGTCTATTTTAATTTCTTGAAAATGTGAATCTGACTTAGGAGAAGGCTTTTGGGGAACATGAACAGGCCTCCATGCATTGTACAGAACACAAGTGAGAAAAGAAGCACAAAACCTGGCTGCAAGTGTAAAAAATCCAGGTGCTATCCAATAGCAGTCAGTAAGTGCCACCATCGCGCCCTTAGCAAGATGCCTGATGCCATGTGCCAGTTACTCTAAAACTGGGTACAAGCTCCTGGGTAGACACCACCTGTTCTCAGTGCTCCATAGGCCCTGCTAATTTTGGGTAGCATTACATTTGGTCCACTTATCCTTCTCTTCATTAGGCTCCTGGTTCTGCAACTGAATTAAAGTGATTGTAAAATCTCATTTAAAAATAAATAAATAACAAACATGCTATACTTACCTGCCCTGTGAAGTGGTTTTGAACAGAGCGGCCCGGATCCTCCTCTTCTCAGGTGCTATTAGCCCCTCCCTCCTGTCAAGTGCCCCCAGAGCAAACAGCTTGCTATGGGGGCACCTGAGCCGAGCTGCAGCTCCGTGTGTCCATTCAGCCACAGAGCTGCCATTCAGCCACATCCTCTTTCTCTCCTAAATGGCTGAATTTGATTGACAGCCACGGGAGCCAATGGCTTGGCTCCTGTGTCTCAGCCAATCAGGAGGGAGAGTCCCGGACGGCCGAGGGACTCGTGGACATCGCTGGATAGAGATGGGGCTCAGGTAAGTATTAGGGGGTGTTGGAGAGGCTGCTTCACACAGGAGGTTTTTTTATTGTAATGCATACAATGCATTAACCACTTCTGAACTGGAAGGATTTGCCCCCTTAATGACCAGGCCATTTTTTATGATTCGTTATTTTAATAGAAAATTGTGTGGTTGTGTGACACTGTACCAAAATAAAATTGATGTTCTTCTTTTTTACCATAAATAGAGCTTTCTTTTGGTGGTATTTGATCACCTTTGCAATTTTTCTTTTTTTGCGCTATAAACAAAAAAAAGAGCAACAATTCTGAAAAAAAAAAAAACAATATTTTTCACATTCGGCTATGTAACGTACCCCCTCCCCCCAAAAAAAAAAGTAAAAATAAAAAATGTTCATCCTTTTAGGCCAATTTGTATTCTGCTACATATTTTTGGTAACAAAAAACATCCCAATAATCGTATTTTGATTGGTTTGCACAAAAGTTATTGTGTCTACAAACTAGGGGAAAGATTTATGTAATTTGTATTTATTTATTTTTTTCTAGTAATGGCGGCGATCTGCGGGTTTTTTAGTGGGACTGCGATATTGCGGCAGACAGATCGGACCCCTAACTGACATTTTTGACACTTTTGGGGGGACCAGTGACATTACTACAGTAATCAGTGCTAAAAATATGCACTGTTACTGTATTAATGACGCTGGCAGGAAAGGGGTTAACCTAGTGGGTGATCAAAGGGTTAAATGTGAGCCTAGGGGAGTGTTTACTAACTGTGGGGGGAGGGGCTTGTCAAATGACTATGGAGACCTGTGATCCTATATAGAAGGATTACAGGTGCTCTGTGATCATTTCAGAGAGAAGAACGGTCAGCTGTGTTTACAACAGCTGACCATTTTCCTCTCTCAGCGGGGAACGAACGCGGGTGCACGGCGGCCGCGATTGCCACCGGGCACCCGCAATCGCTCCCCTGCATCAGCATCCCTGCTGCTTAGTGGGGGCGGGAGTGCACCGCCTGTGGCGCGTGCTCACCCCCCAGCAGCAAGGGCATGACCGACTTAGGGCTACATCGGTTCGCGCAGGAGGGTCAGCCAATAGGGGGCCATAATCCTGCAGAAAAGTTTGCCATACTTGTAAATCAAAAGTCCCTTAAGATTTTAAAGGTTTAGCTCTTCATTTTCTCCATTCTACCCATTTATTTAGGGGCTCAGTATAGGCGGAACCGTACCTTTGGTTCATATATTCCCTAGTGCTCATCTTGTGCTGGGTATTTTCTGAGGGTCTCTCACCCTTCATTCCTTTACTTAATTTAATGCCCATAATGACTGACCAATCTTTTCTCTTCTCTACTTGTGCCTATACCCTCTGGCCTCTAAAACAAATAGTACAGCAAATCTTCAGATTTACAAGAGTAGTCTTCACTTATCTATGTGGATTGAAGGGGTTTATGACAATAGACAAAACACTCACTAAGAAACCCCCTTCTTCTCTTCTCTTCTCTTCTCTTCTCTTCTCTTCTCTTCTCTTCTCTTCTCTTCTCTTCTCTTCTCTTCTCTTCTCTTCTCTTCTCTTCTCTTCTCTTCTCTTCTCTTCTCTTCTCTTCTCTTCTCTTCTCTTCTCTTCTCTTCTCTTCTCTTCTCTTCTCTTCTCTTCTCTGTGGGTTTATCTGACCCTACTATGCACCTCTGACTCAGGTCACCCACAAGGAGTCAACGCAGGGAAACTCAGAGGATTCTGCCTATCCACACACAGTCTAACCCATGTAGGGAGAAGCAAACACATTTGCACACACACATTACCCAACCAGAAAGGTCTAAGAGTGGGTCTGGTTTCCTTGAGAACCGACAGATAGGACACATAGGAAAGGCAGAAAATATAAGCAAGCTTAAGGACAGCTTAAGTAAGAAAACCCCCCGGCTAAAAGGGATAATATAGCGCTTGCTGGTAAATGCAAATGGGAATAAAATACCAATCTAAAAGCATAATAGTTAAAATATATGCCCTTAAAATGCACAGTAAGACAGTATATATAAATATAAATAAATAACAATAAGTGTATTAATAGTGCCAGGTGAAGTCCAAAGTAGTTCAAAAGTGACTATGTGATAAAAAGTCCAAAGAAAGTGCCAGGAAAAAGTGCCAGTGCTTGGTGCTGAATCCTCCAATGATCCAGGAGATCCAATCACAAAGGTGACTTTCAAAGGAGAAATAGGATGTAAACTCACCAGATGTGGTAGGTCTCAAATGTCATATAACAAAGAGACCAGTAGTGCTTTATGACCATCCCGGCCAGGGAAAAGGTGACTGCTGGGCTCAGGTCCCCCTAGACCAGGATTCTCCAAGGTAAATGGATCGAGTTCCCGAGGTCCTCCATTTGGATATGGGAGAAGAAAAAAAGAGGCTCCGGATGGTGCAGTACCGTTAAAAAGTATTATTTATTAGGGTAAGTAGCCAAACATGGATAAAAATTGCCTAAAAAGCTGCTAGCTGTCCACCGGTATCTGCCTGTAGCGTGGAGAGCGGTTTGCATTCCAAGCTCGACTTCCGGGTTGACGGCGTGCGTTCTTACCTAGCTGGCATTTAGATGTCTGCATTCCTGATAATCCTGGTCAAAGCGTGGTTCCTTCTGGAGACTCTGCCCACTCCTGATATCTGACTCACCATGATTGTTGTAGAAATTTCTGGTTAAGACTCTAAATAAAAGGTAACTCTGCAATTGCAGGAACATATTCACAGAAAGCAATCTCTGTGTTTAAAATGTCTGTTCTGACAAAATAATATTACATGCTTATACATAGATAAGAAAGGGGTGGTGTGAGATGTTTTTAAAAACTAACAAATAGAAATATGTTATTAAAGACTAGCGAATAGAACAATTGAAAAAGTAAAACCTTGAGAAGGGAGGCGGAGTAAAGAGAAAGAGAGCTTCTAGCAGAAGTTGTGTATGTGTGTTAAGTGAAGGTTACAGAGCACATTTCAACATTGAGAACAAGATGGAGTCTCTTGTGCCTAAATGAACAATACAATGAAGGTCCATGTCAAGTGTCACCCAGTCGAGTCAAGTAGAACTTACCGTATTTTCCGACGTATAAGACGACTGGGCGTACAAGACGACCCCCCTATTACATGATCTACCGGTAATACTTATACTTAGGTTACCTTGGAGATATTATACTCGGCGTATAAGACGACCTCCCATTTTTGGGGGATTTTTTTGAGGTTCAAAAGTAGTCTTATACGCCAGAAAATACAGTATATTCTTCAATGTTCTTGCACATGATTTGGTATTCCTTACAAATTCAATTTTCACCTTGTTTCACCTCATTAGATAAGTGAAAATTCACTTTGAAAGTGAAAATGCTTTACTACTTTCGTAAATCAGGGTCAGTGTCCTCATTACCCTTTACTCGGGTTTCAACCAATTAATGCCAATCTTTTAATGATTTTTCATATTCTGCAGCCTATCCTCTTTTTTTATCATTGGTTTTTTGTTTTTTTTTGTTTTTATAATTTTCGTGGTCAGAACTATACTTAGTAATAACCATGCATGCTCAAAAATCATTTGGGGTACAAAAATTAACAGTACAGGAAAAAGCATGGAAAAAAGCCAAGACACAAAACTTTTCACAATTTTCTTGGGCTCAATCAACTTTTATAAATACATACAGTGGCATTATATTAATATTTATACACAAGGTAGAATTGTAAACAAGATTCCATTAACCCAGTGTCATCAATCAACATAGATAATAACTTCCAAAAATAGAGTTGGTCCTTTGGCATAAAATAGTAAAAATCCTAATACACGCTTTAGTTCTCATAGGGATAACTTCAAATGTCAGCCTTATAGCCATAACTGGATTTTTTGTCTATTTTGGAATGTAATGAAGTTTTATGAGATTGAACATGCTGTTTAGGAATTGTCCTCTTATAAATTAAGACTAGAAATCTTTAACAGATACTACACCAATCATATATTGAATATGTTTAGACATTAATAAGCATTACTTCATATTGTTAAGGGGAAAGGTGAGGGACAGTGTGGGGCATCCATCATTCCTCAATCAGTAAGAGTGGTTAAACATATCAAACTATAATCGTTTGCAAAAGAAAGATGGGTAAAGGACTCAACAGATAGTAGGTATAAAGTGACCCTAGATGGTATGCAGTATAAAAAAGTACAAATTTATTGGACTAATTCAAAAATCACATCAAAAAGGCAAATTGCTAAGCCCTTCACCTATCACCACAGTAACAACATTGTTATGAATAAAGTATCAAGTACACACTCGGCTTAGTGTCACAAAAGTAAGTTGGGAGAGGTAAACGTGTTTTTCACTGGTCAACAAACTGTGAGTCTCCCCCCCATGACCACACAGCCATTCATAACTTACTGCATAGATCACAAACGTATCCATGACAGTCATTTTGATCTCAAACCCACTAGTGCATGAATCTGTACAACATATTCGGTTAAGTGATGAACTATACAAGCTGCTGACCAGCATAGGAAGATATGTAGAGACTTTAACCCTTTGGTGTCTGAAATTATAATTTATGGAAACATTATTTCCTGTCAGTACCATAAGTGCATTGTTATCCCTAGCTCCACTCAGTATTCATAAGTCTTTACCCTAAAGTTATAGATATATGAATTCTACAGGCTCGTTGATACTGAGATGGAGGTTTTTGTCACCACCCCTGTGTATACAATCATGCCATTAAGCCATTTGATGGTACTCATGATTGATATCTATCCTGGGTCAGACAAACACCTATACCTCTTCCAACCTACTTTCGTAACAACGTTGTTACTGTGGTGATAGGTGGGGGAGGGCTTAGCAAGTTTTTAGCTTGTTTAATATGATTTTTGAATTAATCCAATAAATTTGTACTTTTTTATACTGCATACTGTCTGGAGTCACTTTATGTTTATACATTATTTCTTATTTTAGGAATAGGACAACAGCTTATAACATAAATGTTTAGCACTTAGGAGTATTATAGTATATTACTATTGTATTTACACTATGTACACAACTTATTGCTATGACTCTGTGCTATAGTCTCTAGCTTCCTGATGACTAGAGCTGAATTTATAGGCACATTGACATTTTATTACCCGAAACATGTTCCGAACCCTTGCTAACAACATTTCCCTGAAATTGTCCCCCATGAGAAAGTAGAACACAGGGTTTATTATACTATTTAGAAATGCAATGGGTCGTGTGATGATATAAATGGAATTGATGGTGATCATTGTCTCATTACTTAGCTTCCATTCCTCCATACGTGAGGCGATCCTTACATTTCTCATAACGTGATATGGGGTAAAAAGAATAAAAAACACAATTACAGCCACACACACTAGAGTAAGAGGTTTCTCAAGAGAGAAGGATGTTGTAAGTTGCTGATTCCTGTTCCTGAGAAAAGAAACCATTTTCCTGTAGAACAAACACATGGTACAGAAAGGGATGAAGAAGCCAGTGACACTAAGGCAAACACTGTAGATGAAGCTGGATGAGGCCATCCCAGAACTCCCATAACTGAGACACTGGCTGTTATCACTCAGTTCTATGAATAATAGCATTGGGGAGATCTCTAACATTACCACAATCCAAATCCCAACAGATATGGTGACTGCTATAGGTTTCTTCTGCATTATGTGGTCTTTAAAAGGGAACTTGATAAGAAGGTACCGATCAATACTGATGAAGGTAAGGAAGAGGATGCTGGTATACAGATTGGCATGAAGTAGGTATCTGTTGCTGTAGCACAAGAACTTATTAAAGAGCCAACGTTCATTGGAATAACTTTCAATCAGTAGAGGGAGCGTGCAGAGGAAGGCAAAGTCTGACAAACACAGATTAAAGAGGTAGATGCTTCCGCTGCTCCATTTCTTCATACAAAAGATATAGCCAAACATTACAACGCCATTCCCAAGAATGCCAAATATAAACTCTAGTGAGTACACAGTTGATAAGTAGTATTTCTCAAGGAGACAGTCCACCGATGAACAGTTAGAATTCTAAAAGTAAGTGACAGTTATACAATTAATAAAATGTTAATCTTGTACTATTTGAACATACAGTTTGGAAATGTTTATCTTCTGTCAGAGATTTTGCAATGTCTCTATATCATGCCTAAAAAAGAAGCACTCACATGGTAACTACTTACACTAGGAGTTAGCCTAGAGAATGTTGCTCAGGAAGGGGATTCAGTTTTCTACATTTGACTAATAACTGGTAAATGTCTGGCACAAAAATACTCTGAGAAAGTAGGTGCACATTTCAAATAGGTATTAAAGATTAATGAATAATAACATGGTAAATATGAGGTTAATGACTGGTATAATCATTTCTGGCAATTTTTTTTAACTTTTTTATTTTAGTCATTATTATTATTTAGGTAATCTTTTAGAGTGGACTTTTAAGCAGACAGCTTCATAAATAAGCCAACTTTGGTACATATAGGTTTAAAATATTACCTAGTAAAATACGTTTTGCCAGCGATTCTTGTTAAACAATCACCTATGCTAATTAAGACACTCAAAGTCACAACTTTTCTGTTTACATTTTTATATGTTATAGCCAAAACTACATTTTTTTTATAGACAGGTGGATATAAAATATTACATATTCATATTACATATATTCATATTTTGCATTTTCTTTTTAGGCCAGAAGGTATCTTTTGGCACTTGGGTCTTCTTACTAAAAATAGCCTGTTTACAGGGTTCAGTGGTTCAAGCTGAAATTTATACACAAAGTAACTCTCCCCCCTTACCCTCCCTTCAAATGCCACCTATCAGGTTTCACTAAGAGACAATTTGCCTGAAATGAGTTACTGTAACTCCTGCTAAAAAAACAGATATAAAACATCTGTTTAGAGGTTCAGATAAAAATTGGACCCACGCCATCATAGGTCATCTTTTAAAGCAACATTTTAGTGAATACAAATTGACATAGACTGACATTGATCATCTCTTTTTCTGAAAATTCAAATTCACCTGCTGTCATGTTGATCCACTGATTTAGATCAAGCATGTAGACAAAGAGTTCCAACTTTCCCTCCATATGTATTCCAGGTAGGTCATTATCTTTAATTTTGGATAAATACCAGCTGGAGCATCAAACTTTAATGCACTGTACCTAAACATCACACAAAACACCCAGGTGCAGGACCTTACATCAATCAAATTCATTATACCTCATTTTAAACCTTAAAATATAACAAGTAATGTCTCTTGCTGCAAAAAAATATTGCAAAAAAAGGTTTACCCAAAAAGACCCTATAAACTCTGGTTAAAAAAAAAAAATGATATTCAAGTATGCATTCTTATCCCCAAAAAAGTGTCTTCTTTTGCTCTCAGCCTCTTCCAAGTCTAAAAATACCTTTTGGAATTGCACTGTTTCTTTCATTTCCAAACAAACAAAAGTAAAGGGGAACATGAGATGTTCAGGACAGGAGCTCATGGAAGAGCATTACAAGAAAAGAAAAGCATAGTAAGAAAAAAAAATACATTACAGGGCCATCAAGTGGTAGATGTGCATGATTATATTTGGAAAGTAAGGATATTGTTTACTTTCACTTTAAGTTGGTATGGCACTGCAGCCTTGTAAGATTATAAGCCTTGTAAGATTTTGTTATCTGACGGGAATGTCTCTTTTTATGACGACATGGTCAAAATTTCTTCCATGGGGGCATCGGCTCTTCTAGCTAAAGCTGATGTTAAATGAGCCTTTCCTTTGCTGCCAATACATCCTTCAGCATTCAATTCCCTTGGTATTTATTTCCAAGGCCATTATTATTTTGATCGATGTCTCCCTATTTGGGTGTTCATTGTCATGTTGATATTTTGAACTTTCTTGGGCATTCTTAGACTGGGTGGTTAGTTGTCAGGCAGCTTCTACCACTATGCTGCACTATTTAGACAATTTTTTATTCATTGGTAAAGCTAATTCTGAGGATTGCCTTTATTTATTTACTACGTTCAAAATTTTATGTCGTCAGTTTGGTGTGCCTGAAAAATCTGTTGCTCCTACAACTGGCTTAAAATTTTTGGGCATTGCTATCGATACAGTGGCCATGAAATTTTGACTGTCTATAGAAAAAATATGTCAGAATTAAAACACTGCTTGATTTTATCATTTCTAAGTGTAAAGTTAGGTTTAAAAAAATATTCATTCCTTATTGGGCATGTTGACTTTTGCTACCAGAGTAATTCCGATGGGTCACATATTTTCTAAACGTTTGTATTGGGCTTTAGCAGGCCTTACATGTCCTCCCCATTTCCAGCGCATAACTTATTCTATTAGAGTGGATGTATAATATTCTAGAATTGTTTTTTTTATCAGATTTTATTTTGTTCAAAAATTTTTTGTTCATGTCAGCATAGAAAAAAAAAAAATAGCCACATGGCCACAATAACACATTGTCAAGAGCAACACACGTAATAAAGTTCCGAAACATAAAGTTGTGATCATAACAATATAGGCATATGATAGCAAACATAAACTGAATACCAAGAACCACCAACCGTAACCCAAAAATGCATGGAAGCGTAGATTGTAGGTCTCTGTACTGTAAAGTTACATAACAAGGCATTCAAAAAGTATTCCTGATTGGTGCAGAGTATCATTGGTTACCATTGATATCACATCAACAAAGACAGTATAATCAAAAGAGGACAACAAGAGGTCCAAGAAGAAAAGAAGAGGAAGGGGAAAAGATGATGAAAGTCAGAAGAAATAAAGATCCAAAAAACATATAAGGAGACCTTGGTTAGGTTTGAGAAAAGGTTGGAGTCAAGTCCCGTGGTTGTACTGCCCTGGGGTCATGGACAAAGGTACATGTATATAGTTCACCCAAGGCTCCCAAGTCTGATCAAACAGCTTACTTCAATCATTAATGATCCCTGCAATCTTTTCATGGACCATGATCCAAGAAATTTTATGTTTAAATCGTCCAAACGATACTGAGGGTGTATTCCATGCTCCTGCTATAATAATCTTAGCTTCTAGCAAAATAAAGAAAATAAGGCATTTCAGTGGGCGTGGCCATACCGAGGGTAGGCCATTAAGTAAAGCTAAATTGTGTTTTTGCTCAATAGAGAGCTCTTATTTTCCGGGCATCGAAAACACCCTATTCCAGTAGGCCCTGATTTTTAGGACAATCCCACCAGATGGGAAGCATAGAGCCTTGCATATTACAGCCCCTATAGCATTCTCCCGCAGCTTTGTTATACATCCTGGCCAGGCATGCAGCAACTAGGTACCATCTGGCCAGTACTTTTAAACTAGCTTCTATCAAAGATACATTCAGGATACCTTTGTAGAAGGTTTGAAGTCTGGAACACCAAGACTCCAGGTCCTCAGTACGGTCAAGGTCCCTCTCCCAGGCCAACATGTATGGTTGCTTCTGAGATGGAGTCAGCAGCAACTGGGAGAGAGTAAAGGGGCCATGATGAGTAAAAAAATGACTGACATGGTATAGACCCTTATCTGTCCACCACCTAAACACTCTAATATCCATACCGGGAGGGAAATTAGGATTATGAAATATATGAGCTAAGAGGGTGAACGTAGAGGTCAGCCAGGGACTAGAGCGTGATTGATCCCATATAGCAAATAAATGGGAAAGTGTAGGTAACTACACTAAGGGCCTCTCTTTGAGAGGACGCCACAGGAGAAAATCAATCAGGAAGGATGGAATAGCCAGGCATTCCATTTAAACCAAGTCTGGTCTCTCGCAGGGAGAGTAAACAGTCGACAGTTGCATTATTTGTGCTGCCTTATAATAGCTGTAGAAATCAGGAACACCAAGACCCCCCTCTTGATTGGGTTGCGAACAAAATGGAGCGGGCCAATCTATGGCCTTTAGTGCCCCATATAAATTTTAACACTTTAGCCTGAATGCAGAAAAAGTCTACCCTGGAGACCCTTACCAGTAAAGGCCTGAAGAAATATAGAAGTTTAAGCAGGATAATCATTATGATTGCATGAATTCTACCAAGCCACAATAGATCATACAAGGCCCAACTAGAAAGTAGTTGCGCTAGGCACCTAAAACAGGAAGGATAATTAACCTAATATAAGAAAGAGTATGAAGGGGAGAGATTAATACCAAAATATGGAAGAGCTACCTCATGCCATTGAAATGGAGGGATTCCAAAATACGTGAGAGTAGTGAGTCTGGAACAATAATATTCATGGCAGAAGATTTTGTCTTGTTCACTCTGAGCACAGATATCTCACCAAAATCATATAGTCTGAAGTCTGAAGAACATTCGGGAGTGAGGTGAGGGGGGGGTTAAAAATAATAGTAATAGCATATCATCTGCAAATAATGCACATTTATGTGTATGGGGACCACACAGCACACCTTTAATAATCGGGTTATCACGTATAGTGATGGCCACAGTTTTGATCGCAATTGCGAAGAGCAGAGGGCACAGTGGACATCCCTGTCACATACTGTATTCAATTGTAATGGGATCAGAATGGTATCCTAATAATTTAACTCTGGCTTGTGGATGAGAATATAGGGATCCCGGGATACGTAAGAAATGAGGACCAAAGCACCAGGTCTCTAAGACCTGAAACATGTACATCCAGGGCACTGACTCAAAAGCCTTCTGCAGATCTAAGGATAGGAGAAGTCCCTCTTTAGAGGAGCCCCCAGCCCATCTCTGAAGTGTGATAATGACCACTGCTCTTCTAATCTGATCTGGCCCCTGGCGACCCACGATGAAGCCCACTTAAACTCTATGTACATAGGAACTGATAATGGATGACAGTCTATTAGCCAATACTTTGGTAAACAGTTTAAGATCATTATCTATTAGTGAGATGGGTCTGTAGTTTTCAACCTTTCCCTTATTCTTATTAGGCTTTGGAATAACAGATATATATATATATATATAAACAAAGAATAATAGTAGCGCTTGAAACAGTGTTAAAAAGACTCTAAAATAAACCATAAAGAGTCCCCCAAGATGTCACTCTGGTAAGTGTTGAACTCCTCCCAGCATATGGAGAATAGTCCTGTAAAGTTATTCAATGTTGGTACATCAGAACATCCATCCCCTGAGAATCCGAAACTCCAACAATTCACAAACCGCAAATCATTTGTGTAGTTCAACAGGGTCACCAGTATTCCACCACCAAGTGCAGGGGGGCAATAAGAAATGGCCACTCACCAGATCACGTTGCTCACTTACTCTCATAAGTGAGCACACCTCGCATATAATCAATGCCCACGAGTAGAGATCAGCAAGGGTTAAATCCAAGATTGGTTCAGTGGTTCTCTTCCTCTCATGCTCATCACCTACTGCCTCCTTTCCCCGCTCTCACGGCGCCCTACCGTTGCTACAGCAACGCATGAGACACTTCCGGTCTGCTCTCCTCGGCGAGCAGACCGGAAGTGTCTCATGCGTTGCTGTAGCAACGGTAGGGCGCCGTGAGAGCGGGGAAAGGAGGCAGTAGGTGATGAGCATGAGAGGAAGAGAACCACTGAACCAATCTTGGATTTAACCCTTGCTGATCTCTACTCGTGGGCATTGATTATATGCGAGGTGTGCTCACTTATGAGAGTAAGTGAGCAACGTGATCTGGTGAGTGGCCATTTCTTATTGCCCCCCTGCACTTGGTGGTGGAATACTGGTGACCCTGTTGAACTACACAAATGATTTGCGGTTTGTGAATTGTTGGAGTTTCGGATTCTCAGGGGATGGATGTTCTGATGTACCAACATTGAATAACTTTACAGGACTATTCTCCATATGCTGGGAGGAGTTCAACACTTACCAGAGTGACATCTTGGGGGACTCTTTATGGTTTATTTTAGAGTCTTTTTAACACTGTTTCAAGCGCTACTATTATTCTTTGTTTATTTATCACCAAATATACTGCATATTTGTTTAAGTAGCTGCTACATTGGTTTTAACTTTTACCAGCCGGTGTGCTGGTGCTTCCTGGAGCGCGGAGACTAATTCACAGTATAGGCGTAAGACTGAGGAATTTTTTACATATATATATATATATATATATATATATATATGCCATACAGGAGTTGGGGTCTAACGCAGCCCCATCTTGTAAAGCATTAAAATACCAAACCAAACGGGGGACCAAAAAGTCTTGAAACTTGTGATAGTAAAGAGCCGGGAAACTGGCCCAGAGCAGAACCCATCTTTGCGGATTTATTGGCAGCTATAACCCCATGACGTGAAAGGGGCCTCCATGTGCTCTCTATGCTTCGCAGAGATCTTGAGAAGTGAACCCGTATTTGTGGATTTAATGGCAGCTATAACCTCCCGTGACGTGAAAGGGGCTTCCATGTGCCCTCTATGCTTCGCAGAGATCTTGGGATGTGAAATACCCTTAAGGTATTGTGCACAGGATTGATGATCTTCCCCACCCGGGAGTTTATTTAGGGAGGCATAAAAGCCTCTAAAGGCTTCCAACACCTTATGCAGGTTTTATGAATACATGCCATCCGAGCAGCTCACCCTAGGCACTGCAAAGGCTTACACGCGTGGATTTCATTTATGCGCCAGCAGAGACCCTATCCTGTCTTTGTGCATGTAAAACTTAGTAGAGGCCCAATTTATACACTTTTCGATCTTCATCCTTAAGGCCAGATTCAGTTGCAGCCAGATCTGATCAATTCGCTGAAGTAGCGAGTTATCCAAGGTACGCTTACGACGTCTAAGCAGTAATTGTAACTCATCATCCAGAGCCTGAATTTGGTGCAGCTGGGAGGATAACTGAATCTCTAATTTGAATTTTCCATATACCACAGCTTTATGCAGGGCTGCTGCTGGAAATCACGGGGCCCCGTACAACCTACCTGGCAGTGCCCCCGCCACCCCCCCCCAAATATATCAATAGAATATTTTCACTAAAAATACACTAAAATCACTATTAGCAGACACAAACATAACAGAAAACCTGTGTGAATTAGTCCTTTTTATTTTTTTTTTTTTTTATTATTACATTAAAAAAAAAAAATTTTAAAAAATGTTAATATATTTTACTTTTTTAGTTTACAATTTCTAAAATGATTCATTACAATGTTTAATTATTATTATTTTTTTTTTTTACAATTTGTTATTTTTCTACAGGACAGGGAAGCCTGCAGCACTGTGGAGAAGGGGGGGGGGGGGCACACGAGGAAGGGGGGGGGGGGGATCAGAAGCAGGCAGAACAGGGAGGGTGATCAGTGTCAGAGAAGAAATTATAGGAACAATGCCTTGTGTCTGTGTCTCTCTCCGCAGCAGCTGAAAGCTGGCAGGAGGGGGAGAAACTGGTCTTCAGCTGCTGCAGAGAGCGGCACAGATAATCCTTCTGTAATTGCCTGACTGCACTGATTCCCGTGCCGTGGGGGCCCCCCTGTTTGCCCGGGCCCCATACTGGAGGACTAATGGTCCCCCCCTATCAGCTGCCCTGGCTTCATGTGCTGCCCAAACCGTTACCGGGGAAACATCTTCCATTATGTTTTTATTAAAATATTGTTTCAGACTGATCCGAATGTCCTCACACAAGCTGGGATTGGACAACAGAGATTTGTTGAGCCTCCATTGTAAGGAACGTGGGGAGACCAATAGTGCAGACAATGTTACAATAACAAAAGAGTGGTGTGACCATGCTACAGCCTTGATGACAGCCTTATGAATACTGGGCACCAGAGAGGATGAGACAAAAATATGATCAATATGAGAATACGTGGATAGCGGTGCTGAGAAAAATTTATAACCTCTCATTACAGGATTTGACTCACGCCATGTATCAACTAGATTGAGTGAATATAACATTTTAGCCACCCTTGTCTTAGGGGTCAGTTTGAAACATGACCGTATGGGATTGGATTTATCCAAGGACAAGTCCAAGGCGAGATTAGTGCCCCCCCCCCCCCCCCACAGATAAACTACCCCTCCAGGTGTGGGGTTAAGGCACAGAGCAATTTAGTAAAAAAGGTATCTTGACCAATGTAGGGGGCATAGTAAGAGATGAAGAAGCAAAGTTGTTCTCCACAAACCCTTTAACCAAAAAAAAACTCCCTTCCGGGTCCCTGCTTTCCTGTTTAAGGGTAAAAGAGTTACATTTTGAAAAACAGTTAGCTACCCCTCTAGCTAGACTGGGTATTGTTTGTGAAAAAAGGAAGGCTTATATGACTTGGGGAAATGAGTTTGCTGTGGTAGCAAAATGTCTGCCTTACAGGAGTAATAGTGTTGGAACACCTTCCGACATTTGGTAGGGGAGTTAAGCCCTTGAGTGTTGTGTGATATCACCCTACAGGGGGGTGTTGTGGACCGAAGAATACTCATGGTGTAAAATAAAATATATATATATACAGTATCTCACAAAAGTGAGTACACCCCTAACATTTTTGTAAATATTTTATTATATCTTTTCACATAACAACACTAAAGAAATGACACTTTGCTAAAATGTAAAGTAGTGAGTGTACAGCTTGTATAACAGTGTAAATTTGCTGACCCCTCAAAATAGCTCAACACACAGCCATTAATGTCTAAACCGCTGGCAACAAAAGTGAGTAATTGGGCCCAATTAGCCATTTTTCCTCCTCGGTGTCATGTGACTCGTTAGTGTTACACGGTCTCAGGTGTGAATGGGGAGCAGGTGTTTTAAATTTGGTGTTATCGCTTTCACTCTCTCATACTAGGTACTGGAATTTAAACATGGCACCTCATGGCAAAGAACTCTTTGAGGATCTGAAAAGAAGAATTGCTGCTCTACATAAAGATGGCCTAGGCTATAAGAAGATTACCAAGACCCTGAAACTGAGCTGCAGCACGGTGGCCACGACCATACAGCTGTTTAGCAGGACAGGATCCACTCAGAACCAAAGAAGTTGAGTGTATGTGCTCAGCGTCGTATCCAGAGGTTGTCTTTGGGAAATAAACATATAAGTGCTGCCAGCATTGCTGCAGAGGTTAATGAGGTAGGGGATTAGCCCGTCAATGCTCAGACCATACGCCGCACACTGCATCAAATTGGTCTGCATGGCTGTCATCCCAGAAGGAAGCCTCTTCTAAAGATTATGCACAAGAAAGCCTGCAGACAGTTTGCTGAAGACAAGCAGACTAAGGACATTGATTACTGGAATCATGTCCTGTGGTGATGAGACCAAGATAAACTTATTTGAATCAGATGGTGTCAAGCATGTGTGGCAGCATCAGGTGAGGAGTACAACAGTCCAGGATGGTGGTGGGAGTGTCATGGTCTGCCAGCACTGGGGAGCTACAGTTCATTGAGGGAACCATGAATGCCAACATGTACTGTGACATACTAAAGCAGAGCATGATCCCCTCCCTTCAGAGACTGGGACGCAGGGCAGTATTCCAACATGATAACGACCCAAACATGATCACTGCTTTGCTAAAGAAGCTTAGGGTAAAGGTGATGAACTAGCCAAGCATGACTCCAGACCAAAACCCTATTGAGCATCTGTGGGGCATACTCAAATGGAAGGTGGAGGAGCGCAAAGTCTTCAACATCCACTAGCTCCATGATGTCATCATGGAGGAGTGGAAGAGGACTCCAGTGGCAACCTGTGAAGCTCTGGTGAACTCTATGCCCAAGAGGGTTAAGGCAGTGCTGGCAAATAATGGTGGCCACACAAAATATTGACACTTTGAATGCAATTTGGACATTTTCACTTAGGGGTGTACTCACTTTTGTTGCCAGCGGTTTAGACATTTATGACTGTGTGTTGAGTTATTTTGAGAGGACAGCAAATTTACACTGTTATATATATCATTTATTTAGTGTTGTCACGTGAAAATATATAATAAAATATTTACAAAAATGTGAGGGGTGTACTCACTTTTGTCAGATACTGTGTGTTACAACATTGGTCACCACTCAGCCCATCCCAAAGAGCAGATTCCAACCTCATATGGGCTCCGGGGCTCCATGATATGGAGCAGACGAACTGAAACCTAGGTCTCCAGAAAAAAAAAAAGAAAAAGCAGGCTTGGACAAAGTTAAATAGAAAGGAGGAGAAGACTAAAAGTATATACACAAACACCACAGCCAGAGGCCAGAAAAAATCACCAGGGGCTGGGATAAAAAAGGGTTCGCCTCCCAAACCAGTAAGGTGTGAAACCAGCGTGGTGTGAAAATCAGGCCAAAAGCCTAAATCATCAGAGATTCGGCTCGAGTGAGTTTGCACAACCACCCACCCACCCAGGCCTGAGCTCAAGTAAACATATACAACATGGAACAGGGAAAACACATTGGATATTAATTACCACAAATAAAACAAGTGTCATTTCTGCGACATAGTGTTTGTCGGGCAAATTACCTCACCAGCTGGGGCCATTCCGAACTAAAACAACAAAACAAAAACAAAAAAAATATGGAGTTCTGCTGCAGTGGAAACTTCCTCAGATTCCACAAAAGGGTGCATGCAGCCCAGTAGAAAAACAGGAACCCTGAGGGGAAGGACTGCAGCACAACATAATGCAAAAACCAAAAATATGTCTCATGGCAATAACATATCTAAACAGGAAGCAAAAAACAAAAATTAGTAACTTACAAGGCACATGAAAGTTCCATGAACTTTTGAAGGGGTAGCCCAAGAAGGCTTCAAAAGTCCTGGGTGTCAACAGTATAGAGTAGAAGGTACAACTTTTCGCCAGCAGAGACCAACAAAAGTTCCAAGGAGGTTGGGACTGCCCAGAGTGACCAGTGGAAGCTTGATGCCACAATGGGGAGAGCGGTCGGGTTGAACTTCCAGGGTGGTCCAGGCTAGTGCAAGAGGAAGGCCCCTCAGCAGGGCCATCCCAAGAAATAAGTCCAAGCCATACCAATAGGGCCTCACCCTCCGCAAAAGAGGAAAAAGAGTGCTGTCTGTTTGAATAGGTGAAGGACAAACAGAATGGGAACTCCCATCTCTAGTTTATAGCTTTGCGTGTGAGGACCGCCAGCAGGGGTTTCAAGAATCTGCGTTTCTGCATCGAAAGTGGAGAAATGTCCCCAAACACTTGAATGTCATGACCAAGGAGAGATAGGGTAGACAATTTCTTTAGCTTTGTGCATCACTAGCTCCTTTGTGGCTTAATAGTGAGGCTTGACTATTATGTCCCATGGGGGACTCTCTGGGCGCTGGGGTTGAAGGGGCCAGTGAGCCCTATCGAGATCAAAGTGGTGAGAAGGCAGGTCAGTAAGAAGATCTTTCATAAGCGTATGAACAGCAGTATCCCCATCCTTCACTGACTCAGGCAGGCCTTGTATATGGAAATTATATCTCCGCGCTTGATCTAGTTGTTATTGAAGGCGCTCAATGCATGCTGTATTTTGGTTAGTGCGAGACACAGTTTTCTCCAGCTTGGTCTCAATATGATCCATCCGAACCCCCAGCCCCTGCAGGTCTGTTTTAATAGTAGTAGTAATCTCCTGCACAGTTTTGGCTAGCCCCTGATCTAACATTGCAGAAAATCTTGTGAACAGAGTCTGCTGATCAATGTCTTCCCCAGAAGGAGAGCTGTGAATGGAGTCTGATATCACTGGGCTAGCTGGTGAGGGAAGGGCTATGACAGCAGCAGATCATCCAGGGTCTGTTCAATTAAGGATTCAGAGGAGGCAGGAGAAGTCCTGACCTGGGCTGGAATGCATGCTGGTGACTGAGAGTCCTGAGATGTAGCCTTAGAATCAGTGCCTGCAGTGAGGTCTTATGAGCAGGCTCTATGTGGCAGCTGGGGTCGAGGGGGCAGACGCCATCTTGGAAGAGGCCACGAGGATCGAGTGGTCGGCGGCGTGTGGGAACAGGCCCTATGACCGCTCCCTCCACCCATGCGCTATTGTGGGAACCTTCCAGGGACTGTGGCAGCCCAAGACACCAGGGAGTGAAGCCTCAGGATCCCTGTGCAGAGCACCTAACAGTCGGCCGGGTGCACAGTTCCAGGATTAAGTGGCCATCTTGAATCCCGCACGCATGCGCACTTTTATCATATTTTAATGGCCATTCTCTTTGGCAAGCTTCTTTTTGTACAGCATCTGCTCTAAATGTATTCACCAATGCTTCAGATTCTTGTGATTATGGAGTTTTTTTTTAGCAAGGGCACTGGTCAGCGTATGTTTGGCCTGCAACTTGGATTGAAAAAGGCTATACCATCAATATCGTTTTTGCTAGAATTATTTCCAGTAGTGGTAGCTCCAGGGTTATGGGGTTTCCAATTCTGTAATCAACAGATATTATTACATTTTGATAATAAAGGTGTGCAGTTAAGTGCTTGTCATCTAAGTCTTTACCAGTAATTGCCATTTTAGCCATTTAGTTCTGCAATATTTAGGGTTCAATATTTGGCTTAAAGCTACATTTGTACCAGGTGTCTCTAACGCTATTGCTGACTTTTTATCATATATGCAGAGGAGTCGATTCAGATCATTGGTGTCAGATGCAGATTCAGTTGGCCTCCAATGCCCGCAGCATTTATGGAATCTAATATGACGTTAGTTCATTAAGCTATTCATTCTTAGGTTGCTCCATCTAGGTGGGCATTGTATCAAGCAACGTGTATCAAGCAGTGTTGAATTTATGGTAGGGTTTTTTTTTCGCTTCAAATAGGCTTGTGACATTTCCAATTTCCGAGGCCTTAGTCATGTCAATTTTAAATTTCTTATTATCGAAAGGATATTTTTATTCACATGTTGTTAAAAATATATCTGGTATTTAATTTTTTAGACTTAGTGGTGCTCCTTCTTGTTACACTTACTTTTCAGTAAAACAGGTTTTGAAAGTGTATCCTAAGGGAAAATTTGTAGTGGACTCCAGATTGCCCAAAGCATACAAATTATTGTTGCGTATTTGCTCAGCGATGGAATCTGTTTGCTTTTCTTCATATGAAGTGTTGCTTTTTCAATTGCTCTTTGTTTTTTTGGGGAGTTTAGGGTATACAAATTGCTTTCTTTTTCGGCCAAGGGAAATTCAGGATTATTGTTTTCAGATATTGTTACGAGGGATAACTTAGTTCAAATTTTGCTTCAACAAAGTAAGACAGACCAGCTCAACAAGGGCCTCTGGATTACGTTACAGAAGAACAGGTATTTGTCAATTGGTGTATGTTTGCTTATGTCCCAATTTTTGGCTATTCGTCCTTCATTTAATGATCATCTTTTTATTCATCTTTCTGGTACACCACTAACCATTTATCAGTTCAATTTGGTACTAGGTAAATGTCTGGATTCTCTTGGTATGGGTCACCTGCACATAACGTCACATTCTTTCTGTATAGAAGCGGCTACAGCAGCAGCTCAGTTAGAGTTTTCAGATTCTGTCTTTACAAATCTTGGAGGGTGGAGGTCTAACTGTTTTGGCTGTGTCAGGGGCTACTCGTGTCTTTAATCTGCAGATGCCTAGAAAAACATGTATATCATTGGTCACTCCTTTTGTCTTCTGGCGCATCAGAGAGCCACTGTCAGATCTTATGGGCTTTAATTTAGTTCTTCCCAATGCTGAATTTTTTTTTTGGTGGTACGTGATTGAGGAATGCGATGGACTGGTTTACGGGATTCATTGTCATTGCTATACAAGTCTTAGCCCATCTCTTAGGTCATCATTTTTCATTTGGCTGGCAACAATATTGGCCACAGGAAAACCTTGTGCATCATTGCAAAGATCAAAGTTGTTTTATTATGAATACATTCTGTACTGCCCAGTACTGTATTTTTTTTTCAGAGATCATTTCACATTTAAAATGGCTGAAATTCATTAAATTTAAAAAAAAATTGAAAAGATACGTAAGCATGTGAACAGGGCAGTGGCAAGATTTATTCCTAATTTACATGGTTTTTCATTTCCCCATGTTGACCTGGAGGATGAGCTAATTGGTTTTTATAAATCCTTTCATATTTATCTGTCTGAAATTGTATTAAATATTTTTAACTTGGATTTACAAACCATTATTGAAATGGCCTTGGTCCTGGTGGGGGTGCCAGGCTCATTGTGATGAGTCTGGTGTTTGGGGCTGAAAAAGCTTTTGGATAACTAGAGCTTTTTGTGGCCGAGTTATAGTCACATGTATATTTTATGGTAACTTTCTTGGATATGTAAATTATAATGTTGGTGTCAGTTAAAATAAATAAAATTATTTCATGTTATATATTAAATAAGTTTAACTATTGCCTATAATAAAGGGCCACAGCCATTGCATTCCAAAATGGTTTTGGTGTATATTCATTTATTAAGGATTTAGGTTTTAGTTGACATATTTTGAATTGCTCTGGCTATGATCCCATATAAGATGGAGGCAAGGCAAACAACTGCCCCAGCCCTCCACCATTGAGAACGTGGCAGACCAGAGAAAACTTTAGTAGGTTAAGATAATTTGCATATTTTAATGTTAATGGCCAGTTTTAAGTTGCCTCTGTAATAGTTTTTTAAATAAAGGCTGGTAAATTTATAATTTTTAAATATGACATCATCTGTTAGTCAGCGGTAGAAAACAGAACAGGAAGGATCTCCCACATCAAAGCTCTATTCATGTAGCATTTGCTCCTTTCTCACGAAAGGGGGCTGTAAAAGTTATGTTGGATGCTTTTGGATAACTCAAGCTTTTTATGGCTGAGTTATGGTCATATGTATATTTTATGGTAACTTTCTTGGATATGTAAAATATAGTATTGGTGTCAGATAAAACAAATAAAATTATTTCTAATGATATATTAAATAAGTTTAAATATTGCCTATAATAAAGGGCTGTGGCTACTGCATTATAAAATAGTTTGGTGTATATTTATTTATTAAGGATTTAAGTCATTGTTGACAGATTTAGAATTTTTCATCCTACAGTCCCATAAATAGTTCCCTATCTGCGAGATAATCTACTTTTCTCTATCGCTCATTGACAGACGTAGTCCTCGGTGATACAGCACCTTCGGGTTATGTTGCCTCCACAGGAGTAGGACTAGACAGGAAATAAAATGCTCTGGCCACACCCTAGGGGCAGTCCCCGAGGGTATATCCTCTCTCTCTCTGCCACAGCAAATCAGTTTTTTTCTGTCTAGTCAGGAGTAAGGACCTAGATACCTTGCTGGGATCTTCGGTCCTGGCAGGATTTTTTTCTTAGAAAAGATTTTTTTTAGACAGCTTTTTTTCTCCAGTGTTCCTGTGAGATCTTCAAGCAAGAAAGCTGAACTGGGCGACGGGCAGGATGTTGAGATCCAGTGGTCACCCCAGTTCAGCCTACGAGCGCGTGCAAGCCATAGCTCCGCGCTGGGTCGGCCGCGACATAGTCCCACTTGAGGGGACTGACCCTGCGAGTTAAACGTCTCGCTGAAACGCCAAGGACCATGAGTCACGGCGTCCGTATTGGTCGACAGCCCTCCAACTTCGGTGGAGAGGGGTACTGTCAGGAGTTGGCGCCCGCCTGGTTCCGGTATGGTGAGTAGTATGTTCCCCTTTTCCCCCTGACGGGTCTTGTGGTGAACGCGGGCCCCTCTCTGTAATGGTAAGGATGGGTTCCCCTCTATCCTATAACATAGCACAGATCCCCCTATATTGAGTGTGATTTGTGTGTACAAAAAGCCAGCAGGCTTGGTTTGGGAGCTGACAATCTAATTACAAAGTATGTTTAAATGATTGTAATATGTGGCAGCACTGGAATCTTACTGTGTTACTAGAAGTATCCTACCTGTCAGAAGCACAGGACAGGTATGCGGCTTGCCAGGTCATTTCTCCAGCTGAAGCAGGTCTCCCGACGGCCACGCGGTTCCGCCAGGGTTCGGTACCGCCGGTCAAGCTGATCTCCATGAGAGAAAGATTTTGCGATGCCTAGTTACTCTGCAGGACGCCGCTATGCTGTATCAGACCGCCGTAGATCGCACGAGGCCGCCATTTTGGCGTAGCCTCGTGTCTTCAGCATGGGGGCGGCCATGTTTGAGGTGACTCAAACACCTCGTGGAGCTAGGGGAGGCGCCGGAAGGCGTGCAGAGGGGCGGAGCCGCCTCCTTTCTTCCCGGGCAGCCAGCCAAAAGACTTCCTGTTTGTGAAGACAGCGCTGTAACCTGTTGCAGTGAACTCTGAGCATCAAGTGGTGAGCCTGGGGGTCTATCTCTCTCTCTCTCTCTCTCTCGATCGATAGGGATCCCTAGCAGGTAACACTGAGGGGCTTTTGTGGCGCTGGGGGTCTGAAAAAAAAAAAAAAAGTTTTTTTATTTAAGTTTGGATTGTATTTTCCGGGTAGTTACTGGAATAATCATGGACCCTGCCACACAAGTACCCCCACCTGTCTCCCTCGAGGGGGCCACGGGACCCGCCGGTGCACAGAGTATGGATGCATTTACAGCAGTTTTGGAGTCTATGGTGGCTCGGGTGGAGGCGGCCTGTCAGGGACGGGGGTCAAGAAAGCGACCCCCGCCTACCCCTATATTATCTGACACCTCTGACTCATATTCAGAGATGGTCACTGCAGCTGCAGGTCCCTCTGCAAGGGCTGTTATCTCAGGTAAAGCTCCCTCAGACAGTGAGGAGGACGTTCATTCTTCCGCCATAATTCAGGAAGAAGCATTGGTGGACGCACTAGTTGTGGCAGTGCGGGAAACCTTAAGACTTGAGGTTTTACCGGCAGAGGCAACTGAAACAGAGATTCCCTTTGGTACTAACAAGCCCATCAAAACGGTGAAGGTTTTTCCTGTACCCAAGTGTTTTGGTAATAAAATTAAAGGAGAATGGGAGCATTCTAAACGTACCTTTACTATTTCCAAGCGTATTGCTAGACGCTATCCGTTTGAGGAATCCCTCATTAAGAAATGGACGGTACCACCAGTGGTGGATCCACCTATTTCCAGGCTGAATAAAGCCACGGTTATCCCAGTGGAGGACACTTCGTCCTTTAAGGATCCGGTGGATCGAAAGATGGAAGCGGAGTCCCGCACTATCTTCTCCCTGATAGGGTCAGCATTTAGACCAGTAATTGTTATTGGTCTAGTTTCCCAGACACTAACGGAATGGGCGAGATTGGTACGCCAAGACCTAAGGGGAAAAGATATCCCCCAGGGAACATCTGATTTGATGGAACAGATTATACAAGGGCTACAGTTTGTCTGTGACGCAGCCTTGGATGCTACCCCCCTATTAGGGCATGCATCTATGTCAGCGGTAATCCTCAGACGTGTGCTGTGGTTAAAATGCTGGTCAGCTGACCTAGGTTCCAAAAAGACCTTGACGAATCTCCCCTTTCAGGGGAATCGCCTATTTGGGGCCACCCTAGATGAAATTATTAAGGATGCCACTGGGGGCAAGAGCACTTTCTTGCCACAGGCTGCTAAAGCTAAGGGACCTCGCAACAAGCGAGGACCTTTCTTTACCGCCCATAAAGGGTTCGCACGCCCGGCTGGAACAAGCGGGAAAGGCAAGACTCCTCCAGGAGGGTTCAAGAAAGGCTGGTCGGACAAACAGAGGACTGACTCAGCCAAACCCGAAGCAAAGGATTACACAGCCTGAAGGTGCGCCCCCACCCGGGTTGAGGGTGGGGGGACGTTTTCACCGGTATTCAGGACATTAGATCGAGCATCGACTACTACTACCAGTGCGATTCTTCCCTTCCAACATTTAAGTACTACAGGGAGCGGTAGTCACCGTTCCCTGAATAGATCTTTTCCTTCACCTTTTCCTAAGATTAGTCTCAATTCCCCACAGGAATCGGATCTGGTTGACCAGACAGACCAAGAAGCCTCTAGCCGGGTGACTTCGGTCCCTGAGATTCAACCAGGAGAGATCACCGTTCCTGATAGGAATCAGGTGTCGGATAAATGTGTGGGAACAGAAAACGACCAGACTTTGTCGGATGGTCGGGGCCAGATAGCTCTAGGGACGCCTGGTTCAAATCCCGTCAGTGCCAGTGGTCCTAGAAATTCTAGGCTGGCCTCGTCAAGCCGGCCTGGCCGACTTGGACTTGCTAGTCGCGGACATTCCGTGGGAACTGCGTCTCAGGGAGTATCTGCGGTCTCGAGGACCAATCTACCATTGTGCTTTACAGTCGCTGGTTTTAATGGCCTGGCCATTGAGACCCAAGTACTGAAGGACAGAGGGTTGTCAGCTTCAGTCATTCCTACCCTTATTAAAGCAAGGAAAGCGACTTCCAGCAGAGTCTATTATCACACATGGAAGACTTATATCGCGTGGTGCGAATCTTTAGGACTTCCTCCACGTACCTATTCGGTGACTCGAATATTGGCCTTTTTGCAAAAAGGGGTTGAGCAGAAGCTAGCCTTGAGCACCATCAAGGGTCAAGTTTCAGCATTAGCAATCTTCTTTCAGAAACCTTTAGCTACCAAGTCCTTGGTGCGGAATTTCATCCAGGGGGTGCGGCACCTGGCTCCACCAGTCCGCGCGCCCTTACCGCCCTGGGATCTTAATTTGGTTTTGTCGGTTCTACAGAAACCTCCTTTTGAAAACATCAGGGAGATTCCCTTGCTTACTTTATCCCAGAAGGTGGCCTTCTTGGTGGCTATCACTTCTGCACGCAGGGTGTCAGAACTGGCTGCTTTATCATGCCAGTCCCCATACTTGGTGATTCATAGGGATAAGGTAGTACTCCATCCTAAGCCATCGTTTCTTCCTAAGGTGGTTTCAGATTTTCATCTGAATGAAGATATTGTACTACCTTCCTTGTGTCCTCAGCCCAATCATCATCGGGAACATGCGTTGCATTCCTTGGATGTGGTTCGGGCAATCAGGGTATACCTGAAGGCTACGGAATCATTCCGTAAGACGGATTCACTTTTTGTGATCACGGATGGCCCCAGAAAGGGGTTGCCTGCATCTGCCGCGACTATTGCCAAATGGATTAGACAGACGGTGGTACAGGCTTATTCTATTAAGGGTCAGAGTCCTCCGTTCCCTGTTAGGGCGCACTCCACTCGAGCGCTCAGTACTTCCTGGGCCTTTCTCTATCAGGCGTCAGTGGTCCAGGTATGTAAGGCGGCCACCTGGTCGTCGGTACATACCTTTACAAAATTTTATAAAATTGATGTGATGGCATCGGCGGATGCCTCATTTGGCCGCAAGGTTTTGCAGGCCGCATTTTGAGGTGACCGGTGGTCTACCTCGAGGGTTTTTTTTCTGTTTAAAATTTTTTTTTGTTGAGTCTCATCATTAAGGATGAGCATTGTAAACTTCTAGTTGGCACCGGTTGGGCCTTCTAGATTTGGATTTGATTTCCATTTTCCCACCCCTCATTTGTGATACTGCTCTGGGACGTCCCGAAGGTGCTGTATCACCGAGGACTACGTCTGTCAATGAGCGATAGAGAAAAATGGATTTTTGTAAAATCTTACCGTAAAATCCTTTTCTCTTAGCTCATTGACAGACGTAGTACCCGCCCCTCTGTTTTTGAGTTGGGTTGGGTTAAATTCTCTAAACACTGCTTTTGTGACATAACTGATTTGCTGTGGCAGAGAGAGAGAGGATATACCCTCGGGGACTGCCCCTAGGGTGTGGCCAGAGCATTTTATTTCCTGTCTAGTCCTACTCCTGTGGAGGCAACATAACCCGAAGGTGCTGTATCACCGAGGACTACGTCTGTCAATGAGCTAAGAGAAAAGGATTTTACGGTAAGATTTTACAAAAATCCATTTTTTGGGTTGTTGCAATGCTTCCTCAAACAGTTTAATATACATATGCATAAAAAAAAGCATCCTTAACTTTTTGGCAGGAAGTCTTTCGGGTCCTTCCCACACTAATGGCCACACAAATCCTGCCCGACCCTCTACTGGCCCTCCTCAATGTGAAACCAGATATGGTTTCGAAATTTCTGCACAAGCTGTTTATGCAGGTAACTATGGCAGCGAAACAGACCATAGCGAAGGCATGGAAATCTCCACATCTATCTCTACTTGAAGTTAAACAGCGCGTCACTACTGCAATGATACATGCCAAGATTGAAGCTACCCTGATGGACAAAGTAGAACGATTTGACAGACTCTGGCAACCTTGGGTTGACAACTTCCTTCCCTCCAATTTCAATAACTCCCTGTTGATGCCCTATTTCTACCCTGATCTATGCTCATCCCTTCCCTCCATTCACGGACCCCCCCAGCGACCCTCCCACTCTTCTTTGTGCTACCCCCACCCAATGTTCCCCCCCACCTACCCTACCTTTCCCACTCTTCTTTCCTACATGCTTCTCTCATAGCGGTAACAACATCCTTACCTAATCCAACCTTTCACTATATGGTCCACCGAGCAGACTCGCATGTTTAGTCAGCTCTCCCAGTTTACTGGACTATACCCCCTGTTCCTCACGTCTGGTCAATCATTTCTGAGGTTTCTCCCACCCATCTGCTTCTCTCTACAAGTTGTTAAAGTATTGGGCACTGTATACCCCTGGCTCTCCAGCTACTTGGCTGCACCTCCCTGTCTAGGCACAGTGTGTTCCCTTTATGGGGTGCCTGCGGGCTGGTCACGCCACTTTCTGCCTACTTATACTTGCCCAGCTTGTTATCCCATTCACACAAGCTCTCATGTTTTTACTGCAGCTATTGTTGATTTTGTTAGTTACCTGACGTGGCTTACGCCATTCTTATGCAACGTATATCAAAAGTTGTTACTGTTATATGTTATTCTCCTTCAATAAAATATTTGAACAAGAAAAAACGCATCCTTCATTTCATTCAAATGAAACAGGGATACTTATTTTTGCACTAAAATTACTTTTGTCAGACATGTTGCTAAATTGGCACTCTGCAGAAGCAAAAATTGAGGCATGTGCTGCCACAAAGGGTGGGCAAAGCCAAAATGTACATGTCACTTTTTGGGGCAGGTTGTCAATGACCGTGTCAGAATTCCATATCTCTGTATATGTTCTGGGTCAGTGACTCAGACACGCAGCTTGCATTTTCAGAAAGACTAATCACCAAAGGCAGCCTCCATGAATCTTTATTTACAAGGGAAAATGAGGGGGTGCCTTTAAACCAGAGGAATTGAAGCAAATATGGCACCTTTTCGTGCACTGTTCCATAAATGCAGACAGAAAAAAAGGAAACCAAATCTCCTGCACTTGGGAGAAATGTGCAGTCGCATACATTCAAATATCTTCAACTGGTTTGACATCTGCACAGACTGTGTTGTCACTCCTATCAGGCCAGGGAAACCCAAATGTGAGACTCTAAAAGATAAGGAACAGAGGGCGCACCAGCGTAGCACATTACCTTTGCAACAATTTATTATTGAAAGGAATATGGGTATATGCTCACAAACAATGACATGAATCAAGCATAACACAGTCCAAGAGGTGCTCCACCCAGCCTGGTCTGCTACACAAGTCCCGAATGTGAGAGAAAAGTTAAAAAAGAGCTGAAACATTTTGAGGGGAATCCCCGGTTTCTCAGCTGAATTTGGAGTACATACAACTGGTTTTTATATAGTGGTCTGGCATGGTCTGGTTCCATGTGGCCCCACATCAAGGCTCCTCCCATCGGGGGGTTGGAAATATTGCATTTATATTGTATTCCCACCCACGGATTGGAGGAGCCTGGGTCTTGGGTCACAATCTATTTGACTAAATAAAGACCTGCATTGAACCATTGCTTTAGGGAAGTGATGACGAACCTTGGAAGATGTTTTGGAACTACATTTCCCATGATGCTCATGCACTCTGCAGTGTAGTTGAGGATCATGGGAAATATAGTTCCAAAACATCTGGGGATCTGGGGTGCCAATGGTCGCCACCACTGCTTTAGGGGATGCCAATTACCAGAAACCTTTATGCACATTTGGTGTGAGTATTCCAAAGTTAAAAGGTTCTGGACAAACATTTTTTATATACTTTATTTGGGAAGGGCATCCAAAAGTCACCAAAAGAAGCACTGTTAAACCAAAAACTACCTGACTCCACCAAAAATCAATTCACCTTTTGATGTTTCTCTGCTACAGTGAAAAAAGCATTGGAAAAAGTATGCTGGTTCTCTATCCTGACAATAGCACAAGTTGTAGAAAAATTGTTGTGTTACCTAATTCATTAAAAAATGGCAGCCATACTCAATTACGGGAGCGCATATGGTCTCCATGAATAGAATACTATTTGATAGATCCTTGTTACTCTTGTCCTAGGCTTATGGTGATGACCAGATACTGCACTAAAAGGCTACTGACTGGAGCTCATCCCCTGGCACCCCCTCTTTTCCCCACCCAAACTTTTGCCTCTTTCCTTTTATTTTTCTCTTTATTTACCGTTACTCTAGCTCTCTGCTTGAGCTTTAAATATTTTTTGTTGCAGTTTAATCCCTTGCTACCATGACCTGATTGTAAAGGTTAGTGATGAAACTCTCTACAATAAATATCTAAGAGATACTCCCTGGTGTATCACTCCTTAGGTTTCTAGGTCAATATGTGGAGGATCGCAAACATTTGAAACACTAATTGTTTGATATTCTGAATCCTATGTCTATGGTTGTACAATTCATTGATATATCGAGTTTATTGAATACTTAAGGGAATTTCAATGGAAACCCCCCCCCCCCCCCCACCTCCAACAGATCTATAAATATTGTCTGATTATTATGTTATGGGAACTGTGTTTTCTGAAATACCATCAAGCCATATAAATTGTGAAAAATTTGTCACAATGTACATCAAGTATGTTGTTCATCTCTAATAACAAATCATTAAACAGAAAATAATATTTGCTACACAATGCTGATGATGTTATTTTACATTTTTATTTCTTCTAAATTCTGAGAGCTCTGTACTTTATTTCCCAGGTTTGTTTTGCACATTTATTGTTCCCCTTACACTCCCACTTTTCAGGTTGGATTTTCAATTTACTTTTTAAAGCGGGAGTATCCCGCTTTTTGACACTTTTACCTACAGGTAAGCCTATAATAAGGCTTACCTGTAGGTACAAATAATATCTCCTAAACCGGCACGGTTTAGGAGATATTTACAGTGCATGCAGCCGCTCGCGCGAGCGGCGCATGCGCTCTGAAGGTCCGGGGGGACCTTCAATTAAGTTGCCGGGAGCTTGCCGGAAAAATCACTCCCGCGCGCATGCCGGAGCCGCCGAACCCGGAAGAGACGACGAGGGATCATGGCAGCGCCCGCAGCGATGTCCGGGGGTCTGTGTCGGGGCTTCGTTTTAAGGTAAGTTATACATAATGGGCTAGTATGCGATGCATACTAGCTCATTATGCCTTTGTCTTGCGGGGTTTTTTTTTTTATTTTTTTTTTTTATTGGGTTTACAACCGCTTTAACTGAAGTGTAGAGCTTGGTTTTAGGAATGCAGAATTATCCTCAGGTACAAAGGGACTGATCTGAGAAGCACTGGAAAGGACTGCATACCTCAGCAATAATATTCTATCGGCTCACATAGAAATAAATGAGATCCCACTTCTCCATTACACAAGAGTGGGGGGGTAGGGATCATTTTTAAATCCACCATAAGAAAGGTTTTCAGGTGTTGATTGTGCTCAAAATATAAAAATAGGTAACAAAAACAAGTACTCAAATCAAAGAAGTCAATTAATTTTTAAACTACTGTATATTATTTATTAACCGATATTCTAATATTACTATATATACATGTCCCATAAAAATATCACAAATATCGAAGGAAGGACAAAATTAAAATTAAAAACAAAATGTGAACAAAATGTGAAAAATATATGGGTTATTATTAATAAATAATAATAATAATTAATAATAATAAAAATTGAAAAAATAATATGCATATTACTTTTAGCATAATGTAAAATCTTATGCCAATAAAAGTGGGGATTTCTTAACTCATTCTTCCTACCTTCTAGATCCATCCTATTCTGAAAAAGATACCCTATCTATTCTTTGCACTTGTAATAAAAATGTTTTACTATTTTAGGATCATACCATTTCTTAGTAAATCATTCCAGCATACTAGTTACCTGCTTTTCAAATCTTCCGTTCACCTTCAGTTGTTCTTTAATTTAACACACCAGCTGTTGCTTCTAATAGTATATTCCCATTCCCATTTCTCATTCCACCTGGACAGGTGGCAACTTGATTGTAATATAAATCTGTTTATAATAAATAAATATAAATTACATAAGGCAATTCCTTATGCATTTCCCAACTGGCTATATTAAGTGCTCTGTGTGCATGAAAACTTGTGTCAAATGGCCCAATCAACTTGTTATATAGTATCTCACAAAAGTAAGTACACCCCTCACATTTTTTGTAAATATTTTAATTGTATTTTTTCATGTGACAACACTGAAGAAATGACACTTTGCTACAATGTTAAGTGTTGAGTGTACAGCTTGTATAACCACTTAAGCCCCGGAGGATTTGGCTGCTAAACGACCAGAGGGTATTTTGCGATTCGGCACTGCGTGACTTTAACGGACAATTGCGCGGTCGTGCGACGCTGTACCTAAACGAATTTGGCGTCCTTTTTTTCCCACAAACAGAGCTTTCTTTTGGCGGTATTTGATCACCTGTGCGATTTTTTGATCACGCGCTATAAACAAAAAAAGAGCGTAAATTTTGCAAAAATAGCAATATTTTTCCCTTTTTTTTATATGAAATTCCCCCAAAAAAAAATGTAAAAATCAAAATTTTTTAATATTTTCGGCCAATTTGTTTTATGCTACCTATGTTTGGTAAAAAAAATCGCAAAAAGCGTATTTTGATTGGTTTGCGCAAAAGTTATTGCGTTTACTAACAAAGGGAAAGATTTTTGTCATTTTTGTTGTTTTTTTTTTTAACGCGTAATGGCGGCGATCTGCGTTTTTTTTTGCGGTACTGCGACATTGCGGCGGACAGATCGGACCCTTGACTGACATTTTTGACACTTTTGGGGTTACCAGTGACATTTCTACAGTAATCAGTGCTATATATATGCACTGTTACTGTAAAAATACACTGGTAGTGAAGGGGTTAACTTTATTTGAGAGGGAGGGGCTGTGTGTGTCCCTAGGGGCGTGATTCTAACTGTGATTGGCTGTGGCTTCAACTGTATGCAGAGTGATCAATGGATCTACATAGTAGATCCATGTGATCATCTCTCATACAGAGAGGAGAATGACAGGCAGCTTGTTTACACAAGCTGCCTGACTTTCTCCCTCTCCCCCGCCGATCGCAGAGTGGCCGGCGGCGATCGGGTCCGCCGGTCACACACGCGGGGGGTCCGTGACCACGCGGGAGCGGGAGCGCGCCTCCGGCGGCGCGCGCTCGCTCCCTAAACCCTCACAGGCGAGCGACGTAGACCTACGTCACTTTGCCTGTGAGGGGCTGACCGCCGCTGTAGATAGTCGTGCGGCGGTCGGCAAGTGGTTAACAGTGAAAATTAGCTGTCCTCTCAAAATAACTTAACACACAGCCATTAATGTCTAAACCACTGGCAACAAAAGTGAGTACACCCCTAAGTGAAAATGTCCAAATTGGGTCCATTAAGCCATTTTCCCTCCCCGGTGTCATGTGACTTGTTAGTGTTACAAGGTCTCTGGTGTGACTGGGGGGCAGGTGTGTTAAATTTGGTGTTATCGCTCTCACTCTCCCATATGGCACGGTGGCCAAGACCATACAGCGGTTTAACAGGACAGGTTCCACTCAGAACAGCATGGTTGACCAAAGAAGTTGAGTGCACGTGCTCAGCGCATATCCAGAGGTTGTCTTTGGGAAATAGACGTATGAGTTGTGGCAGGATTGCTTCAGAGGTTGAAGGGGTGGGGGGGGCTGTCAGTGCTCAGGCCATACGCCGCACACTGCATCAAATTGGTCTGCATGGCTGTTGTCCCAGAAGGAAGCCGCTTCTAAAGATGATGCACAAGAAAGCCTGCAAACAGTTTTCTGAAGACAATCAGACTAAGGACATGGATTATTGGAACCATGTCCTGAGGTCTGATGAGACCAAGATAAACTTATTTGGTTCAGATGGTGTCAAGCATGTGTGGTGGCAACCAGGTAAGGAGTACAAAGACAAGTGTGTCTTGCCTACAGTCAAGCATGGTGGTGGCAGTGTCATGGTCTGGGGCTGCATGAGTGCTTCTGGCACTAATGAGCTATTGTTCATTGAGGAAACCATGAATGCCAACATGTACTGTGACATACTGAAGCAGAGCATGATCCCCTCCCTTAAGGGACTGGGCCGCAGGGCAGTATTCCAACATGATAACGACCCAAAACACACCTCCAAGATGACCACTGCCTTGCTAAATAAGCTGAGGGTAAAGGGGATAGACTGGCCAAGCTTGTCTCCAGACCTAAACCCTATTGAGCATCAGTGGGGCATCCTCAAACAGGAGGTGGAGGAGCGCAAGGTCTCTAACATCCACCAGTTTCGTGATGTCGTCATGGAGGAGTGGACGAGGACTCCAGTGGCAATCTGTGAAGCTCTGGTGAACTCCATGCCCAATAGGGCTAAGGCAATGCTGGGAAATAATGGTGGCCACACAAAATATTGACACTTTGGGCCCAATTTGGACATTTTCATTTAGGGGTGTACTCACTTTTATTGCCAGCGGTTTAGACAATAATGGCTGTGTGTTGAGTTATATAAGCTGTACACTCACTACTTTACATTGTAGCAAAGAGTAATTTCTTCGGTGTTGTCACATGAAAAGATATGATAAAATATTTACAAAGATGTGAGGGGTGTACTCACTTTTGTGAGATACTGTATGAGAAAATGAGGGCCTTCATAGGACGGGCCAAGTACAGGAATCAGTAAGTCATCACAAATGTGGATCTCTACGCGTTTTGCCAGATGGCTTCTTCAGGTCATCTTATTGATGAACCATGCATAGAGTCAAGAATCTTAGGCCAGAAGGGGCTCCAACCAAGTTGGAGCAGGAGGAACAAGGCATATAAATCTAGCTGTATAAAGTGAGGCAACACATCAGGGTCACTGCAGCTTCAAGAGGACATGTTGTGCTTAACTTTGATTTAAGTGTCGCACTGTGAGGATGACAAACCTAACCAGTTTTTAGTACACAAATAGATCCCTTCAACCTTGGGATCCACTCTTTTTGCATATATTCCTCCCATCTTGTGTTATAGAAGAAAGTGGTCTCTGGAAGGGTCCTTTTGAAGTTGCAGTGACCCTGGTGTGGTGCCTCCCCTTTATACGGCTTGATTTATTCCTGTACTTGGCCCATTATGCGGAGACCCTCATTTTCTTATACAACAAGTTGATAGGGCCATTTGACGTTGGTTTTCATTCACATAGAACACATAAAGGGATTGTAAAGGCAGAAGGTTTTTTTTATCTTAATGCATTGTCAGCCCCCCTAATACTTACCTAAGCCCATCTCTATCCAGCGATGTTGCAGGAGTGTCTCAGTTGCCCAGGACTCCTTTTGTCCTTGGCTGAGACAGAAGCACAACGTAATTGGCTCCCACTGCTGTCAAAGTCAATCAGCCAATTAGGAGAGAGAAGGGGCGGGTCCAGGTCACGGCTCCGTGTCTGAATGGACACAGGGAGCTGTGACTCGGCTCGGGTGCTCCCATAGCAAACTGCTTGCTGTGGGCGCACTCAAAAGGAGGGAGGGGCCAGGAGTACAGAAGAGAGACCCAAGAAGAGGAGGATTAGGGCCACTCTGTTCAAAACCAACTGCTTACAGTAGGTAAGTATAACATGTTTTTTATTAAAAAAACAAAAACGTTACAATCACTTTAATATACTGTAGCCAGTTGGTAAATGTATGAGGGATAGCTTTATGTAATTTATACAGGTTTTTATGATGATGTGAAAAAAAACTTTTGTATATTTTTAAATGGTCTGAGTTTTCTTCACTTGGGGTTATCTGTGGCAACTGTTAAAGTCCTACATCTTTTTTCTTTGTTTTCTGTATTTTTAAATGAATTTGATGCTACATTACTCAAGATAAGTCTCTATGTGCTAATAAAGCTGTTCATACCCAGCAGATAGGTAGTGTTAATCATTTGATCTTACAATATTTTGATTGCTAAATCTAAAATTAAAAAAAAAAGACTGATGAACTTCTATCAATTTCCTTTTCTAGGAATCTTAAAACGAGCACTATAAGTGTGATTCCTTTAATAGATTAATTATATTTAACCAACTAAAAACTTGTGCAAAAAATAAGAATACAGTTCCTGATCCGTAACATTTGCTATATATTCCATAGCAATGTCAAATACAAGGATAAGCTGGACATCTACTCACTCTGACAGCAATACCCTTGACCTTGTGTTCTTCCATCTATGCACTCCATGCAACCTCTCCAACTATTGTTTCACTCTCTTTGATCACCGCCCTATTAGTTTCACTCTCTCCCTCACCTCCTCACCCTCCAACCGCCTAACAGTTACCCATAGAAACCTTCGCCATTTCAATCATTCTCTTCTCTACTCTGCCACTGACCACGTCTATGACAAAATCTCACCCTGTCCTGCCCCAACCTAACCAAATCCTCATGTGACACAATGGCCTCCCTCACCACACCCAGAATCAGGCCCAACCCCTATAACCTTGGCAAACAGATGACACCAGAAGTTGAAAAAACATAGCCGTGCTCTTGGTTTCAACCAATCTAAATCTGCCCTTCAAAATACAATTCCCGCCTCCTTACTGCCAAGCAGACCTACTTTATTACTCTCATTAACAACTTTAACAACTTATCATCCCAGTCCTGTCATCCCTTAACTACCTTCAACTCTCTACTTCGTCCTCCACAGCCTCCACCCACCAACTCACTCACTGCCCTGGAGATCACCAATAACTTCAAACATAAGATTAATACAATTTTGGAAAAAAAAAAAAGATTAATACAATTTGTGAGGAGAACTTTGCTGCACAGATACTTTCTCCACTTAACACTCCATGCCCACAGGTACAATCAATACTTCCCTCTTTCAACCCCACAAAAATAGACAAGGTTGCTGAACTTCTTTTTAAAGTACAGCTAACCACCTGCTCTCTGGACCCTGTTCCCTCGCAAAAATGCTACGTTCACCCTCTGGCTCTATTCTACATTCTCTAACTCACATCTTCAATCTCTCCCTCTGTTCTGGCATCTTACCCAACTCTCTAAAACTTGCACTAGTTACCCCCTTGCTTAAAAAGCCCTCATTGGACCCCACCAATCTTATCAACCTACCCACTACAGTACCTCCTTGCTCCTCTTTTATCCAAACTTCTTGAACATCTGGTCCACAACCAACTAAGCAACCACCTTACCGAGAATAACCTTCTTGATCCTCTTCAGTCTGGATTTCCCCCTCAACACTCCACAGAAAGTGCCCTCCTAAAACTAACACACAATCTACTAACAGACCCAATGGACACTGCTCTGTTCTCCTCCTCCTGGACCTTTCTGCTGGCCTTAATATGGTTGACCACCTCCTCCTCAAAAAAAGTTACTCCTTTGGTCTCTGTGACTGTACTCTTTGCTGGTTCTCTTCCTACTTATCCAACCACACCTTCAGTGTCTACTACAATTCTACTTCCTCCTCTACTCTTCCTTTCTCTGTTGGGGTCCCCCAAGGTTTTGTTCTTGGACCTCTTCTATTCGCGATCTACACACCTCCTCCCTGGGTCAGCCAATAGCTCCCATGGCTTTCAATATCATCTCTACGCCGACAACACCCAAATGTATCTCTCTACCCCTAAGCTCACGCCTTTAGTCTCCTCACATATCACTAATTTACTAACAAACATATCAGCCTGGATGTCATAGCACTTCCTCAAACTCAATCTATCCAAAACCATGCTTATAATATTTCCTCCCCCGATCTCTCTGTCAAGATTAATATCACAACTATCAGCCTATCCCCGCATGCCAAGGTTCCAGATGTAATCCTGGACTTTGAACTATCCTTTCGGCCCCACATCCAATCACTGTCCAAATCTTGCCGCCTCAACGTCCTCAACATCTCCAAAATACGCCCCTTCCTAACCAATGACACCACAAAGCAACTCAGTACTCATTAGATTACCTTCACATAGGCTATCCCCCCCCTCAGTCCATTATGAATGCTGTTGCCAGGCTCCCCTCCACTGGCTTCCACTCATCCAATGAATTAAATTCAAAATACTAACAACAACTTACAAAGCCATCCAAAACTACTCTCCCAGCTACATCACTAACCTGGTATCTAAATACCAACCAAATTATTCTTTTCACTCCTCCCAAGACCTCCTGCTCTCTATCTCCCTCGTCACCTTCTTTCATGCTCCTCCAGGACTTTTCCCAAGCCTCACCCATCATAAGGAACTTCCTACCCCAATCTGCCCGATTATCTCCTACTTTGTTTGTTTTTAGACAATCCCTGAAAACCCTTCTCTACAGAGAAACATATCCTGCCCCCATCTAACAACTGTACTTCAATTTTCTTCATCAGTTCATCTCCCACACCTATTACATTTTGTATCACTTGACCCTCCCTCCTTGATTGTAAGCTCTCACAAGCAGGGCCCTCTGATTCCTCCTTTATTGTATTATTACTGTACTGTCTGCCCCCATGTTGTAAAGCCCTGGGCAAACTGTTGGCACTATATAAATCCTATTAAATAATAATTAGAATAATAATAATAGCATAAACAGTTACTTTGTTAAAGAGACAATAGGAAAGATGGAGGCGGTAAAGATCACCTCAGAGAGGCTGCATAAATGGGGCTCACATTGGTACCGTGCAAAAAATATTTTTATTGATGGTGATGAAGTAAACAAACAAGATAAAATTCCATGGAGAAACCACCATGATTACAGTACGATATTGACCTTGAAAACCCAAATTGGGTGGACAAAGATGACAAGATGGTATACACACACTGAGGTCCCCTCCTGGCCCCCAACCTGGCCCCTTGAATCAGCACTAGTCCCTAATGTGGGGAGTGATCTGTCACTGCATGACTGGGTTCACTACTACCCACTTATGTGCTGGGCATGCCGACCTGTGGTTACAATTGGCCAACAAAGTTCCCCAGAATGTGCAGCAATCCGCTGCGTGACGTATCTGCAGGATAATCACAGCCTACAATCTCCTGATGGTTACCTTGATTGGAATACAGATACTCAGCTGAGGAATACCATATGAATATAACTAGATCTCCTGACAAAAATCACAATCCATAGTCATTACCCTGAAATTGGGAGTATAGGAGTCAGTGGTGTATTTAGGTTTTGTGCTGCCCTAGGCCTGACTAATCTCGTGCACCCCCTAATTTCACTATGACCCACCCCTTCCTATCAAGGCCACACCCCTTCCTGTTTAAGACCTGCCCTGACATCTGTAAACCACGCCCATTCCTGTTTAGGCCCAACCTCTTCCTCTCTATACATTAAAAGTGGGTACCAAATGGGTGATCAAATACCACCAAAAGAAAGCTCTGTTTGTGGGGAAAAAAAGGATGTAAATTTTATTTGGGTACAGCATCGCATGGCCGCGCAGTTGTCAGTTAAAGAGGAAGTAAACCCTCCTCGGCAAGTTGTACCTATAGGTAAGCCTATGATATGGCTTACCTATAGGTACTGTAAATATCTCCTAAACATGTACCGTTTAGGAGATATTTACCTTACATGCATCCAGTGACGTCACTGGCGCATGCGCTCTGAAGGAACGGGCACTCGTTCCTTCAGAACTCCGTGCCGTGACCGTTGGCTCCCGCGCGCATGTGCGGGAGTGACATCACCGCGGCTCCAGCCAATCAGATGGCCGGATGCCGCGATCCCGGAAGACGGGCGACTGGACATGTCGCCCGTCCTACAGGTAAGCAGGCGGCACGGCGGGGGCTCGTTCTAAGGTAAGTATTTCATAATGAGCTAGTATGCGATGCATACTAGCTCATTATGTGTTTGTCTTTCAGGGTAAAGAGGAAAAAAGAAAAAAAAAAAAGGGTTTACAATTTCAGCATGCATGGAACACTTTGCACATGCTGAAATTAATGCAAACGCATTAAACAGTTCACATTCTGTGAAAGCTCATGTACAGCAAAGTGCTCCATCCATGCATGCTGAAATCAGTGCAAAGTCATTAAACAGTTCACATTCCGTTAAAATGTATGTACTGCAGTGCAAAGTTTAAATTTGGTTGTCCGACTGGCCGGAAAGTAAATACGGTACCTGCTGTCCTGGGGGTTCTCTGGTCCTCCTCTCTCTCCTATGGACAAAGACAGACCTGTCCCCCACACAGTTACACTGTGTAGTGATGCTGTGCGGAGGAGGGTAAGCGGAGCATTAGGCTCCGCCCCCACCAGCTGAAGTAAGTGCAGCTGGTCTGGCCAGTCACCGGCCGCTCTAGCCTCTGTGGGGCAACCAGTCCCTCCCTCCCCCCTGGCAAAGTAGGCCTCTTACTGACAAGTGGCACTGTATAGCAAGCCGCCGGCCGCTGGGGACTGTATGTGTGCAGCAGGGGGCTGTGGCGGCAGGAGGCAGCATGGGGGGCGGTACTCAGAGGACAGGTCAGGGAGGGCAGGGGGTTTTCTGTGTGGGGGGGTGGCAAAATATCCCTAGAACAGCCGTCGGCCTAGGCCAAGATACAGCGTAGTAATAGTTAGAGCATGGAACACTTTGCAGTACATTTTTTTTTTTTTTTTAGATTTATATTTTTTTATATTTAATGTATTTTTACATTTTTTTTTTTTTACAGTACATGAACTTTCACAGAATGTAAACTGTTTAATGATTTTTCATTGATTTTAGCATGCATGAAACACTTTGTACATGATAAAATCACAATGCAACATCATTAAACAGTTCACATTCTGTTAAAATGTATGTACTGCAGTCAGTGCAGAGCACAGTTTTAATTTAGGTTCATTTACAGTACCTGCTCCTGGCTCCTGCTGTCCTGGCCTGGGGGTTCCCGGATTCTCCTCTGCTCTCTATCCCCTGCTCTCTCCCCTCGTCCAACACGCACAGTCAGTTGCACTGTGCAGGGCAGCCCAGGGATCATGTGCAGGGATGGCGGCTGCACGGAGGAGGGTGGGCGGAGAATTAGGCTCCGCCCCACCACCTAAATTAGGTGAAGTTACCAGCATCTATGGGGGTGGCACTGTCCCTCCCCTCCCTCCCCCCTGGCAAAGTACGCCGCCGTCGCCGCCCTTTCAGCTGCCTTCAGTGAAAGGCAAATCTGTAGTCTTCTTCAAGCCGCCGGCCGCCTGGGACTGCTTGTGTGTGGCAGGCGGCCGTGGGTGGCGGAAGGCAGCAGAGCGTTGCCGCTACCCGGGATTCGGGAGGACGGGTTGGGGGGGTTTCGTGCAGGGGGGGGCGGCTTTTTTGCCGCCCCCCCGCAAAGTGCCGCCCTAGGCCTGGGCCTTGTCGGCCTAGGCCTAGATACAGCACTGATAGGAGTATGTGGTCAGTTCACAGTGAGATCGGGTTTTGCAGCTTACAAATGAGCCTAATGAAGGGATACGGCTGTCAAGAAGTATGTCTGTAGTGGTCCAGACTGTGTTGATGTCGGGTATATTGGGCAGGTGGCTATGTAGAGAAAATCACAAGTGGGTGACAGTGGTGAAAAGTACTGCCAAAATATGTGGTTTAGACTTATTGAATGTCTAGTGAAACAAGACAGTCCAACTCAGAGACATTCAGATTGGCTAAAAGTCCATTTACACTTGGCTGCAACTTAAGAACAACTTCCAGGTATAATGGCTGAGTGCCAGCTATAGATCGCTGATGGGTATTTCACATAGACATAAAACGGAACTGTCTTACCAAATATCTTCAGTGCCCTTGCCGATCAGCCGACCTGCTCAACATGGTTGTGCTCATACCTCTTGATTCAAACAGGTTGCAGGCAGTGTCCACAAAGAAAGAGATCTCTTTCACCACCATACTTCAGATCACTTGTTTCAGGAACAGCTCCTCTCTCGTTGGGTATCGCACAGTTCCTGGCTGAAGCCACGCCACATTGCCCTCCGTGACCCGGAAGTCAGTCTTCATAAGGATCCCATTGGTCTTGGCGCCGCTAGCTGCGGTATTGGCTGTGTCCACAGTGCCATGTATGGGCGAAGGGTAGGGGGCGGGACGTCAAGTGTGTGACGTCAACGCGTTTTGCGTGCGTGAGGCACGCTTCCTCAGGACGTACACAGTCAAATCATTCCCTATGACTTTGTTAAAGAGGTTCTGAGGATTTTTTCTTTACCTTAATGTATTCCCTGCGTTAGGTAAAAAAAACCTTCTGAGTGCAGCTATCCCCCCAGCCCCCTCCCGTTTATAGTTACCTGAGCCCAAACTCAATCCAGCGCTGTGTATGAGAACAGTAGCTCCCACTGCTGTCACTTACAGCCAGTGAGAAGGGAGGGGGGCAGGGATAGGCTGCGCTTATAGACACATAAATTGGCTTGCTGTTGCAGGCACTGGGCAGGGAGGAGGAGCAAGGAGCACCGGTGAGGAATCCGAGAAGAGAAGGATTGGGGCTGCTTTGTGCAAAACCAAGTATGATATGTTTATTATTAAAAAAAAAATTGGGGCTTACAATCATTTTAAGTAGGAAAAAAGGTATCTAGAAAGTTTGGCCTTTTATAGGCCATGTCGTTTTGGTATAGAGGAAAGCAAAATAAAATCCTCTAGACAGCTGTTGCCAATTTTGTCACACAGAAAGAAAAAAATCCTCGCTGACCCCCGAGGGCCGACAAATCATCTCTCTGGATCAAAAATATTTCAAATTATACTTACATAATTATAACTGTCGACAAAAGGAAAAGATTGGGCGCCTATGACAGGGGACTTTTAGGGTGCTTGGTAAACCACATGTAAAGGGTAAGAAATCAGAAATGGAAGTAAAAAAGGTATATTTTATTATGAACAAAAATCAATAAAATGTATACTGTAATAAACAATTACAATAAACAATGACAAATTGTGATGTTAAAAACAGATGCAGTTTACAGCCATGTTCATTATCTATAATATAGGTAAATGTGAGATCCTACACAGGGGTAAGTAGTAGTGTACTGTATACCCGTTTACCATCCAATCAGATGATGTCTGTACAGGAAACAAACGGCCCACAAATATTAACCCGACATGTTTCACGGCAATATAGCCGCTTCTTCAGGGGTATTTTTTGGGGGTTTCACACTATATGTTTCAAATGAAAACACTAGGGTAAAGAGACAAGAAGAAAGTGTAAATACATCATACACAGATATGTAAAAAAATATAAACAACATTCAATGTCATGAAGGTGTCAAACAGTAAAGCTTTGCATATTAATTGAAAAAACACAGTGTTAGTAATGAGTCCATGAATAGAGGCAATGGAGTAAACATACATAGCGCACCTGTCTGGCATCAAAACAACGGCCCGGCAATGTGATTAAGACCGCAAGGTAAGGGGAGACCCCCCCGGGGGCGGACACGGGAGACTGACCACAGAACCAGGGCAGGACTGCAGCTAGTGAGTACTAGGGTCTGAGGATTCAAAACAAGAGGAAAAGAAATAGAAGGTAATAAATAAGATGTATCTCGACCAGATGTCCCAAATTCATAGGGGAGACATCTATATGGAACCACAATGAGTCATATAATGTAGTATCTCCACAGAATGTCCCAAGAATTCATTCATGAACGGACATCTGTATGAGACCACAGTAGAGTATGAGATGTAATGAATACATATGATCTTACCTAGGTAGTTCCCAGAGATAATTATGGACAGGGACTGGGCAAGGTGTCAATATGGTATTGGTCAATCAGGGCAGATCCGCAGCGGTACTGCCTGAAAAAGTAGATTGTATATACAGTGGGTACGGAAAGTATTCAGACCCCCTTAAATTTTTCACTCTTTGTTATATTGCAGCCATTTGCTAAAATCATTTAAGTTCATTCTTCTTCTTCATGAATGTACACATAGCACCCCATACTGACAGAAAAACACAGAATTGTTGACATTGTTGCAGATTTAATAAAAAAGAAAAACTGAAATATCACATGGTCCTAAGTATTCAGACCCTTTGCTGTGACACTCATATATTTAACTCAGGTGCTTTCCATTTCTTCTGATCATCCTTGAGATGGTTCTACACCTTCATTTGAGTCCAGCTGTGTTTGATTATACTGATTGCACTTGATTAGGAAAGCCACACACCTGTCTATATAAGACCTTCCAGATCACAATGCATGTCAGAGCAAATGAGAATCATGAGGTCAAAAGGAACTGCCTAAAAGAGCTCAGAGACAGAATTGTGGCAAGGCACAGATCTGGCCAAGGTTACAAAAAGATTTCTGCTGCACTTAAGGTTCCTAAGAGCACAGTGGCCTCCATAATCCTCAAATGGAAGACGTTTGGGACGACCAGAACCCTTCCTAGAGCTGACCGTCCGGCCAAACTGAGCTATCGGGGGAGAAGAGCCTTGGTGAGAGAGGTAAAGAAGAACCCAAAGATCACTGTGGCTGAGCTCCAGAGATGCAGTCAGGAGATGGGAGAAAGTTGTAGAAAGTCAACCATCACTGCAGCCCTCCACCAGTCGGGGCTTTATGGCAGAGTGGCCCAACGGAAGCCTCTCCTCAGTGTAAGACACATGAAAGCCCGCACAGAGTTTGCTAAAAAACACCTGAAGGACTCCAAGATGGTGAGAAATAAGATTCTCTGGTCTGATGAGACCAAAATAGAACTTTTTGGCCTTAATTCTAAGCGGTATGTGTGGAGAAAACCAGGCACTGCTCATCACCTGTCCAATACAGTCCCAACAGTGAAGCATGGTGGTGGCAGCATCATGCTGTGGGGGTGTTTTTCAGCTGCAAGGACAGGACGACTGGTTGCAATCGAGGGAAAGATGAATGCGGCCAAGTACAGGGATATCCTGGACAAAAACTTTCTCCAGAGTGCTCTGGACCTCAGACTGGGCCGAAGGTTTACCTTCCAACAAGACAATGACCCTAAGCACACAGCTAAAATAACGAAGGAGTGGCTTCACAACAACTCCGTGACTGTTCTTGAATGGCCCAGCCAGAGCCCTGACTTAAACCCAATTGAGCATCTCTGGAGAGACCTAAAAATGGCTGTCCACCAACGTTTACCATCCAACCTGACAGAACTGGAGAGGATCTGCAAGGAGGAATGGCAGAGGACCCCCAAATCCAGGTGTGAAAGACTTGTTGCATCTTTCCCAAAAAGACTCCTGGCTGTATTAGATCAAAAGGGGGCTTCTACTAAATACTGAGCAAAGGGTCTGAATACTTAGGACCATGTGATATTTCAGTTTTTTTTTTTTTTTTAATAAATCTGCAACAATGTCAACAATTCTGTGTTTTTCTGTCAGTATGGGGTGCTATGTGTACATTCATGAGGAAGAATGAACTTAAATGATTTTAGCAAATGGCTGCAATATAACAAAGAGTGAAAAATTTAAGGGGGTCTGAATACTTTCCGTACCCACTGTATATATATGTTTGCCTTCAATAGGGAATCACTATGGACATAAGGCAGGTCATATTCACTGTGACAAGTGGTTGAAAAGAGTTTATATAGGCAATAGTATCACAATATATTAGGGGAGGAGCAGTACAGATAGATATTGGTTGTCAAAAAATATATATGTGTGTATAGTAATAGTTTGACATATCAGCAAAAAAACATATATATATATAGTACTAGTTTAGCAAGTATAAGGGCTAAATAGATAATGATCCATATACCATATATCTAATACTAGTTTCGCAAATGTAAAGGCTGAATGGATAATAATCCATATATTGATCCATCCATGAGACATATGAAGGTTAGCCATAAATTGTAAAGATATAGCAAGGATCTATCCCGTCTGTAAACTGCTCCACCGCCAAGATATAAAGTAGATACAGGTTGCTATTGCCCAATAAGATGACAAGAGGGAGGAAAAGTTACCTGTCGAAAAACCGAGTCACACGTCCAGTCCCTGCGATTGCAAGGAAGGACGCCAAGTTGCCGCTATATATGGCCAGGAGACTCCACCCGGATGACGTACAAGACAGATGTCTTGACGAACATCGGGGTTGGCGTGAGGAGTGCGCGCGCAAACACGCATGCGCACTAGCCGGACGTTGACCAACACACGCCAACGACCGCCGCACGGGGCAGGAGGAGGGGCTCCGGAAGCGGAAGAGGGAATGGCAGTCACGATCCAGCATATCTCCCAGAACCCATAGTGGGAAGGGCCATACCTGACGTCACATGCCCGCCATTGGGGGAGAGACCCGAAGCAGTCACACCCCATTGACGGTGGATGGAAAAAAACAATGAGTATCCGGGCCGATGCCAGAGGGCAAGGAAATGATGATACATGGCCGCCAATACTGAACCATGGACACAAGAATAACACATATTGCATAATAAAGTACATGAGCGCAAAAATAACACACATTATATAATACATTGTGTGCATAAATACATAAATGTGACACAAATGGGATACATTGCCAAATACAAAAATGCAATTGACCATAAACATTTTGAAACATATTTAACATATTAATAGATTCGATAAATGTATTATATAGTAGAAGTGGTATTATCACTCTACACATAAGAACTGGCTATAAACAGGGTAGTCAAACCCTATAAATTAGAGCCAGAAATTATATACATCATACAAATTGAGCATGGATTACTGATGAAGGACAGGGAGACAGAACAGGAAAAAGGGGAAAAAAAGGGGAGAAAAAAGAGGCGGGGGAAGGGGGGGGGGGATGAAAACAAACTAAGAGATGAAAAACTAGAGGAAAAAATTCAGTTATGAATGACTTACAAAAATGATTTGTAAGAGTGGGCTTCGTTCAGTCCAGGGGGCATGGTAGCGTTCAGTCTCTCTATCCAGAGAGTTTCACGCCGCAATATCCGCTGGTCCCAATTGCCTCCTCTGGGATCAGGGGGTATAATCTCCAGGACCCTGAATTTTACACAAGAATTGTCAAACCTATGATGTAACCCGATATGTCGGGTAACCGGGGTCATAAACTGTCAATATTTTTAATCATGAGAAAACTGTCAAGCCATTTTTAAAACTCTGATGAATGATATGATTGATTTGGCCATTTTTACATTCTGAACTAAAATACTAAAATTACCACTCCTACTATGAAAAAAGTCTTCCTAAAATATTACTAAAATCTTTTTGCTTTGATACACAACTGATGATCTTTTGATCTGTTTATAACCCTTGTGATAAAAAGTGTAGATATTTGTTGCTGGCACACTAATATTTATTAAGTAGCTGTTTGTCATTAAAAAAGTAAGGGAAGAGAACATCTCGGACGGGGGGAGGAGCCTGGTCATGGCGCCAGATCTGAGTTCATGCTAGTGCCGACAAGGGAGCCACCCGAGAAATGATGGTGAACGCTCACAATCCTCCAGACCCCAGGAGAAGTTAGTCCGAGACGACACAACCCCATACCCGATCCCCTATGTGACCGTCTGCAACTCTGCTGAAGGACCCGGAGAGTCGGTTGATCCCTGCCGAGAGCAGGTTCCCCCGTAGAGCGGAGTCCGATGGAAGGAAGGACTGCTCCGGGGAAGTAGATCCCGTACGGCCACCAGGGTGCAGCAGCGTGTGAGCAGCAAGCTCGGACTGTCCGTACGAGCCAACCCCACTCGAGCCCGTCGGCAGAGAGAGATCCTCCATATGAAAACGGCGAGCCATCCGAGACTGAGGGAGTAGCTGGACGGCATCGGCAACATTGCCCGGGAAAGAGAGGGGATAGGAGCAGCACCCACTACTTGAGAGCAGCGGGAGTCCGATTCCTCGAGAGGGGAGACGCTGCGGATGCCGTACACACGAACAGGCATACAGTGAAGGAGCCCTGACGTGTAAAAAAAAGGAGGCATCACGAGACTGGGTCACAAAGGAGTGGTGAGAGGGTGAAAGCCCCCCCAAATTATATATACTTTTTTTTTTTTTTTTTCTTTTTTTTTTTCCTCTTGTTCAATACACACTGTAAGCTCTGCTGAAAGTGATTGTTATCAAGGTTACCCATGGTGATAAGGTTTGACTGACTGTTTGTGATGGGATAACGACCAGGTAAATCCCTTGGGCCAACTGCCAGAGATAGGATATTGAAAGGCTCTACAGGTGGAGAAAGGATTCAACAAGCGAGCCATTTAACTCTCCATTAACTCTATTCTTAACATATACTGAAAAATAAGGTGGAGAGAGAAGGGGAGGCTGGGGGTAGAATGTAACTATGTTATGAAAGGAACTCCTGTGGCCCCTATGATGTTCCCTGCCCAGGGATAGAGCATCTCCCCCGGGGGAGAAAGGAGTAAATAAGCAAGCTTCCTAATTATCTATTTTACCGTAAGGGACTACTATCAAGATAATCCCAGGTGGGAAGGTACTAAGAGACGGTAATATGGAGTGATAGTAAACACCCCTGGCCTTTCCGGATCGGAAGCTTAAAAAAGGGGATACCCCACAGATTCCTAGAGAAAGAAGATCTAGCGGGCCTAGGAGATATACCCCAATGAGGAGATCTTTCAAAAAAGGTCTATGTGATAGACCACTCTGGAAAATTCTTCAGAAACTTTAGGCTCTAATAAATAAATACAAGATCACGGAACCCCCCCCCTGAACCACTAAGTTAGTCAACTAAAAAGGGAATTACAGAGAGGATTCTCCGCGACTACCTAAAACACTTCTCCACGGGAGGCCTCTAATATATACATCTGGGGTAGAGGTCCTTACAATACAAGTTAAGAGTTTTCTATAAATAATATATGAGAGTGGTGTGAAGTATAAATACTGTGCAACCTGGGTCGCTTAGGAAAGGCTGGAGGTAAGCACATCTGGATAGTTAGGTCAAAAGTAAGGGGACTCGTGTGACAGCAAGACACTGCCTTTAATAAAGAAAGAAAAGGGGACCTGAAAGGCGCATTGGGCCAGAATACCCACCCGGGAAAAATACGTACTTCTTTACCATCTGCTCAGCGCCCCGAAGTAAGCACAGAAAGAGGGCATCATGTCAAAAATAAAGAATAAACAGACAAGAGAGGGGACGGAGAAACCCGCTAAAATTACAGCAAGCCCGGGGACTATCAGAAAGTATATGACTCAGGATGGGAGGGGGCAAAATGAAGTAGCGGAAAATCAACCAGTGGTAAAACCAAAACAAAATAATGAGGGGAATAAGAAGACTAAAGGTACAAAAAACCTGGAGCCTCCGGTAGAGGAGACTATAGATTCATCTAGGGAGAGTACACAAATTATGGGTGACTGCGAATCAGGAAGGGAAGAAGATCTGAGGAGAAGAGATCAGCCACCTACAAAATCTGAAATGATGGAAATGTTCTCCAATTTGGAGAGGTCAATCAAATCTGAAATGTCAAACCTATATAGGGACCTAGGACATACCCTGATAAGAGTGGAAGAAACAGAAATGAAGATCAACACTCATGGGAAAAAATTAAAAAAACTAAAAGATCAAATGAAGAGAATGCAGTTTGACCAGAGGAATATGGCTTACAAGATGGAAGATCAAGAGAATAGAAATAGAAGGAAGAATTTGCGGATTAGGGGGCTACCGGAAAAGGGCAGAGAAAAAAAACTAGAGGAAATGCTGGAAAGTATCTTCAATCCTCTTTTAGGGAAAGAAAATACTGATAAAATAGAATTTGAAAGAGTCCACAGAATACGGAAACCTCTGAATGCTCCAAAAGATAAACCTAGAGATGTAATAGCGAGATTTCATAAATATGATGTAAGAGCTCAAATCTGGGAAAAGATGAGGGACAGACCAATAATGAGATATGAAGATGAAGCGATACAAGTATTCCCAGACCTATCTCAGGATACAATAAATAGAAAACGCACTTTAAAACCAGTGGTAGAGGCATTAAAGAAACAAAATATTCAGTACTTTTGGAGTCATCCGCCAGGTCTGGGAGCACGAAAGGATGGAAGGACGGCCCTACTGAGGTTCCCAGAAGAGACCTTGACCTTTTGCGAGGCTATGAAATTACCAGTAATGGAGATTCCGGGATGGACACATCAAGACCCCCTGGAGGAGGACTCTGAAGATGAAAACGAGTGGCAGGAAGAGATAAGGAAAAAGAAAAGGAGTAAAGAGAAGAATTAAAGACTGATGCTCGGACTGGGGAAAAGGCGGTTTGACTGGGGGGAGGGGGGGGAGGGAGATGTTGGAGGGAGGGGAGGAGGATAGGGAGCATTATATAAAGAGTCTAAATAGGGTGGCACTAAGGAGGCACTAGGGTGAATCTCAACCTTCACCCCAAGGACAGGGAGGAAGGGAATGATTGGCGAGCAGGAGCAGAGCTCAACCCCCGGGAAATGTCGATGGAAAGGAGGGTGGATAAATCGACTAGCCTAGTAATGGGGCAAGTGGTAACTAGGTGCCCAAGGAGGCAAGCTTTGCCTGGGGGAGGGGGGAGGAGGGAGGGGGGATGGGGGGTGGGCTGGGAGGGAAGGGGGGAGGTTAGAAGTAGGAAAAAAGAAAAAATAAAAATATCCCGAATATCCTATTCATATGAAAGACAAAAACCCACATATAAGAGGGAGAGCCCGAACCGTAGAGAACACCAGCCAAACAAACCCAGAGGGGAGGAAAAGATAAAGAGAAGGAGTAAAACTAAAATATGGGAAAATAGGAACAACAAGATAAAGGGATGGAAGAGGTAAATTTTCTATCTTATAATGTACGGGGAATGAATTCCCCGGTTAAGAGACAGAGAATTATGAGAGAAATTAAATATCTGAACGCAGATGTAATATTCCTACAGGAGACACATATTACGCACTCTACAAATATTAGGTTTTATTCACATAAACACCCTACATGGTACTATGCGGACTCATTTAAGAAAAAATCTAGAGGAGTAGCAATTGGGTTTGCCAGAGGGACGAGATTCGTACTGGAGGAGAGGCTGGTGGACCCGGAGGGAAGGTTTCTCTTCCTGAAAGGAAAGTTAAATGACGAGGAGGTCACATTAGCAAACCTATACAGCCCTAACGAGGGACAAGGGCCCTTCCTGGGTAGAACCTTGGGGAAATTAATAAACTTTAAAAAAGGAGGGGTGGTCTTAGCAGGGGATCTCAACCTGAGCCTCGATCCAAAGATAGATAATACAGCGAGGCACCAAAGAATCTCGACTCACCAGAATAAAGAGATTAAGAGAAAATTATACCAAAATCAATTGGCAGATATATGGAGAATCCTCCACCCAAAAGAAAGAGACTATACCTATTATTCAAATGTACACGGGACATACTCAAGAATTGATTACTTCCTGGTAGAACACCGCTGGATAGAAAAAGTTACAGAGGCGAAGGTTGGGATAAGAACCTGGTCAGACCACTCCCCCATTATATTAAAAATGAAATTGGGTAAAAAACAACCCAGAATGAATGCATGGAAAATCAACGAAGAATTAATTAAGGATAAAATATGGGGGAAGGAAATTGAGAAAGAACTAGAATTCTATTTCCAAAATAACGACATAGAGGAGACACCTAAAAACATCATTTGGGAGGCACACAAAGCCTATATGCGGGGCATATTAATATCAAAAGGGGTACAAAGGAAGAGAGAGAGAATTAAAAACAAAGATAGATTGATGAGTGAGGTGTACGACCTAGAACAAAAACAAAAAAAAATAAAAACAAACAAGGTTGATCTTAACCCCCTATTGGAGAGGAAAAAAGATGAACTAAAAGAACTATTAGAACAGGAAATCAGACAAGATTTTAATAGGGTGGCAAGAGAGAAATATGTGGAAGGAAATAAAATAGGAAAAAATTTGGCAAGAATTACTAAGAAAAAAAAAGCAAGGAATTATATTGACAAAATTAAGAATAAAGACGGGGAACTAGTCCATTCAGTTACTGAAATAGCACGGGAGTTTCAAAGATATTACAGTAACCTGTATGCAGTAAAAGGGGAGAGAAAACAAGAGGATAGTTCAGATAGAGAAGGAAAGATCAAAACATATTTGGAAAAAGCAAAAATGCAGAAAATCGATGAGGAAAAATTAATATTACTAGAGGCCCCAATTACAAGTCAGGAGATATTCAGAGCTATAAAAGAAACCACCGTGGGTAAAAGCCCAGGACCCGATGGGTTTACCATCGGGTACTATAAACAATTTAAAGATCTTCTTATCCCAAGGCTTGAAAAATATATGAATGGACTAGGTACCAAATTTAATATGAGTAAGGAAGCCCTACTAGCCTCAATTACAGTTATACCTAAAGAAGAAAAAGATCAAACGTTATGTTCTAGCTATAGACCGATATCTCTTTTGAACGCAGATACCAAATTATTCACAAAAATACTGGCAATGAGAATGAAAAGGTTAATGAAAGAGTGGATCCATAGTGATCAGGTAGGCTTTATACCAAGCAGACAAGGTAGAGATAACGGCATTAGAACAATCTTGCTGATGAACCAAATGCTCAAAAATAAAACCCCAAATGTGATTCTGTCGATTGATGCTCAGAAAGCATTTGACAGGGTCGATTGGGAATTTTTGTTTAGAACACTAGAGGAGCTAGGATTGGGGCCGAGGATGATGGCTTGGATCAGGACATTATACAACCAACCCACCGCAAGAATAAGAATTAATGGGATATTATCCGACCCTTTTGAGATGCACAACGGAACGAGACAGGGGTGCCCCCTGTCTCCAATGTTGTTTGTGATCTCGCTAGAACCACTATTAGCAACAATAAGGGGAAGCATAGACATCAAAGGGATAAAAGTGGGGAAAGAGGAACATAAGGTAGCTGCGTTTGCAGACGACCTGTTGTTCTATGTATCCAACCCTAGAATCTCCTTGCCAAATTTAATAAAAAACCTAAAACAATATGGAGAACTCTCAAATTTTAAAATCAACCAAACAAAATCAGAGATTCTAAGCATTAAGATGAGTACACAGGAGAGGAATAGGCTAGAAAGTGAGTTCCCCTTTCTATGGAGAAAAGAAGATTTAAAATACCTAGGAATTAAACTAACCCCTTATCCCGAAAAGCTATATAAGATAAATTTCCTGCCCTTATTAAACGAAATCAAAACAGAAATAAATAGACTAACACCGAGAGCCATATCATGGATGGGAAGAGTTAATATCATAAAGATGGTAATTTTACCTAAAATATCTTATAAATTCCAGATGATACCAATACAGATCCCACGGGTATTTTTTAAAACATTAAAAGCACTCATAACCAAGTTTGTGTGGAAAAATAAAAAACCAAGGATTAAGTACACGACATTAAGTAAAAGTAAGAGAGAGGGGGGGTTAGCACTTCCGGATTTTAAAAAATATTACCAGGCATCAATTCTCACACGGGTGTTGGAATGGGGAAAAAATAAGAGTGAAAAAAATTGGGTTAAAATTGAAAACACAATGAGTGACACTGATTTAGGGAAAATGATCTGGATCCCAGCAAAATATAGAAAGTTAAATAGTAATACACACGACATCACACGACAGGCATTGAAAATTTGGGACATAATATACACTAGAGAAAAATGGAAATATAACTCACCACTAACCCCACTCCAAGGCACAAAATTTTTTGCACCAGGGGTCGGTAAGGAATATGGAAAATGGATGGGAGAGGGGGATGTAAGGTTAAAGGATATTATGAAACAAGGAAAAATTATTACATTTGCAGATTTGAAAAAAAGGGGGGACTGGAACCTCACGGAATGGAGGTACTGCCAGCTGAAACACTTCGTTAATTCCCTACCTCAGCCGATTAGAGAGGCAAATGAATTATTGCCATTTGAACAGATATGTATATCGGAGAAAATACGAAATAGTATTTCAAATGTGTATAAAATCCTTAATGAAGGTGAAGAGCTGGCATTGCCTCCATTTGCGGAAAAGTGGGAAATGGATTTAGGTGCTCATAGTCAAGGTTTCCAATGGGAAAAAAGTCTGAAACTGGTTCATAGCTCCGCAATAGACATGAGTATGGCAGAAACTAATTATAAACTGGTCTCCCGATGGTATAATACCCCAGATAAAGTGGGGAAATACCATGGGGAGAACTCAAAATATTGCTGGAGGGGATGTCAGGTGACGGGTACAATATCCCACATCTGGTGGGAATGCCCAAAAATCAGAAAATATTGGCAGGAAGTTTTAGATGCAATTAAAAAAATCACCAACATAAACATCGAAGAAGATCCATGGGTTTGTTTATTTCATGGGACTAAGATGTCGATAAAACATTATAAAAAATCCTTGATTCCACATCTGTTAAACGCTGCAAAAAGTTTAATCCCCCTAAGGTGGAACGAGAAGGAACCTCCATCATTTAAAGAGTGGCTACTACGAGTGGAGAAAACGAGACAGTTGGAAGCTCTAAGGGTGTGGGGAGAAGAACAATATGAGAATAGGATAGAGATTTGGGAGACATGGCAAAAGTTTAAAGAAAATAGGGATTGTCGGTAGTGGTGAGACAGAGAGGAGATAGGGATGGGGAAAATAGGAGGGAGGGAGAATGGGGAGTTCTATGGGGAAAAACTGCATACTTTTTTTTTGGATGAAGAATGTAATGAATTGTACTACAATCTCTTTTTATCATGTGTATTTGAAAATCTTTAATAAAGAAATATAAAAAAAAAAAAAAAAAAGTAAGGGAAACTAGCAATGTTTTGTGGAATACAGGCTGTATGTGATTAATCAATACGAGTTTATATAATGAACATTAAAGTTCTAAAAACAGATATGTATGCATGTAAGGGTGGCACAAAGTTTTACTTTAGCACCCACCATGATAATAGGGTAAGATGATCTTTAAATTATTTGCAGACTTGAACGAGTTATTTACAAAGGTTGCAGTAAAATATATTTTTTTTTTACTGGTCTTGATTAAAATTAGTAAGAAGCCTGACAGGATACATTACTAACTAGAATAAAAAATAACTTGCTGTGTTTCATACCTTAAAATAAAAAATTATTTGGGAAACAAAGTACGGATTGTCTGATTCGTAAAAAATTGAGCAGAGGAGAAGGGATGATGTCTGAAGCAACTCTATATTAACAGTGGTTCATTTACTAAAGCAGTAAAGCATGATAAATTTTCCAAGTACATTTTCACTTATTTTAGTAAACATGAGAAACAAATAAAAATTAATTTATTAATTTTGCAAAGAATACCCAATCATATGCAAGAAAAAACAAAACAAAACAGGATATTTGCTTGCAAACCACTAAGCAAAGTGATTTTTTTCCTTAAAATGTAAATTTTTATTTTAGCTTAGTGAATGAGGTAAAGTGCTCTCTATCCCCTGCTCTCTCCCCTCGTCCAACACGCACAGTCAGTTGCACTGTGCAGGGCAGCCCAGGGATCATGTGCAGGGATGGCGGCTGCACGGAGGAGGGTGGGCGGAGAATTAGGCTCCGCCCCACCACCTAAATTAGGTGAAGTTACCAGCATCTATGGGGGTGGCACTGTCCCTCCCCTCCCTCCCCCCTGGCAAAGTACGCCGCCGTCGCCGCCCTTTCAGCTGCCTTCAGTGAAAGGCAAATCTGTAGTCTTCTTCAAGCCGCCGGCCGCCTGGGACTGCTTGTGTGTGGCAGGCGGCCGTGGGTGGCGGAAGGCAGCAGAGCGTTGCCGCTACCCGGGATTCGGGAGGACGGGTTGGGGGGGTTTCGTGCAGGGGGGGGCGGCTTTTTTGCCGCCCCCCCGCAAAGTGCCGCCCTAGGCCTGGGCCTTGTCGGCCTAGGCCTAGATACAGCACTGATAGGAGTATGTGGTCAGTTCACAGTGAGATCGGGTTTTGCAGCTTACAAATGAGCCTAATGAAGGGATACGGCTGTCAAGAAGTATGTCTGTAGTGGTCCAGACTGTGTTGATGTCGGGTATATTGGGCAGGTGGCTATGTAGAGAAAATCACAAGTGGGTGACAGTGGTGAAAAGTACTGCCAAAATATGTGGTTTAGACTTATTGAATGTCTAGTGAAACAAGACAGTCCAACTCAGAGACATTCAGATTGGCTAAAAGTCCATTTACACTTGGCTGCAACTTAAGAACAACTTCCAGGTATAATGGCTGAGTGCCAGCTATAGATCGCTGATGGGTATTTCACATAGACATAAAACGGAACTGTCTTACCAAATATCTTCAGTGCCCTTGCCGATCAGCCGACCTGCTCAACATGGTTGTGCTCATACCTCTTGATTCAAACAGGTTGCAGGCAGTGTCCACAAAGAAAGAGATCTCTTTCACCACCATACTTCAGATCACTTGTTTCAGGAACAGCTCCTCTCTCGTTGGGTATCGCACAGTTCCTGGCTGAAGCCACGCCACATTGCCCTCCGTGACCCGGAAGTCAGTCTTCATAAGGATCCCATTGGTCTTGGCGCCGCTAGCTGCGGTATTGGCTGTGTCCACAGTGCCATGTATGGGCGAAGGGTAGGGGGCGGGACGTCAAGTGTGTGACGTCAACGCGTTTTGCGTGCGTGAGGCACGCTTCCTCAGGACGTACACAGTCAAATCATTCCCTATGACTTTGTTAAAGAGGTTCTGAGGATTTTTTCTTTACCTTAATGTATTCCCTGCGTTAGGTAAAAAAAACCTTCTGAGTGCAGCTATCCCCCCAGCCCCCTCCCGTTTATAGTTACCTGAGCCCAAACTCAATCCAGCGCTGTGTATGAGAACAGTAGCTCCCACTGCTGTCACTTACAGCCAGTGAGAAGGGAGGGGGGCAGGGATAGGCTGCGCTTATAGACACATAAATTGGCTTGCTGTTGCAGGCACTGGGCAGGGAGGAGGAGCAAGGAGCACCGGTGAGGAATCCGAGAAGAGAAGGATTGGGGCTGCTTTGTGCAAAACCAAGTATGATATGTTTATTATTAAAAAAAAAATTGGGGCTTACAATCATTTTAAGTAGGAAAAAAGGTATCTAGAAAGTTTGGCCTTTTATAGGCCATGTCGTTTTGGTATAGAGGAAAGCAAAATAAAATCCTCTAGACAGCTGTTGCCAATTTTGTCACACAGAAAGAAAAAAATCCTCGCTGACCCCCGAGGGCCGACAAATCATCTCTCTGGATCAAAAATATTTCAAATTATACTTACATAATTATAACTGTCGACAAAAGGAAAAGATTGGGCGCCTATGACAGGGGACTTTTAGGGTGCTTGGTAAACCACATGTAAAGGGTAAGAAATCAGAAATGGAAGTAAAAAAGGTATATTTTATTATGAACAAAAATCAATAAAATGTATACTGTAATAAACAATTACAATAAACAATGACAAATTGTGATGTTAAAAACAGATGCAGTTTACAGCCATGTTCATTATCTATAATATAGGTAAATGTGAGATCCTACACAGGGGTAAGTAGTAGTGTACTGTATACCCGTTTACCATCCAATCAGATGATGTCTGTACAGGAAACAAACGGCCCACAAATATTAACCCGACATGTTTCACGGCAATATAGCCGCTTCTTCAGGGGTATTTTTTGGGGGTTTCACACTATATGTTTCAAATGAAAACACTAGGGTAAAGAGACAAGAAGAAAGTGTAAATACATCATACACAGATATGTAAAAAAATATAAACAACATTCAATGTCATGAAGGTGTCAAACAGTAAAGCTTTGCATATTAATTGAAAAAACACAGTGTTAGTAATGAGTCCATGAATAGAGGCAATGGAGTAAACATACATAGCGCACCTGTCTGGCATCAAAACAACGGCCCGGCAATGTGATTAAGACCGCAAGGTAAGGGGAGACCCCCCCGGGGGCGGACACGGGAGACTGACCACAGAACCAGGGCAGGACTGCAGCTAGTGAGTACTAGGGTCTGAGGATTCAAAACAAGAGGAAAAGAAATAGAAGGTAATAAATAAGATGTATCTCGACCAGATGTCCCAAATTCATAGGGGAGACATCTATATGGAACCACAATGAGTCATATAATGTAGTATCTCCACAGAATGTCCCAAGAATTCATTCATGAACGGACATCTGTATGAGACCACAGTAGAGTATGAGATGTAATGAATACATATGATCTTACCTAGGTAGTTCCCAGAGATAATTATGGACAGGGACTGGGCAAGGTGTCAATATGGTATTGGTCAATCAGGGCAGATCCGCAGCGGTACTGCCTGAAAAAGTAGATTGTATATACAGTGGGTACGGAAAGTATTCAGACCCCCTTAAATTTTTCACTCTTTGTTATATTGCAGCCATTTGCTAAAATCATTTAAGTTCATTCTTCTTCTTCATGAATGTACACATAGCACCCCATACTGACAGAAAAACACAGAATTGTTGACATTGTTGCAGATTTAATAAAAAAGAAAAACTGAAATATCACATGGTCCTAAGTATTCAGACCCTTTGCTGTGACACTCATATATTTAACTCAGGTGCTTTCCATTTCTTCTGATCATCCTTGAGATGGTTCTACACCTTCATTTGAGTCCAGCTGTGTTTGATTATACTGATTGCACTTGATTAGGAAAGCCACACACCTGTCTATATAAGACCTTCCAGATCACAATGCATGTCAGAGCAAATGAGAATCATGAGGTCAAAAGGAACTGCCTAAAAGAGCTCAGAGACAGAATTGTGGCAAGGCACAGATCTGGCCAAGGTTACAAAAAGATTTCTGCTGCACTTAAGGTTCCTAAGAGCACAGTGGCCTCCATAATCCTCAAATGGAAGACGTTTGGGACGACCAGAACCCTTCCTAGAGCTGACCGTCCGGCCAAACTGAGCTATCGGGGGAGAAGAGCCTTGGTGAGAGAGGTAAAGAAGAACCCAAAGATCACTGTGGCTGAGCTCCAGAGATGCAGTCAGGAGATGGGAGAAAGTTGTAGAAAGTCAACCATCACTGCAGCCCTCCACCAGTCGGGGCTTTATGGCAGAGTGGCCCAACGGAAGCCTCTCCTCAGTGTAAGACACATGAAAGCCCGCACAGAGTTTGCTAAAAAACACCTGAAGGACTCCAAGATGGTGAGAAATAAGATTCTCTGGTCTGATGAGACCAAAATAGAACTTTTTGGCCTTAATTCTAAGCGGTATGTGTGGAGAAAACCAGGCACTGCTCATCACCTGTCCAATACAGTCCCAACAGTGAAGCATGGTGGTGGCAGCATCATGCTGTGGGGGTGTTTTTCAGCTGCAAGGACAGGACGACTGGTTGCAATCGAGGGAAAGATGAATGCGGCCAAGTACAGGGATATCCTGGACAAAAACTTTCTCCAGAGTGCTCTGGACCTCAGACTGGGCCGAAGGTTTACCTTCCAACAAGACAATGACCCTAAGCACACAGCTAAAATAACGAAGGAGTGGCTTCACAACAACTCCGTGACTGTTCTTGAATGGCCCAGCCAGAGCCCTGACTTAAACCCAATTGAGCATCTCTGGAGAGACCTAAAAATGGCTGTCCACCAACGTTTACCATCCAACCTGACAGAACTGGAGAGGATCTGCAAGGAGGAATGGCAGAGGACCCCCAAATCCAGGTGTGAAAGACTTGTTGCATCTTTCCCAAAAAGACTCCTGGCTGTATTAGATCAAAAGGGGGCTTCTACTAAATACTGAGCAAAGGGTCTGAATACTTAGGACCATGTGATATTTCAGTTTTTTTTTTTTTTTTAATAAATCTGCAACAATGTCAACAATTCTGTGTTTTTCTGTCAGTATGGGGTGCTATGTGTACATTCATGAGGAAGAATGAACTTAAATGATTTTAGCAAATGGCTGCAATATAACAAAGAGTGAAAAATTTAAGGGGGTCTGAATACTTTCCGTACCCACTGTATATATATGTTTGCCTTCAATAGGGAATCACTATGGACATAAGGCAGGTCATATTCACTGTGACAAGTGGTTGAAAAGAGTTTATATAGGCAATAGTATCACAATATATTAGGGGAGGAGCAGTACAGATAGATATTGGTTGTCAAAAAATATATATGTGTGTATAGTAATAGTTTGACATATCAGCAAAAAAACATATATATATATAGTACTAGTTTAGCAAGTATAAGGGCTAAATAGATAATGATCCATATACCATATATCTAATACTAGTTTCGCAAATGTAAAGGCTGAATGGATAATAATCCATATATTGATCCATCCATGAGACATATGAAGGTTAGCCATAAATTGTAAAGATATAGCAAGGATCTATCCCGTCTGTAAACTGCTCCACCGCCAAGATATAAAGTAGATACAGGTTGCTATTGCCCAATAAGATGACAAGAGGGAGGAAAAGTTACCTGTCGAAAAACCGAGTCACACGTCCAGTCCCTGCGATTGCAAGGAAGGACGCCAAGTTGCCGCTATATATGGCCAGGAGACTCCACCCGGATGACGTACAAGACAGATGTCTTGACGAACATCGGGGTTGGCGTGAGGAGTGCGCGCGCAAACACGCATGCGCACTAGCCGGACGTTGACCAACACACGCCAACGACCGCCGCACGGGGCAGGAGGAGGGGCTCCGGAAGCGGAAGAGGGAATGGCAGTCACGATCCAGCATATCTCCCAGAACCCATAGTGGGAAGGGCCATACCTGACGTCACATGCCCGCCATTGGGGGAGAGACCCGAAGCAGTCACACCCCATTGACGGTGGATGGAAAAAAACAATGAGTATCCGGGCCGATGCCAGAGGGCAAGGAAATGATGATACATGGCCGCCAATACTGAACCATGGACACAAGAATAACACATATTGCATAATAAAGTACATGAGCGCAAAAATAACACACATTATATAATACATTGTGTGCATAAATACATAAATGTGACACAAATGGGATACATTGCCAAATACAAAAATGCAATTGACCATAAACATTTTGAAACATATTTAACATATTAATAGATTCGATAAATGTATTATATAGTAGAAGTGGTATTATCACTCTACACATAAGAACTGGCTATAAACAGGGTAGTCAAACCCTATAAATTAGAGCCAGAAATTATATACATCATACAAATTGAGCATGGATTACTGATGAAGGACAGGGAGACAGAACAGGAAAAAGGGGAAAAAAAGGGGAGAAAAAAGAGGCGGGGGAAGGGGGGGGGGGATGAAAACAAACTAAGAGATGAAAAACTAGAGGAAAAAATTCAGTTATGAATGACTTACAAAAATGATTTGTAAGAGTGGGCTTCGTTCAGTCCAGGGGGCATGGTAGCGTTCAGTCTCTCTATCCAGAGAGTTTCACGCCGCAATATCCGCTGGTCCCAATTGCCTCCTCTGGGATCAGGGGGTATAATCTCCAGGACCCTGAATTTTACACAAGAATTGTCAAACCTATGATGTAACCCGATATGTCGGGTAACCGGGGTCATAAACTGTCAATATTTTTAATCATGAGAAAACTGTCAAGCCATTTTTAAAACTCTGATGAATGATATGATTGATTTGGCCATTTTTACATTCTGAACTAAAATACTAAAATTACCACTCCTACTATGAAAAAAGTCTTCCTAAAATATTACTAAAATCTTTTTGCTTTGATACACAACTGATGATCTTTTGATCTGTTTATAACCCTTGTGATAAAAAGTGTAGATATTTGTTGCTGGCACACTAATATTTATTAAGTAGCTGTTTGTCATTAAAAAAGTAAGGGAAGAGAACATCTCGGACGGGGGGAGGAGCCTGGTCATGGCGCCAGATCTGAGTTCATGCTAGTGCCGACAAGGGAGCCACCCGAGAAATGATGGTGAACGCTCACAATCCTCCAGACCCCAGGAGAAGTTAGTCCGAGACGACACAACCCCATACCCGATCCCCTATGTGACCGTCTGCAACTCTGCTGAAGGACCCGGAGAGTCGGTTGATCCCTGCCGAGAGCAGGTTCCCCCGTAGAGCGGAGTCCGATGGAAGGAAGGACTGCTCCGGGGAAGTAGATCCCGTACGGCCACCAGGGTGCAGCAGCGTGTGAGCAGCAAGCTCGGACTGTCCGTACGAGCCAACCCCACTCGAGCCCGTCGGCAGAGAGAGATCCTCCATATGAAAACGGCGAGCCATCCGAGACTGAGGGAGTAGCTGGACGGCATCGGCAACATTGCCCGGGAAAGAGAGGGGATAGGAGCAGCACCCACTACTTGAGAGCAGCGGGAGTCCGATTCCTCGAGAGGGGAGACGCTGCGGATGCCGTACACACGAACAGGCATACAGTGAAGGAGCCCTGACGTGTAAAAAAAAGGAGGCATCACGAGACTGGGTCACAAAGGAGTGGTGAGAGGGTGAAAGCCCCCCCAAATTATATATACTTTTTTTTTTTTTTTTTCTTTTTTTTTTTCCTCTTGTTCAATACACACTGTAAGCTCTGCTGAAAGTGATTGTTATCAAGGTTACCCATGGTGATAAGGTTTGACTGACTGTTTGTGATGGGATAACGACCAGGTAAATCCCTTGGGCCAACTGCCAGAGATAGGATATTGAAAGGCTCTACAGGTGGAGAAAGGATTCAACAAGCGAGCCATTTAACTCTCCATTAACTCTATTCTTAACATATACTGAAAAATAAGGTGGAGAGAGAAGGGGAGGCTGGGGGTAGAATGTAACTATGTTATGAAAGGAACTCCTGTGGCCCCTATGATGTTCCCTGCCCAGGGATAGAGCATCTCCCCCGGGGGAGAAAGGAGTAAATAAGCAAGCTTCCTAATTATCTATTTTACCGTAAGGGACTACTATCAAGATAATCCCAGGTGGGAAGGTACTAAGAGACGGTAATATGGAGTGATAGTAAACACCCCTGGCCTTTCCGGATCGGAAGCTTAAAAAAGGGGATACCCCACAGATTCCTAGAGAAAGAAGATCTAGCGGGCCTAGGAGATATACCCCAATGAGGAGATCTTTCAAAAAAGGTCTATGTGATAGACCACTCTGGAAAATTCTTCAGAAACTTTAGGCTCTAATAAATAAATACAAGATCACGGAACCCCCCCCCTGAACCACTAAGTTAGTCAACTAAAAAGGGAATTACAGAGAGGATTCTCCGCGACTACCTAAAACACTTCTCCACGGGAGGCCTCTAATATATACATCTGGGGTAGAGGTCCTTACAATACAAGTTAAGAGTTTTCTATAAATAATATATGAGAGTGGTGTGAAGTATAAATACTGTGCAACCTGGGTCGCTTAGGAAAGGCTGGAGGTAAGCACATCTGGATAGTTAGGTCAAAAGTAAGGGGACTCGTGTGACAGCAAGACACTGCCTTTAATAAAGAAAGAAAAGGGGACCTGAAAGGCGCATTGGGCCAGAATACCCACCCGGGAAAAATACGTACTTCTTTACCATCTGCTCAGCGCCCCGAAGTAAGCACAGAAAGAGGGCATCATGTCAAAAATAAAGAATAAACAGACAAGAGAGGGGACGGAGAAACCCGCTAAAATTACAGCAAGCCCGGGGACTATCAGAAAGTATATGACTCAGGATGGGAGGGGGCAAAATGAAGTAGCGGAAAATCAACCAGTGGTAAAACCAAAACAAAATAATGAGGGGAATAAGAAGACTAAAGGTACAAAAAACCTGGAGCCTCCGGTAGAGGAGACTATAGATTCATCTAGGGAGAGTACACAAATTATGGGTGACTGCGAATCAGGAAGGGAAGAAGATCTGAGGAGAAGAGATCAGCCACCTACAAAATCTGAAATGATGGAAATGTTCTCCAATTTGGAGAGGTCAATCAAATCTGAAATGTCAAACCTATATAGGGACCTAGGACATACCCTGATAAGAGTGGAAGAAACAGAAATGAAGATCAACACTCATGGGAAAAAATTAAAAAAACTAAAAGATCAAATGAAGAGAATGCAGTTTGACCAGAGGAATATGGCTTACAAGATGGAAGATCAAGAGAATAGAAATAGAAGGAAGAATTTGCGGATTAGGGGGCTACCGGAAAAGGGCAGAGAAAAAAAACTAGAGGAAATGCTGGAAAGTATCTTCAATCCTCTTTTAGGGAAAGAAAATACTGATAAAATAGAATTTGAAAGAGTCCACAGAATACGGAAACCTCTGAATGCTCCAAAAGATAAACCTAGAGATGTAATAGCGAGATTTCATAAATATGATGTAAGAGCTCAAATCTGGGAAAAGATGAGGGACAGACCAATAATGAGATATGAAGATGAAGCGATACAAGTATTCCCAGACCTATCTCAGGATACAATAAATAGAAAACGCACTTTAAAACCAGTGGTAGAGGCATTAAAGAAACAAAATATTCAGTACTTTTGGAGTCATCCGCCAGGTCTGGGAGCACGAAAGGATGGAAGGACGGCCCTACTGAGGTTCCCAGAAGAGACCTTGACCTTTTGCGAGGCTATGAAATTACCAGTAATGGAGATTCCGGGATGGACACATCAAGACCCCCTGGAGGAGGACTCTGAAGATGAAAACGAGTGGCAGGAAGAGATAAGGAAAAAGAAAAGGAGTAAAGAGAAGAATTAAAGACTGATGCTCGGACTGGGGAAAAGGCGGTTTGACTGGGGGGAGGGGGGGGAGGGAGATGTTGGAGGGAGGGGAGGAGGATAGGGAGCATTATATAAAGAGTCTAAATAGGGTGGCACTAAGGAGGCACTAGGGTGAATCTCAACCTTCACCCCAAGGACAGGGAGGAAGGGAATGATTGGCGAGCAGGAGCAGAGCTCAACCCCCGGGAAATGTCGATGGAAAGGAGGGTGGATAAATCGACTAGCCTAGTAATGGGGCAAGTGGTAACTAGGTGCCCAAGGAGGCAAGCTTTGCCTGGGGGAGGGGGGAGGAGGGAGGGGGGATGGGGGGTGGGCTGGGAGGGAAGGGGGGAGGTTAGAAGTAGGAAAAAAGAAAAAATAAAAATATCCCGAATATCCTATTCATATGAAAGACAAAAACCCACATATAAGAGGGAGAGCCCGAACCGTAGAGAACACCAGCCAAACAAACCCAGAGGGGAGGAAAAGATAAAGAGAAGGAGTAAAACTAAAATATGGGAAAATAGGAACAACAAGATAAAGGGATGGAAGAGGTAAATTTTCTATCTTATAATGTACGGGGAATGAATTCCCCGGTTAAGAGACAGAGAATTATGAGAGAAATTAAATATCTGAACGCAGATGTAATATTCCTACAGGAGACACATATTACGCACTCTACAAATATTAGGTTTTATTCACATAAACACCCTACATGGTACTATGCGGACTCATTTAAGAAAAAATCTAGAGGAGTAGCAATTGGGTTTGCCAGAGGGACGAGATTCGTACTGGAGGAGAGGCTGGTGGACCCGGAGGGAAGGTTTCTCTTCCTGAAAGGAAAGTTAAATGACGAGGAGGTCACATTAGCAAACCTATACAGCCCTAACGAGGGACAAGGGCCCTTCCTGGGTAGAACCTTGGGGAAATTAATAAACTTTAAAAAAGGAGGGGTGGTCTTAGCAGGGGATCTCAACCTGAGCCTCGATCCAAAGATAGATAATACAGCGAGGCACCAAAGAATCTCGACTCACCAGAATAAAGAGATTAAGAGAAAATTATACCAAAATCAATTGGCAGATATATGGAGAATCCTCCACCCAAAAGAAAGAGACTATACCTATTATTCAAATGTACACGGGACATACTCAAGAATTGATTACTTCCTGGTAGAACACCGCTGGATAGAAAAAGTTACAGAGGCGAAGGTTGGGATAAGAACCTGGTCAGACCACTCCCCCATTATATTAAAAATGAAATTGGGTAAAAAACAACCCAGAATGAATGCATGGAAAATCAACGAAGAATTAATTAAGGATAAAATATGGGGGAAGGAAATTGAGAAAGAACTAGAATTCTATTTCCAAAATAACGACATAGAGGAGACACCTAAAAACATCATTTGGGAGGCACACAAAGCCTATATGCGGGGCATATTAATATCAAAAGGGGTACAAAGGAAGAGAGAGAGAATTAAAAACAAAGATAGATTGATGAGTGAGGTGTACGACCTAGAACAAAAACAAAAAAAAATAAAAACAAACAAGGTTGATCTTAACCCCCTATTGGAGAGGAAAAAAGATGAACTAAAAGAACTATTAGAACAGGAAATCAGACAAGATTTTAATAGGGTGGCAAGAGAGAAATATGTGGAAGGAAATAAAATAGGAAAAAATTTGGCAAGAATTACTAAGAAAAAAAAAGCAAGGAATTATATTGACAAAATTAAGAATAAAGACGGGGAACTAGTCCATTCAGTTACTGAAATAGCACGGGAGTTTCAAAGATATTACAGTAACCTGTATGCAGTAAAAGGGGAGAGAAAACAAGAGGATAGTTCAGATAGAGAAGGAAAGATCAAAACATATTTGGAAAAAGCAAAAATGCAGAAAATCGATGAGGAAAAATTAATATTACTAGAGGCCCCAATTACAAGTCAGGAGATATTCAGAGCTATAAAAGAAACCACCGTGGGTAAAAGCCCAGGACCCGATGGGTTTACCATCGGGTACTATAAACAATTTAAAGATCTTCTTATCCCAAGGCTTGAAAAATATATGAATGGACTAGGTACCAAATTTAATATGAGTAAGGAAGCCCTACTAGCCTCAATTACAGTTATACCTAAAGAAGAAAAAGATCAAACGTTATGTTCTAGCTATAGACCGATATCTCTTTTGAACGCAGATACCAAATTATTCACAAAAATACTGGCAATGAGAATGAAAAGGTTAATGAAAGAGTGGATCCATAGTGATCAGGTAGGCTTTATACCAAGCAGACAAGGTAGAGATAACGGCATTAGAACAATCTTGCTGATGAACCAAATGCTCAAAAATAAAACCCCAAATGTGATTCTGTCGATTGATGCTCAGAAAGCATTTGACAGGGTCGATTGGGAATTTTTGTTTAGAACACTAGAGGAGCTAGGATTGGGGCCGAGGATGATGGCTTGGATCAGGACATTATACAACCAACCCACCGCAAGAATAAGAATTAATGGGATATTATCCGACCCTTTTGAGATGCACAACGGAACGAGACAGGGGTGCCCCCTGTCTCCAATGTTGTTTGTGATCTCGCTAGAACCACTATTAGCAACAATAAGGGGAAGCATAGACATCAAAGGGATAAAAGTGGGGAAAGAGGAACATAAGGTAGCTGCGTTTGCAGACGACCTGTTGTTCTATGTATCCAACCCTAGAATCTCCTTGCCAAATTTAATAAAAAACCTAAAACAATATGGAGAACTCTCAAATTTTAAAATCAACCAAACAAAATCAGAGATTCTAAGCATTAAGATGAGTACACAGGAGAGGAATAGGCTAGAAAGTGAGTTCCCCTTTCTATGGAGAAAAGAAGATTTAAAATACCTAGGAATTAAACTAACCCCTTATCCCGAAAAGCTATATAAGATAAATTTCCTGCCCTTATTAAACGAAATCAAAACAGAAATAAATAGACTAACACCGAGAGCCATATCATGGATGGGAAGAGTTAATATCATAAAGATGGTAATTTTACCTAAAATATCTTATAAATTCCAGATGATACCAATACAGATCCCACGGGTATTTTTTAAAACATTAAAAGCACTCATAACCAAGTTTGTGTGGAAAAATAAAAAACCAAGGATTAAGTACACGACATTAAGTAAAAGTAAGAGAGAGGGGGGGTTAGCACTTCCGGATTTTAAAAAATATTACCAGGCATCAATTCTCACACGGGTGTTGGAATGGGGAAAAAATAAGAGTGAAAAAAATTGGGTTAAAATTGAAAACACAATGAGTGACACTGATTTAGGGAAAATGATCTGGATCCCAGCAAAATATAGAAAGTTAAATAGTAATACACACGACATCACACGACAGGCATTGAAAATTTGGGACATAATATACACTAGAGAAAAATGGAAATATAACTCACCACTAACCCCACTCCAAGGCACAAAATTTTTTGCACCAGGGGTCGGTAAGGAATATGGAAAATGGATGGGAGAGGGGGATGTAAGGTTAAAGGATATTATGAAACAAGGAAAAATTATTACATTTGCAGATTTGAAAAAAAGGGGGGACTGGAACCTCACGGAATGGAGGTACTGCCAGCTGAAACACTTCGTTAATTCCCTACCTCAGCCGATTAGAGAGGCAAATGAATTATTGCCATTTGAACAGATATGTATATCGGAGAAAATACGAAATAGTATTTCAAATGTGTATAAAATCCTTAATGAAGGTGAAGAGCTGGCATTGCCTCCATTTGCGGAAAAGTGGGAAATGGATTTAGGTGCTCATAGTCAAGGTTTCCAATGGGAAAAAAGTCTGAAACTGGTTCATAGCTCCGCAATAGACATGAGTATGGCAGAAACTAATTATAAACTGGTCTCCCGATGGTATAATACCCCAGATAAAGTGGGGAAATACCATGGGGAGAACTCAAAATATTGCTGGAGGGGATGTCAGGTGACGGGTACAATATCCCACATCTGGTGGGAATGCCCAAAAATCAGAAAATATTGGCAGGAAGTTTTAGATGCAATTAAAAAAATCACCAACATAAACATCGAAGAAGATCCATGGGTTTGTTTATTTCATGGGACTAAGATGTCGATAAAACATTATAAAAAATCCTTGATTCCACATCTGTTAAACGCTGCAAAAAGTTTAATCCCCCTAAGGTGGAACGAGAAGGAACCTCCATCATTTAAAGAGTGGCTACTACGAGTGGAGAAAACGAGACAGTTGGAAGCTCTAAGGGTGTGGGGAGAAGAACAATATGAGAATAGGATAGAGATTTGGGAGACATGGCAAAAGTTTAAAGAAAATAGGGATTGTCGGTAGTGGTGAGACAGAGAGGAGATAGGGATGGGGAAAATAGGAGGGAGGGAGAATGGGGAGTTCTATGGGGAAAAACTGCATACTTTTTTTTTGGATGAAGAATGTAATGAATTGTACTACAATCTCTTTTTATCATGTGTATTTGAAAATCTTTAATAAAGAAATATAAAAAAAAAAAAAAAAAAGTAAGGGAAACTAGCAATGTTTTGTGGAATACAGGCTGTATGTGATTAATCAATACGAGTTTATATAATGAACATTAAAGTTCTAAAAACAGATATGTATGCATGTAAGGGTGGCACAAAGTTTTACTTTAGCACCCACCATGATAATAGGGTAAGATGATCTTTAAATTATTTGCAGACTTGAACGAGTTATTTACAAAGGTTGCAGTAAAATATATTTTTTTTTTACTGGTCTTGATTAAAATTAGTAAGAAGCCTGACAGGATACATTACTAACTAGAATAAAAAATAACTTGCTGTGTTTCATACCTTAAAATAAAAAATTATTTGGGAAACAAAGTACGGATTGTCTGATTCGTAAAAAATTGAGCAGAGGAGAAGGGATGATGTCTGAAGCAACTCTATATTAACAGTGGTTCATTTACTAAAGCAGTAAAGCATGATAAATTTTCCAAGTACATTTTCACTTATTTTAGTAAACATGAGAAACAAATAAAAATTAATTTTGCAAAGAATACCCAATCATATGCAAGAAAAAACAAAACAAAACAGGATATTTGCTTGCAAACCACTAAGCAAAGTGATTTTTTTCCTTAAAATGTAAATTTTTATTTTAGCTTAGTGAATGAGGTAAAGTGTTTTTTCAGTCATCCAATCGAATGCATGTAGAAATTCTATTCTTCATTGTTCTTGCGTGTGATTTTGTATTCTTTGCAAACTAAATTTTCACCTTGTTTCACCTCACTAGATAAGTGAAGAATTACTTTGAAAGTGAAAATGTTTTACTACTTCAGTAAATCAGGGTCAATGTCCTCACTACCTTTTACTAAATTAATTAATGCCAATCTTTCAATGATTTTTCATGTTCTGCAGCCTATCCTCTGTTTTATCATTGATTTTTTTTTTTTTTTGCAGAATTATACTATACAAATAACCATGCATGCTCAAAAATCCTCTGGAGTAAAAAAAAAAAAATTGACAGTACAGGGAATGCATGCAAAAAATCCAAGATACAAACCTTTTCATCATTTTCTTAGGCTCAATTAACTTTTATAAATACATACAATGGCATTATAATAATAAACAGGGCTTTTTTTTCTCAGAAAATAGATGCAGGAACTCAAGCACGATCCCCTAACCCCCCTCCTTTCCACACACACGCCCTCCAAACTGCTCCAAATAGTGGGTGTGGTCAAATTTCACTAACAGCGAGTGGGTGCAGCGTTTAGGGATGCCCTGCACATGGAGTACAGAGTTTAGGGATGCTCTGCACACAGAGTGCAGAGTTTAGGGATGCCCTGCACACAGAGTGCAGAGCTTAGGGATGCCCTTCACAGAGTGCAGAGTTTAGGGGTGCCTTGCACACCTTCAGCCTTTTTCCACAACTGCCTACCTTTGCACCCCCCATCCACATCTAACTTTCACCCCTCTTTAACCACATCCCGCCCGCCCTATAGCAAATTGACGGCGGGATTGTGGTTGTATTATCCTGACCGGACGTCATATGACGGCGGCAGGATAATACAGCTCTTCGCGCCCCCCGGGGGCGTGCAGAGCGGCGATCGGTGATGCGAGGTGTCACTCTGACTCCCTGCATCTCCGATCTCAGTAAAGAGCCTACTGATGTAGGCTCTTTACCATGAGATCAGCCGTGTCCAATCACGGCAGGTCACATAGTAAACAGGAAGTGCCGTTGATCGGCTTTCCTTAGTTTGTGCCTGACAGGCACGAGTAAAGGAGCGCCGATCGGCGGCTCCCCTGACAGGGGGGGGGGGGGTCGGCACTGGTAATCAGATCATTGATTACCAGTGCAGACCCTCGTGGGGGGGGGGTTCCACTAGAACCACCAGGGATGCCCACCCATGACCCCAGGGATGCCCACCTATGACCCCAGGGATGCCCACTATGGCCACCAGGGATGGCAATCAGGGCTCAGGGAGCCCCCCCATTGCCCTCCCCATCAGTGCTGCCCGCCAGTGCCCTCCCTATCAGTGCTGCCCACCAGTGCCCATCATTGCCAGCTATCAGTGTCGCCCACCAGTGTTCATTATTGCCCACCAGTGCCGCCTATCAGTGCCCATTAGTGCCCATCAGTGCTGCCCGTCAGTGCTGATCAGTGCCACCTATCAGTGCCCACCAGTGCCCACCAGTGTCGCCTATCAGTGCCCATTAGTGCCCATCAGTACCACCTATCAGTGCCCATCAGTGCCACCTATCAGTGCCCATCAATGCCGCCTATCAGTGCCCAGCAGTGCCGCCTATCAGTGCCCACCAATGCTGCATATAGAAACATAGAAACATAGAATGTGTCGGCAGATAAGAACCATTTGGCCCATCTAGTCTGCCCAATATATCTGAATCCTCTGAATAATCCCTGGCCCTATCTTATATGAAGGATAGCCTTATGCCTATCCCATGCATGCTTAAACTCCTTCACTGTATTTGCAGCTACCACTTCTGCAGGAAGGTTATTCCATGCATCCACTACTCTCTCAGTAAAGTAATACTTCCTCATATTACTTTTAAACCTTTGCCCCTCTAATTTAAAACTGTGTCCTCTTGTGGTAGTTTTTCTTCTTTTAAATATGCTCTCCTCCTTTACCGAGTTGATTCCCTTTATGTATTTAAAAGTTTCTATCATATCCCCTCTGTCTCTTCTTTCTTCCAAGCTATACATGTTAAGGTCCTTTAACCTTTCCTGGTAAGTTTTTTCCTGCAATCCATGTACTAGTTTAGTAGCTCTTCTCTGAACTCTCTCTAGAGTATCTATATCCTTCTGGAGATATGGCCTCCAGTACTGCGCACAATACTCCAAGTGAGGTCTCACCAGTGTTCTGTACAGCGGCATAAGCACTTCTCTCTTTCTACTGCTTATACCTCTCCCTATACATCCAAGCATTCTGCTGGCATTTCGTGCTGCTCTATTACATTGTCTTCCCACCTTTAAGTCTTCTGAAATAATTACTCCTAAATCCCTTTCCTCAGATACTGAGGTCAGGACTGTGTCAAATATTCTATATTCTGCCCTTGGGTTTTTACGTCCCAGGTGCATTATCTTGCACTTATCCACATTAAATTTCAGTTGCCAGAGTTCTGACCATTCTTCTAGTTTTCCTAAATCCTTTTCCATTTGGCGTTTCCCTCCAGGAACATCAACCCTGTTACATATCTTTGTGTCATCAGCAAAAAGACAAACCTTACCATCGAGGCCTTTTGCAATATCACTTATGAAGATATTAAACAAAATTGGTCCCAGTACAGATCCCTGAGGTACCCCACTGGTAACATGACCTTGTTCTGAATGTTCTCCATTGACTACAACCCTCTGTTGTCTGTCACTCAGCCACTGCCTAATCCACTCAACAATATGGGAGTCCATGCTCAATGACTGCAGTTTATTGATAAGTCTTCCATGTGGGACAGTGTCAAAAGCCTTACTAAAATCTAGATATGCAATGTCTACTGCACCTCCACCGTCTATTATTTTAGTCACCCAGTCAAAAAAATCTATAAGATTTGTTTGACATGATCTCCCTGAAGTAAACCCATGTTGTTTTTCATCTTGCAATCCATGGGATTTAAGATGTTCCACAATCCTATCCTTTAATAGGGTTTCCATTAATTTGCCTACTATTGATGTCAGACTCACTGGTCTATAGTTGCTCGATTCCTCCCTACTACCTTTCTTGTGAATGGGCACGACATTTGCCAATTTCCAATCTTCCGGGACGACTCCTGTTACTAATGATTGGTTAAATAAATCTGTTAATGGTTTTGCCAGCTCACCACTAAGCTCTTTTAATAATTTTGGGTGTATCTCATCAGGACCCTGTGACTTATTTGTCTTCACTTTAGACAGCAATCTTAGAACGTCTTCCTCTGTAAAGACACATGCATCAAACGATTCATTAGTCATCCTTTCAAGTGGAGGTCCTTCTCCTTTTTCTTCTGTAAAAACTGAACAGAAGTATTCATTAAGGCAGTCGGCTAGCCCTTTATTCTCTTCTACATACCTTCCGTCCTTTGTTTTTAATTTAGTTATTCCTTGTTTTAATTTCCTTTTTTCATTTATATATCTGAAGAATGTCTTATCCCCCTTTTTCATAGACTGAGCTAGTTTTTCTTCTGCCTGCGCTTTAGAAGTTCTTATAACTTGCTTGGCCTCTTTCTGCCTAATCTTGTAGATTTCCTTATCTTCATTGCTCTGGGTTTTTTTATAATTACAAAATGCTAGCTTTTTATTTTTAATGATTTGGGCCACTTCTGCTGAGTACCACAGTGGTCTCTTCCTTTTTTTGCTTTTACTGACAAGTCTAATGCAATTTTCTGTTGCCTTCAATAATGCACCTTTTAAGTAGTCCCATTTCTCCTGGACTCCATGTAATCCGTACCAGTCTGATAAGGACTCATTTATGACTAATTTCATTTTTGAAAAGTCTGTTTTTCTAAAATCTAAAACTTTTGTTTTTGTGTGGTGTGACTCTTTCACAGTTCTTATATTAAACCACACTGACTGGTGATCACTGGATCCCAAGGTTTCCCTTGGATCCCATATCAGTGCTACCTATCAGTGCCACATATCAGTGCCTATCAGTGCCGCCTATCAGTGCTGCCTATCAGTGCCGCCTGTCAGTGCCACCCCATCAGTGCCACCCCATCAGTGCCTCCACATCAGTGCCTGTCATTGCAGTCTCATCAGTGCTCATCAGTGCAGGAAAAAACTTATTTATTTACAAAATTGTATAACATAAACTTTTAGGTCTTTTTTTATTTGTTTAGCAAAAAGGAAAAAACCCAGAGGTGATCAAATACCACCAAAATAAAGCTCTATTTGTGGGAGGAAAATGACATCAATTTGGTGTAGGTACAGTGTTGCATGACCGCGCAATTGTCATTCAAAATGCAACAGCGCTAAAAGGGGAAAACTGGCCTGGGCAGGAAGGGGGTGAAAGTGCCCTGTATTGAAGTGGTTAAAAGCTTCATAATTTTCCACGTTTTGCTTTTTTTGCTTTATTAGGCTGAAGCACACAGTCGGCTCTAGTACCTCCCTGCACACTGTAGGTGGCTCTGCTTCTCTCTCACTTGCAGAGAGATCATCCAATGGGGGTGCCATTACTTGTGAATACTGCACAGAAGCTGGACTTCTGTGTTTACAAGTGATACTGGTGAGCATGGAGAAGAGGATCTTAGCCAGAGGTGGTGGAACCGAGTTCCACCAAGTTCCAGCTGAAAAAAAGCCATGATAATATATATATATATATATATATATATATATATATATATATATATATATGCACAAGGTAGAATCGTAAGCAAGATTCTATTGAACAGGGTCATCAATCAGCATAGATAATAACTTCAAATAAATAGAGTTGGATATTTGGCATAAAATAGCAGAAATCCAAATACACTGTTTAGTTCTCATAGGGATAACTTGTCCCTTAAGGATAATGTCAGCCTTATAGTCATAACTGGAGTTTGTTGTCTATTCTGGAATGTAACGTAGCTCTAAACTATTGCACATGCTGTTTAGAAATTGTCCTGTTATAAATTAGGACTACAAGTCTTTAATAGATAATACACCAATCATATATTGAATATGTTTAGACATTATTTCTTATTTTAGGAATAGCGTATAACATAAATATTTAGCACATAGGAGTTCCATGTTATGGAAAATGCTGAAAATGACACTATTGTATATACAATATTTACCCTACCTGTTGCTCTGATTCTGTGCTATAGTCTCTAGCTTCCTGATGACTAGAGCTAAATTTATAGGCACATTGACAATTTATTACCTGAAACATGTTTCGAACCCTTGCCAACAACATCTCCCTAAAATTGTCCCCCATGAGAAAGTAGAACACAGGGTTTATTACACTATTTAGAAATGCAATAGGTCGTGTGATGATATAAATGGAATTGATGGTGATCATTGTCTCGTTACTCAGCTTCCATTCCTCCGTACGTGAGGCGATCCTTACATTTCTCATGATGTGATATGGGGTGAAAAGGATAAAAAACACAATCACAGCCACATATACTAAAGTAAGAGGTTTCTCAAGAGAGAAGGATGTTGTAAGTTGCTGATTCCTGTTCCTGAGAAAAGAAACCATTTTCCTGTAGAACAAACACATGGTACAGAGAGGGATAAGGAAGCTAGTGACACTAAGGCAAACACTGTAGATGAAACTGGATGAGGCCACCCCAGAACTCCCATAGCTGAGACACTGGCTTTTTTCATGCAGTTCTATGAATAATAGAATTGGGGAGATTTCTAACAAAACCACAATCCAAATCCCAACGGATATGGTGACTGCCATAGTTTTCTTCTGCATTATGTGGTCTTTAAAAGGGAATTTGATAAGAAGGTATCGATCAATACTGATAAAGGTAAGGAAGAGGATGCTGGTATAAAGGTTGGCATGAAGTAGGTATCTGTTGCTGTAGCACAAGAACTCATTAAAGAGCCAGTGTCCATTGGAATAACTTACAATCAGTAGAGGGAGAGTGCAGAGAAAGGCGAAGTCTGACAAACACAGATTAAAGAGGTAGATGCTTCCGCTGCTCCATTTCTTCATACAAAAGATATAGCCAAACATTACAACGCTGTTCCCAAGAATGCCAAATATAAACTCTAGTGAGTACATAGTTGATAAGTAGTATTTCTTAAGGAGACAGTCCACCGATGAACAGTTAGGATTCTAAAAGTAAGTGACAGTTATACAATTAATAAAATGTTAATTTTGTACTATTTGAACAAACAGTTTGGAAATGTTTATCTTCTTTCAGAGATTTGTCAATGTCTCTGTGTCATGCTTAAAAAAGAAGCACTCGCATGGTAACTGGGAGTTAGCCCAGAGAGAGCAAGTGGGTACATATTTCAAATAGGTATTAAAAATGAACAGTAACATGGTAAATATGAGGTTATTGACTGGTATAATAATTTCTGGCAAATTTTCTATTACTTTTTTATTTTAGTAAATATTATTATTTAAGTAATCTTTTGGAGTGGACCTTTAAGCAGACAGCCAAAGACTGTAAATAGGCCAACTTTGGTACCTATATTTTTAAGATATTAAACACTAAAATATTTTTGCTAGTGATTCTTGTAATAAAATCACCTATGCTAATTAAGACAGTCAGAGTCAAAGTCATTACTTTATGGTTTACTATTCTTGATTTTAGGTCTGCTTTATAATTTACTAGATCAGCTCTCTTTTCACTGGATATGACATATATATTTTTTTATATGTTATGGCCAGAACTAAAAAAGGTTTTTTTACACATAGATATAAAATAATACATATTCATATTTTGCATTTTCTTTTTAGGCCAGAAGGAGCTTTTGGTACTTGCGTCTTCTTACCTCCTGCTGAAAACAGCCTGTTTACAGAGCTCAGTGTTTCAAGCTGAAATTTATACACACCGTAACTCTCCCCCCTCTCCCCCACCCTTCAGACCTGCCTGAAAGGAGGTAACTACTGCTAAAAAAAAACAGATATAAATAATCTGATTAGAAATTCAGATAAAAATGTAATCCTCGCCATCATAGTTCACCTTTTAAAAGAGAGGCTGGGCTTTTTTTTTTTTTTTTTTGCAAAAATCATACTTAGCTAGGTGGGTGCAGCATCACTCCAATTCTGCATTGTTTCCCTGCTAGCTCTAAGACCGCTGATCGCTTGGTTCTCAGAGCCCTGTGAACAGATGACTGTCAGTCAATGCTCTCTGCTTTTGACACCCCCCCCCCTGCGCCGCACTCAGTAAAGCGCTGGGCTGTACAGGGGGTGGGAGCAGATGGCTCAGGTTCTTAGCAGATTGCTGAGAGGCTAGGCCGGATGCCGGTCCAGTCATGTGGGCAAAGCCCAACTTTATTGTCCCAATCTTGCGCAAGCTTGGATTGGCTCTGTGACTTCAGCCCACTGTCTGCTGAAAATGGGTCACAGGAGTGGAGAACGAACTGTACTCTTGTAATCCACAGGGGAAGTACAGCCAAACGAGCTTTGGCTGTACTTATCCTTTCACCACCACTTCCGGACCACCCGCCGCAGTTTTACATCAGTATTTTGATGTTAAATACTGGAGTTATTGCAGCAGATAGCTGCTATACCCCAATATTTTCATATAGGGCGGGCGATCCTCTTTCACATAAAAGTGGTCCCAGTGGCAGATTCACCGCAGGATCACTTTCATAGCGGGGGAAAAAGATCCGGTCGTCTCAGGTGCTGTGCAGGAAGTTGAGTGAGGGCAAACTGGCCTCCACTCAAATCTATGGCCTTGGAGGACCGGAGCGATGTCATACCTCACTTCCTCCCAAGGACCTTTTTGCTTTTAACGGTAGATGCGAGATCTGAGGTCTATTTTACACCATATCTCACATTAAAGAGGACCTATCCTGCTTATTCCTATTACAAGGGATGTTTACATTCCTTGTAATCGGAATAAAAGTGATCAAAAAGGGACTTTTTAAAAGGGACAGTGTAAAAATTAAAAATAAAATTAAAAATAAATTAGAAAAAGAATTAAAAAATTGAAAGTGTCCCGTCCCTTCGAGCACGCACGCAGAAGTTAACGCATATGCAAGTCGCGCCCACATATGTTAATAATGTTTAAACCACAAATGTGAGGCGATTGTTAAAGTGAAAGCAATAATTCTAGCCCTAGACCTCGTCGGTAACTCTAAACTGATAACCTGTAGAAAATATTTAAAGCGTCGCCTATGGAGATTTTTAAGTACCAATGTTTGTCACCATTCCACGAGCATGCACAATTTTAAATCATAAAATGTTGGGTATCTTTTTTCTCAGCGTAACATTATCTTTCACATTATAGAAAAAATTGGGCTAACTTTAGTGTTTTCCTTTTTTTTAATTTAAAAAAGTGTATTTTTTCCAAAAAAATTGCGTTTGTAAGGCCGCTGCACAAATACGGTGTGACATAAAGTATTGCAATAAACTAAATTTTATTCTCTAGGGTCTCTGCTAAATATATATATATATATATATATATATATATATATATATATATATATATATATATATATATATATATATAATATTTGGGGGTTCTAAGCAATTTTCTAGCAAAAAATACTGATTTTACCTGTAAACAACAAGTGTCAGAAATAGGCCTGGTCTAAGTGGCATGGCGCTGCAGCTTTGTAAGACTAAATAGTTCTCTGTCTGAAAGGTTATTTGCTCTGTGCATTGTTACAATGCTTCTTTAAACAGTCTTATATACAGTACGTATGCATGAAAAACACTTCCTTTACTTAAAACTAGGCTGCTTATTTTTGCACTAAAATAACTTTTGTCAGGCATGTTGCCAGACGGGAACTCTGCAGAAGGAAAAACTTAGGCATGTGCAGCCATAAACAGTGAGCAAAGCCAAAATGTAGATGCCACTTTAAAAAGCAGATTATGAATGAGAATCAGAATTCCATATCTCTGTAAAAATTCTTAGGTCAGTATCAACTTGCATTTTCAGAAAGAATAATAACCAATGGCAGCCTCCATGAATCTTGACAAGTTTGTAGGTGGGGTACAGTGTGTGTGGCAGCAAGAATTCACACAGACATGGGGAAGGGCAGAACTTGTATTGAAATAATTCAGCAACAGTTACAATAAACCTGTGGGCAGGCTACCTGGCTGGGTGCACTCATGAACAGCCAGTAACAGAGGAGCAGATTCCAGCTGGACTGACGACATCTGTTGAGAGGCACAGAATGTGACCTGGCCATCTAGTGCCCAGAAAAGTTGCAACCCTACGTTTTCCCTCCTCATCAGGAACCTTTCCTAGCATTAGTGCTGTCCCTAACAGTATGGGTACCTGTCCCTACTCTACCAACTTAAAAAATGCCCTCCAAACCTGGGAGCCAAGCCCTTAAATAGGCTCTGTCTGACCCAAGATGACTGCTAGAGTCACCTAGGGGCAGTATCCAATAGGATGCCCTCCCCAGTGACCCAGGAAACTGTAGGGGAACCCTGTTCCTCTTGACTTCCTCTCCAACAACAGTGCTGCTGGGAAAGAGCACAACCTGCAGTGAAAAATGTAGACTGCACCTGTCCACACTCCCCACCCCTTTAACAGATGCTGTCCTCAGCATCACAACAACATGAAACCAACAATAAGACTGGTAATAGAAAACAAAATTAAAGTATAGCTAAGGCAGAGCAAGAAATTAAAGGAACATAGTCAGAATATCTTGCAGGGAGTTGCCCGGGGTTAGACTGCAAACGGCACTGGTTCTCTTTCTTTCAGGTCTGGTATGGATTTTAGGGGAGCCCCACGCCAAATTGACATGGCACTGCTCCCGAACTATAAGTGACAGGGACACAAAACGTGGGAAGCACCGAAAGTGGACCCAGGACTACAACATATCTATACATTTTAAAAGTGGAATATGCCTTTACACTTTACTGACTGTACTAAACTAACTCAACACATTATCTACTAACTATCTGCCTAATCTCTATTGTCACACAAACTATACATGGCTGCCGTATAAGCGGCAGCCTTATATAGTGTGGTGTGTGGACTTGCACCCTGCCTTTGGCCAATCATGGCTCTGACAGGACATTGTGCTGTGATTGGCCAAAGCATATAGGTCAGGTGGATGCTCTAGCAAATCATCGGCAATCAATGAACTGCAACAGCGCAGTGCATTATGGGGCGTTCATCGGCGGGCAAACTTCCCGCTGAGCGTCCCATTTGTTTGTGTGTTCTGCGAACACATGAACAGCTGATGTTTGAGTCGAACTTACGTTTGACTCGATCACAGAGCCCATGCCTAGTGATGGTTATGGGTTTTACCCTCTCTGTGGGAGCCTTGTGGATGGTATAGTTCTCGCTCTCCTGGCAGGCCTGGTGTATTCAGTGTGACAAATGGGGGCAAAACAAGTACCTCCAAACTAGTGATTCAGCTTGATCCGCCCCAAAATGGCCACCCGTGGCAGGGAGTACTTGGCAGAGAATATCTCATTCCAAAGGGATGCAGGTAGAGTACTTTGCCTCATAATTCTAGCCAATCCCATTGGCACAAAATTGCTCAAACAAAATGGACAGCTTTTGACATTCCCAACAGGTAGGCCAGTACTTCCGAGAGAGAGGTAGTGCTGTACTTGTATGAGGTCTGGGTCCCTTTGCTGTATCAGTGCCCACTCCTCCTACCTGTAGAGCTCTGCTTCCTTGACCAGAGGGTTAGTACCTCACCTTCCCAATGGCGCATGAGGCAGCAGGTGTAGGCAAAACAGGAGAAACCTCTGTGTCTTCCAGGTTAGAGTCCACATTCTCTTCTGGGCACCCCACTACAAAATGGGACAAGGCATCAGCATGCCCATTGAGCTTTCCTGTCCGGTAATGTTTCTGGAGTTTAAACTGTGCCAGGCGAGCTGCCCACCTCGGCTCCAATGCTTTCAGGATGCGATTTCAGTTAGGCCAGTGAGATACTTTGCAAATTTTTGGGTAATAGCCCAGACAAGGATGAGCAACTTGAGCTTGAAGGAACTGTAATTGTGGGGTTTCTTTTCAGTGGGCCGTAGGCTCCTGCTAGCATAGGCAATCACCCTCTCTTGACCACCCTGTACTTGGAAGGTTCCCATCCGTGTATACCCAGAACAGCTAGGTATAATCAGTCTAGGCCAGCAATGGGGCTGAAGTAAGTCTCTGCTTAAGTGTTTCAAAAGCCTGCTGTTGCGGTTCATGCCATTGGGCTTAAATAGAGGGCGAGGGTCCACTCTACCGTTGGATACTGTGCCCACACAACAACTGGGTGAGCGGGGCAGCTAGCTTGGTGAATTGCCTTAATAGGTATATTTGGGGTTGCCAATCCTGGATGGCCAGTACTTTACCCGCTCTGGGGAAACACCACCAGCTTTGTCCACATGCCCCAAGTATTGGATCTTTTCCTTTTTAGGTGGCACTTGCTGGGCTAAAGTCTTAGGCCATATTGCGCCAAACGGGATAACACCCAGTCCAGATGTTTCTAATGTTCTTTGAATGTCTTGGAGAAGATGGTAATATCATTGAGGTAAATGAGCACAGTCTCATTGTTGAAACCCCCAAGACATCTCTCCACTAGGTGTTGAAAGGGGCTGGGGTGTTGCTGAGGCCAAAGGGCATACTAATAAACTCAAACAGGTCCAGGGATGTAATAAAGGTGGTCTTTTTTCAGACTTGATCATGTACTGGGACTTGCCAGTGGCCACTGGCCAGGTCCAGAGTAGAGAAAAACTTGCCTTATCCAAGTGCCATCAGGGATTCCTTAAGCCGAGGAAGGGAGTAAGAGTCCCTGTGGGTGCATGCATTAAGTTTGCAATAGTCCACACAGAACTGTTGACTGCTGTTCTTTTGGCACACCAGCACAACAGCCCAACAGAAGCGACCCATGGACTGTGGCTTTCCTGGATCACCCCACCTTGTAGCATATTGCAAAGTGACTCCTTAACCGCCTGGCACAGTTTTGGGGGAAATTGAAGGTAACGCTCCAGGATGTGGCATGTGTCCCCTGTATGAATAGGGTGCTCAATGGCTTCAGTGAATCTGTATTCTTTAAGGCAGGTGCCGAACACCAATAAGTGCTTCTCCAGTAGCTGATGAATAAATCTCTGTTGAGGCAAGGTAAAATGTCCAACTTTTCTAAAATGGACTTGTAATGGGTCTCGTCCCAAGAAGCCACGATTGCCTGCGAGGGGGCACATACCAATTCTTGTTTGGGCCTCGAAGATGTAGTGGCGAGGCACAGTGTATATGTCTGCCAAAGCAGCATGCCTGGGCAGCCAGATTGATGTTGTTCCTAGGTTGGCGAGCTTTTCTAACACCCTTCCGCAGTGAAACGTATGCGCCTCATCCATTGCCTTAGCATTGCAAAATCCTTGTGGGGTTGTGGCATAACGGTAGCTCCTTGTAGTTTCTTGTGGGCCCCTACTGGCAGGGACCAGACCATCTCTTATAGGGGTGCCAAGATTGACATTTGTTTTGGGGGCGGGGGGTGGTACAGACCTCCCCCACTTTTTCAGGGTACCTCGTAGTAGCGCTGCATTGTCCCTCAAAATTCTTAAGTAGTCTGTGCCATACTACCCGCAGGCCACATCCACAGGCCCGCTGGCCCCACTGCCCACATTTGGCTACCAGAAGGGGCAAATTCAAGTCATTCCAAATTACCTTGACCAGCACCATGGGCACTGTGGAGTAAACTGTGCCGTAGATCACAACTACTTCAACCCACTCCACCAACTGGTCCTTGATTTGTATCCTCACCCAAGTGATGCCTTTAGCTAGGCAGATTAGGGACATCCCACAGGGGCCCAGATGTTCCCAGGCTACAAACCTTTTCACATATAAATCATATTCCATGACAGTGACCTCTTGCCCATTGACTAGGGCAGACACCACTAGGTTCGGAGTGACCTTCAAACTTGTTGGGTGATTGTCCTTCTGCCCAGGAAGTCCGTATTTTAATGACGGCCTGATTGGCTTCCTGAATCCTGACCTCCCACAGTTGTTGGATATGTATCCATAGCAACCACACCGCCAACTTTTTTGGTCTTCATTAGGGCCCTTGCGCAATGGGTTTTCACCCCTATGGGGTTGGGGTGAGTTCTTTTTATGGGAGGCTAGATCCTGAGCTAGCTTCGTAAGCACTATTTGCATGGTTGACCAGAGTGAGGGTGCCTGGGCCTCCTCCATGAGTAGTGTTGAGCGAACACGGACTGTATTGTTCTGGTCCGTACCGGATAATTGGATTTTTGCTACCCGGACACGGACCCAAAAACTTTACTGTATGTTCAGGTTTAAAATCCGTGTTCGGTAATTTTATTTCCTGTTTTGTATGTAATGGCGCTTTTAATGGCGGCCTTTCAACAGCAAATCAACAAGCGTATAACTGGTGTGCCTTAAGCCATCCCAGCCATGCCTACTAATGTATTAGTAGCTGTGATTGGCCATCTGAAGCATGTGACCCATGTCTTTATAAGCTCGAGAGACACAGACTACACCATTCTGCTGTAGTGTAGGGAGAGAGCACACATCATACGTGCTGGCTGCTGATTAGGGACAGACAGGGAAAAATTGTGCCCGAAAAGAATGAAGGGACAGGTCGGAGTGTAGGCAGGGAAAGTTATTTGAGCATTTTAGGGACAGGCTGGAGAGTTTAGGCAGGGACAGAACAATCGTCCGTTAGCGATCTACATCAATTTTGCTGTGTGGGGGGTGGTGAAGTGAACGATCTTTTTGCCCTCACTTGAGCCCACTGAGGAGGAGGAGGAGGAGGGAGAAAAAAATATATTTTAATCAGTCTTTTGTGTGCAGCGTTCAGCTATATTTTACTACAGATTGCTGTTCTAATCTGCTATTTAAAAATTACAAAGTTAAAGGGGAATTTTTTTTTTTTTCCCTTCATAGCCTGCTGCCGAGCTGACCGTGACATAAAACATAAGACACTGCTGTGTTCACATGTGCTATTGAGTGATTTTCAATTTTATATACTTTTTTCTATTCCACTATTCAATATACACCCTTTTGGGTTAAAAAAAAATTAAATTGTGGCATAGTCTGTACTAATCTGCTATTTAAAAATTACAAAGTTAAAGGGGAATTTTTTTTTTTTTCCCTTCATAGCCTGCTGCTGAGCTGACCGTGACATAAAACATAAGACACTGCTGTGTTCACATGTGCTATTGAGTGATTTTCAATTTTATATACTTTTTTCTATTCCACTATTCAATATACACCCTTTTGGGTTAAAAAAATTAAATTGTGGCATAGTCTGTGCTAATCTGCTATTTAAAAATTACAAAGTTAAAGGGGAATTTTTTTTTCTTCCCTTCATAGCCTGCTGCTGAGCTGACCGTGAAATAAAACATAAGACACTGCTGTGTTCACATGTGCTATTAAAAAATCACCAATTTTATATACTTTTTCTATTCCACTATTCAATATACAACCTTTTGGGTTAAAAAAAAATAAATAAATTGTGGCATAGTCTGTACTAATCTGCTATTTAAAAATTACAAATTTAAAGGGGAATTTTTTTTTTCCCTTCATAGCCTGCTGCTGACCGTGACATAAAACATAAGACACTGGTGTGTTCACATGTGCTATTGAAAAATCACCAATTTTATATACTTTTTTCTATTTCGCTATTCAATCTACACCCTTTTGGGTAAAAAAAAATTAAATTGCGGCATAGTCTGTATCGGTACGTGTGAGATACACCTTTCAAATTTTTGGGGCGCATCTTCCACCGCCGAGGATTGCAGGGTGCTTCAGTTTGCCTCCTGTTCCGAACTCCTCCTACTCCTCATCCTCATCCCGCCTTTAGGGTACAAAAAATTGTAATCGGGCCTAGTCTGGGTTTGTACGTGTGAGATACACCTTTTTATATAATATTTTCTATTCCGCTATTCAATCTACACCCTTTTGGGGTAAAAAAATTAAATTACGGCATAGTCTGTATCGGTACGTGTGAGATACGCCTTTCAAATTTTTGGGGAGCATCTTCCACCGCCGAGGATTGCAGGGTGCTTCAGTTTGCCTCCTGTTCCGAACTCCTCCTACTCCTCATCCTCATCCTGCCTTTAGGGTACAAAAAATTGTAATCGGGGCCTAGTCTGGGTTTGTACGTGTGAGATACACCTTTTTATATCATATTTTCTATTCCGCTATTCAATCTACACCCTTTTGGGGTAAAAAAATTTAATTGCGCCATAGTCTGTATTGGTACGTGTGAGATACACCTTCCAAATTTTTGGGGCGCATCTTCCACCACCGAGGATTGCAGGGTGCTTCAGTTTGCCTCCTGTTCCGAACTCCTCCTACTCCTCATCCTGCCTTTAGGGTACAAAAAATTGTAATCGGGGCCTAGTCTGGGTTTGTACGTGTGAGATACACCTTTTTATATCATATTTTCTATTCCGCTATTCAATCTACACCCTTTTGGGGTAAAAAAATTAAATTACGGCTTAGTCTGTATCGGTACGTGTGAGATACGCCTTTCAAATTTTTGGGGAGCATCTTCCACCGCCGAGGATTGCAGGGTGCTTCAGTTTGCCTCCTGTTCCGAACTCTTCCTACTCCTCATCCTCATCCTGCCTTTAGGGTACAAAAAATTGTAATTGGGGCCTAGTCTGGGTTTGTACGTGTGAGATACACCTTTTTATATCATATTTTCTATTCCGCTATTCAATCTACACCCTTTTGGGGTAAAAAAATTTAATTGCGCCATAGTCTGTATTGGTACGTGTGAGATACACCTTCCAAATTTTTGGGGCGCATCTTCCACCACCGAGGATTGCAGGGTGCTTCAGTTTGCCTCCTGTTCCGAACTCCTCCTACTCCTCATCCTGCCTTTAGGGTACAAAAAATTGTAATCGGGGCCTAGTCTGGGTTTGTACGTGTGAGATACACCTTTTTATATCATATTTTCTATTCCGCTATTCAATCTACACCCTTTTGGGGTAAAAAAAATTAATTGCGGCATAGTCTGTATCGGTACGTGTGAGATACACCTTCCAAATTTTTGGGGCGCATCTTCCACCGCTGAGGATTACAGGGTGCTTCAGTTTGCCTCCTGTTCCGAACTCCTCCTACTTCTCATCCTGCCTTTAGGGTACAAAAAATTGTAATCGGGGCCTAGTCTGGGTTTGTACCTGTGAGATACACCTTTTTATATCATATTTTCTATTCCGCTATTCAATTTACACCCTTTTGGGGTAAAAAAATTAAATTGCGGCATAGTCTGTATCGGTACGTGTGAGATACACCTTTTAAATTTGTTTGGCGCATCTCCTTCCACTACCGAGGATTGCAGGGCGCTTCATTACATCCTGTTCCTAACTCCTCCTACTCCGCTTCCTCATCCTCTACCGCCTCCTCATCCGGTCAGCGTAACACCTTCACCACCAAATTCAGCAAAGCCAGGGGTAAAAGACAGCAGGCAGTTTTACAACTTGCATGTTTGGGGGGGAAAATCCCACACCGCGCATGAGTTGTGGAGGAGCATGGAACAGCAGAACGATGAGTTGTTGGTGCCAGCGAGCCTCAAGCCCGGCATGGTGGTGTGCGATAACGGGCGAAATCTCATAGCAGCTCTGGGCCTAGTCGGTTTGACGCACATCCCTTGCCTGGCGCATGTGCTGAACTTGGTAGTGCAGAGGTTCCTTCAAAATTACCCCGATATGTCAGAGCTGCTGCAGAAAGTGCGGGCCGCCTGTGCGCACTTTCGGAGTTCCCACCCTGCTTCTGCTCGCCTGTCAGCGCTGCAGCGTAACTTCAGCTGCAGCACACACGCGTGAGTCGCTCTGCAGAACAGCACCACTTCACCAATAACTCGGCTTCCATGCGAGACCTGTGTGCCTTGTTTCGCTGTTTCGAGTACTCCACCAACATGGACAGTGCCTATGGCGCCGTTCTCAGCGTTACTATCCCACTTGTATACCTTTTTGAAAAATTGCTGGATGATGGATGAGGATGAGGAGGAGGAGGAACCATGTTCACAGCAGGGTGGCACCCAGGCCAGCTCGTGGCCATCACTGGTGCGTGGCTGGGGGTATACAGAGGACACAAACGATACACCTTCCACAGAGGGCAGCCTTTCTTGCCTCTGGGCAGCCTGGCACACATGAGCGATTACATGCTGCAATGTCTGCCCAACGACCGCCAAGTTGCCCACATTCTAACTTGTGCTGATTACTGGTTGGCAAGTCTCCTGACAGGGACATAGGGTTTCCATGATCTGCCTTGCCAGAAGGCCTGGCAGAACCCCGTTCTTCATCGTAGCCGAAGCCACCTCGAATACTAGGTCAGGGGTGCTCTCCCGAAGCACCCCGGGAGGAAGGAACCTGGGGGCCACACATCAAACCTTCCAAGCCCCCATCACTCCAGCAGGTTTCCATAGCCGCCACCCAATCTTGGTCAGGCAGAATGACATTACAGCGCCCCCACTGTATAACTTATAACAACTGATACTACACTTGATCTTAGCCAAAAGGTCGAGAAGCGATGCTGGTGGAATTCCCATATGACAGCAGGGGCACATTGAAAGCACAAGGCAAAGGCAGAGGAGGAGGAGGAGTAGGTCACCAACGCACCCAGGGCACCGCCGGCACCTCAGAGAGCAGGGTTAGCATGTATGAAATGTGGAAAAGGTTTGTCGGCACGCCACAAAAACCAGGACCACCAGCCGTTTTCTTTTTATAAGCCCGTGGTGTGTGAACACACTCAGACTATCACCTGGCGGGTGCATAAAAAAGTACACAGGGTGTACACATGGTCCTCCTCCCGAAAGAGGAAGGACCCTGACCCTGATCCCCTGGGGCGCAAGGCTGCTGACGGGGACTGGTGTACTTACACTGGCAAAGTACTAGGTGGGTGAACCAAGCCAAAAGGCCATATCCATACCCCCCCCCCCCAAGACGTTCAGAGACAGTCCCAAGGACCTACACCCTACTAATCAGATTATGTGTGCAAATAAAGTGTACCGCCACATTACAAAAAGACAAACGTGGAACACACAAACAATAAAGAGTGGGGGAAAGGGAGGCGGAGAAGTGCAAGCCCGGAGCTTTAATGAAAGGACAAAAACACACAAGTTGGGGAAGGGGAAATCGCTAGACCTCCTCTTCCTCCATGAGATCCATTAGATTATAGTCTCTGAGCAGACTATGGACCAGTCTGCTACAGTCCTCAATGGGCATCCTCTCTCGCTGGTAGATAAGGCACTTTTTGGCGCACCATAAAGCGTCCTTAAAGGAACACAGAACCTGCCAGGCGATGTCAATGTCCTCTTGGGTAAAATTTCCACCAAATAATCCATTTAGCACACCAAAGTGTGTGATGGCAGTCTGTGGTACAAAGTCCTTAAGTTCAGGTTCCAAGGCCCTAAACAGGCTCTGTGCAAAGGGGCACTCCCAGAAAACCTGCAAAGCAGTTTCCTCCTGGATGAACTATTCCTCTATTCAATATACACCCATGCGGGTGAAAATAATTCAATTGCGGCCTAGTCTGTACGTGTGAGATATACCCTTTTATATACTTTTGTTCTATTCCGCTATTCAATATACACCCATGCAGGTGACAAAAATTAAATTGCGGCATAGTCTGTACGTGTGAGATGCACTCTTTTAGATACTATTGTTCTATTCCGCTATTCAATATACACCCATGCGGGTGAAAATAATTCAATTGTGGCCTAGTCTGTACGTGTGAGATACACCCTTTTATATACTTTTGTTCTATTCCGCTATTCAATATACACCAATGCAGGTGAAAAAAATCAAATTGCGGCATAGTCTGTATGTGTACGTGTGAGATACACCCTTTCAATTTGTTTGGCGCATCTCCTTCCACCACTGAGGATTGCAGGGCACTTCAGTTTACATCCTGTTCCTAACTCCTCCTGCTCCGCTTCCTCATCCTCTACTGCCTCCTCGTCCGGTCAGTGTAACACCTTCACCACCAAATTCAGCAAAGCCAGGGGTAAACGACAGCAGGCAGTTTTAAAACTTGCATGTTTGGGGGAAAAATCCCACACCGTGCATGAGTTGTGGAGGAGCATGGAACAGCAGACCGATGAGTAGTGATGTCGCGAACATAAAATTCGCCGTTTGCGAACGGCGAACGCGAACATCGGCGAATTTTCGCGATCCGGCAAACATTGCGAACCGCCATAGACTTTAATAGGCAGGCGAATTTTAAAACCCACAGGGACTCTTTCTGGCCACAATAGTAATGGAAAAGTTGTTTCAAGGGGACAAACACCTGGACTGTGGCATGCCGGAGGGGGATCCATGGCAAAACTCCCATGGAAAATTACGTAGTTGACGCAGAGTCGGGTTTTATTCCATAAAGGGCATAAATCACCTAACATTCCTAAATTGTTTGGAATAACGTGCTTTAAAACATCCAGTGTGTGTATACGATCAGGTATGATGTTGTATCGATCAGGTAGTGTAAGGGTTACGCCCGCTTCACAGTGACAGACCAAACTCCCCGTTTAACGCACCGCAAACAACCGCAAACAGACCAGAACCGATCAAAATGGGACAGGAACTGGGCTTTAAGGGTTAGGGTTAGGTTTAGTGTTAGGGGCTAGGGTTAGGGTTACGGTGAGATACTTAGGGTTAGAGTTAGTAACTCTAGCCCTACCCCTCTAACTCTAACCCTCTGACCCTAAGCACTAAAAATAACCCTAACCTTAGCCCTGACCCTAACCCTAACCCTAGCCCTAACCCTAACCCTAACCCTAACCCTAGCCCTAACCCTAATTCTATTTTTTTCTGGTTCTGGACATGCTACAGAGCTGAAACTTCACAGGTAAACTTTTTAGACCCCCCAGACAATAAATCCAAAGAATTTTTTCTTTTTTTTTTAAGTTTTTTTTTTTTTTTAAGTTTTCCAATAATTGTCTCTCTATCAAAAATGACATTTTTTAAGAACTTTTTTGTGTGATTTAGTGTCTAGGGGGTCTAAAAAGTGTACCTGTGAAGTTTCAGCTCTGTAGCATGTCCAGAACCAGAAAAAAAGATCACTTTTCAGTAGAGCAGGGATGGTGGGAACCCTTTTTACACCTATATGATATTTTTTTCTGGTTCTGGACATGCTACAGAGCTGAAACTTCACAGGTACGCTTTTTAGACCCCCCCCAGACACTAATCCAAAAAAAGTCATGCCTGCCACCGTATATATCAGTGGTGGGTGGGCAGTGGCACTGCAGTGGGCACAGTACACTCTGTGGACCTGACAGTCACTGGCACCCAGGCAACTGCAATTATAAAAAAAATATATATATTTTTACTTTGCAAGCTGCTGTGCCACCGTATATATATATCAGTGGTGGGTGGGCACGCAGTGGCACTACAGTGGGCACAGTACACACTGTGGACCTGACAGTCACTGGCAGCCCAGGCAACTGCAATAATAAAAAATATATTTTTTTTTTCAATTTGCAACAAGATGCTGTGCCACCGTATATATATCAGTGGTGGGCAGTGCACTGCAGTGGGTACAGTACACTCTGTGGACCTGACACAGCACTCACTGCAATTATGACAGAGGAAAAAAAAATATTTTTAAAATGCAAGGAACTGTGCCTGTGCCACCCGAAATGAGTGTGGTGTGCACACAGTACAGTCTGTGGTGGGTCTGTGGCCTCTCACACACAGCGGGCAGGCAACTGCAGTGTACAATAGATATATATATATATATAAAAAGAAAAAACTCAATTACCAGCCCTTAAAAGGGCTTTTGGGGACACTAGATATATATATATATATATATATATATATATATATAAATAAATAAAAAAAATCCTCAATTACCAGCCCTTAAAAGGGCTTTTGGGGATACTAGATATATATATATATATATATATATATATATATATATGTAAAACATTACACAAATACCAGCCCTTAGAAGGGCTTTTTGGGGTGCATTCAGGATGCTGTCCTTACAGCAGTAGTGGACCAAGAACACTGACTAGCAAGACCAGGAACACTGACTAACAACTGTCCCTAGCTATTAACAGCAGCAGCAGCAGCAGCTCTCCCTGCTCTCACTAACACACACTGCTTCAGAATGATCTAAGATGGATGCTGCCCTTGCTTATTTATAGGAGGTGGGAGGGTGTGGGAGGGAGGTATGCTGATTGGCTGGAAATGTGCCTGCTGACTGTGAAGTTCAGGGTCAAAGTTTGCCTCAATGATGTATTATAGGGGGCGGACCGAACATCGCATATGTTTGCCCGCAGCGGCGAACACGAACATGCTAAGTTCACCGGGAACTGTCCGCCGGCGAACAGTTCGGTACACCTCTACCGATGAGTTGTTGGTGCCAGCGAGCCTCAAGCCCGGCATGGTGGTGTGCGATAACGGGCGAAATCTCATAGCAGCTCTGGGCCTAGCCGGTTTGACGCACATCCCTTGCCTGGCGCATGTGCTTCTCGGCCTTTTGGCTAAGATCAAGTGTAGTATCTGTTCTTATCAGTGTTGGAATGGAACCTGAAGGTTAGTATCGGTGGTGGCCAAAGTTAACCGGGGCGCTCTGGGCGTAACTGGAGGACCGGAGTAGGCCAAACCAGAGAAAGCCGGAGGGTTCCAATGCCTTCCTGATCTGAATGGGTCCGCCCCTACCAGTTTGAAGGGAGCGAGAAAACTGGATTGGTTCCGTGGCCAGTTAGTACTGCTCCTGGATGTGATTGGTAAGGAATGGCGGTGGCGGTGGGGGAGCCTTTCCTCCTGAGTTGAATCTGGCCTTGCAAAAGGCTTGTCCCCAGTTGAAGGTAGGTTCTCCCTAAGCTGTCCAATGTTCTGATGCCTCCTGGTAGGATAGGGCTACACTTGGTCTGGCCTTTGGGCCGGGGTAGAGAAAGCCCGTAGTGTATGTGCCCCTGGGGTGGCAGCCCAGGGGTGCCTTAATTCTCACTGGTGAGGGGCAGCTCGCCTTGAGTTTTTCGGCACCATGGTCACTGCACCTACGCACACTTTTTTAAGCACCTGCCTCTTGGGCAAGGCCTTTTGGCTTCGACCAGAGGAATTTTTATTCCGGCCGGAAGGCCTGCCCTTGTATTTTCACAAGGGCACTAATTCACCTCTCCACTTCCCTTCCCCCACCTTTTTGTTTGTGTGTGCCTTTTCTTTGTAGTTTGTCACTTTCTATCACCTTTTTTTCCCTTGCACGACTTGTAGGGTGTGGGTCCTCGGGCCCTACCTTGAGTCTTGGGAGGGGGTGGATATGGCCTTTTGGCTTGGTCTGCCCTCTCTCATGGGGTCTCCCTTCGGGGGAGCCCCACTTAGTACTCGGTGGGGGCTGTTTCGGCAGTCCCCCTGAAGAACGGGGTCAGTCTGGTTTCGGCCAGACAGACCATGAGTACCTTAAATCCCTGTCAGGAGTCTTGCGCCCCGGGGGATCGAGGTTCGGGTCCTACCTCTTCGGAGGGAAGACCATTTGTTTGCACACCCTGTGCACTTTTTGTGTTCCTCACGTTTGTGTGTGTGCACTTTTTTATGCACCGGGTGAAGTCTTTTGAGTGTGTTTCACACGCTACGGGCTTTTAAAAAAAAAAAAATGTGCTGAATTTGGTGGTGCAGAGCTTCCTTCAAAATTCCCCCGATATGTCAGAGCTGCTGCAAAAAGTGCAGGCCGTCTGTGCGCACTTTCGGCGTTCTCACCCTGCTGCTGCTCACCTGTCAGCGCTGCAGCGTAACTTCGGCCTTCCCGCTCACCGCCTCATATGTGATGTGCCCACAAGGTGGAACTCCACCTGGCACATGCTGGAAAGACTGTACGAGCAGCAGCAGGCCATAGTGGAGTTTCAGCTGCAGCACGCACGCGTGAGTCGCTCTGCGGAACAGCACCATTTCACCACCAATAACTGGGCCTCCATGCGAGACCTGTGTGCTTTGTTGCGCTGTTTTGAGTACTCCACCAGCATGGCCAGTGCCGATGACGCCGTTGTCAGCTTAACTATCCCACTTCTATGCCTCCTTGAAAAAACGCATCGGGCGATGATGGAAGAGGATGTGGCACAGAAGGAGGAGGAGGAGGAGGAAGAGGGATCATTTCCATGGCTTTTAGGGCAGTCATTCACAAGTGGCTCCGAGGGTGGGTTCCTGCACCCACAAACGCCAGGTACACAATTGTCCAGCAGGGGCACAGTTCTGGAGGATGAGGAGGAGGAGGAGATGGAGGAGGAGATGGAGGAGGAGATGGAACCATGTTCACAGCAGTGTGGCACCCAGGCCAGCTCATGGCCATCACTGGTGCGTGGCTGGGGGGGATACAGAAGACACAGACGATACACCTCCCACAGAGGACAGCCTTTCGTTGCCTCTGGGCAGCCTGGCACACATGAGCGATTACATGCTGCAGTGTCTCCACAACGACCGCCGAGTTGCCCACATTGTAACTTGTGCTGATTACTGGGTGGCCACGCTGCTGGATCCCTGTTACAAGGACAACGTACCGTCCTTAATTCACTCACTGGAGCATGATCGCAAGATGCACAAGTACAATCGCACGCTGGTAGACGCGATGCTGCTGGCATTCCCACCTGACAGCGGGGCCACAGTGGAAGCACAAGGCCAAGGCAGAGGAGGAGGAGGAGAAGGAAGAGGTCGCCAACGCAGCCAGGGCACTGCCAGCACCTCAGAAGAACCCTTCAACTTCTAGGTCTCCAAATTGGGCACATGGCCTGAGCTTGCCCTTTACACCTTGGAGGTGCTGGCCTGCCCTGCAGCCAGTGTATTATCTGAACGTGTATTTAGCACGGCTGGGGGCGTTATCACAGACAAGCGCAGCCGCCTGTCCAGAGACAATGTGGACAAGCTCACGTTCATTAAAATGAACCAGGCATGGATCCCACAGGATTTTTCCGTACCTTGTGCAGAATAGAGATGGATACCGACCTTACCCAGCCATTGTTATATTTTTGATCTTTCTCACTCTTTTGGGGTGTACCCTAATTTAAAATGACTGAAAAAAAGCAGTGTTGGCTACCTTGTCCCCCTCCACCCCCGCTTCCACCTACACCGCCACATCCACCGCCACCTCAACCTCCCTCCTACTCCATATGGGCCTCGTCCTTCACAGATGAAGAAAATTGTTTTCTTTTTCTGTTTTTTTTGTTGTTTTAAGTTATTTCCCTATCCACATTTGTTTGCAGAGCACTTGCCGTGCTCTTAACTACATTTTGCTGCCATTTGCAGCACTCTAGCCCTTTCCATTGGTTTTTTAGAGCCATTTTAGTGCCTGAAAGTTCGGGTCCCCATTGACTTCAATGGGGTTCGGTGTCCGGGTAAAGTTCGGAAAAAGTCCGGGACACGGACCCGGACTTTTTTTTTCAAGTTCGGCCGAACCCGCCGAACACAGACATCCAGGTGTCCGCTCAACTCTATCCATGAGATCTCCAGGCTTAAACATCTAGGTAACTGCCACTGTTGTGTCTGCCTCTTCTTGTTCCCACAAACCTGCATCCACCACCACATTATGGAAGGAAGTGGTGGGTTGTGCCTCAACCTTTAATTGCAGGGCTCTCTGAGCCAGGCTGACCAGTAATAAATTGGTCCCTCAGGATGTGATCTGAATCAGCGATGTCAGCTTGTGTTCTGGGAGCACCATAACCACATGGCAGGCATCGGCCTCTAAGACATTATTGGCCAGCCCTGCACCAGCCGGGGCAGGACCTGAAACAGGCACACGGCACTCTCCAGTCTCTACTCCCACTCTGCCAGAGGAATGGTAGAGCCATTCAATTTCAGTATCAGGTCTAAGGCTGATCCTAGCGGAGCCATGCTGGAGCCTAGTCCTTCCTATGCACCCGCTATAAGGGACATATCCTGCCGACTGCCACCAAGTCTAGTTGGGGTGTAGGGTGTGCGGCTGCAAGAATTCACACAGACAGGTGCAGGGAAGAACTTCTATTGAAATAATTCAGCAACAGTTACAATAAACCAATGGGCAGGCTACCCGGCCAGGTGCACTCACGGACTCACACTCACGGACTCCAGTAACATGAAAGGAGCAGATTCCAGCTGGACTGACAGCATCTGTTGGGAGGGGCAGAATGCGGCCTGGCCATCTTTTGCCCAAACAGAAAGGTGCCCAGCAGAGTTGAAACCCTAAGCTTTCCTTTCCCTTGTCGTCAGGAACCTTTCCCTAATGCTAGTGCTGTCCCTAATAGAAGGGGTACCTGTCCCCACTCAATCAACTTATTAATACTTTGTACCTGTGATCAGGGGCCTTAAATAGGCTCTGCCTAACTCAAGATGACTTCTAGATTCACATAGAATGGCAGCATCCATTAGGATACCCTTCCCAGTGACCCAGGAAACCATAGAGGAACCCTGTTACTCTTGACTTCCTCTCAAACAACAGCGCTGCTGCAGAAGAGTGCCACCTGCAGTGGAGAAAGTAGACTGCATCTGCCTACAAGTTTCCTTTAAATATAGAGCTTAGCTTGTGTGTAAGGATGCACTGATACCAGTTTTCTAAGACCTAGTACGCATACCAATACTTTTTGTCACTTGCCAATACCAATTACCGATATCTACTTTTAGTGTCATGTGACAGTTTTTTAGACTAATGAAAACGTATTACTTAAAGTGGCACAATCTGTGGACTTGAGCCTCAGGTTCATACTGCTGCATCCTTTTTTTTTTTTTTTTTTTTATTATATCTTTTTTTAACTTCCAATATCAAAATGCAAAACAAAATATTGTTAACATTTTTTACACTTACTCATTCTCTCCCCCCCCTTCTCTACCTCTTCACATCCCTACCCCCCCCCTTTCTTTATTTATATGTCCTTTTCCTCTTCCTCTCTACATCCTCTTCCCCACTCTGTCGACTCCTATATTCCCAATATTCCTGCGTATTTTCTTGTTTTTTTAAAGAATAAGTCCGGTCAAAACCTACCTGTCACAACCCTCCTGGGGTCTTGCAGCAGTGATGGAACCCAATTGCAGCGGAACAGCACTCCCTTACAATCATGACCCTCAGAAGCACCTAGAAGTGGGGACAGGTTCCCAAAGGGTCTGTGGTGGCATGGAGGCCTTTAATGGGAAGAAGCAGAAAGCAAGTTCAGTCAAACCAAAGTCAGGGCATGTGGCTGGCAAGAGAAGTCGATCAATCCAGAGTCAGGTCAGACAACCGGCATGGAGAGTCAAACAGAAGATCAAGGGTCAGGAACCAGGAACATGAGCTGAGAAAAAAGATAAAAGGCAGGTATACGAGAGCAAGAAAAATAACCAAGCACTGACTGGAAGGCGTGCTTTGTTTAAATAAAGAGCTAGGATCACATGACCGACCACCTCCCACCAGTAGGTGGGGCACACAGGAGCTATAAAGGGAAGTCAGGGACCTGGCACCATCTTGATTTGCACCATAGTCCCTGACCTTCCTTCCCCTACCAGATCCGCAGCCCTCCACCTCCTCCCTGTGCAGAATTCCGGGTCTGCATGGCGGCCACCATCTTGCTGTGACAGCGTGCTTGCCGCGGACCTCAGCGGCAAGAGAGAGGGAAGGAACTGCCGCAGAGCCGGGAGAGAGGTCTCTGAGAGTGGCGAGTGCCGCAACTCCACCCCAGGTGCCCAGGATTGGGTGAGTACACGGCAGTGCCGTGATACTAACTAACGCTAAACCTGCTCTTTGCCACATTCTAAGACAATTCTATCTAACCCTGTAAAGCAAAAAGCACTGTACTTACCTTTTCTACACCCGATCCGGTTCGGTCTCCAGCGACGAAAGCTCTGTGCAGGAGAGGACCAACAACGGCTGTGAAATGAATGGGAAGTGACGTCACCCATAGACTTACTATGGGGCTTCATGCTGAAGCTGATAGCTCAGCGTGGGACCGGATCAGGTGTACAAAGGGTAAATACAGTGATTTTTGCTTTACAGTGTTAGACAGAATAGTCTTAGAATATGGCGCAGAGCATAGATACATAGTTACATAGTTAGTCAGGTTGAAAAAAGACAAAAGTCCATCCGGTTAAACCAAAAGAAACAAAAAACAGTATTGAAAACTCAACCATACAATCCCATATACACAATCCTATACCCGTTGTTGATCCAGAGGAAGGCGAAAATAAACCCCAGCAAAGCATGATCCAATTTGCTACAGCAGGGGAAAAAAATTCCTTCCTGATCCCCCGAGAGGCAATCAGATATGCCCTGGATCAACTTTACCTAAAAAAAAATTTTAATACCCATTTAAATTATGCACACCTAGGAAAGAATCCAGACCTTTTTTAAAGCAATCTAGTGAGCTAGCCAGAACCACCTCTTGAGGGAGTCTATTCCACATTTTCACAGCTCTTATGGTGAAGAAACCTTTCCGGATTTGGAGACTAAATCTGTTTTCCTCTATATGTAAAGAGTGCCCCCTTGTCCTCTGTGTTGACCTTAAAGTGAACAACTCAACACCAAGTTCACTATATTGACCCCTTATGTATTTATACATGTTGATCATATCCCCCCTTAATCTCCTCTTCTCAAGAGAGAATAAATTCAGTTCCTCTAATATTTTCTCATAGCTGAGGTCCTCCATGCCTCTTATCAGTTTGGTTGCTCTTCTCTGCACTTTCTCCAGTTCCCCCGATATCCTTTTTAAGAACTGGTGCCCAAAACTGAACTGCATATTCCAGATGAGGTCTTACTAATGATTTGTACAGGGGAAAAATTATATCTCTCTCTCTGGAGTCCATGCCTCTGTTAATACAAGAAAGGACTTTGCTTGCTTTGGAAACAGCAGCTTGGCATTGCATGCTATTATTAAGCTTATGATCTACCAGAACACCCCAATCCTTCTCCGCTATGGATTCCACCAGTTCTACTCCCCCTAGTATGTATGATGCATGCATATTCTTAGCCCCCAAGTGCATAACTTTACATTTATCAACATTAAACCTCATTTGCCACATAGTTGCCCAATGAAACAGTGCATTGAGGTCAGCTTGTAAGTTGGAGACATCCTGTAAAGAAGTTATTCTACTGCAAAGCTTGGTGTCATCTGCAAAGACTGAAATGATACTTTTAATACCAGACCCTATATCAATTATAAAGATATTAAAAAGTAACAGTTCCAACACTGAACCTTGGGATACACCACTGATAACTTTGGGCCATTCAGAGTAAGAATCATTAACCGCTACTCTCTGAATTCTATCTTTTAGCCATTTTTCTATCCAATTACAAACTGATCTTTCCAAGCCAGTAGACTTTACCTTACACATTAGCAGTGTGTGGGGAACTGTGTCAAATGCTTTTGAAAAATCCAAGTATACTACGTCCACAGCCACCCCTCTGTCCAAGGTTTTACTTTGTTTGACAACTTCTGTATCTCACGAATCCATGCTGTCTGTTGCTTAAAATATTTTTTTCCAGCAAGAACTTATCTATGTTGTCTTTTATTGAACTCTCCAATATCTTCCTGACTATAGAAGTTAAACTAACAGGTCTATAGTTACTTGGCAAAGACTTTGATCCCTTTTTAAATATAGGCACCACATTGGCCCTACGCCAATCCAGTGGTACTATTCCAGTCCTTAACAAGTCGCTAAAAATTAGAAACAAAGGCTTAGAAATTACAACGCTTAATTCTTTTAGGATGCGTGGGTGGATGCCATCTGGTCCAGGCACTTTATCCACCCTTATTCTGTCTAAATATTTCTGGACCATATCACTTTTGAGCCATTGTGGATCATTTGGGGCTGTGTCAATACCGTCCTCATTATGGTCATGATCTCCCCCATGCTCCTTGGTATATACAGAGCTGAAGAAATTATTTAATAAATGTGCCTTCTCTTTGTCCCCAGTCACCCACTCCTGATTATTTTGTAAAGGGCCTTCATGCTCAGACCTAACCTTTTTACTGTTAATATATTTGAAGAATTTTTGGGGGTTTGTCCTACTATCTTTTGCGATTTGTCGTTCATTTTGGATTTTTGCATCCCTGATTTCCTTTTTACATATTCTGTTATATTCTTTGTAACAATTAAACAATGATAGTGTTCCCTCATTTTTATATTTTTTAAAAGCTCCTTTCTTTTTATCTATAGCTTTTTTAACTTTTGCCGTGAGCCACATAGGTTTTATTTTTAGCCTTTTAAACTTATTACCCATGGGAATATACTTTGCAGTGAGTTTGCATAGTCTTTTTGAAAAATTCCCATTTCTTTTCTGTGCTCATCGATGTCAATGTTCCCTCCCAGTCTAAATCCTGAGAGAGCAGCCCTCATCCTTGGAAAATTTGCTCTCTTAAAGTTAAGTGTTTTTGTATTTCCTGTATGCATTTGTTGCTTATAGCTAACATTAAATGAAATCATGTTATGGTCACTGCTACCCAGATGTTCTTTCATATGAATATTGTTAATAAGCTCTGCATGGTTTGAGATTACCAGGTCCAACAGAGCATAATTTCTAGTGGGGGCCTCAATAAACTGCACCATAAAATTGTCTTAGTGTTTTTAGTGTTAGTTAGGTTTTCACTGGACTTATCCTTTAAACTCTGTACAACTATTCCATGTGTTTTTACATTTTTCAATCTCATCTTCCCTACTACATCATAAGCGTTTTATTTTTTCTATATATTTTACACTCTTTTAACCCAATCTCCTATTATAGGGCTCTCTAGTTCTTGGCAATCTTGTGGTATCAACCTTTTTGCTGCATTCATCAGGTGTGGTATCATTGTATTCTTGTATTCATTTATTGGACTTTTTATACCATAAAGTAAACAGATCCACGGGTCCTCACTATTTCTATGTTTGTAATTTGTATTTGTTTCAACACCTCCCTTCAATATTTCTTTATATTTGGGCAATCCCATCATATATGGTTCCCACATCTATACATCCTCACCAACAATATGGTGATTTCCCTAATTGATATTTATGCACTTTTTCTGGTGTTATATACCATCTTGCCAGACATTTATAATTTATGTTTAAGGCATTTGTATCTACTTCTAAGCTTTGTACCATTCTGAAAATTGTTCATTCACTCGTGCTCCTAATTCCTTTTCCCATTTTTCCATGTGCGGCAGTATTTTAGGTTCAGCCATTGCCACAAGTATCTTATAGATCCAGGAGGTACCATGACCTGTGTTCATCGAGGTACACAGATGCTTGAATGGCAATAAATCCTCTTCGGATCTTATTGGTTCTGGTAGTGTCGTAACAAAGTGCCTCAACTGAAAATACTGCCATTCATCTATCACCAGTGTTTCTTTTTTGCGCCTCAATTCCTTAAATGTGCAAATCTATCCTTTTTTCAATATGTCTTTCAACTGTGCATTCTCATCTCTTATCCACTTCCAAAATAATACCCACTTTCAAGGTTGAAAAATAATGTATTTCCTTAAGCAGGATTAATAGTGTGTTATGCTCACATTTTGATTGTTTAAGAATTAAATCCCATACTCCTAATGTGTTCTGTGTCATAACGTGTATTTGTGTCTAACATTCTATATTATGGTGGTATCTAAATAATTTTTTTTTTGTCCTTCTTGTCCACTCTATCATTTTTGCTAAGAACACAGCATTATAGTTTTTTTATAGTACTTTTGTGAGATAATGTATAGCAGGAGTAATGAATTAAAATTCAAGGAGGTCCGGTCGCTAAAATTTTCATTGGGTCGAGGTCCGAATCTCAAGTTTGTGCTGACGCAGAAAGATTGTAGTCACCGTATGTCTTATCAAAAAATGAGACATGTACAAGTTCCATAGCATTTCAACAATATTTATTGTGAAGTTTCAGTTACGACATTAAACATTTGGACAGTTGGAACTAGGATAGCTTTACATTTGCTCTAGTCTTTGTATGGAATACAAGCAACTATCCTTAACAAAAACAACATGAAAACAAATCAATAACTCTTTTATAAAACCCATCCATTGTTCAAGTAAAATCAAATTGCACCTTCTAACTTAAACACGGTGTCAATTTGAAAAAGTGCACAAATTATCCTCAGTTTTATTTTTAATTTTGTTACCACCCAAAAACCTTCCCTGTCTAGTGAGAAAAATGGGCTTTTGATTATCCTGCCAGTCATTTGAATCTTGGCTTAAATTGAGTTACTGCCATTCTAATGCACATGTGTAGGTGCTCATTGGTGAGCCTGGAACAATACTTGGTTTTAATAATGTTCATAGTGGAGAAAGCTGACTCACAGCTGTACGTAGATCCAAACATGGTCAAGGTGTGTAGAGCTACCTTGATTAGACAAGTGAAATCAGTCTCAGGCACAGTCTGTAGCCAGAAGTTAGCAGGATCAGTTCCTACAAAGTGCTCTCCTGCGCTGTAAATGAATGTGAGAGGACTTTGGTGGATCTGTCATACTGGGCTCTTAGTTCAGTTATTTTACTTGCCCTCACCTCGGAATGCTGTGGATATGTTTGCTCAAATGAACCGTGTTCTGTTTCGTAGTGGCGCTTCACATTGCTGCTTTTTATTATAGCCCCCGTTTCGCAACAAATGAGACAAACTGGTTTTAAACTTCACATAGGAAGAATGAACATGTATTGGTCTGTCCATTCATCTTTGAAGGCTCAGTTTTCAGCACCTACCTTCCTTTTCTTGGAACAAGCCATGCTCTCTGGCGCTTTTGCTACTATTTCCTCCACACACTCTGGTAATACTCTGTAAATATAAATGTCCCCATTAGTGTTCCCCCTTACATCAGTTGCCCCTATCAGAGTAATTCATTACATTGGGTGCCCCATCGGAATACCCCCAGAAATCAGTTGCCATCATCAGAGTACTCCTTCAGGTATTCTCATCAGAGTGCCCACTTACATCAGGTTTCTGTAATGGAAAGCCCTCTTACATCTCGTCTCCCATTAGTGTTCCCCCTTACATCTTTTGTCCCTATCAGAGTACCCCATTATATAAGTTTCCCCCACTCTTACATCAGGCATTCTCATCAGCGTACCGCCTTATATCAGATATCCCCATCAGTGTGCCCCCTAACATAAAACGTGCCCATCAGCGTGACCATTAACATAAAATGTGCCCATCAGCGTTCCCCTTAACATAAAATGTGCCCATCAGAGTGCCCTTTAACATAAAATGTGCCCATCAGCGTGCCCCTTAACATAATATAAGTGGAATGCTGCTAGGCACATTTTATGTTAAGGGGCCCTCTAATGGGCACATTTTATGTTAAGGGGCACTCTAATGGGCACAAAAAAATGTGCCCATCACAGTACTCCTTTACATCAGGTGTCCCCATGACAGTGCTCCTTTACATTGGGTGTCCCCATCACAGTACCACCTTACATCAGGCATTCTTGTCAGAGTGCCCCCTTACATCAGTTGTTCCCATCACAGTGCCACCTTACATCAGGCATTCCTGTCAGAGGGCCCCCTTACATCAGGGGTCTCCATCACAGTGCTCCTTTACATCAGTTGTCCCCATCACAGTGCCACCTTACGTCAGGCATTCCCGTCAGAGTACTCCCTTACATCAGTTGTCCCCATCAGTGTGCCCCCTTAACATAAATTGTGCCCATCAGAGTGTCCCTTAACATAAAATATGCCCATCAGTGTGCCCCATAGCATATGTCCATCAGAGTGCCCCTTAACATAAAATATGCCCATCAGTGTGTACCCCAGCAAAAAATATGCACATCAGCATGCCCCTTAAAATAAAATATGCCCATCAGCATGACCCTTAACATAAAATAAGGGGCAAGCTGATGGGCACATTTTTTTGTTAGGGGTACTCTGATGGGCAGAACAAAATGTGCCCACCAGCGTGATCCTTAACATAAAATATGCCCATTAGTGTGTCCCTTAGCATAACATTTGCCCATCAGCGTGACCCTTGACCTAAAATAAGGGGCACGCTGATGGGCATATTTTATGTTAAGGGTCACGCTGATGGGCACATTTTATTTTAGGGGGCACTCTGATGGGCACATTTTATGATGGTGGGATTGCTGATGGGCAAAACAAAACCTGTAAATCAGCGTTGCTCTTAACATGAAATATGCCCCATAACATAAAATATGCCCATCAGTGTGCCCCATAGCATAAATATGTCCATCAGAGTGCCCCTTAACATAAAATATGCCCATCAGTGTGTACCACAGCATAAATATGCACATCAGCATGTCCCTTAACATAAAATATGCCCATCAGAGTGCCCCTTAACATAAAATATTCCCATCAGCGTGGCCATTAACATAAAATAAGGGTCACGCTGATGGGCACATTTTATGTTAGGGGCACCCTGATGGGCACATTTTATGATGGTGGGATCGCTGATGGGCAAAACATAACGTGTAAATTAGCGTTGCTCTTAACATAAAATATGCCCATCAGAGTGCCCCTTAACATAAAATATGCCCATCAGTGTGCCCTATAGCATAAATATGTCTATCAGAGTGCCCCTTAACATAAAATATGCCCATCAGTGTGTACCACAGCATAAATATGCACATCAGCATGCACCTTAACATAAAATATGCCCATCAGAGTGCCCCTTAACATAAAATATTCCCATCAGCTTGACTATTAACATAAAATAAGGGGCAAGCTGATGGGCACATTTTATGTTAAGGGGTACGCTGATGGGCACATTCTATGTTAGGGGGCACTCTGATGGGCATAACAAAACATGTAAATCAGCATTGCTCTTAACATAAAATATACCCATTAGAGTGCCCCTTAACATAAAATATGCCCATCAGCGTGCCCCTTAGCATAAAATATACCCATCAGCGTGACCCTTAACATAAAATAAGGGGCACGCTGATGGGCACATTTTATGTTAGGGGGCACTCTGATGGGCACATTTTATGTTAGGGGGCACTCTGAGGGGCACATTTTATGTTAAGGGACACTCTGATGTGCAAAACAAAATGTGTAAATCAGCATTGCTCTTAACATAAAATATGCCCTTTAGAGTGCCCCTTAACATAAAATATGCCCATCAGCGTGCCCCTTAGCATAAAAAATACCCATCAGCGTGACCCTTAACATAAAATAAGGGGCACGCTTATGGGCATATTTTATGTTAGGGGGCATGCTGATGGGCACATTTTATGTTAGGGGGCACTCTGATGGGCAAAACAAAACATGTATATCAGCGTTGCGCTTAACATAAAATATGCCCATCAGCCTGTCCCTTAACATAACATATGCCCATCAGAGTGCCCCTTAACATAAAATATGCCCATCAGAGTGCCCCTTAAAATAAAATATGCCCATCAGCGTGTCCCTTAGCATAAAATAAGGGGCACGCTGATGTGCACATTTTATGTTAAGGGGGCACTCTGATGGGCACATTTTTTTTATGGGGCACTCTAATGAGCACAACAAAATATGCCAGTCTGCACAATTGTTAAAGCTTATGAGAGTTTTTTTTTTAAAGTGCAGCTATTCTCCCCTAAAAATGTGCTCCACATACCTGGAGCCAAGAGCTAAACCAGAAGTCGCGAACAGGGGGGGGGGGGCACGCACATAGTGTCACGCCCTAGCTCGCTGCCTGGCTGAGAGGGAACCGCAATCAGGAGCAGGGGGTGGGGCGCGCGCATGACGTCACGCCCCTACTCGCAGCCCAACAGGACACCGGCTGGGAATGAGCCGGGAGCCGCAGTGAGGAGGGGGCTGAATACAGGTAGTGGCCTCGCGGTCCGGGTGGAAGTATCGTGCGGTCCACCAATGGACTGCGGGCAGCCATTTAGTGACCACTGATGTATAGTGATCGACCGATATCGGTTTTTCGTTGCCGATACCGATATTTTGTCGATTGCATATCGGTATCGGCCAATATCGACCAATATTTTTGTACATTTAATATTTTGCAAAATAAACACAAATGTCGAAAAAAATCTGTTACTGAACATGTAAAACTTTATTTATTAACATTTTTAACATTAAAGGCTTGTTCTTCACACCTTAACTGCATGAGAACTGATGTGAAACTAAATGTCCCTGCAATTTAAGTTTTCCTATCATTTTGATTGTGCATTAATGCATAATAAACTGCTGCAGTAGTGCACTCACTCACTGCAATCATTTTAAATCACTACTGCAGTGCAGTCAGTGCAAAACTGCTAGATAAAAAGCTAGACAACAGCTAGACAGTGGATTGGATTTGAGTCAGTGGACTACCTCTGCAGTAGGGCACTCACTGCAACTACTGCAGTCAGTGCAAAACTGCTAGAAAAAAAAGCTAGACAACAGCAAGACAGTGGATTGAATTGGAGTCAGTGGACTACCTCTGCAGTAGGGCACCCACTGCAACTACTGCAGTCAGTGCAAAACTACTATAAAAAAGTTAGACAACAGCAAAACAGTGGATTGGATTGGAGTCAGTGGACTACCTCTGCAGTAGGGCACTCACTGCAACTACTGCAGTCAGTGCAAAACTGCTAGATAAAAAAGCTAGACAACAGCAAGACAGTGGATTGGAGTTGAACTGGAGTCAGTGGACTACTGCAGCAGTAGTGCACTCACTGCAATGATTTACGGCAGTCAGTGCAAAACTGCTAGAAAAAAGCTAGGCAACAGCTAAACAGTGGATTGGATTGGAGTCAGTGGACTATCTCTGCAGTAGGGCACTCACTGCAACTACTGCAGTCAGTGAAAAACTGCTAGAAAAAAAGCTAGGCAACAGCAAGATAGTGGATTGGATTGGAGTCAGTGGACTACCTCTGCAGTAGGGCACTCACTGTAACTACTGCAGTCAGTGCAAAACTGCTAGATAAAAAATCTAGACAACAGCAAGACAGTGGATTGGAGTTGGACTGGAGTCAGTGGACTACTGCAGCAGTAGTGCACTCACTGCAATGATTTACTGCAGTCAGTGCAAACTGTAGAAAAAAAGCTAGGCAACAGCTAGACAGTGGCTTGGATTGGAGTCAGTGGACTACCTCTGCAGTAGGGCACTCACTGCAACTACTGCAGTCAGCTCAAAACTGCTAGAAAAAAAAAGCCGGACATCTGAAAGACAGTGGATTAAATTGGAGTCAGTAGACTTCCTCTGCAGTGGGGCACTCACTGCAACTACTGCAGTCAGTGCAAAACCACTGGAAAAAAGCTAGTCAACAGCTAGACGGTGGATTGGATTGGAGTCAGTGGACTACCTCTGCAGTAGGGCACTCACTGCAATTACTGCAGTCAGTGCAAAACTGCTAGAAAAAAAGCTGGACAACAGCAACACAGTGGTTTGGATTGGAGTCAGTGGACTACCTCTGCAGTAGGGCACTCACTGCAACTACTGCAGTCAGCGCAAAACTGCTAGAAAAAATATAGACAACAGCAAGACAGGGGATTGGATTGGAGTCAGTGGACTACCTCTGCAGTAGGGCACCCACTGCAACTACTGCAGTCAGTGTAAAACTGCTAGAAAAAAAAGCTAGGCAACAGCTAGACAGTGGATTTGAGTGGACTGGACACTACTATTTTCAATACTCCCAGTTAAGTAGAACAATATTATACTGCAGAAATCAGAACATTTCAGCATGTCCATAGTCACCTGTTGAAAGGGCTTCTGTTTGTTCATATAATGCTGCCACTTCATAAACATGCTCAGGAGGAGAGTAAGCAGAGGAGCAGAGAGAGAGAGGTATCTTCTAGCATTGGAAGCAAGTCTTTTGTAGTGTGCCTCATTTTCTTTCCACCACTGAAGAGGATCACTCCTTTCCGCAGGTTTGCTCCACTGTCTCCAAGTAGCACAAGCATTGCTCGGTCTTTGTTGATTCCCCAGTCTTCAAGCATGCCTAGAAACATTTCTAGAAACATTTCTCTACTGTGGGATCCTTGCATCACTTTTGTATTCAACACCAAATGCCTTTTTGTCCATCCGCTATCAATGAAATGGCATGTAAGAATCATTAGTCAATACATATGAACAAGCATCTCCTCTGAATTTGGAATTTTAAGGGCAATTAGACAAAAGAGTAAAACAATTCATATTTATTTTAAGAAAAAACAGATAAATTCAGGACCTCCATTGTGTCCACATTACATACAAAGACAATAAGGTCATAAATACAGTAATGCATAGACTTAATTGCCCATAATGGCAAAAAGGTCCTCATGAAGAGGGAATGTCAAACGTGTTTCAAACATTTAATGATATTTAAGTTCTATTCTTCTTCAGGGACAGGATCTCCACTTCTGCAACATAATAGATAGTATATAATTCATACATCATGCATTATTTCCACAAAGAAAGTCACCAAAAATACAACATAGCACTACTACTACTACTACTGACCATGTGTTTGTCCATTTTCACATGGTCCCATAGGAGTATCTCATTGTATTCCACCCACATAGTCAGGGAAGGGGAGTCAGAACTACCACTTCTAGGGGAAATTCCTGTGCCTCTGTAGGACCGCAGGAAGACTGTATAACATTCCCATAAAAAGATTTAATCTGTGCCCTTATTGGATGAAAATGCAAAAAAGCAAGAGTGAGATAAAGAGTGATAATAAGATAAATGCCTCACATAAAAAAACATCCCTATTAAAAAAGGAAGGAAGGGAGAGATGAGCCAACATGGACCTCTCCCTCCTCAGCTGTGAGGCTGCATGGAGGCGGCTTGGTGGCTCCATTTTACTATTTGAATGCAAAAACAGTGAGAGGCTTTTGTCCAGTTGACATTGGAATTTCCCAGATGGATGTGGACTTCATTTATTGTTCTCCCCATTCGGGACTATTGCCATTGTAAGTGTTCTTTGTGGGGTTGGCTTTGTTGGCTCATCTCTCCCTTCCTTCCTTTTTTAATAGGGATGTTTTTTTCTGTGAGGCATTTATCTCATTGTCACTCTTTATCTCACTGTTACTCTTGCTTTTTTGCATTTTCATCCAAAAAGGGCACCGATTAAATCTTTTTATGGGAATGTTATACAGTCTTCCCGCAGTCCTATCGAGGCACAGGAATTTCCTCTATAAGGGGTATTTCTGACTCCCCTTCCCTGACTATGTGGGGGAAATACAATGAGATACTCCTATGGGATCATGTGAAAATGCACAATCATGTGGTCAGTAGTAGGGCTTTGTTGTATGTTGGGTGACTTTCTTTGTGGAAATAATGCATGATGCGTGAATTATATACTATCTATTATGTTGCAGAAGTGGGGATCCTGTGCCTGAAGAAGAATAGAACTGAAAGTTCATTAAATGTTTCAACCATGTTGGACATTCCCTCTTCATGAGGACAGGATTGGTCCTAACAACCTGTAAAACTGTACCAGGGTGCTTTTTGCCCTCATGGGTGATGAATTTTATGTATTACTGTATTTATGACCATATTGTCTTTGTATGTAATGTGGACACAATGGAGGTCCTGAATTTATCTGTTTTTTTCTTAAAATAAATATTAATTTTTTTACTCTTTTGTCTAATTGACCTTGAAATTCCAAATTTAGAGGAGATGCTTGTTCATATCTATTGTTCAATTCATGGGATGGTGGCAATACACAATGGTGTTTTGAGATAACTAATGTAAGAATCACTAGTGACTCTGACTCTGTTTGTCCTGACCAGCAGTCAGTCGTGAATGAGAGTGAGTTGCCAGCATTCTCTGGTTGTAGCATAGCCTTTACTTTGTCAACGACCTTTTGGTGAATCTTTCCCAGCATTTATGATCGATAATACTTCTCGCTCTTCAGTGTGTAGCTTGGCTCAAGTATAGACATCAACCGCTTAAATCCCGAGTCAGACACCATTGTAAATGGCTGGTTATCAGTGACAATCATCTCTGTGATTACCCCAGCAGTTGGGATCTTCCATCTGAATCTACACAGTGACACCTGTTTTTTTTTTTTTTTAAACATATCTGTTATTGTTGCCTGGGATAGTGGAGGAGGTATTTCAAAAACACATTTATATTCATTTTATTTTTTCTGTGCTGCATGATATAATTCAATATGATGAACTCTTAGATGGGCCAAAAGATTTGACGTATTTTCGTTTTTTGCAGTTACTGATCCCATGCTTATATTGTTTGTGCATGTATTGCACACTTGTGCTTTTCCTGGAGAAGGTTGAGATGAGAAATAGTCCCAGACCACACTTTTACTTTTTCTCTCCTCATCCATTTCCATTGCAATTTGAAAGACACAAAAAATGGCTTTCTGGCACCCTGTTGTGGGTCGGTCGGTGGCTGACGCCTAGCAGTGTGGGTGGCTTGCTGGAACCCTTGTGGGTTGGTGGCTGACACCTGGCAGTGTGGGTGGCTTGCTGGCACCCTTGTTGGTTGGTGGCTGATGCCTGGCGGTGTGGGTGGCTTGCTGGCATCCTGTTGTGGGTTGGTGGCTGACGCCTGGCACTGTGAGTGGCTTGCTGACATCCTGTTGTGGGTTGGTGGCTGACGTCTGACACTGTGGGTGACTTGCTGGCATCCTGTTGTGGGTTGGTGGCTGACACCTAGCACTGTGGGTGGCTTGCTGGTACCTTGTTGTGGGTTGGTAGCTGGGGTGGCAGGCTGCTGTCACCCTGTTGGAGGTCGGTGGCTGACGCCTGGCAGTGTGGGTGGCTTGCTTGCTGGCACCCTTTTGTGGGGTGGCTGGCTGCTGTCACCCTGTTGTGGGTCAGTGGCTGACGCCTGGCAGTGTGGGTGGCTTGCTTGCTGACACTCTGTTGTGGGGTACCTGGCTGCTGTCACCCTGTTGTGGGTCGGTGGCTGACACCTAGCAGTGTGGGTGGCCTGCTTGCTAGCACCCTGTTGTGGGGTGGCTGGCTGATGCCTGGCAGTGTGGGTGGCTTGCTTGCTGGCACCCTGTTGTGAGGTGGCTGGCTGCTGTCACCCTGTTGTGGGTCGGTGGCTGATGCCTGGTAGTGTGGGTGGCTTGCTGGCACCCTTGTGGGTTGGTGGCTGATGCCTGGCAGTGTGGGTGGCTTGCTGGCATCCTGTTGTGGGTTGGTGGCTGACGCCTGGCACTGTGGGTGGCTTGCTGACACCCTGTTGTGGGTTGATGGCTGACGCCTGGCACTGTGGGTGGCTTGCTGGCACCCTGTTGTGGGTTGTTGGCTGATGCCTGCAACTGTGAGTGGCTTGCTGGTACCTTGTTGTGGGTTGGTAGCTGGGGTGGCAGGCTGCTGTCACCCTGTTGTGGGTCGGTGGCTGACGCCTGGCAGTGTGGGTGGCTTGCTTGCTGGCACCCTGTTGTGGGGTGGCTGGCTGCTGTCACCCTGTTGTGGGTCAGTGGCTGATACCTGGCAGTGTGGGTGGATTGCTTGCTGGCACCCTGTTGTGGGGTGGCTGGCTGCTGTCACCCTGTTGTGGGTCAGTGGCTGACACCTGGCAGTGTGGGTGGCTTGCTTGCTGGCACACTGTTGAGGGGTGGCTGGCTTCTGTCACCCTGTTGTGGGTCGGTGGCTGACACTTGGCAGTGTGGGTGGCTTGCTTGCTGGCACCCTGTTGAGAGGTGGCTGGCTGCTGTCACCCTGTTGTGGGTCGATGGCTGACGCCTGGCAGTGTGGGTGGCTCGCTTGCTGACACTCTGTTGTGGGGTAGCTGGCTGCTGTCACCCTGTTGTGGGTCGGTGGCTGACACCTAGCAGTGTGGGTGGCTTGCTTGCTGGCAACCTGTTGTGGGGTGACTGGCTGCTGTCACCCTGTTGTAGGTTGGTGGCTGATGCCTGGCAGTGTGGGTGGCTTGCTTGCTGGCACCCTGTTGTGGGGTGGCTGGCTGCTGTCATCCTGTTGTGGGTCGGTGGCTGACGCCTGGCAGTGTGGGTGGCTTGCTGAGTTGTGGGCACCCTTGTGGGTCAGTGGCTGACGCCTAGCAGTTTGGTTGGCTGGCACCCTGTTGTGGATGTCTGGCTTGCTGGAACACTGTGGTGGGTAGCTGGCTTGGTGTCACCCTGTTGTGGGTGGCTGGCTTGCTGGAACACTGTGATGGGTGGCTGGCTTGGTGTCACCCTGTTGTAGGTGGCTGGCTTGCTGGAACACTGTGGTGGATGGCTGGCTTGATGTCACCCTGTTGTGGGTGGCTGGCTTGCTGGAACACTGTGGTGGGTGGCTGGCTTGCTGGAACACTGTGGTGGGTGGCTGGCTTACTGGAACACTGTGGTGGGTGGCTGGCTTGCTGGAACACTGTGGTGGGTGGCTGGCTTGGTGCCACCCTGTTGTGGGTGGCTGGTTTGCTGGAACACTGTGGTGGGTGGCTGCCTTGCTGGAACACTGTGGTGGGTAGCTGGAATAGTGTCGTCCTGTTGTGGGTGGCTGACTTGCTGGAACACTGTGGTGGGTGGCTGGCTTGGGGTCACCCTGTTGTGGGTGGCTGGCTTGCTGGAACACTTTGGTGGGTGGGTGGCTGGCTTGGGGTCACCCTGTTGTGGGTGGGTGGCTGGCTTTCTGGAACACTGTGGTGGGTGGCTGCCTTGGTGTCACCCTGTTGTGGGTGGCTTGCTTGAACACTGTGGTGGGTGGCTGGCTTGGTGTCACCCTGTTGTGGGTGTCTGGCTTGCTGGAAAACTGTGCTGGGTGGCTGGCTTGGTGTCATCCTGTTGTTGGTGGCTGACTTGGTGTCACCTTGTTGTGGGTGGCTGGCTTGCTGGAACACTGTGGTGGGTGGCAGGCTTGCTGGAACACTGTGGTGGGTGGCTGGCTTGGTGTCACCCTGTTGTGGGTGGCTGGCTTGCTGGAACACTGTGGTGGGTGGCTGGCTTGGGGTCACTCTGTTGTGGGTGGCTGGCTTGCTTGAACACTGTGCTGGGTAGCTGGCTTGTTGTCACCCTGTTGTGGGTGGCTTGCTTCCTGGAACACTGTGGTGGGTGGCTGGCTTGCTGGAACCCTGTGGTGGGTGCTTGGCTTGGGGTCACCCTGTTGTGTGGGTGGCTGGCTTGGGGTCACCCTGTTGTGTGGGTGGCTGGCTTGGTGCCACTCACCCTGGCCTGTTGTGGGTGGCTGGCTTTCTGAAACACTGTGTGGTGGCGGGTGGCTGGCTTGGTGTCATCTGGGTGGCTGGTTTGCTCGCTGGAACCCTGTTGTGGGGTGGCTGGCTGGCTGCTGGCACCCTGTTGTGGGGTGGGTGGCTGGATGCTGGCCTGGCACCCTATTCTGTTGTGGGTCGGATGGCTGGCGGCTGGCACCCTGTGGTGGGTGGCTGGGCCAGGGCCTGTGGGTGGATGGCTGGCACCGTGAGCACCGTGACCGGACTGCAGCTGGCTGCACAGTGCACACGAGGCTGTCTGAGGCATGGGAGGCAGTCTTAGAAGGCAGATCTTGTGCATCGCACGGTGAAATGACGTCACGTATGGGCCGCGCAGGCGTGGGTGGCGGTCTTAGAAGACAGAACGTGTGCAGCGCAACATACGCAATGACGTCATGAAAATATTGGCAATATCGGTAACTTCATTCCGATAGACTGATTCCGATATATCTGGGAAAGTGCATATCAGCCCTTGATAAATCAGTGTTGCCGATAGTCGGTCGATCTCTAACACTGTATATATATATATATATATATATATATATATACACCCCTCACATTTTTGTAAATATTTTATGATATCTTTTAATGTGACAACACTGAAGAAATTACACTTTGGGCCTAATTCACTATATCACGTTTACACGATTGACTCTAGTTTAACGCCATGGCGAACGTGAGAAGGTGAGATCGAAATTCACTATAACGCCGGAGGAAACATTATTGTAATTCCGAATTCACTAAGATCAAATAACATCAGTCAGAGAGCGAAAAAGCAGTTGAGCTAAAAGCACAACTGTTTTGTTCTAAATCATGTTTTGAGCATGAAAAAATAGCACAAATGGTTCTGAAAAATGTGGTATATCATTTGGAGATCAACTGCTTTTAAACTGTGTCAAAAAGTGAAATATAAAAAGAGATTTCCACAAAAGAGTGAAAGGAAAAAATATCTCCCGCAGTTTACCGCTGGGAGGCAGCACATGTGTGCATGCTCAACGCCAGAAAAGACCTGAAAAATAACATTCTTAAAATCGCAAGCTGCCAACATAGTGAATTCCGTTGCTGGCGATCGCTAAATTAGTGCACTCAGCCGTCAAAACCAGGTGATAAGAGGCGAACAGTACAGAAATGAATGTTTTAAGTGCACACATTTCATATTCCTATCAATTGCTGAATTCTTAAACACCATTATCCTTCCTATATTTTTGTGGTCCCCTGCTCAAGCAATGTTATTGTAAACAATGTTAAGTGCCTGGGAGGACTGGTAAGTATCTTAGCGACTGGTGAGTATCTTAGCGACTGGTGAGTACCCCAGGTTTAGTACCAGGAGAGATAGAGAGAGTGTAGGTAAGGAATAGCAGGTCGTTACTAATTATCCCCAGAGAGTAGAGGGTAATAATGTCCGACGGGATTGGGGATGCCACTCAGTGCACTTCTTGCTCCATGTATGCGTTCCTTGATGAACCAATCGAGGGCGAATACTGCTGCGCAGGATATGTGCGACTTGTTTCTCTGGAAGCCCAGATCCTGGATCTAGAAAACATAGTGGGAACAATGCGTAGCATCAACAACCTGGAAAGGAGCTTGGACATTACCCATCAGGCGCTGGCAGGGGCCAGCATAGAGCTGGGAGGAGTAGAGGAGACGCAGGCATCAGAGGTAGGCAGTTGGGTGACCATTAGGAAGGGTAGAGGGATGAGTGCCAGGGAGGCCAGTCCTGAGTTAATACACCCTAACAAATTTGCCAAGTTGCAGGTTGAGGGGGGTATCAGCTCAGGGGTGGCAGTGCTGGAGCAGGCTCCCTCCCCCAGCTGCCAGGGGAGTGGCGGGCTCCAGGAATAAGTGGGGCCGAGACTCAGGAAAGGTTAGACAGGTTGTGGTAGTGGGGGACTCAATCATCAAGAGGACAGAAAGGGCAATCTATCGAAAAGATAGCGGTAGCCGGACAGTATGTTGTTAACCGGGCGCTCGAGTACGGCACATCGCAGATCGGATAGACAGATTATTGGGTGGGGCTGGGGATGACCCAGCGGTCATGGTGCATGTGAGCACTAATGACCAAGTAAGAGGAAGGTGGAGGATCCTAAAGAACGATTTCAGGGACTTAGGGAATAGATTGAGGAATAGGACCTCCAAGGTGGTTTTCTCTGAAATACTGCGGGTACCTCGAGCCACACCAGAGAGGCAGAAGGAGATTAGGGAACTTAACAAGTGGCTGAGGAACTGGTGTAGGAAGGAAGGGTTTGGGTTCCTGGAGAACTGGGCTGACTTCTCAGTCGGCTAACGGCTCTTTAGTAAGGATGGGCTGCACCTTAATAGGGATGGTACAGCTCTTTTGGGGAGTAAGATGGCCACCAAGTTGGAGGAGCTTTTAAACTAGGAGATGGGGGGGAGGGCTCAGAAGTAGAGTCAGTCAGGAGGGAGCAAAGTCATGTGACCCCTCACATGACTGGCTGGCCAATATCCAAGGGTATTCGGTGTACCGGAAGGACAGGGTAGGAAAAAGAGGGGGAGGGGTATGTCTCTATGTCAAGAATAATGTAAGGGTGATAGAGAGGAGTGATATTATGAAAGGGATGAGTATGGAGTTAGAATCCGTGTGGGGGTTTGCTATAGGCCACCCAACCAAAGGGAGGAGGTAGAGCTGAAATTTTTATCACTGTTGGGTAAAGTGACAAAACTGAAATCAGTCATCATATTGAGGGACTTCAATTATCCCGACATTGACTGGGAAGAGGGGACTACACACTCACAGAAGGCCCGTCTATTACAGGACAACTACATGTCTCAGTTGGTGGATTCTCCTACTAGAGAAAATGCAGTCCTGGATCTATTGATTACTAATGACCCAGACCTAATCTCGGAGGTAGGAGTCCAGGACAACCTGGGCTCTAGCGATCACAGAATGATCACATTTAGCGTAAATAACAATATAACAAGGCAAGAGGGAAACATAAGAACCCTATACTTCAGAAGGGCAAACTTTCCCAAATTGTGCTCAATGATGGAAAGGGTAAACTGGTACCAAACCCTGGGAACACTGACCACGGAGGAAAAATGTGAATGCTTTAGGAACATATTAAACAAAGGCATCTTGCAGTGCATTCCTATGGGAAATAAATTTAGAAGAGACAAAGCCAAACCTGGCTGGCTAAACCGTAATGTTAAAAAACTTATTAGGGGAAAAAAATGGCCTTCAAGAAATATAAATCAGAGGGCACAGTATCGGCTTTCGAGCAATACAAGGAGGCAAATAAGAAAAGTAAATACGAAATCAAAATGGCTAAAATCAACTTTGAGCGACAAATAGCGGAGGATAGTAAAAAGAACCCAAAGAAATTCTTTAAATATATCAACAGCAAAAAAACTAGGGCAGAGCATGTTGCACACATAATTAACGATGATGGGAGGATGGTTACAGAGGACACTGAAAAAGCAACCATGCTGAACGCTTTTTTCTCGTCAGTCTTTACACATGAAAAGGAGGGGTACACTGACCATGACTGTATGGTTAGTAGTAATACACAGGACTTGCCGCTATGGCTAACAGAGGGTGAAATCAGGAAAAGGCTTAATAAAATTAACACAAATAAATCACCAGGCCCGGATGGCGTACATCCAAGAGTACTCAAAGAACTTAGTAAGGTTATATCTAGACCACTGTTCGTGATCTTTGCTGACAGTATTATGACTGGAAATGTACCAGGGGATTGGAGGAAAGCAAACGTGGTACCGATATTCAAAAAAGGGCAGAGGCATGTCCTGGGAAATTATAGGCCTGTCAGTCTGACATTGATAGTATGTAAACTTCTAGAGGGGATGATAAGGGACTATATCGTAGAGTTTGCTAAAGACAACAACATCATCAGCAGTATCAGCACGGGTTTACAAATGGGCGTTCTTGTCAAACCAATCTCTTAACATTCTATGAGGAGGTGGGCTGTGAGCTTGGATTTCGCTAAGGCGTTTGATACAGTTCCCCACAAGCGCTTAATTTATAAAAGAAGGTCTGCAGGCATTGACCGCAGGGTTTGCTCTTGGATACGGAATCGGCTAAAATGCCATGTCCAAAGGGTGGTAATAAATAGTGCATACTCAGACTGGTCCCCCAAGGCTCAGTCCTGGGACCAACCTTGTTCAATTTATTCATAAACAGCATTGAGGACGGGATCAGTAGTTCTATATCAGTTTTTGCAGATGACACAAAATTGGGAAGGGCAATAACTGCACAGCATTAAGCAGATATCCTACAGAATGACCTGGACAAAATAACAGAGTGGGCAATGACATGGCAAATGAGGTTTAATGTGGAAAAGTGTAAGGTTTTGCACTTGGGGACTAAAAACATAAAAGCACAATACACTTTAGGGGGGGGAACCTTTGGGGGAATCAAAAATGGAGAAAGATCTGGGAGTCTTGGTAGAGGATAGACTAGGCAATAGCATGCAATGTCAAGCGGCAGCTGCCAAAGCCGGCAGAATATTAGCATGCATAAAAAAAGGGATGTATTCCAGAGATAAGACTATAATCCTTCCACTTTATAAAACTCTGGTCCGACCACATCTGGAGTACTCTGTCCAGTTCTGGTCACCAGTCCTCAGGAGGGATGTGTTGGAGCTAGAGAGAGTCCAGAGAAGGGCAACTAAACTAATTAGGGGATTGGCGGACCTTAATTGTGAAGAGCGTCTTCAATCGCTTGATTTATTCTCCCTGGAGAAGAGATGCCTGAGAGGGGACATGATAGCAATTTATAAATATCTCAATGGTGATCTCAGCATAGAAAAAAAGGTATTCAGTCGAAAGGATTGCATGAGGACTCGGGGGCATACAATGCGATTGGAGGAGAAGCGTTTTAACCTCAGGCAACGTGGGGGGTTCTTTACTGTTAGGGCTACAAGATTGTGGAATTCTCTACCACAAGAGGTGGTTTCTGCGGGAGGTACGGTGGCTTTCAAAAGACTCTTAGGCGTACATCTCAAGGAGAAAAACATTCAGGGGTATGAGAGATGATTATGGCCACACACACCTACACAGGTTGAACTGGATGGACTATGGTCTTTATTCAACCTCACCTACTATGTAACTATGTATGTAACTATGTAATGTTAGAAATTGCTTCAAAGTTTTACAAATGTATTATTTTGGGGGATAACGATTATTATTCTTGCTCGCTGTATAGCAAGCAAGAATAATATCTCTCTCCCCCCCCAAAAAAATATATATATACTATTTCAAATATATATATATATATATATATATATATATATATATATATATATATATATATATATATATATATATATATACACACACACATATATATATATATATATATATATATATATATATATATATATATATATATATATATATATACATATATGTGTATACATCTTATTTTTTATTAAAGAATCCTTGGGTTCAACTGTGCATGCTCAAACACTTTGCCATTTCTCACAGTTTTCATCTCAACTGAGCATGTTCAAACACTTTAATCAACTGCCCAGAATACCCTTCATCAACTGCCCAGAATACCCCCCCCCCATCAGCTGCCCAGAATACCCCTCTATCAACTGCCCAGAATACACCCCATGTGTGTGTGTGTTTGTGTGTGGGGGTGTGTGTGTGTGGAAGGGGTGTGTGTGTGTGTGTGTGTGCCAGAATACCCCCTATCAACTGCCCAGAATACCCCCCCATCAACTGCACAGAATACTCCCCATCAACTGCCCAGAATACCTCCCCTCCATTAACTGCCCAAAATACCCCCCATCAACTGCCCAGAATACTCCTTCTCCATCAACTGCGCAGAATACGCTCCATCAACTGCCCAGAATACCCCCCTCCATCAACTGCCCAGAATACCCCCTTCCATCAACTGCCCAGAATACCCCCCCATAAACTGCCCAGAATACCCCCCAATCAACTGCCCTGATTACCCCCCTCCATCAACTGCCCAGAATACCCCCCATCAACTGCCCAGCATACCCCCATCAACTGCCCAGAATACCCCCCCTCCATTAACTGCCCAAAATACCCCCCATCAACTGCCCAGAATACTCCTCCTCCATCAACTGCCCAGAATACCCCCCTCCATCAACTGCCCAGAATACCCCCCTCCATCAACTGCAAAGTATACCCCCCATCAACTGCCCAGAATACCCCCCCCCCATCAACTGCCCAGAATACCCCCCCATCAACTGCCCAGAATACCCCCCATTAACTGCCCAGAATACCCCCCTCCATTAACCGCCCAGAATACCCCCCATCAACTGCCCAGAATACCCCCACCATCAACTGCCCAGGATACCCCCTCCATCAACTGCCCAGAATACCCCCCATCAACTTCCCAGAATACCCCCCCCCCCTCCCATCAACTGCCCTGATTACCCCCCTCCATCAACTGGCCAGAATACCCCCCCATCAACTGGCCAGAATACCCCCCCCCCATCAACTGCCCACAATACCCCCCTCCAACAACTGCCCAGAATACCCCCTCCATCAACTGCCCAGAATACCCCCTCTCCATCAGCTGCCCAGAATACCCCCCTATCAACTGCCCAGAATACCCCCCATGTGTGTGTTTGTGTGTGAGGGTGTGTGTGTCTGCCAGAATACCCTCCCTATCAACTGCCCAGAATGCCCCCCATCAACTGCCCTGATTACCCCCTCCATCAACTGGCCAGAATACCCCCCATCAACTGGCCAGAATACCCCCCCCCCCATCAACTGGCCAAAATACCCCCCTCATCAACTGCCAAGAATACCCCCCATCAACTGCCCAGAATACCCCCCTCCATCAACTGCCCAGAATACCCCCCTCCATCAACTGCCCAGAATACCCCCCTCCATCAACTTCCCAGAATACCCCCCCCTCCATCAGCTGCCCAGAATACCCCCCTATATCAACTGCCCAGAATACCCCCCATGTGTGTGTTTGTGTGTGAGGGTGTGTGTGTGGGTGTGTGTGTGTGTGTGTGTGTGCCAATACCCTCCCCATCAACTGCCCAGAATGCCCCCCATCAACTGCCCATAATACCCCCCATGTGTGTGTTTGTGTGTGAGGGCGTGTGTGTGGGTGTGTGTGTGTGTGTGTGTGTGTGTGTGCCAATACCCTCCCCATCAACTGCCCAGAATGCCCCCCCATCAACTGCCCATAATACCCCCCCCTCCATCAGCTGCCCAGAATACCCCCGTGTGTGTGTGTGTTCACAGCCTTTTAAACTCCCTTTAGAATTTGTCATTGAATTATATCCCCTTTATCTTCTGGTTCTAGACACAGCTGATGGGGGCCAAGTGGTGGTCTGCTTGGTGAAGAAGGGGAGGAGGAGGACTGCGACCCTGCAATATGTGGCTCCAGGGAGTGGGCCTTTGGAGTGCCTCAGATTTATTGATGGTAAGCAGAAGCATTTTAATTTTCTCGATGTTAATTTGAAATCACTTTGGGGGTACTGTGGAGCCAAAATAATGTTTTTTAATTTTTTGTTTCTAAATTTGGCTCCTTTGGTTCCAAACACTTCTGTCTGAACAGTGTGGGAGCAATAGGGTAACAGTAAACTACCAGCAATGTTTTGAACTACTCTGAATTTTATGGTACTGTAAAAAGTGGTGTGATTTGGCCAGGTAGCATTTGCTAGCCGGGCACAAAACACAGCTCACTGGGAAATGTTTAAAAACCTGTTCTGAATAACATGCTTTTAGATCAGATCGGTGGAGCTCGGACTAATGTGACTGCATAGTGAACACATGATATTCAGGCTGCTTCAAGTGACCTGAAATTAGGAGACACTACATTCTTTAATGTGGGGGACGGGTATGGGGGGTTTGCACCATTGTGGATGGACAGTGACCTCCTGGTTCTAAACATGGCCAATGAATCTCATTGATGTCATTTCTCCTGTATGTACTGAATTGTAGGGGCGTTGAGTATATATTCTTACCATGTGGATAAGTAGCTTGATATTTTTGTACTAAAATTGTGTCTAACTTGTGCTGTTCTTTTTTGTAGAGACAAGGGATGATGAGCAGCTGGAGGCTTAGTCCTCTCCGGCTCACTCTAAGTACTTTGCCTGTGAATGTGTTCTGTGTCTTTGTTCTAACTTGGAGGACTGCATTTTATGGTGTATTTTTTTCTCTTTTGTGATTTATGTAGCTTCAATGAGAGGTGAGGAGGAGGAGGAGAGGGAGGAGGACACTGCTGCAGAGAGGGGAGAGGAGGACACCTGCCCTGAAGGTGAATGTAAGTACCCTCCATGTGTTTGTGTCTTCTCTGGGTCCCTGTTTTAATTGTAAGGGCTGCAATGTTTCTGTTTGTCTTGGTTTTGGTTTATGTAGCAGCAGACATTTATGATGTTGGGGAGGACAGGGGAAGAGGGGAGGCTGCCTCCCCAGCCCACTGTAACTACTGTCAATGAGTTGGCCTACTTTCTGTGTCCCTTTTCAAAATTGCTGTTATTAAATGATTGTATTTTTTTCTTTGAGTTTATAGTATCTGCCACGTAGTTACCCCATGGGGGGGGGGAGGCCTATGGAGAGGAGAAGGAGTCAGGCTCCACTCAAGCACACTGTAGGTACATTCAGTGGGATTCTCACATATAATGTGTGTGCTAGGGTGATGTGTATATGTGCAAATGTAAGTTTGTGGAAGATCCAGTGTATTTTAGCTACAGTATATGTGACAGGAAGGTTGAAGTGGAGTTTAACATGGAGGATTGTGAAGGTCAAGGATAGAGAATATCCCATGAGGGCCAAAGTAAGGCTGGCCATCCTGGATTTTTTAGGATCTTCTAACAATGACCACTAATTGCAAGTTTATTTTGGGCAACACAGTCAGTGTGGAGAGGGTAGTAGTTAACTTTCCCTATTGGAAGGTGGTAGTGGGGAGTATTACTGGACATTTTAGTCTTTAGTCGGTTTCCTGATGCCACCCCCTCTAATTTTATGTTGGTTTCCCTAAAATGTACATGGCGTTCATTGTAACTCTATTTTATTTTTGGCCATCAACCTCTGAGGTATATGGCCAAGTTGTTTTAGGTAAGTAATCTGTGCGTTTGCTATAATGTCCAAAATGTGTTAGGAAAGTCTAAATGTGTATGAGGCAGAGGAGAAAGGGGGGGCCGGGCCGGCTCACAGCTTAGTGCCTGAATGGACACAGGGAGCTTGGCTTCATCTCATGTGCCTCCATAGCAAGCTGCCTGCTGGGGGCAATCAACAGGAGGGAGGTACCCAGAAGGGTGGAGAGGGACCTGTGAAGAGAAAGATCAGGACTGCTCTGTGCAAAACCACTAAACAGGCGACAGCGGGTAAGTCTAACCTGATTGTTTTTTAGAAGCATCAAAAAAGGAGATGGTCAAAAAACGTTGATGTTGTTGGTGTCTCAGCCATATCTTTTCAGAGAACCACCTTCAGCACAGAAGCATGGAGTACATATCTTTAAGGCTACATGCTTTTCCCTGAAGCAGGAAGCTTGCAGTGTCGAAACCAGCTTTAGCACTGAAAAGGTTCAAAAAGCACCCTTTCAGGGGAGGGTGGAGGGGGGGGGGGGAAGGAGAGAGGGTGGATATGGTGGGGATATAGATGAGAGAAGTGGGGGTTTGAGGTTTTCCATGACTGCCTAACCTTCATTTTGTTTGGTGAAATTCATTGCTAATCTTTTTTCTCTCTCTCTTCACACAGTTTCTACAGACAGAAGTGGGGCTGCTCAGCAGAAGGATCAACCCCAGACACATGTCAGCCTCCAGCTAACAAGTGGTGAGTCTCTACAATGTGTCTCTTTAGATCTATAGATAGCGAGAGTAAGAGAGAACGGAATCTACTTTTTGTTTTGTTTTGGGATAGAGAGAATTGTGTGCACATGTATCCTGGGAAGCAATTGAACACAACACATACCATTGTTACAGATGTTTGTTTGTCTTGACCTATCGAGGGTGACATGGCAAGCCTTTTACATTGCTTTTGTTGAACAGCTACTAAAATCAAAAGTCATCTTTTTGAACCTTTAGAACACTTTCCCCTGCAAGATTTTGTTTCTAGGCTTATGGCCCCTTAAACCTGGAGCATCCAGGATTTACCTGTTAGCCCATACAAAGTGCTTCCTCCACTGTGATCTCTACCATCTTCAGGCTTCAATGCTAAGAGATGAAAGACTTACTAGGAGCTGGGCCTCCTCCCTTCCAACACATCTGATTACTCAAACCATCAGGCCATTAGGAAGCTCTGATCCTGTGTGGATCAAATTGGACTGCATTCCCAATTAACCACTTGCCTACTTTGCACTTAAACCCCCTTCCCATCCAGACCAATTTTTAGCTTTCAGTGCTCTCACACTTTGAATGACAATTGCGCGGTCATGCAACACTCAACCCAGATAAATTTTTCGTCCTTTTTTTCATAGAAATAGAGCTTTCTTTTGATGGTATTTATTCACCGCTGGGCTTTTTATTTTGTGCGCTATAAATGAAAAAAGACCACAAATTTAAAAAAAAAACGTTTTTTTTTTAGTTTCTGTTATACAATTTTGCAAATTAGTAATTTTTCTTCATAAATTTTGGCCAAAATGTATACTTCTACATATCTTTGGTAAAAATAACCCAAATAAGTGTACATTATTTGGTCTGCGTGAAAGTTAGAGAGTCTACAAGTTATGGTGCTAATCATTGAAAATTGATCACACCTAATGTACTGACAGCCTATCTCACTTCTTGAGACCCTAACAAGCCAGGAAAGTACAAATGACCCCCAAATGACCCCTTTTTGGAAAGTAGACATTCCAAGGTATTTAATAAGAGGCATGGTGAGTTTTTTGAAGTTGTCATTTTTTCCCACAATTCTTTGCAAAATTAATTTTTTTTTTTTTTTTTTACAAAATTGTCATATTCAACAGGTTATTTATCTCACATGGCATATGAATACTTACAACTACACCCCAAAACACATTCTGCTACTCCTCCTGAGTATGGCGATACCACATGTGTGAGACTTTTTTACAGCCTGGCCACATACAGAGGTCCAACATTGAAGTAGCACCTCCAGGCGTTCTCGGAGCATAAAATACACTTTTCATTTCTCAACCACCTATTACACTTTTGAAGGCCCTGGAGCACCAGCACAATGAAAAAGCCCACTAAATGACCCCATTTTGGAAAGCAAACACCCCAACGTATAATCTATGAGGCATAATGAGTCTTTTGAACATGTCATTTTTTTCCAGAATCTTTCGGAAAATGTGGAAAAAAAATGAAAACGCATTTTTTTTACACAAAGTTGTCCATTTATAAGATATTTCCAACACATAGCATGTACATAGCAAAAATGACACCCCAAAATACATTCTGCTACTCCTCCTGAGTATGGCGATACCACATGTGTGAGACTTTTTTACAGCCAGGCCACATACAGAAGTCCAACATTGAAGTAGCACCTCCAGGCGTTCTCGGAGCATAAAATACACTTTTCATTTCTCAACCACCTATTACACTTTTGAAGGCCCTGGAGCACCAGCACAATGAAAAAGCCCACTAAATGACCCCATTTTGGAAAGCAAACACCCCAACGTATAATCTATGAGGCATAATGAGTCTTTTGAACATGTCATTTTTTTCCAGAATCTTTCGGAAAATGTGGAAAAAAAATGAAAACGCATTTTTTTTACACAAAGTTGTCCATTTATAAGATATTTCCAACACATAGCATGTACATAGCAAAAATGACCCCCCAAAATACATTCTGCTACTCCTCCTGAGTATGGCGATACCACATGTGTGAGACTTTTTTACAGCCAGGCCACATACAGAGGTCCAACATTGAAGTAGCACCTCCAGGCGTTCTCGGAGCATAAAATACACTTTTCATTTCTCAACCACCTATTACACTTTTGAAGGCCCTGGAGCACCAGCACAATGAAAAAGCCCACTAAATGACCCCATTTTGGAAAGCAAACACCCCAACGTATATTCTATGAGGCATAATGAGTCTTTTGAACATGTCATTTTTTTCCAGAATCTTTCGGAAAATGTGGAAAAAAAATGAAAACGCATTTTTTTTACACAAAGTTGTCCATTTATAAGATATTTCCAACACATAGCATGTACATAGCAAAAATGACACCCCAAAATACATTCTGCTACTCCTCCTGAGTATGGCGATACCACATGTGTGAGACTTTTTTACAGCCAGGCCACATAAAGAAGTCCAACATTGAAGTAGCACCTCCAGGCGTTCTCGGAGCATAAAATACACTTTTCATTTCTCAACCACCTATTACACTTTTGAAGGCCCTGGAGCACCAGCACAATGAAAAAGCCCACTAAATGACCCCATTTTGGAAAGCAAACACCCCAACGTATAATCTATGAGGCATAATGAGTCTTTTGAACATGTCATTTTTTTCCAGAATCTTTCGGAAAAAGTGTAAAAAAAATGAAAACGCATTTTTTTTACACAAAGTTGTCAATTTATAAGATATTTCCAACACATAGCATGTACATAGCAAAAATGACCCCCCAAAATACATTCTGCTACTCCTCCTGAGTATGGCGATACCACATGTGTGAGACTTTTTTACAGCCAGGCCACATACAGAGGTCCAACATTGAAGTAGCACCTCCAGGCGTTCTCGGAGCATAAAATACACTTTTCATTTCTCAACCACCTATTACACTTTTGAAGGCCCTGGAGCACCAGCACAATGAAAAAGCCCACTAAATGACCCCATTTTGGAAAGCAAACACCCCAACGTATATTCTATGAGGCATAATGAGTCTTTTGAACATGTCATTTTTTTCCAGAATCTTTCGGAAAATGTGGAAAAAAAATGAAAACGCATTTTTTTTGCACAAAGTTGTCCATTTATAAGATATCTCCAACACATAGCATGTACATAGCAAAAATGACACCCCAAAATACATTCTGCTACTCCCCCTGAGTATGGCGATACCACATGTGTGAGACTTTTACGCAGTCAGGTCACATACAGAGGCCCAACATGCAAAGACACATAGCATGCACATACCATGAATTACCATGAATTACACCCCACAATACATTCTGCTGAGCAAAGGGTAAACAAAAGCTTACCTGTAGTTTTAGAAGCGCAGTTGTCCACAGGAGTTGAGTCCAGGCAGCAGGCAGGGACTTGATCAGCAACAGTGCATGCAATTCTCCAGGCAAGGATACCAGTCCAGTGTCAGTGCATGCGGCAGGCAGAGGCATGATGGCAGTAAGTCCTGCAGGCAGAAGTAGGGCCTCTGTCGGGATAGAATGGGGACAGGGGTAGAGACTTCTCCCACCCAAATCGCTTTGAAGCCTCCGGGATCCAGACCCTAATCTGAGAAGAAGAAAAACAAAAAAAATTGTTTTCTTCATCCAGAAAAACATTTCTGGTCCCCTCACATATGCGAGACCCCTGTGGTATGAATCCCACTACTTCCAGAGGCAGGCAAAAATCGTGGTCAAACAGTCCAGGGTCAGTTCCAGAGCAGGCAGAGGTAGGTACAAAATCGGCAGGCAAAGGCGTGGTCAAATAACAGTCCAGGGTCAGTTCCAGATCAGGCAGAGGTATGAACAGAATCAGCAGGCAGAAGCATGGTCAAAAAACAGGCCAGGGTCAGTTCCGGAGCAGGCAGACATAGGTACAAAATCAGCAGGCAAAGGCGTCGTTGTATAACAGTCCAGGGTCATTTCCGGAGTATACAGTGGCATAAGGGGTGAAAGCGGAGGACTACGTTTACCATACTAATAATTTAGACAAGTATGGTAACGACGGAAACAGTCGTCTACACAGAGGCCTGGTTGGGAAGGACACTGGGGACAGTAATAGCGGGTGTCTTTTCGAATTCCTGCCTTGGTACACACCCTACATTTTTTCTGCCGTTTTTGGTCTCTTTGTGTGGGAGGGATTTTACTTGGAAAATGGCGTTCAGACAGTCTGCTTATTACGTCAGATCTAATGTTTTCTGGTGGGCCGTTTGGAAATATGAGGGTTGTGAAGATTTCCTCCAGGTAATAAAGGAAGGGTTGGGGGCTTTCGGTGGATTTGCGGTATAAAATGTAGGAATTGTATATGGCCAAATGAAAAATATAAATTGCTACTTTTTTGTACCAATGATAGGTACGTCTTGTGGGTAGATAGGGTTCCATCATTTGGTCGTTGAAATCCACTCCCCCCATGAATAAGTTGTACTCATGTACACATGTTGGCTTTCGGACTGGGCCATTCCTTCGTCGGGATTCCACATAGTTGTCATTGTGGATCGAAGACAACATGTACACGTCTCTTCTGTCCCTCCACTTCACAGCCAGAACTTCCTCATTTCTCAGACTCGCCGTCTCCCCTCTTCTCAGCTTGGTGTTTACTAGCCTTTGAGGAAAGCCTTTCCGGTTTTTTCGGACCGTGCCACATGCAGGAGTCTTCTTTCTGTGAAGGTTTCGGAACAGGGGCAAACTGGTGTAGAAATTGTCTACGTACAGGTGGTAGCCTTTTTCAAGGAGGGGGTAAATGAGGTCCCAAACGACTTTCCCGCTTGATCCCATGTAGTCCGGACATTCAGGGGGATGCAGCTGGGTGTCCTTCCCTTCGTACACCCTGAAGGCATAGGTGTACCCTGTGGCTCGGTCACATAGTTTGTAAAGCTTCACCCCATAGCGGGCCCGTTTGCTGGGAATGAATTGTTTGATGCCCAGCCTGCCAGTAAATTTCACAAGGGACTCATCCACACATATATTTTGGTCTGGGGTAAATAATTGAGGGAATATTTCTGAAAAATAATTTAGAAGTGGCCGAATTTTGAACAGCTTGTCAAATGCTGGGGAATTTCGGGGAGGGCACTGGGTATTGTCGTTGAAATGTAGGAACCTCATGATCATCAGATACCTGGCCCTGGGCATTACTGCAGAGTAGATGGGCATATGGTAGATTGGTTTGGTTGACCAATATGCTTGCAGTTCGTTTTTTTTATTGAGTCCCATGTTGAGGGTGAGGCCTAAAAATATCTTGAACTCCTCCACCGTTAGATCTCTCCACTCAAAGGGACGGGAATAAAAAGATGTGGGGTTACTCTGGATAAATTGATGTGCATACAGGTTGCACTGGGCCACAATGGACGTCAGCAGGTCCTCGTAAAAATTAAACGGAAGTAGTCAATTGGGGCAAAGTTCTCAGTGTTGACCTGGACTCCTGGCTGGGCAGTGAAAGGGGGGATGATGGCTTCTCCTGAGTTGGGAGGAAGCCACAGGGGGTTCAGAAGGGCATAGGGAAGGCTGGCGTTGGTCCTAACCCTTTGGGGGCGAGGTGACACCCCACTTGAGCTTGGCCTTTCTTGCCGAGGCACTGTGGTGCTGGTGGATGGCACTGCGGAGCTGGTGGATGGCACTGCGGAGCTGGTGGATGGCACTGCGAAGCTGGTGGATGGCACCGCGGAGCTGGTGGATGGCACTGCCTCCTCCTCACCAGAACGCCTTCGTTTGGCAGACGGGCAGTATTCCTCCTCGTCTGAGTCGGTCTGCGTCCCGCTGCTAATGACCGGCTCGTAATTTACTTCGGAGTCAGACTCTGACTCCGAAGATTCCGAAGCAGAAAGCTCCCTGTCCATGTCCTCACTGATTATATTGAAGGCCTCCTCGGCTGAGAAAAATTTTTTTGCCATCGTTGGTGACACTGATGGGCACGGTGACACTGATGAGCACTGGGCGGCACTGATGGGCACACTGGTGGGCACTGGGCACACTTATGAGCACTGGGCGGCACTGATGAGCACTGGGCGGCACTGATGAGCACTGGACGGCACTGATGAGCACTGGGCGGCACTGATGAGCACTGGGCGGCACTGATGGGCACACTGGTGGGCACTGGGCACACTTATGAGCACTGGGCGGCACTGATGAGCACTGGGCGGCACTGATGAGCACTGGACGGCACTGATGAGCACTGGGCGGCACTGATGATCACTGGACGGCACTGATGAGCACTGGGCGGCACTGATGAGCACTGGGCGGCACTGATGAGCACTGGACGGCACTGATGAGCACTGGGCGACACTGATGAGCACTGGGCGGGCACTGATGGGCACTGGGTGGCACTGATGAGCACTGGGCGGCACTGATGGGCACACTGGTGGGCACTGGGCACACTTATGAGCACTGGGCGGCACTGATGAGCACTGGGCGGCACTGATGAGCACTGGGCGGCACTGATGAGCACTGGGCGGCACTGATGGGCACACTGGTGGGCACTGGGCGGCACTGATGAGCACTGGGCGGCACTGATGAGCACTGGGCGGCACTGATGAGCACTGGACGGCACTGATGAGCACTGGGCGGCACTGATGAGCACTGGGCGGGCACTGATGGGCACACTGGTGGGCACTGGGCGGCACTGATGAGCACTGGGCGGCACTTATGAGCACTGGGCAGGCACTGATGGGCACAGGTGGGCACACTGGTGGGCACTGGTGGGCACACTGGTGGGCACTGGTGGGCACACTGGTGGGCACTGATGAGACTGGGCACACTGATGGCACACTGATGGCACACTGGTGGGCACACTGGTGGGCACACTGGTGGGCACTGGTGGGCACTGGTGATCACTGGTGGGCAATGGTGGGCACTTTTTTTACACTTACGATCTCTCCTCTCCTCACACTGCAGTCTGTGTGTGAGGAGGGAGAGCTGGCAATGAGTGATGATCTCAAATGTTTACATTTGAGATCATCTCTCATTGGATGCCTCGATCGTGACGAATGGCCGCTGTGATTGGCCATTCGTCACGATCTGTGATTGGCTGTGTCCAAGGGACACGGCCAACACAGATTATCCCCGGTGCGCGCTCGCGGGAGCGCGCGGGGAGTCTGTTACTACCGAGGCAATGACAGATGATCTCATATGTTTACATATGAGATCATCTCTCATTGGATGCCTCGATCGTGACGAATGGCCGCTGTGATTGGCCATTCATCTCGATCTGTGTTTGGCTGTGTCCAAGGGACACGGCCAACACAGCTTCTGCCCGATGCGCGCTCGCGGGAGCGCGCGGCGGGCGTGTTTATGGGAGGCCGTTTAAAAACGGCCTCCCGAAAATTCAAGTCCGCGCTGCAGCCGTATATAGGCTGTAGCGCGGATGTGAGAAGGTTAAGATATATCCATAGAGGGTAAAGTTCAAAATGTCTTCTTGCTGCCCAAGGAATTCACCTTACACCTTCCCCAAACATGTTTGTGGATTAAGCAGCTGAGTGTAACTATGTAGACCAGCAATCTATCATGTTTGAGTAAGAATGTAGAGAAAACAGGGCAAATATACTCCAGTGCCTAGTTTTTGATGTCTTGGTTTTGTCAGTCCTTGGTTTCACCATTTTGCCTCAAGGTAATTATCTTGTCTCTTTCTCCCCAGGGGTCAAGGACATCACACTGCCCATTGCACTCAAGGCACTCAAGTGGTGCAGTGCCAGAATCCAATATTTGGAGCAGCTGGCAGAGATTGATCCTTCTCCTGAGGAGCCCTTTGTTAATTTTATATTTTTATAATGAAATATTTTTGTTGCAAAATAAACTAGTTTGTGTGTTTTTCCCCCTAGAAACTTCAAACCAAATACAAGACACAATTGAATCAGAGAGGTGGGGGCTGGAATTGGTTGTGTGTTGGATTTGGTTTGTGTTCTCCCTGAGAAATTAATTTGAGAAGAATTAGAAGGGACACCTTTTAGGATTTCATTATGTGAAGATTGTGTTTAACAATTAGAAATGTAACCACATGTTTGCAGGAAGAGAAGCACCTGTGTAGAAAGGCCTACATTAACAAGCCAGGGCCATTTCTTGCCCAGCATCACCCACAAAATACAATATATAACCAAAAAAAAAAAAAAATCTACCGTATTTATCGGCATATAACACGCACTGGCGTGTAACACGCGCCTTCATTTTAGGAAGGAAGTTTCAGGAAAGAAAGATTTTAAACAATTAAAAATAATAGTACATAGCCCCTTTCATTATACATATATATATATAACATGCACCCATTGTTTGCACTATATTTTCAGGGGAAAAAAGTGTGTGTTATATGCCGATAAATACGGTAATTGAAAATATATTTATTACAAACAATATCCAAATTACAAACAGTAATGACAAACACAAATCCACCCAAAAAAAACCATCAGAAATCTAAAAAGAAATAAAAATATAAAAACAAAAAACCAGATTAAAACACAAAAATCATCAAACATGAGGTTGCAGCTCAGGAGGTGGGGGGGGGGGGGCTGCTGCTGCTGCAAAAGCTGAAGCAGCTGCTGCAAGTCCAGCTGCGGCTGTAGCTGTAGCTGTGGCTGTGGCTGTAGCTGTAGCTGTGGCTGGGGCTGTGGCTGCAGAATTTGTTGTACCAGCCTCAGGCACTGCAGCTGTTGTTGCTGCTGCTGTGTGGCAACACTGTTGTGGACCTCCAAATAACACTACCTGCTGGGTCAGCAGATTGTGCTGGTTGGGAGGCCTGTGGCAATGTTGCTGATTGATCTCCCAATAGGTGGCCGATGGTGTTTAGGCTGTTGCGCACATTCTGTTGAATCTGTATCAAGCTGTTCTGATTTGTAATCAAGATGTTCTGATTTGTAGTCAACAGCATTGATACAGATTCCTGTATGAGCCCCAGCAACTGTACTAATTTACTTGATTCAGCAGTCCTCCTTGGCTCATTTATGATCTCAAGCTGGGCAACCAGCCTTTCTGCCACATTTAGAAGAGATGGATGAGGTGGGAGAGGTGACGATCCAGCTGCATCCAATGCTGGCTAAAAGAAAACAAAAAAAAAAAAAAAAACATCATTAGAAAAGACTTAAAGATTAGTTACACAGCATAAACACCACAAGCATACATTAGAACAGTTGGATATACTTCCAATAAGCACTTGCTCATAGTAATGCTAGCCAAGCTAGGAACACTTCTGATAATGGGTACACATTATAGGAGGGTTGCAAACATTAAAATGGCTGAACAGTTTGTACATTAAACAGTTCAAATATTGCCCTAGTCTGGTAGCTTCATTCTTCAGATTTCAACAAAGTGTCCTACCACATCACTGACTTGCAACATTCAACTAACTGACTTGTCCTGTCTTTTTAGGGTTACACATATTTAGGGCAACACTCTTTCCAAAGAAATGACAATTGCTTAATCTGGAGTCACAATAAGATTTATAAAAAAAAACACATTAGCAATACATACCAACACCTTCTTCCAGGCCTTGCTGTAGTGGGAGTGGCCGCTCTTCCTCCTGCTGATGTTCTTCTGAAAATAAGACATTGCCATGTGAGTTAGCATTTGTAGAGAAGATACCAGTCTTATACATTGCTTAGCACATTCCCATTTTTGACTTACCAGGACTGTCCCACAACATCTCCAATGCATGGGTGCCATCCTCCTCGCTGTCATGCATGGGTTCAATAGGGGGTGCTGCTCCTGCTGTAGAGGACAGAATAGGGGGAAAAAAAACCCCCAAAAAATATTTGCAGGCCAAGTATAAAAGTACAGTAATTTCACAAATAAGATACTAGTTACTAATTTCACAACAACTCACACAAGAAGATCTAAGTTAGTTACTTACCACTCTGAAAATCATCAGTATCCCCACGCATGGTTATGCTCAAGATGGTGCCCAGACTGATGATTGGCAGGACTTGTTGTCCGTAGTTTGGCAGGAGCAACAGGTGGTTCCGATCCACACCATGTTCGCAGGTGACATGACCCTCCGCAGCCCATGCTCTCAGCTTTCTTCGGATGGACCCACAGGTATCATTAAACCTCTTGGGGACATTCTGGGAGGAAGGGTGTACAGTCCCACCCACTGGATTTACGGCATCCCTGATTTCACCCCACAGGCGTTGTCTTTCGGTAGACAATGTCATATGGGCCCTGGCTCCTGCAATCTGGGCGTACCGTACCAGATACGCCTGGACCAGAACAAGGTTCTGCCTGAGGGTGAAATGGGGAAGCCAGGGGCAGTGGACACACTGCTTCTCCCCGAAGGACCCTCTCCAGGGCTGGAAAGAGGAGAAGCAGCATGCCCACTCGGTGGGGTAACACCCCCCCAGCTTCCCCCGGGCTGGAGGAAGCAAGCACCCTTCCGGACACAACTGAAGCCTCCCCCACACCCGAGCCATACAACTTGCCCACCTGGGCCCCTCTAGCTGCTCCTCTTCCCCTTTCCCTTGACCTAGGAGCTCGGAGGGGGAGTGCCAGGGGAGGACCAGGTGGACAGGTAGCCTGGCTGTCTAGCAGCAGCAAATTCTCCCAAGGCAACAATCTGCAAAGGAAAGAGACAAAAAAATGTAAGTTTCAGAATTAGAAATGCCAAAGTGCAATTATAGAACGACACTTACCAAAAATAGCAACCAAATAATATTGAGCCACTTTTTTTTTGGGGGGGGGGGGGGAATGCCAAACTGTAGTCTGAAAAGGAAGAAAAAACATCAGGAACCAAAATTGCAAGCCCACAGCACATGAAGGAAACTTACACTTACCAAACGTCAAATCTCGCAAGCTTCAATGGGGGGGGGGGCAAAAGGCCTAATGTCCAACTGTAGTCTGAAAGGTAATAAAAAACATCAGGAACCAAAATTGCAAGCCAACAGCGCATGAGGGAAACTGACACTTACCAAACACCAAATCTCGCAAGCTTCAATGGGGGGATGGGGGGGGGGTGGGGCAAAAGGGAAAATGTCCAACTCTAGTCTGAAAAGGGAGAAAAATCAGGAACCAAAATTGCAAGCCAGCAGCGCATGAGAAAAACTGACACTTACAAAAAAACTCATACCAAAAAAAAATAAATAAAAAAGAGTCCCTGTTTGAAGGGTTAATGTGAAAATCAGGTGTGCATTTCCACAGGAAACTGACACAAACAAATGAAAAACACCATTTAAAAATTTGGGATCCAGCTCCATTGATAGCCATTCACACTCTTCTGTCAGACAAATTAGATGTGTTGAAACCCAGATCCAATTGGCATGTGTGAACTGAATCGCGGGGTGGGAGAGGAATTTGAAAAGCCATTGGGATCCAGCTTTCTGTGTGAGTATCATGGTGAGAAATGTGGTTTGTGGGAAGCAGGGGTTAAAAACGTATTACCCGGAAAAGGAAGGAGATCAAAATTAGAAACAGGACAGGATGTGAACCCAATTTCCATGTGTCTTCATGTGAATTGCAAATGTGTTTGGAAGCACACAGCAGAAAAATCAGAGGCACCTTAACCACTTCTGGACCGGAAGGATTTGCCCCCTTAATGACCAGGCCATATTTTGCGATTCGGCACTGCGTTACTTTAACGGCCAATTGTGCGGTCGTACCTAAATAAAATTGATGTCCTTTTTTCCCACAGATAGAGCTTTCTTTTGGTGGTATTTGATCACCTGTGCGATTTCTATTTTTTGTGCTATAAACAAAAAAAAGAGTGACAATTCTGAAAAAAAATATATATATATTTTTTCACATTTTTGCAATATAACATTCCCAAAAAAAAAAAATGTAAAAATCTAAATTTTTTAACATTTTAGGCCAATTTGCATTCTGCTACATATTTTTGGTAAAAAAAAAACCACAATAAGTGTATTTTGATTGGTTTGCGCAAAAGTTATTGCGTCTACTAACTCCTGGAAGGATTTATGTCATTGGATGTGAAGCATGGTACGTACCTTGGGAAGCCTGTGGTGATGGACTGTCTTGCATCCCAGGTGTGTATTGAAACCTTATTGTAAATGTTTTATGATTTGTGTAAATTTAGCCAAAATGTCGAATTTCACTCCTGATCTTGAACAAACTGAAATAAAAACTCAAGCTTGCCTGAACTAAGATGTGATTGTCATGATGAAATGGCACTTATCCTTTGATCTCATTTTACAGGAGTGGCCCTGCCTGTGGTTCAAGCTGGTAGAAAGTCACCTTAATGACCTCCACTCGTCTTCATTTGTGGCAAGTGTACATATTGTGAGCCACAAGGCAAAACTGGACTGGATCACCAACATGAACACCCTGGGCATTCAGAGGGGGCTTGGAAGCTGAACAGCAACCTGGCCATGCCTTTCCTGTATGAGCTGGTAGAGGTGCAGAATTGCTTCTCGACTCTGCAAGAACCTGCCCAAGATCTCAGAGTCCCACATGTTTTCCAAATCTAGCCATGGGCTAAAGATCCTGGGCTGGCGCAATAAAGGCACAAGGACTTGAGGCTCTAAATGTGACCTTGCTGCATCCCTCCAAAGCTGTCAAATAAAACCAAATACGTTTGCAAATGAACAAGTATGTCATCTCTTTCTTGTGCTTCACAGACTTAAGCTACCAATGCCTGGGCCTTGCACTTTACATGCTGCTGCTGATAATGTGAGGTGATTGAATATAGGGTGGGGGGGGACAGTGTTGTGTTGAGATGTGGGGCAAAGTGGGATGTTGGACTATGAGAGGCTGTGTTGGTAAGACATGTTGAGGGTCCCATACCGGACACATATTTGCTTGGTGTGCATCAAATTCTTCATCCATTGTAATGTCTTAAGGATTGCAGCTCCAAATAAATATGACCACGCCCATACGTTTCAAATTGGGCTTCTGCCATCTGTGCTATGCATAGTAGGCTAGGTTTTGGGAGTGTTATGGTCTGGGGCTGCATGAGTGCCTGCTTATAATGGGAAATCTGAATTTTTGCATGGACCCGAAAATGAATAGTAGGTCTCATGCACAGGGGTTTAGGAATCAACAACTTAAGATGATCAAGAAGAAGTTGCATCAATGCCAAATCATAGAAAATTTCACTGTCAGACCATTTCCCAGTTAAAATGAAGATGAAGATATTGGGAGCTCAAAAAAGGATAAATACATGGATATTAAATGAGGAACTGATACAAGATAAAGAAGTGGAGGATAAAATGAAAAAAGAAAGAGTTAAAACAATATTTTCAGTTAAACAAAACCAAATATGGGAGGCCCACAAGGCCTAAATTAGGGGCATCCAGATATCCATGGGGGCTCAAAAAAGAAGGAAAGAAGTATTAAAATGGAAATATTAATAAAATAAATATATAAATTAAAACAAATACATAAAAACAAAAATCAGATCTATAGGTACAACATGCCCTGGTGATAAAAAGGAATAAACTAAAAAGGCTAATGGAGCAAGAGAAATGACGGGTCTTTAACCACTTAAGTCCCTTAAGCGCAAAATCACCTACCTGTATGTAGCCGGCCACCCAGCTCTCGTTACTCATCTCGGGGTATGGTTAGGTACACTGACTGTGCCATACCCTGAGAAGAGTAACGAGAGCTGGCAGAGCGAGGTCAGGGAAGACTTTTCTTCTTTGCCCCCCCCCCCTCTTTTCCTGTGTAATGGTTCGGTCTGGCACTGTATCAGCATTGTATGATGTGTGGTTATTGGCTGGGGAGGAAGGAACCATAGCTGCGGAGGGAGCATGTGTAATGGTTACGTCTGGCACTGTATCAGCGTTGTATGATGTGGTAGAAAGAGTTCCCTGCGGGTCTCCCGCAAAAATTTCTGACCGCCCACTCCCGCCCGCAGCAAAGGTAAAAACGACTGGGATTTGCGGCGGGTCGCGTGGGAGCCAAAACCCAATGCAGCCCTCTAGATCGGAGGACTCAGACCTATCATCCATATTCAATTCCATGCTGTTACCTTACAGCTGTAAGGTAAGGAGTTAGCACAGCCATTATCTACCAAGGAATTGTTTGCCCATATTGCATTTGTCACCTATCATTTTTAGGTTGAGAGGCTTTCTCATCTGAAAGAGACTTTGCATGCACATAACCATTTGCATCCTTACAGGACTGAGCCTGTGGGCTACTTATTACATTGATATTGTTTAATGCGCCATCTTAACAAAACTGTGAGAACTGTAACACCTGGTTATATCGTGTACCGTGTTCCATTTACACATTTATTCATAGTAACCATACCCTATCTATTTATATTGTGAGGACTCCCAGCAATTATTTGCCTACTTTGTCATTTTCCTTGTGTTTATGGTATTGAAGAGTTTTGCTACAGGCTATTTTTTACTTCTATTTTTTATACATCACTCTATTATTGGATGATACATTTTCTATAATTTTCCTTGCTTATGTGAGCTACGGCACTTTGTCACTTTGTTACACTATTTTCCTTTATGTGTCACATTTATTGAAGATTTATAACATATCTATTTATTCACCAGCTATCTATTACTGAGCTATACATTTAGCACTTTGTCACTTTACAGCATATATTGGCACAATTTTTGAAGATTTAGGATATTTTTAATTTATTCACTATTTATTCATCATTTGAGTAAATATTCAGCACTTCGTCACCTTACAGCATATATTATTTATAGAATAGCGCAGCACCACCTTCCTTCTTTGTGTACCACCAAAAGAAAGCTCTATTTGTGAGAAAAAAGGACATCAATTTTATCGGGGTAAAACATTGCACGACCGCGCAATTGTCAGTTAAAACAACTCAGTGCCGTATCGAAAAAATGGCCTGGTCATGAAGGGGGTAAAACCTTCCGGAGCTGAAGTGGTTAATAGAGTGGCCAAAGAAAGATACCAGTGGGGAAATAAATCTGGAAATAATCTAGCAAGAATATTAATAAAAAATAAAAACGCTAAACTTTATAGGGAAAATAAAAACAGTGCAGGGGAGATGGTGTTTTCGACCCCAGATATATCTGAAGCATTTTAAAGATACTAAAGTACTCTGTAAAGCAAAAAGGATAACAGGAAACCAAATTAAAAAAAATAGAAAGGATAAAAGAATATTTAAAGAAAGCCAGATTATCCAAGGATTCAGAAGGAAAACTATTAGCCTTAGAAGAACCCATAACAGAATAAATTAATTTAGCTGTAAAAGACTCAGCAACAGGGAAGAGCCCAGGCCCAGATGGGTTTACGATCTGTTATTTTACCAAGTTCAAAGGACAGTTACCCCAAAACTATTTTCATACATGAATGGGCTAGGAGTACGTTTTGAGATGAGGAGGGAAGAATTATTAGCTTCAATTACAGTTATATCCAAAGAGAGAAAAGACGCAACCTTATGCTCTAGCTACAAATCAATACCATTGTTAAACGTGGACACAAAGTTATTTGCATAGGTATTGGAAACTAGGATGAAAGATCTGATGCGTGAATGAATACATGCAGACCAGGTTGGGGTCATCCCTGCAAAGGAAGGGATAATGGAGTGAACACACTACTCCTATTGCACAAACTTAGTGGTGGAAAATCCCCAGCTGTACTCCTGTCAATAGATGTTGAAAAGGCATTTGACAGGGTAGACTGGGGATTTTTGATAAGCACATTAGAAACAATGGGAATTTGCCCAAGAACGGACCAATGGATCAGGACATTATATAACCAAATGACAGCAACAGTAAAGATCAATGAGACTCAGTCCCTACCCTTTGAAATGTTTAAAGGAACAAGGCAGGGGTTTCCCCTTTCACTACTGCTATTTGTTCTGTCATTAGAACCCCTATTGGCAACCATCTGAAATATTATAAATATAGGAGGTGTTAGGATCGGAGATGAGGTGGAAAAAAGTAGCGGCATATGTGAATGATATTTTGTTCTACATCTCCAATCCCAGAATAACTACCAAACCTAATGAAACTGTTGAAACATTATGGAGAGTTGTCAAACTGAAAAATTAACCCCTCAAAATCAGAGATTCTGAATATAAATCTGGGTAAGCATGAAATATTTAGGAATATAATTCTATTTTTTTTTTTTTTTGTGAGATTAAGGTGCAAATTCACAGCACGATTTTTGTTTGTCAGGTGTGATTCCAGTGCAAACTTTAGGGAATCGCAGCTGTGCCAAAGCTTGTTGTTAAGGAGTGGGGACGCTGCATCTTTGACAACCCATGACTCATCAGCCGCCAGCAGGATTCCCCACTGACAGCTGAAATGTAAACAAAAGAGTGTCGGGGGTCCATACAATACTGTGTGTGATGCACTAAATCGTGCACGACACTGCCTCCATACATTTTTACCATATGATCAGTTGGAAATGCACAATGTTTATGAAAGGTTTACTTCAATAAATAGTACAGGTGGCACTAAGAGGCTGTGTATGAGAACAAGAGTTTCCTTTTTAGATACAGTGCCTTGCAAAAGTATTCGGCCCCCCTTGAACTTTGCGACCTTTTGCCACATTTCAGGCTTCAAACATAAAGATATAAAACTGTAATTTTTTGTGAAGAATCAACAACAAGTGGGACACAACCATGAAGTGGAACGAAATTTATTGGATATTTCAAACTTTTTTAACAAATAAAAAACTGAAAAATTGGGCGTGCAAAATTATTCAGCCCCCTTAACCACTTAAGCCCCATAAGATTTTACCCCCTTCCTGACCAAGGTTTTTTTGCGATCTTTTTTTACTGCGTGACTTTAACGGACAATTGCACGGTCGTGCGACGCTGTACCTAAACAAATTTGACGTCCTTTTTTTTCCCACAAACAGATCTTTCTTTTGGTAGTATTTGATCACCTGTGCGATTTTTTGATCATGCGCTATAAACAAAAAAAGAGCGTAAATGTTGCAAAAATAACAATATTTTTCTCATTTTTTTATATGAAATTCCCCCCCAAAAAAATGTAAAAATCAAAATTTTTTAACATTTTCGGCCAATTTGTTTTATGCTACATATGTTTGGTAAAAAAAAAATCGCAAAAAGCGTATTTTGATTGGTTTGCGCAAAAGTTATTGCGTTTACTAACAAAGGGAAAGATTTTAGTTATTTTTTATGTTTTTTTTTTTAACGAGTAATGGCGGCGATCTGCAATTTTCTTTGAGGGACTGTGACATTGCGGCGGACATATCGGACCCTTGACTGACATTTCTGACACTTTTGGGGTTACCAGTGACATTACTGCAGTAATCAGTGCTATACATATGCACTGTTACTGTAAAAATGACACTGGCAGGGAAGGGGTTAACTGTATTGGAGAGGGAGGGGTTAAGTGTGTCCTAGGGGTGTGCTTCTAACTGTGATGGGACATGTCTACTATTGTAAAAACAGAGATCAATGGTTCTACATAGTAGAACCGTCTGATCTCCATTTTTACACAGGGGAGAATGACAGGCGGCTTGTTTACATTAGCCGCCTGCCTTTCTCCCGCTCTACCGACGATCGCCGAGTGACTGCCGGACATCGGTCACACGCACTGACTGCTTAGTGAACAAGCCGCGGCAGGCGTGAGCTCGCCCGCTATTGGCTCACAAGCCGGTGACAGGCTAGTGACGTTTATATACGTCACTTTGCCTGGCCGGGGCTGACCGCCGCAGTATATTTACTTGCGGCGGTCGGCAACTGGTTAAGTTAATACTTTGTAGCACCACTTTTTTGCTGCGATTAAAGCTGTAAGTCGCTTGGGGTATATCCCTATCAGTTTTGCACATCAAGAGACTGAAATTTTTGCCCATTCCTCCTTGCAAAACAGCTCGAGCTCAGTGAGGTTGGATGGAGATCGTTTGTGAACAGCATTTTTCAGTTTTTTCCACATATTTTCGATTGGATTCAGGTCTGGACTTTGACTTGGCCATTCTAACACCTAGATATGTTTATTTGTGGATTTTGCTTTATGTTTTGGATCATTGTCTTGTTGGAAGACAAATCTCCGTCCCAGTCTCAGGTCTTTTGCAGACTCCATCAGATTTTCTTCCAGAATGGTCCTGTATTTGGCTCCATCCATCTTCCCATCAATTTTAACCATCTTCCCTGTCCCTGCTGAAGAAAAGCAGGCCCAAACCATGATGCTGCCATCACCATGTTTGACAGTGGGGATGGTGTGTTCAGGGTGATGAGCTGTTTTGCTTTTACGCCAAACATAACGTTTTGCATTGTTGCCAAAAAGTTTGATTTTGGTTTCATCTGACCAGAGCACCTTCTTCCACATGTTTGGTGTGTCTCCCAGGTGGCTTGTGGCAAACTTTAAACAACACTTTTTATGGATATCTTTAAGAAATGGCTTTCTTCTTGCCACTCTTCCATAAAGGCCAGATTTGTGCAGTATATGACTGATTGTTGTCCTATGGACAGAGTCTCCCACCTCAGCTGTAGATCTCTGCAGTTCATCCAGAGTGATCATGGGCCTCTTGGCTGCATCTCTGATCAGTCTTCTCCTTGTATGAGCTGAAAGTTTAGAGGGACGGCCAGGTCTTCGTAGATTTGTAGTGGTCTGATACTCCTTCCATTTCAATATTATTGTTTGCACAGTGCTCCTTGGGAAGTCTAAAGCTTGGGAAATCTTTTTGTATCCAAATCCGGCTTTAAACTTCTCCACAACAGTATCTCGGACCTGCCTGGTGTGTTCCTTATTCTTCATGATGCTCTCTGCGCTTTAAACGGACCTCTGAGACTATCAAAGTGCAGGTGCATTAATACGGAGACTTGATTACACACAGGTGGATTCTATTTATCATCATTAGTCATTTAGGTCAACATTGGATCATTCAGAGATGCTCACTGAACTTCTGGAGAGAGTTTGCTGCACTGAAAGTAAAGGGGCTGAATAATTTTGCACGCCCAATTTTTCAGTTTTTTATTTGTTAACAAAGTTTGAAATATCCAATAAATTTTGTTCCACATCATGATTGTGTCCCACTTGTTTTTGATTCTTCACAAAAAATTACAGTTTTATATCTTTGTGTTTGAAGCCTGAAATGTGGCAAAAGGTCGCAAAGTTCACGGGGGCCGAATACTTTCGCAAGGCACTGTATGTTCGGATTATTTTCCTCCATGTACACTGTTGGGAGGCACAACATGGTTAATATCAGACATTTATGAATTTTACTTTCTGGTTATCACAGAGCCATATGGCCTGCTGGAGGTCATCTTGGAGCACCAGGTGAATCAGTTTACACAGCAGGGTAAATGGGAACTCATCTCCTGAAGGATGTTCTCGCATAGGCCTCCTGATGTGATGTATGGAGGTGGGGGGGGGGGGGGGTAGAGGAGCAAGTGAAAATCAAAATGACTGATTACATGATCAGTTGGAAATGCACACGTTTATAAAAGTTCCACTTCAACAAAAAGTACAGGTGGCACTAGAAGGCTATGTATGGGAAGGAGAGTTTCCTTTTTAGATATGTTTAGGTTATTTTCCTCTGTTTACTCCCATTTACTTCCACCCACAGTTCACAAGGATGCTTGTGTAAACATTTGCTTTATTAAAAACCCATGAAGGAAGATTCTGCATCATGTACATCAACGTATTATCATCATTATTATTAACAGTAGTAGTAGTATAATATAATATAAGTAGTAGTGGTAGTAGTAGAAGTAGCAGTATTGGTAGTAGTAGCAATATTGGCTTCTAACATTATTGCACAAAGACAGGATAAGGGAAAACTAGAGTCCTGTCTAACACGTTTACGTGCAAAGTTCTTTGGCTTCTGGAGTTAAGCCATTCAGAATGTATTGATGTTACAGGAAACTTGCGCAACTGTGAATGATCAGTGGGTTTGTGAATAACCATATTCTTCAGAATAATTACCTAAGACTTTGTTGCACTAAATAAATAAATAAAAGACTTGGAGTTTGCTAATGGGTAAGTTGTGTATAATAATAGCTGCTATTCAACAGTTCTAAGAAGTACTGTGCACCTTAAAGCGGTTGTAAAGCTTAATTTATTTATTTGTTTCTTATTAACAAACAGATTTATACCTACCTGTATAAGGCCCTGAGTGACCCTGAACCTCCCCTTCTCGGATCCTGCTGGTGCTACTATCTCATCCCCTCTGCCGAGTGCCTCCATAGAAAGCTACTCTCTATGGGGGCATTCATGCAGGCTTGCTCCTGAGCCTTGCTATCTGTGTCCATTGACACAGACAGTGGCCCCAACTCCCTCATCACTTGACAATTGCCAAGGGCTCCTGCTGCCTCAGCAAAGCCTGAGAGACCAGAAAGCGAGGGGAGGGAAGAGCCACAGATGTTCACAGAGCTGGATTGAATAAGGGCTCAGTTAAGTAAAAGGAAGGGTCAGGGGGGATACTGATGTCTAAACATATTTACCTTAATGCAAGGAATGCATTAAGGTAAACATGTTTAGGCTTTAGAACCACTTTAAAGTACATTTGTCATAAGATTAAATATGAGGGCTGCCATGGCTAAGCCCTCCTACTGAAGATGCTTGTTACTTGGCTGCCATGCAAATGCTTTGGCATCAATACTTTTTTAATCACTGACCCAGATTAAGGGATTCTGACTTTGCCCTGACCTTCCTTTTCTGTACACTTTGTTTAAATCCAAACTATTAAAACTAATGAAAACAGACAGCTAACTAGCAATTACAGAAGAAAGCCATCAGTAGCCTTAGGGCCCTTTCAAACTGATGCGCTTTTGCTGAGCTAGAAAGCACCTTTCCAGCATGACAAAAGTGCATCAGAATTATTGCCCTTTAAATCCTATGAGACTGAAAAGTCCTGCATGTAGAATCTTTGGTTCACTTACGAAACACGTACCAAAGAAGCACCTTACATTTAAATCAATGGGAACCACATCAAAAATGCACCAAAAAACGCACCCAGAGTGTGTTTTTTGGTGTGTTTTTGTGGTCACGTGACACTTAAAAAAAAAAAAAGATTCTAGTTATATAGCTACACGTATGTCCTTATACATGCATGGTCTGCTTAATGTTTCATTCAGTTTGGTGCCCGCTCTCCTCCCCTCACATGACACCCAACCTGCTCCCAGTTTTGAGTTCATGTTTGGTCCGCCCCCCCCCCCTCCTCCTCCCTACACATTTAGAGTGGCTCATTTTTGTCCTGCTCAGTTTTCCTGGTTCCTCCCCTCTCTGCAGTGTCCTATGTAGGGGCAAAAAGTGGTGGGCTTTGCTCTGCCTTTGCACCGCCAGCTGGACCACTCAAGCAGAGAGGAGCTTGGTGACCACAATGGAGGTACAGGGGGGTACTGTATGTGTAGGTATCCACTTGTTAAGAACACTGGTGAGTTCCAGCTCCTCAACAATCACCGGTTGGCATCTTTAACAAGCAATAAATAGCTTGTTGTTAAGGGGCTAACACCTGACGACATCTTTAAAAACCAGCTATTCACTGTTCTTCACCGCCTATGCGATGCCTGCAGTACATTTAAACACGCTATTTTAGAAGCTCTGCAGTGTGAAAATAGATGCGCTGCAGCGTGAAAGGGCCCTTAGTATTTCATTTGTGATCGGATCACTTTAAATAGGTAAACATTTGTATCATAGTGATAAGACAAACTGTTCAAACAAATAAAAATAAATGAATGCAGCCACCACTTCCAAGGAGTGGTGTGATTCAAGATAATAAAATTTAGTTTTGGGGTTTAGATATGCTTGAAAAACATTAGGAATATGCAAAATAACTGTTTTGACTACAGTATATTATGGGTTATGGTATGTTATGTTATATGTTAAAGTCTACCTTCAGGCAAAAATGCTCTTTAGCTGTGTATGCCTTAAACAATTTCCAATATGGTGTTTCTTTAATTTCCTGAAATTAAGGTTACTTACAGTAATTTAGATCTAGTTATCCTACAGTAATTTTAGATTTAGTTATCTTACAGTAATTTTGTTTCATTTTACTTACTGCACTTCCCTGCATATGAGAAACCGTGCTCACAACGAAAGTGCCAGTGCAAGCAAGTCTAACTCTACAATATTACACAATGCTCTCTTCTAAACTTATTCTTAGGCACTAAAAGCTAAAATAGGAGACGTTTAGCCAAGCTTGCAGGAAGGGAAAATGCTAGGAAAACCTCATTAGTGAGCTTATGTTCATTTAAGGTCAATTGGACACGCTGGAGTTGAGGAGGTGACCCAGGAAGATACAAAGCTGCCAGCTCTGAAGAGTGATGTGACCTCTAGCTGTATAGGAGGGTTAGAAGGCACATGAATCACAAGAGTGGCTGAACAGATTTATATAAACTAAAGCTATGGTAGCATTCTAGTGTACACCAGGGCACCATATTTTATGTGCTGCAAATGGTTAGCAGCACATGTTTCTTTTTCCATTTGATTTGGAGAGTTAGAGTTTTTTTTTTTAATTTCAAACTTTTTATTGTTTTTTTCAATACATTACATATTATTTACATAAAATACACAAGACATTCAATGCTCTCCCGGCCTCCCCTCCCTTACCCCCCTCAAATGAAAGATAAAGCAACAAAAAAAAAAGGGCCCCACCAATTCCCCCCTCCTCCCATCTCAACTTCAGTGACATACTTATAAATACCACAGCATAACAATCCCCAAACAACCCTCAGTGTAGGGACTCATGTACAATTCCTAGACGTCCCCCCCATTACATTCCTCTTATCCAGAATCACAAAGCACACCAAAACAAACCAAAAAAAAAAAAAAACCCCCCCCCCACAAAAAAAGTGCATTAACTTGTGCTCCATTCCTCTACGATCCTCAATATGCAAGGAAATTAAACGTGCTCCATGCTCACTTATACATACTACAACAAATCTGCCCCCCCTCCCCCACCCTGCAAATTAGAAATCATAATAAATTATTAAATTACCACCGGCGCTCCCTCCACATGTCTCAATCTACCCCCCTTCTTAGTGCATATACATATAGAGAAAGAAAGGGAAAAAAAAAAAAAGGGGGGGGGGGAGAGCCCCCACCTCCCCCTCTCCCACGAAGGTGGGAAGAGCATCCATTCTTCACTCACAACACAAATCACATCATACCCCATACATTCCCTAGATAATACCCCACCTGACTCAGCGTCAGGTCTCCTAAAGATCTTTCCACTGGCACTCCGCGAGGGGGGGGGGGGAACGGGGAGAGAAACAAAAAAAAAAAAAAAAAAAGGGGAAAAAAAAACCCCAGCCCCTCATTGTTCCCTTCCTGCTCCCCTGTCCGGCTTCCTCCCTTCCACGACATCTAGACTACGTATTTTCGAATTTAGCTTATCAAACGTAAATATTCCTCCGAGCACGTGAATTGTGACCATGCTTGCCATCTTAGCCTACATCGTTCTTCCGTACAGTTTCTCGTCCCAGAAACTCTTTATTGCTGGACACGTCCAGAAAATATGCGCCATCGTTCTACCCTCCTCTCCACACCTCCAGCACCTATCTTGATGTTTCCTGTCTATTCTATGTAATGTCGCTGGGACGCGATACCACCCCTATAGAACCTTGTAACTGATCTCTTGATACCTACTTGCTATTGACGCCTTATGCGTCAATCTTAAGATTTTGTTTATTTGCTGCTGATTAAAAGAGATTCCTAATTCTCTTTCCCATTTTTGAAGGAATTTAGGTGGTTCCAAGTCTTGCGATGTCCCCATAAGTGCATATATATGTGATAGTGCATGTGGTATTCTGTCTTCTCCTCTACACAAAATCTCAAATGGAGTTAAGGGGCGTGGGATGTACCCCATCTTCTGCAGTTGTTTTAAATAGTGTCTAATCTGATACGCGCTGAACGTGTCTAGATTTCCTTCGGGCCATGCTAGCATTTCTGTCATCGTTGGTGGTTCCCTATGGGTCCATAAATCACATAATCGTGCCCTACCCCCATTAATTAAACCTATGATTTTAGCATTAGTGTTCCCTGGGGGGAAGTTTATGTTACCTGCCAAGGGAGTCATTGGTGATATTGTTGGTGCCACCTAACTATTTTTTTGTGCTTTGGTTGCTTCACTTAATGTTGCCCCGATCGTCGGATGTAAGTGTATTTCATCATCTTTTGATATAGGGGACCATGAAGCTAGAGTAACAGAGGTGTTCATGGCCTCCCTTTCCAGTTGTACCCACTGTTTGTAGGTCCCACTGCAATGCCATTCCATCACTCGCGTCAAATGCGCTGCTCTATAATACCGCAACAGATCTGGCAACCCTACTCCTCCTCTCACCTTCGGGAAGGTTAAGATCTGCATCCCTATTCGTGGAGATTTTCTAGCCCACACAAAAGTTCTGAACACTGCCCTAACCTGTGTAAAAAATGTCGCTGGTATTGCTATCGGAACCGCCTGAATAGCATACAGTAAGCGTGGTAATGCGTTCATTTTCAATGCGCTGCATCTCCCGAACCATGACAAAATAAGAGTCTGCCATTTTTGTAAATCTACTTTGATTGATTTTAGAAGTGGAATGAAATTTGCCTCAAACAGGTCCTTCGGGTCTGCTCTGATATTAATCCCAAGATATACTAAAGATTTATTACTCCACTGAAAAGGAAAGGAAGATCTCATGTGATTCCATCTAGTCCCTGAGATAGACACATTCAATGCCTCTGACTTCAACACATTTATTTTGAAATACGATACCTCTCCATACTCTCTAAGAGCCTCTAGTATTGCTGGGATTGAACGGTCCGGATTTGTTACATAGAAAAGCAGATCATCTGCATAGGCTGCAACTTTATGTTGTCCCCTACCCACTTGTGCACCCTCTATTTATGGATTTTGACGGATCTTGCACAATAAGAGTTCCAGAGCCAAGACAAAAATCAATGGCGATAAAGGGCAGCCCTGTCTGGTGCCGTTTTTTATCTGAAAAAAACTCGAGCACCAACCATTCACCCTCACTGCCGCCGTGGGGCCCGAATACAGTGACAAAATACACGTCGTCATCCATTCTCCTAGGCCTAAATATGACAGGGTGGCCCGTATGAAATTCCAGGCCACCCTGTCAAATGCCTTTTCCGCGTCAACTGAGAGCAGCATCATCGGGACTCTCCGTGCTCGCATATTATTTATTAAATCAATTGTTCGAATATAATTATCCCTTGCTTCTCTTGTGGGTATAAAGCCGACCTGATCGAAATGGATTAATTGTGGAATATATGGGAGGAGTCGATTTGCCAATATTTTAGAGAACAACTTGGTGTCTAAGTTCAATAAAGAGATTGGACGGTAACTCCCACACATCGCAGGATCCTTCCCCTCTTTATGAATCAATGTAATATAGGCTCTCAGAGAGTCTATCGGAAAGTTCCCTCCCTCCCCAATGTAATTTAAATGATCTAAGAGAGGGTTCTTTAAACTTGAGAAAAACTGCTGATAATATATCAGTGATAATCCATCTGGACCGGGGGCCTTATGTGGTTTTGACTGAGCGATAACTGTTTTTAGTTCCTCTTCAGTTATCTTCCCCTCTAATGCAGCTACCTGCTCTGCATCCAGGGCTAGCATACCTGAATTTTTGATATAATTGATCGCCTCCTTGAAGCCAGCACCTCCCCCATCGGCTGATTCCGAGGAGGCGATGTCATATAACTTCTGATAGAATTGGCTAAACTCTTCCGCAATCTCTGATGATCCATATTTCATTTGTCCCGCATCTGTTTGAATTTGTGCTATTACCGTCCGTTTCTGGGGACCCCTTAAGGCTCTAGCTAACATGGCGCCAGGTTTGTCTGAGTATTCATAATAATGTCTCTTTTGTGACACTAATACTCTCATGGCTTTCTCATGAAGTAACTTGTTAAGTTTCTCCCTAGCAGCAGTCAGGGCAATAAATGTTCCATCGCCACTGATTTTTTATGAGTGGCACTCAGTGCTTCTATCTGCGCTAGCAGCTCCAAGATCTTCCCCTCCTTTTCTCGTTTACGTTTTGCTCCCATTCTAATCAACACCCCCCTAATGACGCATTTATGAGCCTCCCATATACTCGACGGTGTTACTTGTGGTGTTTTATTTTCCTGAAAATACCTCGTCAGCTCTGCCTCTATCTCTGCCTTTGTCTCTACTCCTTGCACCAATGATTCGTTCAGTCTCCATGATTGTGGTTTTACCGGACCTACGTCAAAATTAATTGTGATATAGATTGGAGAATGATCCGACATGGAGAAGGAGCCAATCTGTGCATCTACTACTCTAGACAGATCGCCCCGTGAAATTAGAATGCGATCTATTCTAGAGTACCTATTATGTACCGTCGAGAAATAAGTGAAATCTTTTTCCTTAGGATGCATGATGCGCCAAGGATCTACTAAATTGAGGAGTATGATTTCCTTGCTGAGTCTTTTTAATCGGGCATATGAGAGGTGTGATGTGCCTTGTGAAGTATCCAAGAGTGGCTCTGGGGCATAATTAAAATCTCCCCCCATGATTACCGTCCCTTCCTGAAAATCTAACAATACTGGTGAGACAAGTGTTAGAAATGATATTTGATTTTGGTTAGGGAAGTACACATTAATCATAGTAATCAACTTTTCCCCTATCTTACCCTTTACCATTAGGTATCTTCCTTGTGGATCGATGCGTGTTTCTAAAAATGTCCATGGTACCTCTTTAGCTATCAAAATGCTTACCCCCTTCGATTTAGGGATAGGGGTGGGGGGCATGATATGCCCATGGGAAATCCTTATTTTGTAATTTTGGTGTTGCCTCCTTTTTAAAATACGTTTCCTGGCAGAAAACTATCTGTGTATGGTTACGTCTCATGTCTGCCAGGAAGCGTATTCGTTTCTCAGGTGTAGACAATCCCCTCACATTCAATGAAGTAATTTTAAATTCCTTCATTTTTCTTGCCCTAGCTGGTTCCTCACAATTCTGCTACTTTAGTGCCCTCGCCCCTCTACCTTCCTTCCTCCGTCCCCAGCCGGCGGAACTAGGTTTTTAAAGGTTTCACACGATCTGGGACTATCCGAGGTCGCTGGGCTAGTAAAAAAAAAAAAGGGGAACCCCCCCCCCCAAAACACCTTCTCCCCCTCAAAGAAAGAATTTGCCCTCCCCCCCTCTGCTGGAGTGCCAGTGGACCGTGATCCTATGTGGTCGACTCTCGACCATGCGTAACTAGACGCAGCCTAATTGGGTGGGCGACCCGAGGATTCGCACCGTGAGCAGAAACAGATCAAACAAAACCAGAGGTATCCGTATCTCCTTATAGATTTATCAAAAAAAAAAAAACTGAAGGAAGAAAATGAAACCAAAAATGCAGATGCAACCATTCCCTCCAGTTTAGGTCAAAAAATAAAAATGAAAAAAACAAATTAATACTCCGACCTCTGCAGGTCCGTGTACCCTGGGCATCCGCCCCTATGTTACTATCCCTAGGCAGGGTTGAAGGGCCCTGGATATTGATCACTACTTATTCACATCTACAGCACTTTCCTATGTCAGAACCCCTATCCTTTTGTGGTTAATATACCCATTATGTACTCCTCAACCCTCCTAACTAGATTATCTCAGGCAATCCTCCTCCGTATAAGCCTCCTCCTCCTTCACAATATCCTCCCCATTCCCTGCATAGCCTACTCTACACCGCCTATTGACTTACTGTGCCTGTCTAAACACTATCCTGCGCTTCCATACTCATAAGGCCTATACTCTCTGAGACCATGCACAAAACGCCTCAGATCAAAAAGAAGCACAAAAAAAAAAAGGGATAAAAAAGTAACAGGAGAGGGAAAGAGGAGGAGCATAGAAGAAAAAGAAAAAGCAAAAACAAGAGGCACCCGTAGAATTACTGCCCCATTGTTCCAAAGTTATCATAGTTCCTCAAATGCCCCTGGGCCCCCAGCCAGCCCCCCTCCTCCCCTGACCGCGAACCCAAGATAGACATGAGTTATCCACGTATGACATAATATAATAGTGCTGTGTCTCCAAAAAAGAAAAGAGTCCTGGCAGTTGGTCGGGCCAACGTAACGTGAAAGTCAATTCCCCCTTCATGATTTTTAAATGGAATGGGTGCCCCCAATGGTAGATAGCCCCTGCCTTCCGGATTTCCTCCAGCAGGGGTTTCACCGCTGCTCGCATTCTTAAGGTATTCCTCGATAAGTCTGGTAAGAGATGAATCGTCGAGCCTTCAAACTCAAATGGGCCCCTATCCCATGCCTTCCTCTTTAAGCGCAAAAAAGTGCCCCCTGGCCAAGACATCCCGTGGGTAGCCCTCCCCCATGCTCCGTGGGGCCCTTACTCTATGGACCCTATCCATCTCGATTGCCTCCGATTGGGATCTGTCCAAGAGGTTGTTAAAAATCTCGGTTATCTTGACAGATAGATTGGGCCCCTCCACTGACTCAGCCAGACCCCTAAGGCGTATGTTATTCTGACGCTGCCTATTTTCTCCATCATCTTGCTGCAACTGAATCGTGGTTAACTGTTTGGCAAATAATCGCTGGGAAGACTCTATACTCTTCAATCTCTCTCCAAACTGGGCCTGATCTTTTTCCACCACCTCTATCCTGCCATCCATTTTCTGAATTTGGCCTTTTAAGGAATTAATTTCATTGGTTAATGAGCTCACTATCGAGGCGGCCATTGCTGTCAGATCTTGTTTCGTGGGCATGAGGGATAATAACTCTTTCCATTCCAGTGACTGTGCCGGTAAGTTTTGAGGTGGGGGGGATTGAGATGATAGTTGTTCCACTCCCACTGCGGCCATCTGCTCAGGTGTATCCGCAATCTGCTGGCCCTGAGTTTCCTTACTGTTGTTACTGTTTTTGCTGTCTTTCTTTGCTCCTGTGTTTCCTGCTGTTCCGGCCTTTGTTGGCGCCATCCTAGACTGTTCCTCCACTCTCTCACACCGAGAACCCCTTAGAAAGTAAGCGGAGATATCTGCGGACCGGCCTGGCCTCTGTGAATAGTGCAACTCACTAGTCTGCATAGGGAGCAGGAGGGGGGGACAGGGTTTGCCGGCGTTATAGCCCTTCTCCTCTATTCCTCGTGTGCCTGATTGAGTCTGTCCATGCTTCGGCCCCCCCTTACTCAGACCTCCCTGGTATAGTGATACACTCCTCCACCACAGAGTCACAAATCGCCAATGATACAACAATCTCTGAACTCACCAGGGCCGGTGCCGCTATCTCTCTGCTCCGAATGTGGTTCTCTGGGCTTCCAGCGTTCACCTGACTGTCCCATGTGTTTCCGCTCCGCTCTATGGAAAGGGAGCTCCGCTCTGCCCAGCAGTTGTACCTTTCATGTACGCGTCTGCCCCGGGCTCTGTCCCTCTCGTGTGGAGTCTGGGCTGGTATCCTCTATTGCGGCTTCCCTCTGACGTGCGGTGCTCCACCACGTGTGCTCCCTTCCGGGTCTGAGGGAGGGGAATGCCGCTCGCTCTCTGTTGTGGGCGGATGCCTGCCTACGGGTCTCTGGACTCTGCTGCGATCCTCCTCACGGCGTCATCCTCTTGCTCCACCCCGGGAGTTAGAGTTTTGACCCACAGTGGTGGTATCTAATAAAGTGGAATTGGCTAGTCCACATGGCAGGACCCTACTTATATTCCCTTCTGTGTGACCATTTTTTGGCTTTGATGGCCATTTCTCTTTTATATGGATTCATTGGTTAGAAGAATGGACCATCTGATACAATAGGTAGCAGGAATGGATCCTGAGGAAGTGATTTGATTATGAAATGCCTTGATTATAGATGCTATTCTAAGGACAGTTGTCTATATTTATTTTATTTACACTTTCAAACACTTTTTGGGATACAGATGCTTAAACCAAATAATGTTTATATTCAAATCAAACCAAAATGTACAGATGGCCATATATTAATCTACTATTTAGACTCGTTTTTAATCTGTACAATAAAGATATTGTTAGACGGAGCAGGAGAACTGAGCTGCTGAGAGAAAGACAAGAATAACCTCGATGCTTCTGCTGTGAACTTTGAGGATTATTGATCCACAGGGCCTTCATCTACAGAGGTTAGTGAGGGCTTATTTTAAAGCTAATTATGTGATTGTTAAAGTGTTATTAACCACTTTACCCCCGCCCACCGTGCATATACTGCGGCAACTTGCCGCTGCTGGGCAAAGCGACGTATCCGTACGTCGCTTGTACAGCCGCCTGTAGGGGCGAGCGCGCGCCGCCGATGGCACGCTCCAACCCCCGCACGTTCCCTGGGGAGCTAGCGCTGGTGACTGGCAGCTCCGATGGCCACCGGTCACTCACGATCTCCCTCAACAGAGGGAGAAAGACAGACGGCTGATGTAAACACAGCCATCTGTCATTTTCCCTTAGATCATCACAGAGGCTATGCGATCCTGCTATGTAGGATCGTATGTCTCTGTAATGATCTAATAAGCCACGCCCCCTGACAGTTATAATCATGCCCCTAGGGTCACACTTAACCCCTTGATCACCAATAAAGACCCTTGATCACCAATAAAGTTAACCCCTTCCCTGCCAGTGTCATTTTGACAGTAACAGTGCATATTTATAGCACTGATTACTGTAGTAATGTCACTGGTACCCCCAAAAGTGTAAAAAATGTCAGTTAGGGGTCCGATCTGTCCGCTGCAATGTCGCAGTCCCGCAAAAAAAAACGCAGATCGCCGCCATTGCTTGTTTAAAAAAAAAACAATAAATATGGCATAAATCTTTCCCGTAGTTAGTAAACGCAATAACTTTTGCGCAAACCAATCAAAATACGATTATTGCGATTTTTTTGACCAAAAATATGTAGCAGAAAACAAATTGGCCTAAAATGTTAAAAAATTTAGATTTTTACATTTTTTTTTTTGAGTATTTCATATAAAAAAATGTGAAAAATATTGTTATTTTTTCAAAATTGTCGCTCTTTTTTTGTTTATAGCACAAAAAATAAAAATCGCACAGGTGATCAAATACCACCAAAAGAAATCTCTGTTTGTGGGGAAAAAAAAGGACGTCAATTTAGTTTGGGTACAGCACGACCGCACAATTGTCCATTAAAGTCACGCAGTGCCGAACTAAAGTGGTAAAACCCCCCCTGTAAAAAATTTATGTTTTTATATGTGTATCTCAATCACTTGTGTTGTTGCTGCTCCTTTTTTATTTCTAGCATCTCTCTGCAGCTTCAGGACAATTTGTCATCAAAACTGTATCCAATAGATATATGCTCATGCTACCTTTGTATGTGCTCCTGAACAGGACGGCCAACACAAAAGCAACCAACAGAAGCTAAATGGTAACAGGCATACATATGCAAAGGGACCAGCAACAAGGAATCATGGGGCATTTAGTCCTGATGCAGTAAACCAACTGACTTTGCATTGTATGAGCAGTGCTTGCTCCCTGAGCAAAAGTTTGAGGAAGCATTGCTGGGAGACATAGAGCTGTAGGAATGAAAAAGCGATTATTCGAAGGCCAAATTATGGCAAAGGAATTAGCAAAAATAGTATTGTGCTGCTAAAGGGAAAATGTTTTTCTTCACTTAGGACATAATACAAATGCTACCTTAGCTTAGCTTAGTTTAGGTGGCTTTCTATGAACCATTTTTTTTTTCTAGTCCTTAAACCTCTGTTGAGATTTACTGCAATCTGGGACTCTGTTAGAAAGAGCTTCAACCTAAAGTAGAACCATAGTCAAAACTTTTTTTGTCATTTTTGATAGAGTAAGGAAGGGTTATAACTCTTGCCAGATTTTTTTTTTTTTTTGCCATCTGTGTCCCATTGCAGAGATTTACTTTCACTTCACTAGCCAAGCAGGAAGTGAGAGGAAATCCCTGCAAATTAAGGGAATTTCTTGGGGACCCCCAGGTCACCAGAACTAGTGTTCCCATTGGAAGATTTTCCTCTATTTCTTTTCTTTTCTTTCAATGATAATGGTAAACAGGACAAATAGAGAGGGTGAATCTCTATAACAGGGGCTCATACAGCAATACAAATTGACAGGGGTTCTAATCCCTATCCATTCTATCCAAAATAAAAATAAAAAAGTTTTGCCTTTAGTTGTTCTTTAACTGTCACAGTGATGGTGAAAAAGCTGCATTCTTGCCTTTCCTTATGCTTCTAAAAAATGCATTTTTATTTCTGTCTTTGTTGCTGTTGTAGATTTTCCCTCAGTTCCAGCCAACAGAACAGAGCCCTAGATACCTAGATATTCTTATAAACCTGACAGGGGTTTGTATTCTTCCCCACTATACCCAAACCTATAAAACACAGTTTAATGAACATTGTAAATACTTAAATGTTTATGGATTGACCACAGAATCACTTTAAACAATTTCATGACTTTTACTCCACACACACACATTCATATTTTATTTATCACGTAATATTTGAATCTATCAACATGAAATCACTAGTTACATGCAGATCAGCCACATTAGTTCAGTTAAGATGCACATATAGTTGTGGTTTGCCAAAAACTAGGGAATCCTCCCCATTGTGTTATTATATTCTAACAGCGTGGACTTCCCTGCTGTCAAGATACACAGATCAGCTCTGTTGCTCTGATTGGAACAAAAATTTAACCACAACGCCGATTGTGAGAAGTCACTCCTTAGATCAACGTCTCACGAACGAGAACAGCCATACATGGATTAAAATTCGGTCTAGTGCCTGCTGAACTGGCCAAGTTTCGATCCATTTATAGGCAGCTTTATGTTCACCACACGTTACAATCTAAAGGCCCGTACACACGTACCGATCGTCGGCATACAAACGTCGGTGGACGAAGGATCTGCCGATTGTACGCGTGTTAGTATGGTGCCTCCGACAGATGTCTGCGCACAATCCGCGGACAAAAGTCTTTCGTGCAAACATGAAAATATTTGTATGCCGACACCAGAACGGACGATTGTTCGCCTGTCAGTACACAATTCGGCCGACAGACCGCAGATTTGCAAGACTGGGCATGCTCAGAAAATAGAAAACACAGGGAAAGTTAACCATTACATGACATCACTTCTGCAGTCGGCGGACAAAATTCTTGTGCTGTCCTTGTGCTGTCTTTGCACTTTTCAGCAGACACCGACATCCCGGGGAGAAAAGAGGAACATTTGTAAGCCGACCATCGGTACGTGTGTACGGGGCTTTATTGTACAAGCCCTTTTAGATGAACCAACAACTTTATAGTGCAAGGGCCTGAATGATTGCAAAGAGATTGATTAGATAGTTTAAATATGTCCTCATATTACATACAGTAGATTTGGTAGATCTAAGTTTGATTGTTCGGAGATTGCATGGTCATATTCTAACATAGACATTAGACATTGCAGTGATCATCGAAAAAAAAAAAAAACATTTTCCCCAAAGTAAATCTCACTGATAAAACAAGCTGTCAAAACCTTCTGTGCACCAATACGCATTCTCTGTGTTCCAACCATATTTACACATTGGTTGTGTTATTTCAATAAAAAAAGTAAAAAAAAGTAAAGCTGTAACTGCTAAAATTTAGCAGGACAAAAGAGATAAATCATTTACTTTAGAAAATGGAATAACCTTTATTTAATTTAATTCCTTTCAACTCTACCCAACCTACCTGATATTGTAGTTATCCTAATTAATGTTGTCAGTAAACTTTAAGTAACGCTCTTAACACAAAGCAAGCCTTTAATTCATTGAACGCAGCCCCATTTACTGAAATTGCCTGACTATTACATTGGAAGATTATTGATTACGTTCAAGTGAAATGTCAAATTCTGGGAAACCAACTGAACTGTAATTAACAAAGGTCACCCGTGAATATTTTATATACAGTACCACCAGGCTAAATGTTGCACTTAGATCTGTTAATTTTTTTCCCTAAAATTCCACTTAATACTAAAACGTGGTAAATAGGTAGTTATAATAAATTGATTTAATAAAAAAAATCTATTGCAGTCACCTGTGAATTAGAAAATATCTTCTAATTAACTGCTTTTAAATAAAACTGTTGCTTGTGTTATATAAATTTACAAAATATATATAATTACCTGCTTTTTTTCCAACCTGTTGGTTATTATTGTGTGAACTCCATTTATCTATTGAGATTGTTATAAAGTGTGCTGTATAGCACTACTGTGAAAAGTGCAAAACTTACCATAGTAGCAGAAGATCTGGGTCCTCACAATACACTAACAGCCTGTGACACTGGTTGTATCACTGAGCCTCCTCTGTATATATCAGGCAGCAGCTGTAAGAGTCTCATTTGCATATCTTGAGTTACACTAGTTAATTATTTAAACAAAAGGCAGTGCAGCTAAACTAACATTGTGGTTAGCAACCGACAGGAAGGAATATAGTTAGGAACATTTATATCCATAAACAGCCAGTCACAGTTATGGAGATTTATTTTTGAAATACAGCAGTGGTGGCCAGTCTATAAGGGGCGCAGGAGCGCCGCCCCCCCCCCCCCAAAGTTTTGACAAATAGAAAAGCTAATCATTGAATGAAATATTTTTTAATAAATGATAATATGACTAACATTTTTTAACATACTAAAGTTAAAAAATGATAGTAAAATTAGCATTTATTTAAAAATAAATCGCTCTATGTATGTGCACTCACTGCAATGTGCAGGGCACTGGACTAATGGGTATCTTGTATGCCCATCATTTTTTGAGAAGTGATTAGAGCCTGAAGCTCTAATTGGCTTGTTTTAGGTTGTCCTCGGGGCACAGAGCACTGAGCCCAGAACTCTCCTACTTATGATTTTAGTGAATCAATATTCGCCATCGGGTCACTTTCAGGTTCCTGGCTTCTTGACCTGGCCAATCAGGAGGCTGAAGATTTGGAACCCAGAAAGAAAACCTGGTTAACACGGAAGCTGTGGAGGGGAGCCATATCAGGGTAGCTTTGACCATGGTGAGTGCGGACCTGGAGGGGTTTGTTTGTGCCCCCCCAAATTTTTTTAACACCAGCCACCAATGAATTACAGTAAGAAAAGTAGTAAGTACAAATTATATTAGCATTTCTTGCTTGCCAGTATTTTTTTTTTCTGTACTTAGTGTCTTCAAACAAAGCAATTCTGTATTTGCCGAATGTTAAACAAATGAAGCAATTTTTTTTTATATTGTAAAAAACACAAAGCCATTACTTAGAGGGCAATAGTTTCTCAGAAGTAAATATCACAAACACGAGTCATCATTTTGTTTTTGTTTTCCCTGCACCATTAATCTGAATGTTATTTAAGCATACACTGCTCAGTTATACCTTTATGACCACCGTAATATTGAGTAGGTCCCCTTTTTGCTGCCAAAAAAGCCCTTTTAGTCTCCAAAACCACCCTAACCTGTTGAGACATGGACTCCACTAGACCTCTGAAGATATGCTGTGGTATCTGGTATCAAGCCGTTAGTAGCAGTGGCGGAACTGCCAGGGTTGCAGAAGTCACACTTGCGACCGGGCCCTGGAGTTCCACCACTTAGGGGAGGGGGGGGGGCCCAAGCGGTGTTGCCAGCCTCCCATTATATTAGTGACAGTTCAAGAAAACAGACTTATTCTCCTGTCTGTAATATAGGAGAATCAGTCTGTACAAAAAGGGGCCGGTGGCTGCAGCTGAGCAGAGTGTATCTGACACCTCGTCTCACACAGCCCAGCGAGTTCACTCCTCCCTCCCAGCAATGGACAGGAGAAGAAAAGGCATGCAGCTCCTCCTCCCCTGTTCCTCCTGCATCTGCCTGGCCCACCCACTCTCCTATCGCGGCGTACATCTGTGCAGGACAGAGAGGGGAATATGGGCCGGAAATATGAAGAACAGCAGGCAGCAGATACACATTCCAAGCTTCATGAATGATACCTGAGCCACCAGCTTTCAGCCTCTGCCTCGGCCCGTGAATGAGTGAGCACTGCATTAACACTTTGCATTACACATCACTGAACTGTCCCTATCTCCCTCCCTTGTCTCCCCTATCTGTCCCCCCCCCCCCCCTGTTCTTTTAAGTTCCATTGAGCACTTATGCAACCCATAGATTGACTGCTTTTTTTATTTGTTCGATCATTACGCTGAAGAAAACCCCAATATATATATATATATTTGATCCATTTCTCCAATCTACACATTCCAGGTGGATAGGGGAATCTTCCCACTATGGACCAGTGGCCTAACAATCAGGGTTGCTGTCCAGCCAGCTATGGACAGCGCTGGTCTCAGTCTTCATGGCAGCAGCAGCACATTATGACCCAGTGCTGGTTCCGTTATGGGGCTGATGGGTGCATGCGGAGAAAGGCCAGAACAATTAGACAGCTGAGCCTCCCACAGGGCACTTACTAGAGGTAGCACTGCATGGCCTTCTCTGACTTGCTGATCGGGATGCGATCCAGGAGAGATCTAATATTAAATATAAAGGAGAGAGGCACCTCTAAGTGCAGATTTTCAAGTTTTAATGTAATAATAACAGTATAAACTCACATTGAGGTAAATGTAGACAGGCACATCTATATTAGATCCTCGGTGGAGGTTGAGTCCCTGGTGCTAGCGGCGTCCAGTTGCGATGTCATACAGTCTCGTTGGTCTCCGTGGGAAAGCTGACTGTACGGTGGTGGTGGATCTGACCAAGACGAGGCTTCAGACGCTGCTGGCACCGGATCGTGACGTCACGGGTCTGCGTCGCAATTCCAAACATGCGTGCTGCGAGTGTTGGGGCAGCCACACTCCTTTTTCAAAGCATAGATAGCGCTATCTGCATGGACCTTAATTAGGCCACTAGGGGGAGGTGCTAGATAAGTACATGTAAATAAGCTTCGGAGACATGTTGCAAGTCCATTACCCGAAAAGGACAAGGGAATAAGGTCTCATTAATTTATACATCAAAATAGATAAATGGATGGAGAAATTAAAGAACATTATATATGGGAGAATTATATGTATAAACAACTATAGATACAGTATATATAAGAAAGAAAACTACGGGGGCGTGGCAAGGTCATGGCGGCATGAGGACACGTTTTTCTGGTGCTCCCACTTCCCGACCTCCCTGACCGGCTTTTAACATCATTTGCAGGCTGACATGAGCACCTATAAGCGGAGAAAGACGAAAACTGCTTCCCGGGCGTCTACCTCAGCTCCCATCAGCGGATTTTTTAAGGACTCCCTGACCCCGGTGCCGAGGCCTCAGGCTGTGGGTCCGAGCAGCGGCCTTGCCCAGGCCGCCCTTTCCCCGTCTCCAGCAGCCGCTTCTCCTCCACCCTCCCTTTCGGCCAAGATGTCTCAGAGCCCTTTGCCATCTCCGCTGCCCTCCCTGGCGACGGGTCCCGAGGAAGAACGGGACATCTAGGCGCTACTCAGGTCCCTCCCCACCAAACAGGACATGGAGGCGATCGTTGCTCAGGTCGCGGAGCAACACCGAAGGGACTTTCAGGCTGTGACGGCGGAGGTCTCCCTAGTCAAGGGGAGAGTGACGGCTGGGGAATCAGCAATAGGAGACCTACAGACACGAGTGGCCCAGCTGGAACGTGTTCAGGCTTCTCACGCCAACGCCCTGGCGGAACAACAGCTCCGGCTTGAAGACATTGAAAACCGGAGCCGCCGAAATAATTTGTGGCTCCGCGGCATACCCGAGGCTACGGGTCAGGAGGACCTGGTGGCGACGGTTCAGGCCATCTTGTCCCGGGTTTTGCCGCAGGATCCCCCTGCAGACTTCATCTTTGACCGGATCCATAGAGCTTTGGGCCCCAGATCCCAAGACATGGCCAGACCGCGGGATGTGATATGCCTGTTGCACCGGTACCCGGTCAAGGAGCAAGTTCTGCGGGCGGCGTGGTCGAGGGGCCCGGTGGATTTTGATGGGGCCCAGGTTACCATCTTTCCAGATGTCTCCCGTGGTACGCTGACCCGCAGGGCAATGCTGAAGCCCCTCCTGGAACAACTCCGTTCACAAGATGCCACCTACCGCTGGGGTTTCCCCCTTCTGCTCATCGTCCGCAGGAATGGCGCTTCATTTATCCTACGCAAACACACGGATCTCCCGGCTCTATTCCGGTTTCTGGACATGGCCCCGCTGACTCTGCCGGACTGGATGGCGAGACTACAGGAAAGAGACGGCCGTCCCCCTGGTGGCAGTCCTTCACGGCCCCGCTCATCAGGGTCAAGACCTCAGCGCAGGACCTCCGGGTCCAGTTCCAATGGTACCGTGGTGACCTCTCAGAAGCCTGAGGAGGACATGATCTGCTACCGTGAGTCAGACTGTGGCCCCGTTCTACCCTCTCCATTCCCCCCATTCCCCCCCCGGCCCTTCGTGAGTATGCTCCCCCTTCCCTCCTCATTGACCCTTCTCCCAGTGCTTGCATGTCCCTGCGGCATACGGGACTAGCCCCAGGGCTGGGGACACCGATTCGGTTTTGGCCACCTTCATTATTTAACGTAGGCTGCTGCCTGTGTGACATTGAGGCCCCCCCCTGTGCCCGTGGCTCGTCTGCAAGATCGTCTGGAGTTCTGATGTATCGGGGTCCCCCTGCATACCATTCTATGAGATGACTCTTTTGCATGACTGTCTGCGGGACGTGTACAGGAATCGGAGATCGGCCGGGGCTTGGGTTGGGGGAGGGGGGAGGGTTCCTATTTAGTCTCTGCAACTCTATTATTTTCTCCTCATTGTCTTTCATGGAGGTGTCGGGCTGCTGTATGTACTCTGACATGTTATAACATGCATCTCTCTCTGTGGCTGCCAATTAAGCCCTGCTAGGTGTATGTGTATTTTTGAATGCTATTACTGAACCTCACACCTGGATGGGCAGATGGCTGCGGAATGGAAGGGCCTCCCCTACTTGCCACGCTTCCCTTGTTTCTCCCCCTTCCTCCCCCCCTCATTCTTCCTTCCCCCCCATTCATCCTTCTCCCCCCCATTCCTCCTTCCCCCTTATTCCTCCTCCCCCCCTCTTCCCTCCTTCCCCCCTCGTCCCTCCTTCCCCCTTCCCTCCCTCCCTCCCTCCCCCTTCCCTCCCTCCCTCCCTCCCCCTTCCCTCCCTCCTCCTTCCCTCCCTCCCTCCTCCTTCCCTCCCTCCTCCTTCCCTCCCTCCCTCCTCCTTCCCTCCTCCTTCCCTCCCTCCCTCCCTCCTCCTTCCCTCCTCCTTCCCTCCCTCCCTCCTCCTTCCCTCCCTCCCTCTTCCTTCCCTCCCTCCCTCTTCCTTCCCTCCCTCCCTCCTCCTTCCCTCCCTCCCTCCTCCTTCCTTCCCTCCCTCCTCCTTCCCTCCCTTTCCCCTATCCCTTCTTCCTTCCCGCCCTCCCTTTCCCCCATCCCTTCTTCCTCCCCGTCCTCCCTTCCCCCTCCTTCCTTCCTTTCCCCCCTCCTTCCCCTCTCTCTTTACCCTTCCCCCTTCCTTCCTCCCCCCTCCTTCTTGCTCCCCCCCTCCTTCTTCCCCCTCCCACCCTGTTTCTTTTCCCCTTCCTGTCCTTCCCCCTCCCCTTCCAAGATGCTGCTCCTCAATGGGTATCCCACATAAGTGGGTGTGCTGGGATATTTGACTGGTTGGTGGGGAGATTGGGGAGATGAGGTGCCGCCCACCACCTTCCCTGGAGATGTCGGGGTTTCTTTTTTTTTTTTATATATGCTACTAAAGATGCCACTGCTGCTCTGTTATAGCGTAATCATGTTCTTGCTTCCGATACATCTTCTCATCTCCCCCCTCCCTCCTCCTGCTTCCCTCCCCCCTTCTCTATTCCCCCTTTCTCCTCTCCTCCCCGCATTCTTCCTCCCCCTCCCCCCATTCCTTGTCTATTGCTCTGGGCCTTCTTCCCACCCCTCCTTTTTCCCCCTTTTCGGGTGTTTTCGGTTTATCTATTTATTTATTTTTATTTTTTTTATTTATTTATTTATTTTCATTTCTTTCTTTCTCCTTAACCCTCTTCTCGGTCTTGATCCTGGGCCAACTTATCTTACTTTATTTTAATTATATATGTATCTCATTGACCACGGTTGCGGGCTTGATCTGCCCTCACTGGATTAATTGCCGCTGCTCTCAAACAGTTTTTTGCACTGTATTTGTTCTGCATTACCTGTAACATTATCTGCAGTTTTTGACTTGCCGGTTTTGGGGGGTTCGGGGGGCGGTCACCTCCCTCTCTCTGTAGTGACTCTCCTCGTTCCCCACGTAGGGTGTTCCCTGAGGTCCAGCCTACTCAGCCCACGTTTGGGTGTGGGTGGTCGGACCTCTCGGTTCCTTGAGACTCGGTCTCTCCTGTGCGTTTAGCACTGTAGCACTAACCTTCGGTGCACCAGCTGTGCACCACCTCTTTCTCTTCCTCTCTCTGTACCTTCCTTCTCTCCCTCCTTTTCCCTTTCCTCTCCTCTCCTCCCTACCCGTTTCTTTGTCTCTGACCCTCTCTTCTGGTGTTCCCTTTCCGTCCCCAGGAGTGGGGTGGGAATGGCCTCCCCCCATACAGACCCGATACGCCTGGTATCTCTCAATGTCAAGGGGCTGAATACCCCTGAGAAATGTTCCATTGTTCTCTCTGATCTTCACCGTCTCCGTGCCCAGGTTGGCTTTTTGCAGGAAACTCATTTCAAAGCAAGCAAGATCCCTAAATTGGGAGATCGTCGATTTCCTCTCGTCTACCATGGCTGCTCCTCTGATTCCAAAACTAAGGGGGTATGTATACTGATTAATAGTCGCGCTCCGTGGACGCTCTCGGACTCGTGGAGCGACGGTTCGGGCCGGGCTCTCTTTGTGAAGGGGCGTCTGGGAACCATGATGGTTACTTTGGTGAACCTTTATTTCCCTAATACTAATCAGGTGTCTTTCCTGGAGTCTCTGCTCTCGCAGCTCGAGGAGTTTGCGGAAGGTCAGATCATCCTTGGGGGTGATTTTAATCTAGCGCTGGATCCGGTGGTGGACACTTCCAGAGGCTCTTCTCACCTCTCCTATGCTGCCCTGAAGAGATTCAAAAAGTTATTTCAGGCTTTCCGGCTGGTAGATCCCTGGGGTATTCTCAACCCAGGGTGCGAGACTATACCTTCTACTCCCCTCCTCATGCTTCCTATTCTCAAATTGACTTCTTTTTACTGCCTCAGGCCTTGCTCCCTCGCGTCCTTTCTGCCTCTATCGGTTCTATTACGATATCTGACCATGCCCCGGTCCTTCTAGATCTGGATCTGAGATTACCGGAACGTCAACAATGGCAGTGGCGGTTAAATGATAGCCTCCTTCAAGATTCTGCCATCCTTGAAGAGTTGAGTTCTGAGCTTCGGAGTTTCTTTGCCTCCAATGCTACCACCGATAGTCCTCCCCTGATGGTGTGGGAGGCGCATAAGAGCTACATGCGGGGAGTTTTCATTAAACTGGGTTCGCGCCGCAAGAGGGAATGAGCACAGCAGATGTGTGACCTCCTGGTCAACATTGGCAAACTTGAGTTGGTCCACAAGCGATCTCAGGCACAGGCTGCTCTTCAAGAACTCACTGTTCTCTGAGACCAGCTCCGGTCCCTGGTTCTTTTTCGAGCGAAGGCGGCCTTGGCCAAGTGTCGGCGGACCTTTTACGAACACGGAGACAAATGCGGGAAACTGTTGGCACGTGCACTTCGTAGACAGCGGGCTCACACCTTTATCCCGAAGATCTCAACCTCTGCGGGCCGCAGGGTGCACTCTACAGCGGACATCGCGGAAGCCTTTCGACAGTACTACTCCGCTCTATATAATTTGTCTCCACCTTCGGCGGTGTCCTCCAGGGAGGCGGGGAGGGAGGCGATCCAATCCTATATCTCTGTTTCGGGCCTCCCCTCCCTCCCAGAGGAGGAGGTGGAGAAATTGGACGAACCTCTACGACCTGACGAACTCTCGATGGCTTTGGGGGCGACACAGCCAGGAAGGGCTCTGGGCCCTGACGGCTACTCCCTCCGCTACTATAAGTGCTTTCATGATCTCCTCTCCCCTCATTTCCTTGCGGCGTACAATGCAACTGGGGAGGGGGCAATGTTCCCGACGGATTCGCTGCGAGCACACATCACGGTCATCGCCAAGGAAGGGAAAGATCCCCTGTTGTGTCCGAGCTATAGGCCTATCTCACTTTTGAACATCGATTTAAAACTCTTTACTAAGATTCTGGCCTCTAGGCTGGCCCCGCTGCTCCCACAGCTGATCTATGACGACCAAGTGGGCTTTATCGCTTCTCGGGAGGCCCGGGATAATACCACCAAAGCGCTTGACTTGGTTCACTTCGCATGCTCTCGCCGGATCCCGACCTTGGTTCTCTCGACGGATGCTGAAAAGGCGTTCGATCGGGTGTACTGGGAATTCCTCTTTGCTACGATGGAGCACGTTGGAATGGGGGACCGCCTAATGTCCTGGATCCGAGCTATATACTCTGCTCCCTCAGCGAGAGTTAGGGTTAACGGCTCTCTTTCGGAACCCTTGGCGATCTCTAATGGGACTAGACAGGGGTGTCCCCTCTCCCCGTTGATTTTTGTCTTGACCCTGGAGCCTTTCCTGCGATCGGTGCGAGCCAATAGTGATGTTGCTGGGATGTCGGTCTCTTCGACGGAATCCCCTAAGGTGGCAGCATATGCGGACGACCTCCTCTTTTTTCTCACTAAACCCATGACCTCCCTTCCCAATTTACTGCGAGAGTTCCGCACATACGAATCTCTTTCGTTCTACAGGATCAATCAAACAAAATCCGAAGCGCTAGCGGTGGCGATCTCGCCAGCTCTTTCTAATCTCCTTACGGCTAACTTCCCCTTTAAGTGGGGGTCGTCTCATATTCGATACCTGGGGATCTCTCTTCCGAACTGCCCCGATAAAATCTTTGAGTGTAACTTTCCTCCCCTGCTGGCCCGTATTAAGAGAGATCTGGACGAATGGCACGCGGGTAGGTTTTCGTGGTTTGGGCGTTGCAATATTATTAAAATGAATGTGATGCCTCTGTGTGAGGAAGGAGCGCCGGCGATGAGAGATGATCTCATATGTTTACATATGAGATCATCTCTCATTGGACGGTTGATCACGTGGTGAATGGCCGCTGTGATTGGCCATTCAGCACGATCTGTGATCGGCTGTGTCCAAGGGACACGGCCGACACAGATTCCCCCCGATGCACGCTCGCGGGAGCGCGCGGGGGGCGTGTCACTGGGAGGCCGTTTAAAAACGGCCTCCCGAAAATTTGAGTCCGCGCTGCAGCCGTATATAGGCTGTAGCGCGGACGGGACGGCAGGAGGTTAAATAAAGGCACCACATTGGCCCTATGCCAATCCAGTGGTACTATTCCAGTCCTTAACGAGTCCATAAAAATTGGAAACAAAGGCTTTAAAATTACATTGCTCAATTCTTTTAGGATGCGTGGGTGGATGCCATCTGGTCCAGGCGCTTTATCCACCCGTATTCTGTCTAAATATTTCCAGACCATATCACCTTTGAGCCATTGTGGATAATTTGGGGCTGTGTCAATACTATCCTCATTATGGTCATGAGCTCTCCCATGCTCCTTTGTATACACAGAGCTGAAGAAAGTATTTAATAAATTTGCCTTCTCTTTGTCCCCAGTCACCCACTCCTGATTATTTTGTAAAGGGCCTACATGCTCAGACCTAAACTTTTTACTATTAATCAGTATTAATTAATACATAAATTGTATCCGCAATATATACTGATGACAAAAGTGGTAAAAATTCATATTTAAGATGCAATTGCTCATAAGAAGTAATAATGAAGTATTAACGTTCATGGGGTAGGGTAAAGTCAATCAGTAGATTCTTTCTTGACATTAGTAGTAAAAAAGAATGGGCAGGTATACCTGAGTTCTGCACATCCAAATGAATGGAGGTCCTAATACAACACAGACTCAAAAGATTTGACAAACTCAGGCACGAAATTCAGATCCCAGCCCAAGATATCGTCAGTCACAAAAAACTCATTCCTCTATACTGGCTTAACACCTTAAAGAAGAACACCAATCATGACAAGGACATCCTTATTAAAACTAAATTAAAGAAGTTCAGACGAGACCTGGATGACTATAATCTTGACTGAGTTTTCTCATGGAAATCAAAATCACCCAAATGCTTCCCCCCACCCATATCCCACATGATTTATCCTACATCTCTTCCGATCCCTACTACCAAACCACCCCCTCTTCTCAGTGTCCCCCTGTCATCCCCCATTCTACCTTGTCATCCCCAGTTCAGGTCAATGAGGCACGACACAACTAAGCCCCCCAAGACAACTAACCCCAGGGACCAACTCACCAACCTCAATCAATTTTATAATAGAACCCCCACCATCACACTTTCTCCCGAACATTCCAATATCTCCATGCACAACAACCCAAAGAAGAAACCTCATGATAATAACTGCAACATGGATAACCCCATCATCAGTATTTCTTCTTCCATCCTCATTTCCATACCTCCTTTAGAATCTTGTTTGGATACTGGACACACTACACATGTAGATGCTGTTCCTGCTCTAGATCCTCTCCCTGAGCCTTCTATGACACTAATATGTCTTCCCAAGTACACCACCTTAGATTTGGTGCCTTCCACCACCAATACAATTCCTCCTAGCCATTTACATTTTTTAGTCTCCAGTCCTCCTCGCCTCCTCCCAAGAAAATTCTCAGGAGAGGCTGCAGAGGAGGACGCAACAGTACCCACCGCCAATCAACTCAAGTCCCGCAGACTGTGAGAATTTATAACTTATCTTCTCGCATTCTATTGGATGCAGACACTTCCCTCCTCAGTCGAGGACTCAGTTTTGCCCCTCTTAACAAACCTGTTTAAAGATCTAAACAAATACATCAGAAATGTAACATTCAAAAGATTTTTTTGTTTAAAATAATTAAAAGAGAAAACAGTTCCATCCATCATCACTGCTCCTAACTCCCCCCCCCCCCCGTTGTTTCTGAGTTTGACACAGATATCATAGATACCCTTGATACCTTTTCAAAAGATGATGGCTCCTTGAGCCTGTTCACACAACATTTAGCCACTTCGCCACCCATAATCCACACATCTCTCAAACCCAAGTCCATTTTCTATCCATCACATGTCAAAGGTCCCTACCTAGAAAGTTTTTCCAGAGTAGTCTATGCTGACTTTCTTAAACTATGTCAACATCCCTCCACCTCTACTCCAAATTTAGAGACTAAAGCCCTCAATCTCTTAATGTGCAATCAAGACATTGTCATTAAGCAGGCAGATAAAGGTGGTGGGATAGTCATACAAAACCATAATGATTTTGTGGCCAAGTCCAAAAGACTTTTGTCTGACCACACTGTGTATCTCAAACTCAACAAAGATCCCATTACAGACTTCACTAAGGTAGCAAAATCACTAGTAAAATCAGCAGTAGATGATGGTATATTAAACAAATCTGAGGCCTCTTTTTTTATAAGGATTTCTACCAGACCCCTTACTCCCCCCAAAATTCATAAGAGCCAAACCACCCCCCAGGGAGACCTATAGTAGCGGCCATGGACAGTATCACCACTAGTTTCAGCCAGTATATTGACAAATATTTACAGCCACTGGTCCACCAACTCCAGTCTTACATTAGATATGGCATACATCTCTTGGAGATGTTGTCCCCCTATCGGTGGGAAACCACATGGCTGTCCCTTGATGTCAACTCCCTCTACGCCTCCATCCCCCCCCCCCACTTTGGCCTACAGGCCCTGGAGTTCTTTTTGTCCCAAGACCCGCTAACCAATCCGAGACAGGCAGCCTTCATATTGGAAGCCACCGAATTTTGTTTAACAAATAGTGATTTCTATCTACAGCTCCAAGGAACCGCTATGGGGGCAAATTTCGCACCCTCATATGTGAATCTAGCCATGGGTTTTTGGGAAACCAACTACATCTGGCATAACAATCCTTTTCCAGCCAACATTGTTTTATTTGGAAGATATATAGATGACATCATAATTATTTGGGAAGGACCCACTGATTACATCCATCCCTTTGTAGACCATTGTAACCACAACCCCTATGGGCTATCCTTAACCACTTGTCGACCGCTCACTGTGCTGCTACTGCAGCACAGCGACTCCCCTGGGTCCAGCAATGTAGACCTATTTCGCTGGACTCCTAGTGGTCTCGGCAACGCGTGTCGCTGGAAGATCGCTCCCGCTGTGCTTAGACACAGCGGGAATCGGGCCAGAGGAGGAGAGGTGCCGATTAATGCCTCTCTTTCCCAATTTTCAGGGAAAGTGTGAGAAGATCCGCCCGCTTGTGTAAACAAAGCAGGCAAATCTCCTCTGTGACAGACAGGGCGAGATCACAGGATTCAGCATAGCTGAACCTGCGATCTCTGTATGTGTCACAGAACCCCCCTTCCCCCACACACTTCGGTTAGCATGAGACATACATTTAACCCCTGGATCACCAACAGTGTTAATCCCTTCCCTGCCAGTGTCATTATTTCAGTAACAGTGCATATTTATAGCACTGATTACTGTAGTAATGTCACAGTCCCGCAAAAAAAAAAAAGCAGATTGCCGCCATTACTAGTAAAAAAAAAAAAACAAATAAAAATTACATAAATCTTTCCCGTAATAACTTTTGCGCAAACCACTCAAAATACGTTTATTACGATTTTTTTTACCAAAAATATGTAGCAGAAAACAAATTGGTCTAAAATGTTAAAAATTTTGATTTTTAAATTTATTTTGGGAATGTTGTATATCAGAATGTGAAAAATATTGTTTTTTTTTTTTTCAAAATTGTCGCTCTTTTTTTCAAAAATTAAAAATCGCACAGTTGATCAAATACCACCAAAAGAAAGCTCTATTTGTGGGGAAAAAGGATGTAAATTTCATGTAGTTAAATACATTTTGGCCTAAATATATGACAAAAATTGAATATATTGGATATTTATATACCAGCGTACAACCTGCACAACCATTCCTTTACATGGACAGCTGTATGCAACACCTGTGCTTTCTTGGCATGCAAACATGCCCAAATGTTATATTTGGACTAAAGTGACCATGTACATGATGCTAAAAAAAATATTCCCTCCCCAGAATAAATCATAAATTGCAACAATGATGTTGAATGATCCGGTCAACATTTGTGTCCATATAATGCACACATAAATTAACACAAGAATGTAGAATTGAGAATGTATTTGTCCCACAGGATTGCTTACTTGTCACCATTGACGTTGAGGCATTGTACAGCTCTATCCCCCATGACCGGGGGATAGCAGCTGTACAACATGCAATAACATCCAGCCATAACCTCGACGCCTATGGTGAATTCATCCTGTCCATCTTACAGTATATTTTACATCACAATGTATTTACTTTTAATGGCTCCCACTACCTCCAGATACAAGGCGTAGCGATGGGCACTTGTTGTGCCCCATCCTACGCCAACTTGTATCTGGGGGAGTGGGAGGAATTTTTCCTTACCAGTGAGGATACTTCTATGTATACGGACCACATCATTATGTGGTTACGATACATAGATGATGTCTTCATGATCTGGCAGGGACCACCAGAACGTCTCACCCATTGCATAGACAGGATGAACAGGAATGATTTCAATCTAACATTCACAGTGAGTTCCAGTAAGGATGTGATCACATTTTTGGATGTGGAAGTCAGAAGGGGGGAGGATGGTGTTCTCCGCAGTGGCCTTTTTCGGAAGCCCACTGCTGGGAACACCATCCTCCATGCATCCAGTTTTCACCCTCAGTCTCTTGTACACTCCATACCATATGGTGAATACCTAAGAGCCAGACGCAACTGTACAGACTTGGAGAGTTTCCGAAAAGCAGCGGATGACTTGAGGACCAGATTCCTCGCCAGAGGATATACGAAAACAATTTTAAAAAAAGCCTACAAGAAAGCTGTCTCCAGTGACAGAGGCAAATTATTATCTCCTAAAGAAAATAAACAAGAAGATCCAGTCCTTAGGATAATAACAACATACTCTGAACAACATCCAACTATCAAAAAAATAGTATCAAAATACTGGCACGTGCTTGCCATGGATCCTACCCTTGGCAGACATGTCCCAGAACACCCCCATTTTACCTACAGGAAGGTACCGGCACTAAAGGACAAACTGGTCCAGAGCGAATTTAAAGATGAAAAAAGACAGGATCCTTGCAAATATAGGGGCACCTATATGTGCGGTAGCTGCAGATACTGCAAATACATGCTGACTTCAAAAAATCTAACCTTGCCGAATGGCCAAACATTCAGGCCTAAACACTTTGCCAACTGCCGCACTCACGGAGTAGTATACTTACTGCTCTGTGAGTGCAGCTGCTTTTATGTCGGCAAGACTAAATTAGAATTTTTTAAACGTGCCAATAGACACATCAAAAGTATTGAGACATGTGACCCGGACTTGCCCCTTGGGCGACATGCAGGACTTGTTCACCAAAGAAAATGTCCAAAAATTAAATTTCTCATTTTAGATAGAATCCACCCTAGTTCCAGAGGAGGAGACTGGAACAAGGTCCTCCTCCAAATGGAACTACGGTGGATATATCTCCTCAGGGCCACCGAACCCCCAGGATTAAATTAAATGATATCCTTCAAACCTTTTTTTAGAAGGTTTTACTTCAGGAGGAATGGAAAAGTAGAACTCCTTTTCTTTTTTCTTTTCCCAAATGATCTCATTCTCCTTTAGTAAAAAACTATTTTGCTCTTGCAGATTGTTAACAGTAGGGGTCAGCAACAACAATGGTATATTAACACTCAAGACCACATATATATATATGTGGTACATGCATGCAAGCCCCGTCTCTTTCCCCCCCTTTTTCTCTTTTTTCCTTTCTCCCTCCTCCTTTGCTTCTAGTCTCCCATCAGATGCCTCTATGCCCCCCTGAACCACCTCTAGGCTATGGGAAATGTCTCTTTTCCCTTTTGCAAACAAATTGATACATATTAAAAGCTGAAGGACTCCGAAATCAGCCATAATGGGGTGTCTATCAGAAAATCCTTTTTGGATCTCATCCCCATGATATATATATTTTTTCCTTTTTGCTTTGTTCCTCTTTATTTGTTGAATAATATTTTTTGCCAAAAAATAGAGAAAGAACTTTATAACTGATATACACCTTATTCAAACTTTCCTTCGTCCTTATTTAGACGAAATAATGTGGACTGCATGGCCATCCAGCTCGTTCCAGGTAAACAGCCCGGCACGGTAAGCGGCCGCCACCTAGTGGCGAGCCGCAACATGAGTCTTCGGCTCTGCACTAATCTCGCGAACCGCGAGACGTGCAGACGATGATTCACACTATGCCCCGCCTGCGTTCCACGCGAGCCGGTCATGTGACGTGCAGGAGCCGACAGCACTTCCGCCATGCCCGACATCCGAGCAGCGGACGGGGAGAGCGCCCGGCCCCCCCACACCAGGGACCCCACCAGGCAATCAACGGAAGGAGAACCAAATCAATCCAGCTAAGTAAACACAGCTGTGAAGTCAATTTGACTTCACATTTAAACCCTCGGATCTTAGCAGTGAGCCAATTGCTCGCTTGCTGTGAACACCGAGGGCTGTTTGTCTGGCATGATCCAGGCCTATTATTATCTGAACAAGGTAACTTGTATACTCTATTCTCACACTCATCAAAATGGAAACTTTTTTACTTTTATCTCTGTGTTTTGGGGGTGACTATCTTATATTAATGGCTATATTCTAATGGGAGAGACACAAATCAATAAATTCTCAGAGCTTGGCATACAAAACTACCTGCTCTGCAAAATCAAGCAAATCTACTCCTCCCCCTCCCTTCTTCTCTTGAAAGTTTTGGAGGAACATTAAACTTCATGCCTCTAAATATAACATGCACATTCTGGCAAGAATGTCTAATTCCTTTCCCTACTTCTTTTTGCGTTTGTCTACTCCCTGTTTTAAGAAATAGCCAATCACTGAACCTCTTAAGTTACTCATTCCTGACGATTTTATGTTTCTTCCTTCCAGCTGATCAGCCACCATTTTGGGATCCAGCTATCTTTACCTGGTGCTCCCTGAGGGCCATCCACCACAAATTGGCATACTTTTTTCTTCCACAATACATGTGCATGAGGTCTGAGTACCCCAATTATATTTCTGATACAGCCAGAGTGTAGGTTCGGCAGAGCGTATACAGCATCTGATTTTAATACATCCCGGCAGGTTTATAGTGCCATTCATCACTGCATAGAATGTAAGTCACAATTCTTTTCTATCTTGAAGGAATCTTTACTTGTATAAATTGTTGCAATGTATATACGACTGCATTACTGTTATATTTGACTGATGTCTGTTTAATTAATTATCTACAGACCACCACCCAGGGTCTCGCCTCCCCCCTGAAGAAGGAGTAATTGTTTAGCTCCGAAACTAGTCGGGTTTTGAGCCTTCACCCTGTACTGGTGTGGTCACTTCCAATTGCATATGTGATGTATCTTACTTTACTTGCCTTTTATACAAATTTGTGAAATTGTAATTTTCAATAAAATTTATATTTTTTATAAAATTTTGTGTACATGTGAGCGCCTAAAAAGTCCCACCAATAGGGGAAACTTTTTATTGAGTCTTTATAGGGATGTGGCACCACCAATAGCACCCAACACAGGTACCTCTTTTTGATAAATTAACACAAGGTCATTCTAATCTTTAGAGATTGCATACATGTAAAAAAGTAGGTGTCATGCAAATTTGTGCACTCATCAAACTGACTTAATCTTATCTTGATATTACATTATCAAGATATGAAAAATGTTTATATTTTTCCCCTGCGTGCTTTGCAGTGTAGCATTAAAAAGGGAATAAACTCTCCTAAAGTAAAATGCATATGTTCACTTTGAGCCTTAGCATTACGCTACACTACATAAATGTCACGCTAATGTTAAATCATTTTAATCAGCAGACTTTCTTGATTATATTTTGGAGTAAATATTTTTTCAAATTTTTTTTTCACTATTTATTCTCAGTAAAACCCAGGGAAATTAAAATATATGTATCTAAATGTGCTACCAAATTAACCAGTTCAATACAGTGCACTTTCACCCCCTTCCTGCCTAGACCAATTTTCAGCTTTCAGCGCTCTCAAAATTTGAATGATAATTACTCAGTTAAACGATGCTGTACCCAATCAAATTTTTTATATTTTTTTTCACACAAATAGAGCTTTCTTTTGGTGGTATTTAATCACCACTGGGTTTTTTTAATTTTTGCGATATAAGTGAAAAGAAAAATGAAAATTTTGAAGAAAAATTCATTTTGTTTTAGTTTCTATTATAAAATTTTGCAAATAAGTTCAAAGTAATTTTCTTTTCATAAATTTGGGCCAAAATGTATACTGCTACACATCTTTGGTAAAAAAGAAAAACCCAAATTAGTGGATAATATTTAGTCTGTGTGAAAGTTATAGAATCTACAAGCTAGTGTGCCAATCATTAAAAATTGATCACACCTAATCACACCTGATGTACCGACAGCCTCTCATTTCTTGAGGCCCTGAAATGTCAGGACAGTACAAATACCCCCAAATGACCCCTTTTTGGAAAGTAGACATTCCAGTGTATTTAGTAAGAGGCATGGTGAATTTTTTGAAGTTGTAATTTTTTCCCACAATTCTTGGAAAAATGAAAGAATATATATATATATATATATATATATATATATATATATATATATATTGTAAGGGATTAGCTCGGTGGTAGGCGTGGATGACCCCTTTGGGGGTGCGTTTTCACAGAGAGATAGCCGAGCAGAGGTTGCAAACAAGACTGATTTATTCATGCAATTTACTTCACACAATTGCAAGCGTCAAAACAGCCAAAATAAAATAAAGACAAAATAAATCCTTGCCTCTGTGGGCGGCTACCTTCTCACGCTGGAACCTACCTAAGAGTCTGTCCCCAACCTACTGTTGGGCAGACTTTCTTATGCTACAGCGGATACTCAACAGTCCATGTTTTATCTCTTCACACAGCACATGTTCATTTATAACAGGTCCCTTTTACTCTTCAGACTCTTTCCACATAGCAAAACAGTCCATGTCCTCACCTTTGAGACGTCTTCACACTTGGTTACCCTCCTTAGCGCATATCACTTCAGGGGGCCTTCTCCCATGCTCACCAGCTTGTCGGGAGGCACACATCCGACTGCCCTCCTCTCCCAGCCCTCACGGCGACAGGAAGCAGCAGTCCTTCTCCCATGCCCACACGGCGTTGGGAGGCACACGTCTGTCTGTCCTCCTCTTCCCAGCTCACACAGCGACAGGAGACAGCAATGCATAGACTTTCTTTGGACAAATTATAGAGGCCTTAATTTCCTCATTCTGAACAGCTGAAGGCCTTTCAACTTCTTTACACCTTCCCGCTGCCTTTGGCAGCCGACACCCTATAGTAATTAGAGAACTTTTCAAAGCAGGTGGGAATGGGTCTCCTCTCAGTGACTACATTCCCAGATTTACCTGACTTCCTGTCACATACCCCCCCCCCTCTTGTTTCAACCCTAGGGTTGGGACACATATTTCCAGGCACGCATGTGTCAGGCACTGCTGACTCACTGATAAGCCTCCTATTATCCTCAAGCTTCCGGATGAAACGGTTTCTGTCATCTTCATTGACAGATTTCTCATAAATGCCACACAGTTTGTCTCTCATCTCATATACACATTCTTCAACTGCATTTTTGGCATCATTTTGCTCCTTCTCGTTTCTGTCATCTTCATTGACAGCTTTCTCATAAATGTCAGACAGCTTGTCCCTCATAACCGTCTGTCCAATCCACCATGGAGGACCGTGATCCATAGGCAACTCAATTGGGATAGTCTTAATGTCTTCAACATTCTTAAGACGCCTCTCTCTGCAATCCATAAATGTTTTCCACAAAAAACTTTGAGAACCTTTGCTTCACTAAGCTTTGTTACAAGTAGGGACTCTTGACGTCCCTCTGTGACTTGAGTTGCCTCTCCATACAGCTGTACACAATCATTGACTCTTTGTTTCTTGAGCTTAGCTTGCTCTAAGATGCTGTGCAGAGGGCCTTTCGTTTGCGACAACAGGCGGTCACACATTTCTTCAAAGTGACCCCTGTTCATTTTTCCAGCGGCATCATCAACTTTCCTTCCACCAACACATGGGTCAAAGGCAACAACACAGTCTATTACAGATTTCTTCAATGCACTTTCTGCTGAACTATTTGACCGCTCAAGGTCACCTAGTTCCTTTTCTTTATCTGAACTCCCCATGGGATGCATCTCAAGATCACGATCAAACTTTTGCCACCTGTCTTTCACCAGTTCCATTTTGGAAATATTCCCTGACAGGCACTTGAAATTCATTTGCTTCACGTTTTCACCAACAGCCTTAGTTTTCTCCACTAGGTTTTCAGCCTGAACTGAGAAATCATCACATTTCTTACACAACTCTTTTGTTTGCTGAAGCTCTAATGATACATTTTCCAATGCTTGACGTTTTTGAAGGAACGGTTTATTCCAAAGGGGTGATTCAAGCAACATGTCATCACATTTCTGATGCTCACTCAGGACAGACCCCAAAACACTGATCCTTTTATAAACTGCATCAGGCGCACTATCCCCTCTTTGGGACAGATCCTCTTTTGCCTGTAACTCCTCTTCAAGTTCCTGCAACGGAATCTTCATCTCTTCTACTTGCTGTTCTAAGGCTCGCTTAGACTTTTCTAGCTCCTGAACGCTTTTCACAACATCATCCTTGGAGCTGACCAAATCTTCCATTTCTGTACACAGCAGTTGGTTAACTCTTTCTAGTTCAACCTTACACTCTAGAGCTTCCTCCAAGGAGCGAGCCAAGAACAGGGCTTTGCTCTCGTTATCACGCGCCTCCGTTTTTGCACGGTCGCGTTCTTCTGCATATTTTGCAGACACAGTCTTCTCCTCACCAAGCATCTGATCAAACTTCTTTTTCACATCTTCAACACACTCTAATGAACCAACGCTTTCTTCCATGAGTTTTTTCATATCCGCTATCTGAGCTTGCAATGTTGCGACTTGCTCTGATAGGTTTTTCTTTGCTTCCTCCTCCTCTTTTAATTGTTCCAGGAAGCCATTTTTCTCATCTTCCATTTGTTTGAGCTTTGTACTAAAACTCAGCCTTTGACACCTCTCTTCCTGTAAGAGTTCCTGCGTGTCTTGCAGCTGCGATTCCAAGATAGAAAAATCTTCCGCAATTTCTCTAGATTTTCTGTCTGCTTGAGAAAGCTGATTTGTGACATTGTCCAACTCAACCTGCAGTCGGTTTGCCTTCTCTGACAGCTTAGCACACACTCGGTCACCTTCTGACACTTTGCCTTGCGATTCCTGAAGCTGTAACTCTACTTTTTTTCTCTTGTGTTCACAATCTCCTTTTCCCTGCATAAGAGCTTTCACCTCATTGGCTAGCTTCTGGGAATGAGAATGTAACTCTGCCACACAGGCTTCTTTCTCCTTAAGCTGCTGCTGGACACGTTGGGCTTCATCTTTCCAACTTTCACAGTCCGTACGCAATTCATCTACCACATTTCTCAAAGTGGTGAGCTCATACACAGTACTCAGTAATTTAGCCTCTCTCTCACTTTTCTCCGTGTAGCTGAGAGACACTGTCATTTTCAGAGCGACATTCTGTTCCTGCGCCCCCTGCAGGTAATTTTTTGTAGCTTCCAAACACTGAAGACTTTTTTCCAGCTGATTACGCAACTCCAACATTTCACACATACTTTGCTTCTGCAAAGTCTGAACTTCAATTTCCTTCTCCATAAGGATGCCATCTTTCTCCAATATAGTCTCTCTACGTTTGTGCAACTCGGAAAAAAGAAGAGCAGTGGATTCTTCCCACTGGAACACCTGAGACTTGAGTAGTTCATTCGTTTTCTGCAAGTTTCTATGCTCCATCTTAAGCAATTCCAAGGCTTGTTCCTTTTCTTCCATTTTCCGTTGCAAGGCATGCAACTCAGCCCTGCACACATACTCGGTTTCCTCCAAACCGATGACCTCCATTGGCTGCTGGCGTCTCTGTTTCCAGCCTGCCATGCTCTCTTGGTGATCCTTTTGTTGAGCTGCAAAGCTCCGCTGTTTCAGCATCTCCCCCATTTTGAGTTTACTTTTCATCTGAGCACACTGCGTCTCCACAGCAGTTTCATCAGTGTTGCTAGGGACAACAACCTTCCTCTTTAGTAGACTCTCTTTAGGCATGGATGGGGCTCGTTCAGACGGTAACATCCCCTCCATCCATAGAATCCGGTCTCTCATTTCATCTATCTTTGCATTTTTCAGGCGTTTGGATTGCCCCATCTTCAATAATTCCACAAACAAATTTTTCACAGTCCAGCAAACAATTTTCAGACCACTGTCTCTTTAACACATGTAGTTTTTCTCTCTCTTGCAAGATCTCTTTTCCTGCGCACACAGTTTGTGCAGTGCCTTGCACCAGACACAACAAAGTTCATCAAAAATTTTGAGACCGCTGTCTCTTTAAAACACGTTTTTTTTTTTTTTTTTTCTCAGGATCTTCTCTCCTGCACACATAGATTGTGCAATCTCATGCACCAGATAAAGTTCATCAAACATATGCACTTCTTTGCAGGGATCTCTGCTTCTGCCCACTGCATACCTCCACCATATGTGAGGGTTCACTCATTGGTAGGCGTGGATGACCCCTTTGGGGGTGCGTTTTCACAGAGAGATAGCCGAGCAGAGGTTGCAAACAAGACTGATTTATTCATGCAATTTACTTCACACAATTGCAAGCGTCAAAACAGCCAAAATAAAATAAAAGACAAAATAAATCCTTGCCTCTGTGGGCGGCTACCTTCTCACGCTGGAACCTACCTAAGAGTCTGTCCCCAACCTACTGTTGGGCAGACTTTCTTATCCTACAGCGGATACTCAACAGTCCATGTTTTATCTCTTCACACAGCACATGTTCATTTATAACAGGTCCCTTTTACTCTTCAGACTCTTTCCACATAGCAAAACAGTCCATGTCCTCACCTTTGAGACGTCTTCACACTTGGTTACCCTCCTTAGCGCATATCACTTCAGGGGGCCTTCTCCCATGCTCACCAGCTTGTCGGGAGGCACACATCCGACTGCCCTCCTCTCCCAGCCCTCATGGCGACAGGAGGCAGCAGTCCTTCTCCCATGCCCACACGGCGTTGGGAGGCACACGTCTGTCTGTCCTCCTCTTCCCAGCTCACACAGCGACAGGAGACAGCAATGCATAGACTTTCTTTGGACAAATTATAGAGGCCTTAATTTCCTCATTCTGAACAGCTGAAAGCCTTTCAACTTCTTTACACCTTCCCGCTGCCTTTGGCAGCCGACACCCTATAGTAATTAGAGAACTTTTCAAAGCAGGTGGGAATGTGTCTCCTCTCAGTGACTACATTCCCAGATTTACCTGACTTCCTGTCACAATATATATATATATATATATTGTGACAGGAAGTCAGCTAAATCTGGGAATGTAGTCACAGGAAGGAGATACATTTCCACCTGATTTAGAAAGTCCATTAATTAATTTAGGGTGTTGGCTACAGAGCTAGCCAGCAGGAAGTTGAAAGGCCTTCACCTGTTCAGAATGAGGGAGTTAAGGCTCTATAATTTGTTCAGAGAAAGTCCTATTGTTTGCTGCCTCCAGAAGCTGCATCCTGAAGCCATGTGGGCTGGGAGCAGGAGGACAGTCAGCGTGTGCCTCCCGACAGGATGTGTGGGCCTGGGAGAAGACCCCCCGGAGTGATGTGTGCCCGGGACGGTAACCAAGGGTGAATACGTCTCAAAGGTGAGAAGACGAACTGTTGATGTGAAAGAAACAAAAGGACTGTGTTGCCCTGTGAAGCTATTATAAAAGGACTATTGAGTGTCCGCTGGAGGACAAGGAAGTCTGCCCGACGGTAGGTTGGAGACAGATACTTAGGCAGGTTCCAGTTGTGAGAAGGTAGCCGCCCACAGAGGCAAGGATTTATTTTCTGTTTTATTTTATTTTGGATGTTTTGCTGCATACAGCCTGGTGAAGAAAACACCATTTAATAAACCACACTGTTTGTTTGCAAGTACTTGTCGGCTACCTCTCTGGGAAAACGCACCCCCCAAGGGGTCATCCACACCCGCCACCGAGCTAATCCCTTACATATGGTGGAGGTATGCAGTGGGCATAAGCAGAGATCCCTGCAAGGAAGTGCAAATGTTTGATGAACTTTGTCTGGTGCATGAGATTGCACAATCTATGTGTGCAGGAGAGAAGATCCTGACAGAAAAAAAAAAAAAAAAAGTGTTTTAAAGAGACAGGGGTCTCAAAATTTTTTGATGAACTTTGTTGTGTCTGGTGCAAGTGACTGCACAAACTGTGTGCGCAGGAAAAGAGATCCTGCAAGAGAGAGAAAAACTACATGTGTTGAAGAGACAGTGGTCTGAAAATTGTTTGCTGGACTGTGAAAAATTTGTTTGTGGAGTTATTGAAGATGGGGCGATCCAAACGCCTGAAAAATGCAAAGATAGATGAAATGAGAGACCGGATTCTATGGATGGAGGGGATGTTGCCGTCTGAACCAGCCCCATCCATGCCTAAAGAGAGTCTACTAAAGAGGAAGGTTGTTGTCCCTAACAACACTGATGAAACTGCTATGGAGACGCAGTGTGCTCAGATGAAAAGTAAACTCAAAATGGAGGAGATGTTGAAACATCTGATTATATCAAATGCAGCTCAACAGCAAGCAAATGCAGCTCAACAGCAGGCAAATGCGGATTTTCAGCAGAGCTTTGCAGCTCAACAAAAGGCTCATCAAGAGAGCATGGCAGGCTGGAAACAGAGACGCCAGCAGCCAATGGAGGCCATCGGTTTGGAGGAAACCGAGTATGTGTGCAGGGCTGAGTTGGATGCCTTGCAACGGAAAATGGAAGAAAAGGAACAAGCCTTGGAATTGCTTAAAATGGAGCATAGAAACTTGCAGGAAACAAATGAACTACTCAAGTCTCATGTGTCACAGTGGGAAGAATCCACTGCTCTTCTTTTGGTCGAGTTGCAAAAACGCAGAGAGACTATAATGGAGAAAGATACCATCCTCATGGAAAAGGAAAGTGAAATTCAGACTTTGCAGAAGCAAAGTATGGCTGATATGTTGGAGTTGCGTAATCAGCTGGAAAAAAGTCTTCAGTCTTTGGGAGCTACAAAAATAGACCTGCAGGAGTCGCAGGAACAGAATGTTGCTCTGGAAGCGACATTGTCTCTCAGCGACAAAGAGAAAAGTGAAAGAGAGGCTAAATTACTGAGTACTGTGTATGAGCTCACTACTTTAAGCAATGTGGTAGATGAATGGCGTGCGGACTGTGAAAGTTGGAAAGGGGAAGCCCAACGTGTCCAGCAGCAGTTAAAGGAGAAAGAAGCCTGTGTGGCAGAATTACATTCTTATTCCCAGATGCTAGCCAATGAGGTGAAGGCTCTTATGCAGGGAAAAGAAGATTGTGAACATAAGAGGGAAAAAGTAGAGGCACAGCTTCTGGAATCGCAAGTCAAGGTGTCAGAAGGTGACCGATTGTGTGCTAAGCTGTCAGAGAAGGCAAACCGACTGCAGGTTGAGTTGGACAATGTTACAAATCAGCTTTCTCAAGCAGACAGCAAATCTAGAGAAATTGCGGAAGATTTTTCTATCTTGGAATCGCAGCTGCAAGACACGCAGGAACTCTTACAGGAAGAGAGGTGTCAAAGGCTGAGTTTTAGCACAAAGCTCAAACAAATGGAAGATGAGAAAAATGGCTTCCTGGAACAATTAAAAGAGGAGGCGGAAGCAAAGAAAAACCTATCAGAGCAAGTCGCAACATTGCAAGCTCAGATAGCGGATATGAAAAAACGCATGGAAGAAAGCGTTGCTTCATTACAGTGTGTTGAAGATGTGAAAAAGAAGTTTGATCAGATGCTTGGTGAAGAGAAGACTGTGTCTGCAAAATATGCAGAAGAACGCGCCCGTGCAGAAACGGAGGTGCGTGATAACGAGAGCAAAGCCCTGTTCTTGGCTCGCTCTTTGGAGGAAGCTCTAGAGTGTAAGGCTGAACTAGAAAGTGTTAAACAGCTGCGTACAGAAATGGAAGAATTGGTCAGCTCCAAGGATGATGTTGTGAAAAGCGTTCAGGAGCTAGGAAAGTCTAAGCGAGCCTTAGAACAGCAAGTAGAAGAGATGAAGATTCCGTTGCAGGAACTGGAAGAGGAATTCCAGGCAACAGAGGATCTGTCCCAAAGAGGGGATAGTGTGCCTGATGCAGTTTTTAAAAGGATCAGTGTTTTGGGGTCTGTCCTGAGTGAGCCTCAGAAATGTGATGACATGTGGCTTGAATCACCCCTTTGGAATAAACCGTTCCTTCAAAAACTTCAAGCATTGGAAAATGTATCATTAGAACTTCAGCAAACAAAGGAGCTGAGTAAGAAATGTGGTGATTTCTCAGTTCAGGCTGAAAACCTAGTGGAGAAAACTAAGTCTGTTGGTGAAAACGTGAAGCAAATGAATAAGTGCCTTTCAGGGAGTGTTTCCAAAATGGAACTGGTGAAAGATAAGTGGCAGAAGTTTGATCGTGATCTTGAGATGCATTCCATGTGGAATTCAGATAGAGAAAAGGAACTAGGTGACTTTGAGCGGTCAAATAGTTCAGCAGAAAGTGCATTGAAGAAACCTGTAAAAGAATGTGTTGCAGTTCCATGCTTCTTCACTGATGCAGAGAGGAGGTCTATAATGGATACCACCCAGATCGCTGGGTTCAACTGTGTTGTTGCCTTTGACCCATATGTTGGTGGAAGGAAAGTTGATGATGTTCTGGTTGGCTTCTTCTGTGAAGAGTTTGGCAAGAAATATAAACTGAATATCAAATCAAATAGTAGGCCTTTACTGCGACTCGCTCAGGAGGGCGAAAAGTTTAAGAAGTTGATGAGTGCAAATGCTTCAGATCTGCCTATGAATATGAAATGTTTGGTGAATGATATTGATGTCTCTGGGAAAAGGAACAGGGGTCACTTTGAAGAAATGTGTGACAGCCTGTTGTCTCAATTGGAAAATCCTCTGCACAGCATCTTAGAGCAAGCAAAGCTCAAGAAGGAAGATCATTCCCTTTTACAACAAAAAGTCAATGATTGTGTACAGATGTATGGAGAGGCAACTCAAGTCACAGAGGGATGTCAAGAGTCCCTACTTGGAACAAAGCTTAGTGAAGCAAAGGTTCTCAAAGTTTTGTGGAAAACATTTATGGATTGCAGAGAGAGGCGTCTTAAGAATGTTGAAGACATTAAGACTAGCCCAATTGAGTTGCCTATGGATCACGGTCCTCCATGGTGGATTGGACAGACGGTTATGAGGGACAAGCTGTCTGACATTTATGAGAAAGCTGTCAATGAAGATGACAGAAACGAGAAGGAGCAAAATGATGCCAAAAATGCAGTTGAAGAATGTGTATATGAGATGAGAGACAAACTGTGTGGCATTTATGAGAAATCCGTCAATGAAGATGACAAAACAGTTTCATCCGGAAGCTTGAGGATAATAGGAGGCTTATCAGTGAGTCAGCAGTGCCTGACACATGCGTGCCTGGAAATATGTGTCCCAACCCTAGGGTTGAAACAAGAGGGGGGGGTATGTGACAGGAAGTCAGCTAAATCTGGGAATGTAGTCACAGGAAGGAGATACATTTCCACCTGATTTAGAAAGTCCATTAATTAATTTAGGGTGTTGGCTACAGAGCTAGCCAGCAGGAAGTTGAAAGGCCTTCACCTGTTCAGAATGAGGGAGTTAAGGCTCTATAATTTGTTCAGAGAAAGTCCTATTGTTTGCTGCCTCCAGAAGCTGCATCCTGAAGCCATGTGGGCTGGGAGCAGGAGGACAGTCAGCGTGTGCCTCCCGACAGGATGTGTGGGCCTGGGAGAAGACCCCCCGGAGTGATGTGTGCCCGGGACGGTAACCAAGGGTGAATACGTCTCAAAGGTGAGAAGACGAACTGTTGATGTGAAAGAAACAAAAGGACTGTGTTGCCCTGTGAAGCTATTATAAAAGGACTATTGAGTGTCCGCTGGAGGACAAGGAAGTCTGCCCGACGGTAGGTTGGAGACAGATACTTAGGCAGGTTCCAGTTGTGAGAAGGTAGCCGCCCACAGAGGCAAGGATTTATTTTCTGTTTTATTTTATTTTGGATGTTTTGCTGCATACAGCCTGGTGAAGAAAACACCATTTAATAAACCACACTGTTTGTTTGCAAGCACTTGTCGGCTACCTCTCTGGGAAAACGCACCCCCCAAGGGGTCATCCACACCCGCCACCGAGCTAATCCCTTACAATATATTATTTTTTTTACACAAAATTGTCATAATAACAAGTTATTTCTCACACACAGTATATGCATTTACACCCCAAAATACATTCTGCTATTCTTCCCAAGTATGGCAATAACACATGTGTGAAACTTTTACACAGCCTGGCCACATACAGAGGCCCAACATGCAAGGAGCAACATCAGGTGTTCTAGGAGCATAAATTGCACATATCATTTCCTAACACACTTTGAAGGCCCTGGAGCACCAGGACAATGGAATTACGCATTCATTGGTGGCGCAGGGGCTCCTTCGCCCCCCCATCCATGCATCCGGCCCCCTAATCTACATGCAGGGCATCGGACGCATGGATTCCAATAGGGGATTTTTTTTTGAAGCATGTGATTAGAGCCAGAGGCTCTAATAAGCTTCAAAAAAAGGGTGGGCTCGGGGCACAGAGCACTGCCCCCTGAGCCCACCCAGTTGTATGACAACAGCGAATGAATATTTTCAATTTTCACACTAATTTTACTCCCAGCCAATCAGGAAGTGGGTCATGAGATCCCTTTCCTGATTGGCTGAAAAGAGAGTGATTTTACTGGCCATTGGCTAGGAAGAGGGAGGAGTCGCATGGCCGGAGGAGACTCACAGCTGCTTGGGGAAGGAGCAGGTAAGGATGCTGGCTGTCTGGCTAGGCAGCCAGCTGTCCATCCCAGGAGGGGGGAGGAAGGAGGGAGGGGGTGGTAGATTTTATTTCTGGCTGGCCGTCCCGCTGGGGGGGGGCTTTGACGCCCCCCCAAATTTTCATTCACCGGCCGCCACTGGGAATTACCCACAAAATGACCCCATTTTGAAAAACAAACACCCCAATGTATATTCTATGAGGCATAATGAGTCTTTTGAACATGTCATTTTTTTCCACAAGTTTTTGAAAAATGTGGAAAGGAAATAAAAACTTATTTTTTTTACACAAAGTTGTAAATTTATAGGATATTTCTAACATATAGCATGTATATAGCAAAAATGACACCCCAAAATACATTCTGCTACTCCTCCTGAGTATGGCAATACCACATGTGTGAGACTTTACATAGCCTGGCCACACACAGAGGCCCAACAAGCAAGGAGCACCGTAAGGTGTTCTAGGAGTTTAAATTACACACATCATTTCCTAATGACCTATCACACTTTTAAAGGCCCTGGAACACCAGGACAATGGAATTACCCACAAGATGACCCCATTTTGGAAAGAAAAAACCTTAACATATTCTATATGGCATAATGAGTCTTTTGAATATGTCATTTTTTTCCACACATTTTTGGAAAATGTGGAAAGAAAATGATTTTTTTTTTTTTTTTTACACAAAGTTGCCAATTTATAAGATATTTCTAACACATAGCATGTACATAGCAAAAATTACACCCCAAAATGCATTCTGCTACTCCTCCTGAGTATGGCAATACCACATGTGTGAGACTTTTCCACAGCCTGGCCATATACAGAGGTCCAACATTCAAGTAGCACCTTCAGGCGTTCTAGGAGCATAAATTACATATCTAATTTCATTACAACCTATCACACTTTTGAAGGTCCTGGAGCACCAGGACAATGGAAATGCCCACAAAATGACCTCATTTTGGAAAGCAAACACCACAACACATAATCTATGAGGCATGGGCTGCAGATATTTACTCAGGTACTCTGATGAGCTGCAGACAGGTACTTAGGTACACTGATCGGCTTCAGAAAGGTACTCGGGTACTCTGATGGGCTGCAGAGAGGCACTTGGGTACTCTGATGGGCTAAAGACAGGTACTTGGGTAATCTGATGGGCTGCAGATAGGTACTCAGCCACTCTGGGCTGGAGACAGGTACTCGGGTACTCTAGGCTAGAGACAGGTACTCGGGTACTCTGGGCTGGAGACAGGTACTATGTTACTCTGATGGTCTGCAAAAAGGTACTCAGGTACTCTGGGCTGCAGATAGGTACTCATGTACTCTGGGCTGCAGATAGGTACTTACGTACTCTGTTGGGCTACAGAGGTACTCGGGTACTATGATGGTCTTCAGAGAGATATTCATGTACTCTGATGGGCTGGAGACAGGTACTCAGGTACTCTGAAGGGCTGTAGACAGGTACTCGGGTACTCTATTGGGCTTCAGATAGGTACTCGGGTACCCTGATGGGCTGGAGACAGGTACTCAGGTACTCTGATAAGCTACAGATAGGTACTTAGGTACTCTGAAGGGCTGTAGACAGGTACTCGGGTACTCTGATGACAGGTACTCGGATAATCTGATGGGCTGCAGATAGGTACTTAGGTACTCTGAACTGCTGTAGACAGGTACTCGGGTACTCTATTGGGCTGCAGATAGATACTCATGTACCCTAAAGGGCTGGAGACAGGTACTCAGGTACTCTGATAGGCTGAAGATAGGTACTTGGGTACTCTGAAGGGCTGTAGACAGGTACTCGGGTACCCTATTGGGCTGCAGATAGGTACCTGGGTACCCTGATGGGCTGGGGACAGGTACTCAGGTACTCTGATAGGCTGCAGACAGGTACTTAGGTACTCTGAAGGGCTGTAGACAGGTACTCGGGTGCTCTGATGACAGGTACTCGGGTAATCTGATGGGCTGCTGACAGGTACTCGGTACTCTGATAACAGGTACGAAGGTACTCTGATGGGCTGGTGACAGGTACTTGGGTACTCTGATGACATGCACTCAGGTACTCTGATGGGCTGCAGAGAGGGGTACTTAGGTACTCTGATGGGCTAGAGACAGGTACTCGGGTAATCTGATGGGCTACAGATAGGTACTTGGGCACTCTGGGCTGGAGACAGGTACTCAAGTACTCTGGGCTGGAGACAGGTACTCTGGCACTCTGGGCTGGAGACAGGTACTCGGGTACTCTGATGGTCTGCAGATAGTTACTCGGGTACTCCGGGCTGAAGATAGGTACTCGGGTACTCTGGGCTGCACATAGGTACTCAGGTACCCTGATGATAGGTACTCGAGTACTCCGATGACAGGTACTCTGGTGATCCAATGACAGGTACTCGGGTACTCTGATGACAGGTACTCGGGTACTTGTCATCAGAGTACCCGAGTACCTGTCATCGGAGTACCCCGTACCTGTCATCGGAGTACCTGTCATCAGAGTACCCGAGTATTTGTCACGAGCCCATCAGAGTACCCGAGTACCTGTCATCAGAGAACCTGATGGGCTGGGGACAGGTAGTCGGGCGGGTACTCTGAGGGGCTGTGACAGGTACTCAGGTACTCTGATGGGCTGGTGACGGGTACTTTGATAGGCTAGTGACAGGTACTCTTTAATGGGATGGGCAATCAGTGTGTTTTGGTGGGCACTGTAGGCGGTAACTAGCTGTTACTGCAATCTCCTCCTCACACAGGATCGATGTGTGAGCAGGAGAGCCCGGTAACAGCTAGTTACCGTGGTTTGTTGACTTTCTGTGAGCGGCTGTGATTGAACACAGCTGGTCATGTGGTAAAGAGCCAATTTCATTGGCTCTTTACCCTGATCGGGGATGGGTCAGAGTGACACTCTCCATCCCTGATCCCCACTCTGCGTGCCCCTGGGGGCACGCATGAGCAGCGTGCACAAGGACAGTGCATGTGGCTTGCTGTGATTGGACACAGCCGGTCACATGGTAAAGAGCCATTTTCTATTGGCTTTACACTGATTGGGGATGGGGTGTGTCCCAAGGGACACACCTCATCCCTGATCGGCGTGCTGCGCCACACGGGAGAGCAGCGAGAACAGGCAGACGTCATATGAGGGAGGAAGAATCTCTGCCGGCATCATTTTACAATGCACCAGTAGGAAATGGATAAAGCCCTATCTATCTTGAAAAAAACAAGGTATAATACACATCCCTGAAACAGGAAAAAAAAAAAAAGGGTTGTGGAACTCACGGCAATTTATACGTACTGGATATTAAGTTTGAGCTTTACCATTCCGCTACATTACAAAAAAGTCACCATAATGTGATATAATTTTAACCACTTCAGCTCCAGAAGATTTTACCCCCTTCATGACCAGACCATTTTTTTGCACTGAGCTACTTTAACTAGTAATTGCACGGTCATGCAACACTGTACTTTCTGCATATCCAATGAAATTTAAAAAAAAAACAAATTTCTTCATCAATGTAGGCCAATGTATTCTGCTACATGTCTTTGATAAAAAAAAAAAATCCCAATAAGTTTATATTGATTGATTTGCGTGAAAGTTATAGTGCCTACAAACTATGGGATATATACTGGAATTTTCATTTTTTTTTATTTTATTCTACTAATGGCAGTGACCAGCGATTTATAATGTATTGTATTGGTCCCCCTTGGGTGGGATTTTATGGGGCATAAATGAAAGGTCACTTTAAAATGAATACATTTTATTACATAACAAACGTTTCAAGAAAAAAGGGTTTAATCTTTTTGTTGGGGGAATTGAACTACCGATTATTGAACTAATACCCCAGACAAAGAGATTAAACCCTTATTTCTTGAAATGCGTTGGGTTTTGCTTCTGGTAATCAGTCACTACCAAAGATGTATAGTAACGAAGTAGAACTACTTAAGTACTGTACTTAAGTACCGAAATGCAGTATCTGTACTTTCCTAGAGTAGAATTTTTTTCTCCTACTTCTACTTTTACTTCACTACATTTTTTCGATGATTTCGATACTTCTACTCCGATATTTTTTTTTTGAGCTGCATAGTTACTCGTTACAATTATAAAAAATTACCACTGCCAGAACAGTAGATGGCAGGTTTCATGAAGCTCAAAACATGTGTATTAGCGCATATGAAAATAAAAGCTACTGTATGTATAAATAAAAGCTGCATTTGAAATAATAAAAAACAATATGATGTTAAAACTTTTGACTTGTTTCTTTAATAACTACATAACACAGTACTTCTACTTCTACTTTCAGTACTTGAGTAGAATTTTTTTTTCAAAACTACTGGTACTTTTTACTTTAAGTACTTAAGTAGCAATTTTTTTTAAAAAACTACTTGCAATACTTAAGTAAAAAAAATCTTGAATACTTTAGTACTTCCACTTAAGTAACTTTTTCTGCCAGCACTTCCACTTCTACTTAAGTCACTTTTTGATCGAGCACTTGTACTTTTACTCAAGTAGAAATTTCGAGTACTTTATACAAGTCTGGTCACTACGGATCATGGTTGTACAAACAAGCTATATACTGCATTGATTTTGTGCTTGTATATTATAAACTGTATTTTGTTATGTAATAAAATGTATTAATTTTAAAGTGACCTTTCATTTATGCCCCAAAAAACTCCCACCCAAGGGGGACCAATACAATAGATTTTGAGTTCCAGGATGTGGGCAGCTTACTTTCAGCAAGCAATTCTTGATGATCGACTTATAATGGGACTGTGATAAAGCGTCAGAAAATATAACACTAACTGATGCTGGGGGAATTGACAAACTGCCACTGACATCACCAGTAACACTAATACATTGTCACTGTACTAATGACACAGGCTAGGAAGGGGTAACATCTAGGGCAATTAAAGTTAAATATTAGATATAATTAGAGTTAAATATGTGCCTATTCCTAACTATTAGTGATGGACGAACATCTGATGGGACGGTTCGCGAATGCGATTGTGCAAACTCGCTCAAATGTTCCTATTAATTTTAATGGCAAGCGAACATGAAAAACCTCCAGGTCATATTTGCAGCCACTAAATACTTACTAGCTGTGGACACATAGTCCCACAACATGGACACTGATATACCAGAAGTATTAAGCGATTCTGCGATCGACAAGCATTCTTTTTTTATCTGCAAAATTTCGTCAATTCAGGAGCGCATGAAGGCCATGGAGGAGAGGCAACACCAGGCTATGAAGGGGGTGTAGGAGATGATCCTGCTATTGGAAAAGTTGCCATAAATGTTTTATTTCTTTATAAGTTTATAAGTTATATTATTCGTTTATACAGTTATAACGTGTATTTTATTTTTTGTAATATTGCTTGGTTTTAGTGTAATAGCTCGGCCTAAATCAGCCAGAACTGAGAGCAGCCAGTAAATACATGTCAAATACATATAGGGTCCATTTACAGTTTGGTGATCTCATCAAATGGCTGCAGAAGTCTGCATGTGTCGCGCATGAGCAGCCACTGGCGCGGTGGAAAAAACCAAGCTCCCCAGTACCTGTCCTGCAGGAGAGTTCGTACAGGAACAAGCAGGATAGGAGTTGGTGCATCAAAAGATTGGGCAGTAAAAGTTATATACCTTCCCTGCCCGTGCTTGCTAGACCACGTGTCTGTGGTCAGAGGTATCTTGGCACCGACACTGTGTGCCAGAGATACATTCACTTGCCGATGAACAAGGCCATATAGCTCTGGGATGCCCTTCTGCGAGAAATATTTCCTTCCTGGGACCTTCCATTGTGGTGTTCCAATGGCCACAAATTTTTGAAAAACCACCGAGTCCACTAGTTTATATGGCAGTAGTTGGCGTGCTATCAGTTCCGACAAGCCAGCGGTCAACCGTTGGGCAAGAGGGTTATCCGGCGTCATCATTTTTTTTACGCTACAACATTTGGGCCACGGAAGCCTGCCTTTTTCCAGAAAAACGTGAGGAGGGCGTGATGGAAGGTGGAGTGGAGGACAATTGTGAGGAGAGAGGAGAAGGAGAAGAGGCTGGACGGTGAGAGCCTGGAGTGTGGCTTTGTGGGTTCTGACAGCGTTGCTACCACTGGGTTCGGTGATGGGAGTCCAGGTGCCTTCTTAAGGCGCGGTCATCCCTAGGTGAGTTTTGGGCTTACTGTGACTTATGCATTGACTGCAAAGGCTGCAGATGGCAACACTATTGTCAGCAGCGGACAAATTAAAAAAACCCACACTGCGGAGCCATGTGCTGGCGTCCTGGGAGCGCCAGATGTGACCATACATGGTTGATGGCTAGCTCCTGATACGTTAGCAGTCTGGTTTGTCCCTCCTGTGCAATTTAAGTTTGCCTGCTTCTCCTCCCTATCTGCTCCATCTCTCCCTCTGAACTCCCCTCCTCTCCCTCTCTTGTGAGCACCCACGTGACATCCATAGACACGTCATCATCAATGTCACCTTCCCCATCACTAACATTAGAGGTCTCGGAGTAGGCAGCAACAGCGTGGACCAACCTCCTTGGGTGGATCTGGGTACTGTCGTCAGACTGCTGAGTGGCGGCTGTTGCTACCTCTTCTTCCTGATCTGATGTCAAGAATGGATGCGCATCGCAAATGTCTTGTTATGGATCGTAAAATAGTTCCTGTGACTCAAGCAGAGGGTATATGGTGGTGCTGGTGTTGGTGGTGGTGTCTTTGGGGGTGCACACAGCAGGGAGTGAAGAGGGTGCAGATAGAGAGGATGAGTTGGGTGCAGAAGAGGAAGGCTGAGTGAGCCACTCAACCAAGTCTGGTGCGTCCTTTGACATAATCGAACACACCTTCTGCAGCTTCCCACTTTGGCTCTGGCCTAGTGCTCCTGCCCTACGGTATGGTGTGAGAGCTGGTGTGGTCCGGGGGGGAAGGGGTATGGCGCGGTCCGTCTGTCGCCCCCCCCCCCCCCCAGCCCATGGAGCACCAGCTGCCACTGTGTTCATGTCCCATAGACTTTAATGGAGTTTACAACATTTCCCCTGTTCGAGATGCTCTGGTGCGAACCGAACAGGGGGGTGTATGGCTCATCACTATTAGTAACTCCCATGCATGTGTGATGTCATCACAGCCAATCCATTCAAAAAGCTGGAGATTGTAAACCCTGAAGGAAGACCATGCAAAGATGGAAGTGCCAGGAGCAATTATAGCTCTGCACTGGAGAGCTCCGTCAAAAAAGTTTGTCATGTTGTGTTAGTATGCACCTCATACTAGCACATTATGGCAACAATCTCCAGGGGGGCATTTAAAAATTGGATAGTTTACTACCACTTTTTTTTTTTTTTTTAATTCTTTTTATTTCAATATGTGCATAAAAATGAACATTCCAAACGTCCTTTCAACAAAGGGACAAAACAATATAAAATAAAAAAATTATACAATATCCAAATAATTATCTGTTTACTTAGTATTCATAATCTCTTTATGGCAAGGTATATCCATTTAGCTTAATTGATCGCCGTTGTCCTGGTGTGCCCCAATCCCTTGCTCCATCGCAATCATAGATTTATTTCCTCATCATACTATTTGCATCCCTCTATATCCTCTTGGTTATCTCCTTATATTCAACCATTGGTTAATGTTGATTGACACCAATTATCCCAAATTTTATTATATTTCTTTGAGCATCCTCTATGCATATACAATACTTTTTCAAATGGTAAAATCTGATTTACCGCTCTTATCCAGTTCTTAACAGCAGGGGGCTTCACTTGAATCCACTTAAGTGTGATTGTTTTCCTTGCCATAAACAGCGTTTCTCTAAGCATTATCTTGTGATATCTAGACCATGTTATTTCATCTAATATACCCAGCAAACAGGTTTCTGGGGTCAAAGGTACAGGCATATTCAGGACAGAGGATAATATTTGAATTATTTCCTGCCAGAATCTTGATATCACTGGACAAAACCACATAATATGTATAAAGTCTGCCCACTTAGCACTGCATCTCAAACATTTAGGAGATGCAATGCTTTGCATTGCATAAAGTCTACTTGGAGAGAGATATGATTGATGTAGCATATATAATTGTATTAACCTATTGTTTGCTGCTGGCGATACATATAAATGGGATGAACAGGCTTCTTTTCAATCTTCGTCATTTAAATTGGGAATTATTTCCTGCCATTTTGTTCTTATTGCCAAGGGATTCGTTCCTGAATTAACCCTGGTTAAATGTGCATATATTTTAGAGATTAATCCTTTAGGGCCCTGGGACCTAAGGACACCAATCATTGGATATCTAGAGATCCCAGGTCCCAAAACTCCAAATTGCGCTTGTAACGCATGTCGCAACTGTAGGTATCTATATAATGAGGTATGTGGTATATCATATTTCATTTGTATATCTGAAAAAGAGTACATATGTGTTATGTCATATACGTCTGCAAGGACGGATATCCCTTTTTGTTCCCAGAACTGATACTCTACCAATTGTTTCAGTTGATTAAACATTGGGTTTCGCCATAGTGGGAGAGCCATGTTTATTTGTGTGTTTCCCTCTATACGTTTTGCCTCTCTCCATATTGTACGAGCTAATGTTAACATTGGTATTTGCTTATATTTTAATTTATTAAAAGGTGCTTCTAGGGCTATAAGTAAATTATCGATTTGTAAAACATGAGCCAGGTGTGATTCTACCATCTGTAGTGTTACTGGTACTATCCATCCTGTGAGATGTTTAACCACTTGCCGACCGCCGCACGACTATCTACGTCGGCGGTCAGCCCCTCACAGGCAAAGTGACGTAGGTCTACGTCACTAGCTTGTGAGGGTCTAGGGAGCGAGCGCGCGCCCCCGGAGGCGCGCTCCCGCTCCCGAGTGGTCACGGACCCCCCCGCACGTGTGACCGGCGGACCCGATGTCCGCCGGCCACTCTGCGATCGGCGGGGGAGAGGGAGAAAGTCAGGCAGCTTGTGTAAACAAGCTGCCTGTCATTCTCCTCGCTGTATGAGAGCTGATCATCTGGATCTACTATGTAGATCCGTTGATCACTCTGCATACAGCTGAAGCCCCAGCCAATCACAGTTAGAATCACGCCCCTAGGGACACACACAGCCCCTCCCTCTCAAATAAAGTTAACCCCTTCACTACCAGTGTATTTTTACAGTAACAGTGCATATGTATAGCACTGATTACGGTAGAAATGTCACTGGTAACCCCAAAAGTGTCAAAAATGTCAGTCAAGGGTCCGATCTGTCCGCCGCAATGTCGCAGTACCGCAAAAAAAATCGCAGATCGCCGCCATTACGCGTTAAAAAAAAAAACAACAAAAATGACAAAAATCTTTCCCTTAGTTAGTAAACGCAATAACTTTTGCGCAAACCAATCAAAATACGCTTTTTGCGATTTTTTTTTACCAAACATAGGTAGCATAAAACAAATTGGCCGAAAATTTTAAAAAATTTTGATTTTTACATTTTTTTGGGGGGGAATTTCATATAAAAAAAAGGGAAAAATATTGCTATTTTTGCAAAATGGACGCTCTTTTTTTGTTTATAGCGCGTGATCAAAAAATCGCACAGGTGATCAAATACCGCCAAAAGAAAGCTCTGTTTGTGGGAAAAAAAGGACGCCAAATTCGTTTAGGTACAGCGTCGCACGACCGCGCAATTCTCCGTTAAAGTCACGCAGTGCCAAATCGCAAAATACCCCCTGGTCGGAATGGGGGTAAAATCTTCCGGGGCTTAAGTGGTTAAGTTGTCCAGTGAGATAGTATCTGTATATATTAGGAAGTGCCATACCTGCTTCTGTTTTAGCTCTCTGAAGTTTGGTTAACCTTATTATATTTCTACCCTTTCCCCAAATAAATGTGGTAAATAGGGCATCTATTTTTTTTTAAAAATAGCTTTAGGGACTATAACCGACATATGTGAAAACATGTATAAACATTTCGGTAATAGGACCATCTTGATTAAATGTATTCTCCCTGCAACTGAAAGTGGTAATTTAGCCCAAGTAGCTAATTTTGTTTTAATTGTTGTCATGAGTGGATTAAGGTTAGCCTGTAAAGCTGCTTGTGGTAATCTTGTAATATTTATTCCCAGGTATTTGAAAGAGGACACTACCTTTAATAAACTTGAATCCTTGATTAGTGTAAGTAGTTGTGGTTGCAATGACATAAGGGAGGATTTTTGCCAATTAATTTTAAGGCCTGAATAAGAACCAAATATTTCTATTATATGCATAGCTGCTTCCAATGATCCATGTGCATCATTTAAATATAAAACAAGATCATCAGCATATAATCCCACTATATCTATCCTTTCTGCCAATGTAATGCCCTGTACAGAAGGGGTTTGCCGAAGTCGAAGTGCCAAAGATTCAATAGCTACTGAAAATAAGAGTGGTGATAGAGGGCATCCCTGCCGGGTGCCTCTATATAATTGTATGGCCTTGGTTAAAAAGCCATTTACCAACAGCTGAGAAGTTAGATTTAGATACATTATTTCCACCCAAGTACAGAATTTCTCCCCAAATCCAAATGCCCTAAGCACTGCCTGCAAATAGGGCCATCCAATAGAATCAAAAGCCTTTGCTGTATCAAGAGAGGCCAAGACACTTGAGTCTGGTAGTTGATCTCAAAGCTGAGCTATAAGTTGTGTTCTTTGAAGATTTATAGATGTGGATTTTCCTGGCATAAATCCAGTTTGATCTGGATGTATAATATTAAGTATTACATTGTTTAATCTATGGGCCAAAATTTTTGCAAGAATTTTGAAGTCTGTATTTAATAATGATATGGGTCGGTATGAAGCACAATCTGTTAAATTTTTATCTGGTTTTGGAATTAGTACTACTGTAGCTAAATACATGGATTCAGGAAGTCTTTTTACCCTGAAAGCTGCATCAAATACTTGAACTAGCACTGGGGCAAGAATATCCACGTATTTACTATATACTTCTAACGGAAGTCCGTCTGGTCCTGAAGCCTTTCCTATTGCTAGACTTGTTATTGCTCTTCTTACTTCTTCCTCGCTTGGATTTTCCTCTAATGATTTAACCTGCTCGGTCGTTAAGGCTGGAAAGTGTATTTCATTCAGATAAGTTGAAATTTCATCTGCATTATACGTAAGAGAGGTGGCATACATATCAGTATAAAATGTGTGAAAGCATGACATAATACCAGCCACATCCCTTACGTATTCCCCGTCAGGGCGCTGTATATTAGTTATAACTAAACTTGTACTTTGTTGCTTAGCCATATGTGCTAAAAGACGACTTGAAGTATTCCCTTGTTCAAAGTACTTCTGTTGATATTCAAATTGTTTGTATTTAGCTATTGCTGCTATATGTGTAGTATATTTTCTTACTGTCATTTCCCATTTTTCCCTATTTATTTCAGTTGGTGTTTTCAAAAACGCAGCTTCTGTATCTCTACATTGCTCTTCTAGATCTTCCGTTTCCTGCCTGGTGGCTCTTTTAATATATGATATTGTTGATCTAAGTGCCCCTTTACTACCACTTTAAAGGTGCTGGGGCTCAGGTTTAAGAAAGTGCTGACAGTTCAACTGCAGATCTATCACTTCCCGCAAAATCGTGTACCTGTACGTCATTCTGAGGAAGTGGTTGTACCAGGATAATGCCTGCAGCTAGAGGCATCCCCCCAGGACCATTTTTAGAGCAAATGCTCAGCTTTCATGTGATGACAACTGATGCGGCTAAGCAGCCGCTCGGCCATTAACACGAGCAGCGGGAGGGGATACCCCCTTCCTGCCACCTTTCACTGCTCTGCCCAGGTCACCTGTCCCACCGAGCAACCAGCTTACTGGCTGGCCAGAGTCCTGAACAAATCTGGAATTGGCTTCAATCAGGTCTCCGATGTATTAACCTGGAAGCAACATCATAACATAATTTCCGGTTTACTCGGCAGCCAACGGCGCCGATTTGTAACGCTCCTGCGTTTCATGTATGGTGTGGATTTTCAGCTGCAGAAATATTCCACTTCAGTAGTCATGTAAGAGAGATGCTGAGATACCATTCCCAACCTCAATGACTCATCATGTGTGGAAGGTCTTAATTCAGCTAGTAAATACACACACTCAACAAGCTGGTTCCTAGAGTGACTTTATGTATGTAGTAACACAGTGATGAAGATTTAAGAGACAGGTTGTGGAGGTGGTAGGTGACAGACACTTGAAGGTAAGACAGTAGCAGATGGATGCAGGTAGGTTTAGCAATCATGTATGGTAGCAGATGACAGAGTAGCAGGTGGACATACAAGAGTGATCAACCCAGTGCAGGAATAAGTAGCAGTAGTCTTAAGAGCTAGCAATCTAGATATGCAGATGTGATAAATAGTCTTTGCTATGCAGAGCTAGATAGTGTAAGCTTAGTAAAGGTTTATAGAGGGATCCCCTGCGGGGTACTTAGCACTAATAGCAATACAGCCGAAGGTTGGTTCAGGAGGAGCGGATGATCCGGAAGCGGGATGCAGGGATCAGCGCAGCGAGGTTCCGTCAGCGAAGTATGCTTGCAAGCACGAAAGCTTCAAGCCAAGTTAGCATCCAGGTAAGGGTGTTTGAACGAACACATGTGAGTGAGAACGGACGCCCTAAATAGCCATCTAGTGCGGCGCTGAGTGATGACAGCTTCAGTCTTAAAGGTGTATGCGCACCTTTCCAAAAGAGAATGGTGGGGCGCATACACTTGTGAAAAGTAATTTAGGGTACCAAAGGTACCAGAACATTACAATACCCCCCCTTAAGGCCGGCTCCTGAAGGCCTCTGGAGCTGGTTTGTCTGGGTATCTCGCATGAAAATTGCGGATTAATCTAGGGGCATGTATTTCAGAGGTGTTTAGCCAGGTGTCGTCTTGGGGCCCATAGTTCTTCCATCTAACCAAGTACTGAAGTCTTCTTCTGTAGATACGAGAATCCAGAATCTCTTTTATCTCGTATTCTTCTCCACCTTCAACTTGTACAGGAGGCGGAGGTGGAATATTAGGCCTTATTCCTTGGTCCGGAACATGGGGCTTCAGTAGCGACACATGGAAAATGGGATGGATTTTTAGGTCTATTGGCAATGTAAGCTGTACTGCAGCTTTTCCAATAAGTTTTTTGATTGGGAAAGGTCCCAAGAACAGAGGTCCAAGCTTTTTGCTAGGGATCTTCAATCTTAAATTTTTTGTCGAGAGCCAAACGAGGTCCCCGATAGTCTACTGTGGAGAAGGTCTTCTGCGAAGATCATAGTACTTCTTTTGTTGACTGTGAGCGTGTGCAATGGTAGTATTTAATAAACCCAGAGAATCCTTTATTTGGGTAAGATAGTCTGAGGCTACTGGGTTGTTTGAAGGAAGGATGCGTGGTGGAAGAATAGAGGGATGAAACCCATAGTTCAAGTAGAACGGACTCTGCTTGGTTGTACTGTGGGTTGCGTTGTTGTAGGCAAATTCTGCCAGAGGGAGAAGATCCACCCAATCATCCTGTTGGTAAGAAGTATAACAACGTAAATACTGCTCGATGCATTGGTTGACTCTTTCAGTCTGTCCGTTGGTCTGCGGATGGTAAGGAGAAGTGAGCTTCAGCTCGATCCGTAGTATGTGACATAGTTCTTGCCAAAACTTAGAAATAAATTGGGATCCACGGTCAGACAGAAGAGTTTTTGGGATACCATGTAATCTAAAGACATGTTTCATCAGGAGTTCTGCCGTTTGTTTGGACGAAGGTAGTCTGCGAATAGCAATGAAATGTGCCATCTTTGTCAGATGGTCCACTGACACCAAGATGGTATTAAATCCTTTGGAAAGAGGCAATTCTACGATGAAGTCCAAGGACAAAACTTCCCATGGAGTTTGGGGTATTGGTAGACTGCATAGTAGACCGGATGGTCTCGTAGTGTCAATTTTGGACCTGGCACAGACATTGCATGAAGAGACGAATTTTTGTATAGATGTTTTCATGTCAGGCCACCAGAATTGCCGGGAAATCAAATTAAGAGTCTTTGTCATACCCATATGTCCTGCCATAGGCACATCATGAGATAATTCTAAGATCTTGGTGCGTAGGGTAGGTGGTATGTAAAGTTTGTCGTTGTAGTAGAGGAAGCCTTCTGCATCAGTATTTAGTTGTGGTGGGGGTGAATTCAAACTTATACCATGCAAAACCTCTTCCTTCAAGGAACGGACAACTCCAATAATGCGTTTGTGAGGTATTATAGGAACGGAAGGGATTTCAAAGTAGTTTTCTTCAGATAGTCGTGATAGTGCATCCGCCTTTTTGTTCTTATCTGCAGGTGTGCAAGTCACTAGGAAGTTAAACCTTAGAAAGAATAGTGACCATCGTACCTGTCGGTGCGAGAGAGTTTTGCTAGTCTGAAGATATTGGAGGTTTTTATGGTCCGTGTATATTATTATTGGTAATTGGGTGCCTTCGAGTAAATGTCGCCAATTCTCCAGAGCCAATTTTATAGCAAGCAGTTCCTTTTCACCCACGGGGTAATTTATCTCGGGACTGCTTAGGGATTTAGAAAAAAAGGCGACTGGATGAAGTGGTGAAGTGTGGGTTGGTCATTGGGAGAGTATTGCTCCTACTGCCATATTTGACGCATCTACCTCCAGAATGTATTGGAGGGATGGGTCTGGATGGCGTAATATGGGAGCGGAAGTAAACCTTGTCTTTAACAAGTGAAAAGCTTTATTGGCTTCTTCTGACCATTTGAATGGTTTCTTTATGCTAGTGAGCTGTGTGAGGGGTCTCACAATAGCAGAAAAGTTTTTAATGAACTTCCTGTAGAAATTTGAAAATCCCAGGAATCGCTGTAGCGCCTTGCGTGTGGTTGGTGTAGGCCAATCCTGAATGCAGGATATTTTACTCATGTCCATCTCGATTCCTGTTTTGGATATGATGTAGCCTAGAAAGAGTACCTCGTCTTTATGAAACAAGCATTTCTTCAGTTTCACATAAAGGTTATGTGCAAGCAATCTCGATAGTACAAGTCTTACATGTCTTATGTGTTCAGACAGGGATCGTGAATATATAAGTATATCGTCCAGATATACCACAACACAGACATCTAGTAAGTCTTTAAAAATATCGTTTATAAATCGTTGGAAAACTGCAGGGGCGTTGCATAGCCCGAATGGCATCACAAGATATTCGATCAATCCGTATCTGGTTCTGAATGCAGTCTTCCACTCGTCTCCATCACGGATTCTAATGAGATTGTATGCTCCCTTCAGGTCCAATTTTGAAAAATAGGTAGCTCCACGCACCTGCTCAATGAGCTCAGGGATAAGCGGTAGAGGATAGCGATCTTTTATTGTGATAGCATTCAATTTCCTGTAGTCGATGATAGGTCTGAGACTTGAGTCCTTATTGCGAACAAAAAAGAGTCCTGCTGCTGTGGAAGAAGTGGAAGGTCTAATAAAACCTTTTTCCAAATTCTCATCCAAATAGGTTTTGAGATGGGAAAGTTCATCCTGTGAGAGAGGATAAACATGACCGAATGGCAATTTGCTATTTGGGAGTAGATCAATGCTACAGTCATAGTCTCGATGAGGAGGTAATGCTTGAGCATTTTTCTCAAGAAAAACCTCAGAAAGATCCTGATAACATAGTGGTGCAATCTCATCTGTCACCACAGACAGAATCTTCCCGGAAGACGGGAGGTTACACGTATCCTCGCAATAGCAAGAGAGGAAGGCCAGGGTCCGTTCCTTCCAATCTATGGTTGGTTGGTGTGTGTGTAACCAGGGAAGTCCCAACACAATGGGAAAGTGGGGTGAAGATATTAAATCGAAGGTAGTAGTCTCCTTATGAGACTCGTTAATCGTGACTAGAAGTGCTTGTGTCTGATCGGTGATTGGACCACAGGATAATGGAACACCGGTAATAAGACTTACTGAGACAGGTTTAAGTTTAGAAATAATAGGAATTTTATTTGAAGCAGCAAAACATATATCTATATAATTTCCACAAGATCCTGTGTCAATCATGGCCTTAGTAGTAATCCTGTTCTGGTCCCACGGTAATGTCAAACAAACAAAAATGTAAGGGTTAGTGAATGAAGTTGTCAATCCCCCTAGGAGGACATGTGAACACTCACCCTTCTTTTTGTTGACTAGGGGACAGACATTTATCTTGTGATCTGGGGATGCACAGTACAAGCAGAGATTTTCATATCGTCTTTTGGCTTTTTCCATAGTTGATAGCGGTGAGCGTATGGTTCCTACCTCCATAGGAACGATGTTAACGGCCGGAATCCGAGGGGAAACGGATAATGGCATTCCCATTTTCTCAGCCTTTCTTTCTCGTAGTCTTCTATCTATGGTAATACTGAGTTGTATTAATGCATCCAGGGTTTTTGGTAGATCCGCTCGGGCGATTTCGTCCTTAACGGCTTCTGATAGGCCAAGCCTAAATTGGGTTTTCAGAGATGCATCATTCCATTCTGAATCAAGGGTCCATCTCTTGAATTCCGCGACAAAGTCTTCTACAGGCCTCCTTCCTTGTTTCAAGGATCTTAATTGAAGATCGGCAGTACTCTGCCTATTGGGGTCATCATATAGGCTAGTGAGTTCTGCTAGGAACAAGGCATAGGAGTTGAGAAGCTGGTCGTTTTTCTCAAAAAGAGAGTCAGCTCAGGCTCGAGGATCGCCTGTTAGGTAAGAAATAATAGTACAAACCTTAATGTGATCAGTAAGGTAGGTACGAGGTTTTAGCAAAAAAAGTAACTCACATGCGTTTTTAAATTCGCGAAATTTTTTGCGATCGCCTGTAAATACCAAAGGGGGATTTATCTTGGGTTCAGGGGACTGAGCAGAGGTAAGTTGTGTCAGTCTAATTACCTGCTGCGACAGAGCCTGATTGTCTTCTTTTAATTCAGCAAGTGCGTGTATTAACGCAGTTACTTGCTGTTTTAATTGTGTCACCTGAGTGGTTATTTCTGCTGAATCCATTTGTAGGTTCGCTCAATCTGTAACGCTCCTGCGTTTCATGTATGGTGTGGATTTTCAGCTGCAGAAATATTCCACTTCAGTAGTCATGTAAGAGAGATGCTGAGATACCATTCCCAACCTCAATGACTCATCATGTGTGGAAGGTCTTAATTCAGCTAGTAAATACACACACTCAACAAGCTGGTTCCTAGAGTGACTTTATGTATGTAGTAACACAGTGATGAAGATTTAAGAGACAGGTTGTGGAGGTGGTAGGTGACAGACACTTGAAGGTAAGACAGTAGCAGATGGATGCAGGTAGGTTTAGCAATCATGTATGGTAGCAGATGACAGAGTAGCAGGTGGACATACAAGAGTGATCAACCCAGTGCAGGAATAAGTAGCAGTAGTCTTAAGAGCTAGCAGGCTAGATATGCAGATGTGATAAATAGTCTTTGCTATGCAGAGCTAGATAGTGTAAGCTTAGTAAAGGTTTATAGAGGGATCCCCTGCGGGGTACTTAGCACTAATAGCAATACAGCCGAAGGTTGGTTCAGGAGGAGCGGATGATCCGGAAGCGGGATGCAGGGATCAGCGCAGCGAGGTTCCGTCAGCGAAGTATGCTTGCAAGCACGAAAGCTTCAAGCCAAGTTAGCATCCAGGTAAGGGTGTTTGAACGAACACATGTGAGTGAGAACCGACGCCCTAAATAGCCATCTAGTGCGGCGCTGAGTGATGACAGCTTCAGTCTTAAAGGTGTATGCGCACCTTTCCAAAAGAGAATGGTGGGGCGCATACACTTGTGAAAAGTAATTTAGGGTACCAAAGGTACCGGAACATTACACGATTTAAATAAATACAAAGTGTTCAAAAATGCAAATTTTGACATTTTGAATACTTTGAAGTGCAGAGTAGGGGTTTGGGGTCTTTTAGACCCCAGATCCCTCCATAAAGAGTACCTGTCACTGTCTATTACTGTCACAAGGGATGTTTATATTCCTTGTGACAGCAATAAAAGTGATCAGATTTTTTAAAGGGATAAAGTAAAAAATAAAATAAAACAAATAAGAAAAAATGCTTATTTTTAAAAGTGCCCCCCGTCCCCGCATGCTCGCATGCCAAAGAAAGTGCATACGTAAGTCACGCCCACAAATGTAAACAGTTCAGATCACACATGTGAGGTATCGCCGTGATCGTTCTCTTTCACATATACAAAGAACTAGGCTAAATTTACTGTTACGGTTTTTTAAAATTCAGTGAAGTGTATTTTTTCCAAAATAATTGCATTTGAAAGACTGCTATGCAAATACTGTGTAACATAATATATATATATATATATATATATATATATATATATATATATATATATATATATATATATATATATATATATATATATATATATAATGCTTGGAGGTTCTTAGTAATTTTCTAGCAAAAAATACTGATTTTAGCAACAAAAATAGAAATAGGCCTGGTCTTTAAGTGGTTAAAGCAGACTTTTTTCTAAAGTAAGTTCTTCCATGACTCCACAGATTCCCTTCCCCTTATTAGTCTAATCTACTTCCTTTTTTTTTTATTGGAGCATTGTAACTGCAGTACTTTCTATGTAGTAAGAACTTGGTAACAATATTGTCTTAAAAGTAGTGTAATAGAGTCATAATGTCAACTAGGAAAGAGCTTAGTGTTTGGACCAAACATTCATTTTTACACTAAACTTCCAGTGTGGACAGCTTCCAACTGTTGAGGAAGCAGTGACTGCTTGCACGTTCTGCGTTCTTATCATCCGTTAACGTCACCCGGCCCATTCACTTACATGTCAGGGAATCCCCAGCCACATAAGCAATGAGCTGAGAATAAAGTGGTTTATATCATTGCCTAAATATGGCCACACTGGAGTATGCAAAATCTGGTGCAGCTCTGCATAGAAGCCAATTAGCTTCCAGGTTTTATTTACAAAGCTTAATTAAACAAACTGAAGTTAAAAGCTGATTGGTTTCCATGCACGGTTGCACCAGATTCTAAGTGTTCTAGTTTTAGTAAATCTCCCACTAGGTTACATTTTTTTTTTACTCTTTCACATGGAGGGGGGTGGGGTGCAGTATCTGGCAGCCACCTTTTTGATTAAAGGAGCTTCAAGAGCTCAGTAATCTTCTTGCCTGCAGACCCCCACAATCACCAGCAAGGGTTGTGAGGATGAGACTCCTGTTTTCATCTACATGGTGTGCCCCTAGCAAGGCACCACCCCCCATGTTGGAGGCATGTAGCCTAGTATGGTCCAGAAAGGGTAGGGGCACCCGCTAATCCTCCACCTTTCTGGCCAGCCAGGCTGCATGCACAAATTAAGGGTCTGGTATTAATTTTAGTGGAAACTCACACAATTTTAGAATCTCTACTGGACACAAAGAGTCATTTTTTAACAGGAGTGGCTACAAGAAAATTTACATGTACAAAGAAAAAAAATAAAGTTTCAATTGCTAGCAAATAAAGCTTAATTTCTAGTTTCTTTAACCGCTTCCATACAGAGCAGTTAGACACCCTTCCTGCCCAGACCAATTTTCAGCTTTCAGCACTCTCACAATTTGAATGACAATTGCTCAGTCATGCTACACTGTAACCAAACAAAATTTTTATCATTTTTTCACACAAATAGAGCTTTCTTTTGGTGGTATTTGATCACAACTGGGGTTTTTTTTTTTCGTGATATATGCAAAAAAAGAGCAAAAATTTTGAAAAAAAAACACTTTTTTTTAGTTTCAATTATAAAATTTTGCAAAAAATAAATTTTTCTTCATACATTTGGGCCAAGATGTATACTGCTACATGTCTCTGGTAAAATTAACCCAAATTAGTGTATATTATTTAGTCTGTGTGAAAGTTATTGAGTCTAGAAGCTATGGTACCAATTACTGAAAATTGATCACACCAGATGTACTGACTGCCTATCTCCTTTCTTGAGGCCCTGAAATGTCAGGACAGTACAAATACCGCCCAAATGACCCCTTTTTGTAAAGTAGACAGTCAAAGGTATTTAGTAAGAGGCATGGTGGGTTTTTTGAAGTTGTAATTTTTTCCCACAATTCTTGGGAAAATGAAGAAAACATTTTTTTTTCTTTTTTTTCCCACAAAGTTGTCAATTTATAAGCTATTTCTAACACATAGCATGTACACAGCAAAAATTATACCCAAAAATACATTCTGCTACTCCTTCCGAGTATGGCGATACCACATGTGTGAGACTTTTACACAGCCTGGCCACAAAAAGAGACTCCACGTCCAAGAAGCACCTTCAGGCGTTCTAGGAGCATAAATACACATAAAACTTTCTTACTACCTATCACACTTTTCAAGGCCCTAGAGCATCAATACAATGGAAAAGTCAACAAAATGACCCCATTTTGGAAAGCAAACACTCCAACGTATATTCTATGAGGCATTATGGGTCGTTTGAACATATCATTTTTTTCCACAGGTTTTTGGAAAATGTGGGAAAAAAATGAAAACTTTTTTTTTTACACAAAGTTGTCAATTTATAGGATATTCCTAACACATAGCATGTACACAGCAAAAATGACACCCCAAAATACATTCTGCCACTCCTCCTGAGTATGGCAATACCACATGTGTGAGACTTTTTCACAGCCTAGCCATATAGAGGGGCCCAACATCCAAGGAGCATCATCATGCATCCTAGCCACTTGCCTAGGTCTATTTTTGACATTTGGTGTTTACAAGCTAAAATCAGTTGTTTTGCTAGAAAACTGCTTAGAACCCCCAAACATTATATATTTTTTTTAGCAGAGACCGTAGAGATTAAAATGGAGATTATTGCAATATTTTTTATCACACCGTATTTGCGCAGCGGTCTTCCAAACGCAATTTTATTTTGGAAAAAATTCACTTTTTTTAATTAAAAAATAAGAAACCAGTAAAGTTAGCCCAATTTTTTTCCATAATGTGAAAGATAATGTTAAGCCGAGTAAATAGATACCCAACATGTCATGTTTCAAAATTGCGCATGCTCACGGAATGGCGACAAACTTTGGTACTTAAAAATCCCCATAGGCGACAATTTAAAAATTTCTACAGGTTGCCATCTTTGAGTTACAGAGGAGGCTCAAATTATTCCCCTTGCTCTAACGATCGTGGCGATACCTCACATGTGTGGTTTGAACACCGTTTACATATGTGTATGTGGGCGGGGTTTCCGTATGCGTCGCTTCTGCGCACGAGCTAACGGGGACAGGTCGCTTTAATTTTTTTTTTTTTTTTTTTTACTATTTATTTTATTTATTATTTTTTATTTTTACACCGTTTAACAAAAAAAAAATGGATCATTTTTATTTCTATTACAAGAAATGTAAACATTACTTGTAATAGAAAAAGGCACGACAGGACCTCTTTTTTGTGAGATCTGGGGTCAAAAAGTCCTCTGATCTCACAAGTACACTAAAAGATAGAAAAAAAAAAAAAAAAATTATTATATAAAATGAAAAAAAAAAAAAAAGGACCTTTAAACCGGTTGCTAGGCAACAACATTTTCCGTAGCTACGGTCCTCCAAGACCATAGAGTCAAGTGAGGGCAAGCTTGCCCTCACTCGACATCCTGTCTGTGAGGATCCGGGACCCGATCGTTTTCCCCGCTGCCGGTGGGTCCGGTAAGCGGGGAAAAGGACCGGACGGATGATCCCACGGCGAATCCGCCGCTGGGACCACCCTTATCGGAAAGCCAACCGTCCACCGTTTAAAAAAATACCAGGGTTATGGCAGCTATCTGCTGCCATAACACCGGTATTTAGGTTTAAACGGAGGACGTATATAAACCTTTTTGGACTTGGACATGGTGGCTGTATGAAGGGTGACAGGTACTCGGGTACTTTGTTGGGCAGGTGACAGGCAGGTGACAGGTACTCTGGTACTGATGAGCAGGTGGCAGGTACTCGGGTACTCCGATAGGCAGGTGACAGGCAGGTGATAGGTACTGATGAGTAGTACTGATACTGATAGGTGATACTGTACTGATGGGTACTGATGATCAGTACTGATACGTGATAGGTACTGATGAGTACTGATGAGTAGTGATGGTTCTGATGAGCAGGCGGCAAGTACTCGGGTACTTCAGGCGTCAGGTACTCTGATGAGCAGGTGGAAGGTACTCGGGTACTCTGATGGGTAGGTGACAGGTACTCAGGTACTCTGATGACGGGTAATCCGTTGACAGGTACTCAAAGTACCCGAGTACCTGTCATCAGAGTACCCGAGTACCTGTCATCAGAGTACCAGAGTATCCGTCATCAGAGTACCCGAGTATCCGTCATCAGAGTACCCGAGTACCCGTCATCAGAGTACCCGAGTACCTGTCATCAGAGTACCCGAGTACCCGTCATCAGAGTATCCGAGTACCTGTCATCAGAGTACCCGAGTACCTGTCATCAGAGTACCCGAGTACCCGTCATCAGAGTACCTGCGTACCTGTCATCAGAGTACCCGAGTACCTGTCATCAGAGTACCCGAGTACCTGTCATCAGAGTACCCGAGTACCTGTCATCAGAGTACCCAAGTACCTGTCATCAGAGTACCCGTCATCAGAGTACCTGAATACCTGTCACCAGCCCATCAGAGTACCCGAGTATCTGTCATCAGAGTACCCGATGGGCTGGTGACAGGTACTCGGGTACTTTGATGGGCTAGTGACAGGTGCTCTTTATTGGGGGGGGGGGCAATCAGTGTGGTTGGGGTGCACTGTAATCTGTAACTAGCTGTTACCACACTCTCTTCCTCACACAGGATCAGTGTGTGAGGAGGAGAACACAGTGACAGCTAGTTACCGTGTTCTCTGTTGACATTTGTGACTGGCTGTGATTGGACATAGCCGGTCACGTGGTAAAGAGCCAATTTCATTGGCTCTTTACCTAGATCGGGGATCGACTCTGTCCGAGGGACGAGCCTCGTCCCCGATCGCTGCTCTGCGCGCCCCCGGTAGCGCGCATTGCAGAGAGAACGAGCGGCTCATGCTGGAGCCGCTCATGTGATCGGCTGTGATTGACACAGCCGATCACATGGTAAACAGCCAATTTCTATTGGCTGTTTACCTTTATCAGGGATGGGCTATGTCCGAGGGACGACCCTGATCCCTGATCGCTGCGCTGCGCGCCCCCCGGGGGCGCGCAGTAGCAGCTAGAGCGGGCGGACATCATATGACGGCCGCCCAGATCCGTGCAACCACTTTGCCGACGTCATATTACTATGACTCGGTATGGAAGTGGTTAAAAAGCAAAAAATAGCACACAGACCAATTCAGGGCTCCCCTACAATACATAACAGGCACTTAAAAAAAAGAAAAGGAATACTGGAGAGTTTAATAAAAGACCACAAAGATAAGTTCTTGCTGGGAAAAATATTTTAAGCAACAGACAGCATGGATTCATGAAAGAAGTTGTAAAACAAACCTGATTTATTTTTATGAGGAGGTAAGTAAAACCTTGGATAGAGGGGTGGCTGTGAACATGGTATACTTGGATTTTGCAAAAGCATTTGACACAGTTCCCCACACACAGCAAATGCGTAAGGTAAAGTCTACAGGCTTGGAAAAATTAGTTAGCAAATTACGGTAATAGAAAATTGGCTAAAAGACAGAATTCGGAGAGTAGTGGTTAATGATTCATATTCTGAGTGGTCTAAGGTTATCATAAAGTGGTTTACCCCAAGATTTTGTGTTGGGACCCTTACTTTTTATCATCTTTATAAATGATATGGGGTCTGGGATTAAAAGTACCATTTCAGTCCTTGCAGATGACACCAAGCCACTGTATGCAGTGAAATACCATCCTTACAGGATGTCTCCAACTTACAAGGTGACCTCAATTCACTGTCTAATTAGACAACTATGTGGCAAATGAGGTTTAATGTTGATAAATGTAAATGTTGCAATTGTCCGCTAAGAATATACATGCATTGTACCAGAGGCGCAACTAGAACCTTTAGGGCCCCGGTGCAAGAAACCATGAAGGGCCCCCCGTACCCCTGGCAGGGGCCCTTCCCTTCAAGCCTTGGGCTCTTCCCACTGATCCGGGGGCCCTGTACTCTTGTTGCGGGGCCCTTTATTGCCATCTTGGAGCCTCCCCGCAGTGGTGGAATGCCAGGGCCCAGTTGCAAGTGTGACCTTTACGATCCTGGAAGTTCACCTACTGGTGTCAGTAGTTTTGGTATTTTAATTGTATTATTTTTTACTTTTTTATCATATTTTTTTAATTTCACTGACTATGACTCTGTCCATTCAGAAAAGGAAGGAGCTGGTAAATTACATATTTACCAACCCATTCCTGGTTCTCTATTGTGACACATCCCCTGCAGCAGCCAGCAGGGGAGGGGAGGGAGCACAGTGGGGGGTACCAGGGGAGCACACAGGGGCCCAGAGACAGCAGAACACAAGTGAACTGCATAGGAGGATTGGTGGGGGCAGCTATTTACGTCTAGTTGAAAAGAGATTTCATCTACAAATACAGAAAGATTTCTTCACAGTAAGAGCGATAAAAAATCTGGAATAGACTCCCTCCAGAGGTGGTTCTGGCCAGCTCAGTAGATTGCTTTAAAAAATGCCTGCATTATTTCCTAGATACACATAATATAACTTGACAAGACAATACAAGACAAATTTGTAATGGCAAAAGAAGCTAGCCTACTGACTAGACATGAATACGACTATCTAAAGGTGATTGACTATAATTGATATGATTGACTATAACACCCCAATGTTCTACATAATACCATAGATCCACAAAAGCCTAGGAAAACCCACTGGTAGACCCATAGTCTTACCAATAAAGGGTTGGCTGGTTAATAGGGGGAGGCTGGTCAATAGGGGGCGCAGCCGCCCCCCCCCCCCCCAAGGCTAGTCACGTAGCATCAGCATTAAAAAAAAAAAAGTGTACCTTTAATGCAGCAGGGCGCCGGACACATTGCTGCTATGGGGAGGGGTGGAGATTTTCCCATCATGTGCCTGTTTTTGGTGTGCTGATTGACGGCTCTTTAGAGTGTCCTCGGGCGCAGATCGATTCGCCCCGAACACTCCCACTCCAATTGCCGTCCTGTGGTTGGATGCCTCCTGTGAGTGGACGTCATAGGGGCGGTGCTTGGGCATCACTGTCTTCTTCCTGCCTGAGCCCGCCCACACGTTTTTCCATCGTCTCCCTGCTGCCCTGATACACAGGAGGATGCCGTAGCTGTGTGAGGGAGGGAGAGAACTTTCTGTCTGGACTGGGACACTGCTGAGCTGACTGGCTGTGAATATTGGATTGGAGGATCTGTGTGCTGTCTGGATCGGGACACTGCTGATAAGACGTGAGTAAGGGTGTGGGTGTGAGAGTAAACAGAGGCGTTTGGTCATGCCTGCACACAGAGGAGGGGGAGGGAACAGGGATCACACTGAACAGAGAGGGAGGACATGTTTGCCCAGGTCCTAGAGCTGCCTGTGTACACTTATCTGCTACACCTCAGATCAAATTGCATGGGGGTTCACACCTATTCGATCCGATTCATGTCCGAAGTGACAGTTCACACTGCGATATGCAAACTAATGTGGCGGTGTCATTAACTTTGTATTGACACCCCCAGTGATTGGCATATGGCAGTGTGAACTGCCTGGGAATCAAGTGCGATGCAGGAACCTGCAGTTGATTCGCAGGGTTCCCGCATCGCATATATGTGTGAACCAACACTTAGTGACTGCAGATAATGAACTGAGCTGCTGAACAGTTGGGAGAGATGAATACTGTTCCTTGATTACTGAAGGCCCCTTTCACACTTGTGTGACCTCAAAGTCACGCAATTTTTTACCGTGTTTTTTGCCGCGAAGCAATGCCTATTACATTTTTCTGTTTGCGCCCCCCCAAAAAAATTTTGAGCACCAGCGGCCACTGAATAAAGGGCCCAAAAGAAAGAGTAGGAAGATATTTGAATCTTCTTCTGAAAGACATGGTTACCCACCTCACATCATATGTGCAAGACACTCGTGATGTTTTGTTAAAAATTATTAATTCGAAAATCTTCTCAGTGAAGAGCTATCAGGGGCGTGTCAGCACAAATCTGATCACAGGAGTGCAGGCAGGCTGTGCTTCCAAGTAGAATGCAAAAAAGAAAACTGACCACACTGGGATGGATTGTTTTTCGTTTTTTTTTTCTGTGATCACTTTGAAATAGGAAAGCGGGGGGAAGCACAGGATCACTAGGTATTATATACAAAGGAACCAATGCAAAGAGAACAGGATACTCTTTGAATATTTTTTTAAAATGTAAGTACATATTAACACAGACATATATAATAAATATTAAATGTTGGGGTTACATTCACTTTAAAGTGGTTCTAAAGGCAGATGTTTTTTTTTATCCTAATGCATTCTATGCATTAAAATAAAAAAAACCTGTGTGCCTCAGCCCCCCTAATACTTACGTGAGCCCATCTCAATCCAGCAATGTTGTACAAGTGCCTCAGCCTTATGCTCTCTTTCTCCTGATTAGCTGAGACACAGCAGCGGTGCCATTGGCTCCCTGGATCCACTATATTACATAGATGACATGAGTGATAATGCGTAACCACTTTACGCTTGTCCTATAGACAAATAATGGCCGGGCAGTGGCTTTGTTATTCTGAGTGGACAGCATATGACTTCCTCTCAGGAAGCACCAATCATGCGCCCCCGGGACATGCAGTGGCACTATCTGTCATCGGCGGTGTCCATGAGACACAGCTGATTAATGATCAGAGTACTGGCTTTCTGCCGGTACCATGTGACCACTGTGCCGAATCACAGCAGGTCACATGACAGTTGTACACAATGTATGGCTTCCTATAAGGCCACCCAATGTGTACAATTGTGTTGCCAGCTGTGATTGGTCAATTTGATCACAGGGTACAGAACAGGGCTAATCAGAGCTCATCTGTACCATGTGATTAGATTTGACCAATCACAGCTAATCACAACAAAACAGACTGAATGAACCAGTTTCATTCAGTAAAATGATTGCTTATAGCAATGTAATTCACTGCTATAAGCAAACATGATGTGTAAAAAAAAATCTTGATCACTTCCTCAGAGTGGTACAATGTTACTATGGTAACGTTTTATTGCTCTGGTCACAGTGTGTCCAAAAAAAAAATTATAACTTTTTTTTTTTTTTTAATAATACTGTCACAAGTCAGTGTTTTTGATTACCACCACACCAGTTATATGATGCTGTACTTCACTGGTGACTGTAAAAAAAAAAAAATATTTCTTTATTTTACAAAAAATTATGACACAGTGGCACACTTTGGGCCCCCTAGTACCAGTTGAGCACCGTTTAAACTCCATGGCCCTCCTGAGTATTGTTGATGACCATGTCCATCCCTTTACAGTGTACCCATCTTCTGATGGCTACTGCCAGCAGGATAATGCACCATGTCACAAAGCTCAAAACATGACAATGAGGTCACTGTACTCCAATGTTCCCCACAATCACCAGATCTCATCCAATAGAGCACATTTGGGATGTGGTGGAACGGCAGATTCGCATCATGGATGTGCAGCCGACAAATCTGCAGCAATTGCCTGATGCTATCATGTCAATATGGACCAAAATCTCTGTGGAATGTTTCCAACACCTTGTTGAATATATGTCACAAAGAATATAGGCAGTCCTGGTACTAGCAAGGTTTAACTAATAAAGAGGCCAGTGAGTGTATAGGGGAATCTAGCTTAACAGAAATGTATGTTTAGCATGCTAGATTAATGATTGTTTAAACAGGACCCAAGTCTAACATCCCCTGTGCCCTGCCCACTACTTCATGAAAAGGATGCTCTTTGTTGTTAAATAATCACACGTTCTATGCAAACAGATTATGCAAAGTTATCTTTATTACTATTATATTAGCATTGATAATTTGCTGTTTTTATGCACTATTGTAAAGTTAGTAAGGCTGAGCTGCGATAACCGAGGGAAAGGAAAACAAAAAGTGACGTGATGGCTGCACACAGTATTTTATCTTTCCTACCTATATTACCTGTATTTCTTATCTATACAAACTGTATCTACAGTATATTAACTTTATTACACTTCTATCCATACAACTTCAGTTATTGTCTTCCATGACATGTAACCATTTAATATTGAAGCAAGCTTCAAGATAATACCCATAGCATGGGCACGTGCAATAATTATGAACTTTGTTTTCCCCCAGGACATCAGCTAAGCATAAAGTGTTACTAAACCCAGGAGCCTGCATTCACTATATGTGGTCTCCCACAGTACACAGAACATGGAAATGCAATTGTTTTAGTAAATATAAACTGCTAAATACATTTTCTCATCAGCAGTATATAGCAGATTTGTGACTTCTATCAGTGTCTGGTTTAAGCTTGTAGGAGGAGTTTTCATTTTTCCCTGATTGTCCTATGAGGCTGCAGGACCCCTGACCCTATGTCTGAACAGTACTGATTGGCCCTGTGTTAAACACATGCACCCTCCCAAGAAAAATAAATAAATGAATAAGAAATCTCTAGCAATTTACACCAAACTGAGCATGTGCAGAGTGTATCCAAGGCTCTGCTCTATCACGAGATAGGGACTGTGGAAGAAGGGGAGGATCAGAGAAGACAGGATCAAACAACCTTTTTACACAATGCATTGGATTAACCCCTAGGTTCCACAGTGAGTTTAACAAGCATGCTTTACTGCATATACAGACTGCTTTTACTTTTGGGGGTTTAGTAACACTTTAACTTCACACACTAATGTGGTGCGGGAAACCCCATAATCCATGAATGCTTCCCACACTACATTAAAATCGCACTGCCCTTGCGATCTGCAGCGGGTGTTAGTGCAAACAACACTCTAAACACAGGTCCCAATCACAGTGTTTTTGCTGGCACAGGATTCCACGATGCAAAAGTACAATGAGATCCGGTTGCAGTGTGGTTCCAAAATTGGTGCACAACTTTGGTGGATGTGGTGTGATTTGAGCCCATTTACAATAAATGGGCTCAAATTGCATTACCTGTGTGATTCATATGCCATTCATAGTGTGAACCAAGGCCCAGTTATATTTTTGCAGTTACGCTGAACAATTATTATTAAGGGGTTTCCCAACATACAGTACATTTTATAGCCTGTCTTGTAAATTATTTCACTTGTAATTTACATCACAGTCTTATGACAAGCAAAATAAATTCAGGGATACAGAGCATTTACTAAAATCACCTGAGTTGGACTTCAGTTTATTCTTGCGCAAATTGACCCAATCTATGGTATGCACCTACAGTATTGTGAAAAATGGGTTGAGAACGTTCATCAAACCACTTCAGGACTAAAGGCCGTTTAACCCTTACAGACCACACATTTAGTTATATGCCTATTAATTTGCAATTACATTTGTTAACATTTTTTTGGTGGAACAAACAAAGCTTTTAAAGAATGATATATATATATATATGTATGTATGTATGAATGTGAGTTAGGGACCTTAGATTGTACTCTCCTTGAGGGCAGGGACTGATGTGAATGTGTAATGTATATGTAAAGCGCTGCGTAAATTGACAGCGCTATATAGGTACCTGAAATAATAATAATAATAATAATTCCAGGCATTGGCTCATTCTAAAAAAATACACTGACCCAACTTGGACTATTGTAACTATGTATAAAATGTGAGTGAATAAATTACAAAGAAAATGTGATAAACAAAGACAAATGAAAAAGGGGACCTTCTGCATGCTATGCAATGTCAGGATATTGACACTGTAATATGCTTCAATATTGTAATCCTTTAATGTTGATATTGAAGGATTACAAACATATATAGATGCAATGTATCAAATTGTGACACACAAATTAAAACTAAATTAGATGCCCTGTCCCTTTAAATCATGTGTAACAAATGAAATTTGTTTGTGCACATATATAAATATTCTTTTGTATTTTACCTGTGTGCTGTGACCAAGGCTCATCACTAAAATGCACAATCTTGTGGTAGGTGAACTACAGGTATCAGCAGTTCTTCGAACACTCCCCATGTTCCATCACCACACATAAACTCTATCAACTTACCGGAAGAACTGACCTCTAAATAATAAGAGGTCTGTAGCACTTTAACAGAGGATGAGCCCTACGGACACCCGGATTTATCCACGCTAAAACCGCCAGCTCTCTAGGCAATCAAATGGTGGCCAGTGTCAATAACTCCAAGTGTTAGATGCTATCATCCCCTGGTGGATGACCCCTAGTTTTGGGTCAGATGATACATGTGTGGATCAGAAAGTATTCAAGATAGCAAATATGTATTCCCAATAGCAGTGTCATTTAGGACAGTGCCACAGCATGTGTATAAGGGGACCCGTGGCAGTGGTATATCTTGGACAGTTTGGTGAAGTTGCCTTGCCCCAGACGTGCAGCTTAGGAGGAGCATAATGAGCCCTATGGGTAATGAAAAATGTGGTCAAATGCTGTGAAAAAGATAATGAGACCTTAGCTTGATGCCATTCCTTGTCACTGAGAGACTCTAGATCTTGACGCCACTGTCCAAGACTGAGAACTAACTATCATTTGTAGTGAGTAGTAGATGTCCCCAATCATGCGCTGTTTGGAGATTTGTAGAAATGGCCATGGTTAGAATTGAGGAGGGATTGTGTTTTAATGGAAAAGACGCTGCTTGGCTCTGGAATGCATTGAAAGAAGAGTTTATTAGATAAAATATCTTTCTCTGTCAATTTATTAAACGGCTGCAGAACCTCATTGTTAAAGCGTAACCCCAATTTTGTTGAGAAAAAAACATTCCCCTCTGGGTGATCTATGTACATTGCAAGGATTTTAACAAACTTTGTTGCAGATTCCTACCTTTTGTTATTCTGAAGAAATTATTGCTTGTTCCTTTGTGCCTCTGTGCTGAGTGTGTCAAATGGTGGTTTCATAATTATCTATCAGCTGTGGCAGCTGCAGGGCACTAATGAGGAAAGCTGCTGGGCCTGCATCCCTTTAGACGTGTTCCTATTGGGAGTATCTCACCAACAATGACATTTTTGTTGCAGGGGATGCCTAAAATCTGACTTGTATCTTAGGCAGACTTCTAGGAAAATTGGTAAGTCAATCACACAAGCAGGAAATGATGTTTCTGGGGTGTGGTCAGTATACATTCTGTGTACAGAACAGCTCCAGTAGCCATATTGCATTGCAATTTCAGAAAATTACAACAGCTGCAGATTGGAAAGGAAAGGTATTTTTTAATAACATTCAATTGCAATATGATTTGTGTCGCAATTGTATATGCTATATTGTTTTTTCTTTATTTGCTGATTTTTTCCCCCACAAAAGTGGAGTTACCCTTTAAATAATAGATAAAGAAACAGGATACCGGCTCTTTTTCATGAGTCAAAACTCTCAAGTTTCACCACCTGAAGTAGTCGTGGGTTATTCCAAATGGACATATATTGGGTATAACCATTATGTGAGGTAAGTTGCTAAACTAAATTCCAAACCCTGTGAATTAAGTGGAGTGTGGGGAAACAATATTTACCATAAAAATTATGTGCCACTGTCAGTTGCACCGGTGGCTCAACTGGAAACTGATAGAGGAGAAAAATGCTGTATAGGGTCCTTGGGATCAATTTCATTCCAACCGTATAGATGCTGAAATTGTGACGCTAAAAAGGACAGTGTAGCTAAACCCTGCCCTATCTTTGGGTAGCTGCAAGACCCCCAGGTTAATCGTTGGATGTTTATACTTCCAAGTAAGATCCCTAAAAATAGCATCTACTTGCAGGAAAAATATTTGGGGCAACCATACGGCAGTTATGCAGGAGGTATAGCATTTTTGGCATCCAAACCATCTTTACTAGCTTTGCTCTGCCAACTACCATTAAAGGTAATCTGCTTCATGTCCTTCCGGTTGGTTTTAGTTGTTTAAGCAATGGGTCTAGATTTCTTTCTAAATAATTAGTCACTTATGGTGTACCTTGGACACCTAGATTGTTAAATGTTGAGATATTTGCTATTTGGGACGCATTACGAGTCTAATGGTAGGAGAACCGGTTTGTCCTAATTTATTGTGAAGCCCAAGAAGGAGCCTTATTTAGCGATCAGGGACATTGCCACCACCAGTAATGATGAAGTATCTCCCAAAAATAGGAAGATAATGTCATAATTAAAGGCTATTTTGTTCCCCCCCAGTGGCCTGTGGAACCCAACAATGGCTGATGATTGCCGAATAGCGGTAGCTAAAGGTTCCTGGGCTAGAGCAAAATGGAGGGGTGACAAAGGGCACCCATGCCTTGTTCCTCATCTTAAGAGAAAGGGATCTGAAACATGTCCATTCACTTGAACCCGAGCCACCGCAGCTGCATTGAGAAGCAGTATCCAGCGTATAAACTGGGGCCTAAAACTTAAAGCGTTTGTTAATCCAAAAAAAAAAAAAAAAAAGTTCCTGCTCCTTTGAAGCATGTTTTAGAGCACAGTGCTTGTGCTGTGTAATTTGGCTCCCCATATCACCTGACATACCTAGCTGATCCTGCCTGGCTATACCTTCCCCCCCTGTAAACTGACCACGGTGTATCATGGCTGCTGAGCCCTGAAACAGTGGTCAGTTTACGTGCCTCCATCCTCTGCAGCTCTCCTCCTGCTCTCCCCTATCCTCTCTCCCCTCCCTCCCTGCCTGTCTACTCATGTCAGTGCCCACCCCTCCCCTCCTTCAGCTCAAACAACTTTTACTATCCTCTATAATCCTCTATGTGTCCTAATGATGACAAGTGCTCCTGTCTCTGTGTTTTATAAAAAAAAAATGCCTTCTTTACCATATTTCAGAGCGATTCCGTGACCGGCCGGCTTGCTCTCTCCTCCTCTCGTCGTGACTGACGTCAGCGGGGGAATCTCGGTCCCTTCCACTGCATCTGTCATATGGGGAGAGGAGAAAGCCGGCCAGTCATGTGATTGCCAGGAAACGAAATACGGTAAAGAAGGCATTTTTTTTGTCTGGCTTTCTGCAAAATGATGTCTCGGTCCTTGTAGTTGAGGAGTCATAGCAGAAACTTTCTGGGAGTTGACCCAGAAGGTGGAGGTCTGGCTGGGACCCTGTATGCTCTTTCCATGGCAAATAGGGGAGTTAATTTAAAGTGGAGCTTTACCCAAAAGGGGACACTCTGATTGTTTGCTACCCCCCTTCTACTTTTTTTTAGAACACAGAGACAGGAGCATTTGTCATCATTAGGACACAGAGAGAATTATATGAAGTAGTCAAAGTGGGTTAACAACCACTTTAAGCACTGCCATAGAAAGTTCCACTCTATACTATCAAAGGCTTTTTCCGCATCAAGCGACAGTATAACCCTGCTGCCCATTTTATCAGATGAGATTGGCAGATTGAGGAATAAGCATCTAATATTCATAGTGGTGGACCTGTTTAAAATGAAACCGGATTGATCTGGGTGCACAACCCTAGAGATTACTGTTGCCAGCCTAGTAGCTAATGTTTTTGCCAGAAGCTTTACATCAAATGCAAGTATTGAGATTGGACAATACGATTCTTGGTTATTAGAAGTCTAATTAGGTTAAGAACAATAATAAATGCCTCATTCATTGAGGGAGAGGGAGATAACCAGATTCCAACGCTGCATTGAATACTTCTCACAATTCAGGCAGCAACTTAGCCCCATACAGTTTGTAGACTTCCCCTGGCAAACCATCAGTGCCTGGGGCCTTGTTGTTAGCATTCTGTAGTTCTCTAAAGTCAGAGGCCTATCCAGCATCACCTTGTCAGTTGCAGACAGTTCTGGTAATGTAATAGAGTCTAGAAAATGTTGCAACTCAACTTCTGCATACGACACTTTGCTACTATACAAATTTTTGAAGAAGTAAAAAAAACCAGACAAGATCTCTAAAATAGTATGTGTCACTCCATCCAGGGGTTCTTACAATTCTGCCACATAGGCTGATTGTTTTTGAGCTTTCACAACCATGGCTAAAAGATGACCCATATTTACCCCCCCCCCCCCTCAAAATAAGATTGCTGCAGGAAAAAACATTTCTGCTCTGCTTATTTATGGTAGATATCAGCCTAAGATTGATGACTTTGCACCCACTTCTGCTGGGTATCTAAAGTAGGATTTGCTATATATTGCAGTTCGGCTTACGAGACAGCATTGGCTAGAGCATGCTCCCATTCCCTTGATTTCTTTTTAATTTTTGAAATTTGTGAGATAAATATACCTCTTAGATAAGCATTTAAGGAATTGCAATATACAGGGAGTGACACTGAGGGTTTATTGGTGGCACTGTATACAGAGATGTCAATCATCACACCTTCCGTAGAGGGACAAAGGTCAAACCAGTAAGGATTCACCTTCCAGAAGGAGCGAGTTTGAGAAGAGTGCAGGGAAAATTTAAGGATTGATGGGGAGTGATCAGACAATGCCCTGGCCGCATAGGTCACAGCTGAAATTATAGGTAGAATTGTAGAGGTAGCTAACGCCAAGTCAATTCTGGATAAGGTTCTGTGGGTACCAGAGAAACAGGAAAAAACACAATCTTCAGGATGAAATATTCTGCAAACATCCACCAAGCCTATTTCCTGAACAAAATCAGTGAAAGAGGTATGAGCAGAAGCCACCTGGCCTACAGCAGAGTTAAATTGATCTAAGGAGGGGGTTAATATAGTTATTGAAATCTTCCAAAAATAGCCAGGGAACATCAGATTTATCAGAAGTAAAATGCAAAAAATCTTTCAGTACCTCTGACGAATAAGCGGGAGGTTCTTATATATTAGCCAACACATACAGCTTTTTAAATAATGTACAATACAGAAAAATGTAGCGACCTCTAGCATCCGTCTGCACCTGTCTGCAGGCGTAGTCAACATCATTTGCAATCAATATGGATACACCTGGAATAAGTAGTATAATTAGAATTAAATTGCACACTAAATTGCAAACATTTCAGATAGTACAAAGTAGAAAGGCTGAGATGGGTTTCCTGGAGGCAATAGATAATAGACGGGGAGAATTGTTTCAATGTAGTGAACATGGCCTGGTTCACTAAGCCCTCTAACATTACAGGACAGCTTCCAGTTGAGCAGACATAAAATAATAGTAATAAAATAAACATTTGAAATCCTGCTTTCTACATAAGGGGGGATTTTTAGTTGTACACCAGAGTCCCCACAGAAGTTTTGTTGGAAAGGAGAGCCCTTAATGTAAAAATGAAAAAGGCAAAAAGAGTCATGCACAGTATGTAGGAGGCAACCGTACCATTGGTGGCATCAGGAAGTAGTCGCTTGGATTCCTCTCACAGGTGGAAGGCCCCAGCAAGCATAATGAACATCTGGTGTGCATGATCAATAAGTCTGTGAAATATAATGTCAAAAGAAAAGAAAACGAAAAAATACACAATAAGAAGCACAAAACTCCAAAATAGCCATGAAAAAAATCTGTTCCACGTGGGAGCCACTACCAGGGGGGCCTCGTAGTTAGAAACAGAACAACTGGCATATTGTACCCCAGCGCTATATCTGGCTGTCGTGAACGTAGCAAAAATAGCTTGAACTTTAGCCATAGCCAGAAACGTATACTGGTAAATGCATCTGAACAAGGTGGAGCTTCACTGAACAACATTGTAGATTGGTGTAAGACCATGGGTTAATCTGGGTGCCTAGAGGATGAAGTATCAAGCCGGTGCAGAAGATGAGCAACCAGGTCACTTGTAGGTATCCAGCCATGAGGATGCATCCACTGGTGTATCAAAGAAATGGGTGTTGCCCTAAGCAACCACCCACAGCCTGGCTGGTTAGAGAGTGGAGTAAGTTTCAATTGTCACAATCTTATTTTGCAAATCCAAATGCTTTGCACGCTGGCATTGCACTATTGCAGAAAGGTTTGGAAAGAAAGATATCTTGGAACCATGCACTGCTATATCCTGGCGCTGTCTGTCTTTCTGCAAAATTATTTCTCGGCCCTTGTAGTTGAGGAGTCATAGCAGAAACTTTCTGGGAGTTGACCCAGAAGGTGGAGGTCTGGCTGGGACCCTGTATGCCCTTTCCATGGCAAATAGGGGGGTTAATTTAAAGTGGAGCTTCACCCAAAAGGGGAAGCTCTGATTGTTTGCTCCCCCCCCCTTCTACTGACACATTTGGCAAGGGGGAGCGGGTACCTGTTTTTGACAGATACCCCACTGCCGGGACATTCACAGAGTGCAGTGTGCTTAGCGCATGCGGAGTAGGGAACAGGTTGTGAAAATGCAAGGCTTCACTGCCGGTTTCCCTTACATGGAATGGGGGCAGAGCCGATTGAAAAATCCCTGGACAGGTAAGTGTCCTAATATTAAAAGTCAGCAGCTACAGTATTTGTAGTTGTTGACTTCTCATCTTTTGGTGGGTGGGGCTGGAGCTCTGCTTTAAATACTTGGTAGCCCCCCTACTTGTACTGTTCTTTTTATTTGTTTATGCCATTACTTTGTTGCCTTGATGGTATTAAAGCTGAACTAAGCCCTCTAATTTAACTGTTTCCCAAAACAGCTACATTCAAGGCATGCTGTGAATGATAACTGTCACGTTTGGTTGTGCTCTTACCCAAAATGTTAAACCATCAAATGGTTGGTGTCATTGCTGATCACATGTGCAACACCATGTCAACTGCAGATCAAACAGGGGCTAATATGGCAGCAAAGAAGAGGAGAGTTTAGTTACTCTTTGGCCCTTTGACCTCTACCTGCTTTATGCATTTTAGCTTTTCATTTGTAATCTCACTACTTGGGGAGGGGGGGGGGTTGTGAGTAGGATGGATTTCTTTGTTTTTGTGGATGGAATTATGTCTTGAGAAATATGTTCATATAAAGTTTTTATTTTTCTAATTTTTGTACTGAGGGTTTACTTCCTCTTTAAAAGACACAAAATCAATGAGTTTCCTTTGCAGGGGCTTTTCTGCATTTCTCTCTACTGCAAATAAATACATGTTCAGCCTCCTGGCTTACACATACAACACTGCTGCCATGGCCTCACCTTTCAGACCCTTTCGTCTATGGCCTCCAGTCAATTTGCTTATGAACTCTATGCGCACAACTTGCAGCCCCTTGCTGCTCTGGCTCCCACCTGTCTCCTAGGTGGAGCCTTCACTGACTCCTGGGCAGAGACCTCCTCTGTCTGCTGGGGTGGAGCCCAGCACCATTGTCAGGTCTCTACTAAACGCCCAATACACACCTGTCCAATTAGAATTCTGGTGTTTCTCAAAACCAGGACCCAGAATTGGAAAATTCATCTTTATGAAATCTCTGGACTCCATGTCTCAAACTGGGTTTTACTAACCAATGAGGAAACTTAAAAGCCAGTTTCCTCTAAATTACATGAGCAGCCTGGAGCCCCTCAACCTGCATGGCTGAAAATCCTGGGAAATAACTCTTTGTACACCATGGACAAGCACAGCACTGTCTCAATGATGGTAATAATGTTGTGCCAGGACCTGGATCACTTACTGGTGGCACTATGCTTCCCAGAGGGGAAGTTTGTAGTTCCAGTTACCCTAAATCCTGCTGCCTTGTTACTTCTCCTCCTTGTTCCTGATTCCAGTTTGTGTCTCCCCTTCCTATATTTTCCCTGCATCTCCAGTTTTTCCTCTGTTCGTCATTTGTTAATTTTGTATATACCGTAGTTAGTCCAATAGTTAGGATTTCTGTTATCCTGTTAGGTCATTTAGATAGGTATTTTGTCACTGTGCTTGTGGTTCATTTATACCTTTTATGTTTGGACATGTTTTGTTTTACTATAAATAAATTATCTTTAAGATGTATATATATATATATATATATATATATATATATATATATATATATATATAATTTGGCTCTGAAGAAGAGGGTTTTCCCTTGAAATGCGTTAGCCAGTTTGGACCCCGGATGGCAGTTCTCTGGCATTGGAACACTCTGGGTCTGACTATCCACTGTGCCAGAAACTAGTGGCTTGACATGCTGTAAACCTACATCACTTGTGAGCATGTATTATATTGATCTGTAATAAAATTCCCATTGGATAATGCACTAAGCCGGTGTGCCCTCTTTTGTTTCTGTTTTTACAGTTTTCTCCTGGACTACCTCAGTCTTCAGTGGGCAGTAGAGTCTAATTTATCTCCAGATGGTACCTTGAAGGGTCATACATGTGAAGATTTATCCCCAGTCCACCATACTCATATGCAGGAGGTGTTATTACCTTGTACATATAAATAAATATTTATTCTGGTCTTGTCCCAGTTTCCTAGTGTAGCTATGCAGATTTGGTCATCCTTGCTACTAATTCCTGACACATTGTTTGGGTTTGGTCCCTTTAATGGGGACAACAAAGAGACTGCTTTGATTACTCAGAATTAACACACAAGCGAAAAAGGTCTACAAAGAGCAGGAAACAGTCAGCAGATGTCTGTGTGGTGTTTTGCGGAACTAGATTCAGTGTGCTGTGAGCTGCCCTTTAAGACTCTGCTTGGCTTTGCGACCTTTTTATGACCCCGGGAATAGATGAGAACAATAAACCCTGTTGTGTGTCAGGCCCTTTACTGATGGTAAGCCGAACCTTTGTTTTGTACCAGACCTTTATGCACTGTTTTGCTTGCTTAATACCAGTGGCGGCTGGTGCTCTATGGGCCGGGGGTATCAGACGGACCGCACCATACCCCCACCCCGGACCACACCAGGTCGCTGCACACCGTACCCCCCCCCCCCCGACCACAGCGAGACAGGAGAGATAGGAGACAGGACAGGAGAGAAGGAGAGACAGGAGACACGACAGGACCCACCCTCACTCACCCTGCCTGGATGCAGCAACAGGTGGTAGCTTTGGCTTCTTCCCGCTGTCTTCTGCATCACCTCCCTCTTCCTCCATGCCCAATGGCATGGCTTCTCCATTCGGCCAATCGGGAGGCGGCCTCAAAACCCGCTTCCTGATTGGCCAGGAGGAGGATCCGTGCGACAATAGCGAAAGCCCACCCTTTTTTTAGCCTGTGAGAGCCTCTGGTTAATCACATGGTTAAAAAGAAAAAAAAAAAAAGCCCCATTGAACTCCATGCGTCCGGCGCCCCGCATGTAGATTACGGGGCCGAACACATGGATGTGGGGGGCAGCGCCCCTGTGCCACATATACACCAGCCCCCACTGCATAATACTGAAGAAAAGCTACCTTGTTTGGCTGTTTGAACAATAAAAAATGGTTTGCTTTTACAAATTTGGGTGGGTGGTGATCCTGGGCTCACCCATATATACACTATATTAGCAAAAGTATTGGAATGCCTGCATATACATGCACATGAACTTTAACCACTTTACGACCGCTCACATTGCTGCTACTGCGGCAATGTGGCTCGTTATCGTCCAGCGACGTAGACCTATGTCGCTGGACTCCTCCCCTTGTGGGCGGCGTGCGCACGCCGCCGGAGGCTCGCTCCCGCTGTATTCAGTTACAGCGGGAGTCAGGCCAGGGGAGGAGCGGTGGTGATCACCGCTGCTCTTCCCCGATCGTCAGGGATCGAGGGTGGAGATCCGCCCACTTGTGTAAACAAAGCGGGCAGATCTCCTAAGTGACAGGCAGGGTCAGATTGCAGGGTTCAGCATAGCTGAACCTGCGATCTGTCCCTGTGTCACATAGTCCCCTCCCCCCACACATGTCAGTAAGCACCAGGCATACATTAACCCCTTGATCACCAATAAAAATTAACCCCTTCCCTGCCAGTGTCATTTTTACAGTAACAGTGCATATTTATAGCACTGATTACTGTAGTAATGTCACTGGTACCCCCAAAAGTGTCAAAAATGTGAGTCAGGGGTCCGGTCTGTCCACCGCAATGTCGCAGTCCCGCAAAAAAATCGCAGATCGCCGCCATTACTAGTTTAAAAAAAAAAAAAAAAATTACATAAATTTCCCGTAGTTAGTAGCTCCGATAACTTTTGCGCAAACCAATCAAAATACGCTTATTGTGATTTTTTTTACCAAAAATATGTAGCAGAAAACAAATTGGCAAAAAAAGTTAAAAAATTTTGATTTTTACATTTTTTTGGGCGGGGGAATTTCATAAAAGAAATGTGAAAAATGTTGTTATTTTTTCAAAATTGTCGCTCTTTTTTTGTATATAGCGCAAAAAGTTTGGGTACAGCATCGCACGACCGCGCAATTTCCCAGTAAAGTAACGCAGTGCCGAATCGCAAAATATGGCCTGGTCAGGAAGGGGGTAAAATATTCCGGTCTTAAAGCGGTTAAAAATAAGCTCATTGAGAATTTTTTTGTCAAAGACATGTAGCTAAATACATTTTGGCCTAAATATATATGACAAAAAATTGAATATATTGGATATTTTTTAACTGTCAAAGTAGAAAAATATTGTTATTTTTTCAAAATTGTCACATTTTTTAATTAATATCGCAAAAAATGAAAGCGCAGAGGTGATCAAATACCACTAAAAGAAAGCTCTGTTTGTGGGAAAAAAAGGACGTAAATTTTGTTTGGGTACGGCGTTGCATGACCACGCAATTGTCAGTTAAAGTCGCACAGTGCCGAATCGCAAAAAGTGGCCTGGACGTAAGACAGCAAAATCCTCCGATGGTAAAGTGGTTAATGGCATCCCAGTCTTAGTCTGTAGGGTTCAATATTGAGTTGACCCACCCTTTGCATCTATAACAGCTTCAACTCTTCTGGGATGGCTGTCCACAAGGTTTAGGAGTGTGTCTTTGGTAATGTTTGACCATTCTTCCAAAAGCGCATTTGTGATGTCAGGCACTAATGTAGACGAGAAGGCCTGACTCGCAGTCTCCGCTCTAATTCATGCCAAAGGTGTTCTTTAGGGATGAGGTCAGGACTCTGTGCAGGCCAGTCAAGTTCTTCCACCCCAAAACTCACTACTCCATACCTTTATGGACCTTGCTTTGTGGACAGGACACTCTTGTGGCCACACTTGTGCTCCCCTACCTTTAGAAATTTGTGATGCATAAGTTCTCTAATTCTCAAGAGCCTGCAAAAGGACTCTAGGATTCATGTCATTAAGAAGATAGACCATTGTTATTTGGTAACCTTCCTTGAAGCACTTTACACGAGGAAAGTCATAGAGTTCATCCTGTCCTCACAGACAGAGCAGAGAACGAAAGATTTGGAGGATGTGCTACAAAAAAAACCTGTATCACACTTTTCCAGAGCCTGGCAGGATAATATCATTAACAAGGTGTCTCTAAGATTCCTGTCAGGGATGGAAGAAACAACAGTGGGGGTGGCTGCCAGAGCGATGGCATTAAAAGAAATTTCAGTCCTCTCCTCAGTATCCAGGGCTGTCTGCTCCCAGTGGTTGCATCACTTGGTGGTCAATTATCTAAGAGCAAGTGCAGATGTAGATATATTCAGAATGGTTATGAGGATAGTCCACTGGCTGCACTGGCTGTCCAGTATGCAATTCAGCTGCTGCGCTGCCCTGCAGCCAGAGTGCTCTCTGAATGTGCATTCAGTAATGGGGAGGGGCTTTGTGACAGACAAAAGAGTGGGATTTTCCACAGTCTTGCATCAGCAGATGCTACCAAGCCCCTGCTGCAGATGCTGCAGATTACATAGTTTGAGAATTCTGACACCTTCCATTTTTATTTTTTTTGGCATGCTTTTTCTTTCACTGCCACAGACCACGAAATATATTGTATATGATGCCACCATTGCCATATCCAGTCTCCTTCCACACACTCTTAGCATAATTTTCTACCTATCCCAACCATCCCTTGCCACTGTTGGAAATTTTAATTTGGGATTCTATTTGCTTCATAGTTGCAAATGCTATGAATTTTGTTTAGAACCTGTGCTCTGCAGGAATTTATCTTTGGGTGATATCCTGTTTGAGCACCACCAGCACCCAAAACCAATTTTTTATGCAGCTGTGTGACAGTTGCAGGTACAGTGAATATCTGGTAATATAGGGTCCATCCTGTGTTCTGCAAGGATTTTCTGTTACAGAATATAGGTATACCAAAACCCAATTTTTTTCATGGCTGCATGATGGTTTTACAAAATGAGGGGGGGGGGGGGGCTTAAGATGGAGAGATTGGGTGAATTATTAAATACAGTTTGGAGTTAGGAGGAGCGGAATGGAAAAAGTGTTTATGCTTCAAAGATTAAGGCCCGTCCTATACCTTCTTTCCCTTTTTTATGTAATAGAAGTCGGAAATTATCTGTACGCTGTGGGGTAAATGGAAGCCCATTTTGGGATTTTTTTAATCCTTTTTTCTCATATGTATATTTCAGGAATACTACCAGTGTTTGTGAATGTTTTATATTGTAATGTTTTTCTGTTTTATGTTTTTAAAAATGTAATACAAATAATTCAAAACAAAATGTACAATTTTTGACCATGGTCACTCCCCTCCTCCGCAAGAATAATGGTGTTGGGTTACAGTGTTGTTTTAAACTGTCCCATTTTTCATGTAGTCTGCCTACTTTCTCCCTCTGGAATAATGAAATAGCAAAAAGTCTTAAAGAAGTCTGCATAAAATGTTTACAATTGCTTAGGCCTATGGTCTGTTCTTTGGTAGTTTGTTTGGCTCCACTGTAATCAGTTGACGAGCTTAGATGAGTAGTGGAGGGTTTGGGCTGTTCTGGGCTCCACTGGCTGCAGATTTGATTGTTTCCCCCTGCCTTTTGTAGGATCCAAGAATGTAGTGGTCTGGAAATGCAAATCAACAACCTGAACATTTATGTTGTTTCAGCCAATCCCTGAGCCAGGATGCCCAAAATGAGACTGGAGAAGTGTATAAATAGTTTATAGCCTGAGACAGTCCTGTTTTTGTCCAGGAGGTGAAGTTTCCAGCCTGAAGGGCTGTTGCCCTTCCATGCAGTCCAGCTGAAACGCTACCCTTGCTCATCAAGTCTCAGCTATGCTAAACTTGGGGGGCCTGTTCACTGAGAATCTCTGAAGCTAAGCAGGAAACTTTACTGAGGATCAACCCTGGAGAGTTCACTAGGGAAATGTCTGTCTGATATTGGAAGAAGGCATCCAAGTGTCCAGGGACATTGTGAGTACAGACTTTAATGCAGGATCTGGGTGACTGTTGCTGCTGCCATTCTTTGTGTGTTAGTGCTAGTGCTTTCCTGGCCTGGGATATCTATTGTGGTGTCTCAATGTAGTCCAATTTCTGGGTCATTACTGTCCTAAGGGGACTCTCCTAAGGAGTTGCGCCAAAGTGAAGAGAGTCCTCTCATTGTTGTTCAGAGTTAACAGAGTATCCCAAAGATCAATATGCCTTATCTAAGTTTATTCAGCAATGCATTTCAGAAAAGGTGACCCCTAGACTGTTCATTGAGCCAAAAAGAGTGATTGTTGCTGTGTGCCTGGCTGCCACTGCACTCATTTGGGAGAGGAATCTGTGAAAAATCAGCAACCCTACATATTGTCTTATAAATTGTTAATGATTGCAATTGTTGCTCTGCATGACAAGTTCTTCTGGTTTCAAAGACTTATTGAAATAATCTTTTAACGCTGATAGATTTGGTTTTGTCTAGCATGCTAAGTAGAGCTGTTGAGCAAATGACTAGAGAGAAGTGGCAAAGGATATTGTATTTGTGAAAAAAGAAGGAAGTTGCATGACAATACTCTTACACTGGCCCAAATATTTCCACATAAATTGTTGTTTAAAATAGCCCTATTGTGAATGTACAATTTTGACAGGCCCAATATCTGAGTAAGCTATTTAACAAAGAACACAGAACAATACACTCTTCTAACTCTAATCTAGAAAGCTTTCCAACTAGAGCTACCAGGACTGGTTTTTCTGCATTAGGAAGTTTTTTTAAACTCAATTTGAGATTTTCTTACAGATGGAGCTAGCAGTGTAACTACAGATCATGTGGCCAAAAGTAAAATGTTAATGAGTTAACTGGGACAGTAGTGTAGTAATCGATTTATATAAGATTACCTATAGCGCTTGCTTGAATAAATAATAATAAGGAAATAATTCTAACACTGTTAAATTCAGACTTATTAAAGGTCATATAAACCCCGTGATCTACTATAAGTGTTAAAATAAATGGGTACACTTCACATATATATATAAAATGAATACAAATATTAAATAAATAAGATACATTTTGAAAGTTCATATATAGTGCATGAGGTATAAAATTACTCTCATAAAAATGTGCAAAAGTTCATGTGCAAAAAAAGTTCATGTGTAGAAAATGACATGACTTCTTGATAGTGAAAGTTCAAAAAATAAATAAATAAAGTGCACAGTGAAAAGTGCTTGATGCTGCTGTGATAGGTTTTCCACTCTATTCCTGGTGTCACTCCTCGTGCTCCACCGTGACAAGATAGAAAAATTTCACACTCACCGCATCGCGTGGGCCCTATGTGCCTTAAAACACTAGGACCTTTAGAGCTTTTGTGACCCCCAGGGCCGGGATGCGTTCTCTCCAGGTAGGCACCTTCTCCTACAGCAACGCTCCTCCTGTCATCAACCTCCAGTCAGCGATGTATGTAAGAAAGGAAGGTCTAGATAGTGCAGTACCGTTTTTCAACAAGTATATTTATTGCACAATATCCAGATGAGCCATTACAGGGACCAAATATAAATAAAAAGGCAGTAAAAGCAGTAAAAACAAGAAAAATCCGATAAAACGCTGTCACTGGTATGAGCTGCGGTGTGGAAAGCGGTACTTCTGGTTTGCGTTCCACCGAGCTCAAGTGACGTCATGATGTGCGTTCCATCTAACGTGTTTCGTCATTGGCTAGACGTCTTCAGAGGTGGCTGATGACGAAACGTGTTAGGTGGAACGCACGTCGTGACATCACTTGAGCTCGGTAGAACGCAAACCGGAAGTAATGGCTTTCCACACCGCAGCTCATACCAGTGACCGCATTTTATCGAATTTTTCTTGTCTTAAAGGGAGGGGATCATGCTCTGCTTCAGTATGTCACAGTACATGTTGGCATTCGTGATTCCCTCAATGAACTGTAGCTCTTTAGAAGAGGCTTCCTTCTGGGACGACAACCATGCAGACCAATTTGATGCAGTGTGCGGCGTATGGTCTGAGCACTGACAGGCTGACCACCCCTTCAACCTCTGCAGCAATGCTGGCAGCACTCATACCTCTATTTCCCAAAGACAATCTCTGGATATGACGCTAAGCACGTGCACTCAGCTTCTTTGGTCAACCATGGCGATGCCTGTTCTGAGTTTAACCTGTCCTGTTAAACCTCTGTATGGTATTGGCCACCATGCTGCAGATCAGTTTCAGGGTCTTGGCAATCTTCCTATAGCCTAGGCCATCTTTATGTAGAGCAACAATCCTTTTTTTTAGATCTTCAGAGAGTTATTTGCCATGAGGTGCCATGTTGAACTTCCAGTGACCAGTATAGGAAAGTGAGAGTGACAACACCAAATTTAACATACCTGTTCCCCATTCACACCTGAGACCTTGTAACAATAGCAAGTCACATGACACCAGGGAGGAAAATGGCCAATTTGGACATTTTTACTTAGGGGTGTACTAATTTTTGTTGCCAGCGGTTTAGACATTAATGGCTGTGTGTTGAGTTATTTTGAGGGGACAGCAAATTTACACTTTTTTACAAACTGAGCACTAACTACGTTACATTGTAGCAAAGTGTCATTTCTTCAGTGTTGTCACATGAAAAGGTATAAAAAATATTTACAAATGTGAGGGGTGTACTTACTTTTGCAAGATACTGTATCTCAAATGAAGGAAAGTTAGAAGGAGAGTTGTCAGCATAGACAGTACATAACTATGGATCAGTCTTAAAGAAGAGAAGCAATGCAGGGAAATTTTACACAGAATTTTCCAGCTAATTGATTTGTCTTCACTGGCTCACAAACCTTTACTGGCAAGAAGAAATCATTATTTGAATTTAAAATCGTAACGCTCTGGAAGATACCTTTTTGCACCCTAGCTGACAAGTGCTGAATGTTGTGGTTTAGTAGTCAGTTAAAAATGTATTAGCAATAATATAATATTAACCATAATAATAATTTACCGCCACTCCCAAAGGGACCGCTTGGTAATTTTGGGTTCTCTGTTCTGCGTCGCGATCTCAAGAACAACCTCAGCCCCTCTGACACTCCTGGTAGAAAGAAAATCTCTGCACAGTTTTTTCTATCTTTTTGAGTATTTAGCAGTAAACCCTCACACGCATCATTTATTTGTAATATAATAAATATTGTTTTGCCAAAGTTTGTAGAACACATAGTAGCGCGGTGGATCAGGCACCTTTCAACTACAATAACTTATATAATCAAATAACTGTTAGTGTTCCTGCATACTGTGCATTGCCTTTTACTTTAAAATACACGTTTTAAAACAGAATTTTTGCAAACTTACAAACCTTCAGGGGCATCTCTATAGGGTCATACAATTGTGGCCTGGCCACATCCGGCGGGTGGCCTGTGCAGCTCCCCTGTCATATATGTCTACACCTGAATAGGAGGGCCGGCATATAGAAGAACCAATCCCGCTCATGTAGCAACTGGAAGCCCTGCAAGAGCCAGAAATAAAATTTAGGAGAACGGTTCTCCTATATGCCACCCCATCGGTCCTCCTATCCAGCCTGGTGCTAGCTGTATCTAGGACCAAAAACTCAGTCTCCAAGCTCCACCCCTGACTCCAACCCTCGATTCCCGCTTTTTGCCTCAAGAATGTTTCTTTTGCCAGGCACGGTAGGAGAAACACCCCCTGCCCAGAGGTTGCTACTGGTATGGCACAAATACAATCTCAGCCACAGAGAGGGATTGTAAAAGAATGCACAGTGCACTGCCCAGCTAATATAGTGTGTCCAGGTGTCCTACTGACTGTCACTCTGCCCCCTACCATCACACTGCCCCCCCATACTGCCCTCCACTGCCCCTCCCATCATGCTGTCCCCCATACTGCTCTCCACTGCCCCCCTACCATCACACTGCCCCCTCATACTGCCCTCTACTGCCCCCTCCCTTCACTCTGCTCTCCCATACTGCCCGCCACTGCACCTCTCCCTTCATGCTGCCCTCCATACTGCCTTTCACTGCCCCCTCCTGTCACGCTGCCCCCTCTCATCACACTTCCCCCCATATTGCGCTTCATTGCCCCCCCTCCCATCACACTGCCTCCCACATTGCCCTCCACTGCCCCCTTCCTTCACTCTGCCCCCCCGTACTGCCCTCCACTGCCCCCTCCCTTCACGCTGCCCCCCATACTACATTTCCCTCCCCCTTCCTGTCATGCTGTCCCCCTCCCATCACACTGGCCCCCCATACTGCCCTCCACTGCCCCCCTACCATCACACTGTCCCACCATACTGCCCTCCTCTGCCCCCCATACTGCCTTTCACTGCCCTCTCCTGTCACTCTGTCCCCTCCCATCATATTGCCCCCCTCCCATCACTCTGCCCTCTTCCTGTCACACTGCCCTCCTCCCATCACACTGCCCCCTACCTGTCACACTGCCCAGTCACCCTTCTTAGATGGGGGTGGCCACATTTATTTTCTTGTTTAGACTTTCTTTCTTTAATTTTCATCTGGTGATCTGGCCAATAAGTCACTCACCTGTTTCAGAATCCAGAGGTGTGCTCACCTCGGCCAGTTTCTCCCTGTGTCCTCCCTTGGCGGCATCGGCATCTTTACTATGGGCACCCGGCTGTGACAGCTTGCGGCTTCACAGCCGAGTGCCCACTGCGCATGTTCGAGCAGTGCTGAGCTTTGTGACTGGTCCTGAAGTCTTCTGGGACCTGTCATGTGTCCCAGAAAACTTTGGGAAGGAGAACATACACTTCTGATCACCTAAGGCAGCCGGAATGGAAGTGGCTGCAGGTACCTGTCACAATTGGGTACCTGTTCCCCCCTCCTCCCCAAAAGCTCAGTTTCACAAACAGGAGGCCTTAAAGCAGAAGTTCCCCTTTTGGGTGGAGCTCCACTTTAACATGGTTTATATCAAAACTACCTAAAAAAACACAGAGATGACCTTGCTCAGTTAATAATTACTGCAACAACCTAGAACCAAAAATCTCTCCACTGAATCAATATGAAGCACAGTAGAGCCTATCTAAAACATTAAAGTATCTGCATGTCTCAGAGGTAGTTCCTTTTATTCCACATCACCCTACTCTTTGGTCCCCAAGCCCTAATCCAATTTAATTCCTTCAAATACGTTTAGTGAAGGATTGTTTGATTCCTTTTGGACCATCACACAAGGACCTGTCTGTTATACATTTTCATATAATTTGATAACCAAATGAGGTAATAAAAGCAACCAATAATCCTGTCATTTGAATAATACATCAGCATCCCAATAATATTTACTTTGACTCTTAACAAAGGTAATATGACTTTTTTGGAGAATTTAAAGCTCATCTCTGGGCAAATGTGGTCCCTCCCTCAATTTTAACCACCCACCCAGCTTCCTTCCATTTACATCTTTTTAAATACTCCCTCTTTTGCTTTTTCTTAAACCTTAAACCAGAGACAATTTGCGTTTTTTGCACATGTTTATATATTTTAGCCCTGAAGATGACATAAACCACCTCATAATTACAGTATACATTTTCTGAAAGCAGTCATACAAATATTTTTTTAAAAATCAAATCTTTATTATTTTTTGGCAATAAAATGGTGTGAGCAGATTTCTGCCAGTCACAGGCTGTGTCACGCCCCTCCAGCCTGTAATGTATCCCGCCCCCATTGTGTTTAGCTGGTTACTGGGCATGGAGGAAGAGGGAGGGAGTGGGCTGTCATTTACCACTGTGTATACACCTACATGTGTGACTCTATAGTCACATGGACTGCTCAGATGTGATGGGGAGGAAATACTCAGCATAGAAACTCACTAAAAAATGAGCATGTGCAGAGTAGCCATCACAGCTGCAAAATCCCTAGCTGAATTTGGGCAATAAACAGAAGGTGGAGGTAGAGAGCAGCAGGATCAAACAGGTTTTATGCAGAATACAGAAAACAAATCCTATAGTGCCTAAGTGAGTATGAACAGTATGTATTACACCATTTATTCATAGTTTTTTATGATGTGGGTTTAATGACACTTTAAAGACAATTTGCTGGATATCTTACTATCTAAATCCAAAGGCTCCTGTGTGCTGGCACCATGACTTTTTGTGGATTTACATCTCCCACGATGACCGAAAATAACAAAATAGAATGAAGGAGGCTTACAACCAGCTTTAACGTTTTAATTTGTATTAAAGCAGAGTACAAGCCTGCAAGATTAAATTCCTGACATGTCACATTATAGAGCAACCGCATAATTTTTCAAAGAATTTGTACCTTGTATCATTAAAGAGCAAGTTAAATGCCTGTGCCTACGTTGAGATATATGATCTGCTGAAGGCTATAGGAAGTTTTGTTCTCAGTCAGTCAGATATTGCTCTAACTATACCATGGTAACTTTATTGAACATCAGAAGATGAGAAGAAGCACCAGTGAACTGCAGAAGACAGCAAGTTACAACACAGTCAAAAATTGCAAAAGCACCAGTATTAGTGATTAGTAAAGCCGTCAAGGTTCAATTTGCCTGTAGTTGAGAAAATCCTATGTTTTGATTTGCCTGTAGTTCAGCAAATCTAATTTTTAAGTAAATTGCATTCAATGGGGGGAGTCTTAATACTTTTTTTTTGGCCATTTGTAGGGGCTATTAGGAAACAAATGTAAAAAAGGCACATCATCATGGGGAACATGTACTAATGTCAAAAATACATCTACAATTCTTTTCATAAGGCTTTGATGGTGACATGAAAATTATACAAATCATTTAAAATACAGGTTTGGAAGATGACCTAAAACTGTATATGATGTTATGGAAAAGCTCGATTTGCAGGGACAGCCTTGGTGAGTGCAAGTAAAGCACAGTTTGCTAACTACTCCCAATCTCCTTTTATGAAGTTTGTCAGCTCTCCTTAAAACAACTTAAAAAAACAGGTACCATCCCCCCCCCCTCCATTATTGGCTCTTGTAAGTCTGCTGGTCAGGGATAAAGGGTGTACAGAGCATCCTGGGTGGTCACAAAATTCACTGGCAAATTCACCTACAAATTTTCCTGTTCAACCAAATTTTAATCCCAGAGATTTATATTAAATTCATCCTTGGGTGAATCGGAACTTCATCCCTACCAGGATTAACATGATTATGTCATCGTTGAGCTAGCATCTCATTATAGAATGTAGATCTCAATGACAGGCAATATCTATCTGTCAGTGTTGCACTTTCACAATACTTAACATGAATGACCTGTGCATGCAAAAAATGTATCTGATGTGAGATCCATGTTAACAAATTGAATTCAAAATATTATGTAGTCTTTCTTTCAGTTGTACAAAAATAACTTACTTGATCTGGAAATGTTTACATGTCACAAAAAATGAATTCCTGAACATGGAAAAAAGGGATCTGTATGATCAGAAATGCTTACCCTGCACTAAATCTGGCAGAAAAATTCATTGTTTCACATGCTTTTTTCTTGCAATACAAAATATTCCGAAATAAAATATATACTCAAATTAGAGGAACTTAAACAGTTCTTACAGACAGTTATACTAAAAAGTATATCCTTGCCAGTAGAAATGTCCCAAACCTCTTAAGAATAGTTTACAGGAAATTTCAGTTATTCATGTGAAAAAGGAAAGAAACTTGGAAACACAAACTTAAGTTTTTCTCATGGGAAACAATCATTAACTATATCAAATTTGCCTATCTTCTTTTGGCAAAAATACTATATTCCAGTCCTAAACTCTGTTCAGCTGAGGGGACAAGTCCAAAACTAACCATTGTAGTTGAAAAGCCCTGTGTTTTTCGGTGATAAACCTCAATTTACAGCACTGTCTAATAATGGATTATCAAATACATGTGTGTATACCTGGAAACTTTTGAAAATTGCAATTGCTGAGAATGGGGTGGGGACGAGACGAATCACAGCAAATGGTGGGTGTTTCAAAATTGCATTAACAGAGGGAGGGGTTTAAAATGTGAGTGTTTGTACAAAGTGCAGGGGGCAAAGGTGGGTGACATATATAATCCAGTGGTCAGGTGTGTGTAATGTACAGACTGTGGGAGGCAGTAGTGGGTAACTTACATAATGCAGGGGTTGGGGTATGTGCATACATACTGTATATACATACATACACATTGTACTGTATATACATACTGAACATAGACATACATCCTGCATACACATACATACACACTGACACGGTTCTTAGGATGTGAGCCCACAGGTGAGCAGGTGACACAGGATCCCCCAGGGAGGGGAATCTAAGGGCCAGCCAGTGTTCTGCCAGGGACCCCCTCACGGAGGTTTGGTCTCAACTGCGTGCTGACCCCAGGTCATGACCCACAGGTTCACCCTGCTCACGAGGAGAGTTCCCAAAGACACAGTGCAGGCACAGATGGATGGATGGATGGATGGATGGATGGATGGAGCAAAAGGAGAGCCGGATAACTAGCCAAGGTCAGGGCAGGCAGCAGACAAACGTAATCAAGAGAACTAGCCAAGTTGATACACAAGAGATAAGTCCATGAGAAGTCAGGTAGGAATAATAACACGGAAGGGGCTCAGGAACAAGTTTTGCTCAAGCAACCAGAAATTGGTCTGAGTGGGACTTAAATAGGGAGACACATGGGAGGCTGGACAGGAAGTAGCAGGAAGGAAGGTATATTAACCATCAGGTGAAACAGGCGACACCCATAGCTGCTAAGTCAGTGCAGCAAGAGCAGAGCACAGGCTTGTGGAACCACAGGTGCCAGCAGACCTACAGCAGCTAAAGGTAAAAAACATATGCAAACAGTAAGACACAGATCATCTCTGCAGCTGCTCTGTGACACACACTGTATATACATACATACACCTTTGATGCTCATACAGACATTTACCCCTCTGGTGGTCTCCTAGTTTAGCGGTCAGATGTGTGTAATGTACAGACTGTGTGGGGCAGTAGTGGGTAACATACATGTTGCAGGGGTCAGGTGAATGTAATGTACACAGTGCAGGAGAAGAAGCCATCCTCCGCACCATCTCTTTTGTTGATTATGCATACTATGGAAAACCTTAAAGAGGAAATTTGCCTTGGAAAAAAATAAAAGTCAGCAGCTACCAATATTGTAGCCGTTAAGTTTTAATAAATATTCTCTTACCATCCCTAAGGTCCAGCACTGTCCTCACCCGTGCTGGTTCCTTACTTGTTTTTGGGTGCCTGGAGCCTCCATTCTGGATGTGGGAAGCCAGCTGGTGCTTCACAGCCGGCTTCCCACTGCGCATACATGAATAGCGCTGCCTTAACAGACCCGACCCCCTGGGACCTGTGATGTGTCCCAGGAGGTTACGGGAGTGGTGAGCTTTCTCACCACCTTGGGGATCTGAGTGGAAGTGGAGCAAGTACCTGTCAGAAATAGGTACCTGCTCCAAGAAAAAAAAAACATACAAAATTACTAAAAGGAGAGAGGAGGAGGAAAAGTAGAACTTTCCTTCTCAGGTGAAGTTTTGCTTTCATGAGATAGACTTACTCAGGAACACCAGGCCTGGAGCCAATTTTTCCCATATCCCATAATTTTTGCATATCTATGCACAAAAGCCCTTTCCCTTTTGTGCATATCTATGCACAAAAGGGAAATTCTTTGTTTACCTAACAATGTTCACACAATGAGCCTATCAACTTACCTTACCTCCAACTTACCTCCTGTCATGGACCCAACCAGGACAGGGAGTTTTGGAGGGGCATGCAGGGTGGCCTCTTGCCTACTGACTATGGGCCCTGGCTTTGGGGGGGAACACTACTCTTTGGGAGGTATGTGCCTGGGGGACCCTTGGAGTAGACTTACTTGAAATTCAAGTCCATGTCTTCCCAAACCACACAGACTCTAGAAACTGGAGGACTCAGATACATATTTGGAACCTCTATGCCCAAACCAGCAATGATATAGTCTTTTATTATGGTGTTAAGTGTCTTTCTGTTAAGTATATCTCTCCCATTGTGTGCCTCCTAGGTGTGCATTCCCATTGGTAATTGAGTCGCCTATTGTATCTGGCTGTCTAATCATCTCTTGGAGTTGAGAATAATATTGTGCCCACTTTACCTTATTATGGAACCATTGTGGGATGGTATGTGTACTTTGTATTCAGGGTTGTAGGCACCAGACTGTCTGGGGAGCTAGTTTTTATTTAGTTCATGTTAATCAGATCACTGTCAGCTATTAGTTGCTAGTGCACTTAAGCTAGTGTCGTCTAGATTCTTGGGTGAAATATTCAGCTAGATATGGGCTGAACCCCCCCCCCCCCCCCCCGGTTTGGTTTTGTGCCAGAACTCTCGACCATTGAAAAGGTTTGGACCCGAATGAAGAACCATATTGAAGTCTATGGGACAAAAACAGGAAAAAACTAAATTCTGGATATTGAAGGCTTAAGTGCAAGTTATTGGCCAAAAAAAGTGTAAGGGGGCCCAGCTACTAGGGGACATGTACCAATGCAAAAAGGCAGTGATTTTAATGATGCTTAAAGTGAAACAATAATAATGAAAAATTCCTTTAAATATAGTGACTGGGGGTAACCTTAGTCTGCATGTAAAGTGGCCTATCTGTACCGAACCTGCTGCAGAAAAAAAAAAAAATTAAATTGATTTTCCCTGCAAGCTTTTTTTATTTTGTAAACAACGGTTTGGGGAGCCAGTCTGTAGGATGAGGGCATAATTTAGTGCACATGGAACAAGATTCAATTTTTTGTTTGCTAAAGTCTGGTGTCTCATCAGATGTACCCTCCTATTTAATGTATCCTCAAGATATTTCATCCTGTGCTCTCTCTGCGACGGCAGGATGAGGTCTGAGACTTTTCCCTTATATTGGTAGTCAAGGAGGGTTGCCAACCAATAATAATCCTTATCCTTGAGGCTACAAATTCTCTGGTCCTTTTGCAGGCTTTTTAAGAATAAGAGAGCCATTGCACCACAAGTTTGCGAAGGCATGAGAAGCAGAGTCCTCAGGGTCACTGAGGATAACAGTATCTGGAACTGCCTCCTTCCAGCCACGCACTACTCCCAAAATTTCTGGGGACTGAAAACCAGCTTTTAAGGTTTGACGTATGACTTCCTCTGCTTCTATGCCTCCAAAACTACCTAAATCCTCCTCCTCCCTCTCCTCTTATGTGTCCTGTTGCATTGCAAGAATGGTGTATGCATAAAGTGGGCCTTGAGAGTAAAGGAAGTTCTCCTCTTCCTACCACTGCTCTGCCTCGAGTGCCCTGTCCAGAGTATGCTTCAGTGGGAACACAAGAGGAATTGTGTCACTGATGCATGCATTGTCACGGCTCACCATCCTTGTCACCTCCTCAAATGGTAACAGTATAGTGCATGCATCCTTTATCAGCAGTCATTGGCATGGGAAAAAAAGCTGAGGTGCCCTGAGCCGGTTCTTGTGCCATTCTCACACAGGTACTTGTTGATGGCCCTCTGCTGCATGTGAAGCCGCTGCAACATTGCCAAAGTTGAGTTCCACCTGGCAGGCATGTCACAGATCTGACGGTTTATGGGCAGGTGGAATTCCTGCTGAATTTCAGCTGACTGAACACTGGCTGTGTATGACCACCTGAAATTGCTACAGACTCTTCTGGCCTGCTTTAGAATATCTTGCAAACTTGGGTACCTGTTTAAGAAACGCTACACCACCAAATTGCCAGGCATGGCACATGTGTCCACTTTCCCTGTCGAAGGGCAGACAGAAGGTTAGTGCCTTTATTGCACACCACCAGTCCTGGCTCAAGCTTCCATGGCATAAACCACCTCTAGGCCTGCCCCTGCAGAGCTGAAAGAATCTCGGGTCCAGTGTTGTTCTCGTTCCCTAGACAGACTAGATGAAGCACTGCATGACATCTTTTAGCCTGAGTACTGGTTATTCATAGGACAATCCAGCAGAGGAGGACATGGAGGAGGAGGAGAAGGAGAAGGAGGTGGAGCTGACAGATCTTGTATCATCACCACCAGATGTATAAAAACATGGTGGCAAAACAAGCTCCAGCACTGAGCCCTGCCCTGCTCTGCCCTGCCCTGCATATGTCCTATTTGCATGCAGAGTTACCAAGTGTGTTGTGAATGAAATGTATTTTCCCTGACCATGCTTGCTTGACCATGTGTCAGCAGTAATGTGGATTTTGCTGCTTACTGCCTTGCCCAAGGATGCCAAACAATGCCTTCCACGTGATGGTACAGAGTTGGAATGGCCTTATGTGCAAAGAGATAGCGACTGGGAACCTGCCATTGTGGTACAGCACATTCTTCAAATTCACAGAAGGGGCAGAATCCACCAGACGGGGAGCCAATAGCCCCGCTTCTGTGTCTCAGCCAATCAGGAGGGAGAGTCCCAGATGGTCGAGGCACTCGTATACATCGCTGGATAGAGATGGGGCACAGGTAAGTCTGAGGGGACTGAGGGGGGGCTGCTACACACAGAAGGCTTTTTATCTTAATGCATAGAATGCATTAAGATAAAAAAAAAAAAAAAAACCTTATGCCTTTACAACCGCTTTAAAAATAAATTTGCCTCCCATGATGCCTGACCACCTGACCTCTGCTACACGTCAATACCTAAATAACACAGACAAGGCAAAAATTGAAGTTTAAAGGCAATTGCAGCCCTTTATTTACAAAATATACCATTGAATACTATTCAACTACAACATGAATGGAGCCCCAAGATTCTTGCGAATCTAATGCAAAAGTAGGGTAGCTTTACCTAAGATAGGTCCTCTACCAATTTATATAATGACCTCCTTAAATGACCTTGAACCCCACCAGTTGCTATAACTATGTTTATAACAACTCAAAACAGAAGGACAATAACCATGAAATAAAATTAAGAGGGGAAGAAGAGTGGGAAGATTTCCTGATGCCAGCTATCCTCCTACTGAACACTCTGCAGGGACCTTCCTGTATCCATCACCTAAACTCCTCCTGTTCCTTTCCAACCCCACCAATCAGGTAAACAACTCTAACTCAATGGTTACATTAATTAATTAACCACTTTCCGCCCGTCATATAGCAAAATGACGGCTGCAAAGTGGTTGCCCCATCCTGACTGAGCGACGATCGTGGTGCGGTGTGTAACTCTGTCACACCGCATCTCCAATCCCGGTAAATAGCCAAAGACGTAGGCTCTTTACCATGTGATCAGCTGTGTCCAATCACAGCTGGCCAGATAGTAAATAGAAAGGGCCGTTGCTCAGCTTTCTTCAGTTCGCGCCTGACAGGCGCGAGTAGTAGAGATAGCCTTGCGGTTCACCCGGCGGACGGTTCGCCGCAAATTTTGCTTGTTCGCTACCCGCCAAATTTGCGAACACATGGCGTCATTCGCGGCGGCCATATTAGTTTACATTGGGGAGAACTTTGACCCATGACACAGCCGTCAGGTGGAACGGGACAGCCAATTGAAACATTCCAGCACATGGACAGTCCCCCTACCCTATAAATAGACCTGACCTGGCGGCCATTTTACATTCCGCTTTTTGCCAGTGTAGGGAGAGGTCTGCTGTGCTCATCAGGGAGAGTTTGCTAGACACATATAGCGCTGTGAAGATCCACAAAATTCCTTTTCAGGGCTGGTATTTCGGTATAGGCCTTCTACAGTCTCTTTTCAGGTTAGGAACAGGTATCCAGTCGGTGCTTTAGGAGCAGTTCAGTTAGAGATAGGCTGCAGTCACACAAATCGCTATGTTAATGTCCACAAAAGTCCTTTTCAGGGCTGGTATATCGGTATAGTTCCAGTCTCTCTTCAGGATAGGGACAGGTTATTCAGTCTGTGCTTTAGGGGCAGTTAGAGATCGTCATCTGCAGTGACACAAATCGCTCTGTTAATGTCCACAAAAGTCATTTAAAGTGCTCCATTGTCGTTATAGGGTCTATTCTCTTTAGTATAGGGAGAGGTATCCAGTGGTTGGTGTAGGGGCAGTTAGAGATCGTCAGCAGTGACACAAATCGCTCTGTTAATGTCCACAAAAGTCATTTAAAGGGCTGCAATTTTTTTGGTATTGCTGTGCAGTGCACTAAAAGGGGGGGGGTGTGGGAGGGGGTTAATCCACGGTATTAAAAACGTTGTAGAAAGCATATTATAGTGGATTAGTAGTATTATTGTGCACTGTGCAGCATTGTGACAGGTGTGGTGGTGAGACTGAAATTTCTGCAGCAACACTACACACAGTGACAAAAGCACTTATTATAACTGGTGTGATAGACCAATTGCCCCCCAATACCACATATTGAAGTGGGGTGTTAACCCCTGGACTACTGGGTGGGCAGGCTTGACTTCTGGCCAGAGCTTGCACAATTTGCAATGGAACTGTTGGCTTGCCCCCCGTCCAGTGTCCTGTCCGAAATGACGTTTAGCGCAGCAGGGGGGATCGTGACCTATGAGCTAATTTTTGGAGCCTATACAGGTCGCCACTTTACTTGTGTATATACTACATTCTTTGCTGTCAGTTCAACCCATGTGAGCTAACTTTTGCAGCCTATACAGGCCGACACTTACTGCTCTGTGTACTGTGAATGCCTACTATACCTCTAGCCATCATATACTACGTTCTTTGCTGTCAGTTCAACCCATGTGAGCTAATTTTTGCAGCCTATACAGGCAGACACTTACTTCTGTATACTGTGTGAATGCCTAATGTACCTTTAGCCATCATATACTAAGTTCTTTGCTGTCAGTTCAACCCATGTGAGCTAATTTTTGCCGCCTATACAGGCCGCCACTTACTTCTGTATACTGTGAACGCCTACTGTACCTCTAGCCATCAAAAACAAAGTTATTTGCTGTTAGTTCAACCTATGTGAGCTAATTTCTGGAGCCTATACAGGTCGACACTTACTTGTGTATACTGTGAACGCCTACTGTACCTCTAGCCATCAAATACTACGTTCTTTGCTGTCAGTTCAACCCATGTGAGCTAATTTTTGCAGCCTATACTGGCCGACACTTACTGTTCTGTGTACTGTGAATGCCTACTGTACCTCTAGCCATCATATACTACGTTATTTGCTGTCAGTTCAACCCATGTGAGCTAACTTTTGCAGCCTATACAGGCCGCCACTTACTTCTGTGTACTGTGAATGCCTACTGTAACTCTAGCCATCATATACTAAGTTCTTTGCTGTCAGTTCAACCCATGTGAGCTAATTTTTGCAGCCTATACAGGCCGCCACTTACTTCTGTATACTGTACCTCTAGCCATCAAAAACAAAGTTATTTGCTGTTAGTTCAACCTATGTGAGCTAATTTCTGGAGCCTATACAGGTCGACGCTTACTTGTGTATACTGTGAACGCCTACTGTACCTCTAGCCATCAAATACTACGTTCTTTGCTGTCAGTTCAACCCATGTGAGCTAATTTTTGCAGCCTATACTGGCCGACACTTACTGTTCTGTGTACTGTGAATGCCTACTGTACCTCTAGCCATCATATACTACGTTATTTGCTGTCAGTTCAACCCATGTGAGCTAACTTTTGCAGCCTATACAGGCCGCCACTTACTTCTGTGTACTGTGAATGCCTACTGTAACTCTAGCCATCATATACTAAGTTCTTTGCTGTCAGTTCAACCCATGTGAGCTAATTTTTGCAGCCTATACAGGCCGCCACTTACTTCTGTATACTGTGAACGCCTACTGTACCTCTAGCCATCAAAAACAAAGTTCTTTGCTGTCAGTTAAACCCATGTGAGCTAATTTTTGCAGCCTATACAGGCCGCCACTTTTGTATACTGTGAACGCCTACTGTACCTCTAGCCATCAAAAACGAAGTTCTTTGCTGTCAATTCAACCCATGTGAGCTAATTTTTGCAGCCTATACAGGCCGACACTTACTTCTGTATCCTGTGAATGCCTATTGTACCTCTAGCCATCAAAAACGAAGTTATTTGCTGTCAGTTAAACCCATGTGGGCTAATTTTTGGGGCCTTTTATGGCCGACACTTACTTCTGTATCATGTGAATGCCTAATGTACCTTCAGCCACAGAATACTACATTCTTAGCTGTCAGGTAAACGCATGTGGGCTAATTTTTGGGGCCTGGAATGGCCGACACTTACTTCTTTATCCTGTGAATGCCTAATTTTTCAGACTGGAAATGAAAAACAATGGGTCTGTAAAGGTTCCGCCAAATTTTGGAATGGATACGGACCCATTTTACAGATGTGTGAATGGACCCTATATTATTAGACAATGTATTTACCGGCTGCTGTCAGTTCTGGCTGATTTAAGAAAAAAAATATATATTTTGCTGTAAAATAAAATAAAAAATTTAGGGCAACTTTTTCAATTGCAATACTTCTGTTATGACATTGTCCATTTGCTAGGACTATTTGTGCCCAGCTAGTACGTCTTTTGTGGCTGCAAATATGACCTAAAGGTTTTTAAAGTTCGCCTCCCATTAAAGTCAATGGGGCCCGCCGCGAACTCGCGGTTCGCGGACTTTTGAGAAAATTTGCGGCTGGCATTTGCGAAACCGCCCCGGCCGATGTTCGTCTATCCCTAGCGAGTAGAGGAGAGCCGATCGGCGGTTCTCCGGACAGGGGGGGGGGGGGGGTCTCTGCTGGTAATCACAGCATTGATTACCAGTGCAGACCCTTAGGGGATGCCACTAGAGCCACCAGGGATTTCCCACCCATGACCACCAGGGATGCCCACCCATGGCCACCAGGGATGCCCACCCATGCCACCAGGGATGCCAATCAGTTCTTAGGGAGGCTGACAGTGCCCTCCTCATCAGTGCTGCCCATTATTGCCATCTATCAGTGCCACCCACTAGTGCCCATCATTGCCCATTAGTGCCCCTATCAGTGCCCCTCAGTGCCACCTATCAGTGCCCATCAGTGCCGCATGTTAGTGCCCATCAGTGCTGCCTATCAGTGCCAATTAGTGTCCATCAGTGTCACCTATCAGTGCCCATCATTGCCACCTATCAGTGCCCATCAGTGTCGCCTATCAGTGCCCACCAATGCTGCATATCAATGCTACCTATTAGTGCCACATATCAGTGCCCATCAGTACTGCATATCAGTGCCCATCAGTGCCGCATATTAGTGCCTCATAATCAGTGCCACACCATCAGTGCCACCCCATCAGTGCCTCTTCATCAGTGCACCTCATCAGTGCAGGAAAAAAACGGAATTTTTGTAAAATCTTACCTGTAAAATTCCTTTCTCTGAGTCCTCCGACAGTCGCCGCCTCTTCATATTCGTCACATATGGGGTATTAGACTTTGCTCCGAAGGAGTAGCTAGGCAACAGAATATGTTAACAATAAAGCTTTAACATATCCCACCCTCAAGGGGTGGTCCCCTCAGTCAATACCCTCCTACTTCCTGCAACCATATCTCAGTTTTAGTGGAATAGCAGTAGAGTATACATTCAACCCCAAAAGAGGGGCGGGGGCGGCGACTGTCGGAGGACTCAGAGAAAGGAATTTTACAGGTAAGATTTTACAAAAATTCCGTTTTCTCTTACGTCCTCCGACAGTCGCCGCCTCTTCATATTCGTCACATATGGGGACGTCCCAAAGCAGTGCAAACATGAGGGGTGGGAAACGCATCCGCGCCGAAAGGCAACGCAGTCTCCACATCAAAGAAAGGAACCTTACCAAAGGAAGGAAACCAGCTGGGCAACAGCAAAAATAAGTGCTCAACAGGAGCAACAACCCAGGAAAAGACAAAAAAACCAGGGAATACAAAGATATCCCAACAGCCAGGAGTCCCCAACAAGGGACCCTATGGAACAGCCGCACTAAGAACCTTGCGGCCAAAGGAAGCATCCGCCGATGCCTGAACATCTACTTTGTAGAATTTTGTGAAAGTGTGCACGGTCGACCAGGTCGCCGCCTTACACACCTGGGCTACAGAAGCCCCATGACGGCAGGCCCAAGACGTACTCAGTGATCTAGTAGAGTGCGCCTTCACAGGCACAGGGGGAACCTTCCCCTGCAAGGCATAGGCCTGTTCAATGGTCTGCCTGATCCATTTGGCGATGGTAGAGGCCGAAGCCGCCATGCCCTTCCGAGGACCCTCTGGAAGAACAAACAAGGAGTCCGTCTTACGAAAAGACTCAGTCGATTTAAGGTAAACCCTAATCGCCCGAACAACATCCAGAGAGTGCAATCTCACCTCCTTTGGATGTTTAGGCTTCGTGCACAACGAAGGCAAAACAATATCCTCGTTAAGATGGAATTCCGAAACTCGTTTCGGCAGAAAAGAAGGATTAGGTCGCAAGACCACCTTATCCAAATGAACAACCAGGTACGGAGACTTGCAGGACAAAGCCGCCAGTTCCGACACTCTGCGAGCCGAAGTGATCGCCACCAAAAAGGCGACCTTTTTGGACAACAGAGACAACGAGATCTCCCTGATCTGTTCAAAAGGAGCACGTTGTAACACAGAAAGAACTAGATTCAAGTCCCAGGGGGGCAAAGGATCCCTCCTAGGAGGAACCAGATGCCGCACACCCTGAATAAAAGTGCCAACCAAGGAGTTGGAAGCCACGGGACGTTGAAACAGAACGGCCAGCGCAGACACCTGACCCTTTATCGTGGCCAGCGCCAAACGCTGATCGACACCCGTCTGAAGGAAAGACAGCACACGGGAAACCGAGTACGTGCGGGGTGAAAACCCCCTGGACTCACACCAGGCAAAATAGGCCTTCCAAGTACGGTAATAAACCTTTCCCGAGGAAGACTTCCTCGCGTTGATCAAGGTATGAACGACCTCTGGAGAGAGACCCTTCTCCTTCAGGACCTCGGTCTCAACAGCCAGGCCGTCAAAGCCAGCGACTGTAAAGCAGGATGGTAAATCGGTCCTTGAGACAGTAGATCGTCTCGAAGAGGCAGACGCCAGGGGGCGTCGACCGCCAGATTCACGAGGTCTGCGTACCAGGACCGGCGAGGCCAGTCCGGTGCCACAAGAATCACCGTGCTGCGTTCCGAGTGTAACCTGCGAAGGAACCTGGACAGCAACTGAATCGGTGGAAAAGCGTACATCAGCCTGTACTGATGCCACGGGGCCACTAACGCGTCCGACGCGTCTGCCCGAGGGTCGCGCGTCCTTGCCACGAACCTCTTCACCTTGTAGTTGAGGCGAGACGCGAACAGGTCCACATCTGGAAGACCCCACTTCGCGCACAACATCTGGAAGACAGCCGGATGGAGAGACCATTCCCCCTGATCCAGGGTCTGGCGACTCAGATAGTCCGCCTGCCAGTTCTCCACTCCCGGAATGTGAACCGCCGTTATCGCCGGGACATGAGTCTCGGCCCAAGACAGAATGTCGGCCACTTCTCGAGCCGCTCGGGCACTCCTGGTGCCCCCTTGGTGGTTGATGTATGCCACCGCCGTGGCATTGTCCGTCTGCACCCGAACCGGGCAGCCCTGCAGCCGGTCCGTCCAGCGATGAAGACAGAGCCTTATCGCACGTAATTCCAGAATGTTGATCGGGAGGGAAGACTCCCCCTCCGACCAGGTCCCCTGGGCGGACAGAACGCCCAGAACACCACCCCAGCCCGACAGGCTGGCATCCGTAGTGATTATCGTCCACGAGATCAGACGAAACGACTTGCCCCCGGACACCAACGGGGACTGGAGCCACCACAGAAGGTTTTCCCTGGTGCGATGACTCAACGAGATCTGAAGATCCAGAGATTGAGGTCGCCCGTCCCACTTGGACAGGATCTCCGCCTGGAGACCCCGCGTGTGAAACTGAGCGAAAGGAATCGCCTCGAAGGCCGAGACCATCAATCCCAGACATCTCATACACGTCCGCAGAGACGAGTGTGGAACGTCCCTGAGGGACCTGACTTCCTCCTGAAGAGTCCTGAGCTTGTCTTCCAGCAGGAAGACCTTCGCCTGCACCGAGTCCAGTATCATTCCCAGATAGGGAAGACGAACCGACGGACTCAGTGTCGACTTTGGAACATTTATCGTCCAACCGAACTCCTGCAGAGTTTGCATTGTGACAGACAGGTCCTTCTCCAGACCCTGACTGGTCGCAGACCGAATCAGAATGTCGTCCAGATACCCCAGGACAGAAATGCCCTGGGCCCTCAATAATGCCAGAACCGGTGCAAGCACCTTGGTGAAGACCCGCGGAGCCGAGGCGAGCCCAAAGGGCAACGCCACGAACTGGTAGTGATCCTCCGCAATGGCAAATCGAAGGTATCTCTGATGCCCCTCGAATATGGGGATGTGAAGGTACGCATCCTTCAAATCGATGGAGGCCATGAATTCCCCCGGAACCAGGGCAGCCACCACCGAGCGCAGGGACTCCATGCAGAACTTGCGAACCCGCACAGAGCGGTTCAGAGCTTTCAAGTCCAGAATCGGACGAACCTTGCCCTCCTTCCTGGGCACGGTGAACAGATTGGAATAAAACCCCCGAAATCTGTCCCGATGAGGCACCGGAACCACCACACCCTGAGCCCTCAGGTCCCGCACCGCCAGGTGCAGATCCCGCAGGCGCTCTGGAGACAGTTGTAGATTTGAGGGAAAAAATCTGCTCTCCGGCCGAGAGAGAAACTCGATCTTGTAACCAGATCGAACGATTTCCAGAACCCATCTGTCCCGCACACGGGTCAACCAGGGCTGAAGAAAACCGAGCAAGCGTCCCCCCACCCCAAAACTGGGTGAGGGCGCCCCTTCAGGCCGAACTGTTATGGGCCGCAGGTCCGGATTGGCCGGACTTCTGTTTCCCAGACCAGGGCTTCTTCTGAGAGCCTTGGCCTTTGAACGGTTTGCCCTTGTAGTGCGGCCGAAAGGCACGAAAGGACCCCTGAGGGGGCCGAAAATTCGCATGCTTCTTCCCAGAAGCCCCCTTAGCCTTGGGGAAATGGGGCAAGAGAGTGCTCTTACCCCCGGTGATCCCCTTAATCAACACATCCAGGGACTCCCCAAAAAGGCGAGACCCATCATAAGGCAGATTGGCTAAGGTTTTACGTGAAGATTGGTCCACCGACCAACATTTCAACCAAACCAGGCGGCGAGACAACACCGCCACGCTGTGCACACGTGCAGCCAACGGAATCAGGTCCAGGTCCGCATCACACAGATACATGACACCCTGGTGGATCTGATCCACCATATCCAGGGTCGCCGCCGAGGCCGAATCGGCCACTAGGACGCGCCTAAGCATCTGCGTCCAACTTGCGATCGCCTGGGCCGCCATGAGAGAAGCAAACAGAGCCTTAAGCATAGAACCCGTAACAGAATAAGTATGACGGGCAAGAGACTCCAGTCTCCTATCCGTGGCATCACGGAAAACAGGGGAACCCTCTGCAGGAATCGCAGTGGCTTTGTTCAAAACCGCAATTGCATGATCCACTGGTGGAGGCACACACCACCGTTCATCAGTGGCAGGCGAGAAAGGATAACGCAGCTTGAATTTACTTGGTACCGCAAAAGGTTTGCGCAGATCGCGCCATTGATCCTTAACAGCGCGATGAAAATCAGCATTGCAGGGAAAAACCTGCGGCGTCCTGCGTTTTCTCTGCGTCCCATAAGCCGCCAAGGCAGCGGGAGGACACACTTCGTCCTGCAAACGCAGCGTTTGCTTAATGGAAGCAATCAACTCATCCATGATTGCAAGCTCTTCAGGCGAGCCAGGGGGAGAATTAACGACCCCCTCAACTTCAGCCTCCACCTCAGACCCCACTAGATCAAGAGAGGAGCGGGACCCCGATAAGGGGGTCCCTGCTAGAACAGCCCCATCACCTTCACCCTCAGAATCAGAGGACAGAGCAACTCTGGGCCGTTTAGTAGATTGAGCAGCCACCAGCATTTGCACCTGGGCAGCAAGGCCAGCCACAATAGTGGCTAAATCCCCCCCTGGGGGGGAAACAGCGGTCCCCTGGCTTTCCACCAATACTGTGGGAAACTTGCCCTCCTGAGAATCCATTGCCCCTGTATGCCAGACAACCAAGGGTTAACTGCCCCCTTTCAGCAAGCGCGGCAAGCGCAGCCCACCGCACCCCACTCAGGCACAATGAGACCCCCACAGGGAATATACAGACTGAATACAGGCAATGGCAAACAGGAGTAGAAGGATAAAACCTGAGGAGACCCCGCTGCTGCTGCTGCCTCGATCGGTGTTCCAGGAAAGAGGAAGTGATGCTGCCAGGGCGCTCTATGTAAGCCTATGGAGGCTACAAGAAAATGGCCGCCGTGCATGTAAACCATGCGGCCGGAGCGGGCGCCGGTAAAATGGCGTCGTTTGGCGCCGAAATCGCCGCTCCATAGTGCATAAAAACACACACAAGCTTATCCCATTATATGGATACATGTTAGATCGCCGCAGCGATCGCTGTATGTGCCCCAACATGCCATAAAAACATGCCCCACAGCACACAGCTTCCCACACTGCCCAGCCTGACACACACAGTGTCACACAGCTCCCCCCCCCCCTTGCAGCCCACAGCATGCAGCCGAGAGATAGGGAGACAAGCAGTGTGAATAAAGGCAGGTTACACAGTCCCAGACTGAGACCCCCCCCCAGACAGACAGGTCCCCACATAGATACACTTACCTCACATGGCGTGGGGAACCCGCACAGGCGAACAAGCCGCTGCACATGAGGCAGGGAGAGTCGCAATTCAAGACGCACACAATGGCGGTTAAGAAACCGCACAGCGTCCGGTAAGGTAGCCACCTCACCAATCATCCCTGCACCGAACAGGGATGGGTCGTTCACTGTGCCAGGAGCGTTACCTGGCTGAACGCTCGATGGCAGACTGGGAAGCCACTGACCCACGACCTGCGATCAGGGGGATCAGCCCGAGACCCAGTCCGCATGATCCTCTTCGTCCGAAGAACTAACTAATGCTGACCAAAATAACAGCTAAGTAAAGGTAGAGAAAAAAAACTCAAACAAAATATTAAAAAGAAGAAAGAGTCTGGGACAAAAAGTCCCAGCACAGAGAGAGCCAGCCACTCCTGACAAGCTAGACATTAAAACTGAGATATGGTTGCAGGAAGTAGGAGGGTATTGACTGAGGGGACCACCCCTTGAGGGTGGGATATGTTAAAGCTTTATTGTTAACATATTCTGTTGCCTAGCTACTCCTTCGGAGCAAAGTCTAATACCCCATATGTGACGAATATGAAGAGGCGGCGACTGTCGGAGGACGTAAGAGAAACTTATTTATTTACAAAATTTTATAACAAGCAAAAAACTTTTTTAATTTGTTTAGCAAAAAAGAAAAAACCTTGTGGTGATCAAATACCACCAAAAGAAAGCTCTATTTTTTTTGGGGGGGGGGGGATTACATAAATTTGATTTAGGTACAGTGTTGCATGACCGCACAATTGTCATTCAAAATGCAACAGCTCTAAAAGCTGAAAATTGGCCTGGGCAGGAAGGGGGTGAAAGTGCCCTGTATTGAAGTTGTTAAACTCCTCCTACTCCAAAACTTTTAATCCAGTCATGTAAGCCCTACAACTATATCTCTCTGCTTTATTCCAGGCCTCTCTTTATATTTGTATATATTGTTAGTATAGCTTGCTTGTTGGTAAAATGGTATTAATACATTTACTATTTGTCTAAAAAATACATATAAATATAAACTTTTCAGATGAGTTTAAAAAACAATGTAGAATTGTGTAGCACTACAATACCAAAATGTGTAGAAAATATCAATGCTACTGTAAGGCATAGGAGGTTCCAATGTAGACAATACACACACAAGTATTATCACATACAAAAAGGAGGAATTGCCTGTATTTATTAAAATTAAACTATGTTTCATAATGTATTGTAAAAATCAGAGTGTGTTCCCCTACAGTAAAAGTTAAACATTTATGTTTACACTGTGAATTAGGTATCCCAGTTATTTGTTACCTCCCTCCCGGTAAGGGGGCAAACACATTTCATCATTTCATATAATTTATATAGTACTTAAGGGTCGTACACACAATCAGAATATCGGATAAATAATTTTCATTTTTTTTTCTTTTTGCATGCTAGTCTCCATATCGAAAATGAAGAGGTTACTCAATTTACAAAAATTCTCGTATTAAAGAAACTTCAGTAGTGATGTAATGTATTGTATTGAATTTTTTACTGTATTTTCAGATGAAAACTGTAATGATTAAGAGAAAATCCTATGATTTGTTAAGGTACTTATGATCAGGTTATCGTACGACTGCTTTGAAAGTGGTATTTTTTTTACGATTTTCTGATCTTGTGTACTAGACTTTAGGAGCTTAAATATATTGTTTACATTTGATTTTCTATTTGTTTCTGCTACTATATTTAACAAACTACAAATTAAACCAGCATAAATATCAAGCTCTTATTTTCAGTTTTAAGCTCCCTCTACTGGCAATTGCTCACATTCAGTCTCACATTCTAGCTCATCTTTGCTTCCTTATGTTAAAGTCCATTTAAAACAGGGCTATCCAGCTGTCCTCTGCAACACCAAGCGATTTAGGAATAAAAAATAAATTTTCCCCCAACTGTGCTACAATTGATGTTATACTTTCTGACATAATTTGCAGCTAGTTGCTTTAGCAGCTTGCCGACCGCCCCACAGCATATTTACTGCTACTGCTATTTAAACGTAAATATGCACTTCCGGGTTTTGGGCGCGAGTGCGCGCTGCTGCTGGCTTGCTTCTGCTGTGATTTTACACAGCGGGAGCTGATCAGTGGGTCCCGTGGACCGATGTCCGCCGGCACCCACTGATCATTCGGTACAAAGACTGAATGCCAGTCTGCCTATGTAAAAAGGCAGGGAGGAGGTGTCAAGGAAGCTAGAGAAGAGAAGGTATTTTGGAGGAATGAAGAGAACGCTAATCCCATTTTTTTCCCTCTTGGCGTGGTGTTGCATGGCGCGGAGAAGCCGCGTCTAAGCAGGTCTCGCCGGGGCTGTGGCTGATGTCTGGAAGCGATGCCATCAAAGGCTGCTAAAGCGTACTCGACCCGCTCCACCCGCTCTACACACTCCACTCACTCTACCCGCCCTTCTAGTGCAAAGAAGTCTGGCAAGCCACCACCACCAAGCCCGCTGCCCTCCAGCTCCATCACAAAGTTTCTGACCCAGGAGCCTGTCAGTGCTGATAAGCACAGCGAGGTACATGCCCATAAAGCTGATAGATCTCTCTCCCCACAAACACAAGCAAGCGGGAGCTTCTCATCCCTTTCATCCGATTCGGAGCCTATGGAAGATTTGGGAGGAAGTATAGCAGAAGCAGGAGATTTGAGATCGCACAGCAGTACAGGGATGCCGGCCTTCATGCAAGATTTAAAAAGGGAGATAGCGGGAATGTTTCACAGCATGGAAAAGTCGATAAAAAAAGAGCTGAGTGCAGTTAGAGCTGACATGTCACATATTTTGAAAAGGGTGGAAGAGTCTGAAAGCTGCCATGATATGCAGGAAGAGGCTGTTAAAGAACTACAGCAGTCAATTATTAAATTGGCTACAGCACATAGATCCACTCTTTATAAACTGGAGGACATTGAAAATAGAAATAGGCGTAATAATCTGGCATAAGAGGGCTACCAGAAACCATAAAAGACGAAGATCTACAGGTGATAACACAAGGTGTTTTTAATAAAATCCTAGGGCTCAGTGTAGGTGTCAGTGTAGGGGGGTCAGTGAAGGTGTCAGTGTAGGGTAGTCAGTGTAAAAGGGTCAGTGTAGGTGTCAGTATAGGGGGGGTCAGTGTAAGGGGGGTCAGTGTAGATGGGTCAGTGTAGGGGGGGTCAGTGTAGGTGTCAGTGTATGGGGGGGGTCAGTGTATGGGGGGGTCAGTGTAGTTGTCAGCGAAGGTGTCAGTGTAGGGGGGGAGTCAGTGTAGGTGTCAGTGTATGGGGGGTGTCAGTGTAGGTGTCAGTGAAGGGGGGGTCAGTGTATGCGTCAGTGTATGGGGGTGTCAGTGTAGGGCTCAGTGTAGGTGTCAGTGTAGGGGGGGTCAGTGAAGGTGTCAGTGTAGGTCAGTGTAGAATTCAGGAATGTCAGTGTACGGTTCAGTGGAGGGGTCAGTATAATAATTAGGTAGGTCAGTGTAGTGATCAGGTCAGTTAGTGCAGGGATCAGGTAGGTCTGTGTAGTGGTGAGGTAGGTCAGTGTAGGTGTCAGTATAAAATTAAGGTAGGTTAGTGTAGGAATCAGGTAGGTCTGTGTAGTGGTCAAATAGGTCTCTGTAGGTGTCAGTATAGTGATCAGTTAGGTTAGTGCAGGAAACAGGTAGATCAGTGTAGTGGGCCGTTTATTGGTCAGCTAGGTCTGTGTAGTGGTCAGGTAGGTCTGTGAAGTGGTCAGGTAGGTCAGTGTAAGTGTCAGTATAGAAATAAGGTTGGTCAGTGTAGTGATCAGGTTGGTCAGTGTAGGAATAAGGTAGGTCAGTGTAGGTGTCTGTGTAGTGGTCCAGGTAGGTTAGTGTAGGTGTCAGTAAAGTGATCAGGTAGGTTAGTCTTAGAATCACGTAGGTTAGTGCAGGAAACAGATAGGTCAGTGTAGGTGTCAGTTTAGTGAACAGGTAGGTTTCTGTAGTGGTCAAGAAGGTCTGTGTAGTGGTCAGATAGGTCAGTGTAGGTGTCAGTATAGTAATTAGGTAGCTCAGTATAGTGATCAGGTCGATTAGTGCAGGAATCAAGTAGGTCAGTGTAGGTGTCTGTGTAGTGGTCAGGTAGGTCAGTGTAGGTGTCAGTATAGTAATCAGGTAGGTTAGTGTAGGAATCAGGTAGGTCTCTTTAGTGGTCAGATAGGTCTCTGTAGGTGTCAGTGTAGTGATCAGGTAGGTTAGTACAGGAAACAGGTAGGCCAGTGTAGTGGTCTGTGTAGTGGTCAGGTAGGTCAGTGTAGGTGTCAGCATAGTAATTTGGTAGCTCAGTGTAGTGATCAGGTAGGTCAGTGTAGGTGTCTGTGTAGTGATCAGGTAGGTCTGTGTAGTGGTCAGTATAGTATTCAGGTAGGTCAGTGCTGGTATAAGTTAGGTCTCTGTAGTGGTCAGGTAGGTCAGTGTAGGTGTCAGTATAGTAATCAGGTAGGTCAGTGTAGGAATAAAGTAGGTCTGTGTAGTGGTCAGGTAGGTCTGTGTAGGTGTCAGTATAGTAATCAGGTAGGTCAGTGTAGGAAAAAGGTAGGTTTCTGTAGTGGTCAGCTAGGTCCGTGTAGATGTCAGTGTAGTGGTCTGTGTAATGGTCTAGTAGGTTTGTGTAGGGGGCGCAAATTACTAACCTTGCCCTGGGAGTTGACAACCCATGCTACGCAACTGTATCTACTAATAGCACTAATACCCAGGGTTTTTCAAACACCTTGGGGTGTCTACTTTCCATAAAGGAGTGTTTGAACTGTCCTGGCATTTTATGCCCAACATTAGAAGCTTATGCCATTCATCACACACTTTTCTAACTACTTGAAGACCAAGCCTTTTCTGACACTTTTTTTTTTACATGCAAAAATATATATTTTTTAATTGTAATGCACAGAAACATAATATATTGCCCACGTGTTTGGTAAAGTATAAAGGATAAACCTACGCTGAGTAGATAGATACCAAACATGACATGCTTTAAAATTGTGCACATCTATGCAGCTGCGACAAACTACGTACATTTTTCAAAACCTTTAAAAGCCTTTACAGGTTATCACTTTAGATTTACACAGGGAGTCCAGTCCTAGTATTACTGCCCTCAAACTGACGTTTGTGGTGATTCCTTACATGCATGGTGCAATTGCTGTTTACATACAACACGAGACTGATGCTTGTGATGCCTTTGATTTATTTTGCTTTTTTATTTTATTTTTGCACTGTCCATTTAATCATTCATTTTTTTTATCACTTTTATTGCTATCCCAGGGAATATAAATATCCCTTGTGATAGCAATAGGCAGTGACAGGTACTCTTTTCTGAAAAATTTGAGGTCTATTAGATTCTAGATCTCTCTTCTGCCCTTAAAGCATCTGATCATACCAAGATCCGTGTGATCAGATGGAGATAATGAACCAATGCACTAACCAGTGAGAGAGTAGATAAAAATATATGTGACTGTGTAGCAGCCATTTTTTTGTAGTGTCACCACATACAATAGATAATAAAGTGATTAAATATGTAGAATCACCGCTAAAAATACACAGATAAAAAACATATAAATGCAATACGACTAATATATAAATAAAATGGGATTATGTGCAGGTATGTGCTGATAGGTGTAACACACTTAAAAAATAAAAATAAAAATAAATAAAACGTCATCAGACAACATAATTAGTATACATACATAAGTACACTGAATGTGAGAAGAAAATCAAAACATAAATCTCCAGTGAAGAACCACAAATATGTGGAAAATCAAGAAATGTAAAAAATATAAAAAACAGTGTCTATAACATCTATATTGTTAGTGATGATCATCAAAGAAAAAAACCAAAGTCTTCTGTGCAAAAGTAGGAGGATCCCAGGAGACCAGCAAACCACTAACCACCTATAGGTGCAGTGGCCACTCACCAGCATACAGGGTAATAATCGCATTCAAATTACTACCAGAATGAGACAGATCCTCTACAGGGAGGATGGTTATCTAAATGCAGGGGATGGATTACTTACAAATGATAGAGAATCCTCCACAATGGCAGCAATCAACTCATAAAAAGTAAATAGGCAACTCCATAGTGAAGTAAATCAAAGTGAACATTTATTAAAACATATGTAGCAACTTACAGTTAGGATCGATACACTTTGGAGGTAAAAGAGAACTGCAAAATGAAAGGAGTGGTGTACCTCCTCTTCTGCGACTGTTCTTGCTTCTATGTAGGCAAGACTAAAATGGAGTTTTGGCAAAGAGCCTACCACCATTTGGCCAGCATGAGATCTTGAAATCCAGATCTTGTCACCTCAGTGTATGATGGTACCCTTCCTAGAGTGTCCTTTGTGATACTGGATAGGGTACACCCAGGCATACGAGGGAGTGACTGGAACAAGATTCTCCTCCAATGGGAACAGAGGTGGATATTCAGACTCCAAGCCACATATCTTCCAGGCCTACAGTGGGTACGGAAAGTATTCAGACCCCCTTAAATTTTTCACTCTTTGTTATATTGCAGCCATTTGCTAAAATCATTTAAGTTCATTCTTCTTCCTCATGAATGTACACATAGCACCCCATACTGACAGAAAAACACAGAATTGTTGACATTGTTGCAGATTTATTAAAAAAGAAAAACTGAAATATCACATGGTCCTAAGTATTCAGACCCTTTGCTGTGACACTCATATATTTAACTCAGGTGCTTTCCATTTCTTCTGATAATACTTGAGATGGTTCTACACCTTCATTTGAGTCCAGCTGTGTTTGATTATAATGATTGGACTTGATTAGGAAAGCCACACACCTGTCTATATAAGACCTTCCAGATCACAATGCATGTCAGATCAAATGAGAATCATGAGGTCAAAGGAACTGCCTGAAGAGCTCAGAGACAGAATTGTGGCAAGGCACAGATCTGGCCAAGGTTACAAAAAGATTTCTGCTGCACTTAAGGTTCCTAAGAGCACAGTGGCCTCCATAATCCTCAAATGGAAGACATTTGGGATGACCAGAACCCTTCCTAGAGCTGGCCGTCCGGCCAAACTGAGCTATCGGGGGAGAAGAGCCTTGGTGAGAGAGGTAAAGAAGAACCCAAAGATCACTGTGGCTGAGCTCCAGAGATGCAGTCAGGAGATGGGAGAAAGTTGTAGAAAGTCAACCATCACTGCAGCCCTCCACCAGTCGGGGCTTTATGGCAGAGTGGCCCGACGGAAGCCTCTCCTCAGTGTAAGACACATGAAAGCCCGCATGGAGTTTGCTAAAAAAGACCTGAAGGACTCCAAGATGGTGAGAAATAAGATTCTCTGGTCTGATGAGACCAAAATAGAACTTTTTGGCCTTAATTCTAAGCGGTATGTGTGGAGAAAACCAGGCACTGCTCATCACCTGTCCAATACAGTCCCAACAGTGAAGCATGGTGGTGGCAGCATCATGCTGTGGGGGTGTTTTTCAGCTGCAGGGACAGGACGACTGGTTGCAATCGAGGGAAAGATGAATGCGGCCAAGTACAGGGATATCCTGGACAAAAACCTTCTCCAGAGTGCTCTGGACCTCAGACTGGGCCGAAGGTTTACCTTCCAACAAGACAATGACCCTAAGCACACAGCTAAAATAACGAAGGAGTGGCTTCACAACAACTCCGTGACTGTTCTTGAATGGCCCAGCCAGAGCCCTGACTTAAACCCAATTGAGCATCTCTGGAGAGACCTAAAAATGGCTGTCCACCAACGTTTACCATCCAACCTGACAGAACTGGAGAGGATCTGCAAGGAGGAATGGCAGAGGATCCCCAAATCCAGGTGTGAAAGACTTGTTGCATCTTTCCCAAAAAGACTCCTGGCTGTATTAGATCAAAAGGGGGCTTCTACTAAATATTGAGCAAAGGGTCTGAATACTTAGGACCATGTGATATTTCAGTTTTTCTTTTTTAATAAATCTGCAACAATGTCAACAATTCTGTGTTTTTCTGTCAGTATGGGGTGCTATGTGTACATTCATGAGGAAGAAGAATGAACTTAAATGATTTTAGCAAATGGCTGCAATATAACAAAGAGTGAAAAATTTAAGGGGGTATGAATACTTTCTGTACCCACTGTATATAACCATTACATCAACAGCATTTTTAGTTTAACTTAGCATGGCAATAGGAAGGATTGAGCCACTGGACCTCAGGTAACTGTTTGGTAATTTTTTGCCTTTGACAAACAAAGCTTCCCCTGGTTTTGCTCTTTTTTTTACTTTCTTCTTACTGAACTGCTATTAGCAGCTTAGAGGAAGGTTACACTCTATTACCATAGAAGGTATACAGATATAGTTTAGTGCTAACAGTCGTTACTATTGTAATATTATCAGTTTTTCAGGGAGGCCCTTAATGCAATTGTTTTGTCTTGTTTTAGAGCCAATACCAGTGGTTTGGCTCTCAAAGGTTATTATGAAAGATGCCAGACTTTTTTACTATTTACTGTAATCATGGCCTTTGTCTATTTTTTTTTTTTAGATTCTGGCCATATCCTGCTAATGCTGTGTTCCTAGTGGCATCCTTATGTTCTCTACATGCTTCAGCTAATACTTATAGGAGACATGGTGTTCCTTTTTTTTCCCCTTCCCCTCTTTTTTCTCCCCCGGTTTTCTATGCGGGTGTTGAAGGTAGGCATATTAAACGACATGAAAGTTTATACATCAATATATACGGTCAATTGGATTTTTTACATACAATAATTTTTCATTTGGCAGACTCTTCTAATCAATCGGGTTCTCATTCTATGTACCCCTTGTGGTTCCGTGAAGTTATGGGTGGTGGCCCCCATTGGTTTAACCCGTGAGCTACAGCAAAAAACACTTATTCGTGCTTTTAATTATGCGGTTGTTTTTTAATTTTTGTGCAGCCCCAGCAGGTTTGTGCGAATATGTATGATGCGTTTATTGGATGCAATATGTTTGTACATTTAACTTGATCATATTTTCTCTTTATATAACAGAAAAAATGCTCTGTTTAACCATATACCAATGAGGAAGAAAAACTATATGATTTTTCAAATTGAGTTGGGTTCATATCTCTGTTATTACAGTTGATTTGAGGTTACGCTTACACAACAGTAATATACATTTCAAACGCAAACTTATGTTATTTTATTGAACTTTTATATTTTATTGTCTTTTTATATATGTAAATTAAAATTTCATGCACTTTTAATTGTTTTGGTGAAATTTTTGCCCTAAAAAATCCCACATTAGGGGTCTTGCCAATAGGGCCTAATGGATTAAGAATTCGCTACCAAAAAAAGTGAAAAAAAAAATATATCAAAGCATATGGACAATCTGCCCCAGGCCCCATGCTTCGGCATATGCGTTCTTTTTTTTTAACTGCGGATGAAAATTCCTCTCCTACAGCACTGCAATAACTGACGTATGTATTCTGAAAGCACACCCTGCTGCTGGCAGAATAAACAGATCAGTGATGCAGCTGAATAGTGTTCCTGCAAAGCAAACAACGGTTAACAATAAAACACAGTAGGAGCTTGACATTAACTCACTAAAATAAAACTGTATTTTTTTTTTACTAAATTCGCTGCCAGAAAATGTGTGTGGTATGCCCACCATTAGAATTAGTGATGAGCCGAACACCCCCCTGTTCGGTTCGCACCAGAACATCTCGAACAGGGGAAATGTTCTAACGAACATGCAAACTCCATTAAAGTCTATGGGACACAAACATGAAAAAAGAAAGTCCTAATTTTAAAGGCTTAAATGCAAGTTATTGGCCCAAAAAGTGTATGGGGACCTGGGTACTGCCCTGGGGGACATGAATCAATGCAAACATTTTTTTTTAAAACTTTCGTTTTTACAGGAGCAGTGATTTTAATAATGCTTAAAGTGAAACAATAAAAATGAAAAATTCCTTTAAATATCGTGCTTGGGGGGTCCCCTTAATGTGCCTGTAAAGTAGCACATTTGTGCGATGTTTGTAGCCTGCTGCAGCAATACTGACATTTCTAAAGGAAAAAAATAAATTTAAACTTGCTCGCGGCTGTAATGTATTGCCAGTTCCCGGCAATACAGGTAAAAAAAATGAAAAAAATGCCATGGGGTCCCACCCAGTATATACCAGACCCCTCGGCATGGGGTTCCCCCCTAAATCCATACAAGACCCTTATCCGAGCACACAGCCTGGCTGGCCAGGATGGGGGATGGGGCGAGCGAGCGCCCCCCTCCTGAACCATACCAGGCTACATGCCCTCCAACATGGGGGGTAGGTGCTTTAGGTCAGCCCCAAAGCCCCTTTCCCCAATGTTAATGGGGACAGGGGTCTCTTCCCGACAACCATGGGCTGTGGTTGTGGGGGTCTGCAGGGTAGAGGCTTATCAGAATCTGAAAGCCCACTTTAACAAGGGGGCCCCCAGATCCCCCCCCCCATGTGAATGGATATCGAGTACATCGTACCCCTACCCATTCACCAAAAAAGTGTACAATAAAATGAAGACAAAAGCTGGTTTTTGAAAAGTCCTTTATTACAAAATTTAAAAATAGTGTCCCCCGATTATCAGTCACCCACCCGCCCGAAAAATAGAAAAAAAAGAAGAAGAAGCTCCTGCTTCTCCGAACACTTCCTGTGCTCTGAGCTGCTTTGATTTTGACAGCTCTTTAATAGGGACCTGATGTCACAAGCCGCCCCACAATGCACTGCTCAGTTGCAGTGAATAAATTACTGACGTCAGTGATTTATTCACTGCATCTGAGCAGTGCATTGTGCGCACGGATAAGGGTCTGGTATGGATTCTAGGCGGGAGCCCCACACATTTTTTTTCAGCAATACTGACATAAACTGATATAAACTGAACTACCTATATATATATATATATATATATATATATATATATATATATATATATTGTAACATGGGGGACCATTAGCTCAGTGGCAGATGCGTTTCTCCAGCGATTCACTGTAGTCAGGACTGTAGTTTAAGGGCATGGCAGCCAATTTTTATTAAAAGGCAAACATAAACAGTCTGTAACATAGGTTTTCCCACGCAGGGGTTCTTCTCCAGTCAATATAAAACTGAAAATACCAGCCCATCTGGCTCTCTCACTCTCATGCAGTTTTTCTTAGCAGTACCTCTGCACTTTATGCTGGTCTCCAGACCATGGACTCTCTGAAGCGGACAGTCACTTCACTTGTGGCCTTGGTCCTCAGGCCGTCTCCTGTCTCCTCAGACACACACACGTGCTCTGGCTGCCACCTGCAGCCACTGACTCCCGGAGAGTATTGGAGTCCTCCTGACTTCCCACAAACAGAACTCCTGTCTGTTGGCTGAAGCAGTTTCCAACTGGGAGCCCTGATGTCTTCCTAAACCTTGATTTTAAGGGCTGTGTGCACCTGAGCACACACCCTGCTGGTCATCAACAAAACATGGACACAGAGTTGAAGATTCTGTCCCTCCCAAGACACTATGAAATCTCCAAACTACAAAGCCCCATCCAGGTATACCAAAACCTGGAGAAAGCTGCAAAAGCAGTTTTCTCCACTGCACATCTATGCTCTGTAGTCTTACATAGAGCCAATATGCACACTCTATAGTGTCCTTTAAATGGCAACTTTCACCGTGACAGAGTCTTGACCTGTCACAATATATATATATATATATATATATATATATATATATATATATATATATATATATACTGTATAATAACTTTGTGGTATACACTGCATTATCTGCACTATCTGATCTTAACAAACTGTAAAAAGCAAAAATCTCTCTCCCTGCCAGCAATACATTTATTAGCTATAGAATTCCACTAATAAATCACCCACTGGCCAAGGGATTCATACCCACAACCCCGCAATTAGCAAGGCTGGTGTTCTACCAGCTACACCACCGTCAAGCACACTTGGGTTGACCACACTTTCCCTGCCTAACTAACTAACTCCTATCTCACCCTACACACAGAGTGGATGAGATAAAAGTTAGGGAGAGTGTGTTCAGCTTAAGCAGACTTAACAGTGGCGTAGATGGTAGAATACCAGGCTTGCAATGAGAGGGCTGTCAGTTTAAATCCCCCAGCCAGCAGGTGATTTATTGAAATCAGAGGTCAGAATCCATGATAATGAAGAAACTCAAAGTTCCAGCGAGGAAGCCCATTTATTCGTTATTTCTACGAACGAGCAAACAGCCAATGTTTGAGTCGAACTTACGCTCGACTCAAAGCTCATCCCTAGTTAGAATATACTGCCCTGCATCCACCTACTTCTAATGATGGACATACATGCAATGCTCTTTTTATAGTCAAATCTTTTTATTTGGTTTTCAAGAAAAATAAACAAGGCAAACGTGAATACAAATACATAGATTGCAATGTCACATAATAAAGGAAAAAGAAAAAGAAAGCATCGATGCAGTAAAACAAACATGTATGGCATATGGCCACGAATATGGCCCAAAGAGAGTAAACCTCTGACTTACTTAACCTTCTCAAGCGAACACCGTAAAGTACCGTCATCTAAAGCAGTAAGTTGCACATAGTTGCATATCTGCCCGAGGGAGGAGGGGGGAAGCCACTTTCCAATTTCACACAGTGGGCTCAGCCACATCCTTCAACACCATAGGGTGGGCGCCCCATACAGGGAACATGCTGCGCCCCCCGACTACACCATGGGCCCCCCTCCCACCCGGGCTCAACCTCTCACTTCGCCAGATATCAATTATATCTAGTGTGAATCTGTTTTTTGAATAAATTCGTTCCAGATAGACCACCTGGCCTGAAATTGTCGCATCTTAAAATCATTGAAAGCTAAAGTTTTTTCATAAATATATGATTCTCCCACTAGTTGGATAACTTCCCTCTGGGAAGGGAGTTCATTACTTTTCCACTTACCAGCTATAGAAAGTCTAGCGGCAAAGAGAATATTCTGGACCACCGTTCTGAATTGGGGAGGGTATCTGTCAATGTTGATTCCTAGAAGGGCCTGCTCCACTGTCACTCTGTTTAGCATCCCAGTCACCCCTGCTACAAGTTTGGATATAGAGGTCCAGAAGCCTCTCAAGGAGATACACGACCACAGCACATGTAGCAAGGTGCCCACTTGCCCACATTGTCTCCAACAAAGACTGGACGCCCCCTGACAGAATTTGGCTATAGTATATGGCGTTTTATACCACCTGAGGTGTATTTTCTGAAGCCCTTCTCTAAAGTTAGAGCATCTAGTATGTGCATAAGTGAGTTTGTAAGACCTCAGCCATTGCTCTTCCGAGAATTCCTGCCTAATTTATGATGGTAGGTGCTTTTCTTAAATGAATTTTTGTCCTGAAGAGCAGTGTAGAATGTGCCTATACCCTTCAAGTGTTTGTTAGTCCCGAAGCATAGGGAGTGGATCTGCGCTGGGACAGAAAAGCTAGTCGTATCCAGGGCAGAGATTAAATGGGAAGCTCGGTGGAATGTGAGATACTCCTTGGCAAAGGAGGGGAATCTATCACACCATTCCTTAAATGAAAAACCCATGGGGGTTTGTGCGACGTCCTGAGTTGTATGCAGGCCAAACGAGGACCAGTGTGCTAGATTCAAGTTCGGGGAAAGGAAGGAAAGAGCCGTCAGGGGGACAGGGATGTCCATTCTCTGAACTGCTGTAGTGCTGTGGGCGAAAAAGTATTGCCACGCATATATCGTGGCTAATACCGTCGGGTGCGTCACAGAGTATTTATGGTTAGATATAGGAATACTAAGTATAAGATCGGCCAGCGTTCCAGGTGCAACCACCGACTGCTCCAGCTGGTTCCAGTTGGGTGCGTGAGTTGGATTCAACCAATGAAGAGATTGAGCTAGAATAGCTGCCATGTGGTAGTCCCTGACATCTGGGACACCCATTCCCCCCACCCGGGGATGCCTAACTAGGAGCTTGTGAGAACAGCGGGGTCTTTTTCCAGCCCAAAGGAATTTGGATACCATGGATTGTACCGTTTGATAAAACGATAGTGGGATCTTGATGGGGAGCGCCCTGAATAAGTATAGGAGCTTCGGGAATGTCAGCATTTTAAATGCTGCATTTCTGCCTGACCAAGAGAGAAAGTGTTTACCATATTTATTGAAGTCGCTAGTTAACGTGGCAAGAAACGGTGCAAAATTATATTTGAATAGATCTTTCGTGCTACTAGTTAATTTGGTGCCTAAGTAGTCAATATGATCCTTTTCCCATTGGAAAGGCACTAAGCGTTGGATCTCTTGTTGTAATTTGCTGTTGATTGCTACCCCCAGCATGTGTGACTTAGTATCGTTAACTTTGTAGTATGAAATAGAGTGGAATTCCTGAAGGATTTCCTGAGCCGCTGTTAACGATGTTAAGGGGGATGTTAACGACAGGATAACATCGTCCGCGAACAATGAGATCTTATTTGGGATATTTTTAATATCTAACCCCCGGATTCCAGGGTGACTTCTAATCCGTTCTGCCAGGGGTTCCATCAGGAGGGCAAACACCAACGGGGAAAGTGGGCATCCCTGCCTGGTCCCATTAGTAATATCAAATTTCAAGGAGAACAGGCCTTCTGTGTAAACATATGCAGATGGTCTAGTGTATAGAGCCATGACCGCGTCCAAAATCCCACCCACCATGCCGAAACGTTGCAGGACCTTGCGTAGATATCCCCAATGTATCCTGTCAAAAGGCTTTTCGGCATCAATGCAATGCTCTTTTTAAGAATAAAACACAGTAACAGTAAAACATTAACTCAATAACACAACTTTTTTTATTATTGCAATCTGTAAAAAAAAAAAAATGTAAATAGATATGCCGAAACATAGGGGCAATTCGCCCACTGACCACCCCAGGCCCCTTATGCTTGGCCATATACGCTCTTTTTTTTAACTCTGGAGGAGAAGTCTCCTCTTACAGTACTGCAATCACTGATGTATGTATTCTGAAAGCACACCCTGCTGCTGTCAGAATAAACAGATCAGTGCTGCAGCTGAATGGCATTCCTGCAAAGCAAACAACAGTTAGCAATAAAACACAGTAACAACAAAACATTAACTCAATAAAACGACAACTATTTTTGACTTTTTTATTTTGGTATTTACTTTTAATCTTTTATCCTTTTTTTTTTTAATTTTTGTAACTTTCCTGTAACTGTAAAAAACTGTAAACTTTCCAGGTTAGGGTCTCTCAAAATGTGATAGCCAGTTTCTTGACTATCTAACATCTTTGGAGACCTTGTGTGAATGTGTACCCTAGACAGTGCCATGCTGTCCCCTATACTAATACTTCACTAGTGTGTAGCAGTGATGGAAATAGACCTTTAAGCAGAGACCAGGTTGGCCAGGACAGGAGGAACAAAAATAACGGGTGTCATGCCTAAATCCGCATCTACCACAGACACATCATCTTTTTTTAGGGTGACCTTTGGGTTGGGGTACCAGGGAGGACATCCAGAAAATACCTCTCATGCAGCTGGTTTACTTCATCTGAATTGGGAAATTGGGCCACAGCACTTTCTGGATAGAAAAGGGCTGTGATGATCTTTTCCTGATGTTTTAGGAAGGATCCATTTCTTCCTGACGCTTTGTATAGTACAAAAGCATTGAACCCGGCCAATTGAAATAAATATACAGACACTTTCTTGCGCCAGCATCTGACTTTATGGGAAATTAAGTACAGCACCATTATCTGATCAATAAAGTGCACCACTCCCATGTTATGGTTGTAGTCGTGGACACAGAGGGGCTTCTCAACAACACCAGTCGCTGTTGCAATTTGGACTGTTGTATCTGCGTGAATGTAAGACAGGACGAAAACATCCCATTTGCCCTTCCACTTCACTGCAAGCATAGTTAATCAAGCAAGCCTTCTCCCTCCATCTAAGTTGAGTAATTACAAGCCATTGGGGGAAGCCCCAGTGATTAGGTCGAAATAAGGCTCCAGGAGTGAAGAGACCATTATTTCCTGTGCCTGTGTTTTGTAAACACAGGCACATGCTGCTCTGTGATTCATCACAAACTATCAGCAGGTCTAGGCCAAAAGTCATTGGCCTGCACCTTGAAGACTCATAGGTGCTGGATTGAACCACAGCACTGCCAAGCCGGCACGAAACCCCTGCCCGGGAGCCCAGGTCATGCACTAGGTACGTAATCCAGTGCAGCAGAGCCACCTTGCTGCCGTATACTGTATGTAAGTTTTAAGGTCGGCAAGTGGGTAAAGGAAATGAGGAGAAAATGGGACACAAATGTGTTTAATCTGAACCATGGATGATGTTAGAATACATCTGATTTATATTACTAAAAGAAAAAAAAAAATAAGTTGTTTATTGAATGGTAGAGAAGAAATATAATAAACCTAAAAGAGATAAGCATGATTTTACTAAAGTAATATGAAACGAATGCTGCGCTGTTATAAAACAAAATAAAAAAAAATGATCTGCATTGACCAATCAAACACAAATAAAATTCATTATATAATCAAACATGATCTGAACAAATGTGTTCGTTGCTCAAAACTAAGACAATAAAATGCGCATGTAGGGTGATATAAACTGGATTGTTACCATCAAGCCGCGATCATAAAAACAATACTAAGCATCTTTTTTAAATGTCCACAAATACTCTAAAAATCTTTCACCCATAATCCACTCTTGTGAAATGTTCCAGAAAACCCTTCACCAAACTTTTATGGGCATGTCCTTATTTTGATAATATAACCTTCAAAGAAAAAGGTCTGCATATGCCTACAAGGGACTACATTTAATATATTTGGTATACAGTACATTGAGAAATTATTCACAGCGCTTCACTTTTTCCACATTTTGTAATGTTACAGCCTTATTCCAAAATTGATTAAATTCATTTTTTTCCTCAAAATTCTGCAAACAATATTCCATAATCACAACTTGAAAGACGTTTTCTGGAAATTCTGCAAATTTATTAAAAATAAAAAACAAAAAAATCACATGTACATAAGTATTCACAGCCTTTGCTCATTACTTTGTCAAAGCACCTTTGACACCAATTACAGCCTTAAGTCTTTTTGAGTATGATGCTATAAGCTTGGCACACCTATTTTTGGAAGTTTCTCCAATTCTTCTTTGCAGGACTCAATCTCCATCAGGTTGGATGGGGAGCATTGGTGCACAGCCATTTTCAGATGTCTCCAGAGGGTTCAAGTCTTGGCTCTGGCTGGGCCACTCAAGTACACAGGTGTCCCCGTAGCCACTCCTTTGTTATCTTGGCTCTGTGCTTAGAGTCATTGTCCTGTTGGAAGATGAAGCTTCACCCCAGTCTGAGGTCCAGCGTGCTCTGGTACAGGTTGTCTCTGTTACATTGCTGCATTCATTGTTCCTTCAATCTTGACTAGTTTCCCAATTCCTGCCACTGAAAAACATCCCCACAGCATGATACTGCCACTACCATGCTTCACTGTAGGGATGGTATTGGCAGGTGATGAGTGGTTCCTGGATTCTTCCAGACATGATGCTTGACATTCAGGCCAAAGAGTTCAATCTTTGTTTCATCAGACCAGAAAACATTGTTCCTCATGGTCTGAGAGGTAAACTCCAGGTGGGTGGTTATGTGCCTTTTACTGAGGAGTGGCTTCTGTCTGACCATTCTACCATACAGGCCTGATTGGTGGAGTGCGGCAGAGATGGTTGTTTTTCTGGAAGGTTCTCCGCTCTCCACAGAAAAACGCTGGTGCTCTATCGGGTTCCTGGCCACCTCCCTGACTAAGGCTGTTCTGCCCTGATCGCCTATTTTGGCAGGGTGGCCTGCTCTAGGAAGAATCCTGGTAGTTCCAAATTTCTTCCATTTACGGATGATGGGGGTCACTGTGCTCATTGGAAACTTTAATGCTGCAGAAATTTTTTTGTACCCTTCCCTAGATCTGTGCCTCGATACAATCCTGTCTTGGAGGTCTACAGATAATTCTTTGGACTTCATTGCTTTGTTTGTGCTCTGACATACACTGTGGGACCTTATATAGACAGGTGTTTGCCTTTCTGAATCATGTCCAATCAACTGAATTTACCACAGGTGGACTCTAATCAAGTTGTAGAAACATCTCAAGGATGATCAGTGAAAACAGGATGCACCTGAGCTCAATTTTGAGTGTCATGGCTAAGGCTGTGAATACTTATGTATATGTGATTTTTTTTTTTTTTCATTATTTATTTTTAAGAAAATTTGCAAAGATTTCTAACAAACTTTTTTCATGTTATCATTGGGTATTGTTTGTAAAATTTTGAGGAAAATAATTAATTTAATCCATTTCGGAATAAAGCTATAACAAAATGTGGAAAAATGACATGCTGTGAATACTTTCTGGATGCACTGTAAATATATTTTTACATGTCTATTTTTAGAAGCAAAAATGATTGCATGGAGTGATCTCTCAGGAGGGGAGGATGGGTTCTTTTGGGAATACATTGAAAAGTGCCATCTAGAGAACATTTTTAGTAGTATTTTAGAAGTGTATTACAATTATGTATTTTTATACATTATGTATTTTAAACATTAAAGTGATACTAAACAGAGAAGTGTTACTTGCCATAATTAATTCACATACATCATATACAGTACATCATGCCTCAGTATTTTGTTTTTTCTTTTTAAATCTCTATACCTTATTCCTACAATACTGTTGTGTGGTCACATGATCTTTCCCTGTCTGCAGGGAAAGACTTTTCGGAGGAGCTTCTATTATTCTGCTGATATATGCTCTTTACAGTAGGAGTCTGTGTCTGGCCAGCCCTGATTGGTGCTGTGTCAGTCACATGACTTAAAAAAAAAACCTGTTTCAAAACAAAACAATTCAAATTAGATTATAAATATCAAAGAACTGCTTTACAGCTCCCTGTATATCTTTATTAAACATCAAATGTCTTTTTTTTGTACATTAATATGGTGCAGACAGAGTCAAAGATGATTGACACTAGCATACTTGCCAACAGTCCCGAATTGCCCGGGACATTCACAGAAGTCTGAGCTGTCCCTGGCAGAATCCTGAAAATCCGCCTCTATCATGGACAGTCAGCAGGAGTCATATTTACTGGGACCCATCTGTTTAGCCATAGGAGCCCAGACGGCTGTAGCATAGAGGGACTTTTTCTTCTCTTTCGGAGTGCAGACAGATTTACATAGACTGGCTCACAGTCTCTGTGGGTGAAGTGATATCATTCATTACTGCCTCCTTACTGCCTGTCTCCTTCACCAAGGAAGTGCTGAGCAGAGGGAATCAGTGGTAGGAAGCTGGCATGCTGTCAGCTATGATCATATTTATCAGTGCAGCAGGAGGAGCAAAGGCAACATTTGGTCTTGACTCGTTGTGAACACACACAGTCAGCACAAAGAGTGAGGGATCTTCCAGATGAGACTGCACTGATGTGACTTTACTGACGAGACTGACTTCACTGATGACACTTTACTGATGAGACTGCACTGATGAGACTTCACTGTTGAGACTGACTTCACTTATGAGACTGCATTGATGAGACTTCACTGATGAGACTACACTGATGAGGCTGACTTCACTGATAAGACTTTACTGATGAGACTGTCTTCACTGATGAGACTGCACTGATGAGACTTCACTGATGGGACTGCACTGATGAGACTTCACTGATTAGACTTTACTGATGAGGTTGCACTGATGAGACTGACTGCACTGATGGGACTTCACTGATGAGACTACACTAATTAGACTGCACTGATGAGACTGACTTCACTGATGAGACTGACTACACTAATGAGACTGTAATTATGAGGCTGAAAAAAAGAAATGATCAGGGATGCGCTAGCCTCTCTTAAAGATTGCAGCACCTAGGACTCCCTGAATACCGGGAGGAATGTAAATAAAATGAAAACAAGAAAAAAATAGTGCGTTATCTAAAATAAATTAAAATCAAATAACACAACCACAAATAATTTGATAGTGATAATTCACAATAAAAAATACAGGAAAAAAACTGGTGATATTAAATGCAAACATACATAACCAATCACCTGGTGGTCCTGCGAATATTGTTAGAAAGTATAAACTCCGCGCTAACGGTCTATTTGGATGTAAAAAATAATTTAAATATGTGCAAAGGTATAAGTGAGAGATATGGGAATGTAAAAATATAAAAATGTGAATGGTGATGAATATAATTAGTGAAAGTGTATATGTAGGCTGCAGCCTCCCTGGATATTAGTCCGAGGACTAAATGTAGAATAGATAGAAAAGTAGGGTAATGGCGCTGCCTAAAATGGGAATGTTAGAAAATATAAATATAATATAAAATAAAAAATCAGTGATGAGATACAGTATATATCGGTGATAACCTTATAAAGTGACTGGTGCAAATAAATATATTATATATCAAAAAGCAAATTGTAATAGTGCATGCTTAAAAGTGCATATCAAATAAAGTGCTAACGTGCACGTGAAGAGCTCCCAACTATATCGTACACTGTGATACAGGTGCTAAAGTGTTAATTAGATATAAAATAACAATTAAAATAACAATTATATGCAGCGGATATATACATAGACAGTCCAATGTAGTAAAGTCTCTTAGGTCACATACAGTGACTAAATGCAGTGTGAAGGATATCCACAAACAAATAGGTGAATAATAAGGTGACAACGCTCTACCAATGACTTTAAGGAGTGACCCCGTGCTGGGCGGTGAGGTGCTGGGTGATCCTTTCTGGTAAAAAAACTCACTCGCCAGAAACACCCACCCCACACAGGGGTATAAGGCGGGTGTATAAAGATATCCAGCGACCAGAGATCTCAGTATCTCCCCTACTCCTGGATCGGTACGTCCTGGAAGTGGTCTCGGAGATCCTATGGTGAGGTATCCCTGGGATAATGGCGGGTCTTAATGGACTCCTATAGGCAGGAAATGGTCCGAGGTGTCCGCGGGAAATAGCTCATAACCGTGTACCTCCTCTGCTGCCACTTCCAGCTACGTCTCCTCTCTACTTTCTACTTCTGGAAGTAGAGAGGAGACGTAGCTGGAAGTGGCAGCAGAGGAGGTACACGGTTATGAGCTATTTCCCGCGAATATTGTACTTTAAATGCACAAAAAAGACGTGACTTATGTGATGTGTGAATACCATACAAAAATCAAAAAAATTAAACCATGTCATGTGAAAAGAAGGACATTCAAATTTCCATCACTGAAAAAGTCCCATATAAATGCTGTGACTAATTAAAATTCAATCCCAAAAATGTGAAAAACTAGAAAGGTGTCATTCATAAACTCAATGAGTGCTGCATGCATCACCAGCGTGTTCAATAGTGGGTTAAATGGCCACTTACCAGACACCAGCGGTCAAAAAGCATATAGAAATGCTCCACTGAGCGAACTCGATCTGTGCCACCTTCCCTGTCAGACAGGGACTCTTGGCTGAAGAGAGAAGAAGAGGACTGATAGTGCATTACCTTTTAATTGTGTTTATTAAAAAAAAAAAAAAAAAAAAGGATTACATAAAATTTGCTTAAAATGGGCATCAAACAAATGGAAGCACAACTTGCCTGCAGTACAGTCTGTGCACAATGACGACACGGCTGGCTCCGCCCGACACGTTTCCCCTCAAAAGGCGTAAACTGGGATTGGAGTACAGCGCGCTGCCGTGACTTACTAAGCATTTTTAGTGGGAAAACAGAAAACTTCCAGTGACACACAAGGAACCCCAGGATCAGAAAACAAACTACTTCCTTTACATCTACCTACGTCCCCCATGTAATCTTAGTTCCCTCACTCGGAGGGAGCACGATCCGACACCCAGAAAAATGTTGCACCAATTACAAGAATCTCAGATAAAATCCCATGTGGGAAGTGAAAAATATTATGAAAACTAAATAAATTATTTAGTGTTTAAAAAAATCAATAAGATCTTTTCCAAACTCAAACTCATAAAAATGTAAATAAACCTAATATTTAAAAAAAAATAAAATGAAAGCAAGATAAAATAAAAAATAATGAGGCTGCACTGACAAGGCTGCACTGATGAGACTTCACTGATGAGATTACACTGATGAGACTGACTGGACTGATGAGACTTCACTGATGAGACTACACTGATGAGGCTGCACCAATGAGACTGCACTGATGAGGCTGCACTGATGGACTTCACTGATTAGACTGCATTGATGAGGATTCACTGATGAGACTGCATTGATGAGGCTGCACTGTTAAAACTGCACTGATGAGGCTGCACTGATGGGCACTGATGAGGTTGCACTGATGAGACTGCACTGATGGACACTGATGAGACTGCACTTTTGGGCACTGATGAGACTGCACTGATGGTAAAGGGGTGCTCTGATGGTAAAGGTAATTTTTATCCAGCAGTCACTGGACTGTGGGAAACTGGGTTTAAAATTGCACTGGATAATTTCTCACAGTCAGGAGAGTGCTACATGTCAGCTAACAGCACTCTTTTACTTCTATCTTTTAGACTTTTAGATAAAAGTAAAAAAAAAAATTCTGTTAGCTGACAAAAATGGTATCCCTTTTTTTATGTAGCACCATCCTGACTATGAGAAATTGGCCAGCGCAGTGTTAAACCTAGTTTCTCTATCGCTCATTGACAGACGTAGTCTTCTTGATTCTCAAGAGCTGGGTTATGTTGTCTCCGCAGGAGTAGGACTAGGCAGAAAGACAAAACGTTCTGGCTCCACCTTAGGGGCAGTCCCTGAGGGTATATCCTCCCTCTCTCTGCTACAGGGAATCAGTTTTTTTCTGTCTAGTCAGGAGTAAGGACCTAAGTTCCTTGCTGGGATCTTTTGGTCCTGGCAAGACTTTTTTCTTTAAGAAAAAGACATTTTTTAGGTAGTTTTCTCCAGTGTTTTTCCTGTGAGATCTTCAAGCAAAAATGCCGGACTGGGCGACACTTGTGGTCACCCCAGCCGGCCTACGAGAGCGCGCAGACCATGGCATTGCGCTTGGTCGGCCGCGACACATTCAAGTAAGTATGCGGGGCCGGGCGACGGGCTGGATGTTGAGATCCAGTGGTCACCCCGGTTTCTGCCTACGAGCGCGTGCAGACCAGAGCTCCGCGCTGGGTCGGCCGCGACGGAGTCCCAGTGGAGGGACTGACCTTGCGAGTTTAAAGTCTCGCTTGGACGCCAGGAACCAGAGAGTCGAGGCGTCCGGAGTGGTCCACAAACCCCCACCCCGGTGGAGAGGGTATTGTGAAGAGAGGGTGCCTGTCGGTTCGGTATGGTGAGTAAACGTTCCCCTTTTTCCTCGTTATGAGGCAGTATGTATTATGGGCCCCTCCATATATGGTCAGTATATATCTGATACTTACAAGTCCCCCTTGTAATACAGCATGTGTTTGTGGGAAGTGGACTTGGTTTAAGAGCTAACACTCTACCCAGCAGACTGTAACATTACAGCAGACATAGGAGGTATAATCCTACCTTATGTGTAGTGTATCTCCTGTAGATCCATATATCGCCCCTTAGCAGAGATGCAGGTGGATGTGCTGGGAAAACGATTTCGGCGGTCCGCCGCCATTTTGCCATAGACCAAATGCATGTATGTCCTCAGGTCACGCCGGCCGCCATGTTTTTGGAGTCTTATGTCTCTTCTATGGGGGCGGCCATGTTTTGTGAGCCCAGCTACCTCGTGGAGAGCTGGGAACGCCGGAAGGCGTACACAGGGGGCGGAGCCACGTCCTTCTACCCGGGAAAAAGCAAACAGCTCCTTCCAGTCTGTGTAAGACAGACGCTGACTGCAGTTGGTTGGAAACTGCACTGCATCGGTGGTGAGCCTTGTGGGACCCCTCTCTCTCTCTGTGGGATCGAGAAGCAGGTACTCTGAGGGGCGCTATTGCGCTAGGGGGAGACACACAAAAAAAAAAAAAAAAAAAAGAAAAAGTTTTTTTGTTTTGCTGGCAAAGGTGTCCTGAATTAACATGGACCCTGCCACTCATGTATCTCCTCCGGATCCCCTCGAGGGGTCTGCGGGATCCTCCAGCACCCCATTGACAATTGAATCATTGTCAGCTATTATGGAAACTTTTGTGTCCCGGGTGGAAGTGGCTTGTCAGGGACAGGGCGCAAGAAAGCGACCCCCGCCTAACCCCTTATTATCTGAAACCTCGGATTCAGACTCTGAGCCTATTTCTGCAGTTGCAGGTACTTCATCTGGGATTGGTGTCTCGGGTCCTGTCTCTTCAGACAGTGAGGAGGATGTTTCGGCATCCGCCATAGCCCGAGAGGAAGCGTTGGTAAACGCACTCATTGTATCTGTTCAAGAGACCTTAAGGTTACAGGGTATTCCATCGGAAATAGCTGAAACTGAAATCCCTTTTGGGACTAAAAAACGCATCAAAGTGGCGAAGGTTTTTCCATTGCCCAAATGTTTTGGCAATCCAATCGAAGAAGAATGGCGTCTGCCAAAACGCACTTTTACTATTTCTAAACGCATTGACAGGCGTTATCCGTTTGAGGAAACCCTTATTAAGAAATGGACAGAACCACCTGTGGTGGATTCACCAATTGCTAGATTGAATAAAGCCATGGTTATTCCTTTAGAAGACGCTCCGTCTTTTAAAGATCCAGTGGATCGCAAGATAGAAGCTATGTCTCGCACCATGTTTTCCTTGATTGGATCAGCTTTCAGACCTATAATAGCTATTGGTCTGGTTTCGCAGGCTGTAACTGAATGGACCAAGTGGTTACGCCGGGACTTAGAAGAGGTCCCTCAGGCGGTATCAGATTTGTTGGAACAAATGATACAGGGGTTACAGTTTGTGTGTGATGCAGCGTTAGACGCCACTCCATTATTGGCGCGAGCATCAGTCTCAGCAGTGGTTCTCAGGCGTACACTGTGGCTAAAAGGTTGGTTAGCCGACCAAGGTTCCAAAAAAGCATTGGCTAATATCCCCTTTTCAGGAGAGCGTCTATTTGGAGCCAACTTAGATGAGATCATTAAAGATCTCACGGGTGGAAAGAGCACCTTTTTACCGCAAAATTTTAAAGGTAGAGGAACTCGTCAAAGACGAGGGCCTTCTTTTTCTGCTCACAAGAGGTTTTTTCGTCCCGCGGGTGAAAAAACTAAGTCCTCCAAAGCTCCTGCAGGAGGCGTCAGGGGTCGTTGGTCGGGCAAGCAAAAGCCCGCCCCCTCCAGACCTGAAGATAAACCATCCAAAGCCTGAAAGTGCGCCCCCACCCATAACTGGGGTGGGGGGACGTCTTCGCCGGTTCCCGGATCCATGGCTTTCCAGAATCCCGGACAAATGGGTTTGCGAAGTCATAAGGTCAGGGTACAAGATCGAGTTTCGATCTCTCCCACCGGCGCGATTCTTCCCTTCCAATATCCGACTATCCTCAGATCGTTTAGAAGATCTGCGGAGAGCAGTCACAGATTTACTACAACAAGGAGTGGTAGTCCACGTTCCTTGGACAGAACGGTTTCAAGGGTTTTATTCAAACCTATTTACAATACCCAGGAAAGAGGGCAAAGTGCGTCCAATTCTGGACTTAAGAGCACTCAATTCTTTTGTCAACATAAGGAGATTCAGAATGGAGTCCATTCGCACAGTAGCAGCCTTCCTGCATCCAGGGGATGTCCTAGCGTCCATAGACATCAAGGACGCCTATCTTCACATTCCCATTTTCGCAGGACATCAGCGGTTTCTACGCTTTTCCGTAGAAGAGAACCACTATCAGTTTGTGGCGTTACCTTTCGGTCTCGCCACGGCTCCGCGGGTCTTCACAAAGGTGTTGGCCCCAATGTTGGCACTTCTGCGCCAAAGAGGCATATCGATCCTTGGTTACCTAGACGATCTTCTGCTTCATGCAGAGTCTCCTCAGACCTTGCTACAAAACATAGAAATTACTATGATTTCTTTACAGGAATTCGGGTGGCTGGTGAACCAGCAAAAGTCATTTCTGGTTCCCACCCAGAGGCTCGAATATCTGGGTCTAATTCTAGACACAGTGAGGACAAGAGTTTTTCTTCCGGTAGGGAAACTCCGAAAGATTCAATCAGCAGTCCAGTTGTTACTGTCCAACAGCTGGTCTTCCCTTCGGACTTGCATGAGGGTTCTGGGGTTGATGGTGGCTTCGTTCGAAGCAGTCCCATTTGCCCAGTCCCATACCCGAATTCTTCAGCAAGAGATTCTTCTCAGATGGAATCGGAATCCGGAATCCCTGGACAATCAGATCCGATTAAGCAAACAGACCAGAGAGTCTCTGGTCTGGTGGCTTCGGTCTCCGATGCTCAGCCAGGGAAAGTCATTTCTGCCAATATATTGGACGATAGTGACCACGGATGCCAGTCTATCCGGATGGGGAGGAATTCTCGGTCAGTTATCTGTCCAGGGACTTTGGTCCCCGGAAGAATCCAGGTTACCGATAAATGTATTGGAACTGAGAGCGATCAGACTTTGTCTGATTCACTGGACCGAGCAGCTCCAGGGCAGCCCGGTTCGGATCCAGTCGGACAATGCCACGGCCGTGGCTTATGTCAATCACCAGGGGGGCACCAAGAGTGTCCGAGCGGCCAAAGAAGTGGCTTGCATTCTTCGCTGGGCGGAACGATTTGTTCCAGCAATCTCTGCGGTGTTCATTCCGGGGGTGGAGAATTTGCAGGCAGATTATCTCAGCCGTCAGACCCTGGATCAGGGGGAATGGTCCCTCCATCCAGACGTTTTCCACCAGTTGTGCCTACGGTGGGGCACCCCGGATGTGGATCTGTTGGCATCACGATTCAACAGGAAAGTTCAGAGATTCGTGGCTCGCTCCCGCGATCCTCTAGCAGAAACCGCAGATGCACTGATCGCCCCGTGGGGGCAATACCAGCTAATATATGCCTTCCCTCCTCTCGCGTTACTGCCAAGACTTCTTCGCAGGATAGAGGAGGAAGGAATTCCAGTAATCCTGGTAGCTCCGGACTGGCCTCGTCGAGCTTGGTACGCCGACATGGTCAGACTGGTGGCGGATGTCCCGTGGAGACTTCCTCTCAGGGAGGATCTACTGTCTCAGGGACCGATCTTCCATCCTGCTTTACGATCGCTGGCTTTAACGGCCTGGCTATTGAGACCCAGGTGCTGAAGGACAAAGGTTTGTCAGCTTCAGTTATTCCTACTCTAGTTGAAGCAAGGAAAGCGACTTCCAGAAAGATTTATCATCGCACATGGAAGTCCTACATTGCATGGTGTGAACCTTTGGGGTTCCGTCCTCGGTCTTATTCGATTAGTCGAATATTGGCTTTTCTGCAACAAGGGGTTGAGCAGAAACTGGCCTTGAGTACTATCAAGGGTCAGGTCTCAGCATTAGCCATCTTCTTTCAGAAGCCTTTGGCTACTCATTCCTTGGTGCGGAATTTCATCCAGGGGGTGCGACATCTGGCTCCGCCAGTGCACGCGCCGTTACCCCCCTGGGATCTTAATTTAGTGTTGTCGGTTCTTCAGAAACCTCCCTTTGAAGATATTAGGGAGATTCCTCTACCTACGTTGTCCCAGAAGGTGGCCTTCTTGGTGGCTATTACTTCTGCACGCAGGGTGTCAGAACTGGCCGCATTATCTTGTCGTTCACCATATCTGGTGGTTCATAGAGATAAGGTGGTTCTTCGTCCGAATCCATCCTTCCTACCAAAAGTGGTTTCAGAATTTCATCTGAATGAAGAAATTGTGTTACCTTCCCTGTGTCCTAAGCCCAGTCATCCGCGAGAGTTTGCTTTACACTCCTTGGATGTGGTCCGGGCGATCAGGGTATACTTGAAAACGACAGACTCGTTTCGCAAGACGGATTCACTTTTTGTGATCCCAGATGGACCCAAAAAGGGGTTGCCTGCATCTGCCGCGACCATTTCCAGATGGATCAGACAGACGGTAGTACAGGCTTATTCTATTAAGGGTCGGGAGCCCCCGTTCCCTGTTAAGGCGCACTCCACTCGGGCACTTAGTGCGTCATGGGCCTTTCGCCATCAGGCGTCAGTGGTCCAGGTGTGCAAGGCGGCTACCTGGTCGTCGGTGCATACCTTTACTAAACATTATAAAGTTGATGTAATGGCATCGTCTGATGCCTCGTTTGGCCGCAAGGTTTTGCAGGCCGCAATTTGAGGAGACCAGTGGTCTACCTCGAGGGTTTTTTCCGTTGGAAAATTTTTCTTTAGTCTCATTCTTTGTTTATAATGAGCCTTTAAAACTTCTAGTTTGGCACCGGTTGGGCCTTCTAGATTGGATTTGATTTTGTCAATCCCACCCCTCATTTGTGGCACTGCTTCTGGATGTCCCAGCTCTTGAGAATCAAGAAGACTACGTCTGTCAATGAGCGATAGAGAAAAATGGATTTTTGTAAGATCTTACCGTAAAATCCTTTTCTCTTAAGCTCATTGACAGACGTAGTACCCGCCCCTCTATCATTGAGTTGGGTTGGGTTAAATTCTCTGTACTGCTTTAAAACAGAACTGATTCCCTGTAGCAGAGAGAGGGAGGATATACCCTCAGGGACTGCCCCTAAGGTGGAGCTAGAACGTTTTGTCTTTCTGCCTAGTCCTACTCCTGCGGAGACAACATAACCCAGCTCTTGAGAATCAAGAAGACTACGTCTGTCAATGAGCTTAAGAGAAAAGGATTTTACGGTAAGATCTTACAAAAATCCATTTTTCTCACAGTCACTCCTTGCTGGCATCATCACTAATGCCCCTTTCACACGGCGGGTCTTATCAGGTCTGTCTGTCTGTTTTTCAGGCGAACCTGGTGAGAAGGTCCATGCATCCCTATTGACAGGCGGATGTAAACAGACTCTAACTTCACCCTCTTTAAGCCACGCCCAATATGTAGCATAACTTAAACCATGCCCATTACCACTTTGCGCACTGGAATTTGTGAAACCTTGACCATGCCCCGCACTGCTCCGCCTACACTGGTTTTCTGCAAAAAAAGTGTCCCAAAAAGTTTTTGAGAAATTTTGCCAACTATGCACTAGCTTTCGCTTTGTTCAGATGGCATCTACATCTAAGGCTCTTTTTTTTTTACTTTACAGGTATTACATTAGATATATTTAAAACTGATTTATTTTAAAACTAAGCTTTTTTTCTGAGTTTCTTAGTGAAAGTAATCAATCGGCATACTACACCCCACCTCCATAGTGTTTAGAAATAAGACATGGAGGAGCAGGAGGAAGGAGGGAAGGAGGGGAGTGTAATTTACCACTCTGTATACGCTTACGTGTGACTCTATAGTCATATGGGCTGCACAGATAAGAAAAAGGAGGAATTTATAAGGAAAGTGAAATATGAACATGCTCCATAGAGGACACCATCTGGTCTACACAATCTCAGCCTGCAGTGGGGACACAGAGAATATGGGAAGGACAGCTGAAGGCAGGAATAACCAGGTATATTTCACTGTTCACAAACAAATGTTTTAGTGGTTTTGTGAGTATGCACACTCTGTTATACTGTATAGCATGTAATGAGTTTTTTCATAGTCTAGAATTAATGACTCTTTAAACTTAAATATTAAATATTATATACCGTATTTTTTGTCAAGATTCTGACCATTTTGTTCATAGCTCATCATACTCCTGATATGTCTGCTTATTTGTCTTTTTATGACAGTGGAGATGCCATTTAGACTGGTAGGTCCATTATATATATAAATACATTTGCGTTGATTCCTCAGCTGTGTGCCCCTGATTATGCGTTGGGTGGAGCTAAGGGATCATTCTGGGAGAGAGTGGTCTGGTGCTGTATTTTGCTAGCCAGAGGAGATTGGTATATAGTGCAGCTCATGCAGTGATTAGGGCATATTGTGCAGCACTGCCCTCACGAGGCCATCCTGTGACTAAAAGAAAGCATGTTTTGAACTGTGTACAAGTGAGTGTTTTTCTTCTTCTTTATGTCTTTGAGCATGGGTTATGATCTCAGGGTCTGAGCAGCATGCATTCACCAGTAGAAAGACGGCTGTCCTGGGATAGGTATTTTAGACCTTTTTCATTAAAGGTTATATTAATAAGATTAGGGAGTGCCCATAATAGTTTGGTGAAGGTTTCACTGGTTCATTTCACAAGAGCGGGATACAGGTGGAAGATCATTAGCATGTTAATGGACATTTAAAAGCATACTTTTTGACGTTTATATGATCACAGTTTGATGTTAATCGTGTTTTTATCACCCTGCAAGTGCACTTTATTGTTTGAGATTTGAGCTCTAAACATGTTTGTGCAGATCATGCTTGATTATATGATGAATTTTATTGCACATTTTTTTTTTTATTTAGTTTTATACCAGCACAGAAATAATTTTATATTTTTATGTTCAATATTTTTTGCTTTTCGCTCACTAATAATATTGTGTGTACACGATTTATACGTTTCTATGCTTATGATAATAGTAAATCATAAAAACAGGAAAGGAGGGCACAGCTGTATCATTACAACCCTTTTGTTAGGAACTGACAATAGAGAAAGTAGTGTTTCAAAAACTTATTATACACTAGAGGGCTCCAATCATTTATCGTCAAAAATTATAAAAAAAAAAAAAAAAAAATACACAGTATAACCACTGGAAGGGTTTATTTCTTTTCTTCCAATACGTTTTTATTGGGTTTTTTGGGAAATTACAAAATAAAGAGTACATGGCACATTGGTTGTACACAGCCATTACTTACAAAACAGGGCAATAGGAACAAGGGCACTTAGTGTGAAAAATATTTAAGAAAAAGTTATCTGCTGCTGGCAGACAGTAATTATAACAATCAGAAAAACATTATTACCATAAAGAAATGCAGTGGAAGGTTGATCTACATTACTTGTTGAGTCAATGAACTCAAAAAAAAAAGGAAGAAACAATAAACTATTAATAGTAGTAACAATAACTGTTACAGTCAGATATCATAAGCCAGGAGAATTATTGATACTAATAGATCCGACCCCTGAAGATCTCAGATTAAATCAAGGTCTAGAGAACCTTGAGTACCACCCCAGTCAAGGTGGCCAGATTTTTAGCTATGGTCATGTAATTGCCTGAACTAGACACAAAATTCATCTCAAAGGTACCGCGTGTGTTTCTCAGTTGTATATTTTCCTTCAGATCAGGGGATATGTGATCTTTCCAGTGCTGGACCAAACTGTCGGGCTGCTAGGAGGATATGGGATGCCACTGTCCTCAATGTGGGTGGGATAGAATCTATTTCTAACGATAGCAATACCATCCCAGGAGTTAATGGGATATTGATCACCAGAGCTTGTGATATAAGATTGAATATAGAGGACTAATGAAAAAACTTGGGATAGAAAAGGCGGGGCTTTGCGGGCCAGTGGGAGTAGAAGGATCAGAGACAAAACTAATTATAAAACCAAAAATACATTTTATTGATACATAAAGAGAATAAAAAACACGCATGGGCTACCATGCATGTATAATTGCAACAAACTGACATACAGATAAAATCAAAACATATAATGTCACTGTTGGTCTAGAAACATATCCCATAGGGATTAAAGCCAAAAGACAAAGCCTGTATAGGATGGAAGATGGGTCTCAAGCTGAGTTCGGTCACGGTAGGTCCCCAGCAAGCCGACGCGTTTCGCTCAAGGCTTCCTCAGGGCCTGAGAGACCATAATAGACCGATGTTTCCTTCTTAGCAGTGACCGGTATTAAGCGACAGGGCTGCAGCGATACATATGCCGTTCGGAAGATATTGCTTCCATATTCACCATATAAAGTCTAAAATAGACCTCAAATAGACCTCAAGGATATATTTTTCTCGCACCGAGTCCGATATGCTGGGTCCCGACTACTTCATCAAAGGCAAGGCTTCTGGGGATAGTTCCACTGTAGCCTCTTGGGGTAAAGTCACCCCTCAGCAGGTGGATGTCCTCTTCCTAAATTATTCGTCCTTATGTGTACATTCACTCCCAGATGCAATAAATCTAGCATTCACATTACGATAATCACCATAATTATAATCCGGGAGCCAGACAACTTCCTCTGTGCACTTGGTAAGAAGTATATCCTCGGGATACGGGTCAAATATGACGACCGCGTTAACCTCTCCTCAAGCTGAGAAAGTATTACAGGCAGGAAAGGGGCTTACACAAACATATATTCCAGTTATATGGACCCAAGGTCCTGGGCTATCCAAGCCCTCTGTATCGTATGTACTGCATCACCTGCCTTAAGGGCTTGGATAGCCCAGGACCTTGGGTCCATATAACTGGAATATATGTTTGTGTAAGCCCCTTTCCTGCCTGTAATACTTTCTCAGCTTGAGGAGAGGTTAACGCGGTCGTCATATTTGACCCGTATCCCGAGGATATACTTCTTACCAAGTGCACAGAGGAAGTTGTCTGGCTCCCGGATTATAATTATGGTGATTATCGTAATGTGAATGCTAGATTTATTGCATCTGGGAGTGAATGTACACATAAGGACGAATAATTTAGGAAGAGGACATCCACCTGCTGAGGGGTGACTTTACCCCAAGAGGCTACAGTGGAACTATCCCCAGAAGCCTTGCCTTTGATGAAGTAGTCGGGACCCAGCATATCGGACTCGGTGCAAGAAAAATATATCCTTGAGGTCTATTTGAGGTCTATTTTAGACTTTATATGGTGAATATGGAAGCAATATCTTCCGAACTGCATATGTATCGCTGCAGCCCTGTCGCTTAATACCGGTCACTGCTAAGAAGGAAACATCGGTCTGTTATAGTCTCTCAGGCCCTGAGGAAGCCTTGAGCGAAACGCGTCGGCTTGCTGGGGACCTACCGTGACCGAACTCAGCTTGAGACCCATCTTCCATCCTATACAGGCTTTGTCTTTTGGCTTTAATCCCTATGGGATATGTTTCTAGACCAACAGTGACATTATATGTTTTGATTTTATCTGTATGTCAGTTTGTTGCAATTATACATGCATGGTAGCCCATGCGTGTTTTTTATTCGCTTTATGTATCAATAAAATGTATTTTTGGTTTTATAATTAGTTTTGTCTCTGATCCTTCTACTCCCACTGGCCCGCAAAGCCCCGCCTTTTCTATCCCAAGTTTTTTCATTAGTCCTTAACAGGGGTAAGGGCCTATACTGCACGGCAATTTTTGTGTACAAATTGAATATAGAGGATCAGTATTTGGTTATATTCAGGCATGACCACATGAGGTATATCAGGGTCCCAGGTCCGCCGCAGTCCCTCCAGCTTGAGGAGCATACTCCTGGGGCAAATTTGGAAATACGATGTGGAGTGAGGTACCAGTGTAACAAGATCTTTTGGAACAGTTCCCGTAGATTGGCACTCCTGGTAGAGATGTATGTTTTACCCAATGCCCTCTGCTACCAATGCTACCAGTACTCACTACCAGTCTCTCTCCCATGCCTGAATTGTGGGGATTTGATAAATTCCTGTTTATTTTGAAGATGCTTATAGAATAGCACAATAACTTTGATTTTCGTATCATTGGCTAAATAATACTAAATAATACTAAATAATAATGGGCTTTATGCCAGGTAAGGATATAGTCAGTCTACTAAAGTGCTTCATTGGGTGGGATATCTGGAGGTATTTATAATATTCAGAGTCGGGAAAAGAGTGTTCTAGCTAAAGTGTTCTAAATGTCTTAAGCGCAGGGCCTACAAGTAGTTCTTCTGGCACACCATCTAGCGAGTGAAATACCAGGGATTAAGAGTCAGAAGGCTGGAAGAGGGAATCTCAAGGGGGTTCATTTATGATTAGAGGACGAAACCATTGGAAGAGTAATCAATGCCTCTATAGACTTTTGGATAGTGGGAGCTATGGTGGATTATGTACGTGGAAAGAAGGGACTAGAGATTAGATAATTATACAGATTTCCTCCCAAAACCTGATATTGTTCAAGTTCTGCCCAGAGGTTGGTGGGGTGGAGGCAAACCACTCTTTGAGTTGTGCTAAGATGGAGGCGGTATAGTATTCTCGTAGATATGTATGCCCCACACCTCCGGCCTTTCTGAGTTTAATTAGCCTACTAAATACACAGCATGCTCTTTTCCCAAACCATAGATATCTGTTTAAAGTAGATTGCAATGCTGAGAAAAAAGAGCTGGGCACAGGAAAAGGCAGTGTCCTAAATATGTATAAGAATTGTGGGAGCACTTGCATCTTAAATGCTGCCAGCCTTCCTGACCAAAATAACTTGCACTTAAGGACTATCTCCACTTACATATACTACAGCAGGGCGGCCCTTAAGTGCAAAATCACATACCTGTACGTGATATTTTTTTTCTTTTGGTTCTGGGGAGCACGTAGAGCCCCGCTCCCGCTGTGATTGAACACAGCAGGAGCCAATCAGTGGGTCCGGCGAACCGAATGTCTGCCAGAAACCCGGCGATCGTTCAGAGAGAGGCAGAACAGTGGTCTCCCTATGTAAACAAGGCAGGCCATTCTGCTAGTAAGAAAGTAACGTGTACCTGGTCTGTGAGCCTGACATATAGAGGAGGGCATCTTGTACAGCTCCGGCTTGGGGGCCACTGATAGTGAGACAGCAGCCACAGGAGCTCGGTGACGTAGGAGTGCCTGTAATCAGTACAGTAGTCTGCATGGCAGCAATCAGCAGGTGGATGTGGCAGCAAGCAAGCTGGTATGGAAAGAGCTGGCAGACTGTAGAAGGCAGCTGGAAGCAGGATTTGCTGGACTGATAGCTGTAGCAGGCAGGATGCAGGGACAGATAAGCCAGGTTGATAATGGTCGGGCAGCTTAAACAGACGGCAGACAGCAGGATGGTAAGGTCAAAAGCCAAGTTGATACCAGGAGAACAGTTAAGCAGAATCAGGGGTAGAAGTGGAATCCAGTAGACAAGCCGGGGTCGGGGTATGAAGCTGTAAGATCCTGGTACCTTCGGTACCCTTCCAGCCTCTTATTTCCGCATTGCGTTCCACCATTCAGGTAGGTGGAACGCATATAGCTACCTGTCCCTTTAACTCTCATGACGTCATCACTAGGCGCGGCTCTGAGCGGCTATTTCAATCGCCGGCTTTCACTCACAAGGCGTTCGTGCAAACCGCCTGTTATACAGCCTTGTCTGACGCTGCCGAAGCCTCCAGCTATTTCCCCAATATCTGGATAGACCGGAGTCTCGCTACTTGATCCTGTATCTCGCTACTTGATCCTGTATCTCGCTACTGATCCTGTATCTCGCTACCTGATCCTTATCTCACTACCGGACCCCTCACCTCTCTAAACCAACTAGTGATAAGTACCCCGCAGGGGATTCCTTCCTATCAACTTACACTATCTACTCTTGCATACTAAAGACTGTTGCTATCTATGCATTACTATTTCTATCATCTGCACTGTTACATAGATTGCTAGCTCTTGAGTCTACTACCAACTATATCCTAGTCTCGCTACTTGATCCCGTATCTCGCTACTTGATCCTGTATCTCGCTACTGATCCTGTATCTCGCTACTTGATCCTATATCTCGCTACTGATCCTGTATCTCGCTACCGGATCCTTATCTCATTACTGGACCCCTCACCTCTCTAAACCAACTAGTGATAAGTACCTCGCAGGGGATTCCTTCCTATCAACTTACACTATCTACTCTTGCATACTAAAGACTGTTGCTATCTATGCATTACTATTTCTATCATCTGCACTGTTACATAGATTGCTAGCTCTTGAGTCTACTACCATCTATACCCTTGCACTAAGTTAGCATCTCCTGTACATTCATCTGCTGTCCCCTACCACCTGTTACTTGTACATGATTGCTAACCTACCTGCATACTATCTATCACCATCTGCTAACACTCCTGAACATTACTACTTGAGTGCCTATCATTGCTATCACTACTCACGCCTGTCATTTCAGCACATCACCTCTATACTATCGCATACAAACTATCACTCCAGGAACATCTTATCTGAGTGTCTGTATATGTGCATGCTGAAGCAGGCTGGGCCACAATGATGAGTCTGGAGAGTTGGATATGGTGATTCAACACATCTCTACAGGACTACTGAGTGGAAATTCTGCAGCTGCAAATCCAGTTCACTAAAACAAACGCCAGAGCGTTACAGAAGCAGACAATCACAGGTTAGGGATAAGCCGGATCAAGATCAGAGGTCACACAGAATCAGGAACAACACAAAGAAGCTGCAGACCAAACAGCAATGAGTCCATACAGAAGGCCCTTTTAACAACTTAAAGCGGAGTTCCAGCCATTTACTCACCTGTCCAACGGTCCAGCGATGCGGCCGCCGGAAGCCTCGATCCTCTCCCTCGGCGCCGGCATCACTGCTGTGGGCACCCGGCTGTTACAGTTTGCGGCTTCACAGCCGGGTACCCACTGCGCATGCGCGAGTCGCGCTGCGCGTCGTGATTGGCCGGCAATCTTCTGGGACCTCTGACGTGTCCCAGAAGATTGCAGGGAGGGAGGGGGAGAGGAGAACTTCCGCTCAGGGCGCCGCGGCGCTCCGAGCGGAAGTGGGAGCGGGTACCTGTCAAAACTAGGTACCCGCTCCCCCCCCCAAAAAATGACATGCCAAATGTGGCATGTCGGGGGGTCAGGACTCCCTAAAGCGGAAGTTCCACTTTTGGGTGGAACTCCGCTTTAAGCACCGGAGGATTTGGCTGCTCAAAGACCAGGCCCTATTTTGCGATTCGGCACTACGTGACTTTAACGGACAATTGCGCGGTCGTGCAATGCTGTACCAAAATGAAATTGATGTTCTTTTTACCCCACAAACATAGCTTTTTTTTGGTGGTATTTGATCACCTGTGCGATTTTTATTTTTTGCGCTATAAACAAAAAAATAGCGACAATTTTGAAAAAATAACAATATTTTTCACATTTTTTTATATGAAATTCTCAAAAAAATGTAAAAATCAAAATATTTTAATTGTTTAGGCCAATTTGTTTTCTGCTACATATTTTTGGTAAAAAAAATTGCAATAAGTGTATTTTGATTGGTTTGCGCAAAAGTTATTGCGTTTACTAACTACGGGAAAGATTTATGTAATTTTTATTGTTTTTTTTTTAACTAGTAATGGCGGCGATCTGCGATTTTTTTTGCGAGACTGCGACATTTCAGCGGCCAGATCGGACCCCTGACTGACATTTGTGACACTTTTGGGAGTACCAGTGACATTACTACAGTAATCAGTGCTATAAATATACACTGTTACTGTCAAAAGGACATTGGCAGGGAAGGGGTTAACCTTATTGGTGATCAAGGGGTTAAATGTGTCCCTAGGGGCGTGATTCTAACTGTCAGGGGGCGTGGCTTGTTAGATCATAACAGAGACATATGATCCTACATAGCAGGATCGCATAGCCTCTGTGATGATCTAAGGGAGAATGACAGACGGCTGTGTTTACATCAGCCATCTGTCTTTCTCCCTCTCCTGAGGGAGATTGTGAGTGGCCGGCGGACATCGGAGCTGCCGGTCACACATGCGGGGGTGGCAGGGAACGAGTGGGGGCGGGAGCTTGTGGGCGAGCTTGTGGGCGAGCGACGTACCGGTATGTCACTTTGCCTGTAGGGGGCTGACTGCTGCAGTATATAGTCGTGCGGCAGTCGGCAAGTGGTTAAATAGCCCATCTGGCGCCAGCATTAGTGACGGTTGTGTGCATTGATGCGCGGGTGCGCATTAATGCATGTGTGCACATGCGTGCGCCTGTGTGTGCTTCCTAACCCACGAGTATGAACATCTGCCTGGCCATCCACACTATGGACCTGTCTTCTCTGACAGGAAGACAGGGATGCTGTGTTTCTGCTAAGCAGGAAGACGGATCTCTGTCTTCCTTCAGGTAAACCATCCCCCACGCAGTTAGCAAGCACTCCCTAGGAACACATTTAACCCTTTGATCAAATTGATCAAATACCACCAAAATAAAGCTCTATTTGTGGGAAACAGGACATCTAATTTTATTTAGGTACAGTGTTGCACGACCAAGCAATTGTCAGTTAAAGCAACGCAGTTCAGTATTGCAAAAAATGGCCTGGCCAGGAAGGGAGGTGAACCTTCCAGAGCTGAAGTGGTTAAAGTGAAGAGACTGCAGAAGGGGGTATAATTTTCCTTAAACAGTTCCAACAATTTAGGAGTAAGTGTGATGCCAAGGTATGAAATCCCTTTCTCCTTCCATGTATACAGAAACCTTTGACTAAGGTATTGTTTGATTTCACTTGAGATCCCCCAATCCCAAAATATATAATTTGGTTTTATTGACCTTATAGTAAGATATGCAATTAAATTGCTGTAGAACTTGGTGTGCAGAAGCCAAGGAAGTTTTAACATCAGTAAGCATTAGAATTATATCATCAGAGAAGAGGCTTATGGTATGCATTTTACCTTTGACCATAAACCCTTGGACATTGGGATGGGAGCTGATATATGCAGCCATAGGCTCCATTAGTAAAAATAATAATAAATAAAATAAAAATAAGAGGGGATAATGGGCATCTCTGCCAGGTCCCATTAGTGATGTTAAATGGGGTTGAGAGCATACCCGAAATGTACACTTGAGCAGACGGAGTTGTAGATAAAGTCATGATAGCTGTATAAATCTGGCATGCAAATCCAAACTTGGTCAGGACCTGCGCCAGGTAATAAAAATGGATTCTATTGAATGCCTTCTCTGCGTGCAAGGCGAGGAGTAAAAAAGGCGTTCTTGTTTTATTGGCCAAGTGTATGATATTGAGCAGGTGTCTTGTGGCGTCTGCCATTTGGCGGCCTTGTGTAAATCCAGATTGATCTAGGTGGATAAGGGATGGTAATAGGTCCACCAATCTGTTAGCAAGCAGTTTGACGTATATTTTCAAATCTTTATTCAGCAATGAAATGGGGCAGAAGTTTTGTGTGTTAGGATCCTTCCTCGGCTTCAGTAGTGCAGCTATTGTACCCCACGCATTTCGGAGGGAAAAGAGGTGAAATTAGAACAGATTTGAATGCTTTGAAGTATTCCCCTAAAATGCCATCAGGCCTGAGTGACTTATTATTGTGTATAGAATCAATAATGTGGGAAAATAAATCCACATAGAAGGGGGAATTAAGTTTTCCCAGTTGATCCTCCGTTAGGTGAAAAAAGTTTAACCTTGTTGAGGAAGTTAAAAAGTGGCCAAAAAGTTTCCTGGCCTTATTGCCATTCGTACATGAAGACATTTTAAACCATCTAGAGGTTTTCTCAAAATCATCTAGTAAAATTAGACAGAGGTCATATTGGAGTTTTGTTAATTGGTCAGAGAAAGATGGAGTGGTATTACTTTTGTTTTGGGCCTCTAATACGTGAATTTTGGAAGTCATTTCTTGAATACGCTGCCACCTCTGCCTCTTAATCCTGGCCCCCAGTTTTTATAAGGAGGCATTGCATGAGCACCTAGTGAGTGTTCTGGAAGGGTTTTTAATATGTTAAAAGCAAAAAAAAAAAAATAAAAATAAATAATGATAATTTTTACACATCAAAAAGTTATAGCAATCATGACTCCTGCACATTTTAAATTACATACACCTCACCTTTGCACTCTGTATGTTTTCCTCTCCTGTCTTCTGCACATTAAACCTTGTACTTTTTAACTTATTCAATCCTGACCTCTGCACTTTATATGTAGTCATAATGATCAGGTGTGTGCAAGATCATGGGGGTGGGGGGGCGCAGCTTGGCATGTTCGCCCTGGGAGCTGGTTGACCTTGTCCCGGCACTGGATGACTACAATATTTATCGATTTAGCTACAAATCACTGTTGTGCTGGTATAGTGAGCAGTTACAGAGCATTCAGAAAGTATTCACAGTGCTTCACTATTTCCACATTTTGTTATTTTACAGCCTTATTCCAAAATGGATTCAATTCATTATTTCCCTCAAAACTCCACAAACAATACCCCATAATCACAACGTGAAAGAAGTTTGTTTGAAATCTTTGCAAATTTATTAAAAGCCTTTCCTCAATACTTTGTTGAACTTTGGCACCAATTACAGCTTGAAGTATTTTTGAGTATGATGCTACAAGCTTGGCACACCTATTTTTGGGCAGTTTCCCCAATTCTTCTTTGCAGAACCTCTCAAACTCCATCAGCTTGGATGGGGAGCGTCGGGGCACAGCCATTTCCAGATCTCTTCAGGGATGTTTAATTGGGTTCAAGTCTGGGCTCTGGCTGGGCCACTCAAGGACATTCACAGAGTTGTCCCGTAGCCACTCCTTTGTTATCTTGGCTGTGTGCTTAGGGCCAATGTCCAGTTGGAAGATGAGGCTTCGCCCCAGTCTGAGGTCCAGAGAGTTCTGGAGCAGGTTTTCATCAAGGATGTCCCTGCATATTGCTGATCCTGACTAGTCTCTCAGTTCTTGCCACTAAAAAACATATCCACAGCATGATGCTGCCACCACAATGCTTCACCGTAGGAATGGTATTGGCCAAGTGATGAGCGGTGCCTGGTTCCCTCCAGACATGATGCCTACCATTCAGGCCAAAGAGTTAAATCTTTGTTTCATCAGACCAGGGAATTTTGTTTCTCATGCTCTCAGGTGCCTTTTGGCAAACTCTAGGTGTGCTGTCATGTGCCTTATACTAAGGAGTGGCTTCAGTCTGGCCACTCTACCATTCAGGCCTGATTGGTGGAGTGCTGCAGAGATGGTTGCTCTTCTGGAAGGTTCTCCTCTCTCCACAGAGAATTGCTGGAGCTCTGTTAGAGTGACCATCGAGTTCTTGGTCACCTAGCTGACTAAGGCCATTCTCTCCCGACCACTCATTTTGGCCAGGCGGCCCGCTCTACTAGGAAGAGTCCTGGCACTCAATTTTGGGTGCCATGGCAAAGGCTGTGAATACTTATGTACATGTGATTTTTTTTTTTATTTATTTATTTATTTTTTTAAATAAATTTGCAAAGATATCAATCAAACTTCTTTCATGTTGTCATCATGGGTTATTGTTTGTAATTTTAAGGAAAGTAAGGAATTTAATCCATTTTGGAATAAGGCTGTAACATAACAAAATGTGAAGCGCTGTGAATACTTTCTGGATGCACTGTACATTGGATAACAAGAGAGTATTCTGAAGCTGACAATTCTGTAACTAGCTATAAATTGCAGCAAAAGTCAATAACTCAACCACTAAATTACAAATCATTTCACATTTATTCACCACAGGCCTTTATTAGGTGGCATTCACATGGCTTCACACAAATGGCTAGGAGCAGCAGCTCTGAACACTGTCTGCACACTTTGCTTTGTCAGTGGTTGCTGTCAGAGTCTCCAAACAACCCTGGATGCTGTGTACAGTATATTAAAGGTCAGTGTTTCTGCTGATTTTAAATGTGCGGTTTGAGGGCAGAAAAAATGTACATTTGAGCTGCATTTTTGTTACCCTTCAACTCCCCCCCCCCTTAAGCCGCAATAGGCAGTGGATGGGAGGGTTTACATGGTGCAGTTGTGTTGCTTCGCATCTGTGGCAAAGTTTGCTTGACATGTAGCGACTGGCAGGAGTCTAGCTACACTTTCAAACAAGTTGCAGCAAGTTTTTTGGTAAAAATAGGATAAAAACAGGCAGTGAGGAGGTGTTACACCGCTTGTCAGTAGCCTCTGAAGTGAGATCTGATCAGGCTTTAGAGGAAAGGGAGATTTAGAGGCATGTCTTATCTACCCTTTCTGGCCGCTTACAAACTAGGGATCGACCGATTATCGGCACAGCCGATATATCGAGGGCCGATCTGCACTTTCCCCGATATATCGGAATCGGCCCCTAAGGTTACTGATATTTCTGATATTTCGGGAAAGTGCTGAACCAGAGTGATGCCTGCAGCTAGAGGCATCACCCCAGTACCGGCGTCCATAGCGGACGGTCGGCTGTCTTGTAATGACAACCAATGTGGCTGAGAAGCCGCTCGGCTGTCATTACAAGGAGCGGGAGGGGACATCCCCCCCTCCTGCCGTTCCGCGGCTCACCCGGGTTTCCCATCCTACCGGAAACCCAGGAATACTACCTGCACGGCCGCCGAAGAGAAGACTCAATCAAAGCCGCATTCGGCTCTGATCGGGTCTCCTTGTAAAAACCCAGAAGTGATGTCATGGGACGTTTGATAGCAACCACGTCACTACGCCACTTCCGGGACCAGGTGGAACGCAAATGGAACGCGGAAGCGGCGTTCTGTCCTGGAGTCCACGACTTGTGATTTCTCTGAATGCCGTTTTACATATACTGCCATGTAAGTGCATCTGCTTTTATTTAATAATTAAGGGGTCCGTTCACTCCAGTATGCATTTTTGTGCACACCGGGTGGTCGTGTGCCTTGGTGGAGGTGTTGAAGATCTAAGAAGTGCCTTTGAGAGATCCCTTCAGAGACTCTATTTATTTATTTATTCAGGATGGTGTTATTGGATTTAATAATTTGCTTTATGGTCCCATACACCAGCAATTGATTGGATTCTTATTTTGCACATCGCACTTTATATTCCACTAATTTCTTACAGGACCTTTACTCTTTATTATTGATTTTAGTATGCAATTGAATATTTATTTATATATTGCATTGGATTAGAGCACTTTAACTTTATATATTTAATATATGTATTCACCTTATTCATATGCACATCTGGCTTCTAGCCTATATTAGTTATCATAAGGTTTGATATTTGCACTTTATTTTAGTGCACTTGCTAATCACACTTCTTATGATTTGAGGAATTTTTTGCATAGTGTATGAAATTGGTTGAGCGCAGCTTTATTATATATCACTATATAATTTTTTTTTATCACATACCCCTTGAAATGTTCCACATTTTGTCATATTCCAACCAAAAACGTAAATGTATTTTATTGGGATTTTATGTGATAAACCAACATAAAGAGGCACATAATTGTGAAGTGGAAGTAAAATTATAAATGGTTTTCAAAATGTTTTACAGATAAATATGTGAAAAAGTGTGGCGTGCATTTGTATTCAGCCCACCTGAATAAATACTTTGTAGAACCACCTTTCGTTGCAATTACAGCTGCAAGTCTTTTGGGGTATGTCTCTACCAGCTTTGCCCATCTAGAGAGTGAAATGTTTGCCCATTTTTCTTTGCAAAATAGCTCAAGCTCTGTCAGATTGGATAGAGAGTGTCTGTGAACAGCAATTTTTAATTTTCAAGCAATTTTCAAGCCACAGATTCTCAATTGGATTTCGGTCTGGACTTTGACTGGACCATTCTAACACATGAATATGCTTTGATCTAAACCATTCCATTGTAGCTCTGGCTGTATGTTTATTGCCATTGTCCTGCTTTAAGGTGAACCTCTGCCCCAGTCTCAAGTCTTTTGCAGACTCTAACAGGTTTTCGTCTAAGATTGCCCTGTATTTGGTTCCATCCATCTTCCCATCAACTCTGAACAGCTTCCCTGTCCCTGCTGAAGAAAAGTATCCCCACAACATGATACTGCCAACACTATGTTTCACAGTGGGGATGGTGTGTTCAATGTAATATGCAGTGTTAGTTTTCTGCCACACATAGCGTTTTACTTTTAGACCAAAAAGGTCAATTTTGGTCTCATCAGACCAAAGCACCTTATTTCACATGTTTGCTGTGTCCCCCACATGTCTTCTCGCAAACTGAAAATGGGACTTCTTATGGCTTTCTTTCAACAATGGCTTTCTTCTTGCCGCTCTTTCATAAAGGCCAGATTTGTGGAGTGCACGACTAATAGTTGTCCTGTGGACAGATTCTCCCACCTGAGCTATGGATTTCTGCAGCTCTTTCAGAGTTACTATGGGCCTCTTGGCTGCTCTTTTGATTAATGCTCTCCTTGCCTGACCTGTTACTTTAGGTGGACTGCCATATTTTGGTAGGTTTGCAGTTGTGCCATACTCTTTCCACTTTCGGATGACGGATTGAACAGTGCTTTGTGAGATGTTCAAAGCTTGGGATATCTTTTTATAGCCTAACCCTGCTCTAAACCTCTCCACCACTTTATCCCTGATCTTTCTGGTGTGTTCCTTGGCATTCGTGATGCTGTTCATTAAAATTATCTAACAAACCTCTGAGGGCTTCACAGAACAGCTGTATTTATACTGAGATTAAATTACACACAGCCAGACTATATTTACTAACTAGGTGACTTCTGAAGGCAATTGGTTCCACTAGATTTTAGTTAGAGGTATCAGAGTAAAGGGGGATGAATACAAATGCACACCACATGTTTCAGATATTTATATGGAAAAAATTTTGAAAACCATTTAGCATTTTCCTTCCACTTCACAGTTATGTGCCATTTTGTGTTGGTCTATCACATACAATCCCAATAAAATACATTTACGTTTTTGGTTGTAACATGACAAAATGTGGAACATTTTAATGGGTAAGAATACTTTTTCAAGGCACTGTATAACTGGTGTATATAAAAAAGTGCGCAGGATATGTGATCAAATAAAGCTGCAACCTTAGAACCAAATGGGGATGAAACTGTGTATAAAAAATCAGGTGCGCTAAATTGATATGCGTCAAAAATCAAATTGACACTATAGTGAGCATAAATCAAGCTTCTGGAGTGTGCACCGTGATAATGTACAGTAGGAGAACTGTGTAAACGTTGTAGACAAATATACACTTGTGTACAAAAAGGTGTATAAGTAGGTGGTGGTAGATATTCACTCAGATTAATTGTGATAACATAGTAAATAAATTTACACTTAAGTGAAAAGTAAATGATATAACAATCGTGCAAAAAGAAAACGACCCTCAACAGAGTTGTAACACAAAATTCAAGTGGTATCACCACTGCAAATGTGAAAAACAGGGGAAAGGTGCATCAAGTCCCAATTAATATTCCCAAAGGGATGTGGAGAAATCCAAAGGAAAAATTCCACTCAGACTTGTCGGGTGCAGATAGATCCCACCACCGTATTGGGGACTGGCCCCTTACCAGAAGGAAGAGGATTCAAGGGCGTAAATATCAGCTCAGACGTGAAGTGAGTACTCAGGAGGAGAAGTGAATCACTCGAATAGGAGGTTCAGCTTCTTACCAGATATAAGAATTAGCAGGGCTTGTATATACACTCCTATGGAGGTGCCTCTCCTCAATCCTGGGTCTCCACACCCTGGGCGATGTCTCTCTGTGGCCAAAGGTGAAGTCTCCCACAAGTATCTCACAAAGACAGAAACCAGACCATAGTGCAGTACCTCTGATATTTATTGTAAAACAATACAAGGTGCACTTACATTGGAAGTCTTGTTAAGATCGCATAGGGACCTGTACCGATTAGAGAGAGGCCGTGGCCGCCTGCGGCGCGGTCCGCGGCGACTGGGGATGACGATGCGGCGCTCCTCTCTGACGCGTTTCCTCCTAAAGCGGACGTCAACGGAGACAGGAGATAGCACGCATCGTCATCTTCCGCCCTTAAATCCACTGGTGCAGAGCAAGTTTCCGGTGTCCGCAATGTATGTCCTTCTCTTGTTACAGGACCGCAAGTCACTGAAAGTCCGGACTTTCTCCAAAAACCTTTAATTGGGTACTTTGAACATGCGGACAATGCAGAAATATATCGCCCTCCATGTATACCAATCCCAACTAAGGAATTGATACTAAATCTAAGGCGTGACTGCCGGAAGCTGGGTCTGCTAAGGCTAAAATACTGAAGTAAAAGAGGTGGTATCCCATAATAAAATACAGGTGCCTAATACGTCCTCTTTACATTCCTACAAATTAAAAATATCTTTTAATAGATAATTATCAGTAAAATTATTATAGTGATTAAAATTATTATAGTGAGGGTATTTTAATCACTATAATAATTTTACTGATAATTATCTATTAAAAGATGTTTTTAATTTGTAGGAATGTAAAGAGGACGTATTAGGCACCTGTATTTTATTATGGGATACCACCTCTTTTACTTCAGTATTTTAGCCTTAGCAGACATACATTGCGGACACCGGAAACTTGCTCTGCACCAGTGGATTTAAGGGCGGAAGATGACGATGCGTGCTATCTCCTATCTCCGTTGACGTCCGCTTTAGGGGGAAACGCGTCAGAGAGGAGCGCCGCATCGTCATCACCAGTCGCCGCGGACCGCGCTGCAGGCGGCCACGGCCTCTCTCTAATCGGTACAGGTCCCTATGCGATCTTAACAAGACTTCCAATGTAAGTGCACCTTGCATTGTTTTACAATAAATATCAGAGGTACTGCACTATGGTCTGGTTTCTGTCTTTGTGAGATACTTGTGGAAGACTTCACCTTTAGCCACAGAGAGACATCGCCCAGAGTGTGGAGACCCAGGATTGAGGAGAGGCACCTCCATAGGAGTGTATATACAAACCCTGCTAATTCTTATATCTGGTAAGAGGCTGAACCTCCCATTCGAGTGATTCACTTCTCCTCCTGAGTACTCACTTCACGTCTGAGCTGATATTTACGCCCTTGAATCCTCTTCCTTCTGGTAAGGGGCCAGTCCCCAATACGGTGGTGGGATCTATCTGCACCCGACAAGTCTGAGTGGAATTTTTCCTTTGGATTTCTCCACATCCCTTTGGGAATATTAATTGGGACTTGATGCACCTTTCCCCTGTTTTTCACCTTTTGCAGTGGTGATACCACTTGAATTTTGTGTTACAACTCTGTTGAGGGTCGTTTTCTTTTTGCACGATTGTTATATCATTTACTTTTCACTTAAGTGTAAATTTATTTACTATGTTATCACAATTAATCTGAGTGAATATCTACCACCACCTACTTATACACCTTTTTGTACACAAGTGTATATTTGTCTACAACGTTTACACAGTTCTTCTACTGTACATTATCACGGTACACACTCCAGAAGCTTGATTTATGCTCACTATAGTGTCAATTAGATTTTTGACGCATATCAAATTTTTTATACACTGTATAACTGGGGCTAGCCTCCAGTAGTCAGTAATTTGTAAACTCATGAAAGACTGAAAAATAACCCTGAAAATTGCCTGTCACTTACCTCCCTTTTGCTCTGTTTCTCCATGAGGTTTATCAAAACAAAATCCTGTCTACAGTAAGGGAAAAAAAAGTATACCTCTCAATGTCCCAACATAATAGCATTAAATGAAGCCAGTATATTTTTGGGGTTTTAGGAGGAAACCACACAGTTAGAGGAAGAATACAGAGGAAGAATGTGGATGGAATGACAACAGTGCAAATTACTTAGCTGCTTCACATACAGTACATGGAGCAGATAAGTAATTTGCACTGTTGTCATTCTATCCACATTCTTCCTCTGTATTCTTCCTCTAAATGTGTTGTTTCCTCCTACAACCCAAAAATATACTGGCTTTATTTTCTATTGTATAACCGGCATCAAGTGTGCTCTACTGTAATTCTTCAGTTACTACTAGTGCTTTATATGTTCTCTGTGTTCTTCTCTTGAGATATAAGATACATAACACACTGCAGACCTTTTTGTTGTTGTTTTGGATTCTTCCTACGCACCATTTTACCCCAACCTTCTCACTTGTGTAAGTATTAGAAATGCTAAAGTAAAAAAACCTGAGATTTGGCTACTAATCTCTTTGTTTTCATTCTTCAGGAACACAATCAGTAGGCTGGATTTAAAAACCATAGCTGGAAAAGAGCAAAAAGGTTCTTGAGGAGACTACTTGAAATCATGAAATGCTGCTTGAGATATATATAAAAAAAAAAATCCAACTAGATCTCTCATGTTTGCTGTGTAGTCTGCTCTTTTGCTTCCTATTAGACAATGAAGACTAGGGGTGGCCTTGCGGTTCGCCCGGCGGTCGGTTCGAGCCAAATTTGCGAACACATGGCGTTGTTCGCGGCGGCCATATTAGTTTACATTGGGGAGAACTTTGACCCATGACACAGCCATCAGGTGGAACAGGACAGCCAATTAAAACATTTCAGCACACAGACATGCCCCCTACTCTATAAATAGACCTGAGCTGTCGGCCATTTCACATTCCACTTTTTGCCAGTGTAGGGAGAGGTCTGCTGTGCTCATGAGGGAGAGAATGCCAGACACAAATAGCTCCATGGAGATCCACAAAAGTCCTTTTCAGGGCTGGTATTTCTGTATAGGTCTACTAGTATCTTCTCAGGCTAGGGGCAGGTATCCAGTCGGTGCTTTAGGGGCAGTTAGAGATCGGCAGCAGTCACACACAAATCGCTCTGTTAATGTCCACAAAAGTCCTTTTCAGGGCTGGTATTCCGGTATAGGTCCAGTCTCTCTTCAGTATAGGGACAGATATCCAGTCTGTGCTTTAAGGGGCAGTTAGATATCGGCATCGGCAGTGACACAAATCGCTCTGTTAATGTCCACAAAAGTCATTTAAAGGGCTGCAATGTCGGTATAGGTCTATTACAGTCTCTTCAGTTTAGGGTCAGGTATCCAGTCTGTGCTTTAGGGGCAGTTAGAGATCGGCATCTGCAGTGACACAAATCGCTCTGTTAATGTCTACAAAAGTCATTTAAATGGCTGCAAATGTTTTGGTATTGCTGTGCAGTGCACTAAAAAGGGGGGGAGGGGGGTAATCCACAGTATAATATACTTTGTAGAAAGCATATTATAGTGGATTAGTAGTATTATTGTGCACTGTGCAGCATTGTGACAGGTGTGGTTACTGAGCGTTGCTGCAGCAATGCTACACACAGTGACAAAAGCACTTATAATGTATTATAACTGGTGTGATAGACCAATGGCCCCCCCAATACCACATATTGAAGTGGGGTGTTATTTAACAGTATAATTTGCCAAGAGTGTATTTTAGTCCTGCAAAAATTTGGTCTCTTGCTCTGTAAACTGTGCTACACACAGTGACAACAGTTACTGGCCAATTATTTGTAGAACTGGTGTAATAAATCTGTGCCCCCCCCCCCCCCAATACCCAATATTGAAGTGGGGTGTTATTTAACAGTAATTTTCTAAGAGTGTATTCTAGTCCTGCAAAAATGTGGCCTCTTGCTATGTAAACTGTGCTACACACAGTGACAACAGTTACTGGCCAATTATTTGTAGAACTGTTGTAATAAACCTGTGGCCCCCAAATACAACATATTGAAGTGAGGTGTTATCTGAGTAAACTTTCACAAGTGTATTTGTGTCCTGCAACAATATTGCCTCTTTTGCTGTGTTAAGTCTGGTACACACAGTGCCAAACTCACTGGCCAATTTTTTGAACTGGTGTGATACACCAATGGCCCCCAAATACCAAATATTGAAGTGGGGTGTTATCTGAGTAAACTTTTACAAGTGTATTTGTGTCCTGCAACAATATTGCCTCTTTTGCTGTGTTAAGTCTGGTACACACAGTGCCAAACTCACTGGCCAATTTTTTGAACTGGTGTGATACACCAATGCCCCCCAATACCACATATTGAAGTGGGGTGTTATCTGAGTAAACTTTTACAAGTGTATTTGTGCCCTGAAACAATATTGCATTTTGCTGAGTTAAGTCTGGTACACACAGTGCCAAACTCATTGGCCAATTTTTTGAACTGGTTTGATACACCAATGGCCCCCCAATACCACATATTGAAGTGGGGTGTTATCTGAGTAAACTTTTACAAGTGTATTTGTGTCCTGCAACAATATTGCCTCTTTTGCTGTGTTAAGTCTGGTACACACAGTGCCAAACTCACTGGCCAATTTTTTGAACTGGTGTGATACACCAATGGCCCCCAAATACCAAATATTGAAGTGGGGTGTTATCTGAGTAAACTTTTACAAGTGTATTTGTGTCCTGCAACAATATTGCCTCTTTTGCTGTGTTAAGTCTGGTACACACAGTGCCAAACTCACTGGCCAATTTTTTGAACTGGTGTGATACACCAATGCCCCCCCCCCCCAATACCACATATTGAAGTGGGGTGTTATCTGAGTAAACTTTTACAAGTGTATTTGTGTCCTGAAACAATATTGCATTTTGCTGAGTTAAGTCTGGTACACAGAGTGCCAAACTCATTGGCCAATTTTTTGAACTGGTTTGATACACCAATGGCCCCCCAATACCACATATTGAAGTGGGGCGTTATCTGAGTAAACTTTTACAAGTGTATTTGTGTCCTGCAACAATATTGCCTCTTTTGCTGAGTTAAGTCTGGTACACACAGTGAAAAAATCACTGGCCAATTTTTTGAACTGGTGTAATACACCAATGGCCCCCCAATACCACATATTGAAGTGGGTTGTTATTTGAGTAAACTTTCACAAGTGTATTTGTGTCCTGCAACAATATTGCCTCTTTTGCTGTGTTAAGTCTGGTACACACAGTGCCAAACTCACTGGCCAATTTTTTTAACTGGTGTGATACACCAATGGCCCCCCAATACCACATATTGAAGTGGGGTGTTATCTGAGAAAACTTTTACAAGTGTATTTGTGTCCTGCAACAGTATTGCCTCTTTTGCTGAGTTAAGTCTGGTACACACAGTGAAAAAATCACTGGCCAATTTTTTGAACTGGTGTAATACACCAATGGCCCCCCAATACCACATATTGAAGTGGGTTGTTATCTGAGTAAACTTTCACAAGTGTATTTGTGTCCTGCAACAATATTGCCTCTTTTGCTGTGTTAAGTCTGGTACACACAGTGCCAAACTTACTGGCCAATTTTTTGAACTGGTGTGATACACCAATGGCCCCCCAATACCACATATTGAAGTGGGGTGTTATCTGCGAAAACTTTTACAAGTGTATTTGTGTCCTGCAACAATATTGCCTCTTTTGCTGAGTTAAGTCTGGTACACACAGTGCCAAACTCACTGGCCAATTTTTTGAACTGGTGTGATACACCAATGGCCCCCCAATACCACATATTGAAGTGGGGTGTTATCTGAGTATACTTTTACAAGTGTATTTGTGTTCTGCAACAATATTGCCTCTTTTGATGTGAGGTCTGGTACACACAGTGCCAAACTCACTGGCCAATTTTTTGAACTGGTGTAATACACCAATGGCCCCCCAATACCACATATTGAAGTGGGTTGTTATCTGAGTAAACTTTCACAAGTGTATTTGTGTCCTGCAACAATATTGCCTCTTTTGCTGTGTTAAGTCTGGTACACACAGTGCCAAACTTACTGGCCAATTTTTTGAACTGGTGTGATACACCAATGGCCCCCCAATACCAAATATTGAAGTAGGGTGTTATCTGCGAAAACTTTTACAAGTGTATTTGTGTCCTGCAACAATATTGCCTCTTTTGCTGAGTTAAGTCTGGTACACACAGTGCCAAACTCACTGGCCAATTTTTTGAACTGGTGTGATACACCAATGGCCCCCCAATACCACATATTGAAGTGGGGTGTTATCTGAGTATACTTTTACAAGTGTATTTGTGTTCTGCAACAATATTGCCTCTTTTGATGTGAGGTCTGGTACACACAGTGCCAAACTCACTGGCCAATTTTTTGAACTGGTGTGATACACCAATGGCCCCCCAATACCACATATTGAAGTGGGGTTTTATCTGAGTAAACTTTTACAAGTGTATTTGTATCCTGCAACAATATTGCCTCTTTTGCTGAGTTAAGTCTGGTACACACAGTGAAAAAATTACTGGCCAATTATTTGAACTGGTGTAATACACCAATGGCCCCCCAATACCACATATTGAAGTGGGGTGTTATCTGAGTAAACTTTCACAAGTGTATTTGTGTCCTGCAACAATATTGCCTCTTTTGCTGTGTTACGTCTGGTACACACAATGCCAAACTCACTGGCCAATTTTTTGAACTGGTGTGATACACCAATGCCCCCCCAATACCACATATTGAAGTGGGGTGTTATCTGAGTAAACTTTTACAAGTGTATTTGTATCCTGCAACAATATTGCCTCTTTTGCTGTGTTAAGTCTGGTACACACAGTGCCGAACTCACTGGCCAATTTTTAAACTGGTGTGATACACCAATGGCCCCCCAATACCACATATTGAAGTGGGATGTTATCTGAGTAAACTTTTACAAGTGTATTTGCGTTCTGCAACAATATTGCCTCATTTGCTGAGTTAAGTCTGGTACACACAGTGAAAAATCACTGGCCAATTTTTTGAACTGGTGTAATACACCAATGGCCCCCCAATACCACATATTGAAGTGGGGTGTTATCTGAGTAAACTTTCACAAGTGTATTTGTGTCCTGCAACAATATTGCCTCTTTTGCTGTGTTAAGTCTGGTACACACAGTGAAAAAATCACTGGCCAATTTTTTGAACTGGTGTAATACACCAATGGCCCCCCAATACCACATATTGAAGTGGGGTGTTATCTGAGTAAACTTTTGCAAGTGTATTTGTGTCCTGCAACAATATTGCCTCCTTTGCTTTGTTAAGTCTGGTACACACAGTGCCAAACTCATTGGCCAATTTTTTGAACTGGTGTGATACACCAATGGCCCCCCAATACCAAATATTGAAGTGGGGTGTTATCTGAGTAAACTTTTACAAGTGTATTTGTGTTCTGCAACAATATTGCCTCCTTTGCTGTGTTAAGTCTGGTACACACAGTGCCAAACTCACTGGCCAATTTTTTGAACTGGTGTGATACACCAATGGCCCCCCAATACCACATATTGAAGTGGGGTGTTATCTGAGTAAACTTTTACAAGTTTATTTGTGTCCTGCAACAATATTGCCTCTTTTTGCTGAGTTAAGTTTGGTACACACAGTGAAAAAAACACTGGCCAATTTTTTGAACTGGTGTAATACACCAATGGCCCCCCAATACCACATATTGAAGTGGGGTGTTATCTGAGTAAACTTTTGCAAGTGTATTTGTGTCCTGCAACAATATTGCCTCTTTTGCTGTGTTAAGTCTGGTACACACAGTGCCAAACTAACTGGCCAATTTTTTGAACTGGTGTGATACACCAATGGCCCCCCAATACCAAATATTGAAGTGGGGTGTTATCTGAGTAACTTTTACAAGTGTATTTGTGTCCTGCAACAATATTGCCTCTTTTGCTGAGTTAAGTCTGGTACACACAATGAAAAAATCACTGGCCAATTTTTTGAACTGGTGTGATACACCAATGGCCCCCCAATACCAAATATTGAAGTGGGTGATATCTGAGTAAACTTTTGCAAGTGTATTTGTGTCCTGCAACAATATTGCCTCTTTTGTTGTGTTAAGTCTGGTACACACAGTGCCAAACTCACTGGCCAATTTTTTTAACTGGTGTGATACACCAATGGCCCCCCAATACCAAATATTGAAGTGGGGTGTTATCTGAGTAAACTTTTACAAGTGTATTTGTGTCCTGCAACAATATTGCCTCTTTTGCTGTGTTAAGTCTGGTACACACAGTGCCAAACTCACTGGCCAATTTTTTGAACTGGTGTGATACACCAATGCCCCCCCCCCCCCCCAATACCACATATTGAAGTGGGGTGTTATCTGAGTAAACTTTTACAAGTGTATTTGTGTCCTGAAACAATATTGCATTTTGCTGAGTTAAGTCTGGTACACACAGTGCCAAACTCATTGGCCAATTTTTTGAACTGGTTTGATACACCAATGGCCCCCCAATACCACATATTGAAGTGGGGTGTTATCTGAGTAAACTTTTACAAGTGTATTTGTGTCCTACAACAATATTGCCTCTTTTGCTGAGTTAAGTCTGGTACACACAGTGAAAAAATCACTGGCCAATTTTTTGAACTGGTGTAATACACCGATGGCCCCCCAATACCACATATTGAAGTGGGTTGTTATTTGAGTAAACTTTCACAATTGTATTTGTGTCCTGCAACAATATTGCCTCTTTTGCTGTGTTAAGTCTGGTACACACAGTGCCAAACTCACTGGCCAATTTTTTTAACTGGTGTGATACACCAATGGCCCCCCAATACCACATATTGAAGTGGGATGTTATCTGAGTAAACGTTTACAAGTGTATTTGTATCCTGCAACAATATTGCCTCTTTTGCTGTGTTAAGTCTGGTACACACAGTGAAAAAATCACTGGCCAATTTTTTGAACTGGTGTAATACACCAATGGCCCCCCAATACCACATATTGAAGTGGGGTGTTATCTGAGTAAACTTTTGCAAGTGTATTTGTGTCCTGCAACAATATTGCCTCTTTTGCTGTGTTAAGTCTGGTACACACAGTGCCAAACTAACTGGCCAATTTTTTGAACTGGTGTGATACACCAATGGCCCCCCAATACCAAATATTGAAGTGGGGTGTTATCTGAGTAACTTTTACAAGTGTATTTGTGTCCTGCAACAATATTGCCTCTTTTGCTGAGTTAAGTCTGGTACACACAATGAAAAAATCACTGGCCAATTTTTTGAACTGGTGTGATACACCAATGGCCCCCCAATACCACATATTGAAGTGGGGTGTTATCTGAGTAAACTTTGGCAAGTGTATTTGTGTCCTGCAACAATAGTTCCTCTTTTGCTGAGTTAAGTCTGGTACACACAGTGAAAAAATCACTGGCCAATTTTTTGAACTGGTGTGATACACCAATGGCCCCCCAATACCAAATATTGAAGTGGGGTGATATCTGAGTAAACTTTTGCAAGTGTATTTGTGTCCTGCAACAATATTGCCTCTTTTGTTGTGTTAAGTCTGGTACACTCACTGCCAAACTCACTGGCCAATTTTTTGAACTGGTGTGATACACCAATGGCCCCCCAATACCAAATTTTGAAGTGGGGTGTTATCTGAGTAAACTTTTACAAGTGTATTTGTGTCCTGCAACAATATTGCCTCTTTTGCTGTGTTAAGTCTGGTACACACAGTGCCAAACTCACTGGCCAATTTTTTGAACTGGTGTGATACACCAATGCCCCCCCCCCCCCAATACCACATATTGAAGTGGGGTTTTATCTGAGTAAACTTTTACAAGTGTATTTGTATCCTGCAACAATATTGCCTCTTTTGCTGAGTTAAGTCTGGTACACACAGTGAAAAAATTACTGGCCAATTATTTGAACTGGTGTAATACACCAATGGCCCCCCAATACCACATATTGAAGTGGGGTGTTATCTGAGTAAACTTTCACAAGTGTATTTGTGTCCTGCAACAATATTGCCTCTTTTGCTGTGTTACGTCTGGTACACACAGTGCCAAACTCACTGGCCAATTTTTTGAACTGGTGTGATACACCAATGCCCCCCCAATACCACATATTGAAGTGGGGTGTTATCTGAGTAAACTTTTACAAGTGTATTTGTATCCTGCAACAATATTGCCTCTTTTGCTGTGTTAAGTCTGGTACACACAGTGCCGAACTCACTGGCCAATTTTTAAACTGGTGTGATACACCAATGGCCCCCCAATACCACATATTGAAGTGGGATGTTATCTGAGTAAACTTTTACAAGTGTATTTGCGTTCTGCAACAATATTGCCTCATTTGCTGAGTTAAGTCTGGTACACACAGTGAAAAATCACTGGCCAATTTTTTGAACTGGTGTAATACACCAATGGCCCCCCAATACCACATATTGAAGTGGGGTGTTATCTGAGTAAACTTTCACAAGTGTATTTGTGTCCTGCAACAATATTGCCTCTTTTGCTGTGTTAAGTCTGGTACACACAGTGCCAAACTCACTGGCCAATTTTTTGAACTGGTGTGATACACCAATGCCCCCCCCCCCCAATACCACATATTGAAGTGGGGTTTTATCTGAGTAAACTTTTACAAGTGTATTTGTATCCTGCAACAATATTGCCTCTTTTGCTGAGTTAAGTCTGGTACACACAGTGAAAAAATTACTGGCCAATTATTTGAACTGGTGTAATACACCAATGGCCCCCCAATACCACATATTGAAGTGGGGTGTTATCTGAGTAAACTTTCACAAGTGTATTTGTGTCCTGCAACAATATTGCCTCTTTTGCTGTGTTACGTCTGGTACACACAGTGCCAAACTCACTGGCCAATTTTTTGAACTGGTGTGATACACCAATGCCCCCCCAATACCACATATTGAAGTGGGGTGTTATCTGAGTAAACTTTTACAAGTGTATTTGTATCCTGCAACAATATTGCCTCTTTTGCTGTGTTAAGTCTGGTACACACAGTGCCGAACTCACTGGCCAATTTTTAAACTGGTGTGATACACCAATGGCCCCCCAATACCACATATTGAAGTGGGATGTTATCTGAGTAAACTTTTACAAGTGTATTTGCGTTCTGCAACAATATTGCCTCATTTGCTGAGTTAAGTCTGGTACACACAGTGAAAAATCACTGGCCAATTTTTTGAACTGGTGTAATACACCAATGGCCCCCCAATACCACATATTGAAGTGGGGTGTTATCTGAGTAAACTTTCACAAGTGTATTTGTGTCCTGCAACAATATTGCCTCTTTTGCTGTGTTACGTCTGGTACACACAATGCCAAACTCACTGGCCAATTTTTTGAACTGGTGTGATACACCAATGGCCCCCCAATACCACATATTGAAGTGGGGTGTTATCTGAGTAAACGTTTACAAGTGTATTTGTATCCTGCAACAATATTGCCTCCTTTGCTTTGTTAAGTCTGGTACACACAGTGCCAAACTCATTGGCCAATTTTTTGAACTGGTGTGATACACCAATGGCCCCCCAATACCACATATTGAAGTGGGGTGTTATCTGAGTAAACTTTTGCAAGTGTATTTGTGTCCTGCAACAATATTGCCTCCTTTGCTTTGTTAAGTCTGGTACACACAGTGCCAAACTCATTGGCCAATTTTTTGAACTGGTGTGATACACCAATGGCCCCCCAATACCAAATATTGAAGTGGGGTGTTATCTGAGTAAACTTTTACAAGTGTATTTGTGTTCTGCAACAATATTGCCTCCTTTGCTGTGTTAAGTCTGGTACACACAGTGCCAAACTCACTGGCCAATTTTTTGAACTGGTGTGATACACCAATGGCCCCCCAATACCACATATTGAAGTGGGGTGTTATCTGAGTAAACTTTTACAAGTTTATTTGTGTCCTGCAACAATATTGCCTCTTTTTGCTGAGTTAAGTCTGGTACACACAGTGAAAAAAAACACTGGCCAATTTTTTGAACTGGTGTAATACACCAATGGCCCCCCAATACCACATATTGAAGTGGGGTGTTATCTGAGTAAACTTTTGCAAGTGTATTTGTATCCTGCAACAATATTGCCTCTTTTGCTGTGTTAAGTCTGGTACACACAGTGCCAAACTAACTGGCCAATTTTTTGAACTGGTGTGATACACCAATGGCCCCCCAATACCAAATATTGAAGTGGGGTGTTATCTGAGTAACTTTTACAAGTGTATTTGTGTCCTGCAACAATATTGCCTCTTTTGCTGAGTTAAGTCTGGTACACACAATGAAAAAATCACTGGCCAATTTTTTGAACTGGTGTGATACACCAATGGCCCCCCAATACCACATATTGAAGTGGGGTGTTATCTGAGTAAACTTTGGCAAGTGTATTTGTGTCCTGCAACAATATTTCCTCTTTTGCTGAGTTAAGTCTGGTACACACAGTGAAAAAATCACTGGCCAATTTTTTGAACTGGTGTGATACACCAATGGCCCCCCAATACCAAATATTGAAGTGGGTGATATCTGAGTAAACTTTTGCAAGTGTATTTGTGTCCTGCAACAATATTGCCTCTTTTGTTGTGTTAAGTCTGGTACACACAGTGCCAAACTCACTGGCCAATTTTTTGAACTGGTGTGATACACCAATGGCCCCCCAATACCAAATATTGAAGTGGGGTGTTATCTGAGTAAACTTTTACAAGTGTATTTGTGTCCTGCAACAATATTGCCTCTTTTGCTGTGTTAAGTCTGGTACACACAGTGCCAAACTCACTGGCCAATTTTTTGAACTGGTGTGATACACCAATGCCCCCCCCCCCCAATACCACATATTGAAGTGGGGTGTTATCTGAGTAAACTTTTACAAGTGTATTTGTGTCCTGAAACAATATTGCATTTTGCTGAGTTAAGTCTGGTACACACAGTGCCAAACTCATTGGCCAATTTTTTGAACTGGTTTGATACACCAATGGCCCCCCAATACCACATATTGAAGTGGGGTGTTATCTGAGTAAACTTTTACAAGTGTATTTGTGTCCTACAACAATATTGCCTATTTTGCTGAGTTAAGTCTGGTACACACAGTGAAAAAATCACTGGCCAATTTTTTGAACTGGTGTAATACACCGATGGCCCCCCAATACCACATATTGAAGTGGGTTGTTATTTGAGTAAACTTTCACAAGTGTATTTGTGTCCTGCAACAATATTGCCTCTTTTGCTGTGTTAAGTCTGGTACACACAGTGCCAAACTCACTGGCCAATTTTTTTAACTGGTGTGATACACCAATGGCCCCCCAATACCACATATTGAAGTGGGATGTTATCTGAGTAAACTTTTACAAGTGTATTTGTATCCTGCAACAATATTGCCTCTTTTGCTGTGTTAAGTCTGGTACACACAGTGAAAAAATCACTGGCCAATTTTTTGAACTGGTGTAATACACCAATGGCCCCCCAATACCACATATTGAAGTGGGGTGTTATCTGAGTAAACTTTTGCAAGTGTATTTGTATCCTGCAACAATATTGCCTCTTTTGCTGTGTTAAGTCTGGTACACACAGTGAAAAAATCACTGGCCAATTTTTTGAACTGGTGTAATACACCAATGGCCCCCCAATACCACATATTGAAGTGGGGTGTTATCTGAGTAAACTTTTGCAAGTGTATTTGTGTCCTGCAACAATATTGCCTCCTTTGCTTTGTTAAGTCTGGTACACACAGTGCCAAACTCATTGGCCAATTTTTTGAACTGGTGTGATACACCAATGGCCCCCCAATACCACATATTGAAGTGGGGTGTTATCTGAGTAAACTTTTGCAAGTGTATTTGTGTCCTGCAACAATATTGCCTCTTTTGCTGTGTTAAGTCTGGTACACACAGTGCCAAACTAACTGGCCAATTTTTTGAACTGGTGTGATACACCAATGGCCCCCCAATACCAAATATTGAAGTGGGGTGTTATCTGAGTAACTTTTACAAGTGTATTTGTGTCCTGCAACAATATTGCCTCTTTTGCTGAGTTAAGTCTGGTACACACAATGAAAAAATCACTGGCCAATTTTTTGAACTGGTGTGATACACCAATGGCCCCCCAATACCACATATTGAAGTGGGGTGTTATCTGAGTAAACTTTGGCAAGTGTATTTGTGTCCTGCAACAATAGTTCCTCTTTTGCTGAGTTAAGTCTGGTACACACAGTGAAAAAATCACTGGCCAATTTTTTGAACTGGTGTGATACACCAATGGCCCCCCAATACCAAATATTGAAGTGGGGTGATATCTGAGTAAACTTTTGCAAGTGTATTTGTGTCCTGCAACAATATTGCCTCTTTTGTTGTGTTAAGTCTGGTACACACAGTGCCAAACTCACTGGCCAATTTTTTGAACTGGTGTGATACACCAATGGCCCCCCAATACCAAATTTTGAAGTGGGGTGTTATCTGAGTAAACTTTTACAAGTGTATTTGTGTCCTGCAACAATATTGCCTCTTTTGCTGTGTTAAGTCTGGTACACACAGTGCCAAACTCACTGGCCAATTTTTTGAACTGGTGTGATACACCAATGCCCCCCCCCCCCCCAATACCACATATTGAAGTGGGGTGTTATCTGAGTAAACTTTTACAAGTGTATTTGTGTCCTGAAACAATATTGCATTTTGCTGAGTTAAGTCTGGTACACACAGTGCCAAACTCATTGGCCAATTTTTTGAACTGGTTTGATACACCAATGGCCCCCCAATACCACATATTGAAGTGGGTTGTTATCTGAGTAAACTTTCACAAGTGTATTTGTGTCCTGCAACAATATTGCCTCTTTTGCTGTGTTAAGTCTGGTACACACAGTGAAAAAATCACTGGCCAATTTTTTGAACTGGTGTAATACACCAATGGCCCCCCAATACCACATATTGAAGTGGGTTGTTATTTGAGTAAACTTTCACAAGTGTATTTGTGTCCTGCAACAATATTGCCTCTTTTGCTGTGTTAAGTCTGGTACACAGAGTGCCAAACTCACTGGCCATTTTTTTTAACTGGTGTGATACACCAATGGCCCCCCAATACCACATATTGAAGTGGGGTGTTATCTGAGAAAACTTTTACAAGTGTATTTGTGTCCTGCAACAATATTGCCTCTTTTGCTGAGTTAAGTCTGGTACACACAGTGAAAAAATCACTGGCCAATTTTTTGAACTGGTGTAATACACCAATGGCCCCCCAATACCACATATTGAAGTGGGTTGTTATCTGAGTAAACTTTCACAAATGTATTTGTGTCCTGCAACAATATTGCCTCTTTTGCTGTGTTAAGTCTGGTACACACAGTGCCAAACTTACTGGCCAATTTTTTGAACTGGTGTGATACACCAATGGCCCCCCAATACCACATATTGAAGTGGGTTGTTATCTGAGTAAACTTTCACAAGTGTATTTGTGTCCTGCAACAATATTGCCTCTTTTGCTGTGTTAAGTCTGGTACACACAGTGCCAAACTTACTGGCCAATTTTTTGAACTGGTGTGATACACCAATGGCCCCCCAATACCAAATATTGAAGTGGGGTGTTATCTGCGAAAACTTTTACAAGTGTATTTGTGTCCTGCAACAATATTGCCTCTTTTGCTGTGTTAAGTCTGGTACACACAGTTCCAAACTCACTGGCCAATTTTTTGAACTGGTGTGATACACCAATGCCCCCCCCCCAATACCACATATTGAAGTGGGGTGTTATCTGAGTAAACTTTTACAAGTGTATTTGTGTCCTGAAACAATATTGCATTTTGCTGAGTTAAGTCTGGTACACACAGTGCCAAACTCATTGGCCAATTTTTTGAACTGGTTTGATACACCAATGGCCCCCCAATACCACATATTGAAGTGGGGTGTTATCTGAGTAAACTTTTACAAGTGTATTTGTGTCCTGCAACAATATTGCCTCTTTTGCTGAGTTAAGTCTGGTACACACAGTGAAAAAATCACTGGCCAATTTTTTGAACTGGTGTAATACACCAATGGCCCCCCAATACCACATATTGAAGTGGGTTGTTATTTGAGTAAACTTTCACAAGTGTATTTGTGTCCTGCAACAATATTGCCTCTTTTGCTGTGTTAAGTCTGGTACACACAGTGCCAAACTCACTGGCCAATTTTTGTAACTGGTGTGATACACCAATGGCCCCCCAATACCACATATTGAAGTGGGGTGTTATCTGAGAAAACTTTTACAAGTGTATTTGTGTCCTGCAACAATATTGCCTCTTTTGCTGAGTTAAGTCTGGTACACACAGTGAAAAAATCACTGGCCAATTTTTTGAACTGGTGTAATACACCAATGGCCCCCCAATACCACATATTGAAGTGGGTTGTTATCTGAGTAAACTTTCACAAGTGTATTTGTGTCCTGCAACAATATTGCCTCTTTTGCTGTGTTAAGTCTGGTACACACAGTGCCAAACTTACTGGCCAATTTTTTGAACTGGTGTGATACACCAATGGCCCCCCAATACCAAATATTGAAGTGGGGTGTTATCTGCGAAAACTTTTACAAGTGTATTTGTGTCCTGCAACAATATTGCCTCTTTTGCTGAGTTAAGTCTGGTACTCACCGTGCCAAACTCACTGGCCAATTTTTTGAACTGGTGTGATACACCAATGGCCCCCCAATACCACATATTGAAGTGGGGTGTTATCTGAGTAAACTTTTACAAGTGTATGTGTGTCCTGCAACAATATTGCCTCATTTGCTGAGTTAAGTCTGGTACACACATTGCCAAACTCACTGGCCAATTTTTTGAACTGGTGTGATAGACCAATGGCCCCCCAATACCACATATTGAAGTGGGGTGTTATTTAACAGTATAATTTTCTAAGATTGTATTTTAGTCCTGCAAAAATGTGGCCTCTTTTGCTGTGTTAACTGTGCTACACACAGTGACAACAGTTACTGGCCAATTATTTGTAGAACTGTTGTAATAAACCTGTGGCCCCCCAATACCACAGATTGAAGCGGGGTGTTACCTATGTATACATTTACAAGTGTATTTGTGTACTGCAACAATATTGCCTATTTTGCTTTGTTAAGTCTGGTACACACAGTGCCAAACTCACTGGCCAATTTTTTGAACAACACAGATTGAAGTGGGGTGTTATTTAACAGTAAAATTTTCTAAGATTGCATTTTAGTCCTGCAAAAATTTGGCCTCTTTTGCTGTGTTAACTGTGCTACACACAGTGACAACAGTTACTGGCCAATTATTTGTAGAACCGGCGAACTGACGGACCGGCAGATAGGGAGGAGAGGCAGGCAGAACTTGCATTGCACAAGAGGTACAAAGCAGACTGCAAATGTATCAGGAGCGAGCCATCAACCACGTACAGTCACATCTGGCACTCCCAGGACGCCATCACATGGCTCCGCAGTGTGGGCTTTTTTAATGTGTCCGTTGCTGACAACAGTGTTGCCATCTGCAGCCTTTGCAGTCAACGCATAAGTCGCGGTAAGCCCAACACTCACCTAGGAACTACCACCTTAAGAAGGCACCTAAACTCCCATCACCGAGCCCAGTGGGAGAAACACCGTCAGAACCCACAAAGCCACACTCCAGGCTCTCACCATTCAGCCTCTTCTCCTTCTCCTATTCTCCGGTCTCCTCACAGTTGTCCAACACTCCACCTTCCATGATGCCGTCGTCACATTGTTCTGGAAAAAGGCAGGCTTCTGTGGCTCAAATGTTGGAGCGTAAAAAAAGGTGTCCGACTACATCGGGTTAATGGCCGATGTGGATGCTCTGAGGAGCGATGAACCCCTGGACTACTGGGTGGGCAGGCTTGACCTCTGGCCAGAGCTTGCACAATTTGCAATGGAACTGTTGGCTTGCCCCCCCGTCCAGTGCCCTGTCCAAAAGGACGTTCAGTGCAGCAGGGGGGATCGTGACCGATAAGCGCACTCGCCTAGCTCATGACAGCGTAGACTACCTCACATTTATAAAAATGAATGAGGCATGGACCATGTTTCATTGAAATTCCTCATGACAGGCCACAAATATCTGCCAGACCGCCATCCACCCACAAACATTCCTGGTCCTTGTTTTCGCTAAATACAGCGGCATAAAAGGCATTTCATGTCCATTGAATGGCTAATTTTTGGGGCCTATACAGGCCGACACTTACTTCGGTATCCTGTGTGAATGCCTAATGTACCTCTAGCCATCAAATACTATGTTCTTTGCTGTCAGTTAAACCCATGTGAGCCAATTTTTGTAGCCTATACAGGCCGACACTTACTTCTGTATACTGTGTGAATGCCTAATGTACCTCTAGCCATCAAATACTACGTTCTTTGCTGTCAGTTAAACCCATGTGAGCTAATTTTTGGAGCCTATACAGTCCGACACTTACTGCTGTATACTGTGAATGCCTAATGTACCTCTAGCCATCAAATACACTACATTTTTTGCTGTCAGTTAAACCCATGTGAGCCAATTTTTGGAGCCTATACAGGACAACACTTACTTCTGTATACTGTGTGAATGCCTAATGTACCTCTAGCCATCAAATACTATGTTCTTTGCTGTCAGTTAAACCCATGTGAGATAATTTTTTAAGCCTGTACAGGCCGACACTTACTTCTGTATACTGTGAATGCCTAATGTACCTCTAGCCATCAAATACTACGTTCTTTGCTGTCAGTTAAACCCATTTGAGCTAATTTTTGGAGCCTATACAGGCCGACACTTAATTCTGTATACTGTGAATGCCTAATGTACCTTCAGCCACAGAATACTAAGTTCTTAGCTGTCAGGTAAACCCATGTGGGCTAATTTTTGGGGCCTATACAGGCCGACACTTACTTCTGTATACTGTGAATGCCTAATCTACCTCTAGCCATCAAATACTACGTTCTTTGCTGTCAGTTAAACCCATGTGAGCTCATTTTTGCAGCCTATACTGCCCGACACTTACTTCTGTATCCTGTGAATGCCTAATGTACCTTCAGCCACAGAATACTACGTTCTTAGCTGTCAGGTAAATGCACGTGGGCTAATTTTTGAGGCCTATACTTGCCCAACACTTACTTCTGTATCCTGTGAATGCCTAATGTACCTTCAGCCATCAAATACTACCTTCTTTGCTGTCAGTTAAACCCATGTGGGCTAATTTTTGGGACCTATACAGGCCGACACTTACTTCTGTATACTGTGAATGCCTAATGTACCTTTAGCCATCAAATACTACGTTCTTTGCTGTCAGTTAAACCCATGTGGGGTAATTTTTGCAGCCTATACTGGCCGACACTTACTTCGGTATCCTGTGAATGCCTAATGTACCTTCAGCCATAGAATACTACGTACTTAGCTGTCAGGTAAACCCATGTGGGCTAATTTTTGGGGCCTATACTGCCCTACACTTACTTCTGTATCCTGTGAATGCCTAATGTACCTGTCACGGAACCATGAACCAGACATACAACAACAGATAAGTGAAAATAAGAAAGCTTTATTGAAAAACAAGCTATAAAGCAAAAGTCCAAACGGATGGCGAAACCGATGCAGAGTCTTTGCGAAGCCAGGGATCAGGAACCAGCAGGGTAGTCAGACGAAGCCAGGAACAGGAACCAGCAGGGTAGTCAGACGAAGCCAGGATCAGGAACCAGCAGGGTAGTCAGACGAAGCCAGGAACAGGAACCAGAAGTAGCAGCAGTCTTAGTAGCATGTGAACACAGGAGGATCAAGCAGGGAACTGAAGCCACAGACCTCCTATATATATGAGCTAGGTATCCAGCTCCTCCCAGTGGGAAGGAGGAGCCGCAGGGTGGGAGGCTACAAGAAACCCAGAAACCAAGATGGCCGCCAGCACATGTCAAACGAAGGAGAACAGCAAGAAGGTAAGACCATGACAGTACCTCCCCCTCAAGGGCCCCTCCTCCGCGGAGTAAAGAACGGTTTCTGAGGGAAGCGTGCGTGGAAGGCTCGGAGCAAGGCAGGGGCATGGACATCTGCGGAGGGAACCCAGGAACGCTCCTCTGGACCATAATTACGCCAATGAACCAAAAACTGCACCCGACCGCGGACCAGGCGTGAGTCCAGGATATTGCTCACCTCATACTCCTCACGATTGCCCACTCGGACCGGACGAGGCCGAGGAACCGAGGAAGTGAAACGATTACACACCAGAGGCTTCAACAGGGAGACATGAAACACGTTGGAGATCCGCATGCCAGGAGGAAGCGCAAGGGCATAGGCTACCGGGTTTACCCTGCGAAGCACTCGGAAGGGACCAACAAAGCGAGGCGCCAGCTTGGGAGTGGGCACTCGAAGGTTGAGGTTGCGGGTGGACAACCATACACGGTCTCCGGCCTGGTAGGAAGGAGCAGGCGCTCGTCTGCGATCAGCCTGGAGTCTCTGGCGCTGCGCAGAGACCTCAAGGGACTTCTGAATCTGTACCCAAGAAGCACGTAGGACGGAAAGGTGATCCTCCACAGCCGGAATATCCTGGGGAGAGAATACCTCCGGTAACACGGCAGGTTGGAACCCATAGTTGGCCATAAAGGGAGACGTCCCAGAGGAAGAGTTCACCGCCGTGTTCCTGGCAAACTCAGCCCAAGGCAGGAGGTCAACCCAATTGTCTTGGTGATCGGAGACATAGCAACGAAGGAATTGCTCCAAGGCCTGATTGGAACGTTCTGCGGCCCCATTGGACTGAGGGTGGTAGGCCGAGGAGAAGGAGAGATGAATCCCCAACTGGGAGCAAAAGGCGCGCCAGAACCTGGACACAAACTGACTCCCCCGATCCGACACAATCTCCTTGGGCAAACCGTGCAACCGGAAGACCTCCCTGGCAAAAATCGTGGCCAACTCCTGTGCAGAGGGTAACTTCTTGAGAGGAACACAGTGACACATTTTGGAAAACCGATCCACAATCATGAGAATGACCGTATGGCCTCGGGATGCAGGGAGGTCCACAAAGAAATCCATCCCCAGGTGTGACCATGGGCGCTCCCCGGTGGCTAAGGGTTGCAGAAGGCCCAACGGAAGGTGCCGAGGGGACTTACTCTGGGCACAAACGGAGCATGCCGCTACATATGCGGCGATGTCGGAACGTAGGGAAGGCCACCAGAACAGACGTGAAACAGCCCAGGACAGCTGATTCTTTCCAGGATGCCCCGCGGTCTTGGAGTTATGGTAGGTTCGCAACAACCGAGTGCGCAACTCCTCAGGCACAAAACATCTGCCGTTGGGTCTCCCAGAGGGAGCACCAGATTGAGCCGCCAAAATCTGCTCACCCAGGGGAGAGGTCAGGCTGGTGCAAATGGCAGCCAGGATCTGATTCGGAGGTATGACCGAAGTCGGAATCGACTCCTCCCTGGACAGGTCGGAGTACTGCCGTGATAAGGCATCAGCCCTGATGTTCTTGGAACCGGGTAGGTAGGAGACCACGTAATTAAAACGTGACAAGAACAGAGCCCATCTGGCCTGACGTGGTGTCAATCTCTTGGCCTCAGAGAGGTAGGTCAGATTCTTGTGGTCCGTCAGGATGAGGACCGGAACCACCGAACCCTCGAGCAAGTGCCTCCATTCTTTAAGCGCCTGCACGATGGCCAATAACTCCCTGTCACCAATCTGGTAGTTGCACTCCGCGGAAGACAGTTTCCGGGAGTAAAACCCACAAGGAAGCAGAGGACCCTCTGGTGTTCTACGCTGAGACAGAAGGGCGCCTACTCCCGTCTCAGACGCGTCCACCTCGAGGACAAAGGGCAACCCAGGGTTGGGATGCGACAGAATCGGAGCCGACACAAAGGCGGACTTTAGAGCCTCAAAAGCTCGGATGGCCTCGGGCGGCCAGACCTGGGAATTACTGCCCTTCCTGGTCAGATCCGTGAGAGGCTTGGCTAGCATGGAAAAGTCCCTGATGAACTTCCGATAATAATTGGCGAAGCCCAAAAAGCGCTGCAGGGAGCGAAGACCACTGGGCTGGGGCCACTGTAAGACAGCCGAAACCTTCTCAGGATCCATGGAGAACCCCTCAGCGGAAATGATGTAACCTAAGAAGGTTACCTGGGATCGGTGAAATTCGCATTTCTCAAGCTTACCGAACAGCTTGTTCTCTCGTAACCGTTGCAACACTCTTTTGACATCCAGAATGTGGGTCTCCATGGACTCAGAATATACCAAGATGTCATCCAGGTAGACCACCACACACTGCTGCAACAGGTCACGGAAAACATCGTTGATGAATTCCTGAAAGACTGCGGGCGCATTGCACAGCCCAAAGGGCATAACCAAGGATTCATAATGACCGGTCCTGGTGTTAAACGCGGTCTTCCACTCATCGCCCGCCTTGATCCTTACGAGGTTATATGCCGCCCTCAGGTCGAGTTTGGTAAAGACCGTGGCCCCTTTAAGGCGATCGAACAGCTCGGAAATCAAGGGTATCGGGTAAGCGTTCTTGATCGTGATGCGATTGAGACCCCTGTAATCGATGCAAGGCCTCAACTCACCGCCCTTCTTTTTCACAAAGAAAAATCCAGCCCCTGCCGGGGACGAGGATTTGCGAATGTGTCCACGTGAAAGCGCCTCCCTCACGTACTCCTCCATGGCCTCATTCTCCGCTACCGACAGTGGATAGACTTTGCCACGAGGAGGAACGGCACCAGATTGTAACTCGATGGCACAATCGTATGGGCGGTGCGGAGGTAGGGCAACCGCGCGCACCTTATCGAATACATCCCGGTACTCCTCGTATTCAGGGGGCAACAGAGAGTCCGAGGAAGTACACAGCAACTTGACAGGCCCATGGATGCAACTAGCCCCACACTGCGGTGACCACGAGAGGATCTCGGCCGATCTCCAATCGAAAATCGGATTATGCTTCTGGAGCCAGGGGTACCCCAAGACCACCGAGTAGTGTGGAGACGAAATAACCTGGAAGCAGACCGACTCTCTGTGGACGGCACCAATGGCTAACCCCACTGGAAGGGTCTCATGAGTCACGTGTGGCGGCAGAAGGGGTCTGCCGTCTATCGCCTCAAGAGCCAGAGGAGAACCTCGAGCCTGCAGAGGAATGGAATTGGCGGCAGCGAACACACTATCAATGAACAAACCACCAGCACCAGAGTCCACCAACGCCTGGGTCGTCACCGAGCCCCCGACCCAGGAAAGGACAACAGTGATCAGTGGTTTGTCAACACGGGAAACCGGGGACGAGGAGACTCCACCCAAGATCTGCCCCCGACAGGATCTCAGGTGCGAGCGTTTCCCTGGACGGTTCGGACATGCCAACCGAAAATGCCCACCGAGACCACAGTACATGCATCGGCCCTCGCGTCTCCGGAGTACCCTCTCCCCCTCGGACAGGCGAGCAAACCCCAGCTGCATGGGTTCACCCCCAGACAAGTCATCCCCAGGAGGCGTGGGAGGAGAGGGAGGCACGGGTGGGACAACAAAGGTAGGCGCCAATCTGTTAGGAGGCCTCCGCAGACTCTCCTTAAAGGAAGGTCTCTCCCTGAGTCTGGTGTCAATCAAAATCAGGAAAGAAATAAGAGACTCGAGCTCCACTGGTAGGTCCTTAGCTGCAACCTCATCCTTCAAGGCATCCGAGAGACCATGAGAGAAAGCAGCGACCAGAGCCTTATTATTCCAGCCCACCTCTGCTGCCAGGGTACGAAACTCAATGGCGTATTCAGCTACGGATCGTGAACCCTGTCTGATGGACATAAGGAGCTTCGCAGCAGAGGCAGCACGAGCCGGCACATCGAATACCTTCCGAAGAGAAGCAACAAAACCGGAAAACTCGGCAACCACCGGATTGTTGTTCTCCCATAAAGGGCTGGCCATCAAAATCAGGAAAGAAATAAGAGACTCGAGCTCCACTGGTAGGTCCTTAGCTGCAACCTCATCCTTCAAGGCATCCGAGAGACCATGAGAGAAAGCAGCGACCAGAGCCTCATTATTCCAGCCCACCTCTGCTGCCAGGGTACGAAACTCAATGGCGTATTCAGCTACGGATCGTGAACCCTGTCTGATGGACATAAGGAGCTTCGCAGCAGAGGCAGCACGAGCCGGCACATCGAATACCTTCCGAAGAGAAGCAACAAAACCGGAAAACTCGGCAACCACCGGATTGTTGTTCTCCCATAAAGGGCTGGCCCAGGCCAAGGCCTTGTCCGAGAGCAGCGAGATTAAGAAGCCCACCTTTGATCTCTCAGTAGGAAAGGCATATGGCAGCAACTCGAAATAAATGCCCACCTGGTTAAGGAAACCTCGGCACTGAGTTGGCTCTCCCCCAAAGCGCTGTGGAAGGGGGGCAGAACCGGACATACCCCGAAACACCGCAGGCGCAACAACAGGTGTCGGGGTAGACTCTGGCGCAACAACCGGAGCGGCAGTAGGAGCGGACCCAGGAGCGACAACCGACCCATCGGCAACGGGAGCGAAATGAACCGTGCGTTCAAGCAGGGTTTGCAACGCCACGGCGAACTGACCCAACAGGTGATCCTGCTGATCAAGTCTGGCAACCAGCGTGGGTAGTGAGGATGGCCCTGCACCGTCAGAATTCGTGGCCTGGGGTACCGTGCGTTCAAGCAGGGTTTGCAACACCACGGCGAACCGACCCAACAGGTGATCCTGCTGATCAAGTCTGGCAACCAGCGTGGGTAGCGAGGATGGCCCTGTACCGTCAGAATTCATGGCTTGGTCCTAATGTCACAGAACCATGAACCAGACATACAACAACAGATAAGTGAAAATAAGAAAGCTTTATTGAAAAACAAGCTATAAAGCAAAAGTCCAAACGGATGGCGAAACCGATGCAGAGTCTTTGCGAAGCCAGGGATCAGGAACCAGCAGGGTAGTCAGACGAAGCCAGGAACAGGAACCAGCAGGGTAGTCAGACGAAGCCAGGATCAGGAACCAGCAGGGTAGTCAGACGAAGCCAGGAACAGGAACCAGAAGTAGCAGCAGTCTTAGTAGCATGTGAACACAGGAGGACCAAGCAGGGAACTGAAGCCACAGACCTCCTATATATATGAGCTAGGTATCCAGCTCCTCCCAGTGGGAAGGAGGAGCCGCAGGGTGGGAGGCTACAAGAAACACAGAAACCAAGATGGCCGCCAGCACATGTCAAACGAAGGAGAACAGCAAGAAGGTAAGACCATGACAGTACCTTCAGTCACAGAATACTACGTTCTCAGCTGTCAGAAAACCGCATGTGGGCTAATAATTGGGTCCTGGAATGGCCGACACTTACTTCTTTATCCTGTAAATGCCTAATTTTTCAGACTGGAATTGAAAATCAATGGGTCTGTAAAGGTTCCGCCAAATTGTGGAATGTATGCGGACTAGTGTTGAGCGAACACGGACTGTATTATTCGTGTTCGTACCGAATAATTGGATTTTTTGTACCCGAACACGGACACGGACACTTTACTGTATGTTCGGGTAAAAATCCGTGTTCGGTCGTTTTATTTCCGGGTTTTGCATGCTTTGGCGCTCTTTTCATGGCGGGCTTTCAACAGCCAATCAACAATCGTTTAACTGGTGTGCCTTAAGCCATCCCAGCCATGCCTGCAAATGTCTCAGTAGCTGTGATTGGCCGTCTGAAGCATGTGACCAAGTCTTTATAAGTTCGAGGCAGCCGCAGCGGCGTCATTATGCTGCTTAGATTCAGGGACAGAGCACACATCAACGTGCTGGCTGCTGATTAGGGAAAGATAGGCAGGAAAAAACCATTTGTGTCCGGATAGAATTGAGGGACAGGTCGGAGTGTTTAGGCAGGGCGAGTTGTAGGCATTTTAGGGATAGAGTCTGCTGAATTATATAGGGTCAGTGTCTTCTACAAACTACAATCGATATTGCTGTGTGGGGGGTGGGGTCTGCACTCAATCCTGATCTACGATCTCTTCTCAATCCTGTTAGGGACAGAGTCTGCTGAATTTTAGGGAAACTGTGTTCTACAAACTACAATCGATATTGCTGTGTGGTGTGGGATTGGAGATAGGCAGGTGTCAGTGATCCACATCCATTTTTCTGTGTGTGAGCTGCAGTGAACACAATCTTTTTGGGCTGCAGTGAACACAATCTTTTTGGGCTGCAGTGAACACAATCTTTTTGGGCTGCAGTGAACACAATCTTTTTGGGCTGCAGTGAACACAATCTTTTTGGGCTGCAGTGAACACAATCTTTTTGGGGTGCAGTGAACAAAATCTTTTTGGGGTGCAGTGAACACAATCCTTTTTGGTGTGCAGTGAACACAATCTTTGTGGGGTGCAGTGAACAAAATCCTTTGTGGGGTGCAGTGAACACAATCTTTTTGGGGTGCAGTGAACAAAATCCTTTTTGGGGTGCAGTGAACAACATCCTTTTTGGGGTGCAGTGAACACAATCTTTTTGGGGTGCAGTGAACAAAATCCTTTGTGGGGTGCAGTGAACACAATCTTTTTGGGGTGCAGTGAACACAATCTTTTTGGGGTGGAGTGAACAACATCCTTTTTGGGGTGCAGTGAACAAAATCCTTTTTGGGGTGCAGTGAACAAAATCATTTTTGGGGTGCAGTGAACACAATCTTTTTGGGGTGCAGTGAACACAATCTTTGTGGGGTGCAGTGAACACAATCTTTTTGGGGTGGAGTGAACAACATCCTTTTTGGGGTGCAGTGAACAACATCCTTTTTGGGGTGCAGTGAACACAATCTTTTTGGGGTGCAGTGAACACAATCTTTGTGGGGTACAGTGAACAGAATCTTTGTGGGGTGCAGTGAACACAATCTTTGGGGGGTACAGTGAACACAATCTTTGTGAGGTGCAGTGAACACAATCTTTGTGGGGTGCAGTGAACACAATCATTGTGGGGTGCAGTGAACTCAATCTTTGTGGGGTACAGTGAACACAATCTCATACTGAAGGTTTGAGGGTGCTGCCTGTTCCATACTCCCCCTACTCCTCATCTAGCCTTTTAGGGGTACAAACAATAGTAATTGGGGCCTAGTGTGGTTGTGTACGTGTGATATACATACACTTTTTTGGGATCATATTTTCTATTCCGCTATTTAATCAAAAACCTTTGGGGATCAGTTAAATTGGGGGATAGTCTGTGTTGGTACGTGTGAGAGAGATCCACCTTTCCAAGTTGTTGGGGTTCATCTCATACTTCTGAAGGTTTGAGGGTGCTGCCTGTTCCATACTCCCCCTACTCCTAGCCTTTTAGGGGTACAAACAATAGTAATTGGGGCCTAGTGTGGTTGTGTACGTGTGATATACATACACTTTTTTGGGATCATATTTTCTATTCCGCTATTTAATCAAAAACCTTTGGGGATCAGTTAAATTGGGGGATAGTCTGTGTTGGTACGTGTGAGAGAGATCCACCTTTCCAAGTTGTTGGGGTTCATCTCATACTTCTGAAGGTTTGAGGGTGCTGCCTGTTCCATACTCCCCCTACTCCTAGCCTTTTAGGGGTACAAACAATAGTAATTGGGGCCTAGTGTGGTTGTGTACGTGTGATATACATACACTTTTTTGGGATCATATTTTCTATTCCGCTATTTAATCAAAAACCTTTGGGGATCAGTTAAATTGGGGGATAGTCTGTGTTGGTACGTGTGAGAGAGATCCACCTTTCCAAGTTGTTGGGGTTCATCTCATACTTCTGAAGGTTTGAGGGTGCTGCCTGTTCCATACTCCCCCTACTCCTAGCCTTTTAGGGGTACAAACAATAGTAATTGGGGCCTAGTGTGGTTGTGTACGTGTGATATACATACACTTTTTTGGGATCATATTTTCTATTCCGCTATTTAATCAAAAACCTTTGGGGATCAGTTAAATTGGGGGATAGTCTGTGTTGGTACGTGTGAGAGAGATCCACCTTTCCAAGTTGTTGAGGTTCATCTCATACTTCTGAAGGTTTGAGGGTGCTGCCTGTTCCATACTCCCCCTACTCCTAGCCTTTTAGGGGTACAAACAATAGTAATTGGGGCCTAGTGTGGTTGTGTACGTGTGATATACATACACTTTTTTGGGATCATATTTTCTATTCCGCTATTTAATCAAAAACCTTTGGGGATCAGTTAAATTGGGGGATAGTCTGTGTTGGTACGTGTGAGAGAGATCCACCTTTCCAAGTTGTTGGGGTTCATCTCATACTTCTGAAGGTTTGAGGGTGCTGCCTGTTCCATACTCCCCCTACTCCTAGCCTTTTAGGGGTACAAACAATAGTAATTGGGGCCTAGTGTGGTTGTGTACGTGTGATATACATACACTTTTTTGGGATCATATTTTCTATTCCGCTATTTAATCAAAAACCTTTGGGGATCAGTTAAATTGGGGGATAGTCTGTGTTGGTACGTGTGAGAGAGATCCACCTTTCCAAGTTGTTGGGGTTCATCTCATACTTCTGAAGGTTTGAGGGTGCTGCCTGTTCCATACTCCCCCTACTCCTAGCCTTTTAGGGGTACAAACAATAGTAATTGGGGCCTAGTGTGGTTGTGTACGTGTGATATACATACACTTTTTTGGGATCATATTTTCCATTCCGCTATTTAATCAAAAACCTTTGGGGATCAGTTAAATTGGGGGATAGTCTGTGTTGGTACGTGTGAGAGAGATCCACCTTTCCAAGTTGTTGGGGTTCATCTCATACTTCTGAAGGTTTGAGGGTGCTGCCTGTTCCATACTCCCCCTACTCCTAGCCTTTTAGGGGTACAAACAATAGTAATTGGGGCCTAGTGTGGTTGTGTACGTGTGATATACATACACTTTTTTGGGATCATATTTTCTATTCCGCTATTTAATCAAAAACCTTTGGGGATCAGTTAAATTGGGGGATAGTCTGTGTTGGTACGTGTGAGAGAGATCCACCTTTCCAAGTTGTTGGGGTTCATCTCATACTTCTGAAGGTTTGAGGGTGCTGCCTGTTCCATACTCCCCCTACTCCTAGCCTTTTAGGGGTACAAACAATAGTAATTGGGGCCTAGTGTGGTTGTGTACGTGTGATATACATACACTTTTTTGGGATCATATTTTCTATTCCGCTATTTAATCAAAAACCTTTGGGGATCAGTTAAATTGGGGGATAGTCTGTGTTGGTACGTGTGAGAGAGATCCACCTTTCCAAGTTGTTGAGGTTCATCTCATACTTCTGAAGGTTTGAGGGTGCTGCCTGTTCCATACTCCCCCTACTCCTAGCCTTTTAGGGGTACAAACAATAGTAATTGGGGCCTAGTGTGGTTGTGTACGTGTGATATACATACACTTTTTTGGGATCATATTTTCTATTCCGCTATTTAATCAAAAACCTTTGGGGATCAGTTAAATTGGGGGATAGTCTGTGTTGGTACGTGTGAGAGAGATCCACCTTTCCAAGTTGTTGGGGTTCATCTCATACTTCTGAAGGTTTGAGGGTGCTGCCTGTTCCATACTCCCCCTACTCCTAGCCTTTTAGGGGTACAAACAATAGTAATTGGGGCCTAGTGTGGTTGTGTACGTGTGATATACATACACTTTTTTGGGATCATATTTTCTATTCCGCTATTTAATCAAAAACCTTTGGGGATCAGTTAAATTGGGGGATAGTCTGTGTTGGTACGTGTGAGAGAGATCCACCTTTCCAAGTTGTTGGGGTTCATCTCATACTTCTGAAGGTTTGAGGGTGCTGCCTGTTCCATACTCCCCCTACTCCTAGCCTTTTAGGGGTACAAACAATAGTAATTGGGGCCTAGTGTGGTTGTGTACGTGTGATATACATACACTTTTTTGGGATCATATTTTCTATTCCGCTATTTAATCAAAAACCTTTGGGGATCAGTTAAATTGGGGGATAGTCTGTGTTGGTACGTGTGAGAGAGATCCACCTTTCCAAGTTGTTGGGGTTCATCTCATACTTCTGAAGGTTTGAGGGTGCTGCCTGTTCCATACTCCCCCTACTCCTAGCCTTTTAGGGGTACAAACAATAGTAATTGGGGCCTAGTGTGGTTGTGTACGTGTGATATACATACACTTTTTTGGGATCATATTTTCTATTCCGCTATTTAATCAAAAACCTTTGGGGATCAGTTAAATTGGGGGATAGTCTGTGTTGGTACGTGTGAGAGAGATCCACCTTTCCAAGTTGTTGGGGTTCATCTCATACTTCTGAAGGTTTGAGGGTGCTGCCTGTTCCATACTCCCCCTACTCCTAGCCTTTTAGGGGTACAAACAATAGTAATTGGGGCCTAGTGTGGTTGTGTACGTGTGATATACATACACTTTTTTGGGATCATATTTTCTATTCCGCTATTTAATCAAAAACCTTTGGGGATCAGTTAAATTGGGGGATAGTCTGTGTTGGTACGTGTGAGAGAGATCCACCTTTCCAAGTTGTTGGGGTTCATCTCATACTTCTGAAGGTTTGAGGGTGCTGCCTGTTCCATACTCCCCCTACTCCTAGCCTTTTAGGGGTACAAACAATAGTAATTGGGGCCTAGTGTGGTTGTGTACGTGTGATATACATACACTTTTTTGGGATCATATTTTCTATTCCGCTATTTAATCAAAAACCTTTGGGGATCAGTTAAATTGGGGGATAGTCTGTGTTGGTACGTGTGAGAGAGATCCACCTTTCCAAGTTGTTGGGGTTCATCTCATACTTCTGAAGGTTTGAGGGTGCTGCCTGTTCCATACTCCCCCTACTCCTAGCCTTTTAGGGGTACAAACAATAGTAATTGGGGCCTAGTGTGGTTGTGTACGTGTGATATACATACACTTTTTTGGGATCATATTTTCTATTCCGCTATTTAATCAAAAACCTTTGGGGATCAGTTAAATTGGGGGATAGTCTGTGTTGGTACGTGTGAGAGAGATCCACCTTTCCAAGTTGTTGGGGTTCATCTCATACTTCTGAAGGTTTGAGGGTGCTGCCTGTTCCATACTCCCCCTACTCCTAGCCTTTTAGGGGTACAAACAATAGTAATTGGGGCCTAGTGTGGTTGTGTACGTGTGATATACATACACTTTTTTGGGATCATATTTTCTATTCCGCTATTTAATCAAAAACCTTTGGGGATCAGTTAAATTGGGGGATAGTCTGTGTTGGTACGTGTGAGAGATATCCACCTTTCCAAGTTGTTGAGGTTCATCTCATACTTCTGAAGGTTTGAGGGTGCTGCCTGTTCCATACTCCCCCTACTCCTAGCCTTTTAGGGGTACAAACAATAGTAATTGGGGCCTAGTGTGGTTGTGTACGTGTGATATACATACACTTTTTTGGGATCATATTTTCTATTCCGCTATTTAATCAAAAACCTTTGGGGATCAGTTAAATTGGGGGATAGTCTGTGTTGGTACGTGTGAGAGAGATCCACCTTTCCAAGTTGTTGGGGTTCATCTCATACTTCTGAAGGTTTGAGGGTGCTGCCTGTTCCATACTCCCCCTACTCCTAGCCTTTTAGGGGTACAAACAATAGTAATTGGGGCCTAGTGTGGTTGTGTACGTGTGATATACATACACTTTTTTGGGATCATATTTTCTATTCCGCTATTTAATCAAAAACCTTTGGGGATCAGTTAAATTGGGGGATAGTCTGTGTTGGTACGTGTGAGAGAGATCCACCTTTCCAAGTTGTTGGGGTTCATCTCATACTTCTGAAGGTTTGAGGGTGCTGCCTGTTCCATACTCCCCCTACTCCTAGCCTTTTAGGGGTACAAACAATAGTAATTGGGGCCTAGTGTGGTTGTGTACGTGTGATATACATACACTTTTTTGGGATCATATTTTCTATTCCGCTATTTAATCAAAAACCTTTGGGGATCAGTTAAATTGGGGGATAGTCTGTGTTGGTACGTGTGAGAGAGATCCACCTTTCCAAGTTGTTGGGGTTCATCTCATACTTCTGAAGGTTTGAGGGTGCTGCCTGTTCCATACTCCCCCTACTCCTAGCCTTTTAGGGGTACAAACAATAGTAATTGGGGCCTAGTGTGGTTGTGTACGTGTGATATACATACACTTTTTTGGGATCATATTTTCTATTCCGCTATTTAATCAAAAACCTTTGGGGATCAGTTAAATTGGGGGATAGTCTGTGTTGGTACGTGTGAGAGAGATCCACCTTTCCAAGTTGTTGGGGTTCATCTCATACTTCTGAAGGTTTGAGGGTGCTGCCTGTTCCATACTCCCCCTACTCCTAGCCTTTTAGGGGTACAAACAATAGTAATTGGGGCCTAGTGTGGTTGTGTACGTGTGATATACATACACTTTTTTGGGATCATATTTTCTATTCCGCTATTTAATCAAAAACCTTTGGGGATCAGTTAAATTGGGGGATAGTCTGTGTTGGTACGTGTGAGAGAGATCCACCTTTCCAAGTTGTTGGGGTTCATCTCATACTTCTGAAGGTTTGAGGGTGCTGCCTGTTCCATACTCCCCCTACTCCTAGCCTTTTAGGGGTACAAACAATAGTAATTGGGGCCTAGTGTGGTTGTGTACGTGTGATATACATACACTTTTTTGGGATCATATTTTCTATTCCGCTATTTAATCAAAAACCTTTGGGGATCAGTTAAATTGGGGGATAGTCTGTGTTGGTACGTGTGAGAGAGATCCACCTTTCCAAGTTGTTGAGGTTCATCTCATACTTCTGAAGGTTTGAGGGTGCTGCCTGTTCCATACTCCCCCTACTCCTAGCCTTTTAGGGGTACAAACAATAGTAATTGGGGCCTAGTGTGGTTGTGTACGTGTGATATACATACACTTTTTTGGGATCATATTTTCTATTCCGCTATTTAATCAAAAACCTTTGGGGATCAGTTAAATTGGGGGATAGTCTGTGTTGGTACGTGTGAGAGAGATCCACCTTTCCAAGTTGTTGGGGTTCATCTCATACTTCTGAAGGTTTGAGGGTGCTGCCTGTTCCATACTCCCCCTACTCCTAGCCTTTTAGGGGTACAAACAATAGTAATTGGGGCCTAGTGTGGTTGTGTACGTGTGATATACATACACTTTTTTGGGATCATATTTTCTATTCCGCTATTTAATCAAAAACCTTTGGGGATCAGTTAAATTGGGGGATAGTCTGTGTTGGTACGTGTGAGAGAGATCCACCTTTCCAAGTTGTTGAGGTTCATCTCATACTTCTGAAGGTTTGAGGGTGCTGCCTGTTCCATACTCCCCCTACTCCTAGCCTTTTAGGGGTACAAACAATAGTAATTGGGGCCTAGTGTGGTTGTGTACGTGTGATATACATACACTTTTTTGGGATCATATTTTCTATTCCGCTATTTAATCAAAAACCTTTGGGGATCAGTTAAATTGGGGGATAGTCTGTGTTGGTACGTGTGAGAGAGATCCACCTTTCCAAGTTGTTGGGGTTCATCTCATACTTCTGAAGGTTTGAGGGTGCTGCCTGTTCCATACTCCCCCTACTCCTAGCCTTTTAGGGGTACAAACAATAGTAATTGGGGCCTAGTGTGGTTGTGTACGTGTGATATACATACACTTTTTTGGGATCATATTTTCTATTCCGCTATTTAATCAAAAACCTTTGGGGATCAGTTAAATTGGGGGATAGTCTGTGTTGGTACGTGTGAGAGAGATCCACCTTTCCAAGTTGTTGGGGTTCATCTCATACTTCTGAAGGTTTGAGGGTGCTGCCTGTTCCATACTCCCCCTACTCCTAGCCTTTTAGGGGTACAAACAATAGTAATTGGGGCCTAGTGTGGTTGTGTACGTGTGATATACATACACTTTTTTGGGATCATATTTTCTATTCCGCTATTTAATCAAAAACCTTTGGGGATCAGTTAAATTGGGGGATAGTCTGTGTTGGTACGTGTGAGAGAGATCCACCTTTCCAAGTTGTTGGGGTTCATCTCATACTTCTGAAGGTTTGAGGGTGCTGCCTGTTCCATACTCCCCCTACTCCTAGCCTTTTAGGGGTACAAACAATAGTAATTGGGGCCTAGTGTGGTTGTGTACGTGTGATATACATACACTTTTTTGGGATCATATTTTCTATTCCGCTATTTAATCAAAAACCTTTGGGGATCAGTTAAATTGGGGGATAGTCTGTGTTGGTACGTGTGAGAGAGATCCACCTTTCCAAGTTGTTGGGGTTCATCTCATACTTCTGAAGGTTTGAGGGTGCTGCCTGTTCCATACTCCCCCTACTCCTAGCCTTTTAGGGGTACAAACAATAGTAATTGGGGCCTAGTGTGGTTGTGTACGTGTGATATACATACACTTTTTTGGGATCATATTTTCTATTCCGCTATTTAATCAAAAACCTTTGGGGATCAGTTAAATTGGGGGATAGTCTGTGTTGGTACGTGTGAGAGAGATCCACCTTTCCAAGTTGTTGGGGTTCATCTCATACTTCTGAAGGTTTGAGGGTGCTGCCTGTTCCATACTCCCCCTACTCCTAGCCTTTTAGGGGTACAAACAATAGTAATTGGGGCCTAGTGTGGTTGTGTACGTGTGATATACATACACTTTTTTGGGATCATATTTTCTATTCCGCTATTTAATCAAAAACCTTTGGGGATCAGTTAAATTGGGGGATAGTCTGTGTTGGTACGTGTGAGAGAGATCCACCTTTCCAAGTTGTTGAGGTTCATCTCATACTTCTGAAGGTTTGAGGGTGCTGCCTGTTCCATACTCCCCCTACTCCTAGCCTTTTAGGGGTACAAACAATAGTAATTGGGGCCTAGTGTGGTTGTGTACGTGTGATATACATACACTTTTTTGGGATCATATTTTCTATTCCGCTATTTAATCAAAAACCTTTGGGGATCAGTTAAATTGGGGGATAGTCTGTGTTGGTACGTGTGAGAGAGATCCACCTTTCCAAGTTGTTGGGGTTCATCTCATACTTCTGAAGGTTTGAGGGTGCTGCCTGTTCCATACTCCCCCTACTCCTAGCCTTTTAGGGGTACAAACAATAGTAATTGGGGCCTAGTGTGGTTGTGTACGTGTGATATACATACACTTTTTTGGGATCATATTTTCTATTCCGCTATTTAATCAAAAACCTTTGGGGATCAGTTAAATTGGGGGATAGTCTGTGTTGGTACGTGTGAGAGATATCCACCTTTCCAAGTTGTTGAGGTTCATCTCATACTTCTGAAGGTTTGAGGGTGCTGCCTGTTCCATACTCCCCCTACTCCTAGCCTTTTAGGGGTACAAACAATAGTAATTGGGGCCTAGTGTGGTTGTGTACGTGTGATATACATACACTTTTTTGGGATCATATTTTCTATTCCGCTATTTAATCAAAAACCTTTGGGGATCAGTTAAATTGGGGGATAGTCTGTGTTGGTACGTGTGAGAGAGATCCACCTTTCCAAGTTGTTGAGGTTCATCTCATACTTCTGAAGGTTTGAGGGTGCTGCCTGTTCCATACTCCCCCTACTCCTAGCCTTTTAGGGGTACAAACAATAGTAATTGGGGCCTAGTGTGGTTGTGTACGTGTGATATACATACACTTTTTTGGGATCATATTTTCTATTCCGCTATTTAATCAAAAACCTTTGGGGATCAGTTAAATTGGGGGATAGTCTGTGTTGGTACGTGTGAGAGAGATCCACCTTTCCAAGTTGTTGGGGTTCATCTCATACTTCTGAAGGTTTGAGGGTGCTGCCTGTTCCATACTCCCCCTACTCCTAGCCTTTTAGGGGTACAAACAATAGTAATTGGGGCCTAGTGTGGTTGTGTACGTGTGATATACATACACTTTTTTGGGATCATATTTTCTATTCCGCTATTTAATCAAAAACCTTTGGGGATCAGTTAAATTGGGGGATAGTCTGTGTTGGTACGTGTGAGAGAGATCCACCTTTCCAAGTTGTTGAGGTTCATCTCATACTTCTGAAGGTTTGAGGGTGCTGCCTGTTCCATACTCCCCCTACTCCTAGCCTTTTAGGGGTACAAACAATAGTAATTGGGGCCTAGTGTGGTTGTGTACGTGTGATATACATACACTTTTTTGGGATCATATTTTCTATTCCGCTATTTAATCAAAAACCTTTGGGGATCAGTTAAATTGGGGGATAGTCTGTGTTGGTACGTGTGAGAGAGATCCACCTTTCCAAGTTGTTGGGGTTCATCTCATACTTCTGAAGGTTTGAGGGTGCTGCCTGTTCCATACTCCCCCTACTCCTAGCCTTTTAGGGGTACAAACAATAGTAATTGGGGCCTAGTGTGGTTGTGTACGTGTGATATACATACACTTTTTTGGGATCATATTTTCTATTCCGCTATTTAATCAAAAACCTTTGGGGATCAGTTAAATTGGGGGATAGTCTGTGTTGGTACGTGTGAGAGAGATCCACCTTTCCAAGTTGTTGGGGTTCATCTCATACTTCTGAAGGTTTGAGGGTGCTGCCTGTTCCATACTCCCCCTACTCCTAGCCTTTTAGGGGTACAAACAATAGTAATTGGGGCCTAGTGTGGTTGTGTACGTGTGATATACATACACTTTTTTGGGATCATATTTTCTATTCCGCTATTTAATCAAAAACCTTTGGGGATCAGTTAAATTGGGGGATAGTCTGTGTTGGTACGTGTGAGAGAGATCCACCTTTCCAAGTTGTTGGGGTTCATCTCATACTTCTGAAGGTTTGAGGGTGCTGCCTGTTCCATACTCCCCCTACTCCTAGCCTTTTAGGGGTACAAACAATAGTAATTGGGGCCTAGTGTGGTTGTGTACGTGTGATATACATACACTTTTTTGGGATCATATTTTCTATTCCGCTATTTAATCAAAAACCTTTGGGGATCAGTTAAATTGGGGGATAGTCTGTGTTGGTACGTGTGAGAGAGATCCACCTTTCCAAGTTGTTGGGGTTCATCTCATACTTCTGAAGGTTTGAGGGTGCTGCCTGTTCCATACTCCCCCTACTCCTAGCCTTTTAGGGGTACAAACAATAGTAATTGGGGCCTAGTGTGGTTGTGTACGTGTGATATACATACACTTTTTTGGGATCATATTTTCTATTCCGCTATTTAATCAAAAACCTTTGGGGATCAGTTAAATTGGGGGATAGTCTGTGTTGGTACGTGTGAGAGAGATCCACCTTTCCAAGTTGTTGGGGTTCATCTCATACTTCTGAAGGTTTGAGGGTGCTGCCTGTTCCATACTCCCCCTACTCCTAGCCTTTTAGGGGTACAAACAATAGTAATTGGGGCCTAGTGTGGTTGTGTACGTGTGATATACATACACTTTTTTGGGATCATATTTTCTATTCCGCTATTTAATCAAAAACCTTTGGGGATCAGTTAAATTGGGGGATAGTCTGTGTTGGTACGTGTGAGAGAGATCCACCTTTCCAAGTTGTTGAGGTTCATCTCATACTTCTGAAGGTTTGAGGGTGCTGCCTGTTCCATACTCCCCCTACTCCTAGCCTTTTAGGGGTACAAACAATAGTAATTGGGGCCTAGTGTGGTTGTGTACGTGTGATATACATACACTTTTTTGGGATCATATTTTCTATTCCGCTATTTAATCAAAAACCTTTGGGGATCAGTTAAATTGGGGGATAGTCTGTGTTGGTACGTGTGAGAGAGATCCACCTTTCCAAGTTGTTGGGGTTCATCTCATACTTCTGAAGGTTTGAGGGTGCTGCCTGTTCCATACTCCCCCTACTCCTAGCCTTTTAGGGGTACAAACAATAGTAATTGGGGCCTAGTGTGGTTGTGTACGTGTGATATACATACACTTTTTTTGGATCATATTTTCTATTCCGCTATTCAATAAAAACCTTTCTAGGGCAAGATCTTAAATTACAGAAATATGAGGAGACCGTCAAATAAGGGCCGTGGCCTGGGTCGTGGTGCTGCTGGTAGAGCTCCTGTTGCAAGGAGAGGACATGGTCGATCTGTGCCAGCTACACGCACAAGTGAAACACCTTCCTCAAGTGTGAGTAGGCGACAGAACCTGCATCAGTATTTGGTAGGGCATCAAACGCCCCTAGAAGTGATGAGGCCAGAACAAGTTGAGGCGATAGTAGATTGGTTTGCTGCTGACAGTGCCTCCAGTTCCTTCACATTGTCTCCCACCCAGTCTACTGCAGAAAGGTCAGAGTTGGCACCTGCAGCCAATGTCCAACCGTCTTTCACCTCACCCCCTTGCAAATCAGGCCAGCAGTCTGAGCCCCAAGCCATACAGCAGTCTCTTATTCTTTTTGAGGACTCTGTCAGCAGGGTTTCCCAGGGCCATCCACCTAGCCCTGCCCCAGAAGTGGAAGAGATTGAGTGCAGCGATGCCCAACCACTTATTTCTCAAGATGAGTACATGCAAGGATCATCGCAGCACGTCTCCGATGATGACGAAACGCAGGTGCCAACTGCTGCGGCGTTCAGCATTGTGGAGACCGACAAGGAGGGCAGGGGTGAAGACTGGGTGGAAGATGATGTGGAGGACGATGAGGTCCTCGACCCCACATGGAATGAACGTCATGCAGGTGAACTGAGTAGTTTGGAGGAAGAGGCGGTGGTCGCACAGAGCCACCAGCACAGCAGAAGAGGGAGCAGGGTGCAGAAGCGGAGCGGCCGTGCCCTAGACACTACGCCCGCTACTGCCCAACGCAGCAAGGGAACGAGCGCACCAAAGTCAGCTCAAAGGAGTTCTCTAGCGTGGAAGTTCTTTAGAAAATGTGCTGATGACAGGACACGAGTGGTTTGCACCCTGTGCAATCAGAGCTTGAAGCGAGGCATGAACCTTCTCAACCTGAGCACAACCTGCATGATCAGGCATCTAAGTGCAAAGCACGAGCTGCAGTGGAGTACACACCTTCAAAACCAAGAAACGTCTCTGGCTCATCCTGCTTCCTCTTCTGCTGCAATCTCGGCCGCTCCAGCCACATCTGTAGTGATACCGGCACCTGCCACCCCGCAAACAGACGATCTGTCAGCAACACCACCACCTGGGTCACCAACAACCATCTCCACAATGTCCCGTGGAAGCGTTCAGCTTTCCATCTCCCAAACACTTGAGAGGAAGAGGAAGTACCCCCCTACCCACCCGCGATCCCTGGCCCTGAATGCCAGCATTTCAAAATTATTGGCCTTTGAAATGCTGTCATTCCGTCTGGTGGAGACGCACAGTTTTAAAAACCTTATGTCGGTGGCTGTCCCACAGTACGTCGTGCCCAGCCGCCACTACTTTTCCAGGCAAGCCATCCCTTCCCTGCACAACCAAGTGGGGGAAAAAATCAGGTGTGCACTGCGCAACGCCATCTGTGCCAAGGTCCACCTAACTACGGATACGTGGACCAGTAAGCACGGTCAGGGGCGTTATATCTCCCTAACGGCACACTGGGTAAATGCAGTGGCGGATGGGCCTGAGGCGGATAGCAATTTGGCGCATGTCCTTCCACCACCGAGGATTGCAGGGCGCTTCAGTTTGCCTCCTGTTCCTAACTCCTCCTACTCCGCTTCCTCATCCTCTACCGCCTCCTCATCCGGACAGCGTAACACCTTCACCACCAACTTCAGCACGGCCAGGGGTAAACGACAGCAGGCAGTTTTACAACTTGCCTGTTTGGGGGACAAACCACACACCGCGCAGGAGTTGTGGAGGAGCATGGAACAGCAGACAAATGAGTGGTTGCTGCCAGCGAGCCTCAAGCCCGGCCTGGTGGTGTGCGATAACGGGCGAAATCTCATAGCAGCTCTGGGCCTAGCCGGTTTGACGCACATCCCTTGCCTGGCGCATGTGCTGAATTTGGTGGTGCAGAGGTTCCTTAAAAACTACCCCGATATGTCAGAGCTGCTGCAGAAAGTGCGGGCCGTTTGTGCGCACTTTCGGCGTTCTCACCCTGCTGCTGCTCGCCTGGCAGCGCTGCAGCGTAACTTCGGCCTTCCCGCTCACCGCCTCATATGTGACGTGCCCACAAGGTGGAACTCCACCTTGCACATGCTGGAAAGACTGTGCGAGCAGCAGCAGGCCATAGTGGAGTTTCAGCTGCAGCACGCACGCGTGAGTCGCTCTGCGGAACAGCACCACTTCACCACCAATAACTGGGCCTCCATGCGAGACCTGTGTGCCTTGTTGCGCTGTTTTGAGTACTCCACCAACATGGTCAGTGGCAATGACGCCGTTCTCAGCTTAACTATCCCACTTCTATGCCTCCTTGAAAAAACAATTCGGGCGATGATGGAAGAGGATGTGGCACAGGATGAGGAGGAGGAGGAGGATGAAGAGGTAACATTTCCAAGGCTTTCAGGGCAGTCATTCGCAAGGGGCTCCGAGGGTGGGTTCCTGCACACGCAAACGCCAGGGACGCAATTGTCCAGCAGGGGCACAGTTCTGGAGGATGAGGAGGATGAGGAGGAGGAGGAGCTGGAGGAGGAGATGGAACCATGTTCACAGCAGGGTGGCACCCAGGCCAGCTCATGGCCATCACTGGTGCGTGGCTGGGGGGATACAGAGGACACGGACCATACACCTCCCACAGAGGACAGCCTTTCGTTGCCTCTGGGCAGCCTGGCACACATGAGCGATTACATGCTGCAGTGTCTCCACAACGACCGCCGAGTTGCCCACATTCTAACTTGTGCTGATTACTGGGTGGCCACGCTGCTGGATCCCCGTTACAAGGACAACGTACCGTCCTTAATTCACTCACTGGAGCGCGATCGCAAGATGCGCGAGTACAAGCGCACGCTGGTAGACGCCATGCTGCTGGCATTCCCATCTGACAGCGGGGCCACAGTGGAAGCACAAGGCAGAGGAGGAGGAGGAGGAGGTCGCCAACGCAACCAGGGCACCGCCAGCACCTCAGAAGGCAGGGTTAGCATGGCCGAAATGTGGAAAAGCTTTGTCAGCACGCCACAACAAACAGCAGCACCAGCAGCTCAGATGGAACGTCTTAGCAGGAGGCAGCATTTTACCAACATGGTGGAGCAGTATGTGTGCACACGCCTACATGTAGTGAATGACGGGTCTGCCCCCTTCAACTTCTGGGTCTCCAAATTGGGCACATGGCCTGAGCTTTCCCTTTACGCCTTGGAGGTGCTGGCGTGCCCTGCAGCCAGTGTATTATCTGAACGGGTATTTAGCACGGCTGGGGGCGTTATAACAGACAAGCGCAGCCGCCTGTCCAGAGACAATGTGGACAAGCTCACGTTCATTAAAATGAACCAGGCATGGATCCCACGGGACTTTTCCGTACCTTATGCAGAATAGCAATGGATACCGACCTTACCCACCCATTGTTCCATTTTTGCTCTTTCTCACTCTTTTGGGGTGTACCCTCATTTAAAATTTGTGAAAAGAAGCAGTGTTGGCTACCTCGTCCTCCTCCTCAGGGCCAGATTAATGTAGGGGCTATTGGAGCTGCAGCTCCAGGCCCCTACCTTTTATATAGGCCCCGGGTTGGCCATATTCACTGTTACCGCTCTTCTGTCACTTGTAAACACAGAAGTCTGGCTTCTATGCTCGCTTCCCCAGGCAGCACCCTCAGAACCTCCCCACACAGCGTGAAGGCCGGACAAGGAGGGACAGTTGGCGATGCATGGATGTGTTTATGGGCTTCAGAGACAGCATCCCATGTTGAATTAGGCATGCATGGCTGCACCCTTCCTCCTCTGGGTGCATGGCAAGGCACGGCCCTAAGGCCCTTCAAAATCCTCAGCACCAAGCCCATGATGCTGTTAATCCGGCCCTGGTCCTCCTCCACCGCCGCTTCCACCTACACCGCCCATAGGTGTGCGCAGCCTATTGCATTAAGGTGTGCACCCCAAAGTTGAAATACACATGCATGTGTTTGCCAGCAGGGAGAGTAATGTATCGGGGCCATGTACCTGTAGGCAAGGAGAAATAGAGCAGAGCAGGTCCCAGGGAGATCTTTCCCATCTCCTCACTGGCAATGCTATGTGCCCTAGGTGATTAGGGTGTGCCCAGGCACACCCAGCACACCCTGTGCGCACGCCTATGTCACCGCCACATCCACCACCACCTCAACCTCCCTCCTACTCCATATGGGCCTCGTCCTTCAGAGATGAAGAAGAACATTGTTTTATTTTTCTGTTTTTTTTTGTTGTTTTAAGTTATTTCCCTATCCACATTTGTTTGCAGAGCACTTGCCATGCTCTTAATTACGTTTTGCTGCCATTTGCAGCACTCTAGCCCTTTCCTTTGGTGTTTTAGAGCCATTTTAGTGCCTTAAAGTTCGGGTCCCCATTGACTTCAATGGGGTTCGGTGTCCGGGAAAAGTTCGGTAAAAGTCCGGGACACGGACCCGGACTTTTTTTTAAAGTTCGGCCGAACCCGTCGAACACGGACATCTAGGTGTCCGCTCAACCCTAATGCGGACCCATTTTACAGATGTATGAATGGACCCTCTATGTATTAGACATGTATTTACCGGCTGCTGTCAGTTCTGGCTAATTTATGAAAAAAAATATATATATTTTTTACTGTAAAAAAAAAAAAAAAATTAGGGCAACTTTTCCAATTGCAATACTTCTGTTATGACATTGTCCATGTGCTGGGACTATTTGTGCACAGCTAGTACTTCTTTTGTGGCTGCAAATATGACCTAAAGGTTTTTAAAGTTCGCCTCCTATTAAAGTCAATGGGGCCTGCCGCGAACTTGCGGTTCGCGGACTTTTGAGAAAATTTGCGGCTAACGTTCGCGAACCGCCCCGGCCGATGTTCGTCCATCTCTAATGAAGACATCCACCACTATGTAAAACCTTTAGGGAAGCTTTTGGTTGAGTGCATCGTCATTAGAACTTTCACTTCACATTACATTGGTGTCATGCTCTCTCAATTCATTCTCCTCAGAATGAATATATTACTGTGGAATCCAGCTATACCAAAGAAACACCTTCGATACAGCTGTGTAAGAATAAATCTTCAAGTGACTTCAGAAAGTGACAGATAATCTGTCAGTGCTCACCCAAAATTAAAATACAAACATTAAAATTGAATTATAGGCATAAAAAAATTTATGTAAATATATTGCTTAAAAGTAGCAGCAATATTATCACTGTGCTGTGCGTAGCTTGTACAGAAAGCAGATCTTTGAGAGGGGCCCAATAGGCCCACCCACTAGAGAGTGCCTGTGAAAAAATGCAAGAGGGGGGGCGGGGACAAGACCAGTCACCCAGAAAAGGAGAGAGAGCAGCCATGACCAGTCTTTGTTAAAAAAAGCTCCTGTAGAAATCCAGATATACATTGGATTACTGCACAGATCTGGAAGAAATATGCAAAGCATGGCAGGATTCCAGTAATAATACACATGGCTCTTGAATTTATATAATATTTGCTTTTCCCAGTCGTCTTAAGACTTGTACTTCTACAAAGTTCCTCCTAAACAGAGGCTGCCTCCGAGGGACAACACTCCCCACAGTTCCATGCAGTTCTCAGCAGCACACTGTTCTCACTCCATGGGCAGGCTTTTCTCAGGCTGCAGCTGTAATTAATAACAGTTTCCTCTCTCCGGGTGAATTCATGGGCAGTGCTCTCCATAGAGGGGACTGCAGGTATGCAGCCTGTGACTATATCTCTTTCTCTTCCTCTCCTCTCTTCTTGCACAGACCAGTTGTGGCAGAGAAGATGTGGAAGAGAAGCAGCAGCAGCTGTGTGAGGCTGTGTGACAGCCTGAGCTGTTTGGCCATCATTACCAGTAGCATCACAGCTGGGCTACATAAAAAAATTTTTTTTATATTTTTTAAATTATTGTGATAATATTCATTTTTTATATTTATGGAGTGTGCAACTTATTATGTGTGGGTACTGTTTTTAAAGCCTAGGGCTTTATTAAATGTCTTCCATTTCTGCATATTGTATAAAACATTAATTTAAATGGTTTATATTATCTATCTATCTATCTATCTATCTATCTATCTATCTATCTATCTATCTATCTATCTATCTATCTATCTATCTATCTATCTATCTATCTATCTATCTATCTATCTATCTATCTATCTATCTATCTATCTATCAGATACAGTCAGGTCCATAAATATTGGGACAATGACACAATTCTAATCTTTTTGGGTCTATACACCACCACAATGGATTTGAAATGAAACAAACACAGTGTGTTTTAACTGCAGACTTTGGGCTTTAATTTGAGGGTATTCACATCCAAATCAAGTGAACGTTGTAGGAATTACAACAGTTTGTATATGTGCCTCCCACTTTTTAAGGGGCCAAAAGTAATGGGACAGATCAAACTTTCACTTTTTAAAACTTAGTTGCAAATACTTTGCAGTCAATTACAGCCAGAAGTCTGGAACGCATAGACATTACCAGACGCTGGGTTTCATCGCTGGTGATGCTCTGCCAGGCCTCTACTGCAATAGTGTTCAGTTCCTGCTTGTTCTTGGGGTATTTTCCCTTCAGTTTTGTCTTCAGCAAGTGAAATGCATGCTCGATGGGATTCAGGTTAGGTGATTGACTTGGCCATTGCATAACATTCCACTTCTTTCCCTTAAAAAACTCTTTAGTTGCTTTCGCAGTATGCTTCAGGTCATTGTCTATCTGCACTGTGAAGTGCCGTCCAATGAGCCCTGAAGCATTTGGCTGAATATGAGCAGATAATATTGCCCAAAGCACTTCATAATTCATCCTGCTGCTTTTTTCAGCAGTCACATCATCAATAAATACAAGAGAATCAGTTCCATTGGCAGCCATACATGCCCACGTCATGACACTACTACTACCATGCTTCACTGATGAGGTGGTATGCTTTGGATCATGAGCAGTTCCTTTCCTTCTCCATACTCTTCTCTTCCCATCACTCTTGTACAAGTTGATCTTGGTCTCATCTTTCCATAGGATGTTGTTCCAGAACTGTGAAGGCTTTTTTGGATGTTGTTTGGCAAAATCTAATCTGGCCTTCCTGTTTTTGAGGCTCACCAGTGGTTTACATCTTGTGGTGAACCCTCTGTATTCACTCTGGTGAAGTCTTCTCTTGATTGTTGACTTTGACACACATACACCTACCTCCTGGAGAGTGTTCTTGAGCTGGCCAACTGTTGTGAAGGGTGTTTTCTTCACCAGGCAAAGAATTCTTCTTTCATCCACCACAGTTGTTTTCAGTGGTCTTCTGGGTCTTTTGGTGTTGCTGAGCTCACCGGTGTGTTCTTTCTTTTTAAGGATGTTCCAAACAGTTGATTTGGCCACACCTAATGTTTTTGCCATCTCTCTGATGGGTTTGTTTTGTTTTTTCAGCCTGATGAAGGTTGCTTCAATGATAGCGACAGCTCTTTGGATCTCATATTGAGAGTTGATAGCAACAGATTCCAAATGCAAATAGCACACTTGAAATGAACTCTGGACCTTTTATCTTCTCCTTGTAAATGGGATAATGAGGGAATAACACACACCTGGCCATGGAACAGCTAAGCAGCCAATTGTCCCATTACTTTTGGTCCCTTAAAAAGTGGGAGGCACATATACAAACTGTTGTAATTCCTACACCCTTCACCTGATTTGGATGTAAATACCCTGAAATTAAAGCTGAAAGTCTGCAGTTAAAGTACATCTTGTTTGTTTCATTTCAAATCCATTGTGGTGGTGTATAGAGCCAAAAAGATTAGAACTGTGTTGATGTCCCAATATTTATGGACCTGACTGTATGTGCAGAACGAAAAAAATTGTGCTATCTATATAGCAAGTACCTTTTTATATGGTGAGGGGTCCCACTTACTCAATCCTCTTGTAGCCGAGGATGATGTCTCCTTGGCCCACCCCCTTGCCCATAGCCTCCCGGGATCATGTCATACATCCCAGGGGGCTGCAGGACTCTCTTTGATGCTCATTCTTGTGCATGGGCAGTGGGGAGCCAGCTGTGACTCATCAGGAAGTTACAGCCAGCTTCTAAATCCAGATGGAGGCAGGGGTTAGTTTTTCTTTTAGTAGAGCCCCTCCTCTGGGTGGTTGATGAGTAGAGTCAGTACCCCTTTTATAAACCATATTGGGAGAACTCTAGTGAGAAGCGAGCTTGGGAACAGGTCATATCTGACTTACATTATGTAGGTTTGTGACATAAACAGGAGAGAGAGACTTTCAGGGCTGGACTGACAGAAGGCTCTGAATGAGGGCTCATGGTAGGAGGGCAGAGTATGGGAGAATCGGCTGAAATTTCAGATTTCTAGGTTAACTGCATGGAACTAATTTGCACTGTAAGTCTGAAGAATGGCAGGGAGAAATGGCTGTAAAGAATGTTAACCTATTGTTCACAGTTTTGGAAAAGCATTCTATAGGGACATTCTTTATTCAAGTTTGTAGGCCTCTGGCCTGGAGCTTATTTGACATACTCTGGTGGAATTTTGCCTAAAGACAGGTACATGCGTACCCAATCTCATGAAGATGTGCAACGAGTCCCTGGCCAGCTTGGCGGGAAGCAGCTGTTAATCCAGGTTGCTTACGCTTGATGTAGTAGGCAGGATTGGGTACATCAGTGCCTGAGAAGATATGTTGGCCCTCCTGGATGGAGAGGTGCTGGGAGGAAGAAGGAAGTGTGTCCTCTGATCAGCACTATACAGTATATATATCCAAATCATCTACTGATCGGACACATGTGAACATGTACACAGCAGGATATACTGTTGCGGAGGTGGCTAAGCCATGAATTGCTTTACATATTACAAGGGAAGGATGCCCAATTAGTAAAAACAAGTGGAATTTGGATGGACCAAGATGGTTTTCATAAAGGAATAGCTTTGCTTCTTATTCAGATTTTCCAATTGAAATGCATGGCTGTCAGGGTGTCAAATGTTATGATTTATAACAGCTGGCTCAGGCCAAATTTAACTTTTCTATATAGAAGGATGCCTAATTATTATAAAAACAAGTGAAATTTGGGTGAGCCAACGTGGTTTTCATATAGGAATAGCTTGGCTTCTTATTCAAAATTTCCCCTTGAAATGTATGGCTGTCATGATGCCAAGTTTGGTGCTATAATTTATGATTTATATCACTTTGCTCAGGCCAAATTGAACTTTTCTATATAGAGAGATTCCCAATTAGTATAAAACAAGTGGAATTTGGGGGAGCCAAGATGGTTTCATATAGGAATAGCTTGGCTTCGTATTCAGAATTTCCCAATGAAATGCATGAATAACAGGGTGCCACGTCTAGTGCCATATTTTATGATTTATATCACTTGGTTCAGGCCAAATTCAACTTTTCCATATAGAAGGATGACCAATTAGTATAAAACATGAGGAATTAGGGTGAGCTAAGATGGGTTTCATGTAGGAATTGCTTGGTTTCCCATTCAGAATTTCCTATTAAAATGCATTGATGACAGGGTGACAAGTTTGGTTACATATTCATGCTTTATATAAATTGTCTCAGGCCAAATTATACTTTTCTATATGCCCAATTCGCTCACCCAAATTCCACTTGTTTAATACTAAGATGGTTTACATATAGGAATTGCTTGGATTCTTATTGGTAATTTCCCATTGAAATGCATGGCTTTCAGGGTGCCAAATTTTAGGATTTATATCACTTGGCTCAGGCTAAATTGAAATGTTTTATATAAAAGAATGCCCGATTAGAATAAAACAAGTGGAATTTTGGTGAGCCAAGATGGTTTTCATATAGGAATTGCTTGGTTGCTCATTCAGAATTTCCAATTAAAATGCATGGGATACAGGTTGCCAGGTTTGGTGCCATATTTCATGGTTTAAATCACTTAGCTCAGGCTATATTGAACTTTTCTATATTGAAGAATGCCCAATTATTATAAAACAAGTGAAATTTGGGTGAGCCAATGTGGTTTTCATATTGGAATAGCTTGTCTTCTTATTCAAAATTTCCCCTTGAAATTAATTGCTGTCATGGTGCCACATTTGGTGCCATATTTTACGATTTATATCACTTGGCTCAGGCAAAATCGAACTTTCAACTTATAGAGTGATGCCCAATTAAATGAAAACAAGTCACATCAAGATGGTTTTCTTAAATAAAAATGTATTCAGAATTACCCCATTAAATACATGGCAGTTAGGGAGATAAAATCGTTGACCTTGCAGAGGATTTTTTAGTGAATAATTACTTTTTTTAATATAAAGTAGATACAACTTGAATAAGAAGCTGTGTGAAAAGGAGGATAACATCTGCATTTGAATAGTAAAATGGCCGAATAAGGAGCCAACTTCAGCATCATCCAGGAGCACCAGGGTTGAGCTCGTCAGTATAGAGCCTGAAGATGGGGATTGTGAGGCATCTGTGTTGATACCCGCAGTGGAGCGACTACCAGTGGCACCAGTAGTGAAGCAGCTGCTGAGTCTTGTGCCAAGGCGGGACCAGAGGTGCAGGAGGTAGAACAGCATCCCAAGGATCCTCGGGGCATGAAAGAAAAAGCATTCACCAGCTACAGAGGAAGGGGTTATGGAGTGCTTTGTTGCCCCAAGGGGCAGAGGAGAAACCTTGGTTCTGAAAAATTCCTAATCGTTGGGTATAACAATGTTTCTTTCTCACTGTTGAGGACAAGGTGGGAAGAGCTGAGAAGTAAGGGAAATGTGAACTCCACAGGACAGAGGTCAAGGTCCTACTTGCATCCCAGTAAAGGGCATGGGAACCGTATGACTCAGCTGTCTTGGCCCCATAGGTATTAGGATTGCCATATGTGCAAACTATATTGGCTTGAATTTCTTTACATTCCAAAAGCCCTGTTTGTGCTTCGCCACTGAAAGATGACTGTATAGAAAAAAATGCCGGCAATTGCCCGGGAATAGAAAAATGTTTTAAAAAATGGCGTAGGGTCCCCCCGCCCCCCAGTCCATACCAGGCCCTTCCTACCTTTTGACACTTTTTTGGTGAAAGGGGAGATGTTCGATGTACCCGATACCCATTCACATGGGGGGGCGGGATCTGGGGGCTGTTAAAGGGCACTTCCAGATTCTGATATGCCTCCCGCCTGTTCACTGTTCACTGAACCAAATTCACTGGTTCACTGTTCTGTGTCTCCTCTGTATCTGTGCTTCACGTAGACAGCTACAGAGGAAACACTATTTGCTTATGTCGCGGAGGGGGCGGGTACTAAAGGGTGGCACAGGGAGTAGGGAAGTGGGGCTATGATTGATTGTGATTGGCTTCATACCAGGGAGGGGTTCGGTGCTACACCTATAACACACTTAGGGAGATTCACCCTCACTAGTTGTCATGTTTTCAAATATCATCAAAATAAAATGAAAAGAAAATCACAAATTTTGGGATGTCCGAAGAACAGTAATAGAAGATAAATTTTACAATGGAGACACTAGTTATGGTGACCCTGTTGACAACCAGGGATTTTCTCACTTTAGAGGAATTTCTTCTTACATCCTGTTTTGGCTATGGCACAGGACGTGAAGGGAAATCTCCCCAATTAGACACAGATTTTGTGATTTTGGGTCACAGAATTGCACAAGTAAGCGCACTCGTTTAATCCCCTACTCTTGCCTCTCAACTTGTGAACTGCCAAAAAATGGAAAATTGTATCAAATACTTACCGTAATTTTCCTTTCCTGACGCCAATACATGGCAGCATACACATGATATAGCTCCGCCCCTATATCCACCCACAGGACCTGTTTAAATCTATAAAAGTGTGACTGAGAGCAACCTCTCCATTCTTCGTAAAAAGCATAAAGATCAAGAGGGAGGGTCCAAATGCTGCCATGTATTGGTGTCAGGAAAGGAAAATTACGGTAAGTATTTGATACAATTTTCCATTTTCCTGACGCCAACATGGCAGCATACACATGATAAATAATGAGCTTCTGAGAGGGAGGGTTTAATGTTGCAAACTCAGTCTTTATTTTAACATTTAGACATAGATGCCTGAATAGTTCTTCTCCCGAACTCCACCGTAGTGAGAGCTGCTGGATCCACCCTGTAATGTTTCAGGAACGTATGGTGGAAATTAAAAAAGAATAGCGCACACATGCAAAAGAAATGACTATCAAATATGGAGACAATCCATAAATAAAAATGGGGATTTAGTCCCACCATATGGCCATATCGTGCTCAAGCCCACCACTGCGTCAAAGTACCCCATTATCAGTGGGTCCTACACTATCCATAAAAAAGGGGTGAATCCAGCCTTTCTTACCCTTGGAGACAACACTCCTTGCTGGGAAGGTGTGCTAATGCACTACAGGGGACTCCTCCTATATCTACTTGATAGTGGACACCAATAGAGTACAGGTGTGTGTGGGGGATGGGATGCTCAACCTCAGAAGTCTGGTCAGACCGAATACATAATAAACAAGCAAAAAATTGGGGGAGCAAACCCTGAACATGTATATCTAAAGCCAGTGCAGCTATGGACCAAGCAACATGTATATTAAAAAAGAATAGTGCACACATGCAAAAGAAATGACTATCAAATATGGAGACAATCCATAAATAAAAATGGGGATTTAGTCCCACCATATGGCCATATCGTGCTCAAGCCCACCACTGCGTCAAAGTACCCCATTATCAGTGGGTCCTACACTATCCATAAAAAAGGGGTGAATCCAGCCTTTCTTACCCTTGGAGACAACACTCCTTGCTGGGAAGGTGTGCTAATGCACTACAGGGGACTCCTCCAATATCTACTTGATAGTGGACACCAATAGAGTACAGGTGTGTGTGGGGATGGGATGCTCAACCTCAGAAGTCTGGTCAGACCGAATACATAATAAACAAGCAAAAAATTGGGGGAGCAAACCCTGAACATGTATATCTAAAGCCAGTGCAGCTATGGACCAAGCAACATGTATATTAAAAAAGAATAGTGCACACATGCAAAAGAAATGACTATCAAATATGGAGACAATCCATAAATAAAAATGGGGATTTAGTCCCACCATATGGCCATATCGTGCTCAAGCCCACCACTGCGTCAAAGTACCCCATTATCAGTGGGTCCTACACTATCCATAAAAAAGGGGTGAATCCAGCCTTTCTTACCCTTGGAGACAACACTCCTTGCTGGGAAGGTGTGCTAATGCACTACAGGGGACTCCTCCTTTATCTACTTGATAGTGGACACCAATAGAGTACAGGTGCGTGTGGGGGATGGGATGCTCAACCTCAGAAGTCTGGTCAGACCGAATACATAATAAACAAGCAAAAAATTGGGGGAGCAAACCTTGAACATGTATATCTAAAGCCAGTGCAGCTATGGACCAAGCAACATGTATATTAAAAAAGAATAGCGCACACATGCAAAAGAAATGACTATCAAATATGGAGACAATCCATAAATAAAAATGGGGATTTAGTCCCACCATATGGCCATATCGTGCTCAAGCCCACCACTGCGTCAAAGTACCCCATTATCAGTGGGTCCTACACTATCCATAAAAAAGGGGTGAATCCAGCCTTTCTTACCCTTGGAGACAACACTCCTTGCTGGGAAGGTGTGCTAATGCACTACAGGGGACTCCTCCTATATCTACTTGATAGTGGACACCAATAGAGTACAGGTGTGTGTGGGGGATGGGATGCTCAACCTCAGAAGTCTGGTCAGACCGAATACATAATAAACAAGCAAAAAATTGGGGGAGCAAACCCTGAACATGTATATCTAAAGCCAGTGCAGCTATGGACCAAGCAACATGTATATTAAAAAAGAATAGCGCACACATGCAAAAGAAATGACTATCAAATATGGAGACAATCCATAAATAAAAATGGGGATTTAGTCCCACCATATGGCCATATCGTGCTCAAGCCCACCACTGCGTCAAAGTACCCCATTATCAGTGGGTCCTACACTATCCATAAAAAAGGGGTGAATCCAGCCTTTCTTACCCTTGGAGACAACACTCCTTGCTGGGAAGGTGTGCTAATGCACTACAGGGGACTCCTCCTATATCTACTTGATAGTGGACACCAATAGAGTACAGGTGTGTGTGGGGGGTGGGATGCTCAACCCCAGAAGTCTGGTCAGACCGAATACATAATAAACAAGCAAAAAATTGGGGGAGCAAACCCTGAACATGTATATCTAAAGCCAGTGCAGCTATGGACCAAGCAACATGTATATTAAAAAAGAATAGCGCACACATGCAAAAGAAATGACTATCAAATATGGAGACAATCCATAAATAAAAATGGGGATTTAGTCCCACCATATGGCCATATCGTGCTCAAGCCCACCACTGCGTCAAAGTACCCCATTATCAGTGGGTCCTACACTATCCATAAAAAAGGGGTGAATCCAGCCTTTCTTACCCTTGGAGACAACACTTCTTGCTGGGAAGGTGTGCTAATGCACTACAGGGGACTCCTCCTATATCTACTTGATAGTGGACACCAATAGAGTACAGGTGTGTGTGGGGGATGGGATTGCTCAACCCCAGAAGTCTGGTCAGACCGAATACATAATAAACAAGCAAAAAATTGTGGGGAGCAAACCCTGAACATGTATATCTAAAGCCAGTGCAGCTATGGACCAAGCAACATGTATATTAAAAATGAATAGCGCACACATGCAAAAGAAATGACTATCAAATATGGAGACAATCCATAAATAAAAATGGGGATTTAGTCCCACCATATGGCCATATCTTGCTCAAGCCCACCACTGCGTCAAAGTACCCCATTATCAGTGGGTCCTACACTATCCATAAAAAAGGGGTGAATCCAGCCTTTCTTACCCTTGGAGACAACACTCCTTGCTGGGAAGGTGTGCTAATGCACTACAGGGGACTCCTCCTTTATCTACTTGATAGTGGACACCAATAGAGTACAGGTGCGTGTGGGGGATGGGATGCTCAACCTCAGAAGTCTGGTCAGACCGAATACATAATAAACAAGCAAAAAATTGGGGGAGCAAACCCTGAACATGTATATCTAAAGCCAGTGCAGCTATGGACCAAGCAACATGTATATTAAAAAAGAATAGCGCACACATGCAAAAGAAATGACTATCAAATATGGAGACAATCCATAAATAAAAATGGGGATTTAGTCCCACCATATGGCCATATCGTGCTCAAGCCCACCACTGCGTCAAAGTACCCCATTATCAGTGGGTCCTACACTATCCATAAAAAAGGGGTGAATCCAGCCTTTCTTACCCTTGGAGACAACACTCCTTGCTGGGAAGGTGTGCTAATGCACTACAGGGGACTCCTCCTATATCTACTTGATAGTGGACACCAATAGAGTACAGGTGTGTGTGGGGGGTGGGATGCTCAACCCCAGAAGTCTGGTCAGACCGAATACATAATAAACAAGCAAAAATTTGGGGGAGCAAACCCTGAACATGTATATCTAAAGCCAGTGCAGCTATGGACCAAGCAACATGTATATTAAAAAAGAATAGCGCACACATGCAAAAGAAATGACTATCAAATATGGAGACAATCCATAAATAAAAATGGGGATTTAGTCCCACCATATGGCCATATCGTGCTCAAGCCCACCACTGCGTCAAAGTACCCCATTATCAGTGGGTCCTACACTATCCATAAAAAAGGGGTGAATCCAGCCTTTCTTACCCTTGGAGACAACACTCCTTGCTGGGAAGGTGTGCTAATGCACTACAGGGGACTCCTCCTATATCTACTTGATAGTGGACACCAATAGAGTACAGGTGTGTGTGGGGGATGGGATTGCTCAACCCCAGAAGTCTGGTCAGACCGAATACATAATAAACAAGCAAAAAATTGTGGGGAGCAAACCCTGAACATGTATATCTAAAGCCAGTGCAGCTATGGACCAAGCAACATGTATATTAAAAAAGAATAGCGCACACATGCAAAAGAAATGACTATCAAATATGGAGACAATCCATAAATAAAAATGGGGATTTAGTCCCACCATATGGCCATATCGTGCTCAAGCCCACCACTGCGTCAAAGTACCCCATTATCAGTGGGTCCTACACTATCCATAAAAAAGGGGTGAATCCAGCCTTTCTTACCCTTGGAGACAACACTCCTTGCTGAGAAGGTGTGCTAATGCACTACAGGGGACTCCTCCTATATCTACTTGATAGTGGACACCAATAGAGTACAGGTGTGTGTGGGGGATGGGATGCTCAACCCCAGAAGTCTGGTCAGACCGAATACATAATAAACAAGCAAAAATTTGGGGGAGCAAACCCTGAACATGTATATCTAAAGCCAGTGCAGCTATGGAAAGTATGGTGGAAAGACGAGCTGGCTGCTCTGCACACTGTCTCCAGAGCCACCCCTGCACGTGCTGCCCAGGATGATGACACTGCTCTGGTCGAATGAGCTCTTACCACCTCCGGAGGTTCCTTCCCAACCGCTCTGTATGCATTTTGAATGGTTCTGACTATCCCTGCTGATATTGTTCTGGCTGAGGCATCCTTCCCCTTCATTTTCCCGGAAGGAATAATGAAAAGCCTCTCAGATTGTCTGAAGGTGGCCGTTGCCTGTAGATAGGCCTTTAGGATCCTTGGGATGTCCAGTTCCTGAAGGTTGGCCTCTGACTCCTCTGGAAATCCCGGGAGTACCCATTCACTATTAAGATGAAATATCGAAGCCACTTTAGGCATGAAGTGACCCAGTGGTCTTAATACCACTCTATCCGGAAAAAGTTGTATACGGGACAGTAGCACCCAGGGCCAGGAGCTCTGACACTCTCCCTCCTGAAGTTATGGCAATTAGGAAGGCAGTTTTCAGGGTGACATTCCCTAATGAACAGTCCTGCATTTGAGCAAACGGGGGTTGTGTCAAAAAATTTAGGACTACCACCAGGTCCCATTGGGGAAACCTATTTCTCTTCGGAGGATGAAGCCTAAGAACTGCTCTCATAAACCGTTCCACCAGGGGATTTGCTGACCATTTTTTTCTGCGTAATGGCCGAGAGGGCCGAAACTTGAACCTTCAGAGAGCTTAGGCTTAACCCTAGATCTAGCCCCGTTTGCAGAAAAGAAAGGATCTGCGAAATATTGGGGTTACTTGGTTCCAACTGCCGGTTGGTCGCAAAGCTTGCGAACTTCTTCCATATCCTGGTGTATATGGTATTCGTGGAGCTCTTCCTGGAGCTTTGCAGTGTACATATGACCTCTGATGAACATCCTAGGTCTTGTAACCCTTGCCTTTCAACCTCCAGGCCACTAGGGCCAGCTGAGATGGATTCGGGTGTAGGATGTCTCCTTGCACCAGGAGAAGCGGGGTTTCTGGCAGCATGATCAGAGGACACATGCTCAGATCCATTGCCAGAGAAAACCATGGCCTGCGTGGCCAATACGGAAGTATCGCAATGAATACCAGATTCTCTGCCAGTAGCCTCCTCAGAAACCTCAGTATTAGTGAGACTGGAGGAAAGGCGTAGGCCAGTTGTGCCCTCCACACATGTGTCAAGGCGTCGGTCCCCTCCACCATTGGATGAGGGTAGCGCGAGAGGAAGCGGGTTACCTTGTAGTTGGTTGAGGAAGCAAAGAGGTCCACTTGCAGAAGCCCCCACTGGAGGACAATCTGCCCGAACACTTCCGGGTGAAGAGCCCATTCGTTAGGGTTCCTGAACTGCCTCAAGAGAAGGTCTGCTTCCATGTTTTACCTGCCTGGCAGATATATTGCCCTTAGATCTGCCAGGTGTTGTTGTGCCAATGTCATTATTGGTTCTATCTCTGCTCAGAGAGAACGACTGTGTGTTCCTCCTTGCCTTTGTATATATGCCACTGCTGCTGTATTGTCCATGCGTATTAGGACTAGACGCCCACGTATGTAGGGTAGTAGGGTGGTTAGTGCCATAAAGGCTGCCCGGAGCTCCAGGACATTGGAGACGAGGCCCTGTGTCGGGAATTCCCATCTGCCCTGAGTCTTGTGTGTTTCGCAGGTGGCTCCCCACCCTGCTGCGCTTGCGTCTGTAGTGACCGTGATCCAGTCTTGTGGACCCAATGGCCGGAGTCTTAATAAAGTATCTTGGCGTGTCGACCACCAAAGACTTTGGCTCATTTGGAAGCTGACCCTGATGGGAAGCCCAGCTGGAAGATTCTGAGTCTCCAATGTGCCCATGGAAGCATCGGAATACAGGAAGCCATTGTCCCTAACAGGCTCATACATTGGGCTGCTGACATCACCGATGTTGTTAGGGCCTGCTGTATCTTTTCCCTTATCTTGAGGATTTTTTGTAAAGGTAAAGAGACTGTGGCCTCTTGGCTATTGAATTGGGTGCCCAGGTAGACCATATCCTGCGTAGGTTCCAGCTGGCTTTTCTGTAGGTTTACTATCCAGCCAAATGTCCTTAGGGTGGCCAAAAGTAAGTCTCTTTGCTGTTGTAAGAGGTCTAAACTTTGGGCTATAAGAATAATATCGTCCAAAAAATGATGGACCCTGAGCCCTTTCTTTCTGAGGGGGGCAAAGACTGCAATTAGTACCTTGGTAAAGGTTCGCGGGAACGTTGACAGCCCGAAGTGGAGGCAGACAAATTGGAAGTGGTCTTCCCCTAAAGCGAATCTGAGGAACTTTTGATATGCTTTGTGTATTGGGAGGTGCAGATATGCGCCCTGTAGATCCACTGAGATCATCCAGTCCCCTGGTTGGATTATTTGGATTATCGTGTTTAGAGACTCCATTTTGAACCTCTCCAACCTGATGAACTGGTTCAACCTCTTGAGGTCTATCACTGGCCTGAAACCTTCTGTTTTTTTCTGGACCAGGAACAGAGGTGAGTAGAACCCTGTAAACCTCTGACAGGCAGGAACTGCTACGATCGCCTCCTGATCCAGCAGGATATTGATATACTCCTGGAGTGCTGACATATTCGAGGGAGACTGTGATGTCTTGGTGGGGGTAAAGGAATACTCGGGGGGGTGCTGCTTGAATGGGCAATAGTGGCCCTGCCGGACTGTGGACTGCACCAACCGGTCCTGACAATGATCCTGCCAGATTTAGGTAAATCTGAGCAATCGCTCCTGACCGTTTCCCTCTGGACTTGTTTGGCGTCAAAAGGGCTTCTGGGAGGCGGGGGGATTTGTAGGGACCTTGTTTCTTTGAGTTCTCAAGAAGGTGGATTTAGTGCCTCTCCAGTTCCATCTAGAGTCTCTGTTATACCGAGAGTTCCCGTATTCCCAGAACCTATTCGGTATCCCTCTGGAGGGTCGTCCCCTCTGTCTCCTGGTTTTTCTATCTTGAGGTAGAAGACCTGACCTTCCGCCCGTGACTCTGGAGATGGCCGTTTCCAATTTTTGACCAAATAAAGCTTTCCCATCAAAGGGAAGCTTGCAGCAATTTTTGCTTTGACGAAGGGTCTGCCGCCCAGGGTTTTAGCCACAGGGCTCTCTTGGCTATCACCGAGCTGAGCATCACTCTGGCAGACCACCTAATGATGTCTATGGCCGCTTCCCCCTTGAAGTCCGCGGCAAGTTTTATTTCATCCAGAGCTTTAATAATCTGGTCTTTCGGCAGTTGGCTATTGATGGTGCATTCCAAATTCTGCGTCCATACTCTGATGGCGCTTGCCACAGATGTTAATGCCACTGCTGGTTTACAAGCGCTACCTGCTGCAAGGTAGGCTTTTTTTAAGTCAGTGTCGATACGCCTGTCTAGAACATCCCTGAAGGAGGAGGAATCTTCCATTGGGAGGGTTACAATTTTTGGCCAGTCTGGTGACTGCCGCATCCACCAGAGGCGGATTAGACAAAGACGCCCCGTCTTCTTTTGTGAGGGGGTATAGCTTCTGGAGTCTACTGGAAGAAGCGGATCTTCTTTCTCCCTTCTCCCATTCCTCCTGAAACAGACCTCTTATTTCTGTCATAAGAGGGAAGGTAGCGACCTGCTTTTGCAGCCTGGGGTAGTAAGTCCTCCCCCTCTTTTGGGGGGGGGGTTCCGGGTCCTCCCATTCCAGTGCCGCCTTTATGGCTTTTATAAATGGGGAAACCAAAGAAAATTCAAATCCGGAGTCCTCTGGGTCCTCCGCCGAGGAAGAGGTCACTTCTTCCCCTTCTTCCCGGATGTTCCGCTGTGCCGCTGAACCTGGGGATTCAGCTCGCGGGGTCCGCTGAGCTGGCTTTATCCCTGACGTACCGGGCCTTTCCCTTTCCGAGGAGGCCTGGATGGTAGGATCATGAGCCGGTATGGGGGCCGTGACTTGCCCACCTGCCATTGGTTGTGTCAGGCACCCCGAAAATTCCGCCAGCGAGTCTTGAACTACCCTTTTCAGCAGGGTTAAAACTTGGTGGCTTTCAAGCTCTTGGTCTCTGGCTAGCTGTCTGAAGCAGAGACTGCACACTAATTTTCCCTCCATTGGGTCGTCTCTGCACGACCAGCATTTGCCTTTCGGGCGCTGCGCCAGCAGTGGCGATGCTGTGTTTTTTCTTTTTTGAGAGCATTTGCATCCTCGTGCTTGAGGCCTGCCAGGACTCGAAGAGTCACTTTCTGGAGACACTTTGGTGATCCAGAGAGGTTCTGGACCTTGTGTAGCGGGAATGCGAGTGGCTGGGGCTGAAATAGATAAAAAGGCACGCTCGTCAGGGCATAGGGCACTCTTTTTTTCCGCTTCTTCTTACTTACCCGATGTTGGCTCTTACCTGATATGGTGGTGGTCTTTTGTGTGTTGCGGTAAGCTCATGTTGAAAAAATGGAATATCGAAAGGTGCAGGGGCGCTGCATAGTCATAGAAAGGAAAGGAAAGAAAGAGGGAAGATTTCTAATAATCTGTATACATGCAAAGGTACTTTGTGACATGAAATAAACACCTGTGTTTATTTAAATCTATGCCAATAAACTGAACCCTTATATACTTTTAACCGACTACCCCTCCCCCCCCTCGCAAAAGTCCCTAAAAATGTTTTTTTTTTTTTAATATATACGCACACACATTTTTTTTTAAATAGTAAATAATAATACAATACAAACCCCCCCCCCTCTCTTTTTTTTTTTACCTTAACCTCCTCCCCCCATCTTACGCCCCCCCGCCCATGAGACACTTACCTGGTTCAGTAGACTGTCCTGGCGTGCTGCTTCCTTGATGTCTTGTTCCAGCGGACATGTTTTTCTTGTTGGCTGGGGGTTTTAAATAGGGTGCTCAAATCACCTTGACCCTCCCCCCCCCCCCAGCTTTTATTAATAGAAAGTTAATTTGGATGAGGGAAAATGACTTTTTCCCTCATCCAAGATGGCCGCCAAGCACCGAGGACGCACTGCGCATGCCCCGGCGTCTCTCGGGCTTCAGAAAAAATGGCTGCGGCGGGCCCGAAAGGCTATCACGCATGTGCGCGCCTTCCCGGATCACAAGGGGACGCCGAGGATGCGGAAGTCAGCCGCTCCGGCATCCTCCTACCCCTATACAACGAGCAGTAAATAAAGGAAGTTATTGTACCTACGATAATCCGCTAGACCACCAGGGAACACTTTATAATAATACATATATCAATATATGGGAACATTTAGATGCAAACCCCGGCTCCCCCTAACAGAAAGACACCAAAGGAAAGAAGGAAAGAGACAGGAGATATGCTGCCCCTGCTGCAATAAACGGATCCCACAACATGGGAGCCCCAAGAGGGACACCATCTCTACCAAGAGAACTCCTCACCCCAGAAGACCACCAGAAGGGGTTCCCCACCTTGTTGGCACCATTGGCATGCCTAAAATGCAGGACTTCGACCTGGGAGAGGCTGAACCCAGACGGACTCCCACGTAGTCGGCAGGTAAGAGCTTTTGTCTTGAATATGATGGTCTGTAGATGTTGATCTTTTGAGGACAAAAAGGAGAATGGGGAGGTTGCTCTCAGTCACACTTTTATAGATTTAAACAGGTCCTGTGGGTGGATATAGGGGAGGAGCTATATCATGTGTATGCTGCCATGTTGGTGTCAGGAAAGTTTAGTGTACAGTCCTGGTGATCTTTGGGAGAGGATAGACTGCTTCCTCCTGCATGCAGCATAATGAAATGACATTCTGCTTCCAGCTTATTTTTTTGTTATTGCTGGAGCAACAGATTAGCTTTTCCAGCTAAAAGATCCAGTTTTGAAACATTAAACTGTAGTAAATTGTTGTGCCAACTGTTTAGGAACAACTAACATCTATTATGTAACCAAATGTTACGCATGCCTAATTTCCATTTGAAAAATTTGAAAATTAAATATTTTACTCAGGAGATTTCAACTAATGGAAATGTGTGTGCTGGCATAGTGCCACAACCACTCATAAGTAACTGAAAAATAACAATACGCATGCCTAAAAACATGTAAAGGAAGAGTGTGATTTATTGCTTCTGTTGCTGGGAATAGAGAATAAATGTTTAACTTACAAACTTGGAATGAATACTCCCCAGATAATGTACAGAAAATGCACAGCCAGCTTTAGCTAAACAGGAAATAATTATTTGGGGGCCTTCCACAGCAGGATTGTCACATATACTGTAAGTATCTACATCAGGATTTCCCAATTCATTTTTCCCGTGGAACCCTTGGACATGGTATAGCAAAAATTTGGAACCCCAACCAACCGTGCCGTAAAGTAGCGTGGCGCGGCGCAAACCTTTTATTGAGCAGAGTGTAATGTTCTCTTTTGCTGCCAAATTCTTTTTATACCTGTTTCTATTCTTTGCGTAAATCACCCCAAAAAGCAATAAGAGAAACTTCTTTAAATTTTTGCCTTAGTTTACTGTCAGAAGTTATATCGATCAGATTCTCAAAATCTACAACAGCAAAATTGGTTGGCTTGTATTTTATGAATGGATTTCGAACCCAGCCATTATTGTTTTTATTCAAGAATGGAAAATACTGATTAATAGATGTGATAAAATGGCGAAGATGATCTACAATTTCATTGCAAATTTCATCCTCAAGTTCAATTTCTGATTCTTCAAGAAATTCCTTAAGTGTTGGCAAAGAGTTCAAATTATTTTGCTCAACAGATGAGGTCCAAACCTTCAGCTTACGAGACTGAAAATATTTTATCTCTTGCATTAAATATATTAGTGTTTTTTCCTTTGGAGTGATAAACATACGTCATTTAATTTTGTGACTATGCTTGCAAGATATGCTACTTTGGTTAACCACAGAGTGTTTGTTAATCAATCAGATAATCCAAATTTATGTTCCTGGAAATATGCAAACAACTCTTGATGCAATTCAAACATTCTAACAAGGACTTTACCTCTTGATAGCTAACGGACTTCTGAATGCAAAAATCAGAGCATAGTGGTGACCACCCATATCTTCACATATTATTTTAAATAGTTGTGATTGTAATGGTGGATTTTTTATAAAATTAATAATCTGGACCGATTCGTCTAGCACAGTTTTAAATTAGATTGAAATATTTTTAGCTACCAGTGCATGTCTGTGAAGAACACAGTGAGAACTAGTCCTGTTTTTTGCTACATCTCTTATTCGTGTCATAGCACCTGCCACTTTCCCAACCATTGCTTTGGCACCATCACTGCACACATCTACACATTTGTCCCAATTTATACTGTGTGTGTCCATGAACTTCTGGATACAGTTAAATATGTTCTCACCAATGGTATGAGTTTTCAAAGTTTCACACAGAAGCAAGTCTTCTTCAATCTGTTTGTCAAAATGATATCTAACAAAAAACAACAAAATTGAAAGTCCTGCAATATCTGTGGACTTGTATAATTGCAGTGAGTACCCATCACATTGATGCAGTGGAGGAATGAGTTCAGTAGGGATGTCATCAGCAAGATCATGAATACGGTGCAAAACTGTGTTGTTGGAAAGGGGCACAGCTTACATTTTTTTACTCAACTTCTCGCCTAAAATACATGACACTATTTCTTTTGCATATGGTTTTATTAGTGATTCCCCAATTGTGTGTGCTTCTCCTGCAAGTGCTATGCGGAAACTCACTCTGTAAGAAGCCTCTGTGGCTTTTTCATTAGCATTTTGAAATTTTTGGCTCATAAAATGTTCACTCTTCTGAAACTCATTTAGCTTTCGCTTAAAAAAGTTAATATCTTAATCTTTGTACTCTGCGTGGTTTTGCTCAAAATGACGTCATTTTGCAGGTGCTAATGAACTGTTTGGCAATATTTTATTGCATAGTATGGATTGTGCTTCAAGACAATCTATGTTTCTGGCACTTGTAAATCCAAATGACAAGTAGCTGTCATCATATTTTCTTTTCTTTGTTTGAAAAGAAGATTGGCTCTGTCAGGGACATTGAAATTCTCTGTCAGGGAAATTGAAATTCTCTGTTAGTGACATTGAAATTCTCTGTTAGGGACATTGAAGTTCTCTGTTAGGGACAATGAAGTTCTCTGTTAGGGACATTGAAAGGCTCTGTCAGGGGCATTGAAATTCTCTGTTAGGGACATTGAAGTTCTCTGTTAGGGACATTGAAATTCTCTGTTAGGGACATTGAAATTCTCTGTTAGGGATATTGAAGTTCTCTGTTAGGGACATTGAAAGGCTCTGTCAGGGACATTGAAGTTCTCTATATCCCTGACAGAGCCTTTCAATGTCCCTAACAGAGAACTTTAATGTCCCTAACAGAGAATTTCAATGTCCCTGATAGAGAATTTCAATGTCCCTAATAGAGAACTTCAATGTCCCTGACAGAGAATTTCAATGTCCCTGACAGAGGCTTTCAATGTCCCTAACAGAGAACTTCAATGTCACTAACAGAGAATTTCAATGTCCCTGACAGAGAATTTCAGTGTCCCTAACCGAAAACTTCAATGTCCCTGACAGAGAATTTCAATGTCCCTGACAGAGCTTTTCAATGTCCCTAACAGAGAACTTCAATTTCCCTAACAGAGAAGTTCAATGTCCCCCCAAAGAGTCTTTGAATGTCCCTAACAGAGAATTGCAATGTCCCTAACAGAGAAGTAAAATGCCCCCCAAAGAGTCTTTGAATGTCCCAAACAGAGAAGTTCAATGTCCCTAACAGAGAATTGAATGTCCCTAACAGAGAATTCGAATGTCCCTAACAGAGAAGTTTAATGACCCTAACAGAGAAATTCAATGTCCTTACCAGAGCTTTCTATCTGACTAGAACGGAACTGTACAAATGACCTCCACTCTCTTTCACTCCTCTGCCACGAGTGATAGAAAATGGCTGTTCAGGAAAGTCAGTTAGGCAGCCGATAGAGAAGTCATTATTCTTTTTCGTTTAAACTGCTGGTTGAATGAAAAAAAAAAAGACTCAATTCTCCCATTCACAAATTTGATGTGGATGGCAAGAACCTTCCGACTGAGCTATTGTGTTCGGAGGGTGGGAAGGCACCCTTATCTGCACTGCCAGCTATCAAGCGAGGAAAATTCAATAGAACATTTGTACAAAGGTTAATCGGAAGATCGAATTCTCTACAACCTCTCTACCCATACATAATCAAAATTTGGCCACTCTTTGCTGAACCCACCAAATTTCGATCGATGTTTAGCTTCGCTCCAGCGGCGGTTTTGCTACTACCCCACTTGGACATTCAAGCTGTCCTGGGCGGTGCAGCTGGGACCCCATCCACTCCCCCTTGGGTGGTCCAGGGTTCATCTAACCATCCTTTGGAAGATTGCCAGGGTTCAGATGACTCATCATCTACGCCCTCTTTTCTCTTTAACCGTGACGGACGATTGTTTGTCCTATTGATGGAGCTGACACATACAGAAGTTCCCTGAAGAAGCAGAAGTGCTCTGCGAAACACATTGGAACCTAATACATTAAGGAAATTAATGTGTTAAATCTACTGCTTGAAACTTCAAACAGGAATCTATGTTAAGCCGCTGATGTAGCTCTATGCCTGTACATCATTTTTATGTTTTTAAGAGTTGTATGGTCTTGATGACCCAAAAACAGTTTTAGGCCCCATTCACACATGCGGACCGTTCATTTAGTCAGATCAGTCATGTCAAAATGGAAGTATTTATCAGGTTTTCCATCAGTGGGCATCAATTTTTCATCCATTTTTCATCAGTGGTCATCAGTTTTCCATCAGTTTTTCATCAGTGGAAAATAAGGATTAAGCAGGCCATACATGATGCGAATTTTGAACGATTTATCATGCGATAAACGCAAACGGCACTCGTGTACATCATGCGAGTGTACCATCAATGTGATCCGAAAATTTGTACTTCCAAACACTATTTTTTGTGCCCTTTTAACCACACCTCTACTGGACACACCCCCGACTGTTCTGTGTTTTGTTAGGTGAAATCATACAACTCCCCCATTAATGATACGAAATTTGGCCAATTTTCGCAAAAAAACCCAACATGTTGGATATGTGAATTTTTGCTGTTGTACGAAAATCGCATGTTGCACATACCACACTAACGATATGAAAATTGTTCGAATTCACAGGCAATTTCGATTTTCGGATGAAATTCGCATCGTGTATGGTCTGCTGGAGCAGGTCCGATATACGGTCAAGTTAATAAGCTAGAGGGATAAACGGACCGCACCCTGCCAGAAGCATGGGACTTTAGAGGCGTAGATTAAATGGTGGCATAAATTACCCAAACAAGGACCATAATATAATATATAAAAAATAGATTTTAACTTCCGGTTCCGGCGCCGCATGGAGTAGGTGAGCGCTCTGCAGCTCCCGCGGCGAGTCCCCTGAAAACTGCTTAAAAAGCCTGCCCACGGCTCAATATCGGCCTGCACCACCCACCGGAGGTCCATCTATCCCCTGGGACGCGGCGACACCAATTCTCACCCCGCTAGATGGAGCAGTACCTTGAGAAGGCCGCGCCGAAGCCTCCGCCGGCCCCGCCGCAAATCGAGGCCCCGGTCTCGGCCTGCTCCGCTACGGCGGCGGAGTTAGCTGACATGGACACTTCTCAGCAGCAGCCGAGCATACTACAGCAGCCCTCTACACTGCACCTATCCCACACATCACAAGGTTCCTCCACAGAGCAAATTGCACAAGCAGTGGCGGCCTTGTTAACCCCCACAATCTCGGCCTCTGTGGAGAAGGCTGTGGCTGCTGGCATGGCCAGCATAAAGAAGGAGCTGGATGCACACTCCAAGAGACTTAATGAGGCTGAATCCCGATTATCTAATGTTGAGGATGAGCTGTACCAGATGCAGGGAACTGAACAGTCTCAGGACAAGCTTAATCGCATAATTATGGACAAGTTGGAGGACCTGGAAAACAGATCGCGTCGGAGCAACCTGCGATTTATAGGGGTCCCGGAGAACGTTGCCCCCTCTGCCATCCCTGAACTTTGTGCAAAAAAAATCCCCGCTGCTCTGGGGCTGCATGGCACATGTGTGGTCGAACGGGCTCATAGGATGGGGCTGTACTCCGAAGATCGTAAGACTCCGCGCCCGATCATTGCTAAATATCTGAATTACGCGGACAAGTCTGCTATCCTACAAAAATTTCGACAAACTTCCAATTTTCAGATTGAAGGCATGAAGATTCTGATATTTGCGGACTACTCTGTTGATGTCGCAAAAAGACGCAAAGCCTTTCAGACCGTGTGTTCAAAACTGCATCAGGAACACCTGAATTTCACCTTGGCCTATCCGGCGAACCTACGCCTTCGTGCACCTAACGGCGACCAAATGGCTTTTCAAGATCCAGAGGAAGCGGAAGCTTTTGTCCGCTCACTCCATCTAGGAGACCAGGGTCCAACTTCATCAGCCAAAGCCCTTCCCTTTTCCAGATCGCTAGACCAAAGGAGCCCTAGGAAGGAGTCCCCCAAACGTCAAAGATATGCCGACGTGGTCAGCTCTGGGCGCTCGAATGTTCCTCGCTGAGAGGGTCCTCTCACGGTTGTCTGTGCTTATGTTTCTCTAGGTTCTCTCCTGGGACTGTCCCTATTGGGCCGTGTGCCTAGGGGACTCGTGGTGCCTCCCCGCCTTTATCTCAGGTTTGATGTTTATGCTGTTTTTGTACTGTTAATACCTCGTGCATCCTTGCCCAGATGTATTTTAATGTGAGACATTTTCTTTTATTTTTGTTGCTGTAGGCTCCTGCTCCTTTTCCGCTCTGCACACCTCGGCTGCCCATTGCTCCAGGATCGGGCTGGGAACCCGGGCTGCCCTTGCTTGTTCAGACCATATAGTGGGTCAGGACATCCCTGTTCGATTTGGGGGGCACGCTTGGGGGGCTGTGCTCCGTGTTGTGCTCATGCGGAAAAAGGAGAGGTACTTACTGTATTTATTGTTGATCTGCTATATTTCACTTTGTGTTTATCCACGGTTCCATCCCATTTTCCCACTCACCCTTTCCTCACCCCATTCCCCTATGGAGGTGACCTTTTCCCCTCAATCTGTGAGCTCAGGGACAAGAGACTTTTCGCGGGTCAGCAATTCCACTTTAGTCTACCCCATTCCGATTTCCCCGGGTATAGCTGGGTCATATGTGCTAGCTCTTGGTTCTAAATCCCACTGTCCCATCTCATGCCTGTAGTGACTTGGAACGTTAAGGGCCTTCGATCCCCGGCTAAGAGGATGAAAGTCTTGCGCCACCTCAAACGGCTTAAGGCGGACATTGCTCTCATCCAGGAATCGCACTTGCTTGCGGAAGATCTGAAGCGCATGGAGAAACTTTGGGTGGGTAAGGTCATAGGATCACCATCCTCCGGCCGCAAAGCCGGAGTGTTGATCTTATTTCAGAAATGCCTCAATGTGGAAATTCTTTCCACGGAAACAGATACTGAGGGGCGGTATGTTTCTGCTCATGTACGGCTGCACAACACCGAACTAATCATATCCAATGTATACGCCCCTAACGTGTTGGATCGTTCCTTCCATGCCGCAATCGCGGCCCGGCTTCTCACTCTTCCCAATGTTCCCCGTATTGTTGGCGGCGATTTCAACGCGGTGATGGACCCCGTTTTAGACAAATCTTCTCCTCGCCAGGGACCATGCTCCGCCCCCCGAGACGGCCCCACTCCCCTTGCGTCGGTAATGGAATCACTATCCATGACGGATGTCTGGCGATTCTCGCACCCCACGGATCGGGAATATTCCTTCTATTCCCATCCCCATAAAGCATTCTCTAGAATCGATTACCTCTTTTGCACCGACTCCCTCCTCCCCCTCCTGCGTGACGCTACCATTCATGACATAGCAATCTCAGATCACTCCCCAGTTTCCGTATCTCTAACACTATCGGAGTCCCCCCCGACCCCTCTTATCTGGAGATTCCCCTCATACCTTAAAAACAATTCAGATTTTACCTTATACCTACATTGCGCGTGGGAAGAGTATTCGGCGGCGAATTTGCAACACAGCAGCTCCCCTCTCCTCTTCTGGGAGGCGGGGAAGGCCTTTTTGAGAGGCCGTATCATTTCATATGCGGCGGCTTTTAAGCGTCACACAAATAGCGGATACAAAATGGCCAGCGAGCGGTTGACGAATGCCCAGCGGGCATTGGTCCAGGCTGACACCCCCACGGCGCGCACGACGTGGCTGGCGGCCAAGCAAGACTTCGACACCTGGGCCGACAAGGTGGAAATGATACACAAGGCGCACCTCGCGGCGACGCTACACCGTTTCGGTAACAAGGCCGAAAAATGTTGGCCAGGCTGTGCAAGGGCCCTATGTCCACCACGCATATTAGCTCGCTTCGGGATAAATCGGGAGTGGTGGACTCAACCCCGCAAGGGGTGCAAGGGATCATGCGCGATTTTTACGCTTCTTTATACGCCTCCGAGGATATGGACAGCTCCGTGGCTGATCTCTTTCTGTCTGCCGCTGAGCTTCCCAGAATCTCCGGAGACCACCTAGATTCACTTAATGCCCCGATCACGGCGGAGGAGATTACGACAACGATAAAACACCTTGCGGCCAACAAATCCCCGGGCCCCGATGGTTTATCCGGGGAATTTTACAAGGCAGCCTCCCCCAGTATTATTTCGACTCTCGTCGATGTGTACTCTTCCATTTGGAACGGCGGACCCTATCTTACGACGGGCAATCAAGCCATCATCAAGCTCCTGGCAAAAAAGGGGAAAGACCCTCTGGAGCCAGGCTCGTACCGACCTATATCCTTGTTAAACCATGACGTCAAGATTCTCTCTAAAATCACAGCCTCCCGCCTTGCCAACATTATGCCACATCTGATACATCCTGCACAATTTTGGGTTCACGAAGGGCCGCTCGGCCACTGTCAATATCAGGAAAGTCCTGGTGGCACTGGACCAAGCCCGTATACATCCGGACCGAGACATGGCCATTGTAACTCTGGATGCCGAAAAGGCATTTGACAATGTCAATTTTCAATGGCTACGTCGTGTATTAGACTGCATGGGCTTTCGTGGACCCTTCGTCAACCTGATTACTGCGATGTATCTTTCCCCCTCAGCTAGATTGTGTGTAGGGGGTGCTCTCACGGATGACTTTAGACTGTACAAAGGCACCAGACAGGGTTGCCCCCTCTCGCCGCTTTTGTTCAATCTCGCGCTCGAACCTCTCTCCCGATATTTACTAACTAGAGCCCCTCTGCATGGAATACAAATAGGCTCCCAGGAGCTGCGCCTATCCCTCTTTGCGGATGATGTACTTTTATTCACCTCAAACCCCTCGGCCGATATCCCTGTAATAGTCTCCGCTTTTGACAAATTCAAACAGTTTTCGGGTCTCAAGATCAACTACTCTAAAAGTGAAATACTCCCGTTGGGAGCAGGCCCCCCCCGCCCTTGGGAAAGGGACTCCCCGTTCATGATAGCGCCCAATCACATCACCTACCTGGGTATTAAAATAGGACGCACCCCGGCATCTATTTATTCTTTAAACTACCCCCCCCTATTCTCCAAGATAACCAGGGAACTGGACAATTGGATGGAACTGCCACTGTCGCTTTTGGGGAGATGCCACCTCATTAAGATGGTCAGCTTTGCCCGCCTCCTTTATCTCCTTCAAACTCTTCCCCTTCTGATCAGACATAAGGATGCACAAGTCTTGCAAAAAGCTTTTTCCCGTTTCCTGTGGCGGGGAAAGAGGCCGAGGATCTCTTATAAGAAACTGCATCTCTCCAGGAGCGACGCGGGGATTAATCTTCCCAATCTAAGAATGTACAATTTATCTTGTTTGCTCAGGGCAGCTCTGGACTGGGTATCCCAGACGTCGCAGTACTCTAACTACAAGCTCGAGTCACAGATGGCCAGTCCAATATCTCTAACTGCTCTTTTGCACACTAAATGGGCGACACTTTGCCCGGAACTCCGTCATAATCTACTTCTAAGAGACACTGCTATAGCTTGGAGGGAGATACGCAAACTTTTGAAACTACCACTGCACTTCTCCAAATTCCTTCCGATCCGGGGCAATCCTAGCTTCACTCCTGGCTTAACCCAGTCAGTGTTCCACCAGTGGGAGGGGAAGGGCTTGTCGACCTTTGGTCACCTGTGTGATACGAACTCTGGTATACCCCATCCCTTCTGTGACATCAAGGATAAATTTGGTCTGCAAGACAAGGACACTTTCTACTGGGCGCAATGCCTCCATTACCTCTCTTCGGTCACTGGGAAGCCGGAGCACCGCTTTAAAAGGTCCTTAATAGACTCCCTTCTGGAATCCAACACCTTTACAATTTCTGCGATCTACAAACCCCTTTTGAAACAATGCCCGCCGGCTCTGTTCACTTCAACTGCTTCCAATTGGCTCAAGGACTTTCCAGGCGAGGAAACCCTACCCAACATGATTAAAGGTCTCAAAACCACCCTTGCCCTCACACCCAACTCGATATGGAAAGAGACCCAACTAAAGATCTTTCATCGTGCACATATCCCCTTCCTCTCGGATAAAACTATCCCGGACGCTCACAAATGTCCTTTATGTGCGACAGAAAGGCCCTCGCTCCACCACAAGTTTTGGTCCTGTCCTGGCGTATCCAACTTCTGGGACCAAATCCTGACATTCATAAGGGAAGTGACCAAGATCAGCCTACCTAAGGACCCTTTGCTACTCCTGTTCGGATATTGGGACAAACGCCTTCAAAAATGGTCTAGCGCATCTGCGAAACCACCTCGACTGTGGATCCTGTCCTGCTTACTCATCGCCAGGAGAACTATTCTCAGTAACTGGATTTCCACATCTCCTCCATCACTCACTCGGGTTAGATCTGAGTTATCCTCGCTTCTCACGATAGACTGTGCTAACACTGATTTCTCAGCCCCCCCTGCAAGGGAAATCTTCTCTGAGAAATGGGACAACTACATTGCATATACTTCCCCTCGGACTGACCCCACCATGGCTCACTATAGCTTTAATTTTCGAGTCTCGCCCAATACTTTATCCCTGATCCCATGACTATTTTCCAACCATATGAGTCACTGAGACACTTCCTTCCCCTCCCTTTTTGCGTAAAGTATAAGTACATTATTCTTGTTATACACGTTGTTGATTTTCATGTGTTATCTGGAAAAATTTTAAATAAAAAAAAAAAAAAAATTGATTTTATTCCAAATACAATTTGCTTTTAAAAACATAGAAAAACAGACATATACATTTTCATTTCCAAATAGGATAAGTGAACTACTCATGATTCACTTATCCTATTTGCAAATGAAAATGTACATGTCTGTTTTTCTATGTTTTTAAAAGCAAATTGTATTTGGAATAAAATCTATTTTTTATATATTATATTATGGTCCTTGTTTGGGTAATTTATGCCACCATTTAATCTATGCCTCTAAAGTCCTATGCTTCTGGCAGGGTGCGGTCTGTTTATCCCTCTAGCCTATCGGCTTGACCATATATCGGACCTGCTCCTTGCCTAATCCTTATTTTCTATTTATACTTTGAGGGATGTGGCAATGATTGGTGGACCAATGTGAACCAGTATTCCCTCATTTTTTCTTCCAGTTTTTCATCAGTGGTCATCAGTTTTTCATCTGTTTTTCATCAGTGGTCATCAGTTTTCCATCAGTGGTCATCAGTTTTCCATCAGTTTTTCATCAGTGGTCATCATTTTTTTATCAGTGGGCATCAGTTTTTCATCTGTTTTTTATCAGTGCTCATCAATTTTTCATTTTCGTCCGATCTGTTTTTTTTAACGGAAGAAAACTAGAGCTTTGATCAGTTAATAAAAACGGATGATGACGGATGCGGATGTAAACTGATGTAAATGGATGATCATCCATTTACATCCGTTTTTCCATAGAGATGATTGAGGTCCGTTTTTCATCTGTCAACAGAAGTATGAAAAACGGACAAATGGACAGTATGTGTGAAAGGGGCCATTATCTATCTATATGTTTAATAAAGACTGTCTATTTTAACAAGTATTTGCCTCAGTGACGACTTCACATCCACTTTATTCCTGTCGCCCAAATCTCTTTTGGAATTTGTATAGCCAGCTGTAGTCAGTCTAATGAAAACTGAGTTTTTGATTGGCTGTTTTTTGTTATAGTACAACATTTGCAGGAAAACCCAGTTTTTCCATGTAACATTCCAAATTCCTGTTCTCACATGTCATCCTTCGATAAAATAACTCTATAACACAACTGCTGACCCATAATATCTCATATAACTTAAAATAATTTTATATTGATGCAACATAGTCTTATGTACTACAATACAGAATTATTTAAAATGGTGATGGCGGACATTGGGACAGATATTCACAAAAAAAGAACTAATTACACTTATGGCAGTGCGCCAGGGCCATTTATTGTGAGTGGCACCCCAACACATTCTGCAGTGAAGCACAATGCACCACAGCACAGAACAACACATAAGCCATATGTTGCGGAGCACTATATTGCAAAAACAAAAAGATATGTACAATTTATTTTATCCATTGCGGTGCAGTGGCAGCCCATTCATAACGAATAGGCTACCATAATGAAAAACACATTAACATAAGCATCACATACTTTTAACATCAATTAAATGTAATAAAGGATTGCAGAGAGTAATGAAAACCCTCTCTTCCCCACTTTACCCTTACCATAATTCTATTCTACAGAGATTACTAATTGTATGTAGGATGAAAAATCATTCTGTCTCTTTCACAGCATGACATACTTGCCCCTCCTTGTCTCTTCCTGGGTGTGGTAAACATAGAGTTAAAAGAACAAAACTTGTTCTGTTAAATTTTCATCAGATCCAGGCTAACCACAGAGCAGCGAACACAGGCGAGTACTTTTCCTTTTTTGTTTTTTTATTTTATACTTTAGAATGTACAGGGGAAAAGGCAACATAGAAAGTAAAGAATACTGTTTGTTATGTTTAATCATGAAGATCTGATCACAAATCAGATCACATTTTGCAAACAAATGTAATTGAATGGGACTATTACGTTTTTTAAATTGCAGGTTTGTTTTTATGTACATTGATTACATGATAGACTTTTTAACCACTTGACTTCTGGAAGATTAACCCCCCTTCATGACCATGCTATTTTTTTTTTTTTTTGCACTGCATTGTTTTAACTGACAATTGCGCAGTCATGCAACACTGTACATAAATGAAATTTAAATAATTCTTTTCCCACAAATAGAGCTTTCTTTTGGTGTTATTTTATCTCCCCTGGGTTTTTTATTTTTTTGCACTATAACTGAAAAAAAGACTGACAATTTAAAGAGAAAACATGAATTTTTACTTTCTGCTAGACATAGGACCCATAAGATAGCGAAGATCACTGGAGTAGTGGTGCCTACTACAGTGAGTTCCAGCTTCCAAGAGATCACACAGGTATGGCAAATATATAGGTACATTGGTCCAAGTTGGACTAATGTAACTATGGAAAAATTGCCATACCTAAATTAATTTTTACTTTCTGCTATAAAATATATCCTATAAAATTAAAAAAATTAAAAAAAATCTCTTTTGGCTAAAATGTATTCTGCTACATGTCTTTGGTAAAAAAAAAATCCCAACAAGTATATATTGATTGGTTTGCTTGAAATTTATAGCAGCTACAAACTATAGGATATATACTGTAATTTGTATTTATTTATTTTATACTAGTAATGGCGGTGATAAGCGACTCATTGTAGACACTAACTGACACTAACTGACACATTGCGGGAACTAACTAACTGCCACTGACATCACCAGTGAGATTATTACAGTGATCAGTGCTAATAATATGCATTGTCACTGTACTAATAACACAGGGATGCAGGGGGTTAACATCTAGGGCAATCAAGGAGCTAAATATGTGCCTAACAAGTGTTTGTGTGTGTACTGTGTGCTGCTTTTACTGGGGATCTAGTTGTTTTCATTCCCAACTAGATCCCCTGTCAATGCACACAGCTCTGTGCTGTTTACACTCATACAGCTGTGTGCAGTGAGACTCAGAGTTGACAGCCGGGTGCCAGCAGTCAATCACTGGCTGGGACCTGGTGATTTGCATGTGCTGTGACAAATCATAGCACAAATGGGCGGGCAGGCGCATGCGAGCACACCCACCCACTACGCAGAAATGCAGAATCACATATACATATATAGATATATATATGCACTGTCGCAGTATATATACAGTGCGTGGTCTGCAAGTGTTTGACTTAGAGCAGCCCTTTTCAATTTTTTTTTTACCACAGATGAACCCATACAATAATTTTTAGGTCACAGGGAAACCCTGTTAAAACCAGTTCATTGGGAATTAGTTGGAAAAATGTCCCCTTGGTGGTGAGAAGAAAGCATGCCCCTTTACTGTGGTTGTTAAGGGGAAGGATGTCCCTTTACAGTGGTGGTCAACCACTTTACCACCGGAGGATTTTGCGGTCTTACGTCCAGGCCACTTTTTGCGATTCGGCACTGTGCGAATTTAACTGACAATTGCACGGTCATGCAACGCCGTACCCAAACGAAATTTACATCCTTTTTTTCCCCACAAACAGAGCTTTCTTTTGGTGGTATTTGATCACCTGTGCGATTTTTTCTTTTTGCGCTATAAACAAAAAAAGTGTGAAAATTTTGAAAAAATAACAATATTTTTCACATTTTTTTTATATAAAATTCCCCCCAAAAAAATGTAAAAAAATCAAAATTTTTTATCATTTTTGGCCAATTTGTTTTCTGCTACATATTTTTGGTAAAAAAAATCGCATTAAGCGTATTTTGATTGGTTTGCGCAAAAGTTATTGCGTTTAATAACTAAGGGAAAGATTTCTGTCATTTTTGGTGTTTTTTTTAACGAGTAATGGCGGCGATCTGCGATTTCTTTTTTGACTGCGACATTGCGGCGGACAGATCGGACCCTTGACTGACATTTTTGACACTTTTGGGGGTACCAGTGACATTACTACAGTAATCAGTGCTATAAATATGCACTGTTACTGTAAAAATGACACTGGCAGGGAAGGGGTTAATTTTTTTGGGGAGGGAGGAGTTAATGTATGCCTGGTGCTTACTGACCTGTGTGGGGGGAGGTGACTGAGTGACACAGGGACAGATCGCAGGTTCAGCTATGCTGTCACTTAGGCGATCCGCCCGCTTTGTTTACACAAGCGGGCAGATCTCCACACTCGATTCCCCGACGATCGGGGAAGAGTGGCGGTGATCACCGCCGCTCCTCCCCTGGCCCGACTCCGGCTGTGACTGAAAACAGCGGGAGCGAGCACCCGGCGCTGCGCGCGCGCGCCGCCCACAAGAGGCGGAGTCCAGCAATGTGAGCGGGGCTAAAGTGGTTAAAGGAGAATCATGCAAAAAAATATTAGTTAAACCCACAGGTGCTTTTTTATCACTACTATTCCTTTATATTGGCTTTTGAAATTTACAAATGCAGCAATTTAGAAATTAGATGAAAGTGTTAGCACCGGGAAACACTAATTGAAAATAAAATGGTGCATTACACCTATACAACTATGTAGATCAGACCAAAATGAGGGACAAATGAGGAGTTACAGTAAGAGGGACTTTGTTCTAAATCAGGAACAGTCCTTCGAAATCAGGGACAGTTGGGAGATATGGGTTTACTTTTTGTGTGTGTGCCCCTAAAAACATATGTACAGAATTGCTGGTTGTTTTGATTGTCCAACAGTTTAGTAGCTAGTAAACGATGAAGGCTAGCTTCTCACTGTTGCAGGTGTTGTAGCATGTAAATCACATGTTGTCCCACACCCACAAGCACCTGCAGCCAAAATTCTCTGCTCTTGTGCAAACGAGCAAAGTGTTCCCTGCCTAGATGAAGAGGAAATCATGATATCACCGCCTCGCCTCTCCACCTTGCTCAATCAGAGGACAGTATGCATTCATTGAGTGGATGCAAAATGTTGCCTGAATGATACCTGTGCTGAGCTAGGGACCTGTGTTCACAATGCAGCAGGGCAGTCACTTGGCATAGGACCCGTAAGCTAGCAGGGATCACTGGAGTAGTGGTGTCTACTACAGTTAGTTCCAGCTTCCAAGAGATCGCACAGGTATGGAAAATATATAGTTACATTGGTCCAAGATGGACTAATGTAACTATAGAAAAACTGCCATACCTAAACTTCAGCCTTAACCATTAATTATGCATATATGCCTATTTTATTTTTCTGTAAGGTGTTGAGAACCATGTAAGTCAGATATTTTTGCAGTCAGATGAAAGACACTAAACAAACAGTTTTTTTTCTCCTGCAGTTCCTTATTATTGTTTAGAACTAATTTGAACATGTTATGTACGGCATTAGCTATACTACCCTGCCTTGTTTTTTCTTGTAGAGCAGAACAGAAGGTTATGGTTCTATATAAAACAATAGTAATAATAGGACATAATAAAGTTCTCTATAGGGACTCGTAATTAAAGTATATGTAGACCTAATCACTAAAATCTCATATAAGTTTTAACATGTTAATGTGATTTTAAAAGTCATTTTCCGTATTTTTATTTCTGCACCTTTCAATACATTACTACCCAATGATTTTGCCATGAAGGTTTTTGTATCCGATTGCGTTCGCTGGAGCGAATTGGGCCATGTTTTTTTTTGTTGGTTTTTTATCTTCCTCAGAATCATCTGAGACAATTGAGTACTGTCCGTGATACTTTTTTTATTTGCACTAACATACAATTTTTCAGGACAAGCTTTCGGGGTATGTCCCCTTCATCAAGATCCAAGCAGTACTTCTTGATGAAGGGGACATACCCCGAAAGCTTGTCCTAAAAAATTGTATGTTAGTGCAAATAAAAAAAGTATCACGGACAGTACTCAATTGTCCCTGTTGCAACTGCACTAATACGGCTACAATGACCTCAGAATCATCTAATAGGATAGTGTATATGGAGGCTTTTTTTTTTCTTTTTTAGATATTAGTTGAGCAAGATGGACTTTTTTAAACCTGATTAGCTATGTAACTGTGTAAATTCCTGTTATAGGGGGCCAACACTCTGTGTTGTCACCCTGCTGTTTCACAGGCTTTCGATGGAACCTACAAGTGGCTTTTCATATGAACACAAATCACGGTCCACTGTTTTGGCCCTG